>NC_141380.1:7890392-9350392 GCF_017979445.1 Akebia trifoliata | reverse complement strand
AAAAAATTGAAGTGAAATAAGCAAAAGTTGGGGTGCCAATATCAGCTATCAAGAAAAAAATGAAATTTATCTTAATGAATTGAAAAAACAAAAAATAAAAATAAAATAATAAATAAATAAATAATTAAGCGTAATCATTTATTGGTATGAAACAAGTGATACTAACTAGTTATTGTCTAATAAAAGCCATGAATTGGGGAGTGTAGACTATAGTATGGAAGAAAAATGACAAATTGTGAAGGTTTTAAGGGATTGTTAGCTTTTAAATTTTATTATTATTATTATTATTATTAAATTATTAGATTTAAAAAAATGTGAAAAATAGAAAAAACACTTTAAATTGAGAAATCGTATGTCGTGGGTCCAACCGATTGAATTGAATAGGTCAATTAATTTTTTCAAAAGTGGCTTTTTTTAATTGACTCAACCCATGAAAGCTTATGATTCCAATTCAACCTGATTGTACTAACCTGTCTCAGCTAGACTTTAAACATAGATTGATTGACCTTAAATAGAAAATCGATCTATTTTACATTCTATTTCTAATTATTTTCTTAGAATATCCTTTATCATAAAGGTTTGTGAGATGCCCAGACAACACCTCAAGAAATAGAAGCCTTGAGTTTGAATCCCTTTTAAGGGGTCACCCTCGGGGATTTATCCCAGATATTACCTAGTGCTCGGGTGGAGTGTCCTATGATCATTCATGTGCTCTAATTAAGAGGCTTGGATACCTTAGTTTTACAAAAAAAATAAAATATAAAATCAAATGATTAGAAATCACCAATCAACATGATTCTGATGTATAAATTTATCTAGAGATCGAAAAAATTCATGGTTGTCCTAAAAGACACTCGGGGGTAAGGTAGTTCCCAACTCCTTGTAGTATACAACTAACCAGTGACACAATACATAATACTAGTAAGAGTAGCAGAATTTACACGTGGCTGATTTAGCTGGGACAACACATTCACTATCTCAGTAATGGAAAGTTCAAACCAATAGCATACTGCCATGTGACAAGAAGAAGAATGCTCTCTTCGAGAAAAAAGTGCACTACTACGTGGTAGAATTTACCATGACGTGGTCAACGCTTTCCACGAGAATGCAGTAGATGTTATATTAGTCACAGAGTCGGAGTACGGATTTTTTATCATCCAATCCCATATTTTTACATTTACGAATCATCAAATATTATTATCTATCAAATCCTACATTTAAAAAAAATATGGTTAATTTTTTTCCTATAAAAAATAGTGAAAAAATAAAGAATAAAACGAAAATTTTATTTTACTAATAAAAAAAAATTGTGTTTTTTAATCGTCAGGTGCAAGACATGCTTTAAATGCATCTATTTAAAAAAAAAAAAAAAGATTTTTATGTTACTTAGTTGCTATCATATGAATTGGGAAGCTCTTTGTAAAAATTGTCGTGGCAATAGTTTCCCTCTCAAGAAAATATATATAAAAGAAAAAGTTGGATTGTAACGTAATTTTAAAACTCATCAAGTCAACTTAATTGACTTTAAAAATAAAGACAAAAACCAAGAAATAGGAATATACGTTCGGTCTACTCGAGCCAAATTTTTGGGTTTGGTTCAGGTTTAGCAAAATGTAAAATCAAATAAAAAAATTCGTGTTCAAGTCGGGTTCACCTTCTTTTGAAAACTTAAAGACCAGAATTGGATTGATCTCGAAAATTTTGAATTTTATTCAAGTTAAATTCAATTTGAATTTGGCTCTTAAGATAAAAAAAGAGTAATGATAAACTGACGTTCTCAAACCTGACGCTCTTTTTATGCTCCCTGATGTGGCAATGAATGGAATCACCAATCATTTTTTTCGAAATACACTAGGAAAAAGATCTATGATTTTATACATTGCCACGTAAAGGAGCGTACAAAAAGCATTAGGTTTGAGAGCACCAGTTCATCATTAGTAAAAAAAAAACGTAGTCTTTTAGAAAATTTTAAAATACAATCTTTTTATTCTAAAAACATTAGAAAAATTAGAAGTAATATATGAAAAAATCAAATAAATAAGAGAAGGGAATCTAATTAGAATGGTACCATAAGTTTTAGCCTCATCTTATATAGTAGCTATTTTAGTTAATTTTTCTTCTTCTTCTAATTGCTAATTATTTATTATTATAAAATAGTTACTTTGTTAGCTACACTATAAACAATAAAGATAGAAAGAATTTTTTATTTTATTTTTTATGATTGATATGGTAACTATTCATTGTTATAAAACAGTGCAGCCAATTTTATTAGTTATAAAAACATAAACAACAATATTTAAGGCATCCCTAGATTATTTTTTTTTTAAATCCAAACTTTTTATAGGGTACAAGGTTTGGGTTCGATTCTTATTTTGGTCTAATTCCAGGATCAGTCCAGATTTTTATACTTAAGGCTGAAACAAAACCGAACCAATTTAGTTTCAATTTGGTTTGGGTAGGAATCAAATTCAGTTTCGATCCAATTTTTAGGTATTTTGTACACTTGTACCAAGAAATATCTTGAATCGGGAAGCAAAAGGTAGAGATCAAACAATCCTTGCAAAATTAGGTAGATATAGGGATGCTTTCCATTGACCTTGAAATATGACTCAAAAAATAACACAATCTTGACTATGTAAGCACAAAATCCAACAATTGTGAATTATCATTGAGATATGTATTATCGGGATACATATAAATTTTCAGTGGTTGAATTTTTATTTACACGATTAAGATTGTGTGTTATTTCTTGAATCAATAGAAGCTGAACCATGTGTGTTCAAGGGACATAAAACTGACAACTATTTTTATACAATCACCCCAAATACTCTCCATTTTTTCAATGTTTTTTACAATACAATTAGATGCAGTTGGATCTTGTAAAATGGATGACATTAAAGAGATGTAAAAATAGTTTTCACTTATAAATGTCCCCCAAACGTAATTCTATATAAATATATATACATATAGGGAAGCGTTCGGAGGACCTAAAGAGAGCCAAACATTGTGCCAAATATTTTTTAAAGTAGGGGTTAGAAGTTTCAGATTGAGCTAATTTTTGGTGAAGATGATTTCTATGGTGAAGAGATCATCCTCACCAAAAATCAGCTCATTCCAAAACTTCTAAGCCAACTTTACAAGTTGAAGCATTGTGGATCGTCCCATTTTTGTAAATCATTTTTGATGGGGTTAGAAGTTTCAGAATAGGCTGATTTTTGGCGAGGTTGATTTTCTCATCATAGAGATCATCCTCACAAAAAATCAGCCTATTCTGAAACTTCTAATATATACATTGAAAAAATGTTTGATTTTCTTTAGGGCCTCCGAACGCCACCCCCATATATATATATATATGTGTATGTGTGTGTGTGTGTGTGTGTGTGTGTGAAGATAGAGTGAGAGAGACAGAGAGAGTTGAGTTGAGTTCTTAGGACCTACAACTATGGTTTTTAGTTCTGGGGTGGGGTAATCACATTCAGTAAGCGATTGTAATATCATATCATCTTCATAGAAGTTGGGATGGGAATTCAATTTTTGGTCCTAGGGTTATAAAAAAAATCATCTTGGACAAGAAATTGACTTTAAGAAAAATACTTAAGCAATTCATTTTTCGACTCCCTTTTCCATGCACAATAAAATAGATCTTAGAGAACATTCTTTGTTTAAGAACTTGCTGCATAAGTTTCTATTATCGAAAAGAGTCCCGATAAATCAATGTTCAAAATTGGCACTCTTGACATGGCAGTGCACAAAAGCATTGATTTTTTTTCTTCAGGATACATAAGGTAGAGAATCGTGGTAAAATGACGCTCTAAATCATATGCAATCTGTATGTGTCTGACTTGGCAAGTGCACATAACCATACACCGTTTTTCTTGGGATACACAAGGAAAAAGATGTATGATTCTGTGCACTTGACACATCAGCCATGTACAGACTGTGTACTATCTGGCGCGTCATTTTACCATTAGTCTTAAGGAAAAAATCTATGATTTTGTGCACTGCCAAGGCAAGAGCGTCAATTTTTGCAAGTCAGTATATCATTAGTCTATCGGAAATTATTGATGTTTGCATGCTTGAGGTCTTCTTTTGCAATGTGCAAGGTAACAAGCACAGTTTAGTCCACGAGGTGGAGAGAGAGGGATCGAGAGAGTATTACCCAGCATTCCAAAACCAGAAAATTAACGTCATCTCAACTCAATGACTCAGAGCGAGTGGATGGATGATTTCTGGTGTTGACCCTTTATGTAAAAATTATTAAAATACATAGTAACTTAGAAAACATTTTAGAGATGAAATTTATTTATATTTTGATGAAAAAAATGCCCCACAAAATCATATAAAAACCCCTCACTTTGATTTATGAGTTGGGTTGGCACAAGTTGATTTAACTGAGTTTTCAAGTCACCTTTGGGAGAATGTATAGGACCTTGTCTGCCCCCAAAATATCATCAAGCGAGTCGACTCTTCTCTTTTTAATCTTCATCAGACGGTTTAAAGGGGGAGAAAAAGAAGAATAAAGGAAAAAAGGAAAAAAAGAAAAAGGAAAAGGAAAAAAAAAAGATAGAGAGAAAAAGGAGTCTAAGTTATAGACTTCTTCTTTTGGAGATTGAAAATTAAATAAATAAGTTGTAAAAGAGGTAACCCAAAAGTAAGGGAGAATATATTAACATGTCGGAGAGTTTGAAATAAAGCAAAGGCTTTGTGTATAAGAGAGCAACTCATCAAACCCTACCTTTGTGCTTCAAATAATGCAGTAATTCTCAAAAACCTAATCTTTTCAAAAGCTACAAGCGACAAATTCCCTACTTACACTTAGGGTTTTAATTTCAAAGTTGAGTAGATAGGTGATCTCTTTGTGATTCTCTAAAGCAAAAACATCTTTAAGGTTTAAAGAGGAGATGCTCATCTATGTCTTTAGTCATTAATCTTTTAAAATATTAACCCTCCCCACCACTACTTTTCAATTTTTCATAGATGAGAATGTTGGGTTATGAAATCAAAAGAAGGAAAAGGGATTCTTTCTTTCTTTTTTTTTTTTTTTTTTATTAAAATAAATGCATCACTAATGCATGAAAAGTAGTGCCCTTTTGCTATATTTCTTAAGGAAGATTTTGCTTTTCCCTTCTAAAGTGGCCTCTCCTTTGCACAACCCTTACGTTATGAATCATACCTTAATCTTACTTTGTCTATTCCCAACTTTCCTTTACAATTTTCTTTTTTCTAAAATGATAGTGTCACCTCAGGAAAACCGACCTCCAAAGATCATAATGGTTGGATTGTCATTTAGATTTGTATCTTGTGTACTCAAGGAATAATGTTGCCACTCTTTCATATATTATGGGATTTGATTTGGAAAAGTTAATGTTCTGTACTAATGGATTCGGGAGAGTAACTTGGTTACTCTCCTTTCTATCATTCTATCATGCAACTAGAGTACATAATAAATGCTTGTAAATAATAAATATTTTTGTCTTTTACATAATATATAGTAAGAGCATTTTAATTTTTGGATTTAAATGTCTTGTCAGCAATAGTTAAATGTTTCGGTAATTAATACTAACATAATAAATCTATTTATTAAGGACATAATAAATGCATTTATTATGTAAAAGATCAACATACCTTTATATTTTTGTTAAAAGATAAAATAAATAGGGATATTCTTAAAAAGTGAATGTAGGGGAGAATGTTGTCCAACAAGATCTTTTTTTTTATTTATTATTATAAGTAAGCAAAGATTTATATCCATGAGAGAAAAAATACATGATTACACTCGTCTGAAAGAAGGGAGACATCCAAAAAAACCTTACTAGCTAAAAAAAGGAAGAGATTCAATGATACAAAAAGAATCCATTGATGAAGATGTTGAGACATATACAACAAGAGCATCTGATCCCTATGAGGTCTTGGAGGTCATCATTTCCCATACATATTTATATAAATCTCAATCATTGGATTTCATGTCACACAGTCAAGATTATATGTAATGGGATTTCATTTGGAAAATAAAATGTTTCATACTAATAGATTAGGGTCTATAATCTTGGGTAATCATTTTCTTTCAAAATTCTATCATGCAATTCAAGACTTTCTTTTATTTGGTGTTCCAATGCATGCTAGTTGTATATATGAGCCTCAAGAACATAATCCTAAAACAGAATTGTACTGAATAGTCCCATAACTAACTCTATAGATTTGATGGTTATGATCATTAGATCAGAGTTACTTTTTGAACTAGAAAAATTTCTCTTGGGGGCCTCCTTTGACCAGTGGGGTCATGTTCCAATATTCCATACTTTTGTTTCTAGATGTATGGTTTTAGAAGGGGGGATGGGTTCTTCCTCATGAAAGAATTTATCAATATATTGTTTTCAGGCTCTTAATAATTTATAAAGTTATATGGTAATCTCATCACTTTTTTTCTTTTTTTTTTTTTTTTTTTTTTTTTTTTTTTTTTTTGGGGGGGGGGGAGAGGGGATTCATGCCTTGTAACAAATGACTTTCTCCAAAAGGAAGAAATGATTCATGAGCATGTCATATTATTATTACATGTAAACCTAGATCCTACCAATTAAAAAACACAAAATGTGGGTTACTTATTGTTTAATCATGTTATGTAGATGTCACATAATGAGGACCTATTTGAATGTTCCAAGAGAAGTACAGTTCTGTGCCATCAACCTGCTTTCTCATAGATGGATGATATTTTGAGGGTGCAAAAAGGATTTTTCTAATCTCAAAGGAAGTTCAAGGCTCTTCATTAAATAAATGGTTGAGATACAAGGGAAAAAAATACAGATTTCCTACAAAATAGTATTTGTTTTCTAGAGATCAGTACTGATTGTCTAGGGATACATACATTTTCCTTAAAATCCCTAAAAGCATTCTCACCTCCATCACAACGATTTGTTTGATGTAAGATCTCAAACGTAGTTTGAGGTTACTGTTTTCATATATACAACTGGACTGCCAACGTGGCCATGCCACAAGAATTTTGGATGCAAAACTTAAATTTAAGTTAAAGTGTTCTAATTGGGAAGGCAATATGCCTATTCCCATGATTTAAGGAGTGATTGATGTTTTGCCAATCTCTATTTTATACACCCAATTCGATTGGGAAGGGAAACCTAATTTGTTCAATTGTCTTTGATAAGCACTCTGATCAGTAGTTCCATTGACATATTGCAATGCAACTTTGAGGTCGTGGATTCAAGTCACCCCTTTATCCGCATAAAAAATATCAGATCAACCTATGAAAATTGGCTCTCCAAAATGACCAAAAGCAAACTTCGACCTGAAAGTTTTATCCCTATCAATGTTACAGTGTGTACTCATGTTCTCTATATTCTCTAGCCATTCAACTTAAAATAAAAAAGTTACTTTATCTATCAAGTAAGAAAGAAAAGGAATTGTGATTTAAAAAAGTATATGTCAATTCATCAAATAAGAGGACCACTTCTCCACAATTCTAGTAGTTTTAATTATACATAACAAGGATAGATTACTGGCTTGAAGGTTACTTATAACTTAAGGTATTGCCATGTCCAAAAATCTTGGAGAATTTTTAGATAATGTGGGCCACTATGCAGGAACTAGACCAAAAGATTGAGTATACACAATCCAGAACTGTCTTGCCAGGTGGAGGAAAGACGTTGCGAGTCCAGATAATCCATGGTCAGCCACGCCGATATTGCACTTGTCCATGTCATATCTATACTTTACAATGTCTTATGATATTCTTAAAGAATTTATCCTCATCTTTACCATTACTATCAAAGTCTTATCTTAAAATTCACCTTGTTAATTTAAGAGTGTTCATACTTATTTTCATTATCTCAATTCACGTCATTTTCTTTTATCCTCGTTCACAGTAGCAGAGCTAGTAAAGAGACATTGGGAAAAATTGCTCCCACTCAACTTTTTTAGGCATTTTAGATACCCTTGAATTTATGCTTATATATGACATACCCCTACTGACATGTCCTGTTTGACCCTGTTGTCCCCATTCCCTCATCTTCCTCCAATTTTTGCCCCCTCCCCCTCCAATTAACTATAAGTTTGCCCCCACTAAAAGAAAATCTTGGAATTTTCTTTTAGATTTGCACAATTCTTTAACTGGTTCAATTATTTTTCTTCCATGATCATAACCAAATTATTTCATTCCACTTGACATTATAATCATCAAATATACAATTTTTAATAATAATAAAAATAAAAAATAGATGAAAAAGGTACGTTTAATTAGGTTAAAAAATCACGTGGGCCCATTTGAACTTGCCACCTCAGCTTAAAGTACCACTCTGCAAAGAAACTCTACCACCATGTGAAGAATTCTTGAGTGTACTTCACAAAGCCCATCACATTCACTAAAACAAGATGGTGCGTGCATGAAAATTGAAAACCTACTTTGGATCCATGCATGAATGCATGAAAATCTGCTTAGGGGGAAAATGCTCATCCTTAAGTTAGAGTGGGTAAACTCAATGCCCTAAAATTGTTAAATTCTTAATTAGAAAATAAAAAACTCAAATAAAAAATTTAACAAAAAAATAGAAGCCAAGCAAACCATTACATGAAGATCGTGATAATAATATACATGTAGTTCTACACAGCCAACTGTATTTTTCATCTCAGCCCAAATGATACTATGAAGAATCCACACTGCAAATCAACAAACTTGAATCTCTAAAAAAAAAAAAACAAAAAGTGTTTGATGTGCTTCCTCCATAGATGCTTGATGGGATACTAATTTTACAACTCCTGCAATTTGAAAATAATCCGCCTATCAACGGATTCAAGAAGCCCGATGTCATCAATGGACTGTTCATCATTATTGTCTTCATCGACTGATAGATTCAAATCCAAGGCGACACATGGGTTCATCTCCTCATCGCATTTGTTACCCTTCTCCTCTTCAATCTCACTTAATTTTGACTTTACGGGTGGAGAGCATGCTCTTGATCTTGAGCTGAAGCTTTCGCAACTCAAAATAATAATGGCATCACTAAGATGAATTTCTTCACCATTGAAATTAACTATTGCTCCTCTTTCAATAGCTCTCTTAATACCCAATTGGGAACAATAATCAACTTGCTCTATGTCTTCCACGAAGAAGACTCGATGCGGATCACTACTAATTGCTTCAGCCAATCTCTCAAGAAAACTACAACTCGATTCATCTCTCGTCCTTTTATTTCTCAAATCTTCGGTTGAATCAGCCCTTGGTGATGAGAAACTACTCAAACCAATTGAGATAAAATTGGTTTGAGAACCAAAAACAAGGCTAGCCAACTCCCTTGCAATCTTCTCTTTGCCATCAATATCAACACCTTGAAAGAACAACCAAGTATCCTCTTTCACCTCACTGAGTTTCGACTTCTCTTTCCTCCTTATTATCCCAGACCTACATTGAAGGATAGTACTTGCAACTTCAGGAATTATGTCATTTTGCCATGGAACTTTCTTCTCCAATGCATTGCATAGGGTCCTCAGGTTCTCAGCATTGAGTTCCTTGAACCTATGAAGGTACTCCATTCCCATTGCCTCACTTGAAGAAGCCGAATTAGGGGTTGAATTGGGGTTTGAGTTTAGGGTTAGTTTTGGCTCCCTATGATCTGGAATGTACATTCTCAAAACCGGTTCTTCTTCTTCAACAGTGTCCGCTATCCAAAAGTGGCGATCACCCCATTGTTGTTTAGGTTGGACAGTGATAGGCCAAGTTTGGTGGGTCTGGTGCAAGTTGGGGTAGTGTTGATCATAAGAAGAGATAGATGTAGAGGAAGAAGGTGATATAGAAGAGAAAGTTATGGTTTTCTCAGTTGGGTGGTGATGTTTGTGTACTACAGTGCAAATTGAGTTCCATTTCTTGCAAAGATCTCTTACTTGGAGAGAGTCCTGAAAGCAATAAGACAATAAAACGAAAAAAAGAAATATTAGGTTTGGAACTAATATGAGACTATCTATTTGTTCTAGAAGTAACAAACAAATTGAGATAGAGATATAATTACCTGATCATTACTAGTCTGCCTTTTGTTTTCTTCCTTGTATTGTTGAAGCCATGATGGAAGGCTTGAGGTGGGGGAACTGGTGGTGGAGTCATGAGTACTTGTGATTAAGCTTCGAGCTTCGGTATCAAACTTGACTGAGCAATCACCACAGCAAGTGAGCTCCTTATCCACACCACTTTCAAGAAGAGGCCAACTAGATCCATCTCCACTTCTCTTGCTTTTAAATTGGCTTTGTGAATCACTGAGAGAAGAAAGTAAAAAAAAAAAGAATATTGGTCAGACACTAAAGAAAATATACTACTTCTGAACAATTTTCACTTGAATGAACTTGAATTTCATGAAATATTAATTAATTATTATTAAAAAAAATATGTAAACCACTGAAATTCTCATAAACGAAATTAAAATTTTTAAATAAATCGAAATTCCTAATTCAAAAAAAAAACATGAATGAAAACCATGGATTCCAACCCTTTTTTATTATCTAAACAATAGAACCACCTTTGAATACCTAGAATAATAACCTTCTTTCAATTGAATCAAAAGAGTTAACAAAAAAAAAAAATCATAAAATGAAAAAAACGAAAAAAAAGAAACAAAGATCAAGAAGAAACAAAGAACTACTATTATTGATTTTACCTGTCAGGGTTGAGACTCAAACCCAAGCTTCCTGCAGGAATTGTAAGAGGGTGGAGACCCCAAACAGTCTCTAAGGAAGGATGGCCTATTCTGCATCTCATGTAGGTCTGAAAAGTTGCAATCCCCATAAGCCAAAACCTTCCACTCTCTCCAATTCCACCAACTAACCTTCCAAGCTCCATGATCATGTGCTCAACAGGGCAATAGTAGTTCCTAGCTTGCTCACCAGAACTAGCCCTAAATTCAGCAGCCCATTTGAGATCTCCCAAATATAAAACAGCCCCTCTCCCCATATAACTCTTCACAAGGCATCTAAGCTCTCCAATCTTCTGTTCAACTTCCTCCTTTTGTAGATGCCCAAAGGAGAAGAGAGGAAGTATTATAAACTGCACATCTCTCAAAGCCTCAGGAACATCTCCCTTCTCAACCTTATCCATTACTCCTCTAACTACACCCTCAGTACTAGCTAAACACTCTCCTACAATCACTGTATTTCTCTTTCTACTCATTAAAGCCTCCACAACACTCATAATATCATCATTCCTAACTTGATCCAAAGGCCTTGGTTTGCTAACCTTCACTCCCAACTGACCCATAGAAGGAGATTGAGACACAGTGGTACTACCAAGGGCTAGAAGGTTACTTTCCTTGGATTTACTACTAACAGGAGGACTTTGATGAGAACATATCTCCAAAGAGATGGCTTGTTCAACATTGATTTTCACTTGGGTACTAGAAAAACCAGCTTCTCTCATGACTCTACTTACACTTGGGTCATCTAAGATAGAGATAATGAGCTGTTCTATCTCTACTTTCACAGCTAAGAGGGGCTGTTGTTGGTTCTCAATGGAACCTCGGCGTTGTTGGGCTTGGGCCCGTTTAAAGGCGGCGACCAAGGCGTTGGAGAGGGATGGGTGGTGGGAATGGGGGCCTAACATTGGGCTCGAAGTCGATGCGGGGAGGCGATTGAGTGCAACGTTGAAGCAAAGCTCAAGGGCCTTACACTGGAGGGGATGAGAGTGGGATTGAAGGCAAGCCCTCCGAAGAAGGCCAGTTGAGGAGGCAAGCATAGTATTTGCCACATGGAGAGGAGTCACTTGAGCATGACCTCGTCGTCTCGCTAAGCCTACTGATTGCTTTACCACACTTGCAGCCTCTGTAGTCAGAGCTTGTTGCACTGTACATCCTCCAGCTCTCATCTTTCTTCTAATTGTTATATTTCTACTAGTCAAGTAGTAGTAGTAGTAGTAGTAAGAAGAGAGAGAGTGAGATTAAGGAAGAGTTTGTATAGATTTTGGTCTAATAGGTTTCATTTGACAGGAAGAGAGAGTGGTGAATGAGTACTTGTTTTGGTTTGGGATAGAGGGAGAGAAGAGAGAGGAGAGTGGGGAGGATGTAGGTATATCTAGGTAGGCAGGTTATCAAGCTACCTATATGTTGTAGTTTGTGATATATATTTATGTGGAAGTTGTTATCTACTTTGTGGTTTGGTAGTGAGGGAAGTGTGTATGTGAAATTTTATGAGATTGGGCTGTGCTTTTCTTGTGAGTGAGGGAAAATTGGGGTCCAAAGTTGATTTTGTAGTGGAAAGTGAAATGCATGTGCTGACAAGCAGGACTAGTGCAGCAGTATTAAAGGCAAGTCATCTTTGCATCTCTCTCTCTCTCTACATATACAGGGTGATTTATTTTTCATATACTCCTCCGGGTTTTGTGAATATTTGAGGTACTCCTATGTCTTCAGATCCGAGGGCATACCACTCGACTATGGTCTTCTCTGATAGACTAGTAGAAAATGATCTAAATGCCCTGATATTCAAGCTCTGCGCCAAACCTTTGATTTTTCTCTCGAAAATCCATTGTCTTTAAACTCATCAATCTCTAAAGTGAATTGTTAAAAAAAAAAAAAAAAAACTCTTTAATGGGAAAGGTTGAGGCTGATGGGATCTCACCCTTCATTAAAAAAAAAAAACAGGTCTTCAAATGAGTATGCGAGAATGACAATCATAAAACAAAACAAAAATGTAGAACTTGTTAAAATTTTCATGAATTTTAGTGGAGTCCAAATTTTCAGTGAATTTTTAGTAGAGCCCACACATTTATTAAATATCAAGTGGGTATACATTAATTTAAAATGAATAATGTATATATTAAGTTTTGTAAACATTTAGTGATTTTCGGATGGGTTTCCAATTGAATTCTTCAAAGCATGGTGGGAAACAATTAAGAGAGACTTCTTGGCGGTGGTGGAAGAGTTTCATAGGGAATCATTGTTGGATCGGGGGTCGAACTGCACTTTTATCACTTTGATTCCTAAGGTGTTGGGGACAAAGGACATTGAGGATCTTAAACCCATTAGTCTGGTGAACACCTCTTATAAGATCATCTCCAATCTATTAGTCAATAGGCTTAAAAGGGGTCATTCAAGAGCTGATTGGTAGAAATTAAGGAGCTTTCATCAAAGGATGACAAATCCTAGATGGAGTTCTAATTGCCAACGAGTGTATTGATTCGAGGCTGAAATCGAGTAAGGTAGGGGTAGTGTGTAAAGTGGACTTTGAGAAGGCTTACGATCATGTTAGTTGGGAATTTCTAGAGTACATGTTTGGAAGAATGGGATTCAATAGGAGGTGGATATCGTGGATCATGTCTCATGTGTCCTCCCCTTACTTTTTGATTCTGGTTAACGGGTCGCCTAAAAATTTCTTCAGGAGTGTAAGAGGATTAAGGCAAGGGGACCCTCTTTCTCTTTTCTTGTTCAGCATTGTAGCAGAGGCCTCTGGGAGGATGTTAGATATAGGAGGGGCGAGCGGTATTCTGTCTGTATTCTTTATGGGTGGTGGGGGTTCGATGGTGACACATCTTCAGTTTGTAGATGATACTCTAGTGTTACTGGATGCATCTCTGGACCATACAAAGAGACTAGGGGGACTCCTATGTTGTTTTGAAGTGATCTCGAGGATTTCAATGAATATGAGTAAAAGTAAGGTATTGTCGGTAGGGAGAGTCCCCGGTCTGGCTCTTCTATTAGCTTCTTTGGGGTTGCAGGTGGGGGTCCTTCCATCTTTTGATCTGGGGCTACCCTTGGAGACTCCTTGTAGAAGATTATCAATGTGGGATCCTGTTATCGAAAGGGTGGAAAGAAAATTAGATGGTTAGCAAGCGAACTATCTCTCTAAGGGGGGAAAGTTGACTCTGATTAAGAATGTGTTATCTAGCATTCCGATTTTCCTATCTTTATTCAAAATTCCTCATAGTGTGGAAGTAAGGCTAGATAAATTGTTTCGTAATTTCTCGTGACATGATAGCAAAGGTAATTGGAAGCACTATTTAGTAAGTTGAAAAGTGGTGTGTTTGGGGAAGAATATTGGTGGTTTAGGGATCAGAAGGTTAGGGATGGCAAATTTAATCATCTTGGGAAAGTGGCCTTAGAGGTTCAGGGTGGAAAGGGGTAGCTTATGAGACAAGTCATAGTGGAAAAATTTAGATCAGATGCTTCTTGGTGGGAGAGTGGGACAAATATGGCCCCTTATGGGTGTGGTTTGTGGAAAAACATTGTTAAGGTTCATTCGCTATTCAAGGTGAGAACGGAATTTAAAGTGGGAAAGGCGATAGGGTGCGATTCTGGGATAATTGGTGTGAGACTCGAACTCTCAGGGAGGAATTCCCATCCCTTTATTCCATTTTCTCTAAGAAAGGCTTACCGGTTGAAAACTTTAAAAGAGTTGTGCATGGGGAGTGGGCGTGGGATTTCAGTTTTAGGGGACCCTTTAACGATTGGGAAATGGAAGAAGTTGGAGATTTACAGTCAATACATCTTCAATCTACTCGGATTTTGGGAGAGAGGATGAGAGAATTTGGAAGGATAGCAAGGATGGGAGGTTCACAATCAAGTCTTTCTACTAATCGCCTTGTAGCATTGAGGGCCCCTTTTTCCCCCCATAAAGTCATTTGGGGCCCTAAGGTTCCTACAAAGGTTGTTTTCTTTACTTGGACATTGGCGCTTGGGAGGATTCAGACATTCGATTTCTTGATGATGAGGGGTATGTGTGGGGTTAATGGTTGCTTATTATGTTTGAGAGCGAGAGAATCGATAGATCACATACTAATCCATTGTAGGTTTACTTCAAAGATTTGGACACACTTCTTAAGTTTGTTCGAGGTTTCGGCTTGCTTGTCGGAAACGATCAAGGATCTCTTTACTTCTTGATCCTTTATTGGTGAGCAATTCTTAGGTGTGAAGAGGTTGTTGTGGAGTTTCCACCCGTTTGCAATTTGTTGGACTATTTGGAAAGAGCGAAATGGTTGTACTTTCAATGGGTTGGTAAAGGATAGTAAGGAAATTATTTTGTCCATTTTGAGCCTTCTTTTCTATTGGTCGAAGGTTTCCAAGGGCTTTAGGGGAGTCTTCGTTGAGGACTTCGTAGGCAATTGGGATAGGGTATGTAGTTTAGTTAGAGTAGCTCTCTTTGTCTTGGTTTTTGCGGGGTTGGTCACCTGGGCTGGCCTTGCTATTTTAATGAAATTCGTACTTATAAAAAAATGGTCCTTTAATATTCATTATTTCTTTGGCCATTGTTTTTTGAATTAATACTATTTATTCCTTTTTATTATTTGATTTGAATTATAAAAAAGGAATACGTAGGATTAAGAGATTTATCTTTTTAATTTCTCCATTCTCTAGAGAGAGAATAGAGAAAAAGGAGAAATCCCAATTTTGGTCTTCCAAATCTCTCAAGATAGAGATCAAATAGTTGAAGAGGGATTCATCATATTTTATTTTTATTTCCTTTTAGTTTTTAGGGCATTCTACACTATCAAGCTAGTTGTCCCAACGATTGATTCTGTCGCATCAAAGGGATATAATAGTAGAAAAATTACCAAAACGAAGAATTGGTAAATTTTTACAATGAAAATACCCTCTTTTTTTAAAGGTTCTTTATCAATGGATCCTCTTGACATTGAGTATTTTTTTTTTTTTTAAAGAATTTTTTTTTGTCAGTGGGATCCCTCTCTATTGCTCGGTTACACAATACAAATGATTTGCATTGCAAAAAAGAATTGCATAGCTCACCTAAATTCTTGAGAAATTTCAGCAAATGATTTGTGGGACAAAAAGTACCGCAAACCATTTGCAAAATCACAATGAAATTTTTTATTGTAAAGATCAATATTCAATGACATAAAAATATTCACAAGAGATTTCCCAGTGGTTACCAAACACTAATAAATCATCCATCTCAAACCATTTGCATTGCAAAACATTTGTGGTGTATACCAAGCATGGCCTGAATTCCAAAACAATTTCATCAAACTAGTCATGCATGTTCACAATCTTTCTTGACCAACCCCTTCCTCTGTAGGCTTGTTAATGTGATTCCAACAAATAGCATGCATAGATTGCTCAATGAAAGGACCATTTCATAATAATTGTGAAGATAAATTAGCTCAATTTAAAAATTGTCAAGAGTCAATCGGATTAGCACAATACTTCGGGTATGCGAAAGCTAGATGATTTTCCATCCTTCCAACATCCTTTGAATCTTGTCCACTAACGGTTGACATTGTCTTCAACCCCTTCCCCAAAACAGTTAATATTTCTTCCAATAAACCCATTGTCTCAATTAGGGGTGTCAATGGGTTAGCTCCGATATGGTTCTTAAAGGAACCAAAACCAGGACTGTTAAAATTTTCTGGTTCTAGTTCCTATCTGTTCTGTTCAATTCTCAAATTGATGGAACCAAATTAAATTGGAATTGTTAAAAAAATTTCCCTTTAAATGGGTTTGGTTCTTTGTCCCTATCAATTCTAGTTTTCAATCGATTCAATTCCAAGAGACACAATTCTAATCAATTCAAATAAAAAAGGATCCAGTACATCCTATCGATTCAATACTTTCAGTTTAATTTTGATTAAATGGGTACCCATTTCCACCCCTGGTCGCAACAAGCCTAAACTTACTATCTTGTTCTTAAGGTTTCGTTGAAGAAGATAGACTCTTGAGGTCAAAGATGTTGGACTTTTGGGAGAAAAATAAAGATTTTTGACAAGAGGTCATATTGAAGTCATTTCTTATTGGTCTTTCATAGAAGACCATGGTCAAATCGTATGTCATTAAATTTTAAAATCAAAAGGGTGTATCGTACCCTTTAGATGACTAAATGAAGATATAAGTATTGGAAGTGGACCTCTTTCTAGTTATACAATTAGATGATTAAAGATACTTGGGTATTTGGAAGTGGTATCTCTCTCTCTCTCTTTCCATACAAATAGAAAATTACTTAAAGATATATGGGTTTTTAAAGTGTATCTTTCTCTACAGTTGCACAATTAGATAATTAGATAAAGATATGGGGGGTATTTTGAAATGGGTTTCTCTCTACACATATATTCAAGTATATAAATTATAAATAAAGATATACTGGTATATGGAAGTGGGTCTCTTTCTCTCTCTCTCTTCCACCAATTCCAAGGACCTGAAAAGAGGAGCAGACCGTCTGTCTGGATGAAAGAATCGGGAACTGTGTACGATTTCTTCTGGTCTTAAACATAAGGAATAAAGTGTTCGATTTTGTTTTATAGATCACAAGCTTCACACTTGAATTGCATGAGAACTAAAAGAAATTCTCTCTCTCTCTCTCTCTCTCTCTCTCCGCCTATATTAAATCCATATAAAGTTCAGCTTTTGAACCATCCACTTTATTTTAAGCAATCAATAAGTGAAAAATCAACTTACCAGGTTTAACTTCCAAGGCAGCAGGAAGGAGGAAAATATACCTTAATCATGTACCAATGAATAATTAATAATATGTAAATTATTATGTTAAAGCCCCATGAATTAAATAATCATTAACCATCATCATATATACCTTGCTTCGAGTATTGGGCTCTGATAATATGAATTATTTTTAGGAAATTTCCAAATAGGTTGAGAAAATTTGAAAATTTCCCAAAAGGGTATATTATCGTTTTCGGAATTAGAACGCTTTGCTTTAATTAAAGTAGAAAAAAATCCTATTTCATAAAATAGTAAATATTTTCCGACTTTAATACCAGTAAAGGTTTAAAAATTTTCCACTTTATAAAACAGTAAAATTTTCTTCACTTTAACTAAAATGTTTTAATTCTAACTACGGTAATCTACATATTGTTTTCGGAATTAAAAGGAATACTCTATTATTTTGAGATTTTTTTTTCATTTTTAGTGCATATTTTGGGAAAACACCTTATTTTTTAATCTTTCTATTATTGATGTGTATCTTTTTTTATTATCTCAATACACGTTATTTTCAGTATTCTTCTTCTCTTTTCAGAATCTTGTAGTTACTGTAACTATATGTGCATCTGAATCGATAGGAACTTATTTTTACCTTTCAAAAAAAAGTTACTCTCGAATTGGGTGTGCATATAAGTACAGATCCATTAATATAATCCAAATGCAAATATGTAATATCTCGAAGGAAGTGGATCCTCTATAACATACGATTCCTATAGCAACCAAGTAGCACACTTTAAACGGTTGAGAGATACAATTAAAAAAAAAAAAAATTAACATCTCAGCCTCTTGTGATCATGACTTAATCTGATTAAAAAAAAATCGAAAAATAAGTTTTTTTATTCAAATCCATGTCTTTAAAAAATGAATGGCTACTGACCTCCCCCAAATTTTAATTTTTTAAAGTGAGCTACAAGATTGATATAGGAACCGTGTGCTACAAAGGATCCGCTTCCTTCCTGTCCCAAAAATATCATCAATCAGTTCATATAGACCATTATATTAATGGAAACCTTTTTCCAGTTTAAGGTTGGCTATAGCTTCTTTTTTTTTAATTCAAAGCCAGATGCTTAGCCCAAGAGATTATTCTATATGATGGATTATATATTTGCTTATGAAAACGGTGTACAATGAAACTACTTAGGCTATTTAGCCCCTTTAAATATCACATGATTTCCTTATTTTCCACAATAATTTGTTATATATTAAGGATTATATTAGATCTTTTAATTATCCATTTAAGCAAATTGCAACGTGTAAAATATTATCACAGCTTCTAGATTGTTATTGCCCAATTATAGCGCAGTTCTAGAATACATGTGGAGTTTGCGAGCCCCAAACCCAACTTAAACCCACGAAAAGGTTATAAATAGCATCCATGCCTTCAACTGATCATTAGCGATTTCCAAAACAAAGTGTTCTATATAAATTCTCCTAAAATACATTTTCAATTTTGTCATTTAGTATCCCAAGAAAAAGAATTTTATTGCTATTGTGCAATGATATTTTTGTAATTAAGTGAGAAATATAAAAATGTTATTGCATAATGACACTAAAACTACAGACTAAATGCTTTTTTGATGTACAAAGTGTCCCAAGGGACCCTGGAGTCAGAATTATGCAACGGAGACTCATTCCTAAATAGAAACGTTGAGATCTTCAAGATCTCATTGTGGACTTCTCATTTTTAGTTCTAATTCATTCATTTAGACCTTTTTTTATTTGCAAATTTGTTGTTTTAGAAAAATATTTCCTTTTTTTTATAACTTTAGTTATAAATGTCATAATCACGAACAATCGTTAATGCCTTACTTCTAGGGTTAAGTAATATATATTTTGATGCTTAATTTGTTTTACTTCTTTTAGTAATGAGTAAAAAATTTAGGCTATTTTTGTGTTTTACCAAGAATAAAACTCTTTTCTATTAAAAGGTTGTAAGTGCAATGCAAAAAAATCATTTTCGATTTAATAAAATTTATCTTTGAGAGTACTCTTTTCATGTGGATTCCAGATTTTTTATATTTCTTCATTGTTCCACACTGCGTCGTTGTCAGAGACACTTGGGGGAAAATGATTTTGGGGGTTGCTTACGTCTCATTTAAGTTTTGAATGTTAGCATTCCTCATAAATATTGAAAAGTAGTAAGTACACTATTCCTTCTTGGGGAGAGTCAAAAGATATAAAAAGTTCAAATTCAACCCTATTGAGCTTAACATTTGGATGTGTCAAGCCCTCAATGTACACGATGTGTACTTCAACCTATCATAGCGCACATCAAAGCGTTTTTCCAATATTTGGCTAAGCCTAAATTTGGATGTAAAATTACAGTTGTAAAAGAAAATGAAGAAAAAAAAATTAATGCAAATATGCTTAGAGAGATTGTTCTGAGAGAAAAGAAAAGAAAAGAAAATTAAAAAGAATGAAAATCTGACTAGAGGGCTTGTCATTCTATAATCTAATTAAGGTGAGAATATGGTGTGAATTTTCTTTGGTCCATGTTAGGTGACCAGTCTTCTTCCTTGGCCTTGGCGTGCCTTTGCATAGAAAGGAGAGCTCCACCACCATCCACCATATTGGTGGTGTAAGTAAAAGAGAACCCACAACTATTAACAAATTCCATTACACATCAAACGAGAGATCCTCCCTTCATTCCTCAATCATCTTCGACTTTTACTTGTTTCCCAGAAGACCCACCATACCATCACCACTCATGAGAGTCCCCACAAAAAATTAATCTGTACTCCAAATGCTTTCATTCTCAATGACCCAATAGAAGAAAAAGTGGTTTAGAAAAACACACACAAAATAATTAGACAAATGCAACAACAAGAAAGGGAGATGGTGATAGGAAACTTAAACTGATTCATGGCCACTACCCATGGAAAAAAAGTTGAAACTATCCTAAGAACTATAGGAATGTTTTTATTTTGTATTTTTTTCATGGGGAGCCCAAGGTGAAGCATATTAGCAGTCATGACATGACCTAGGCTTGTCATGATTGGGAATGTTTCCAACTCTATCCCATTTGTGTTTATTTGCCTTCTTTCTACACTACATGAATTAAAAACAACTTAGATAGGACCACAATTTCAAACATCATTTAGTCTTGCCTTATCTTACTTTTGACTTGAATTATAATCACAATCACAATCAATTTTTATTGTAATTTAACCAATCATTATCGGAAATCTTCCATAATTCGAACATAACTTCATTCTTAATGACCTTCTTTTATATATATATATTTAATGATGTACATGAAAATGTAAAGTATCATGCTATATTGGACAATTTTTATTTTATTATTATATTTTTTATTTTTTTATTTTTTCTGCTAAGTAGGCATGGTATGTATTAATGCACGGAAATTATGAAGGGACAAAACCTTAATTTACAAGCCTTCATCACATCTATGTATCAGAACCGGCACAATCACTAGTACTAAGCAAAATCTTGGTGCACCGCTCTCCGGTGGGCCATCTCTAGACCTATAACTTTCATTAATTTGTTTCTCTCTCTCTCTCTCTCTCTCTCTCTCTATATATATATATATATATATATATATATATATATATATATATTTTGTCCATTTTTTTCTTCATTTTACATGAAAAAAATGGATCAAACCCACAACGTAATGGTTGTAATAGAGAAGCATCCAATTGAAAGTACCAATTAGGACAGTCATAGTAGTATTCCATGTGCTTCTTCTTTCCCATTCCCAGTCAAAAAGATCATATCTCCATTGGTCTAAAAGACATACAAAGGAGACACCAAAACATTTGAAGGCAAAGCACTGTAGAGTGCAAGAAAAGGAGTGTTTGAATGAAAAAAAGAGAAAAAAAAAATACAGTTAGAAGACCCATTTGAGAAAAAACCCTTCTGATCATCACCCTCTCAACGGTTACTAACTACATTTTGTAAGCTTGGGTACTGTACCATGGAATATATGTATTAAAGAGAAAGTTAAAGGGATTTCTTCTTTGTTGTTGTTTCAACATCAAGCCTTTCAATTTCATGAGAAAAAAACTTTGAGGATTGATCCACCAAATGACAGCATACAACTCATCTAATCCCATCTTCTTTCTCTTAAAGTAAAGCACTCTCCAAAAAAAGCATCATTAAAAGTAAAATATGGCATTATCTGCTAAAAAGGGCTGGTCATTTAATGCTTTAGGGTTTCAAATTGAGCATCTTTGGTTTTATACGTGGCCATGTGGGCAAAAGCAATATGTTTGGAGAGAGAGGAATAATAATGTATTAATGTGTAGTAGTATTAGTGTCTGGTTGTTCATACTTTAAGGTTTAAAAGAAAGGAAAAGTCTCTCTAACTTTGATATGACAACCTCTTGTTAATGTAAAGGTGATGGAATTACGTACCACACACTCCTTTACCCAAAAGCTTACATTATTTTATTTCTCTTGGGTTTTTTCCCCTTCAATCAGCATTACTTATCTTTCTTTCTTCTTCCATCATTCTAAAATCTAAGATGAAAAGAATATATATCATTTGTAATGTAATTACTCTCTCTCTCATATTGTGAATAAGAGGAAAGTTAAAAAAAACTCATCACAGTGGAATCAAAACTCGGCCGAGTCTACTTGAAACTCAGCTGGTCAAATCAATTGATTGAATTTTGTGTTGACTCAGACTCATAACTCAATAGAACCAACTCATCAAGTCAACTTGTCGAATCATTCAAGTCTTATGGAAAATGCATTATATGTTAGAATAGTCCCGTATTACCTAGGTAATATTGAGATGTGCAATGTATAAACGAAGGCAACCCTTTCTTTGCAAGCCGATTTCCAAGAATGAGTTAGACCCATGGGCTTTAACATGGTATAAGAGAGGGTGTACCTCAAGGATGGGTTGGGTTAGTATCCAAGTCTTGCGCGAAGGGGGAGAGCAGAGTATCTCCAGCCTTAGCCTTGAGTGGGAGTGTTAGCATAGTCCCACATTGCCTGGGTTTATCTATTTTAAAACATTAAAAAATATTTTTAAATATTTATACATTTGATATATTTGTACTTGGCTTGTCCGAGTCAACTTGACTCTATGAACATTCAAGTCGAGTCAATGCCCATTTGACTACAATTGTTTATAAATTTTGGTTGTCTCATGTGTATCCGCTTGCTATTATATTATAGAGTCGTTTCTGGAGTGACCTCAAGATATGACTTCATATCGCACATCTTGACGTGAAAGTGGATAGGAACCATAGATGCTTTTTCACTCGTATCTTGAGTTAAAGCATTTATGTTTCCCATACACTTTCATGTCAAGGTGTGTGATGAGAGGTCCAATCTTGAGGTCACTTCAGCATTATTCTATATTATATTATATTTTTGGGTATCTCAAGAAGATCTATCTAGTAGAGAATTCACTATTTTACAAAACCATGAATTTACTGATTTTAAACAAATAATTTAACAAATTCATAATTTTTATATTTAAAAAAGCAACGAATTCTTCCCTAAAAGTAAAAACCCAAAATGCATATATAATAAGCAAGCTTGAATGAAAAATTATGCTTTGATTAATTTTAGGAAAATGCTTGGACTGACTTTAAAATTCACTCTATTTCACTCTTTGTTGATGTGTATATGGAACCATAGATGACTGTCATCGAGATACGATTAAAAAGCATTTATGGTTCTATGTACACCTCCACATCAGCTAAGTGTGAAACAAAGTGAATTTTAAGAAGGCACGACTCTTAATTTTAGGGTTGATTATTACCGCATTTAAAAAATGGCTTAAACCCCGAAATTGGCACATACTAACCCAAAAAAATAGCCTCCCCAACAAGGTATAGAATCGAGCTCCACCTCGAAGGTCCGCTGACTCCTTTGAGGACCCTTGCCCATCACATTCAAATGGGCGTGTGTAAGGGAGAGTGCACACTTTTCTTTTAGAGTGGCCAGGCCCATTCTCGGAAATTGATCAAGCCCAGTATCATTTGACGAAAAAGAGAGCAAAGTCACCTCTTTGAAATACCATAAGCTTTGAATCGAAGCAACTCTGGCACAATCAAGTAATGGGCATTCGGTCCTCTTTCTACATACTTGATCAAGTTGGCGATTCTATCACAATATGTTAGTTAATTTTGATAAATTTGAGGGCCCAACCCAAAATCAATTGGCACAGTGGAGAGGCCCAGGAGCTTATACTGAGAGAGACAAGGCAATGAATGTCCAATGTGGGACTAAACTCAACACACCCCGGCACGTGGAGATATGAACTGTTGACGTGGAGGAGAGAAAGGTCCGCTCTGATGACATGATAAATTTAAGATAATTCAAACAGACCCATATTCTCATTCTAGTGGTTTTGGGATGGTAGTTTGGCCCTTGGGGGTGGCAGGTGTGGGGCACGTTTGAATTCACTGCCTATTAGTTTGGGTTAAGGTTGCAATTTGAATGGGTTGGGTCGGTAAGGTGAGTGACCAAACTGAAATCAGATCCAAACTTCAAAACTCTCAACCCAAGCCCAGCCCAACTTGAAGTCAAACAAGTTTATGGGTATTACTGATTTAGGTCTTATTAGCTGGATTAGTCAAAATGTATGTTTAACTATGGATATGTCACGCTTTATTATCAATAGTATTCTTAAGAATTTTTTATTAGCTTGGTTATTGGTTTGATTAACCCAACCTTACACAAAGGTTGGACTGCATGTTGGGCTCAGATCCAACCCAAGACAAATTAAAGGTTCTAATAAGAGTTAGAGTGCATTTTTATTTTCGAAGGATTAGAATCCTTTGATGGGTTGGATTGTAATCTTAGAGGATGTAGTTCCTCTACTCCTATCTATAAAACAATGGATCAGCCTCTCCTATTCAGTGATTGATTTACTTTTAGAAAATTAGGATTAGGATATTCTCAAATAACAGCCATAATTGATTGTTCTCTAGAAATCAACATAGAGAAGAACATGTTATTACCAATCTATAAGAGTAGATCAAGGAGGAGAAGGTGAGCCTAGAATTAAGGATTATTCACCAAAAGGGGTCATTCTATTTGTTCTGAATTAGATTAATGGCTATGGAGACCATTCCGGATATGTAACAATTTATCTGCAATGGCTTGTGGTTTATATGTTTTTTTAATAATAATAGATTCTAATTAGATCCTGGATTCATTCATGCATAGGCTATCGATTTTTTCCGCTTAAAGTTTATGAAAATCGTTGTCATGCTGTGTCGCCATTCTGAGATGGGAATTGGTCGTGCAAAGGTAATAGTACTGCTTGCTTCCATCCAAAGACATTTTTTGATCAACGTTGAATCTCCACGGCCATTTACTGAGAAAAACCGAATTCACAATCTTGATTTTTGATACTATGAAACCCCAAACTTCCACTATTTTTTTTAGGCGAATAGGTCATATTTAAATTTCCAATTGATTGGTGAAATTTAGGGCACCCATCTTAATCATTCTAAAAGAAATCATAAATAAATTTGCCTATTTCCCTCTACATAATCCTAGGAATGGAAAATAAGGAAATAAAATACAAAGAAATTCTTGTTAGGGTGCTTTTAACCAAGGCTAATGCGCCATCCTTCGATTAAAAACCTCTTTCAATGACCCTAAGTCTACCCATTCTTTCAATGATTGGATCACACATGGCTTTGCTCATATAAACTAGGGCTGGCAATGATCCGAAATATACTCGATGTTCGAACCGGTCCAATCTGAAAAAACATGAAAAATCGGATTTTAGGATTGGATTCGAATTGAAATCTTAGATCCAAAATAATTTTGGATTGGATTTGGATCTACATCAATCTGATATGAAAAAAAAATCTGATCCAACCACATTTCAATTATTATTTTTATTATTATTATTAATTTCATATAAATACATATAAATAAAACATTTTAGTCTTTTTTTTTTTATTTCCCTTTATATTTGTAGTATGAAAGTAGATTTTTAAAAATTTAAAATTTTTAAATTTTTTGAACATCGATAATTTGAAAATAAGGCATGTGGTCGGATTGGTTTCGGATTAAGGAAAAAATGAAACAAATCGGATTCGGTTCACATATTCATTAATCATTTCGAATCAGATCGAGTACATCTTTAAAAAATCCGGATCTGATCGGACTGGTATTGATCCAGTACCGAATCAATCCGTTGCCATCCCTACAAGTGACCCTTTAAGGTAGCTAGTTTAAACGCTCCCCCACTTCAAAACCCAAGGTGGATTTATTGAATTTGTTGATTGGAAATAAAGAGGAGAAGCTAAACTCTTCACCAATTTATGTTTTACTTGAAAACATATGTCAAAATTTTATTATGGACTTGTCTAATCCTACATCTTCGGCCCATATTTACTTCCCAAAAGCCCAACGATCAACACATATTTTCACAAGATAGTAACGTCAGCTATGTTTATTGTTCGGTAAATCTTCTTAAGACTTACTTTATGACTTTAAGTTGAAAAGAAAAATTGTAAAATCGTGTTTGGTTACAATATAAAAAAGTATTTTAAACAAGTAGATTATTAAAAATAAGAGTAGGGATCCAGTCAGGTGTCCCGTTCCTAAAATAGGCCCGATGGCACACCATGTTATGCCACGTAGGCTTTTTGGTGGCCCACTTGCCATATGGATATGTGGTCTATCCCTATGTTTTGTTTTGTTTTGGTTTTTTTTTTTTGTCGACCAGGTATCCGGTTGACAATGGACCAGGCCCGTATCTAGGCTTTGCCCAGTCCATAGATCATGGTCTTCTCCAAGAATCAATCTCGGGGCACATGCAATGCCTGCATATCACATGCACCATGTAAGTGAGGGTGCGCTCTCGCAGGTGGCCTTGAGGAATTAATGCTCATATTAGGTAGTGAACTCACAACCTACAGGCATAACTGTTTATTGGTCCAAAATTGTCTAGTTCGATGGTTTAATCAAATTCAGAGTCTATGGTTCACCAATTCAAAATGAACTCAGTTCATAGCTGTAGTTACATGATTTTCGAGTCCAAATATCATCGTTATGTGGATTTTGAGTCACCACCATCTTTTTCAGAAAATGGTGTTAGTGGTCACCCAAAAATTAGTTTTTAAAATTTTTGACATTTATAGCGACTCTCATACGGATTCAGCATGTTAGTTTACTTAAGATATAGGTAAGTGTTCGATTAAATAGATGGTAGGTGTTAGGTACCCCTTTATCTCTCCACCTTAGGTGGTAATCTCGAATATGTGGTCATTTTTATAAAAGAAAAGAAATAAGAAAAAATCAAATAAATTATGATTTGTACCCTTAAACATAAGAGGTTTAATATCGAATTAGATCATAAGGATCACCTCATTGAAAGATATGATTCTTACACATGTCTTGCCTTGGAAACATTATTTTGAAATATATTGGCTTATGGTTATGGGTCTACTTTCATAGATTGAGGAGGTCCCAACTATTGATAGCCTCAAAACGATTTGAGTGTTCTATACAAATTGTAAATATGGATTAAAGATGAAAAGATTTTGTTTTGAAAAAAAACTTCAACCCTTACACTTTCGATCAAATCGGAATCCGATCTATCGAAGGTAGGGGAGGGTTAACATTACCTCCTATGACTTTCTAAACAAAAATTAAAGAAAGGAAAGGGAAAAATAAGATAAGGGGATGGAGAGGAGAGAGAGGGGGATTATATAATCTTAAAATGTTATCCCTACACCCACTTTAAAACTTGAGTCTTCTTTTTCTTTTTCTTCTATTTATATCCTTAGTAGAAGTATGTAGAATTCATTTTTTTTCTTTTAAAAAGAAAAAGGAGAGAGAGTGTGAGTGAAGAGGTTAATAGGGATTTTTATTAATTTAGGCTAAGATTGAGATGAGATAAGACTTGAGAGGAGGAGTTCAAGCATGACGTTTTCAAAGGGTGAAGGGGGTTTTATAGGGGTTGAGGGTTACTCTTAGGGCTAGAATAGTCAAGATTAGAAGATGGAGGGAAAAGACAATGAATTTAGGCATGATGTATTTGACATTTTAATGTTAGGGATGGGTAAATGTGGAAAATAGTGTAAGTGGATTGTTTTTAACCCAAATTCATGAATAAAATCCAATTGGATGGGTTAGGCAACTCATATTTTGATTAAGTGTTGATTGAGATTGAGAAGTGTAAGTGTTAGGTTAAAAGAATGATTTATGTAAGGGGTTAGGTATTTTGATTTTGGGATGGTGAAGGGTGTTGTGACATGTGTCCCAAAAGTAGTAGACATGTGTAACTTTTTGGTGGGTTATGTGAGAAGATTGAAAAGAAGGGATGTAAAAATGGCTTGTGATGAAGGTTTAGAGAAAATGATGGAAGTTAATGATGACAAGTGGTGTGGTCGAGTTATTAATTGTGCAGCTTTTGAGAATGGTAATTGGATTAGGTAGATTGATTTTGGGAGGTAGGTTGTGATGGTGACAAGTGTCCATCTTGATGAACATAGATTTTTTATTTTAGGTGAACCTTGATTGGTTAAGGTTATGGACATGGGTGTGATTTTAGGCATGAGTAGAGGTTTGATTTAGAGTGGGCTTAAGATTAGTTTGTGGTTTAACTTAGATTGCATTGGAATTAGCATGGTTTTATGGTTAGGTTAGGCTGCAACACTGATTGGGGCTTTGGCTAGGGTTAGGTTAGGTTGAGGCTTTTTAGGAGTTGGATTGGCTTAGGGATTTTGAGAAAGATGGCGGTGAGTTGAAGATGGCTTAAGGTGTAGGGATCAAAGTGATAAGTACAAAACATTTTCGTAAGTCCATGGGCTAAATTAAAGGCTTAGGCTTATTTTATGGCAAAACAGTGAAATTTTTTTTAAGAATGAGGCTACTAAGCCCTTGATTGGAAATTTGATAAAATACTCATTTGTATATGTCTTATCGAGGTGGTCCTGTGCAAATTGGGGTGTTTACAGTAGAGATAGATAAAGAAAATTCTTTTTGGGTTTGCTTTAGTTTCCTAGAACAGTTCATTAGCTTGGTTCACTTGTTCATATATATAATTCAAGTATACAAGTTATAATTATAATTATAATATTAAAAAATTCTAAATTAAATAAAAATAAATTAGTAAAATAACATAAATTTTAAATACAAATAATGAAAAAAAAAAATCTATATAAAAAATTAATCAAAAAAATATTTGGTTCACCAAACTAAATTGCTGGGTTCGTCAAATTTCATGTTTTGGTTCACTGAAGCAAATGTTTTGATTCACCGAATCCGGCCAAAATTTGGTGGGTTCAAGGTTCACTTGATTTTACGAACCCAGTACAAAGCGTACCACAAACTAATTTACTTAGTATTGATTCATGGTTCAAACTAGTAGAAACGAATTTGGTAACATAGATCCATCCCTTGGTTAATCTACACACAAGATCAGTTTGATTGGTGATGTGCATCCATTGATTTTAACATTGTCTTAAGAATTATTTCTAATCATTGGATTTAAATTCTTTTTCAAGAGAATAGATCTAGTGGATACAAGTTACCAAACACTATGAATTTTGTTACGTAATTTACAAAAGGATGGACCACATATACATACAATCAACAGTTCCCCAAAATTTTCACGTGGCCTAAAATGGAGATGCCACCAAACCTTGGTTAGGAATGGGATACCTAGGACTGGCAATGATCTGAAATATACTTGATGTTTGAACCGATCCGATCCAAAAAAATATGAAAAATCGGATTTGGAGTGAAATCTTAGATCTAAAATAATTTCGGATCAAATTCAGATGTATCCTAATCTGATCCGAACATATTTTAATAATTTTTTGTTATTATTCTTAATTTTATATGAATTTATATAGATAAAACATTTTAATTGTTTTGATTTCCCTCTATGTTTTAATAGGAAAATAATTTTTTTTAACTTTTAATTTGTTTATTTTTCAAGATTGATAATTTAAAAATAAGGCATGTGTTCGGATAAGACTTGATCGGTTTTGGATTAAAGATGAAATGAAATGAATCGTATTCGCACATTCATTGTTCCCTTCATATTGGAGTGTGACTTTTACCTCTCTTTTATTTCACTTAGGCGGGAAGTAAATGTTCCACCGCATCACCGTGTGAGCCGTGGGTTTGAAAAAGAAAATCTTACACAACAACCGTTCATTATTGCCTTAAAAAGTCCAACTAGCCTTACTAAGTTAGGAAGGATTCCACCATTACTAACGTCCTTGGGCTTGACTTGTCGAATTCAAAAAACATGATCCGATGCTTCTGGGTTGTAGAGGAAAAAATTCTATGAACTTTAAAATGAAAACTAATTCCAAAAAAAGTTATGTTTCACCATTAAATTTTGATTTTAAATTTGAGAGTTACACGTAAGTTTAGTAATCGTCAATTTTCAAAATCTTGGATAAAGCCCAAAAAAAATTTCTTTTTTCAATATGAGTTTTTCCATGAAATCTAAAGGGCTGTGATGTTGGATTGCATTATGTGGTAGTCCATTTTACCAAAACAGCTCGAAGTGAGGCTTAAAATCTTAATTTGATGAATAAGGAAAGTGTTTTCATTGCCTATGAGATGAGTCTGACTAGCCTTACAAACTTAATAAAATTTCAACTCTTAGTTATGGTTGTTGAGCTCACCTTGTGGTATCCTAAAACATGATATGGTGGGACAGGGGTGTAGAGGAAAGAATTCTATGAACTTTGAAAGAAAAAAAATCAGAAATATATATATATTAATTTTCATCATTAATTTTAATTTTAGATTTAAGAATTATGTGGAAGTTCGGTAGCTGTCCATTTTCAAAATCTTAGATCAAGCTCAAAAAAGAATGTTTTGGAATTTTTTTTTTAATAAGTTTTTCCATGAAAAACTAATCCCTTTGAACTTAAGAATGCATCTTCATCTCTAACCTATCAAAAAAAATTTAATTAATTAAGTACTTTAATCATTAGTACTACCAAACGAATTTATATTGTTAAAAAGTACTATTACAAAAGAGTCGATCTATTTACACACATCGAAACAACTCATTGTGCTCACTTATTAACTTTTGTAAAAACAAATTACCATTTACCTTTTCGTATTGGCTTATTGCACACACCACCCCTTGCTAAACAAAAAACCCAAAACCCACTTTTTTTTTCATCTTCTTCTTTTTCATATTTATCTCATTCTGAGTTTTGTAAGAGGTTGAATCAATGGATATTAGGTTTTAGGTTTTTTTCAAAGTTATCTTATTTTTTTGAAATTTCTTTTACATTTTCTATATTTAATCATCAAGGAAGATGAAAAAAATCTCTATTAGAACCTTAAAATGATAATTTGAATTGAAGTCATCAAATATTTTTTGACACTTTTATTCGGTAGGTTCAGACCGAACTTGTTTTGACACATTCGGTAGGTATCTATCGAACAAAACTTTCTCATGTATTTGACTTCAACTCGATTAGAAGTGTTAGAGTTAGAAAAAAAAATGCAAGATCCTAGCTTAAAACCCTCATTGAAATCTTTCTAGATGCAAAGAAGAAGAAAAAATATGGTTTGATACCTTTAGGTGAGCGAAATAAGCAATTAGGTTAAAATACATTTAATAGGTGTGTAGATAGTTATTTTAAAGTAAGGTTCATATCCCAAGAGATTGAGTGCAAATTGCAATTTTCGTGTGTGCAAATAGACCCACCCATTACAAAAGTTATTCTCAATTAAGTGTTTTTAAATAAGTAATTAAAAAGTTACAGAAGTTATATCAAACACAGCTAAGTAGTTCACATGTAAGAACAAAAAATATTTGCTTCCTAGGGATTAACAAAGTTACTAATTCAAGATGTTCAGATCCACTTTAACCCGATCCAACCCATAAGCTCACTTCAAAAATATAGAGAGGTTCGATCACCTTTGCCGATCCTTTCTTTGGCAACTTCTAGGAAGTTCGACCACCTTTGACAAACCTCTTTATTGATATCTCCAAAAGCTTTGAACATAATGTCCGACCCCCCTCTTAATTCACTAGAGGGTCAGACACAATGTTCACCCCCCTCTCTCAATTTACTAGGAGTTCAGACTCAAGGTCACATGTAAGAACAAAAAATATTTGCTTTTTAGGGATTAACAAAGTTATTAATTTAAGATGTTCATATCCACTTTAACCCGATCCAACTCACAAGCCCGCTTAAAAAAATATGGGGAGGTTTGGTCAATCCCCTATTTGGCAATCTTTAGGTGGTTTGGCTGTCTTGGACAAACCTCTCTATTGATCTCTCCAAAAGGTTTGAACATAATGTTTGACCCCCCTCTTAATTCACTAGAGGGTCAAACACAATGTTCACCCCCTCCCCTCTCAATTTACTAGAGGTTTAAACACAAGGTCAGACCCTCCCCTCCTCAATTCGCTAGAGATTCAAACACAATGTCTAACCCCCTCTCAATTTAAAAGATTTGGCAACTATGGCCGACTCCTCACTTGATTTTGTTAAGAGGCTTGGCTTCTTTGGATGACCCCTCTCAAGAACCCCACTAGGTGGTTTGGTCCCCTTGGCTATACCCTTCTCTTACTTATTTAAGATGGTTTGATCACATCGGCCAACCCATCTACCATTGTTTGATATTCTAGCCAATTTATTACTACGATAAGGTTCTGTCCTCCAAACCAACTCTGCACTATTATAGACTAATCGGCTTGGTAACAAGAGAAATATTATTATTAACCACCCTAAAGGTAAAGATACCGTAATCGTTATTTCAGAAAAGTCTACTCAAATAACACAAACTTTTCCGTCAAGGTAAAATAGATACGATGCCTGAAAAAGTTACAGTTGCATAGCTTGACTGAATCAACTTGGAAACTGAGCAATCACCGAGTTAAAGTAGTTACACATTTAAAACCACTCCTCATGAAGGTTACAAGAACCATGAGTAGTGGATCTTCATTATTATCAAAGCATCATAGGATTTTATTACCATAAATGTTAGACAACATAGGGGGTGGTTAGAACTAAGTTTACTACCCCTACTAAAGAACATATTATATAAATAGGGAGACATCTCCCACTTAAACCTAAGACACAAGTCACATATAACTCAAGTGTTTTTTTTTTTCTTCTTGCTCTACAATTTTCATCAAATACTAACTTGATTGTCGGAGACTCCTTATTTGACATCACACCGATGTCTTTTCAAATAAAAATTGATGAAGAAGACAATCTAAAAAAGAATGCTCATCAGAGAAGATGACCAGAGTATATATTTCTTATAATATGAAGTCGTTGAAAGTTTTGATAATCACCCTTCTGTTGATGGCCTAGATGAAGTTATAAATAAAAATGTTTTTTTTTTTTCTAAAAAAAAATGTAATTTCTTCATTTGAAGTAAGATGTGATGTGGATTGCTAATATGGAAAATCACATGAGCCCTCGATCTCTAGTAAGGCTAAGAAAACCTAGTAAACAAGTCAGATTAATTCTACTCAATTTAGAAAGTCTTAACATTTGAAGTATATTTGTGACTTAGATGAATTATTGGCTACGATTCAAAGGCCAATTGTTGGATTGAATTTAAATAATCCTTGACAAACCACACTCACACACACATTATATCGAATTGGATTTAATTAAATCATGGGTCTCAACCCATTGACTGGGCAATAATAGAAGGGAGTGCCCGACCATGAGCCAAAAATTCTCGAATCATCAATGGATGGAATACTTACGATTTGTTTAAATCTCAACGAAATGCACACTGTACATAAATTATAAATATCAAAAAAAAAAAATAACGTGAGTAAAAAATTGAGTAACGTAAGTAGGTAACCATGTAACCATGTAAACAGGAGTATCAGGATGCCTAACACCTTCCCTGAGTCACAATTGAACCTCCGAACTTAAATCTATGATTTGTATATTATTCCCATGGAGTCAACTCACCAAAAAAAAAATAGTTTTAAAATATTCTTGATACAATCGCATGGCAGAAAGATATTTATCAAGTAGATACAATGTTAAAGATTCAATAAGTTAGTTAGTTGACACATTTTTCTTAAATGATTTACTTAATTTGGTATTAATTTCAATTATTATTTGTAGATAGGGCTATAAAATAATTATATTATGAAAAAAAGGGGTATTATTTTAAGTAGGATGGTTGTTGGTTACTATTCAAAGACAGTCCAAAAATGGTTTACCTACACCAAAGAACATGAAAAAAAAAAAAAAGATTACACAAAAGAAGTGCGGTAGTATCAATGTGGATGTTGATGAAAATAGAGATTCATCAAATCCTTCTTTCTACTTTGGTAACAACATTGGGTTTGGCTGCAAGATTTGTTAGTTTTAACGATGAAGATTCACCATTCAATCATGGATTTCACGAGTTACCAATACCCTCTGGAAGAAAAGTAGCAAAGAACCATGTGTTGAAAAAGAACGTAGATGTTGTAAACTTATTCATCAAAGAATTTAACAACTTGAGAAATGACCAAAAGGAAATTGTTGAAAAAGAGATTATTATGGCACATGAATGAAGTCAACAGAAGATTCAAGCAAAACAAGAACAAGAATGACTGAGGTTGGAAGTTAAATGTGAATAAAAACAAATGAAGATTACAATTAAACGTGAATAAAAACGAATGAGGTGAGAGAAAAATATCATGATGACTGATCCAAATTATATTCCCACTGAAGAAGGGAGAGCTTGGATTATTGCACAACAAAAGTTAATTTTGGCACAAATGCAATGGGGCTTTGGAGATGACTCAAGTGATTGTAGAGTTTAACTTAATATATGTAATATATAGTATTTTTAATATGTAAGAGGTAGTATTTTAATTCAATAAATGAAATTTGAATTTAAATTAAAAGATTTTAATTACTTAAATAAAATTACATTCTTCGAGAATAACAACACAGATTGGAAATTACAAAAAGCAACATAAATTCAAAATACCAAATACATCTCTAAATGAAACAACATTTTAAACAACCTGATCATCGAACTGGTTCCACAAACGTCCAATAAGATCAAATCTCAACAACGTATTTGTCCTTCGATTACAAATCCTATTAAGACAAAATGATATGTGTGCCACCAAAAATGCTGGGTTTCAATATTATTATGAAGGGGAGATAGTCTTCTTTGGTGAAGGTGTTCATCTTTCAACGTTGATACCACGCTCATATTTAATGATCATGTTGTGTAGTATGATGCACATTTTCTTATGATGCAACAATCATCTTTATTCCAATAATGCATTGGTCCTTGTATTATACCCCAAACGCATGTTCAACGTCTTTTCTTATAGCATTTTATTTTTTAGCAAACAATTTCTCCTTTCTCGTTCTTGGGTACCCAATTGTTTGCATCGAAGTTTCCCATTGAGGATATATACCATTAGTTAGGTAACACCCTAGTGTGTGTTGATGCCCAATTACCTCGTTATTAATTAAATGCCTTTTATCATGGATGAGATTGTCGAATAATAGAGGATGATCTATGACATTCATGTCATTGTGTGAACCTGGCATACCAAAGAAAGCATAATAAATCCACAAATCTTTCAATGCAACTACCTCCATTATGAGGGTAGGCTTATGATGACAGCCTTTGTGCGTGCCATGTCACGTAATGGGACAATTCATCCACTCCCAATGCATATAGTCTAAAGAGCCAAGTATACCTGAGTACCTTCTTTCCTTTCCTCTCCTATTTGAAGCAAACATGAAATATTTTGTTCATTCGATGAACACATGTACTGTGCCTCGTACAATGCAATTATAGCATCACAAAAACACTTCAGACTCTGGATCGCAGTATTCTCGCCAATATTTAGGTACTCATCACAATAATCCGTCGATAATCTGTAAGCGAGTATATGTATTGCAGCTATCATCTTTTTTACGGAAGAGCACCTCAAACGACCACACCAATCGTTATTCTGGACGAAGTACTCGTCATACGCTTCAACGTCCTTCAAAATGTAAAGAAAGAACTCTCATCGCATTCGGTAACGTCGACGAAAGTAGTCAAGTGGATATATAGAATTCTCAATGAAATAATCTCTTCATATTTGTAAATGGATTCTCTCTCGATCACGTTTAATAAATTGTCTGTTTCCAACTAGTTGTAAGAGTATTGCTAGCATTTGAGTCGGCAACTAATTAGTTGTCCTTTGCACTCCTTTTTTTATAATGCTGGATTACTGTCTCTTAATCCTCAAAGGATAAGCTCTCGTTGCTTGAAGAACTCAATGATGTAGAAGAACTAAATTTGATCATAGGATTAAATCAAGATGATGAAGCCAATTTTATTTGTTTTTTACTTTAAATTTAAAATAGATGAATAAAATGAGGTGAATTTGACAATTTATTGAAAAAATTATTATTAATAAAAATAACCATTGGAATAAAGACGTTGGAGTGGGTAAAAATGTAACAAGTGAAAAACATAACATGTACACTAGCCGTTGGAATGGATCCGTTGGAGTGGGTAACATGTGAATTAACATGTCCATTGGAGGTGAGTAAACTGACTTGTTAAAAGTCACTAACAAGTGAAAAAGGTGCCTACGTGGTTACTGGATAGCAACTCGAGAGACTTTCTAAACATCAAAGGATTAAATCGCGAGACCAAGATTCCTTTAAACCCATCCGACCTATAAAAAACTGATCTTATGTAACACAGGCCAACCCCAACATGATAATACTAATATTGATCCATACAATGACAAGTTGGTTTACCTCTGTCTCTTACCCATCATAGGTTATGAATAACAATGATGTATAAATTCTGGGATGATATGTAGTATTTTCGTGTTCACATGGACGGATACATACGACGATTAATTAAAAAATGTCTCACCTAATTGAACTGATAATCCTTCTTGTGATTGCTTCTCTTCTTTTTTTTTGGTTTTTTAGTATTTTGTTAGCCTTCAGCACTTCAAATTCAATGTATGCAACTACTACTTATTGGATACAAAAATAAAAATAAAAAATAGGTAACAAGCTCACAGGAAATCATGGAAAGATAGCAGTTAATGAATATCAATAATACATGCTCGTGGAAAAGACTAAATTCATACCCTGAACTCAGACCTTCTAACGATTGAAAAGAAAAATGCTAAGATAATGTTGGTGCTGCAGTCTCTTCAGAGCAATAGTAATTTTGTTGAAGCATAAGTTTCAATGACACCGTTATCGAAGAGCTTGGAAAGAGATGATTTTAAAGTCATAGTTGTTGGACTGTAAAAGAGAAAAAAGAAAGATAGAGAGATGGAAAAGATGGGCACCTGAGTAACGGGTGACTTTGTTTTTTTGGATTGAATATCCAAAATTGCCCCCTTTTAAAGGGACCGAACCTTATCAATTTTAAAGAGATTCTCCTCTCTTTTCCTTCCATTTTCTTTTTCTTTTTTTTTTTTTCTGGAAATCTTGAGTATCCTATTCGGGTGGGACGTCCAAAAAAATCTGGACTCTAGTTCTTCATATTTCTTCCAAAATTCTGAGAATGAGTCGGGAATCAAACGTTCCCTTTTTTTTTTTTTTAATTCAACAAGTAGGATTACTTCAAAAAAGAAAAAAAAAAAAAAATTGTCCCAAGATTTTTTCCAAGCTTTGTTTCTATTATGGCTTAGGTTTTCTTTAAAAGAAAAGTATTTGTGAGGCTTTTTTTAGAGATCAAAAATCATTAATTTTTTTATTTAGATTTCTTTGTGTAACATGTGAGTAGCAAAGAGAGTTTTATCCGGCAGACTTAACTGTTGCCTTTTTATCACAACAAACTCCTTTGGGGTTCAGGCAACGCCAGGTAACCTTACTTTACGAAGTTTGTTACCTATCAAACCTTATTCACTAAGTTTACGAGGGGACCACTTTGTTGCTTTACATACGTCGGAGTGGATGTTAAACACACCAATTTGTAATATCTGGTGGTGCAAAAACTTGCATTACCTTAAAATTTATGATGATGCCTCGTGATTTTCACTCCTTGTACTCTTAGGTGTGCCTGCAACAACACATCTCCAACGTTCAAGTCAGAATCTTAGTATAAAAATAGTGTAAAATTTAGAAAGAGAGAATTTCATACATTTTTATTACCTGTCCATGTATTTAGAGAAATGAAATCCTAGGATTCCTTTAGATCTTGTTACCGATTTGACCCTTATCTAATTTAGAAGATAAATCTTAATTAGTTATTTGAAAATGTATCTAGTTAATATCTCATTCTCGTACATTCATTCTTCATTGGAAATTTCCCTCACCAAGATTTTAATCACTTTTAATCTAATCCTTGATTTTTAAGGATTCGAACTGATTATACGGTTCTACCATACATCCTTGACCCAATATTTTTCCAACCAACCAAAACTGAACCCATGGTTGATTTGTGGCCGAGCCACCGAGCTTACCCTCGAATGAATTGGCTTGACTCTACATGCCTCACTCGAATCCCTAAGTGCCACGTACCCAACGGAAAATATCCTCTACAGCATCCACAAACATTATCCAAGGCCACAATTATAAATGACAACATTCTAAAAACTTTGAAAAATAATTTTGAAGAGAATTATTCACCATTAAATTTTAGTTTGAAATTTGGGAATTTAATATCCATCCATTTTCTATACCTTTAATCAAACGCAATAAAGATTGCTTTTCAAACTTTTCATTTAGAATCGAGGTTTTTTTCCATTAAATCAAGAAAGTTGTGGTGGCGGATTGCTAATCTGGTATCAACATGGGCCCAAAAAAACTTAGTAAAATTGGAAGACATGTTAGCTTATTCATACAGTAAGGTTTGTTTGGTAACAATTGGAGATAAAATTGCAACGGATAAGTCTGTCCAATAAATTTCTCTTTTTAGAAAATTATGGTTAAAATTCTTATTGGTTTTTAAATTGGTTAAGAATTTTTCAATGTTGATTTCTAGTTTCACTATTTTAATTCATGTTTTTTATTTAGGTTTAATTAAAGTTTTAGATTTCAAATTTTTGAATCGAGGTATAAATTTGATTATTTCATGTGATTGAAGATCGTCATTTTATGCAATCAAGAGGTTTTCCTTAGCGTGGAGTGATTTTTAATTGTAAATTTTCAAATGTATTTTTGTCATTCCGTCAATTTTTTGAATGTCAACAAGAATCTTTTTTTTTAGTCCCAGGGTGATGATTTTTATGTTCCAAGTTTTTGTGTACCTAGTGTAGTGTAGTCTCTAAGGGTATCAAGGGTATTTTTGTCATTTTATGTGATTGAAAACATGTCATTTCATGTAATGGAGAATTTTCTAAGGCGTGCATTGATCTTTAAGTGTTGGGTCCCAAGGATATATTGGTCATTTTTCAATTTGTACAAATGTTGGCGAGAGATTTTATTTGGTCTCGGAAATTATAATATCTATGTCCCTAGGTTCTCGTTCTTTAGCGTAATGTGATCTCTACATTGAGCGTGGTAAAAGAGGAAAGAAACCAAGAAGGAATCTGATCAAGAGGAGTTCGGAGATGCTATAAACGAGTCATTCGATTTCTCAACTTTTCTCTGTTCATCATTAAGAATCTGAAATCGGATCAGACAGGTGCAAAATGGAGTGTCTATATATTGGGACTGCATTTGATCATTTTTTACTTAGAATCCATCATATTTCAATTTCCTCTAGACTAGACATAGATCAACTTGTCTATCATAATTGAGCTATTTGCTCCACCTTTTTCGACACATTTGGGCATGTGATCTGTTGTCTATCTGTGATAGGCAATCGTTTGCAATTATTCGTCTCATTGGCAACTTACATGAGCCAAAAATGATTTTTCAAAAAGTTGACTTACTTTATAAGGAGGCACCAAATTTCAAGGATTTAGATTTTTTCGAGCTCATAAAGATCATAGATTTTTGTGTTTTTATGTTATATAGTCCACAACGCTTTTAATATTCTTTTAACAGCATTTCAACTTGTGTTCTCTCAAACAGCAAAATTTGTCAACTAATTCAAACAGGGTTTTGGGTTCCTCCCACCATGCCTTTGATGCTCCAGTTCAAATGTGGTTTTAGACTAAAAAAAAATCTTTTTTTTCTAATAAACATAAATTTTAAAACATCTCTGGATCATCCTATTCATTTTTCATAGAAACCCTAGGATTACCTATCCATCTCAACCATTCATTAATGGTCTGTCTCAAACTGCATTTGAGGCTATAAGTTTTTGAAATTTTCTAATTAATAAAAAAAAAAAAAAAAAGTTATGAAACACGAGGACATAAAGAACAACACACCATGAATGGCAAGTCATGGCTCCTAACTTACAACTCATACCTCACTATTTCTCATTTTCACTTTATTGGCCAGACTTAACATCACACACCCACATTGGTACACTGTTCATGAGGCACAAAATGAATCCTCGTGATAAAAAAAAAGTAACCCAACATGTGCCCTACATTTGTCCCATGCATGTATGGTGGAATGGATACTTCCCTGATGCCAAACCAGTTGTTTCTTAGCTAGCTCACATGCCATCAAACACTCATTAATCCAATGTCCCTTTCAAAGCTAGTTGTTTTTTATAAGATGATTATGTAGTCCAATTACATTGAAAAAACTAAAATAATCTTACCCAACAACCTTTTATGTCATGTTTTTTAAGAAACTTGATAACCTAAGTAATTGCTTACTTTCTTTTTTCAACTATAAGATAATTTTCATCTCATGTGGGGAAAAAATGTGGAGGATTTTTTCTTCAACTTCACACCTTGCTATCTTTTGTGCAATCAAGTCACTTCAATGTTTATGTGTACCAGTGCGACACCTACCAAGAAGCTTCGATATATAAGTCAAATTCTCAAATAATATTTTAATTGAAATCTCCTCCTCTCTCTTCTTAGCGGTTTCTCTCCCCACATTCTCCTTACCCGGCCGTAGGAGCTTGGCTTTAGCGCTTAAACTAGTGATATGAGGTTTGCTCCCTCTGGTCGTATGTTGAAAATTGAGTGACCTCATGACTTACTCTGTTTGCATGCTGGGAAACCTCCACGGGGTCAGGGTGTGTGATCATAAGGACTAGTCCCATCCAAAGGGTGTAGTGATAATTTATCATATCAAAAAAATATTCTTCTTTATTTTAGACGATCATGACCTTTATCTTCAAAAATCTCACCTAATGCGATCACAACGTGAAAAAAGCTTATATTTGATGGCCCAAGGCCGTCAAATTTCGTAAAATTTGATGGACCAAGACGTCAAATTTTACATTGTCAAAAAAAAATTTCGACGAACCGAAACCATTAAATTAATGGAGGATGGGAGAAATTTGATGACTTTAAGCTGTCAAATTGGGGATCATCAAAAATATGAACGATCATAGACCGTCAAATTTCGCTTTCTAAAATTTGTGGGCTATGGCCCATCAAATTTTCTTATCAATTTTTTGCAATTTTCACATAGTGGATACGCTAATCAAATACTTAAAATCCGTTGGAGAATCAAGATTATCATTCCATCAGTACCTCGAGATTTATGTTTTATCTAAACTCCACTCTTGTTCTAGATCTCAAGGGGATACATGTGCTATTGGGATGCATTCTTATTTAATTCCCCACATTCTATATTATTGGTACTAGACATTTTAAATATATAATTAGTTTTAACCTAATTAAAAGACCACTTATATTTTAAATGTTAGTTAGTCACTCACCAAACGCCACTATAACAAAAAGCACATAAAACCATCAATCTTAATCCAAATATTTCCAATACTAACAAATGAAAAGGTTATTATCTCTGTGCCTTAGTTTCAACATCGCATTCATCAAAGTCCAACGGGCAAGAAAAGAAATCATCATAGCGTTCTAATCCAATCAAAGCCCTGCATTAAAGATCACAATGATTTAATTAACGAGTCTTGACCGCACACACGAGACGCCACGTGGAAGATTCTTTCAAGTCTGTTAACCCATGGATGTTTGGTCATCACTGCATAAATCAACCTGATTGGGGATTTTAACCATTGGATTCAAATATTTTCCATCATATATATATATATATTTTGCAAGCAAGGGCCAAGTGGTTAATGAAGGTGAAGGTGGGTACAACGGAATTTGAACCTAGACCAACAGATCAACTCTCCTCAAGCCTTTACCAACTTAGCTAAGTGGCACCCTGATCATATTTTGTGTGGTAAAACATGGGAAAACCTCTCAATTTCAAGGATTAGCCTCGAGATCCTACTTAGAAATATTTTAAAATGACAGAAGACACACATACGATACTAACTATGGACCCTAACATCCATGGCATGCTCGGAAAATGCACCAAACCTTGTCTATGTGACCATAGTACGTAAGAATGATGGACATTAGCGTAAAATGTATAAAAGGTAAATTCATGTTTGTTTTTACTATCTCCTTCGACATTCTATTAGATCTTTCTCTCACTCTTTTAGGACCTTTAATAACCTTTGTTAAATATGACTAAACCATCTCAGTCGAATTTCTTACTTAATTATTTTTTTGAGTTAGTTGTCCTATATTTTTTTAATGTATATTTATTTATAACTTCGGTTTTTCATAATCTTTTCACTCATCCATCTCAATATTATTGTCTTCTCTTTGTTTAATTATTAGCCAAGCAAATCATATCAATCTTGAAGGAAACCTAGCGAAATGGTCAATAAGACTTATCCATCACATTGACGAGGTAGTTAATATTTTTCCTTTGCTTGATGAAGAAGTTAGATTCTTTTTAAGCAATTACTTTTACATTTAAAAGGCCCTTTTATGTGAGAAAGGCAAAAGAAAAGCAAGTAAAATGTGCTCTAGTCTAGTCGATTAGGACCTAACCCAACCCTAAAGACGTAGGCTATGACCTAGTACATCCCTAAACGCTTGGTTGGCATGAATATTTCAAAGAGAGTGTTTTCTTTTTCAATGGACATAGTGTGGTATCTGCCAAAGAATCTATCATGTTTAAGTAATAGCATCCCGCTTAAGATCTAGAATAATCAAAAGAGAAAAAAAAAAAAAAAAAGCACTCTTTTATGATCCCTTTTACTTATTTATATAGGATCATTTTCCTAAACCTTATTTTAAAAGTTTCCTATGCGGATATCTTGATCCAAAAGATCCATGCTAATTTGATTCCTGGATTCACATAGTCACACTATTAGACCTTATGAATAAATAAGACACGTGGCCCAAATAATATGATAGATGTTGAGTGAATTCTCCTCCAATCACAAGCACATCATGATCATCAATGATATGGGCTATTCCCTCAATAGTATTTTCTTTTTCAATGATCACTGGTGTGGTACCTATCAAAGAGTCTATGATGTTTGAGTAAGTAAATTTCTTAGAATAGTGCTAAAGTGACCTCGGGTTGGAATTTCATATCGCACTTCTTGAATTGAAAGTGTATGGGAACCATAGATGTTTTTCATCGAGATACTAGTGAAAAAACATCTATGATTCCTATCCACTTTCACGTCAAGAAGTGTGATATGAGATTCTAGCTTAAGGTCACTCAGACACGACTCAATTCATTAAGATCTAGAATAATCAAAATAGAGGAGAAAAAAAAAACCCTCTTTTATGATCTCTTTTACCTATTTATAGGATCACCTTCATTGTACCTTAATTTAGAAGTTTTCTTTGGTTAAGTCTTTTTCAATATCTATCTTTTCCTCTCGGGCATCCATGACTATCTTATTCTTGGATTAATAGCACTAGTCACACTGTTTGACCATTAAATTGTTCCATCCTGACGAGTGCTTCCCATAATATTGTCCAAGAGGGTGAGCCGCCCCGAGTGATCTTGGACAAAATATATTCAAGGGACTTAAAAATACATTGAGGAGGATTATACTCCATCTCAAACTACCACATTTTGCCAATCTCTTTTGAACCTCTTGATCTGGTCAAAGCCTGAGTGTGCATATCAGGACTTGGGTTCAAATTTTGCGTTCACCTACTAATTCTTAACTATTGAAACACTTATTAGGGTCAATTTGTTTTGCTGATTTTTAAAATGCGAATGCGTCATGTAGACACCCGAATTTGAGCGGGCCCTCGACGCCAAAATACCCAAAAACAAAAATAAAAACCGTATTGGGCCCTCAAAGCCCATACCTTCAAAAGTCTTGTTTTCCTCAAAATAAATGGGCCAATCCTATTCACGTGGCCCATGAATCCCAAAACCATCTATTCCACCAAAGCCCAATCATTCTTATTAAATCCAAGTCCATCCTCATTACCATCAATTCCCGATCCAAGCCCACACCCAAACCCAAACGACGGGAGCCAACATGAACCCAACCCAAGCGAAACCCAACTCCGAACCGAAGCCCAATTCACGACCCAAACCCAAGCCAACCGAGCAAGCGCAGCAAACCAAGCACCAACTAAAGACACAAAAGGACACATGGGCAGCATCTCTGGCCACCGCCCGAGCGAAGCAACGCAACCCAGAACCCGACCCGAACCGAAGCGAGGCCCCAGCCGCGCAGCAGCAACCACCAAGACCACAACCCAGACCCGACACACCCGAACCGAGACCCAGCCGCGCAGCAGCAACCACCAACAGCACAACCCAGACCCGACAGACGCGAACACTAGAAACCACCCACAGCACAACCCAGAGCGCCCACACCGAACCAGCACTTTCCCGGAAAACACGCCCAGAAAATCACCGAAACCCAGACCGCAACCCAGACCGCCCAGACTCGGCGCTCGAAGCAGCCAACCACCAGCACCAAGCAACTAAGCTCTTCATCCCAACAGGTGCCACATGGCAGCATCCCTTCAATCATCTCAAAATCAAACCAATCACTACTCATTCTCCAAATCAAACACCAGACCTCTTCAACCATCTCAACACTCCTTCTCCAAACAACTCCCTTACACCACCATTCCTCCCAGCAACCATCACTCATCTCACCCCACCAAACACTCTACCCAAATGGATTGGATAAGATCCAAATCATTGGGTTAAAACACAATCCATTTCCTCATTACAAAACTACCATTATTTCTCCCTCAAATTTCATACCCTTCTTCTCTCAAACCCATGCCATTATCCACTATTCTCATCCTTCACCCTATTATACCCTTAAAATACCTCCCAACCTCTATAAAAACCCCTTCATTCTCCTCTTACAAAAAACTAATGAAAATTTGACAAAAAAAACCTCTAAAAAAATCACAACTCACCACAACTCTCTACTCTACTCTACTCTCAACACCTCACTCTCAACTCAACTCAATCTTCTACAACCTCAAGTAAGTCCAAGTCAACTCAAGGGAAGACATACTTGAAGATCAAGATTGGGACAAGATGGGTCCAACAAAAGAAACACCCCCTCCACATCCCCTCTTCTACTCTCCCTTTTCCCACACATTTGCACACACCACCATGGGTTAAATCACCAAAGGGCCCCTTTTACATAAGGGTGCCCTTAATGATTGAAGCCGACATTGAAAGTCCCTCACACTTGAGGGCACACATCAAATGTTTTTTTAATTTCATTTTCTTTTTCTTTTTAAGTTAAAAAACCGAATCCGAGGTTACCACATTGTGTGGGTGGAGTAGGGTGCCTAACACCTTTCCTACTCCACAAATGGACCCCCTTACCTTGAATCGAGGTTGGACCATGCACCTTATCCTACGAGAGTCATCAAAAAGTGTCAAAGCGACATGTTTTTCAAAAAAAAATACAAATTCGGGTGACCATTCACACCCAATTCCGCATTTGAATGGTGACGACTCAAAAACACCCCATAGTGGAAGGATGTTTTAAAATGTTGAAAATCCCGTGTCCACACGTCACTAAACAGATCTTCACAAAATATTTAAAATATATACATAATAATAATAAAATAGATTATTCAAGTAAAAAAATTATCATAATTTTTTAATCAACAAGTGTTAGGCATAGTGGTCAGGGCCTTCATTTTTCTAATTTATCAAGCATATGTAATTTGAACGTGTTGTTATTCATCACAACAAATCCTTATAATGAATTTAAAATTACATTTAATTAGCAAAAATTTACTAATTGAATTGTTACGATATCATCCCAAAATAATAATAATAATAATAATAATGACGATGATGAAGATGATGGGTGGTATTTATAAAAAAAAAAAAATCCAATATTTAGATCCATAAAATAAAATAAAATAAAGGAAGGAAAGAAAAGCTCTCTTTAACGGTCAACTTTAAACTATGCACGTGAATGAAAAACGAAACATTTATTCCTCACACTTTCACTATCTCCAAACACGTCGCAACATCTTTAACAGTAAAAAGGTACCCTTTTACGTCTATAAAATCAAATATAAAATATAAGTTTTCACCGATGAGTTACGTTACGTCTGCTAAGATACAAACTTTAAAACAAAAAGTTTCCGTTACTTGCAGGTCTGCTGCTGCCGAAATCCCAATCTCTCATTTTTTAAATCATATTCCACATAGTAATTCTGCATTTGATAATTCCCCAAAATCACGGAAGGCCCACTTCTAATATCTGACCCACCGACACCGTCTGTCACAAAAGTCATACACACAACGCCGGAATCATCATCAATGAAGGAAAAATAATTCGCTAAAGGCAACTCCATCTCTGCACCTCCCTTAAAATGAAAAACAAGTTTCGGCAACGAAACCGATTTTTCGTTCCATACGTAAAAACAGGGTCGTAACCCGGTACGTGTTTCCACGTCAGTCGCTCTTCTATAATGCGCCGTCTGGTTCTCTACCTCACGTGCGACAAGTTCGAACACTCGTCCTTCCATGAACGTAAACGTCGTCCCGGAATCTACTATAGTTCCTCCGTTACCGTCAGATCCCAGTGAGAGGTAACTGTACGGAATCTTCACATGTTTACCTCCAATGGAGATTTTTCTAAGACCCACGTAGTAATAAACGGAAAATACAGGGTTACTGTTATCTTGGTTTTTCAACAATGGGGTGTAACTAACGCCGTTAGTCTTGGTATCACCGGGATCTGACTCACCGTCTAGAACAAGCGAAGTGCTTTCGCTTGAGTCATCGAATCGATGAGGGAGAAGACAGTAAGAGAATTTATTTAAACGGAGCTGTGACGGTAACGAAGCTGGACCGCGACCAAATCCAGCGATCCCAGAAGGTGATCGAGAGGAGAAAAGCGAGCATCCAACAACGAAATTGGGTACCTTTTTTTTAGGCAAATCTAGGGTTTCGGATATCAAAATCCCTCCAGTTGATCCTGAACCGTAGATAATTATATAAGGTGGGCAGATCTGTGAACAATTGGTCGAATTGGGTTCGCAATCTGTACATCTAGATTGAACATCTGGGTCATGAACCCAAGTACATTTTTTATTTTTACAACCAATGATCTTCGAAGAAGAAGACGATTTGGGGATAAAAGTTGGAATTTTTGTGTTTGGGTTTGAAAAAGAACAGTTTTTGCAGAGGTAGCGATGAGTACAGGGAAACCAGACAAGATCACTCCCTGTATCCATGATGAATGGGATGGTTTGAGGAGGAGTACCGAAGCTGAGAGAAATGGAATATCCGCCATAGCTTCGGGGGTACAGAGGGATAGTGGAGAGATTGGTATTTTTGGGGTTTTTGAGGTGTTTGGCTCTGGTTAGAGATGCAGAGGCCATGTGAGTGAGTTTCTGCCATGGATTGGGAGATGGGTTTATGTCGAAATGGTTGTGAGAGAGGGTAATGGTGGTGGATTTGATTAGTGGGGATGAAGATATGAAGGAGAATAGAGAGAGTAGGGATAGGAGGGAGAAGACAGAGGAAGGAGAAGCCATGGGTTTCTGTGTGGGAGAGAAGAAAAGATTGAGGTTTGTTTTATATAAAGATGGACGTATATGGGGGGACGAGACACGGAATCAAGTTCGATTGGAGAAACTAAAATGACACTGTGGATCTAAGAAAATAGCAGAATTGCCACCATAAGGTTGAACTTAATTCATATTTAAACGTTATTAAATATTAAATAAATAAATCTTAGTGAGGTCTAATAAGAATGTCCTGCAAGTTTATATTATTATTATTATTTTTTTTTTTTTTGACTTTTCTAACTTCATCCCACGGTTGAGGACCTCCATCCAACAGACCGTTGAAATGCTAGGGATTCCCAAGAAAAACTGTACTAATTCTTGATAATATCCTAACCGTTTGTTGGAGAGCCTCAAGTCAAGGTTATATGTTATCCAATCATTCGTATTTTGAGTCAAGTAGACTCATGCTATTGTATAACTTTAAAACTTGTTTTGATTTCTCGTTTTGTCCATGAATAAAATCAAGTCGTCTCAAATGAGTTTTTTTATACATTTGAATTGTCTTGTTTAACATTGAAAAAAATGACCAATGAGGGTTTTTTTATAATTCAAAGAGGGTTTTTTTTTTTTTTTTTTTATAATATTGAGAGAGAGAGAGAGAGAGAGAGATGGTATTGCCACACCACTTTTTGTTAATGCCACACCAATTGGGTGCATAAATTTACTATTTATATAAGAATAAGTGTGGCATTAGTAAAAGTTAGTGTGTTAATTGTAGCTCTCAAGAAAAAAAAATCAAACCTAAACTAAGGAGTGAAGGTACAATTATTACAAGATTATAGGGTATGATCATCAATAGCTATCTCATGATCATCAAATAATTGTCAATCCAATTATTTATGTGATAAACAGATCACATGGATGAACTTCTAAAGGTAGGAAGACAAAATTATTAATAATTGCATTATGAGGAGTAAAGGTGGACAATCTAAGCTCAAAACTTTGATTTCTATCTTAATAATTGAAACTTCTACATGGCCATCTACTAATAAGTTTGGGATTTATAAAAACTAACGATCGAATCAATTTAGAAAGTTCGGATCCTCAAAGTGGAGTATGATTTATAGACAATTTCATAAAAATGGATATGTCTGTACATATGAAATATGTATAAAAATATGAAATTATCTTTTTAACTTTATTTTGAAATATAAAGCATATGTTCGTTGAAACCAACTCAACAAATCAAATTGAAAATGCATCGAGTGATGTTAGACACTTCAATCACAAAATCAATATCTTCAAGTCTTTTAACATATTCAATCCATCGATTTCAAATCTTAGATTTTTTAAAAAAATCTATTTTCAAATTGTCATGTCGACAATAAATTTCAACGGATCTATCTCGAGATCCGTGAAATAAGATCGCAAATGATTTTGTTGATTTTTGATGAAATGTGGATACAGATCTCAGTGTTTCCTCTGATTAACAGTCAAGTACAAAAATAGTGATGACGTATGTAGCTTTTCTTCTCTCCGTGCTTCGCGCTTTATCGGCTGAGAAGGTTGCTTGAACGGTGGCTTTGCTTTGTGCTTGATCTTCTGTAGAGGCTTCTGTAGATCTTCTTCTCTCCGGGCTTCGCGCTTTATCGGTTGAGAAGGTTGCTTGGATTCCGGAGAAGGGCTTTATGCTTGATCTTCTCTTTAGTCGGAGTCCGGATCTCTGAAGAACCTTGCTTTTGTCTCTGGAGGAGGGCTTGAGAGCTTCTTCTTCTCTAGAGGGAGAGCTTCTGTCTTCTGAGAGAAAGTGATCCAGATCCCCTCTAAATGAGAGAGGCTCTTGTATTTATAGACTTAAATGTAATTTAGCTTTCCAATTATACCCCAACTTAAAGAGGTTTAATTGATTTATTTAAAAGGCTAAATTTGTCCAAATCCCATTTAAGGATTCTATGGATTACTATTAGGCCAAACTTATTTATTTGGGTATAGGGCCCAATACTTAATACATGGATCACTTGATTTTGTTTAAGTCATGGACTTTATCTGCTAAAGTCCAAAAACCCAAGCTTGTAAGAGGCACGTTCCCATTTAATGGACTCGATTTAGATTTGAGGCCCATTATAAAATTAGGGACATTTGTTTATAACAATTTGTAAATGCCTCCTTGAAATTTTGATGCCTACATGTCAGACCCAATCAACTTTGACTGCAACTATCGTCTTCAACCTCTTCAAAAAAAAGAAAAAAAAATCGTTGTCCATCGAAAAATTTATATTCTTCTTGTCAAAAAAATCTTATCTTGTAAATGAGGTATAAAATTGAATGAAAAGGATCTTACGTCCAAAGAAGAGGGTATTTTAGGTCTTTTAATTTTTCTTTTTCAAATCAATTTGTGAATTTTTGTTTAAAAATTATTTACAAAATTAATTATATAAACATTTTTCTCATAATTTTTATAATTATAAAAATAAAATTTAATTTCTGAAATCTATATTATGTTGTGTAATTCTCCCTTGGCCTTAAAGGCCTTGATGTTGTATTTTAAAAGTTAAAAACTAAAACTGTGTGTGTGTGTGTGTGTGTGTGTGTGTGAGAGAGAGAGAGAGAGAGAAGATTTAACGTGACATTGTGACGTCATCTAATGTGGGACCGTATGACGTGGCGAAGAATGAAGATACCTTCCTGGCTAGATGAGCAGAACATGTTGCGCACTTGACACGGGAATGAGGTTCGATCTTGACACGGGAATAGTGGGTTCTCATTCGCTAGTCTCTCTCTCTCTCTCTCTCTCTCTTTTTGTCTGTTGCGATCTCCATCAGATTTACGACTGAGATGGGAAGAAAAACACAGATTTCATAGAGATGAGGATATGATTTTCTAGGGATTAGTGTAAATTTGTCTATGCCGTATTAAAGCCGTGTTTTGTCCCCTTATAATAAGTTTAGAGTCGTTGATAATAATGTGTTGTACACTATAACGCAATTTCGTTGAAAATTTTCAAAAACTATAATTATGTTTTGGGTTTGGAGAATTTTGTGACCATACGTGCGATTAACGACGGATTGTGTTCGGTCCCACGTATAGCCAAAATAGAATTGACCTTGCACTCAGAATTGACCTTACAAATACCTGATAACGTTACTCTTGTGGTATCTTATAAAATAGATAATTATCTTTAAATTAAATAAAAATAAAAATAAAAAGAAAAAAAAAATTTAAGATCCCAATCAATCCTCACTTGATGGATGTTTGGATGATGCCAACAATGAATTTTGGGAAAATTATTTAAACGACGTTGGAAGAGGGATTTCTTTCAAATTTGTCATTTAATTTTAAGATTTCTCTTAATAATTCATTTAGTAAAAAATTTCTTTCTAACTAGTCCCTGAACCTCACTCTTCGCACTTCTCAAGATTGGAATCATTCGAATTCATTGTTTTTATCCCAAAAAATAATAATAATAATAAAATAGATTTTTATTATCCCAATTTAGTTTTAGGGACTACTTTCCGATGGTAAGGATTTGAAAAGAAAAAAAAATCATTTTCAAGAGTATTTTTAAGTATTTTCAACATATATGTAAAAATAAAAAAAAAAAAAAAAAAAATTTAAGATCCCAATCAATCCTCACTTGATGGATGTTTGGATGATGCCAACAATGAATTTTGGGAAAATTATTTAAACGACGTTGGAAGAGGGATTTCTTTCAAATTTGTCATTTAATTTTAAGATTTCTCTTAATAATTCATTTAGTAAAAAATTTCTTTCTAACTAGTCCTGAACCTCACTCTTCCCACTTCTCAAGATTGGAATCATTCGAATTCATTGTTTTTATCCCAAAAAATAATAATAATAATAATAAAATAGATTTTTATTATCCCAATTGAGTTTTAGGGACTACATTCCGATGGTAAGGATTTGAAAAGAAAAAAAAATCATTGTCAAGAGTATTTTTAAGTATTTTGAACATATATGTAAAAAAAAAAAAAAAAAAAATCTGGGAATGTGAGGATCTAGTCGCTCTTTGAAGTTGAAATTGAGAAGATCTGGGAAAAAAAATTTACTTGATGGAACCTGCAGTGGCGACGTCTCTGAGTTTCGGGGTGCTTGTATGCCACGTTACAACCCACTCAACAAAAAAATCAGCATAATTAGTGACTTCTAGCCATTTCGATTTGAGGGCTTTCCAATCTAAAAGCACTTCCAGAAACTATAGAATTCTTGGCGAAAATCAGCTTCTGCATCGTTTTTAAAACTATATACTTCTAGGAAAGAGTGTTTTTCAGAAAATTAGAAAATTCTACCAAAACACTCATATATGCCTCATTCCATATATCTTCAACTCTTAAAATCAATGGTTACATTTTCTGCAAAGGCATCCAAAATCAAATCAATTGGTGAGAAATCACCAATCATCGAGTGGGTCCACCTAAAAATGGATCTTTAAGTGCTCAGAAGCAGATGCATCACATTTGAGGCCAGCCAACGATGAATATAATAATTAGCAGCTAACCTGAAAAATATTTACTTACAAAAATGATAGAAGAGATTCTGTTCTACCATCTCGCAATAGAAATCCAATCAAGAGTGAATTTTTAGGCGAGAATGGAAAATAAACAATTAAACAATGAAAAATGCAATTTTATATGGAAACCACATTTCCCACCCATTTTCCATGCCTAATGAAACATACCCTAAAATATTAATAATTGCAAAAGTAAAGAAAAAAAAACATACACACATGTTTCAGTATTAAATATAGAATGCAGATTTGACTTCTTTTCTTTGATAAATATCAGAAAAGATAAGCTTATTAAATCCATACTTTGAGATAAAGTAACACCAACTTCATGAAGCAAATCATGATTCAATGCCATAAGAAATGAAATAAACCATTTTATTGAGGAAAATATCCAAATATACAACGGGTGAATGTTAAGGGGTTAAAGGGGGACAAAATTTAATAGTATCAGCCAGCATTTATCTTCTGATACTAAGAAGGCTACAAAGTGGGAGAGTGAGGAGACAGAATTACCACATATAATAAGCGCTTCATCAGCACTTTTGGCATGGAAACTCTCAGAACGCACAGAGGCCTCAGCAACTAGAACAATATCCACTGATGTTCATGTAATCTATCTCATTCCAAGATTCTGTTGTGCCAAATTAACGGGCATTGGACAAAGCAAAATTCCAAAAACAGATTTGAAACTTCTTAATGGAGCCATCCCCACTTCTCATGGCCTTACGATGGCACCATTTAATCCCTCTGTGCTATACATTAAGAGCTGTAACAACTTGGAATGTCTTGAACATTATTCATAAGTCATGTCAGACAGCAAAATTTTGCAAGTGATGAGATCTACCAAGAATGCTAACTCATCATCAACAACTACGCAGATTCAAAAAGCCCGACTCCACGGACGAAGAGGACAATAACTAGGGCAGATCCTGGGTTCATGCAGACAATGCATATAACTATGTCCAGCATTACTTGTCTTTTTTGTTGCATATGGACTTCTGCAGCAATGTTGTTTCTGCAAAAAGCATCATATTCAAATTCCTGATTTCATCTCTATGGGATGAATCTAGATGTTTAAAGGAAAATGATCTCATCCATGTCTCCAGCATGTCAGGTACTGCAGGAATGATCAGCTTCTCCACCGATAACGAAAATAACATCTGGTAATGAAGCTTTAATATCAGTACGTAGATTTATTTAAAAACAATGATATTTAAGAGGTTAAAAGAGTTTCAAGTGAAAAGTAGTCTGCGCCAATAACACTATACAAGTTAAAGAAATCAGGGGCAATCAGATTGTTTTGCTTAAAATGTCATATTTTCTAAACTGTATTAAACCTAGTCATTGGAAAGAGCATGAAAATTTCCTGTTTAGGTTTATATAACAAGCAATGAATAATAAATATAAAATTTCTTGAGTAACAATACAATGATTTATGTTTTAAGTGAGTTATGCATTTTCTATACAATCCAAACGCAGTATTCCTTTTTTTTTTTTTTTTTCTTTTTTAATTAAGATACGACTCAAAAGTGCTTGTTCAAGACGCCATAGTACCAAATCCTGTGGTTAACACTAACATTCTAGTAAAACAAAACCAATGAGAAATATAGAAGAATAAGCCTCTTGACAAGATGTTATTCTATCAAGATGGGAGTCTTAAGTCTCTTGAACTTCACGACCCCGAGATCAAGTTCCCAGGGTATATATATATATTAGAGCTTGCCCGTGCCGGTAGGGTAAAAGAGGAAAGATAATAAAGTTGGAGGGGTATTATTGAAAAAGGAGGAGAAGAGAAAAGTCAAGAAAGTTGATAGTTGTTGATATAGGGTAAAACACACAAACCTAGAGTCTATGTTATAAATCAGATTCTATGGTGAAATCCCAGGAACTAGGAGTAATGAAGAATCCCTATGTTGAGCAAAATAGACTAGAAACTTCAATCTAGGTTTGAGATTGATAGAAATCAATGCAAACATTAAAATCAAGAATCAATATCGGGTTCTTATACTAAAAAAAAAATAAAGAAATGAGAGAAAAAGTCTCTTCTTTTTCTTTTATTAATCAATCTCAAAAAAACTAACTGCCGAATTTGTTTATTAGAGCTCCTTATATAGATAACTCCCTCATAACAACTTATAAACCTTCTCTAATACTAAAATTGAAATAGAAACTAATTAGGAAAAAAAACTTTCTAAAATTGAAATAGAAACTAACTACGACTATTTAAGCAACTTAAAAAATAGAACTCAATAAAAGAAATAGTCTTAAGAGAAGTTGGACCAGGTCTTGTGGACCGGTCAAAGATTGGACCAAGTTGACTCAGTTGGTCAAACAAAGTTGATTTGGTTCTGATCAATTTGACACAATCAATTTTGTTCATTTCTTTGATGCATATTAATTCGATCATAGGCATTGATATAAGTGTCAGCAAGCCTATCTACATCAGTTGTCCTCAAGATTTATGGAGAAATTCAATCTCTTAGGGGGGACGGGAACAACAGTCCTGCGCGTGTGTACTTAGAATTGAAATTCAAAGACAGAGAAAAAACATCAAGCTAGTTATCTAGTATGATGACATAACAGTTTGAACAAAAGTTGCACCTCTTCAATGGCATTGAGAAGGCGACGGCACATGCCTTGTCGTCTATACATAGTCCGTGTTCCAATGAATGGCATTTCTGCCACACGTGTCCCATGGATCCTAAACAAAACAAAATAATAAAATAAACAAACTCAAATATATAAACTAACTATAACAAAGTACTTGCACAAGTAAGATTAATTAACTAAAAAAACAATAAAATGCAGGAAACCATGAAGCAGTTCCTTTAACTCCTTGAACTGCCAAAAACTATTATATATACCACAAGAAAATACCTGTCAGATTCTTCATCTTCATAAAATGTGTAGGTTCATTTCAAACAACAAATAGCAGTTTGGGATTGAACTGTTTTTGGGCCCTCAAAGAGATTACCGACAGAGTTACTTACGTGTAACATACCATAATCTGCAGTTACCAAATGACAAGGGAAACCAAGCCAGTCCCTTGGTCAACCATGATGATACTCACCTTGGAGAGCTATTGTATCATTCAACCCAAAGGAAAAGTAAAAGGGCCACCCAAGTAAATTTCAGAAAAAGTCTGTGATGCGAGAAACGGAGAATTGTTGCTGGGATGGATGGGACATGATAGTCCAATATCAGAAATGCTGTAGCATCACAAAGTAGCCAGGTATTGATCGGATAGCCAATTTTTTCCATGGAAAAATAGTAAAAATAACCCCTAAAAAAACATGTTTTCAAAGGCTATAAATCGCAATTATAGCCATCCGCTCTTCGAGATTAAAAGGAAAAAAGATGTCTCTACTTAAATAATATACCAATTTCACCTCTACAAACAAAGGAACCCACTTCCTTTGTTCTTTCACCAGAATGACCCTTTCTCCACTTTGTTGTAGTTAGACCTAGGGATACAAATTTGGCCCACATGCCCAGCCCATTTTGTGAGCCAAAAGACGGCCCGGTCCAAGCCCGAATTCTACATGGGTGGGGCAGGGTAATCATGGGCCTATAATTGTCATTTTTCAATTCTAATGAATGGTCAGAAGATGCATTTGACTTTATAATAATAGCCTAGGAAAGACCAAGATCAGAACCTCAAAGAAACACTGAGGACTAACCATCTTAAGCTAATTCTCCATTTTCAGCCAAAAAAAAAAAAATGATGAAAAAAAATTTACTTAGAATTTTGAAAAAAAAGGGTGATTTCATCACCGAGAAACCCAAAAGAGGTGTTCACCCTAAGCAAGTTACACAGACATTTCCAAAAGAAGCTCTCAATATCTTCTTCACAAGTATGTCGAGAGAGAGGGGGAGAGAGCAGATAATGGTGAATTAAAGCAAACACACTTTTCAGCATTTAAAGAAAGATGCACACATAATAGCAAGAAACATTTATATAGCTATACATCCAAACCTTAATGTAGCTACTGAAATGATTGCCCCATCCTTCTCCAAAATCACAGTGTGAAATCCTTCATAATGTAGACGCTTGAAATTTGATCTGAATAGAAAAAATTGATCCAAAATGTTAGAATAACACTAGTATAAATATTTTCCTCCTTGAATAAGTGTGGCTAATTTTATTTCTTGGAAAACAATGTCCTTAAGGGACAAAAACGATAATCAAAATAACCTTTCTGATGTTAAGTTTCAAAATTACATTCAAGAATCAAGTAATAAAATCATTAAGCCATTATTTGATGGTATTTGGAGAAGTCTCCTGTTTAAGGAGTAATTTTAATTCTCCTTTTAGCTACTCATAACCTACAAGAAATGCATCAGGAAAATCAAGAGAAATGGCATAATTTGATGAAGAACTGTCTCAAGTTAGCTCTTTAAAATCTAAGCAAGGCAAGTCAAGCAAAGAGAAAGGTCGATTTGCAGGGTACAATACACCCTGACATGAATAGTGAGTTCATTATAGCAATAAAATAACAAATGAGACAATACAAATCTCGAGAGAAATTTGATGATCTTTTTTTTATGGGTAAGCTGGACTTGAACCCACAACCTCAAAGTTGTTTTGCAATGTGTCAAACCAGGGTAACCAAATTCTTTAAAGAGACACCGAACCGCGAGTTCGAACCAGTTCGTGGTACAATTCCCTCTCAGGACATGAAAATTAGTGAACCAAATGAATTAATTATTTTTCCTTAATTTCTTCACACCCCCTTCACATGTTGATATATTGAGATATCCCACTTTGACCTTGGTCTTTATTAATAAACTGATGAAAAATGACCAAATACATTCATCTTTTTTACCCTATTCATCACGTCAACCTTCAAATGCCCTCATCTCTGTCTACCCCTATGAACTGGGTTCATTCTCAAGTGGCGAACCACGTACTGCGAACCCAAATTCAAACTGAGCGAACCCACAAATCAGGTAACAAAATGTCAAACCAACTGAGCTATGGATCTAATCCCGGAATTTGATGATCTTTAATTGAAAAAAAACAAACAAACAAAATCTTGTAAAAACAAAAATGTGTACATAGTATATCATAACAAATTCCTTTGCACTTTCACCCAAGTGACGATATTTCACAGTTGACCACAAAGTTTGAATTAGGTAGCAGTGTAGCACTCAAGATGACATAGAAAATACCTCTTCCCTAATACAAAGAAATTGATAACTCAGCACAGCAATGGAATTGGTACTCTAAGGATGAAATGTACCCGCAATTGTAAACTGCTTGAGAAATCATATCCAGACCAGTTCTTGGATCCACTAAAGGAACGAAACACTCATGCAGGACCAAAAATGCTAAGGAAAGTTTTACGTTGCATTCCATGATAAAAGATTGCCTTTGATCTGAGTCAATACCCTCTTCTTCATCAGTACGCCTCAATAAAGTCCAAGAAAAGCTTTCTCCTGTAGGGTTTGGAACTCCAAGCATTTCCAACAGCCCAGAAGCTATCTGTAATTTAAGCATATAGAGAATAGATTAGTATAACTAAATTATCACAATATGATAATACCCATATGTGCATGGCAAGATAGCCAGAATTTAAATATTCAAAGTTCAGTTAAGAGTATGGGTGCAGCTTGGTTCGGTTTATTTTGGTTTGAGGCCAAATTGGAACCGAACCAACATAGGTTGGTTCCACAAAATAAGAACCAGAACTGAACCGAAATGCAAATGGAACCAAACCAAACCAAACCAACCCAAACAGAACAAAGGTTGGTAAGGTTCATTTCGGTTCTAAGGGTTGCCAATTTTCTATAAATTGGAAGTAACATATTAAAATTTTATACTATAAATCATTAATCTATCCATAAAAGGTCATTAATTTCTATAAAAAGAGTCATTAACCCATGTCCTAACTCCTAAAATAATTTATATATATTACATAAGGGTTCGGTTATATACAAGTTTGATCCGAGAACTAAACTAAATTGATCAGTTCTTCATTTTCTTAACCCATAACCGAACCACATCTTGTTCCAAACTGAACCAAATCACCCCAAAGCTATCGGTTTGGTTTAGTTCTCAGTTTGAACAGGACCAAGTTGCACCCTCCTAGTTAAGAGTAACTTGGCCTTTCATCAGAATTCCAAGTGACTAAACTGGAAAGCTTCCGAACATGATGAGTGAGGGCAAGAGAAGCTATATGAGGACAATACCCAACCATGGGTTGTAAAGAGATCTGAAACAAGAAAGTGAAGGAGCCACAAAGTGTAATGAATTTCAGGTATACAATGGTTTGGATCACAGTCAAAACAGTGGTAAGCAAAAGGGCATGCACTTCACTTTGCCATGGGATGCCATTCTTATGCAGGATAAAAGAAATTTCCAACTGCAAGAGGGGTTTCCGTAGAACATGTGACACACGGGAAATTACCCAAAATCTGAATTTCTTTTCCATTCTCTACTTACATGTATAAATAGACCAAAGCAACTAAACTTTCCTATTCTAAAACAACTAAACTTGGACCCTACCAAAAATATGAGACAAATATTTCAGAGAAAAGTTGAAAAAGTCAGTTACTAAGAGTTCAATTTAGTAAAAACTAACCCCTACCTATCATTTTATCACACCCAAGACAAGAACGACTCGACCGAGATACTGGTCTTTGAATACTGAACTTTTCTTTGGTAGCTCCTTCGAGGAGTTCACATGAAAATCCTTCGGAAACAATTGGGTTTTAAAAAAAGGAAAACAAGAGGACTTTGGTTTCCTATGCCAACAAAGAGCCTAATGATCTCTTGGATACTATGAAGATGCATGTGTGGTCCTCTTCCTCTCTTCTTTTCTTCCTCATGCCCAATGTTTCAAGAGTGAGTAAAGTAACAATTAGCGGGCATGGTTGAAGCTCCTATCACTCCAAACATCAAGAAGAAATTAATTTGATATAAAATCATGCTATCTCCATTGGAAGACAAAAAATTATGGGAAAGCTGGACTCGAACCAACGACCTCAAAGTTGTTTTGCAATGTGTCAAACAAACTGAGCTATGGGTCTAAGCCCATCTCCATTGGAAGTTGTATTCTGTATTAATGTAAAAAACCATTGTTCATAAAATTTTGCCATCTTCTGGGAAAAAAAAAAGATCACAAGGGAAGAGATATGGTAAGGAGGAGCACGGGGAAGCCTGCCAGGCTCCCATTTCTCTCGCTTTTTTTCTTTTCTATGAAGCTTTCTCAAGAACACTATCCAAGGAATAATATTAAAGCTTCAGAAAAGTAATTCAGGAATAGTTTTCAAATTTCACGAAACTGAATATTGAACCATAGAAAAATATTAAGCAGCACAATGGCCTGTGTAGAAGCAACCAACACATGATGACCCCTGATGAAACGACAGGCAGACAAACAGTCCTGTGGAATGGCAGGTGTTGTGTCATCCCATGCTAAGAAAACGGGCATGGTGAAGACCATAAGATAAGAGAATATAATGAGATAAGAAACAAAATGATATGCTGACGCAAGCATGACTGCAACAAACACATAGACAAGGATCTGCAAAGGCTAATTATATATGGTGCATATCTGCTTGTATGAAATGGATAAAACCACACTATAAGAAGCATACCTATCAACATAGGGTGAACAACATTCATTATGAACTGTGCTAATAAACACGGGCATGAGTGTCGTGTATCAACATGAAAGATCATCCACAAAAACCAGAGAAGTTTTAGCATCAATAATACAGTTGATATATTCAAGAAAATGGCTACAAATATAATCAGAAAATAAAGAAAATGAAGTGAAGGAGAGGAAAAAATTAAGATACTGATGATAGAGGGAATTTGTGGAGAAAATCACGAGGGTGGAACAAGGAATGTGGTGGTGGTGCAAACTGAACACCGCTTGAACGCAAAGATTGTATCCAACTCCTCTAAATGATGTTCGCTGTGAAACCCATTAAAGGAGATAAAATGTATCTTGAATACTAAAACTAAGCACTCATTCTTTTGGAAAGGTAAGTGAACGAAGGGTTTGGGAGTTGCAATACCCTGAAATTTTCATTAAGTATCTCGAGGAATAAATTGAATGGAATTGTTGTTTAGTCATTAAATTTGTGATAGGAGAAATTTGGTTCAATTATGTCTTGTCATTTGATTTAGAACAGTCAGAAAGAAAAAAAAAACATAGTTTTGCGTGAGCCTGATATCATGGTTTAAGTTAGTTGGTCCAAAAAATATTTAGAAGAATTTGAATGAACATATATATATAAAGAGCTAATTCATATTCATTTCTGTTAAAATTATTGAGAGAAGTCAACTCTTAAAATTGTTTCTCTCTTGACTTTTAATTTAGATGTTGATCTTGTTAGGAAGTGAAAGTGAATAAAAAACCAGACTACTTGAATAAAGATTCAGGACGTCGAGTTCATAAGCTAAGAAATGAATCTAAAGAGGTAGGGAATTTCCAATTTCTTAATTGTAGTCATAGATTTGTTTTAAATATATATATATATGGGAAAAGTTCGGCACTCTACATTTTGCCCTACATGTTTTGTCTTACATGGGTTATAAGTTTTGGAATGGGCTGGTTTTTTGTGAGGATGATCTCTATGATGAGGAGATCATCCTCACCAAAAATCAGTCCATTCCAAAGCTTCTAGCCCCATGTTTACAAGTTGAATAATCATGGACCTGTACAGGGCATCATTTCACTTTAACAAGGGTACTGGATAAATCCGAATAAAGGAGGGTATTCAGCCACATAGTTTTATTCAGAGATGCCATGCAATCACATCCAAACCATGAAAAAAAACATACAAAAGTTTCTTGGGAACTACCAAAAGACACAAGAAATCATACCTTCTCGCACTTATTCCCACAATATGATGGTTCTCCAGCACACATCTTATCCGTGCTATTTTCCCAAACACAACCTATGTGATCTGTACAAGAAACATGTGAAACAAGTTGAACAATGGTATCAGTAAGGTCAGAAGGTGCCACAACAAATCAAGACAAAAGACAAGCATATTGATGTCCACCCACATTTGCAACCACATTGATTACAACAAAGCAAGTTCATGGTTTCATTGGAAGTATCTTGTCGGTGATCAGCCAGCGTACAGAACGCACACCTACAGAATGGGCAATACCAACTGCCTTCAGGAAGAGACTGAAATAAACCAAGGAATAACTCAGCAAGCATACCTTGAACTTGAACGGAATATTACAATAACATAAAGAAAAGAAACAAGCTTATCACGCGCGTGCGCACGCACACTGTCCATCTGTTACTCAATTTTATTCCCTTCCCTTTATGTGGATAGCAAAAAGATCAAATAATATAGCAACAGTTAAGCAGATATCATCTCAAATTCAGTTATTAGCTATTAAGCCAAAGCACATTAAAATTATGAAGAGATGAAAGAAAAATACAGTAAGTACAGTGGGAATGAGAAAGACCTTGAGCATCACGCAATCCTGGTGAAAAGTCGAAGGGCAACCATCACAGCATATCAAGTGCCCACCATCAGCACAAATCCCACATGTATCATCACTAGGATCTGTACCATCAACTCCTACAATCTGGAAAGCAATTTTTCTTTGTTTCTTTTCTTTCTCCCATGCTTCACTCTGGCATCGCATCAATGTCTTCCCAGAGGTGAGGCAAGTGTTATTCCAAGGCTGGCGAAGATCACTACCAGCATGAGCTTCAAACTCTAACAAGGATAAAACTTTTTTGCAACAATTGCACCGGATTCCTCCTCTAGTGACCCAACCTTTTAATATATTTCCCTTATTGTTTTTTATTTTGTACACCACTCTTTCATTTTCAATCACTGTACCACTATCAATCAACCAAGACAATATGTTAATTTTTCTTTCAGACAAGATATTTTCTTTATAATCTCCTTTTCCAGTTCTCCTCACAATGAGACTACACCCACCACTCCTCTTTTTCTTCTTGTTCGCATATGAACGTACTCCACGAACTGACTTCCTTTTACTTGCAAATGATAGAGAATGTTTATCGGTCATCAGAGCTCTTTTCCCATTCTTCTTTGATGACGGAAAACATGTCTTTGAGACTGGAGTCTTTCCCCCAACACATTTCTTTTTGGGAGTTTTCTCCAACAAAATATTACCTTTTGTTGGTGATTCCCCCTCAAAATTACCAACCTTAGAAACAACAGTTGTTTCCTTGAGCTTATTTTCCACTCTGTTGACAACAAAATTAAATGAATTTATACAATCATCAACCGACCACATCTCTATATCCAATTCTCTATCTACAGGAACATGTCTCCCATTAATACGTGTAGACCTCCTTACTTCAACCATATCGTTGCCACTGTTTTGATCATTCTTTACTGGTACCACACTGCTCAAGTCTGGGTTTTTTGTTTCATTACTCAAGTAGTCATCTTTAGTAAAAGATTTTCCATTCTCATCTTTCATGAAAGATTTCAACACTCCAGGTACTTCTCTACGTATCACTTTTTCTGGAATCGGTAGGTCTTCCTTGCGATTTTCTTTATCAAGTTCATGCTTCAGTGGTGGCTCTGCCATGCAAGATGCCAACACCTCGCGAACTTCTCTAAATCTCACTTTTTCTGGAATCGATGATGCTTCCTTGTCACTTTCCAAAGCTAACCTGTCTAAAGAATTAGACGAATCAAAATAATAGTCACCATCACATATTTCTATCTCTAATTCACTATCCACAGGAACATGTCTACCATTAATACGAACAGACCTCCTAACTCCCTCCAATTCCTTCTCTTGGTTTACATCATAATTGCTAATCTGATCATTGTTATTAACCACAACAGTTTCGCCTTTTATACAGAATTTCAGTTTCTCGTCATCTCGTACCTCCTCATTTACTTGTCCTCCCGTTTCCTCTGGCATTAGCAAAACTTCTTCGACTTCTCCTTCGTAAGTCTGCGGTTTCCGAGGATTATCTCCTGTGAACATGCAACCCCATTTAGGATCTTTCTCACCATTTTGGATATTTCCACTCACACATTCATCTTTGATACAGGATTTTCTCGGATATTTTGAATTTCCGAATACCAACTCCTCTTGTGCTATTTTAGATTCTACTTCTACGGGCATTGAAGAGGATGTATGTTCATTTTCTTTACAAAGGTCATCTTTATCGTCTACCAATTGAGATGAGCTCCATTCCTTCTCTCTACATTTAAAAGCCTCCAAAGCTTTCACAAGTGACCCATAAACAGAACCCGATGGAGAAACATAACTGGGATCACTGACACCTGGTGAGACAATTTTCCATCCAGATGACAGAAAAAGGTCCTTGATACTGTTTGGTGCAGGCAAAGCTTGAATTATGGGTTTTGAGACATTTGTGCCCTCATGTTCCTCTAATGGACTGTTTTGAGTTTGCCCACATTTCACATTCCGTCTTTTGCAAACTGAATTACCCCTCCTACGTACACCCGACGAGCGAACACAATTCCCCTCCTCAGGCAACCAATCCGGATCCCCTTCGGATAGCTCCATTTTCTTCAAAGTTTCCTTCCTTTGACCTATCACTGCTGCTTTGATCTCATTGAGTTTGAAATCCCTCAACACCTCACATTTTTCACTGTTTAAATTAACACCATTTACAACTCCTGATAATGAACCACAAAGCGAAGAAAACCGAACCCCATTTCTCTTTACGGCATTATTGTGTCCTGAATTGAGGTCCAGACCATCAACAGTCATCTTCTTCATATCCTTCACATCAATCTTCAATCTGCTTCCCTCTTTTTTCCCAAACCCCATCTATCTCTCACCAAGGAAACTGTTGCATCGAATCCAAACGAACAACCAACCAGGTTTTTTTTGGCAAAGTTCCGTCATTTAATCAAAATTTCAAAAACCATTACTCAAATTTACGAGTACTCAATAACCCATTAAAGAAACAACAACAACTAGGGTTTCAATAGATTTCGAATTAACTCATCATTTGCATGGATTTGATCCGTTCGAATCCTGTTGTAAGAATTCCAGTGAAAATTACTAATTACATAAAGAAAGTAATGGAATCAAGAAAAAATAAAATTAAAACAAAAAAACAAAGAAAAATTCAACCGAAACCAAGTAAACTTACAGGTCCACTAGGTTTTGATCGATCCTTTACAAAGCTTCCAACAGAGATAAATTGATTTGTAAAATTGCTTGATTGTTTAAATGTAAAATGATCTTCGAATAAGAAATTAGGATTGAAATCGAGAATCCGAGTCTCCAGGATCAGTTTTGAATCAGAACTAATAATGAGGGAGAGAGGGAGAGAGTGCCACATCACTGCAAGTAGCGGTGTTTCTGTTTTTTTCTCTGATTTAACTCTTGTGAGATTGATTCCCCTGAAGGAGAGAGAGAGAGAGAGAGAGTGACTTCATGAGTGTGCACGTGTGTGAATGTGAATTTACCTCGTCCACGTGTTCTTTTGTAGCCCGCGTGACATTCATTCTTGGTAGAGAGATTTACCCGGTAGACCCAGCTGTTGCATTTTTATTTTTTAAAAATCCCTTGGAGTTCTGACAACTCCAAGGGAACCTTATTTTATGAAGTTTGTTACCCACTAAACCTCACTTTATCAAATTTGTTACCAAGAAAACCCATTGCCACGTCATAAAATTCAAATTGAAGTGTTAATTTGTTACTAAACATACTTGGATTAGATCCTAACTACATCAATTTTTGGCCTCCGAAAACATGATATAATGCCACTGAATTATAAAAGGACAAAATTCTAAGAACTTTGAATAAAAATTCAAAAAAAAAATTAGATTTCACCGTTGAAATTTAGGTTCAAATTTAGGAGTTTGGTAGCCATCAATTTTCAACACTTTGAATCAAGCTCTAAAATGATTTTTTTTTTAATTTTTTTCTTTTTAATTTGATATTTTTCATGAAATCTAGTAGTCTATAGTCTTGTATTTTCAATTTAATAATCCATATGGTCCTAACGACCATTAGTAAGATTTGAAATCTTATTAATTTTGTCATGCTAATCTGATTCATAAAGTAAAGGTTTGTTCGGTAATGAATTTGATAAAGTAAGAGAGTTTTGTAATAAAATTACAACTAATAGGTCTACCCGATAAATCTCTCGTCTCGGTATACCTACCAGGTGTAGTTTTGCGTCACATACTTTCTCCGTGCAAAATTTTGAATTTTGCAATTTTGTTTCACAAAAGCAATTCTTTTAACTAGTTAATTTTTGTGAAAATTCTTAACAAAAGATTTTTTTATATGTATAAGAATTCTTGAGACAAGAAATGAGAGTGCATTCTTAACATAAGATTAGAGTTTGCAAAAATTTACAGTTATTAGCAAACACAGCCAAACTCATAATTGACTTGATTGTTGGAATATCATTAGTTACTAGAAAGGAAACTTGGTTCAACTATCATGAGTTCTTAATCACCATAAGTGGAGAGAGAATTAATTCCCACAATTGACATTTTTATTAATGTTTTAAGTTTATTTACAATTTAAAAAAATTCTATATTTGTTCCCTCTAAAATTTCAAGAAAAAACAAAGAAGATAAAAGTTCCTCATATCCAAGTTTCAAACGGTCGACATTGCATTTTATTATCGAGAGACTAATAAGGCTAGTGACTTCTTGGCCTCATTGCTCCCTTCGTATGGTTGTGTTATCATGGAATCAAATGTTTTCCACAATAATCTCAAGAACTTAATTGGGAAGGATGTTGTTGTTGGGCATGCTTATGACCGATTATAATCTCTGGTGGGGGATCTGCCTAACACCCATTTAATTTTCAAAAAAAAAAAATATCTATATGATAAAACATAATTGTAGGTCCTACAATTGTTTTAGTTATAAGGGGACAAACATCTCATCCACCACTTTGTATGGGACACACTTTATTTTTTCTCTATTCACCCCTTTAATTTTGTAATCTTTCTTCTCATCCCCCTTCTCTTTTTTTTTTCAAAAATACCCTTCTAACTATTATTTTTCCTCTTTTAGAACTTTAACCTCCAAGATTTTTTAATAATACCATTCAATTTTATTGTTTGGTTTTTGTCTTTTACCATTTAAGAGTTAATCCAATGTTGAAAAAGATACATTAAAGATAAAATGATGTCAACTATATATTATAATGATTGAAGAACTCGAAGAAGACTAATTTTAGGAAGAAAAATCATGGGCTTTTGACAAGAAATTGAAGACATTAAGTCTTTTTTTTATTAGTTTATTAAGAAGATGGAGGTCAAGGGAGGTATGTCATCAATTTCAAAACATAGTGGTTATCTCTAACATTTATCAAAAAGTAGGTGAGAATGTCTAAATCACCCTAGATTTAAACTTATATCTCGAGCATTATTTAATATTTTTTACCATATTAACCACTTTTGACAAGGTTAAAAGTTTCGAATTGAGCTGATCTTTGATGAAGATAATCTCCTCATCAGATCATCCTCATCAAAAATCAATTCAATCTAAAACTTTTAACCCACATAGGACAAAACACACTGTAAATATATAAGTAGATATATGTGTACACAAATCATGACCCATATATATATATATGGGACGGATCATTGGACATATATAAAAATAATATAATAATTATTATTTTTCAAAATATGGCTTAGAAGTATTGGATTGAGCTGATTTTTATTAAGGATGATCTATATGATGAGAAGATCATCCTTAAAAAAAATAGTCCAATCTAAAACTTCTAACCCCATCCAAAGTAATGTAGAATGTGGACCGTTGATTTTTTACCAATAATTTTTAAATCACTTTTAATGGACTTAGAAGTTTCGGATCATCATCCTCACAAAAAATCAGCTCAATCCGAAACTTATAACCCATATTTTGAAGAACTATTGTTTTTACATGTCCCATGATCCGCCCCTATATATATATTTGTGTGTGTGTGCGCGCGCGCGCGCGCGTGTGTGTAAGTAGTAAGCAAGTAGGTTCAAAGGAAGACCAAATTATTATAAGAGAACTCAACCATAAAAGTGGACTTTTGAAGAGTGCACCACCAAAAATTAATAATAATCCATCCACTAATGGATTGGCACTAATGTTTTTATTATATACTTAAGACCAGCACGATTGAGACATGGTAATTATAGATACAAGTGGATGGGCCATGTGCTCATCCTACTTGTCTCAGTATGTTCTTGTGGAACTCTTGAATATATATGATCTTTGGGGATTGGGTTTGCTATAAGACCTCAACAGTAGGATCTAAATCTGAATCTCGACGATTATTGGATTTGTCAAATTTGATTTTATATACAAAATATAAATGTTCTTCATATATTTATACAAAATATATACTATAATTTAAATAATTTCTCACATTTTATTGGATTGGACATGGTTGATGCAAAACTTATCCGAATGGGTCATTAAATCAGATCCTTATTTCTGTATCAAAACCGAAATATTTGTTCCAGATCCAAAGTGATTGGATCAGGTCTAATCTGATCCATTGACAGCCCACACGAAAGAGACTTGTGAGGCCATGGCTGCAAGTGGACACATGTAAACTTGCACATTAGCATCTGGTTAAAAATAAAAATAAAAAATTATAAAATAAGAGAGTTGCTATTGGCACCCCAACTTTTACTTACTACACCCCAATTAAAAAGTAATAATTAAATGATTGAGAATAAATAAATAAAAGTTAGGGTGCTAGTAGATTTTATATGAATAAGCTCTCTTGTTTTCTTTCTTTTTCTGTGGTTTAAGATTTTATATGAACCCAATCATAATTGTAAACCACTAGTGAAATTGTTTGAATGAGTGTTATAATGTTGAGATTATAATTTTAAGTAAATCTTTGTAATGTGTTGAGTGGTGTGTTTTAATCTGCAACTCAGATATGATAAATAATGAGACGGACTAGTTGCACGCCATTAATCACGGGTTGCACAACCACCTTACAAAAATCTTTTTTTTCTTATGACCACTTTTGTAACCTATTGATTGCACTTCAATTCGTAAACCTTTTTAGGATTTGAAACTTATTCATCTTTGTATAACTTTGAATTCTCTACTCGTGTCATATTTTTTGTAAGAGTTAATTTTGTTCGAGGTTTCTTTGGAGACAAAGTCTTTCTTGCAATATGATTTCAAAACATACAAAATAGTAAACATGGGCTTAGATTTATAACTCTGTTGATTTGACACATTGTAAAACAACTATGAGGGTCTGAGTTTAACCATTCAAATCCAGCTTACCCATCAAAAAACAAACTTAGTAAGCATGGTTTCGAAATAGCTAAGTAATTATTGTAAAAGTTATTGGACCAACATTATTTTTTGTGGGCATGGTGCATGGTTGAGGAAGAAGAAAATTAAAAATTAAAAAAAAAAGAAGAAGAAGAAGAAGAAGAAGAAAGAAAAAGTGTGCAACATTTTTTAAATTATTTTTGGAGTGTAACCATCCAAATGGAGTTCAAAGGGAAATTTTGAAGTGATGGAATGCAATTAGTAGTTGGTGGTGCGCAACTAGTTAGTCCCTAAATAATTTAAGAAATTGGGGTGTAATAAGTACAAGTTGGAGTGCCAATAATAGCTGTCTGAAATAAAATATGTGGAGGAAGGAGAAGTGTGTAACTGCAAAAGCGTCTCAGAAGTCAGAAGTAAGGTCTCTTTAGGGTTCTACAGAGGTGCGTTTACGTATTAGTTGGATTGTCGTTTTTTTTTACTTTAAACTAATAATCGATGTCTCATAATTCTCATTTGATTGTTAGGGTTTCGTAAGTTACGAACCAAATTAGAACCTAGAATTTCCTGCAAAACGAGGAAAAAAATAGGATTTTGAGATCACATTTCACTAAAATGCGCTTTGAGTTGAGTGCGCACCTTTACAACCCATACTCAATTTTCCATTACAAGACTTTTAACTGTTCTGAATTCTGATATTACACCTTCCCAAACATCGACAATGTTCAATTGTCTCTTAAATAGCAAGTAGAATAGAATAGATGATGATCTGTTAATCACAACCATATAATTAGCGGCCCACCGCTTTTATTGGTGCCATATCCCAAAAAAATTATGTCTTTTGATTGATTCTAACCGTTGGTTTGAAGACATTCATGTTGTTTGGAATGAGTTTCTATTTGTAGGGTAATAATATTGGGGGAGGAGGAATGAGTGAGAATGCGTTAATGGTTTTGTCATTTAGAAATTTTCAGTCTAGAGAAAGGGGGTATGTGTTTCTTCTTCTTTTTTTTTTATTGCGAGGGTGTCCAGACCCATAGGCCCAACTAGTTGGGTCAAGGCAGCTGGCATCTTAGAGCACCATATCTTACCCAAATCCCTCCTGCTACATACAATACCCCACAAACCACACATACGAAGTAAGCCAACAGAAATCCCTGTGCAACGGGGGGGGGGGGGGCTTGAACTCAAGACCTCTCCCTTTTTGGAGGGAGGCTCTGGCCACTGTGCCTAACACTCGTTGGTTTATGTGTTTCTATTTTTGTTAGTTGTTTTAGAGTTTTTTGATTAAAAAAATGTCCAATCTACCAAAGGTGTCCAATCAACGAGATTGATGGAGAGTACAAGATTGTGGCCAAGCCTCTTACTAATAGAATGAAAGAGGATTATGGCATTGGGTTTTTTCTACATTCCAAGACATAAAAGGTAGAAGAATTTTGGATGGAGTGCTCATCGTCGGAAAATTTATTTGCCTAGAATATATACATAGATGAAGTGAGAAGAGAAGAGAAGAGAGAAAGCTTATGCCCATGTTAGTTGGAATTTCCTGAATATGGACCACTGAATGTGGGATTTGGGGCCAGATGGTATTGTTGGACAAAGACTTGTGTATCTAATCATCCTTTTCCATCGTGGTCAATGGATTTCCAATTATTTTCTTCAGAAGCTCTAAAGGTCTTCGATAAGAGGATTAGCTATTTCTCCTTTTCTTTGTTGTGGTAATTTAAGCCTTGATAAAATTATCTTCCAAGACTAGAAATCTCAAGCTTATTGAAGGTTTCAAGTTTGGGGGAATACTGTAGAAATTACCCATATTTAGTTCTTGGATGATGTTATTTTCTTTTCCAACGCTTCCGTTGAACAAGTAGAAGCTTTGTGATGCATTCTCTTGTACTTTGATGAAATCCTTGCTTCAAGTTATTTTGGTTTAAAACCAAGTGATTGGTGTGAGAGAAGTTGAAGATATTGAATGGTTCATATCTTATATGGGATGTAAAAGTAGTGATGCGGGACAAAGAAGGAAGAAGATGAAATAAGGGGGGTAGGGACTCTGGTTTGGAATTGGGTTAAAGATTTAGACTACTATAGGGTTACCTTAAAAGTTTAGGATAAACCTTGAGGGTTTGGTTAGAGGGTTTAATTACAACATTTTGCAATTATTATTAGGATTTTAGGTTTATATGGTAAAGGAAAGGGTTAAAGGTTGAGGTTTGTAGGCTAAGGATTAAAGATTAAGACAAAAAGGGGTTTCATGAATTCAAGAATCAATAATCAAGAACAAGAAATTAAAAGAAAATCTAGAGAATAGATTAAGATTGGAAGAAAAAGAGAAGGGATAGAATCTTAGAATCACACCAAGAAGGATGAAGAACTCACACCAAAAAACTTCATTGAAAGAAACTAATTCTTTATTTCATCAAACTCTCTTTGTAAATAAATCCTAATACAATCTTTATATAAAGAAAATTCATCTAAGAATCCTAATAAAACTAAAATACCAAATAAATTAATTAATAAAATTCTAATTTTAATAGCTTGATCTCTCCTAAGTTTTCAACTCTTATAAATTTAAATAAAAGACATATTAATGTTACCAAACTTCCTCCCAGACATTATACTAAGATGGTGGGCTAATAAAATATGAAAATAAACCCAAAAATATAAAAATAAAAGTCCAAAATAGAAAATTAAATAAATATAAATCTACTCTTGAAGTATTGATATCTCCATCAAGTAGACTGCTTCAAAGTATCTCTATCATTCTTTGGGGAGTAAAGTATAGATCTTTAGTTATTCAAGATCAGTGGAGATAAGGTTTCTAAAAGACTGGCTATGTGAAAATAGATGTATCTATCCAAAAGGAGTAAAATTTAACTCATAAGAAATATTCTCTCAAACTCGCCTTCTTACTTTCTTTATCTTTTCTCTACTCGTATGAGTTTAACTAAATATCAAGAAAGTGGTGCAAGATTTTTTGTGGAAAGGCTCAAACAGATCATCCAAATTCCATATAGTTGGGTCAGTTAAAATTTGCCATCAGAAAAAAAAATAAAAATGGATGGTCAGTTTTGATTTTAGACACTCCTTGGGCTAGAAATGTGTAGCCTGTAGAAGGAAGTACTTGTCAAAAAATACGGAATATTTGTATCACATTCAAGAAAAAAGATGTTGTCTTGGTTTTAGACATTTCAAAGATATGAAGGTGATTTTGTTCCCATTGGCCACCCATAGGATTTATCCCAGCTTATCTGGTATATGTGGTTTGTGGGGTATTGCATGTTCCCAAGGGATTTGGGAGAGATATGATGCTCTAAGAGGCCAGTTGCCTTGTTCCCTAGTAGGGCCTACAGGTCCGGACACCGCCACCATTAAAAAAGAAATAATTATAATGTCGAAGGTACACAAGGTCCTTCATAGCTAGTATTTGCTAAAAAGTATACCTGTCCTAACCAAGCATTTACCTATCCAAAAAAAAGGGGGAAGGGGGAGTTTTTGAATGATGCTTGGTGCGGGCGTATACCCCTTCACCTAGCCTTTCCCTTTATTTGCTCATTTACTAATAGAAAAGACGCTCTAGTGTATGACCTTATTGGAGAAGGGAATTTCGTCTCATGGAACATGAATCATAGGAGGAACTCCAATAATTTCATCTCATGGAACAAACTTTCTAAATTTGGACAGTCATGCTTGACATTTTCTACCATTAACCACATAAGAAATGCAATAAACCCAGTAGAGAAGCCAATCCCGTCCAGACTCCTTTCACAATGTGTTGTGTCTTTCGGAGGGAATGAATTATCCGTGTATTCAAAGGGAAAGAGATGCCAATCCCGGAAGTGATCATCAATGACAATGTGATTGTGTTCTTATTCTTTTTGTGTAAAGCCTTTAAGAAATTTAAAAGGTATTTTTTAAGAATTTGTTGTTTAGGTGGGATCAGATGTGTTCCGAGCTCTCTTAAGTAGCTTAGTTGTGCTTTTGATGTCTTTATTTTTGTTCTACTTTTCTTGAAGGAAGGTCAATCGACCTCCTTTTTCTTCTCTTTAATAACATCTCTAGTTAAGTTTCTGGTTGTGTTGTCTTTTTCAGCCTTATCCTTTTGGTCTTAAACTGGTTGATAAACGGTGCTTGTGGTGTAGGCTCCCATAATTTTGAGGTCAACCCAGTTTATATTGACATGGGAAACAAGCCTGTGAAGCAAGAGAAGGAAGAGAAGCAAGAGATTCTTGTGAAGGTTGTACCTCCACTTGACCGAGCATTTGTTCGGTGGCTTGCTCGAGATCTCGAAAGAATTCATGGCTTTACTCCCAAGAATCCAAAAGCAATAAAACCACCAGAACATTATATTGAGTATATGCACTTAAATGGTTGCATGGAGTTGAACTTGGATGATCCTGATCTTGCTCACCTGTTTAAGTGAGAACTCAATATATTCTGTATACGTGCACTTTTGAATTTGAACAATATTTTGAGACTCCAATCCATCTTATAGCATCTCTTTGTTTGAAATATTCTTTTGATCTCACATTTCCGATTAAAAATGCATCCGTCACAATATCTCAAAAATTGGAGTAAATGCTATCTAGCTAGCTTCTTTTTTTCTCCCATTATTAGGCGTCACTCTAGATCCTCTATTCTTGTTTGTTGAGTTTTGAACTTTGCAACTCAAAGAGACTCTTTAATTGCAATAAGAGTCGTGCTGGAGTAACATTGAAATTAACATCGTTTGGGACATTAGTGTGCACAGAATCATAGATGCTTCTCACTTGTATCTCAATGAATAGTATATATGGTTCTAGACACATCCATGTCAGCAATGTCTGAAATGATGTCAATTTCAATGTTTTTTTTTTTGGAAGATTAAGTGGGTTAAGGCCAGACCCAAACCAGCTACAACCTAAGGAACCGCCAACCACTACGATCCTTATCAAGGATCAACAAAAGATCAATAGGAGAAGAGTTACAATCCAACACATGGCAGCCAACAACGGGTTGCAGCGACGCAAGAAAGTCAGCAGCCCTGTTAGTTCTCTGAACACGTGGGAGAAAATAATTTCATGGAAAGATGAAATTAACCGATGTTACATCAGCATTATCCTTGCAACTATCAACAAATATGGTTTAAAGTTTGATAACATATTTTGACCAAGACCACAATGAAACATTTACCCTTAGTTGTTGTGTTCTAGTTAGATCTTTTTTTCTCCTTTAATTTTGGTTGTCACCTTGACTACCTTTGTAATTGCCTTTTATTTATTTAAAAAAAAAATTTGATCCTCGAATTATTGAATGTTAGAGATCATCTTGAAAGATTGAGATTATCCTTGAATTTTCTCTTAACCGAAACATCGTGCCATGGCTAAGATTTTAAATCTTGCGTGTATGAAGTCCCTACATTTCTCTCTCTTGAAGTTCTTTTAAGTTATTAATTGCATACTTAATGAACCAACCAACCACATTTTTATTTACCAACTTGTGTTCCATCCACTAGATGTGCTTAAACAAACGGTTAAAATAAATTCCTCTTTTGTAACATTGTAATTATAATTAGCAATGTTTGGGTTGTTTTAAAGGATTAGGGTTTTTCCTTCTTTTAGGTCTGGTGAGAGAGAGACAGAGAGGGAGAGGTGGTGTACAAGGGTAGTTTGGAATTAATACTTGGGTTTTTTCTTCTTTTTTTTTTTTTTTATTATCATTTTTTTTTATTATTATTATTCTTTGAATCTTCATAGTAAAGCAGAAGATAGAATGTAACACCCCAGATTTTTTTTAATGTGTATCTTGAGGAAATTCGTAAGTTAACAAACCATAAAATTTGTACCGAAAAATTAATCAAAATAGACTATAAGTTCGCGAAAATCGGAATTCAGGATATTCTTTTTAATTAAAACAAAATTAATTAAATAATGATCGTTACATCCTTTTAACATTATAAATACTAAAACTCACGAAATGTTTTAGATTTCTTCATCTATTTCTCAAGTTCTTTTTTTCTTAAAGAAAATCCTAACCTCCCTCCATCTTTAACCTAGGTTTTCATTTATTTCGAGCCTCCATTGGACGACGGCCATAGAAGATAAAAACGTTCAGATCATCACTAACCTTCGAGGAGAAACAAAAAAAAAAAAAGTTAGGACTTTTGACAGCATTCGATACGAAATCTTCAACCCAACTCGATCTTTTGCGTTTTTCGTGGATTTTAGTCATAGATCTTAGGTATGAAACTTTTGAACATTTCTAATAGTCATAATTTTCTTTGCATCTAGATTTTTATCAAAACCTAAATATTTTTATGTAAAATAGGTAAAAATATTTCTTCTTTTTTTTTAAATCCATAATTAGCATAATTGATTCGATGTATTATTCGTTATTCCACGATGAATCTTTGTATTCTTTTTGAGTTTTTCAATTGAAGAAAAATCGAGTTTTGAAGCCAAAAACGCAAGAGTATGAAAAAATCGTAGAACTATAGAGAGTTATGTCAGTGCCACCAACGTCCACCGAATGAGTTTTTTTGTTGCCACCAAAAAACCCATCAGTCCCACCAACAAAAAATCTTTTTGCCACTGAAAGTTGAAAAAGTTTAAATAGAAATATTTTTGGATTTCAACCAAATTTAATTATTTTCTTTTAAATATCATTATAAAAAGATTTCAATATTTAAAATTGTTTAAAACTTCATTTTTAAATTCCGAAATATATTGATAAAGGATATAGATATTTATTACTTTTTAGTCATTATTTATTTTAGAATTTTATGTTATGACAAGATTTGTGATTATGTAGAAAGTATAGTATGATTTAAGCATTTTGTTATTATTTACATTGACAAACTTACATATATTTCTAAAAGTATTAGAATGAATATTTAAGTGACCTGTTGGTTTGAAATATTTATTTCCTATTAGGTAACTCTCCTATTACTCATCCTATCATTCACCATTTTAATTTTGATGGCTACTGTGGAGTTAATCTTGAGGAATAATTTTCGAGATAGTACTTGAAGTTCATTTCTGACAAGTTGCACTCCCCGTCTACCTAAGGATGATCTTAGAGTTTATTTATTTGCGTTATTTTTATGAAATTTATGTATTTTAAAATTTTGTAAGTGAATCATAAGTTAGAATTAAAGTTATTTCCGCACTCTGATATTCTTTAATTATATATTATTCTTTTTTTATTGTCATATTATTATTTTTATCACTATATAATCATATTTATGTTAATATCATGTTTAGATAGTATTTTTAGTGCCTTGGATTCTAACATAAAATCATGAGGATTAATGTTAAAATTTGGAGACATCACATTGGATCCACCTATAAATGTAGACATTGTTGCCGAAGCACATAAATCTTGGTCTTGGTCTTTTTGATTTATTTTTTGTTTTCTTTGCTTATTTTCTTCATGTTCGTGTTGAAAGTATCTCCAAATTAGCAGATTTGGTCAACACAAACACCAAAAGCAGGAAAGAAATTGTAGAAAAGAAGATATTCGGTATGACAAAGAAGACATTCTTTCCAAAAACAGGGAAATATATGTCCCCATGTACTTATTTCCGGATGTTGCTGCTTAGTAAACTCTTAGAAAAAAGATATAACAAAACAAAACCTCTCAGAACAATCCAAATGACAAACAGATACACCACGCAGATTCGTTTTCATATTGCTGCGAAAAACTCTTTGCTGCCCTTTGGGTCTGGTTTCATGGACTTATCACCAGGCTTCCACCCCGCTGGGCAAACCTCATCTGGGTTCTCTTGGACATACTGCAAAGCCTACACAGAGCATATGCAATTAAAATAGTATGAATTGAAGAGAAATAACAAAAGTTTTGTCGATTACGTTCCTACAAAATGTTTAAAACCAACCACCCATCTTTTTTTTTTCTTTTCTCGTTAGTGTATAAGATTACCTGAAGCGTTCTCATAGTCTCGTCAACACTTCGACCAATGGCAAGATTGTTAATGGTGCAGTGTTGAATAATTCCTTCCTTATCAATGATGAAAAGTCCCCTCAATGCAATGCCCTGTTATATTTGAACATTTAAAAAACTCAATGCTTCGAGGTATAATCATAATGATAATCCATAAAATACAGGAAACAGCTTTATTAGTGTGCCATCTTATAGTATATTTTTTAAGGATCAAAATGGTAGTGGAAATGAGAATAAAATTACCTGGTCGGGAATCAGAACATCATAAGATTTTGAAATTGATTTGGTCACATCAGAAACTAATGGATACTTTAGATCACCAAGTCCACCTGACTTTCTATCTGTTTGGACCCACGCAAGGTGCGAGAACTATATGAAATTTAATATAAGATCATCAGGTTAGATAAGAAATTTTATGTTTCCAGTAGAAGGGGAAAAAAAACAAGAAATTAAAATTGAATGAAAATTAACAACCTAAATACATCATACTGTTAAAACAAAGAACTGAAATACATCATCTAAACATATCCCAGATACGTGTACAAGAGAAGTAACTATTACTAAGTTTAAAAAATATGTGCATGCACATGAACACTAAATACTGAAAATATTATGGTCTAACACACACAGGCATGGTCGTACACTAAATACAAGATGGGAAAACATTACTGTCATTGAGAACTAGACAACACAATTCTCTGATGTACCAAGGAACAACAAAACCAAACCTATAAATGTGGATATTCTATTTAGTCACATTAGAGTCTGTCTCCTCTTACTAATTTCATGACGACTTAGATGAAATTCTTGGAATATTTCTTCCCTTGAGAATTTCAAGCCGGATAGTTGTTGTCAAGGGAGCAATAAACTAGACACTTTGAGGGCCAGTACCTTGATTTTCAACCACTTGAGTCAGTAACTCACATTCACAAAACTCACTTGTATCTAGTTGTACCATTCACATATTAAAATTTAAGATACTCCTCCATCGCAAGTGCAAATTATTTTTCTTGATAATTGTAGCGGACCCATTTTATCCACATCACACCAACATATGTATCAATGGAAAAGGGAATACGAAGAAACCTGGCAGTTTTCTACCATAAATTGAGTCAATATGGTGATGCAGTTTGTTAATAAAGCAGTGAAGTTAATATTCCACCATGTGAACTCAAGGGGATTGACTGCTATCATTTTTGTTATTGGCAACAGATCAGATATTATGTTGCTACAAGCAAACAAGTCAAGAAGAATGATGATCCACCAGTATGCAAGATCATAGTCCAGAAGATAACGCAGAGGCAACCAACACTCTAGAATGGATTTCGGAGGTACAAATCTACTCATTCCATAGTTTTCATCCTGCCCAACTGAGTTTAGCTCAAGAGAAATACCCATATTATGGACAATGTTCACCCCAAGAGAATCCTCCATACAAAGGCTCGAGAATTCACCAAACTTAACTTCATTATTAACTAGAGAAGATGAAAAAGTATTTTCCTGCACCCAATTGTTATTTTTTTGCCATATAAAAAGCTTAACAATCAATTTTAGAAAGCATGTATTATTTTTTTTTCTATAGGTATTTAGAAAGCAAAAAATCTGTACTTAAAACAGTAAGAAAGTAGGAATGTACATTGGATCAATGAAACTCTGTAAGGATACAGGGCAGAAAAGTTTACAACCGAGCTGCTGCTTATAGAAGGACAACATTCATCAGTCATATCAAGATGATTAGTCATGACTAAAGACTCAGACTCAGCCACATAGAATGGATATACCGTGCATGTTTCACATCTTTCTATTTAAAAAAGAAAACTTGCTTGTTCACATACTACTCAATGCACCAAGAGAAATAGTTTGCTTGTTAGATTGATAACGCCAAACTTTTCAAAAGAAAGCTTACCACACTGTCAATGGAAACGCCCAATATTTCTGTATTTAATTTCTCAAAATCCGAATACCGGTCACTGAAAGCAGTAATCTCTACAAAAAGGAAGACAAATGGAAAGAAAAAAACAATTCAGCCTTCCAGCAAATCTAATCTCTAAACAATATCCTTCTAAACTCCAACTTACCAGTGGGGCAAACGAATGTGAAATCCAGTGGGTAGAAAAAAAGGATTACATATTTCTTGCCAATGTAGTCAGACAGCTTCACCTGGCACAACAAAACCATCAAATAGGAATTAGCTTCACATGCAAATGATTAATTGCATCTGACTTTCTGGTGCACTAGCACGTTCCAATTGTTATAGACCCAAAACTAAAGAGTTCAATTTCAAATAAACAAATGCAATCAACTATGATGAATTCACACATTTAATTGAATGCTCCAGCTATGGATATTTCCTTTCCTAAATATAAAGACACTATCGCGTTTGCAACCTAGTCTAAGTATTAAAAAAAAAATGATTTTCATCAATGATCAGAATTTGAGGCTGAACATCATTTCTCATGGGAGAAAATAGGGATCTGATTTGATACAATACCAGATCGTTCAGGATTAACCATGTCCTGGTCCAATAGGAACCAAACCCAATAATATGTGCATTGATGATAAACCATTAGTTTAGTTGTTTCTCAATCATTAGGGAGATTTGGTCTCATTTCCTCTTCTTGTTCTGTACCCTATGGGTCTTCCCTAGGTCTTCCTAGTCCTATTCCAATCTTTGTCTCAGTATCGCCGAAACCTTATCCCAAAGGTTTGTAAATGACAAATGTAATGGCCGTAATGAAGGTAAAAGCCTAACCCCGTTATGTTCAGGCGTATAAGCCCCACCATGATAAGCTCATTTTAGTATTTATAATAGTTGCCATTTTGAAAATAAGCTCTTTTAATAATGGTTTAGTGCAATGCTTGTTTTGAAAAAATAATGGTTTAAAATATAAAAAGTGGTCATATTTTGAATTATTTAAATCAACAGTGATATAATTGTGTCATAACTATTTTAATTAGTGGTTTAAGTTTTCACAGTTCAAATTAGATTACAAATTTTGGATTTAAATAATCATTTAAACATGTTTAAAACCTTTTAACATAAATTGTGGGTCATGCCTCTATAGCATAACATCATTATACCAATCATAGCAGTAAAGCCAGCCTACTGTAATGCCATTATGACAGACCTTGAAAACCTTAGTAGGTAAGAAGTCCTAAATTCTTTAGGAGAAAAAGCATCCATGTGGTAATTCAAGTGGCAAAACTAGACCACTTCACCACATTGGTTGCATTGGCAAGGTGTATTGGGACAATAATGCATAGATCAAAAGGATTGCAAATATTTTATAGGGAATAAATTAAATTTCACCAAAAAAACAAAGCATGTAGCATTTAAAATAGAGCAAGAAATGAGAACATGTAGCATTATCAGAACGGTGATTTATTGATTACGAATGAAATTCTATCTATGCCCAATCAGTCCTGTTTCATATGATATACCTTAATGAACTCCTGATCAAAAACTGCTTCGGCTTCAAAATCGGGTGCCTTATTTCCAACCAAAGGAAATTCACCACTCTGAGCCAAGTACAAAAAAAGACAAAGGATTGTCACACATTGAAAAAGAGGAATAATTTTCAATAGCAATACATAACTTAGGGGAAAGTAACTAAAATGCAAACATAGATATAAACAGCGTGAGAATGCTTAAACAGTTTGTTCAATTGGATTCGTGCTTCTAATATAGAGAGATATCAATTTTCATGTTAACATTGTATGCCCACCGCTTTGTATATTTGAAAGGATTGAAAGCAGTATTTTGACCTAGGAATTTTTGTTAGAAAAGGATAGGGAAAATTCTCAAAATGATAGACAAAAATTCCGAAAACAGTACTATTCATTTTAATTCTGGAAATGGAAAATTACTGTTTTAGGAATTAAAATATTTTCGTTATGGCGGAAAAAGGGAAGCAGATCCTCTGTAGCACACAGTTCCTATAGCACACTGTAAACGGTTGAGAGAGGTATTTAAAAAAAAATTATCATCTCAACCTCTTATGATCATGACTTAGATCTGATTTAGAAACAAAATTAATCAAGAAACTTGTTTTTTGATGCAGATCCATGTCTTTTAAAATGAACTGCTACTGAACTCCAGATTTTAAGTGTGAGATCTAATTTTATCGGCTGATGTGGCACTCTCTCAACCGTTAGAAATTTGCTACAGGATTACTACAGGAACAGTGTGCTACAGAGGATCCGCTTCCCGGAAAAAAAAAATCCTATTCTATAAAACAGCAAATACTTTCCCCATTTTAATTTCAGTTAAACAGTTTTTTTTTAGTTCTTTTTTATAAAACTGAATTTTTTTCCCACTTTAATGAATATTTTAATTCCAAAAACGGTAAATTACCGATTTCAGAATTAAAATGAACAGCGTTCCATTTTGGTAATTTTCAGCGCATGTTTTGGTAATCACCCACAAAAATATTCCTACAATGAGCATTTTAAATCCTTCCAACAAAGCTAGTTACGAGCAGAAGACTTGGAATAAATATAGAACAATAGATGGAGATGTGGATCACGCTGGACAAAAATATAGCAGTTTCAATGGAATAACTTTTCAAGGAAAAAAAAGTTGCTTTCTTTGGGTATCAAAGCCTGCATGAATAACAAATCATTTACGCCTACGGGATTGAGGCACTAAATTCACACATTGCATGAATAAACTAAGCATTGAACCGCAATTTACATATGCTCTAGATTCCAAACAAGAAAAGCTAAATCTCAAGTTTTAGAGGATAAAAATGAGGCTGAATTACAAAAGAAGCCATCTTAGCGAGCCAAATCTAATACAAACATATAAATCCCAACCAAAAAACCCTAATTCAGCAAAAAAAAAAAAAATTAAATTTACAAGCTAAGATGCCATAAACACACATTTCAAACCGAAAGAAATGTAAATATAAAACTATAAATATGAAATTAAATTACAGCTTTAACGACGAAACTCCTTCGAGAAGAAGATCCTCGAGTGGAGATGGGACGAGACGCATGAAATTGGGAGGGTTTCTTGAGACCATTGAAGGTTTTGGAAATAGTTAGCGTTTGAGAAAATGGCTTGGAAAGAGGCAAAGATGCCATGGGATTAGCAGATTTGCAGTAGAAAGAGTTAGGGTTTGGAGAGAAGATGGTGGAAGGAGATGAGAACGCCATGGTTCACTCACTCTATCTCAGACTCTCTGTAGTTTCTGAAGCGGAGATAGAGAGAGAAATGCGTGGATATCGAAGAATCTTTAAATATCGAAGAATCTGCTCCACTGATTTGAGACCGTTTGATGTCAGAGTAAGGGTATAATCTTGTAAATATCCGAAAATGATCTTTTTGTATGACTTTTCTACCCTCGGAACTAGGGATTCATGTGGACCTTATATTTTACTAATGTTTAAGATGTCTCCATAGAGTTTTAAATTGGTAACATACCCCTTGACCTTGGTTTGCTGTGATAGATTTATAAAAATTGACCTAAAATTTCTTGACTTTTTTCCAATCATCTTCAACCTCCCCTCCTTGATAAGGTTATAAGAGGATTGTGACGGTTTGGTTAGTATTTTACAAACCATTATTACGGTTTGGTTAGTATTTTACAAACCATTATTTTTTTTCAAGCACTGGTTAATGGTAAGATTTGCATTCTAGAGGATTATTTTTTTAAGCACATTCTTAATTACTTTTTCGTGATCTCCATTATGTTATTTATGGTCTTTTACAATATTTTTTTTAATTACAATTGATCTAAAAGCAAACCATTTTATGAGATTGGGTTGTTAGCTAATTAACTTTTGAATGTGTAAGGAACACATGCACAAAAGTGGATGACCTGTGATGTACATGGTTTTAAAACTCGGTTTCACGTCTCGTCTCGTCCAGGCCCGATATCGAGTCGTCTCGGACGAGTTTTCCGATACGTTTGAGACGACTCGTTCAAAAAATCAAAAAATTGAGTGTGAGTCATAAATCTCAGTCAAAAAAGTGACTTTGTGAGTTGATCTCGTTCAGCTCCAATATCGAGTTAACTTGGGCGATACGTCTCGATCTCGGATGAATTTTAAAATCATAGTGGCGTAGGCATAGGCATCCGCTAGTATATATATATATATATATACTAGTTGATGCATGTGCCTACAGTACAGATCATCCTCTTTTGTTTATGACAATCTTTACACGTTGAATATTCCTTACACGTTGAAAATTTAATTAAATTGTTAAAATATCAAATTCAATTAAGTTAAACAATTAGCAATCCAAAATCACAACCCTCTAGATTTATAGAAAAACTCATTTTTATTAAAAAGAGTTGTGTTGGGGTGACATTGAGATTTACTTCGATTCTCACATTTCTTATGTGGGGTGCACACATAACCATAGATTTGTTTCCTCAAGATATGAGTAAAAAGCATATACGGTTATTTGTGTACCTCCATGTTAGAAATGTGAGAATCGCAATAAATCCAATGTCACCTTAGCATTAGTGTTTAAAAAATATATTTTTTTGTTCTTGAACCAAGATTTTGAAAATGTATGGCTTGAGAATTCCTAAACTTAAAATTATAATTCAACGATGAAAAAAATCAACCATGGGAAATGTATTTTTTTATAGGGAAAACATAGGGTACTCAAATAGTTTGGAGGGCGGGCTAACTAAATTACTAGGGAAGCCAAGGTGATTTGGTTACCAATGGATCCAAAAACAGATCCTAAGAATATTAAGTGGCTCGAAAATCTTTATAAACATTTGATTATGTGGTAGTTTTTAAGTAAATTGAAACCAAACAATTTAAATGCAAGAAACTAAGTAGGCATAAATGGATGAAGGGATTACTCGAAGGTGGATTTTCTTGTTGTCCAAATGATCCTCTAGGGCATAGTAATAGTTTGGAATAAGGAACAAATTGACATTTATATATAGGGTCCCGTTCGGCACCCTAAGCTTTACCTTATACCTTAACAAACGTGTTTTGTCCTACATGGGTTAGAAGTTTTGGAATGGGCTGATTTTTGGTGAGGATGATCTCTATGGTGAGGAGATCATCCTCATCAAAATCAGCCCATTCCAAAACTTCTAACCCCATAAAAAATGGTTTACAAAAAATGGACGGTCCACGATTTTTCAACTTGTAAACATGGAGCTAAAAATTTCGGAATGGGCTGATTTTTGGTGAGGATAATCTTCTAATCATAGAGATCATCCTCGCCAAAAATCAGCTCATTCCAAAACTTCTAACCTATGTAGGACAAAACATATATGTTAAAGTGTAGGGTAAAGCTTAGGGTGCTGAACATTTCCCTTATATATATAAATGAGTTTGAGTTGTATGCATGCACACAGGGTGGAGAATTGAAACCCTCATCCCACACCCTTATACACATCACGTAAGTCATAATCAGAGGAATTAGTGCCTAAAATATTGTCTTTTAAAATTTCCTTGGATTACGGTTTACGTGGCGTGTATTGGGGTGTGGGAGGGGAGCTTGAATCCTTCACCCTAGGTGCATACGATCCACGTTATATATTATATATATAGGGGGCTGTTCATGGGACATAAGTAAAAAACAATCATTTTCAAAATATTGGTTAGAAGTTTTGGATTGAGCTGATTTTTTGTGAGAATGATCTTTATGGTGAGAAGATCATCCTCACCAAAAATCAGCCCAATCTGAAACTTCTAAATCCATCAAAAGTGGTTTACAAATTATTGATAAAAGATTGATGGTCCACAGTCTAAATCACTTCTAATGGGGTTAGAAGGTTCAAATTGGGCTAATTTTTTTGTGAGCATAATCTTCTCATCACAGAGATCATCCTTACAAAAAATCAGCTCGATATGAAAATTCTAACCTATATTTTGAAAAATGATTGTTTTTACATATGTTTTTACTTATGTCCCTTAAATGCTCACCATATACATATATGGAGAGAGAGAGAGAGAGAGAGAGAGAGAGAACTAGTCGCGACATCATTCTACAACCTCTCAAAAAAAATATTCTCCCTTCTCTAATCAAATTCATTAAAAAAAAAAAAAAAAAAAAAACCTTTTGAACTCTAGCAAGCATTCTGCAACCTGCAAACAAAATTCTATTTCCTCCATCTCAAACTCTCCAGCTAGATTTAATTTGTTTATTTTTAGTAGAAAAATCAAGTTATGGGTTAAAAAAAAATGATGCAAACTGAAGAATTGAAAATTGAAAAGAAACCCAATAAAATACAAGCAGTTAGAAGTTATGATGTGGGTTTCTAATATATTTAAAAAAAAATAATGCAACAAAAATCTTAAGCCTGCAAATGAAAAGAAAATTAAGCAATTGAATGGGATATACAGTTTATAGATAGTTTTCGATGGTGTCAAGCTTTTTTTTTTTTTTTTTTTGTGTATTAGTAGGAAATGCTTCCAACCATTGGATCTTTCCAACACAATTCACTCCATGAATTGTGTATATGACTAGAATAAAACTTTGTTTTGCATATTATACTAGCATATGCTCGTGCCTATGTCACTTGAGACATATGCATGTGTTCTTTACACATTGAATATTCTTGAAAATTTAATTGAATCGACAAAATATCAAATCCAATAAAATTGAAAAAATTGGTAATCCAAAATATCAATCCTCTAGATTTCATGGGGAAAATCAGATTTAAAACATAAACCTGTTTTTTTCTATGATCAAGGTCTTGAAAATGGAAGTCTTAGAACTCCCAAAGTTAAATTACAATTCAACAATGAAAAAATCAACCATGTGGCATTCATTACATGAATAATCTACAAAAATTTATAACAACCTATAAAAATTAAAAATAAAAATGACAATAATTTCTGTAAAATATTGGGTCATTTTGGTTAAATACAAATTAATCACTGTGAGCCCACAAACTAATATAAATATATGTCGTACAATTGAATTATTTTAATCACAGTACTATTTTGATCACATTCTAAGGATAAATTGATATTGTAAAATTACAATCATATTGAGATTATCAAATCAATTTGCGTTTGCAACAGAATTTGACTTCAATATCTCAAAATCTTGAAATTTCGACTAATAATTAATATTACCTAAATAACATAATAGAAAATGTGCACCAAGTTGTTAAAAAACATTTAACTAAGTTAACTCAGTAATTTAAGATTTTAAAATGTAAATTTGAATTGTAACAAACATCAACCTAAGTTAACTCAATTAATTATGCCCATGTTTGGTTAGGAAGTTTTGTCCCTATGGTGATTAACTACTATTATTATAAAATTAGGTTCATCAATAATGAATACATGATCAATTAACATATTCAAATATTTTGAAAAACTTTCAAGATTTTGAATTTTTTAAAAATTATTTCTTACCGTTGAATTTTAATTTTAAAATTTGGGAGTTCAGTGGTCGTTCATTTTCAACAATTTGGATCAAGTCCAAAAAAATTAAAAATATATATGTTTAAAGGTTACACACAATTCTTACATCCATACTTAACAAATATTTATTTACCACTGACCATTATCGTCAAATTTCAAATTTTAAAAAAATCTAGAAAACCACTTTCCTTACTAACTCAGTTAGATTTTAAGCCTTACTATGGCTTGTAAGCCCAAGGAACCTTAGTAAGAATGAAATTCTTACTACCTTGGTTGTGTTTAAATCCATGTCTTCCATTTTTTCAAGAGCTCTTATTAGTAATTGCAGATGTTCAAATTCCATTGATTTATTCAAATGATGATAGTGATATTCATGCTTAGATTTAGTATTTGAAATTGATATTTTCTTTTTCCACGCTAACAGGTTTAGACTATAGTTTGCAAACTGCTTTATACTCTTCTCACTACTGGACTTGATGAATGATCTTATATAAATATATATCGGTCCCTCTTACATAGTAAAATATCACTATACAAACCTTCTCCATAACTCAAGTTTGACCACGACATTAGGCAAACAGCTTGTGACTATGTTTTATGAATATCATTTAGCAACTTTGCATGGGAATCAAATACTAACCTTGACTTTAGCTTTCCCATGTGCTCTCCTAACACATTAGAGTTTTTGGTAATGGGACCTACTAATTCAAATATTTGTTTGATCAAATAACCCATATTTTCTTCTCATTGAAAAAATAACGAGATAACAACAAAGATAGGTGTAAGAAAACATTGCACACAATGTTTTATCCCTATTTTCTTTAGAAAATCTAAACACAAAAAGAAACATAAGAAACAAAAAGAGATATAATTTTATTTGGAGTCTCAAGCCAAAATTGTTAGAAGACAAATGAAAAAGAAATGGAAAGAGGTGTTTTATGACAGTTAGATTTATGTTAATAGGAAGTGTTTTCTATCGTTAGATGTATCTAACACAATTCATCACCGTGAAATGTATTTGTAGGGGGTGGTCACATAAAGTGGGTAGTTTCACACAGTTACATCAATTTTAGAAGAAATTGATCTCAACCTTTGGATATTTTCAACACAATTCACACAGTAGATTGTGTTTATGATTGGGACAAAAATCTTGTTTTGTTTGATAAATATATACTAGAGTTCACACATGTCGTAAGTCATCCAATATTTCATAATTTTTTTGTCATTTCATGAAAAAATATGTTGATAATTATATAATGGATTCTAGAAATTTTGAATATAACATCATAAAAGTCTTTCCAAATTTTGTGAACATCTGAGCATTGCTCAAATCATCAACCGTAGGTGCATATTTATAGGTTATGTTAAGAAATAACAAAGAAACTGCATCTTTCAATCTTAAAACATATTCTAACATAAGATAGGTAAAATTTCCTCGAATTGTTACACCTTGAGATAATTTTTTATTTCTTTTTATATATAAAAAAAATTCATACTTAAAAATTTATTTTCTAAAGGGTGATGCTTTTATAAATTTACACTTTCTCAAATATTATGAATTGTATTTTTTATGTAATCTAACTCATCTTGTACAATGACATTTAACACATGGGCAACACACCTACTATGAAATAATTCACCATTAAGAAGTAAATTTTTTTATGCAAAAAGAGAACTAATTCAAATAAATCTTTAAAAATACAATGAATAAGTGATAATTTTTTTAAAACATGCATTTTTTTTTTAATATTCTTGAAAATATACAATGAACAAATGATAATTGTTCATGTTGACAATCTAATATAGGTATGCTTTTTTGTATGTCGACACTCCTTTATCTATATTGATATGATCTTGTTAATATAAATAAATTTTTTTTTTTGTTTATATGTTATATTGTTTTACTTGAGTTAATTTTATTTGTATTTTTTTTTTTTAATTTAAGAATCACCAAGTAATTTAGTTGAATTAGATTACATCTCTGGAGTTCAGTGACACTATTCAAGACGACGAATTTGTAAAAATTATTATTTTGTAACTATTAAAGTTATTATGATGTATATTATTTAAGAAAAAATAATTTTAATATAGATATTGTTATCAGTTGAACATCTAATAGTTAATGAATCATTTGAAATTCTAGATTTCACAGGTGTGCTTATTACTAATAAATTGTGTTTTATCATTTTCAATACATTTATTTAAAAGTACTAATTAAAGATAATATATATGTTATTATTATGTTTTTAGGGGTCAATTGATAATTATTTTAATAAAAGTTCATTCTACTTTTAGAAGTGATTATGCCAAAAATAATTATAAAGAAAACTATTTTGAAAAATCTATTACCAAACATTTAAAAGCAATTCTTGTTGAAAAAAATTATGTGAAATAAAATGTTGGTAATAGTTTTACAAAATTACTTCTTTTTGCATATACAATCATTTTTCATTATAAGAGAGGATTTTTTCAACACAATTAACTCTACTTCAAAATAAGCATAAAATCATGAAAACAACATAAATTCATACTTTTTTAATATTTTAACAGAAACATCCAAACTAGTGCCTTATTACTGCCTACATTGGGTTCATTTTGATTATGGAACCTATACATTGTATTTGTAATTCTATTTATAAAGGCATTCATTTGATTTTGACGTTGATGTTGGAGATGCATTATTGCCTTATTGATCATCAATATATTATTTTTCTTGTTCTACCACATAATTTTCATTCTTATAAATTGAAAATAAATTGTCTTCTCCCCCTTATACTCAAATGAAATTATGAATCATACATGTTACAACTACAATATATCTTTGTATATGAAAAATAATAAGAAACTAACTCTTTTAATGTTAAAAAACATGCCTTCAATACATAAAAGATATGTTCGATTATATTTCTTAGAGAAGAGTGATAATAATTAAATAACTTTTTATGTTTCAATTTCTGTTATCATCATTCATGTAATCTTGTAGATGATAACGCACTTTTTGATATGGTTCAAGGAAGCCTGACATATTATGATACCTGACATTAACAATATAATATTTATAATCAGGACCTAGAAAATCGTTTTTAAGACCCTATTTACAAAAATTAAGGATAAGTCATACACTAATTCTCATAATTCTATATAATGTATTTATAGTCCACATTATTTATTATTTTCAAATTATTTATGAATTTTAACTTAAAGATTATACAAAAATGGATAAATACAAGAAAATTGTGAAGATTCATTATAATCCAAAGCCCACAACCATGACTCGGTCTAATACTCATGTCCATAGAACCCACAAGAGTCACAATACGGTGAAGGGGTGTGTTGGCACAGTGAAGTCAATGGATCTCACTTCAAGTTTCGTATTATGCGTTGATTTCATAAATTCATACAAAATGGATTAAGGTTGGACACTTTTAACTACATGAAGATTTTTGATTTGAAGAAATCATAATCTAACTCTATTAATAAAGACTAGACAAAAGTAAAATTATATCTCATATCTTCTTCTTTCTCTCTTTCTCTTCCATTCTCTTACTTTTGTTGTAAGTTTTAAGTTTTAGTTTCAAGATTGTTCTTGCGATGATTTGTTGTTAGACCTCCATCAAAGAGGTTGATAAAATTAGGACAAGATTTCTTATTTGATTAATTTTTGTTATTGGTTTGTGATTTAATCTCTCCATATAATGATATTTAGTAGCTAGTCAATAGGTCCATCTTAAATTATTTTGATTTTGATAATCTAGACTTACATCAATTCAAGATGGATCATGCTCTGTTCAAGATGTTTTAAGTGATTCTAGTGATTTTATTTATCTAATATTTATCATATCCTCTTGATCTATTGTATGTGTTTAAAAAAGATTCATCATCCGATCCAACAACATTTGATTGTTGGTTGGATCGAGAAAAAAATTAACTAAGATTGATTATTCTTAGTGGATTCGATCGATCTAAGTTTTTTACACTGTTATCTTGTTTTTTTACTATTTTTACTATTTCTAAATAATTTAATCTTTTAACCAATCAATTTTAATTACTTTAAATTTTAATTGAGTTAAGTTAGAATCTTTGAGTCAGTATTGTCTTTCTGGATTGACCACTTATTTGCTAAGTATTATTATTTTGTTTTCTGTTTATTTTATATGGTAATCTGCGACAAACAATTTACTTATAAGAAAAAAAATCATAATAATATTGGTCAATTATTTATATGATTGAAATAATATAAGATGTGGTATGTGGATATCATTAGGCGGATGGGAAACTTTAATCTCCTATTTTGTAAAATTTTATAAATAATACAAAAATCATTAGTCGATCATTCCTAATCAGAATATATATAAGTAAAGCATAAATCAAATGAGTACGCAACCATCATGTTTTGTATATAAATCATTTCATGTTGAAGAATGAAAATTGTCGATCAGATGACAATATGACTTTGATGTGTGTACTATATATTGCACCATACAATCTTTGAAGAAAATGAACAATACATATATTACTAAAACAAAATATAAGAGATAAAATAATCATATTATCAACATTAAACTATGACATGTACAAATTAAAAATTACTTTAAAAATAAAAAAATAAATAAACTTTTGGTTCTCAATACTTTATAAAAAATGTGATGTGAACATTTTCAAACAATCAAATGTTATACACTACACTCTTAGCCCTAAACCAAATTAATTATTACAATTTGCTCTTAAATTTCTAAAATTTTCTATTGTCCTCTTGGTGATTCATCATTACAAGCACAATACAAAACTATAAAAGATGAACAAACTAAAAAGGGCTTTAATGTCTTGCAAAGTTTAGATCATAATATTGTATTAATAAATGTTTGTTAAATTTTCTTTGATATCACAACATTGTGAAGTTCAATCGTGAAACCCAACTTTCATATTCAGCATATGTACTTACTAACAAGGTACGCTTAGGGTGTATTAATTACAAGTGAAAAATATGGTGAAAAATCATTTTTCATGAAAAATATCATTTTTTGTGTTTAATTGATTTTGCCGTGAAAAATGATTTTTCATCTTCTTCAAAAAATTCAACAAACTGTGAATTTTATTTTTTTTTACCTATACCAGTGGAAAAATAAAATCCACCTCAAATTTCCATCCCTAAATCAAAATCTTATTCTTCTATCTTCTTATTCCCCACCATCACCACCACTATCACCATAGCCATCATCACATTTCACCATCACCGTCCCTGTCACCACTACCATTGTTGCCAGCCATGTCCTTCATCCTCACTTTTGACTCTTTCTCTTATTTTTATTCTTCATCCACCACCTGTCTTCGCCTCCACCATCTTTGTCTCCTCCTCCTCATCCTTCTCCCTCTTTCTTCTTGTTTTTTCTTATCCTCTTCCTTTCGCCCCAATCCTCTTTGTCCCTCTATCCCCCTCTTTTTGTCCCTCCCTTCCCCCCTCTCTCTCTCTTCCTCCCCCTTCTCTTTCTTTATCGGATTTTTCTCTGAATTTTATCTTTAAGAAATCAAATAATGAAATTTAATTTTTCAACCCTACCCATTTTACATGGATTTCAAATTTCATGGAAATTGATTTTCCATGTAGTTGAGCATGCCTTATAGAATTTTTATAAATTTTTGAAGTATATTGAAGTATATTTTCAAAGCAGGTACACTTATATAAAAAAATAGGTGCAAATAGAACGCCACTTCAATTTTAAGGTATAGTAACAAAGTTTGGATTGGATAATTATTTGGCGGGGTTTCAATTCGATTAATTAAGATAAATTCGTAAAAATTTCGTCAAAAGATTGAAGTTTTTTTAATGAAATATAAGATGATGTTTTTAGATTTCTTATCAAAATCTATCATCTTCAACCCCAACAAAGACCATATATTGTTATTGAGATTAAATGTTGAAGAAAATAAAATTTTCTTATCTTGTATTCTTTTTTCAATCAAACCATGTTACTCAATCTCCAAAAAGATCATATAAGTGAGAGTTAATATCTATTTACTCTTCAATTTAATGAACAATGACGCATTCTTCAAGTCCCTATAATCATCAAACCTTAAGAGATCTCAAATATATATATTATTTGTTTTCACTCTCATTTTTTATAAGTCTGAAACCTAGTCCAAACTCATTAAATTATGCTTATGACTTAATTGATCGACTTAGGCTTGATAGCGATTAGTGTAGTTTAAGATATAGCCCACCTTTCTTATGTTTGAGATTAAGGTTCAACTAGGCTTTGCCCAAACCCACCCATAGACAATCTTAATTTATTCTACTTAAAACAACATCTAAAATAATTTATTAACAAGTAATAACACACTTAAAATGTGTTTTATTTTGGTCTGATTCAGAAAATAATGATCATATTTTTTTTTCGAGTTGTTCATCATGAGTGGATATGGAAAAATGCATCAAAAGGTTTTGATATTTAAAAAAAATTTGTTAGTTCAGCAAAGGAAAAAAATGATTTTCTCATTCAAAAGCCTATTACAAGTTTGTTTGTCTATAAAATGTTGTGTGTAACATTCTCTTAATTTATTTATCATATATAGATGGAATGAAATGCTTGGATTTTTTTAAGCGGTGTACGGTTAAGATTTTTAAACTAGTCGCAATGGATATCATACTATTATTTGATAGTGTGAAAGGTAAAGGGAGGATGTCTCAATTTGAGTTGGAAAGTTTAAAGCGATGAGACAGTAGGTTTGAATGTACTTCTCTTTTTACAAAATCTAATTTTTGGGGAATTATAAATGAAGACTATATAAAAATTAATATAGATGGTTCTGTTGAGGTTGGTAGAGCTGGAATAGGTTTTATTAAAAGAAATTATCTTGGAGTGTGTAAATTTGCAGTTTTTGATTTTCTTCAAGAGAACAATATAGTTGCAATAGAGCTTCAAGCTATTTTTCAAACTTTAAAGTTTGCTCATTCAAAAGGCCTAGTGAGAGTAATTATTTCTTCGAATTTTTCTTATGTGGTAAACATTTTGAATGAAGTAATTCATCCTTCTTGAAATATGTGTTATTGGTTATATTAATCCAAAGATTCATCACTAAAATTCAAGTTTGCAAATTTGAATTCTATTGAAGGGAGTTGAATAGAGTAGTTGATTTTTTGACTCATAAATATGTGAACTCAAGATGGTTGGGTGATTTTATCTTTGTCTAATTTTCCTTTTGAGTTGAATGTTATCTTGCAAGAGGATTTGTGTTGTAAATATGTGCGTCTGTAATCCTTATTTTTATTTTAATGACGGGTGGATGCCCTAATCTTCCAGAGCTTACCGACCATAAAAATGTGGATTAATACAAGATGATGTGTTTATCTAAAGTTACCTATCTTTATAAACTTTTATATATGTTTCCTAATGAAATCCTATTCTATCTATCTCTTTAATACAAAATAACCAAGATATTAAATTTTGATTTCAATGTCTGTATCAATTAGTTTGGAAATGAAAAATATTTCGATCAATGTGAAAATTAATACAATTATGAAAATGACAGAAATATTGAAGATCATTGACTATGTAAGAAATGATAAAATAAACTTTAATTAAGTAATCAAAATACAACAAACAATTTATGGAGTATGAAATTAAAGATTAATAACCCTTTGCTATATATACACACTCATATTAAATTTCATAGTCTAACTATGAAAAATAACAATACTTAATTTACATGAAAATAATAATATTTTTTTTTGTATGGGTATGATGGACTTGAACCCACGACCTCAAAGTTGATCTGTAATGTATCAAACTAACTTAATATGTAAAACACTAAAATAAAAAAAAAACTATTAAGTATTGCATTCATGTGTTATTATATATCTTTTATTTTTGAATAAGTTACTAATATATCTACCTAATTAAAATATGATTGATTGTGTGTGTGTGTGTGCGTCTATATAAACGTACTAATATGCTTAGAATACATTCAAATAAGATAAAATAGATTACTAACTAGTTATTATTTATTTATACTAATAGAGCAATGCTATATGCAATTTTTTAATAGTAAATACTATTGTGTAATACACAAGTTTTATTTAAAGTAAATATATATATATATATATATATGGATTAGGATCCGTGTACACATATATCTACTTATTGATCTACAACATGTTTTGTCCTATGTAGGCTAAAAGTTTCAGATTGAGCTGATTTTTGGTGAGCATGATCTCTATGATGAGGAGATCATCCTCACAAAAAATCAATTCAATCCAAAACTTTTAACCTCATCAAAAGTGGTTTACAAAAAATGGATGGTTCACAATTCTTTAACTCATAAATATGAGGTTAGAAGTTTTAGAATTAGCTGATTTTTGGCGAGGATGATCTCCACGATTTTTGGTGAGGATGATCTCCACGTCATAGAGATCATCCTCACCAAAAATCAGTTCAATCCGAAACTTTTAGCCCATGTAGGACAAAAGACGTTATAGATATATGTGTACACGGATCCTACCCCTATATATATCAAAGTATTTCCACTGAAACATTGTATTTTATAAGAGTCGTGAGTTGTGATAATCTGATTACCCCATGTGACACAATCAATCGACTCTCTTGACATGACAAGTTTGGGAACTGTAGATCTATACACCTCGGGATACATGATTCTCCTGGGATACATATTTTTATGGGGGAGTGCAGTTTTGTATCCCGAGACTTACAAATCTATGATTCCCAAACTTGTCACATCAAGACAGTTGATTGAGTATGCCACGTGGGGTTGTTAGATTATCACGATTCTTTTTAAAACTAAAATTTGTTAATTTTGGTCAAAATTTCTTATTCATCGAAATATTTCATGAAATGAATAGTAATTTCCACTGAAATATATATAAAAAGAAACTGTTAGTTAAATTTCGTGTCAGAACTTTTGAAAATGAAAATATTTAAGTATATTTCGTGAATATATGTCAAAATTTAATACTATAAAAATAACCTACTTCACACTCTCATTCCATTAGATAGAAATATAAGATGGTTGAAGGATACAATGTTGATGTCGGCTCGTGATTGACAAGTAGGACTAGCAACAGGTTGGGTGTGGGTTAGATGAAGCTATTGCCACTTCCTTATCCAACTCTATATCGGCTTATTCATATCTTATTTCTTACCCACTTATGTTAAGAATATCCATATTTGACTATTTATCCACTTTTTCAAAAGATATCCATATATGATTTCTACCCAAATTTCTAACGGATATCCAAATTGATATATATACCTCATTGTGAAGATGATGGAAAAATCTTAATTTTGGGTCATACATACATTTTATTGTGAATTTACCATATTAAATTTGGATAAACTGATATTTGGGCCCAATCGAACAATTTTTTTATACCTATACCCGTCGAATAACTCGGGTAGGCTGAGTAGGGTAAGCGGAGATTATCCGACTCATTGCCAGCCTTATTGACAAGGTAGATGAATAAACATTACTAATTGTATTAATCAGTATTAAGTAATTTTCTCAAAAGGAAAAAAAAAAAAAAAAAAATCCACCATGGGTGATCTTGATTTCATAAGTTCCACGTGGCATTTGGAGGAATGTGATCATCAAACTTTATAAGCACACAATAGTATAGAATTATTTTTTTTTCCTTTCTCACCAACAAGGCCCAACTCAGTGGTCCAGTGGGGTGTGTTTTTTAGGGTTTGGTGGATAAGGAAATGCTCGTCAATTGCCCAATGATCGCGTGCTAAGTAAAAATCTAACAAAAGGCGCGCATCGCCGATTTGAACCAACAAACGCAGCCTCAGTAATTATTTCCACACAATTGACACGTGTGGTCTATTAACCCATTTTTGCCCTTTTATTTGCACTTTTATAATGTTAAACGTCATTTGACGATCTCTATCAAACATACCGTTGAGATGGGAGGGTAAGCGTGTTCTCGAGAAATAATTTCCTAGTGATTATAATGGAAGGAGAGTCTTTAGGTCTCTCGCTCCATCTCAACTGTTTGTTTGACATAAAGTATCAAACGTCATTTGACAGTTATATTTTCCTTTTTTATTTTTAATTTTTCGTCCCTGGTTCCCTCCATATCTATCCGAACTAAATTCCCTCCTTCCCTCGTTTTCTCCTTTTTTAACAAAAATTGTGGTTTGTTGTTCGTCTCTCTTCCCCCAAACCCAGATCCCGCAACTTCTCTCTCCAATTTCTGCCCAATCTCCAATCTCTCGTCTTCGATCGTCGCTTCTAGACATCACTATCCAATCTTCGAAACCGGAAGATCAGATCGCTTCGAAAATCAAATCCAGAGAGGGTTTGATCGGTAGATCTTTCAAAGAATAGCAAAAAAAATCAATTTTTTGATGTCTGGAAGCCGAGCTTCGAATCGCTCGGCGCAGCAGCCGTCACCGCAGATCCTGCAATCATTGAAACGTCAACTTCCGTTCTCGAAGCCGCCGTTTGTTCCTCCAGATGATTATCATCGGTTCTCTGGAGTGAATCGTAGAGTTGCAAATGAGGAATTTGAAGGAATTGTTGTTAAATCCCCTGTAAGTTTACTTTGATTGATTGTGGATTTGTGTTTTTCACGATCTTTGATTAGGTTCTATTGATATTCGTTTTTTGTTTATTTTGAGGAGAATTCTACTAGGATCGGCTTTGTCTTTCAGTGATTCTGATTTTTATTTGGTGCGTGCGTCTTTGTTGAAATTTCAGACCTGAATTGCTTGTTTGTGGTTCGATTGGACTGGTCTGGATGTTCTGATTTAGTAAAATATGTTCCCAAATCCCAATCCATCTTTAGGAAATTGGATCAGTGGAACTCCCGTTGTTTCTGAGTTGATTTCTGGTTTCATCTGTGGTCTTAAGTCCTGTTGATTGCGTTTTTGATTCCTGTGATTGTTACTGAGTTAATTTATGGTGTCATTTGCGATCTTTTAGTCAGTTTTTGAGAGCCTTCAATTGTTGCGTGAGGGTTAGGGATTGCATATGTATGACGTTGAACTTATAATGCTCTATAAGGAGGTATTGGCTTGTGTCACTGAGGGCGAGATGAATTGTGTTTCAGTGATTTTAGCTGTTAATGTTAGGGAATTTATTGTTCTGAACTAGATTTCCCTTTTTTGTCCCAAATTTGTGCTTATACATGCTTTATTTTTTATATATTGGGTTTTGAGAACATAGGCCTATTCTTCTTTTTTTTGCTTTGCTCTGATGAAAAATTGAGTTTTGCAAGTGCATTTAAGCTACTTGGTTGAGGTACTTCAATTGCTTGGAGCTGCTTAAAAAGAAACTACCCATTTTGTTCATGATATTTACATGCTTCCTTTAAGTGGTTACATGCTAACCAAGACCGAAATATTGGATGCGAGTAAAATGATCCATGTGCAGTTGGAGTTCATTCTAATAATTTTATGCATTGTAGTGTGAATCGATATATCCTACATATTAGGCATTCTTGATCTCTTTAGAGAGTCTATGATGATGGGTTCTAGACTGAGGACATGTCATTGAATTTTACTGTGGTAAGGAGGATTATATGATGCTTTATTAAAGGAATTCTTTTATTGGAACAACTTTTGTCACCATGATCACGATAAAACTCTATGTTGTGCTGCCTATACTCCAGAGGTATTCATTTTTAAGAAAGAACAAAGGGGTTTTGTTACGAATTTTTTTTAGGGCATTTTTGGTAAGAAATTAAATTTCCAAGGTATATTTAATGCACCTTAACGTGTGCCCTTAGGGCACATGTTAACAAAACCTAGAACAAAAAGCCCAAGAATCAACACCACATGTTATGATTTTAAGGGCACACGTTAACAAAACCTAGAACAAAAAGCCCAAGAATCAACACCAAATGTTATGATTTTTAGTTTCTACATATCCATAAGTGAGGCCTATTGCTGTATTCTACAAGAAGCTGAACATAGAGAAACTGCTGATTTTTTGTTGTTCACTTCATGTCTTGCAACTTTAGTTTTGGATGAATGAATGCACAAATTCCATATTTTTTTTGTGTGGTTGTTCTTGACATTGTTTCCCCCCTTACTTTTGGGGTGCTCCTTGCTCTGATTTTAGTTTTTAGGGGAAAATAAGGTCAAAGAAATGAGTCAGTCAAGGTTTTTAATAGGAAAAAGTTCCATCACGAAAGCCTTATCCAAATATCTGGGTTCAGCTGTGTGAGAGAGAATCCTTTTTGTATTTAAGTTCTACTTGACTTACCTAAATGCTTAGACTATGATAAGAGAGGCACTGTGAAAAATGCAATCAAGGAGTAGGTTATGGAAATAATACCTCTATGCCTACCTTTAGTCATGTACTACTGGCAGACAATCTAGAGTTATCGTGGAGACCACTTGCTCTGTTGAAAAGATGATTATAGAATGGTGTTTTGCATGCTTCAATAGCTTTAACTTGAAGTTGGCTTGGTTAGAGCAAGGTAACCTTCATAGTTTCTTGTTGAACCATTAGTTGGGTGGAAGACCTAATTTTTTTCATGTTAGAGACTTTGAAAATCTTGGATTGGTAGAATTGTGGGTGTAGTTATAGATTATATGATATTATGAGCACCCTCTCCTTTCTAGTTGAGGGGAAGCAATCAATCAAGGCAAAATTTGAAGCTATATTACAATGCTCAATAATCTTTATCTCTTGAATGAATGAACATTTTGTTGTAGATAGAGATTCATATAAAGCAAGGTTATAGGGTAAAGGTTCGGAAGAGGGTGTAGTTTAGCAAGTTCATAGATATGATCCAATTTCATGTAAATTTTCTTTTCAAAGAAAAACGCTTTGCATAGGGTACTTTTTTCCGCTTGTCTCCTTCTCTTTTCTTTCTTCCAATTAAGTTCTTGTTACTAATTGATAGAAAATTACCTGTATTGGCCATGTTTTGTGCTTGCCCTTGTGGCTTGTTTCCATTCCATTTTAAGGAGGTCTTTGAATCCTAAGGGAAAGCACCATATGAACTTTGTGGATTTAACTTAAAAGCAGTCTTGGAGGTCATTCCTACGCCCAGGAAGTAAAAATATAGAGTCATGGATATTGCTAATTAAGCATAATCAATTTCATTATCAAGTCATATACGGCTTGTAGTCCAAGGGTTTTACTTTGGAATACGAGGCTAGGGGTTTTAAAATAAGTCAAATCCAGAATGAATATATGGAGTACGACCTTGGTAAGGAATGCATAGAGATGAGTTGCAGGTTAATGTTGATGGCTAGGAGAACTAAAAGGGATTGTTTCATTTTTACGGTTCTATATACATAAGGTGGGAAAGGTTGAAGATTACGCTAACCACAGATTTAAGACTAAGTGGGTCTGCTTGTGAATTTGGAGTTCCATGATACTAACATGTCTTGTAAGATTTTGCAAGATGGCAATAAGATCAGTTATGCTTTATGGTCCAGAATTTAGGGCAATCAGGATAAAACATGCCCATAGAACAAGTATAACTGAGATTAGGATGTTAAGATGGATGAGTGTCATACAAACCTACCTTAGAGATCGGCACTACCTTTTCAGCCTTGCCGTTTTATTTCAGCAAAGTTATGATCTCGGTTTTCTAAAAGTAAGCATAAAAATCAAAAGGAATTGCTACTGGCTTCTGAGTAAGAGAACAGATTCTATGGGTGTTTAACATTGGATTGATGTTACACTAGAATTTATTGCTCACTACATCTAGTGTATGTATCTTTGTATAGTGATATACATCCAAAGTTATGAACCCAATCACGTGTGAACATGAATAAACTATCATCCATCTAGAGTTGAAGTGGAAGATGAGAAAACCATTAGTGCTGAGTTCTCATTCTTATCTTTACATAATGTAATGGCCTGCCTGCAAAGCACGCCCCCATGTGAATTTGTTTGTGGTGGATGGTGTACACCATGTGAATCAATCCGATCAATTAAGGGAATTTGGATCTTGATGAAACTGTTCTGTTAATCGTTGGACTCTTGGACTATATGATAAGAGTTGAATAACAAGCACACAACCAAATATTTTGTCATATTTACTGTATAGGTGTATAGTAGTTCCAATCAATGTTTTAAAATCTGGGCCGATCGTTAACCCTTATGACTGACCGGGTCGGTCTAAAGCAGTCCAACCGGTGGGTCTAACCGGTTGGACCCAAAAATGAAATAGTGAGAGAATATTTTTGCTTTCTTCCCAAAATTAGGTAACATCAACTTCAAAAACATGATCCAATGTCACATGATGTAGAATACAAGATCTTAAGAACTTTTACAAAAAAAATTTAAAAGATAAATTCCTCCTATTGGTTTTGAATTTGAAATTTAAGAGTTTAGTGGCCGTTCATTTTCAAATCATGGATCAAGCCCAAAGAAAATATTTTATTTTATTTATTTATTTTAAATCTGGTCTGGACAAGAATTTTAGGGGTTGTCTTACTAAGCATGTGGATCCCACAATTAAAATCTTACAAAGTTTGATCATTTTCCATTAGTTTGTAAGAGAAGACCTAAGGTCAAGGGGGCATGTTATCAATTTTAAAACACATGGGGCATCTCAAATATTCACCAAATTATGGAGGGTTATGGGAAAAGTCACCCAAAAGTTGGATGGGTCCTTTCACAAACCCGACTGGGTCACCGGTTGAATCTGTCGGGCTAATTGGTTTTTTTAAAATTGGATTTTTTCGGTTGACTCAACCCGTAGAAGCTAATGGGTCTGGTCCAACCTGGTCGCACCGGTCCGGTTTTTAAAACATTGGTTCCAATAGTAATTTTCAAGTTTAATTTGGCCAAGAAACATTTCAAGTTCACTGATATAACTTACTCTGGAAAAATCTGAGATATTCCTAATCTGATACTTATTTGTTTAAAACCTGGTTAAATCCATGTCAGCCTTTCCCATTTCTGCCAATAGATTTTGATCTTTAAGTTAGACTTGGTAAAGTCGGAGTGGTCTTATCACGGGCCTAGGATTAAACCCCGCATTCACTCTTAAACTATAAAGAGAGTATCAATGGATACTTCCAAATTTCTGAGTGACTTGGAGGAGTGGACTGCTAGTGTCATCCTTTTATTTGCATACTCCACCCTTTTTGATACTTGGTGCTTCATATATTCGGTTAAGTGTAGGAGTTTAGAGGTGTCTTCTTTGATGCTTTTCTGGGTAGATGGGACTGGGTATGTAACATTTCTGAATAGTTTGGGTGTCTGGTTGCTTGTCTTTTTCTCTTTCTCCTTTCTTTACTTGATTGGTTTCCTCAACCTCCATTTAACAAATTTCTTTTACTTATCAAAATAATAAGAATAATTGGGTTAAAAGAATCATTACCATTAACATTACATTCACTGGACCTTATGTACATGCATCTCAAATTTTTAGCACAAAATATTTCCCAATATGCTAGCTAATAAATAAATGGTGTTCTCAACAGTTGAAGCGGAAGCCCGAAGCAGAAGACTATGAGGCCGAGTCTAGTGAGTGGACTATTGGTCCTGAACACACTGAAGTGGTTACCAGCCCCCTCCGGACACCTGTATCCGGAAAAGGGGGAAGGATATACAGCAGGGCAAAGGTATCAAAGTACAATAAGTCTGGTCCTCAAACTCCCATGTCAAATACTGGTGAGAAATACTTTTGATATGTTTTATGTTTGTAATTTAATATCTCTAGAACTTTGAGGATCTCAATAAAAGCATGTATTCATGGTAAGTAACTGCTACAGGAATATCATGGGCTCAAGCTCTCTTGGGTCCAGCATGACTCTTTTATCTCCCATAACTGAGTTTACTCTCACATTGCCATTCCCACCAAAAAGAAAAGAAAAAGAACAACAAAAAGGAAAATAGACATGTAATAAGATTGTTTCTGTACATTTTGCAGGCTCTCCTTCTGGCAATCCTCTCACTCCAGTTGGTTCTTGCCGTTACGACAGCTCTCTAGGTAATTGAAGTAGTGTCTGCCTCTTATGCTGTCATCGACAAGGATGTTGGGTAGTGTTTGAGCTATTTATTTATCTTTCACACGGTGTTGAAGTTACACAAGTTCAAGCATTGAGAATGAATTAAATAAGATGTGTCTCTCTTTCAGGTCTCTTGACAAAAAAGTTTATCAATTTGATCAAACATGCAGAAGATGGTATGCTTGATCTTAATAAAGCTGCTGAGACTTTGGAGGTGAGCATTTTATTACCTGATCAAGTGTATTATGTACATCCACATATTCTTATGTTTAAATGGTTTCTGCCGATACAGGTACAGAAGAGGCGGATATATGACATAACAAATGTCCTAGAAGGAATCGGACTCATAGAGAAGAAGCTTAAGAACAGAATACGCTGGAAGTAATCTAGAATCTCTTTTAAATCTATAAGGCATTGTTTTATTTCGTTGTTTGGGAGTTCTAGAACATCTTTAAGAACTTGAGATTTATTTGACGATTAATTGGTTGATTGATTGATTAGGGGACTTGATGTCTCAAGTACGGGTGAGGATGACGATGTCAATGTTTTACAGGTATGTAAAAAAGCAGATATTAGCCTCCTGGCATGCAAACACTTGCGCTTTTTGAGCTTATCATATCTTTAAACTTTTTTCCTTTTTTTTCTTTGAAAGTATCATTGTGCATGGGATATTGGATCATTGACAACCTCTGTTGTTTATCATACTATATTAGTCATGACCGTAGTATAGGACTTCTGAAAACGTGCTTTTGGATTTTTTTTTTTTTTCATTTGGAGGTTATTTTCTCTTCTGCAGGCAGAAGTTGAAAACCTTTCTATGGACGAGCGCATGTTAGATGATCAAATAAGGTTCTGCAATACATTCCACTGATATCTTATTGCTTCGTCACAAACTTTGGATTATGCTGATGCTTGGAATTTGTTGCAGAGAAATGCAAGAACGATTGAGGGGCCTTAGTGAGGATGACAACACTCAAAGGTAGACAAATATTTTCCTCTTAAAATGCTATCGGATTTAGTTCTTAAATTGTATTTAATCATTTTACTTGGTCACTTCTCTTCCAACTATGTTAGGTGGCTTTTTGTGACTGAAGAGGACATTAAGGGTCTACCCTGCTTTCAGGTTGGTTTGATTTATGTGACATATACTCTGTGATGCATGTGACATATACTCTGATGCACTCTTGACATGGTGGTAATATGACTGCTGAGAACTTGTTATTGCCTATATACATAGACTTCCCGTTTTTTTTTGTGTGGCTGTTTTCAGCAAAATTCCATTCTCAAAAGTCCTCTGTGCCTTTCTTCTAGCAGAATGAGACCCTGATAGCAATTAAAGCTCCACATGGCACCACTCTGGAAGTCCCAGATCCTGATGAGGTAGGTAGACACAGAGAAGACAAAGAAAGAAGCCCATTTTACAGTTTTATATTTTTCAATTCTGATGCACAAAGACTCTTTCCCTTGTATCTGTCAGGCCGTGGACTATCCACAGAGGAGATACAGAATTGTCCTACGAAGCACAATGGGCCCCATTGATGTTTACCTTGTCAGGTGCTCTTGCTCTCATGTCCAATATGAGATATTTTCTTTGTACTATTGTGCTCTATCCTTCCTGCCAACAATAATTGAATTTGGTATTGGATTTTAGACAGAATTTTGACCGACTTTTTTTATATTTCTTCCTGGTAGTCAATTTGAAGAGAAGTTTGAGGAGATGAACGGTGCTGAGGCACCTCTGACCCTCCCACTAGCATCAAGTTCAGGATCTGATGTAAATCACCCTACATCAGCAATGGTGATGGAAGAAAGCAGAGGGAAGGAGATAGAACTACAAGGACAAGATGCTAACAGGATGTGCACAGATCTTAATGCTTCACAGGACTTTGTGGGTGGTATCATGAAAATTGTACCCTCAGACGTTGATGTAAGTGCCATTTATCTAAGTTGTGATAATTAATTACGTGTTAGCAGATTTACAAAATAAAATCAATTTGTCAAGGAACCTAAAAAGAGCACAAGTAAAACACTTCCTTTTTTTTCTGACTTGTTGATTGTCAAAAAACCAAATATCGTAAAAGTTGAGTGATTTCATACAGAACCCATTTTCACCGCCAATTGACAAATTGAGGTTCTTTAGTAGATGGGTGTTGTAGCATGGTTTTAAAACTCCTTTGGACATCTCGTCTTGGACGAGTTTTTCCGATACGTTTGAGTCATCTTGTTCAACAATGAGAAAAATGAACCATGGCTTTAAATCTCGTCCAATATGTTTGACTTGTCTATCCATCTCGTTGGTGGATGATACTGAGATGTATCGGACGAGTCTTCTTGGTCTCGCACGAGATTTAAAACCATGCATTGTAGTCATATTATAAAACATGTGCTATTTAATTTGAGATCCATCTTGTTTTCTTTTGCAGAGTGATGCAGATTACTGGCTTCTGTCAGATGCTGGAGTTAGCATCACGGACATGTGGAAGACAGATCGTATCCTTTCTTTACTTTCTTTTTTTACCTGTTTTTTTTTTTCTTTTGTTGTTGGAATGTCAATGCTAAATTCCTTGATTCTGACCATAGCTGGGGTTGGATGGGATGGGATGGATACACTTCACTCAGAGGACTTTGTGATGACTGATATGAGCACACCACGGCCACAAACTCCACCATCTGGCACTATTGAAGTGCCATCTGCTTCTAACACTACTCAAAGCTGAATGTTTTTTGATGAACTGGATGAATCTCAGCTCTATGATTTATCAGAACCTATATCACATCCTTCCATTTCCTGACATGTCACTGATTCAAGCCTAAGTTGGGATCGAATGAAAACCATGGGTTTTGCCAGCTAAATGTTAGCAAGAGAAGTTATTGGAATATTGGAAAGTGGCTGATTCAGTGTACAGTTTTGTATTTGATCCATTGATGTAGGAATGGAATGGAGACAAATGTAATCTTTGTTCCAACTTTTTTTCTTCCCTGTATAATATTTTGCTCTATTGTACCGTGTTTAGAAATTTCCTTTTTTTTTATATAGTAAGTACTGATTTTAAATTGGATTTCAATTTAGGTTGGTTATGGCAAGTAAGAAGCTGTTCGATCATTCTTTGATTTGAATTAAAGAGTTGATCGACAGTCATGAGTACTGTACACTGATTATTCTCCACAAGTATCATGGTTGCATACATTCTACACTGCACTGCACTGCATGTATGGTGGGCAGAATCATGTCACATTCTTACCTAGAAGATCTTCTAGGCCAATGGCTGCATTATCAATTGATCCTAACAAGTTGATACATGGAAGATCTCCATGGTGGGAATGCTGGAATGGTAAGTTAAGTTGCTTGGTATACGTAACACTTGTTTTAGATTGCTGTAATATGAGTGGTGGTCTATGTTTCATCCATAATTATTAGATATGGAGTTATATTATAATGTCCCAGAGTCGCACCCACACCCACACCCACACCCACACCCACACCCACGTGAAAATATTTTTAGTGTACAAAAATAGGTACTAGTAACAATAACAATACAAGATAAAACCACAAATCAAAGTAGAGGGCACTGACAGATTTATGTGGTTCAACAAGATTTCTTAAGCTCATGGGCGATATGGGATCCTTTGCATTATTTCCATGAAAAGCAGGGTCATAATCTTTCAATCTTATTTCCTCTCGGTAACTGAAATTTTCTCTTATAGAAAACACCTAATATGAAGTTCAAATTTATACAAATGACAATTGCAGGCTTGGAATCACTCCTAATCTACTGTCCGTTCAATCAACCGATATAATACCACCAACAAAATACAGTATCATAGTTATGAGTTGAGCCGAATAGATTTCAGAATTGAGAAATTCTCTTGTAGTTTCCAAAAACAGTCGTACATATACAAATGAAATATGGCTTTAGAGGAATTGCACACGTGCAGATCACTTATCTTTTTTATCTTTCTTTCCAATCCAACTTGCAACAATTGGAGTGAGAGCTACTGTTGGAGGAAACCTGATTGGAGATGCAGCCTTGTGTGCAGCATAAGCAAGAGCAAAAGTCCCTACCTTTTCCCCAGTTTCATTCGCTGAGATTCCCACCTAAACACAAAGATATTCATGAAACTTGAGCAACCTTGAGATGCATTTGGCACTAGCAGATCACAGAAAATTTTGTTTTTGTATTTTTTTTTACCTTCTGCAGCAATGCTTGGACATCAATCCCTGCACTTACAAGAACGTAACAAAGTGAGAAGGAGATCAATGATAAAGTAATGGAGGTGGCGAGGTACGCTCCTCCGTATTTCGCTAATAGCTCTTTGGCTTGATCCCCCTTGGACTTCTCTCCTTTCTCTTCCTTCCCTTCATCTTTGGAACTAAATATCTGCAGTAATTTGGTTGAAAATAAACTATAAGCGAGACTGAATAGTGTAAGAAAATAAAATATCCCAAAAATTATTTATCATTCAGGTTCAACAAAGACCCAAATTATTTAGGTTTTCCCGTATCAAAAACTAAATTTAAGGTATCTAATTCAGGGGTGTCCACTGGTTGGTTTTGGTTAAGTTTCACATATAACTAACCGAAACCTAAATAAACGATGGGCTCTGGTTCTTATTGATTTTAGTTCTAAATATGAAACCTACGGCCCTGTTTGGTTACATAGTAGAAAGTTATTATCGAAGAAATTAGCTTTTAGAAAATAGAAAGTAGTTTCTTCTTTTTTACTTTTAAAAAAATAGAATTTTAAAATTAACCTAAACGATATCTATATATATATATATTATAAGTGTCTAAACGAGCTTGTGTAATGCCCCATCAATATTTGTTTGTTACCTGATAAGATAGACAATTAATTTTCAATGAAAGAAATATATGTAATTCCTCACTTGATGGTTGATACCAATAATGAATTCATCACGCAAATCAAACTTTTTCAAAGAAAAAAAAAAACTAAAACTTTGAAAATTAGGATCTAGAGTCTTTGTTTGCAGTAGAGATTGAGGACTAAGAAATGTTAACGAATACTTGGGCATATAGAACGCTTGAAAAAAAAAAAAAAAAAAACTACACGTTGTCTTTAAATTCTAGTTTTAACTTAAAGTACATATGCATTTCTAATTACCTCATTGATTGATATTTAACTCTTTAGATTCTAATCTTAGCTTTAAGGACATTTACTTCTAATAACGTCCTTGGTTAGATTACCAACCAAAAATGTTTTTTTTTTTTTTTTTTAAATTATGAGAAATCATTAATATTACAAGATCAAAATGAATATAAAAGGTTTATTGGAGAAAACTATAAATTCCGAAGGAAAAAATTTCTTCGAGCTCGCCTTTCTTTCGCATCGACCCTAATTTTGTCCGTGGTCTTTAATTTTGGATTAAAAAAAAAAAAACTTGTGCAACAGAAAACAACTTAAAATCAAAATCAAACCCAAACCCGATTTCCTAAAATCTATCAAAGTGATTATTTGTTCTACTATGAAATCAGATTACAAACCTATGGTTCAAGTTTCTCAAAATCCCCCACATCACCAGTCTCTTCGACAATAATACATAGTGACCCAATCACCCAAATCATCAAAATAAAAATAAATAAAAGAATGAGTAATCTTGATATACCTTCCATAGACCTGCTTCAAGACCAAATTTCTCAGTGGTTTCTTCTGCAGAATTGGGGTTGATTTCAGTTTCCTTTGTTGTTTCTTTGAGAGCTCTTACTCTGAAGCGCTTCAAATTGGGTTTAGAGGATTTGAAGTTAGGAGGTGAAGCATAATTGCAGACAATTAAATTTTCATTCTTTAACAAAGAAGAAGGAGAAGAAGGGAAGAGCAGAATTGCAGCCATTGTTGTTGTCAACAAAAATATCACCTATCCCCACATGAAGAGCGATATGGACAATGGAGAACTAAATGAAAATTTTAAATAAAATCTAAATTAAATTAATAAAGAAAACGAAAATCCCATCTTACCCCTCCCTTTTAATTAAATCAAATTATGTCCCTTTGGACTTTTGGTGTGTACATTTGGGCTCTATCTAAAAAGCCCATATAAGAATAAATCTTCTACATTGATAGCGCATCAAGTTTAGTTTATTGGGCTCTGCCTTGAAAGACTAGACCTTATGCATACATTATTAGGTCAACCGAATCAGACTTCTATCTCCCCCAGAGATGAAACTAGACATTTGTAATTGTTTCTGAAACACACCTTTCCTTTTGAATAATGCTGAGGTGACCTCAAGATTGTACCTCATATCGCACATCTTGATGTGAAAGTGTGTAGAAACCATTAGATAGTTTTCCATCGAGATATGAGTCAAAAAACATCTATCGTTCCTACACATTTTCACGTCATGATGTGGTTTTTCTCTGTTTTAGGATTTTTCATGTAAATCATGTGTTGTGGTTGATTTCTTTTATATTTTTATTTTCTTTGTTGTTTGTTCTCTTTAATTTTAGCATCCCGGGTTGAAGGTTGGAGTTTTCCTAACATGAATGCCTATCTACAATTTGTATAAATATTATTATGAATGATGGCATTCTTTTATTATACTTGATTTGGTTTGATTCATCATCGAGTGGGCTTCGTAGCGAAGAAAAACATCCATTTCATATATATAGTCAGGATTGGGCTTTTTTATTATTAAAAGCCCAATCCATTAGCACCTATTGTGTGTAAGGGTTATTTTGGTCATTGTCGCCCTTTTCTTCAACGTAAACATGAGGCTGTGGGAAGGGACAAGTAGCCAACATAAGCTCTACAACACTTTTTAAGGAAAGAATTCAGAAATAGAAATAATTTTATGAGATAAAATATCACTGTTGGATGCGATATTATATTATATTATTTCTATAAATAAAATGGCACCTACTTAACAAGCACTCGAACTCGTTGCACCCCACCTCACCCCACGTATTCTCATAACACACTTTATTTTTAAAAAATAAAGACAAAAATAAAATAATATTATTGGGGGTGATTTATTTTTTTAATAACCAGTATCCCCTTAGACAGCGGACTGGGCCCGTATGACTTTGCCCGGTCCTAGACCATGGTCTTGTCTAACGATTAGTCTCAGGGGTAAGTGAGGGTGTGCCCTCACGAGTGACCCATGAGGAATTAATGCTCATATTGGGTATTGAACTCATGGCGTAGGCATTAACTGCTTATTGATCCAATTGAAGAGTTTGAATTTAAGGATTTTTTATTTGCAATTGAAGAAAGTGGGCATTTGGGTTATTTCTAAGTCTATGAAAGGAACCTAATTCAAGTGCCATTAGTTTAGAGAGTTGCTATTGGCACCCCAACATTTTTTACTTATTACACCCTAATTTCTTAAATAATTTATCATACCCCAATTAAAGATTTTAAATCACACCATTCAAATATTACAAAGGTTTGGTTCAAATTACCATCTAAGCATTACAATACATTATAACACTCGTTCAAACAATTTCAACCATTGTTTAACATTATGCCTTCATTTAAAATCTTAAACCCAACAAATAGAAATATAGAAGAAAAAAACATGAAAGAGAGCTTCTATTGGCACTCCAGCTTTTATTTATTGTCAATCATTTACTTATTTTCTTTATTTGCCAGTAGCAACTCTTAGTTTAAGAAAATGAATATTCACCAAAATGCCTACATGCACCTTTCGATCTCACTCTTCCCTAATAGATTAACGTGAAATCATCACATTACCCTTGAAATCAAATTCCCTTTGATTTTCCTTTCCAAAATTGATTACATTCGACCTATTGGGTATAGAAAATTATAGGATTTTCAACAAGGAATTAAAGTAATGTAATGATGAATTTAAGATGGAGACAAATAAATTATAGTAATTAACTATAGGGGTTGAAGAGCTTGAAGAAAACTGGAATTTTTTAGGAAGAATTGAAAAAAAAAAAAAGAGTTAGTGGTTGCCCACTGGCTTCGCTCCCATGACTCGCCCTAGTCATCTTGGTATCTAAGGCAACAAGATCATCGCATTAAGTCATTCGAACTCCAAATTTATTTGTCCAATATTATCAACTGAGTTAACTTGGAAGAGTCAATTGGATTAGTTTTCATAAATCTAAATGTTTGTAATTATATACTTAAAATATAGTTGAGACTCACGCTCTACTAATTCACCTTGAGGTAAACAATATATAATTATTAAAATATATCAATATATAGGGTGGCGTTCTTCATCCAACATTAGGGAGCCAACGCATTTGTCCTATATGGCTTAAAAGTTTTGAATTGAGTTGATTTTTGTGAGGACAATCTCTAGGATGAGGAGACCATCCCCCACAAAAAATCAGCCCAATATGAAACTTCTAAATCCATCAAAAGTGATTTATAAATTATCGATAAAAAATTGACGGTCCACAATTCACTTTTGATGGGGTTTGAAGGTTTTGATTAGGTTAATTATATTTGAGAACATGTTATATTGGAAAAATAAAATAAATTAAAATAAATATCATATGTATTATTATCGTGGGTATCCCCATCCTTCAGGTGAGACTAGTCTCACGGTCACACGTACCGCACCCTCAGAAAGTCTTACGTGCAATTGATTGAGTTGAGGATCAATTGGACCCTAAAAGGTGTCCGATATATTTATATAATAAAACACAATTGAGTTGATACAGTTGTTTAATACAAACTTTTATGTGAAACTCACTTTAACCACTTTATTGTTTTTCTCTTTACCACCTCAATTTTATTTTAACTCTATCAATTTTATTATATTTTCTCTTATACCCTTTTAACATCAAATTTCTTTAATAATAGCCTTCCAACTTTATTTTTTCACTTTTATGTCATTAACTTTCCTATCACAATATAATTTTGTGGGATCCACTTTATTTTTTTTACATTTCACCCCTTTATAATTTTACTATATTTTCTCTTTTATCCCCTTTAACCTATTTTATTGTATTTCATTTTTTACCTTAAAAATTTTATAATAATACCCCAAATCCAATCTGACTTAACTCAAATCCACTAATTTCATGTCGTGTTCGTGGGTTGTGTTAAAATTACCACCACCTACTTCAACTTTATTTTTTTCTCTTTTACCCCCTTAACCTGAGAAAGGATGTATGTGCTATAGGCACGGGTGGACTTTAGTATATAATAAAACAAAATTGAGTAAGTACAGTTATGTGACACAAACCTTTGTGTAGGACTCAATTTAACTACTTTATTATTTTTTTCTTTTTACCCACTCAACTTGATTTTCACTCCTTTGATTTAAATGTATTTCCTCTTTTATCCTTTTTTAACTTATTTTATTGTTTATCAACCTCAATATTTTTTAATAATACCCTTCCAACTTTATTTTCTTCCACTTTTATGTCCTTAACCCTACTATTAAATTATAGTTTTGTGAGACCTATTTTATTTCTTTTACATTTCAACCTCTATAATTTTACTATATTTTCTCTTTAATACACTTTATTATTTTTCATTTTTACCCATTTAACCTTAAAAATTTTCAATAATACCTCAAATCCAATTAGGCTTGACCCAAGCCCACTAATTTCGAGTTGTGTTTGCAAATCGTGTTAAAATTACCACCACCTACTCCAACTTTATTTTTTTCGCTTCTACCCCTTAACCCAAAAGAGGATGCATGTGTCGTAGGCACGGGGTGAACGCTAGTATATATATCATAATTTTTAATATATATTTTTATTTATTTTTTATACTTCATCGTTTCTTTCTTCTTTTTTCCCAAAGTTTTTCCTTGCCTTTTTGAACCCGTACTCCAACTTAGTGACTATGTTCAATGATAGGTAGGAGAGAGAAGGTGGGCACCTAAATTCTATACTATATATAGTACCATATTGATGATGGAACTCCCCTCTACCTCCCTTTATACCTTTGGGCAAGTTCTTTGTATTAGGATATAATAGGATGCATTATAATAAGATGCAACTGTGATGTCTAAAAACTTTTTTCTCTTAACGATTAGGATAAGATAAGATTAAGTTAAGATTCTATTTTATTACATAAAGATTAGGATTAGCATATGATTGGATTCGCTTAGACTTTGATTCTATTTAAAGCTCTCTATTATTTTTTATATAAACATAATTAGGATTCTTGTAACCACAATTAAGAGAATCAATCATTTTCTTTTTGTTAACACTTTCAACCCACCCACACCCCATTTCTTTGAACCAACTTTCTTTTTAAAATCCTCTCTCTCTCTCTCTCTCTCTCATTTGGATACAGGAGAATAGTGTTTTTTTTTTTTCTTTTCTAAAAAGGAGAACCAATAATAGTCTTTCCACCCTAAACATTTATTTAATTCAATTCCATAAGAAAAAAAAAGTTGATGTGGGGGTAATTATTAGAAATCTTCCTTCAATCACCCTTGATTTATGTTTGCTTTCTTATGTGCATGCATGCCAAGATGCCCAACTTCATTAACATTCATGACTCACTTGTGGTGGACAAGAAGAAAACTGACCACTCCTGTCTTTGTCGGGCCCTATTAGCCATCTTCCATTTTTTCCACAAATAAATGAATATTGTGTAGTTGGATCTCTTTTAGGATTTGCGATGGGGTCCATCAAACACATTACATTACATTACACGTAACAAAATAACTAAGATGTCACCATATGGTATTGTCCCATTAGGGTTGTCAACTTGTCAATGGATTGGATCTTCTCAATCGGATCAGGGTTGATTTGGTACCAATCTAACAAGGATTGGATCGGAGCCCAGGTTTTATTGAGTCTCAATATTAGGATCCGAACCCAATCCAATAACAATTGGATTTTTTTTCTCATTTTCAGAGTTGAAAAACTGGTTTTTTTTTTTTTTTTGGGGTAGGGTCAAGTGTTAATGCGCCACTATAAGAGAAAGACACCCAAATCCAGCTCAGCACCTCATAGTCCACTTAATCCACGTCAGATCATTGTGATCGTGGGTCCCACGTGTCACATATAGATTGAATTGAAGATGTGGGTCGCTTTTAGGCAAATAGCTGTGCCTAATGATGGTTTATGTCAAAATATTGAGAATTATGGACCACATCTTTGGGTCCATTAGTTTATGGACCCACCATGGGTGAAATAGGCCCAAAGACAACGATGAAACTTGCTTAAATGCGGCGGTTACGAAACTTGATCCATGTGGCAATGTTTGAGAATCAAACACGTGGGACAGATGGGATGGAGTCAGCACACCTCATTATTAGCTTTTTGTCTTCTTGTGGTAGAGGCCTATAGACCACCTATGTAAAAGTCCAAAAAATAATGATCAAGAAAAATAAATAAACTATATTGCTTTTTTTTTTTTATATTTATTTTTGTTAAAAGATGCGAAAGACAAAGAGACGACTTAGTCCATTCGGCCACAAGTCAGAAACTACGGTTTGTCTTGACCATTAATTAATTAATTAAACCTAAATTAATGCTCTGATACTGTATAAAGTGGGACCCAATCACTCGTAGATTTCTTACGTAAATAGAGCTGTAAATGCTGAAATCAGTTGAGCTGAACTACAGTGGAACACTTCAAAATAATATTTTGATGAATCATGGGGGAGCAGAATATGTGAAAAATTCAATTTTCGTGATTTAATTGAGATGGATCAATTGGGATATCAAGTGCTACAATAGAAAATATAACAGGTGTCAACTAGTTTAATTGATTGGACCTGAATTCGTTTCTTGTCAACATCAAATTGATCAGTTAACCCAGATTAACTTCGATTGAAATAATAATGTTTGAGGCCTTGATTTTAAATTTGTAAAAAGTTGGGTGAGGATCAAAATTTTCTCAACATTCACAGATTTCACGTAAGTTTTTATGAAAGAATAATGATTTTCTAACTGGAAAATCTTCACTCGGACAATACTTAGTTGATATGGCAAAAGTATAAAATCATAGATCTTTTTCTTTAAGATACATAATTGCACATTCTCTTAAAATATGTGTAGTTGTATATCCCAAGAAAAAGATCTATGATTCCATGTCTTTGTCATGCTAGTCAAATATTGATTGAGTGAAAATTTTCTAATCAGAGAATTATGACTTTTATATAAAGAGTCGTGATTTAATCATAATTTTTTTCTCGGGATGCACAAATATACATTCCAATAAATTTGTGCAATTATGTATTTTGAAAAAATATTCTATGATTCTAACATATGCCATGTCAGAGAGCGTATGAGAGTGCGTCGGAGGTGGGGGCGTCAAAAAATTGTAAATTAGAGTACAGAGAGAAAAATCACGATTCACACGATATATATGAATAAACGAAACTTTGAGCCGCACAAAATGACGGAACCCAATAAAGCAGAAACAAAACAAAGTGGCTTTACTTTGCACGTGAGTGGCCCCCACTCCAATACTTTGGACACGTGTTTTTCTTTCATTGGTCTACTAGATCCAGTATTAGACCTGGCGTGACTAAAACCTAACCAGTCTACTTGGCATGAAAATGGTTCAATCTCAACGCAATATAGCCTCTGATTAACTTAGGAAAGACAACTTCACGTGATTTTACATCATATGGGAAAATATAAATACCTATCTCACATGCAAATGTTTATTTTTTTCCAGTAATAAAAGACTACGATACGGTAAAAGTAAAAAAATATTATACATGACAAGATTATACTTGATAAAGATGAGGTCAGGGTCAGTAAATTAGGGCCTCAATGGGTTGGTTATGTTCGATATCTTTTATATATATATATATATACAACATCAAACATTTTGGCAAAACATTTTTTAAAACATAAATTAGAAGTTTTGGAATGGGGTGATTTTTGGTGAGGATGATTTCTATGGTGAGGAGATCATCATCACCAAAAATCAGCCCATTCCAAAACTTCTAACTCCATCAAAAATTATTTACAAAAAATGGACGGACCACGATTTTTCAACTTGTAAACATGGGGTTAGAAGTGTTGGAATTGGCTGATTTTTGGTGAGGATGATCTCCTCACCGTAGAGATCATCCTCACAAAAAATCAGTCAATTCCAAAACTTTTAACCCATGTAGGACAAAAATGATTAGCTAAAATGTTAGCCAATGTGTTTGGTGCTGAACGGGACCCATATATATATATATACACTAAGAATCGAAACCTAAACAAAATAACGATTCCGATTCTTGATTTCCGTCTTAGGGTATACGAGACATTGGAAATCAATGAAACTTAGTAAAAAAAAATTTACACACAATGAAATTTTCAAATAAATCAATTTTTTAAAAAGAAAATCTTAATAAATTATGAAATGGTAAAAAAAAAATTGTAGTAGAAATTGAGATGGAACATAGTGTAGTGACGGATGTTTATGCATAGAGAGTTAAAAAATGAAAAATAAAGATTCCACACTCTTATGTTTTAGTTTTAGTTCAATATAACTTCTAGATATCTATAGATCAATATATTAATATTTATTATAAATATAATATAATTTTAGTTAAATACAACTTCTAGGTATCTATTGATCAATATTTAATTAGATTATTAGTATCAAGTCTTAATATAACTATCAAGAAGTACCCAAAATGATCTAATTCATTATGAACTCATGTACCAATTCAAAATTGGATGATCTCTACTTGTTGAAAAAACTTGGTGGAGTTGAGACGTGCGATTTTATGCACTAATCTCATTCAAATGGTTTAGGGATACTTTAAGATATAATAATAATACATCTACGTAACAAACACCAACATCTCAATTTTCTTTTATATTAAAAAATCACTAGAAATTGGCATGTACAAATGCACATGTATAAAAGGGTTTATTTGTAATTTAAAGTATTGATTAAAGGATTTCAATGTTGCATTAGGACATAAAATGGGTTGGATTTTATTTGAAATTCGAGTGATCTAAATCCAAATTTAGTGGGTTTGGACCCTTGGAGTAGACCTGATAAAAAAATGGGTCAAATATGGGTTAATGTCCCTTGATTTGATTTAGATCTGAATTGGATATGAATTCATCCCTATATCTGCCTAGATTCAAATGATCTATTGCTTTGAAAATTATATTTATATGTTCTTCATTATATCATTTTTCTATTACTTTAATATGACATGAATTTTTATAAAATAAAAAGAATTATAATAGTACAATATAATAATATTGCAATTAGAAAAGGAATATATATACAACAATAAAATATTGAACGGTTTGAAATTGTCCCATTCGATCAATTCAAATCAAGTAAATCAATCAGGTCGAATTCATATCCAAATTTAGGGATAACAAAATGGTTTGGATATTGTTTTAGCTAAATAAGATCTAAGTAGGATTCATATATGGCTCCGGATTCGAATAAAAAATTCGATTATGGATATGGATATTCTCATATCCGACTTGAACACAACCCGTTTTAAGCCTTAGGTTACATAGTAAAAAGGTTACTTTTGTAATTTTGAAAAATAAGCAACATGATTACTATCACGCAATTTTTTTTTTAATACCAAAATACTCTTGATTGTATTAAATTTAAGAGTCATGATAATCTGACTCGAAAAAGTGTACTCGATCGATGTGTGGTTGATGTGGCAAGTGCACAAAACCATAGATCTTTTTCTTTAGACTACACAAGGAAATAGATTTATAGTTCTGTGCACTTGCCACATCAATTGTATATGTTTTTATGAGTCAATTTATCATTAGTCTAAATTTAAATATAAAAGTGGGGATATTTTTGACCACTCAAATTTTGGTATCTAACCAACTACTGTGCCTTTTCTCATTATAATATTAAACAACATATGTATTATTTAGGGGAAATTAGACCCGACACAAGAATTTCTTTCTAATTAGTCCCAAAGTTTCATGGATTCTCTTAATGGTCCATTTATTAAAACTTAATCAATCCTTGAACTCCACTCCAAATATTTCTCACAATTAAAATGTCGAAACTATCCTAATCATTCAAAGTCACTATTTTTTGTTAAAAAAATAATAATATTGGATTTTTAGCATCTCAATCAAGTTTCAAAGACTATTTCAATGAAAAGGATTTGAGAAGGAAGATGTCATTTGAAAGGGTTTTTTTAAGCATTTTGAATATAGATGTAAGAAAGTTAGGATTTTTTCAATCTTTTTTACTTTGTTTTTGGATGAAAATCGATCAAGAATGGTTATTTTAGTTTGAAATCATTTACACAAGTCGTTATGTCACGTTTTTAGTCGACCTGTCCATGTATTTTAGTTGAAAAATTCAAAAAATAAAAAATCTATGGATTTTACCAACGTCGAGCTCATCAATTTTAACTTTTGAGTTCAACATCTATATTGTCAAGTTTGACATTTAAAAAAAAATTGTTGAACTCAACAATAAATAAAAATTAGTGAACTTGACAAAAAAAGTGATGAACGAGACAATAATAAAAATTGGCTAGTTCAACAATAAAAAGTGATGAGTTTGACAATAAAAATATTAAAGTTGACAAAACGTTGTGATTTTTTATTTTTATTTTTAAATCTCAACTTTGTTTTTCATTTTTTGTTATAAACCATCAAAATAAATTTTAAAAAATACATCTAAATGTTCAAAATTAAAAGTATATCTTTTTCATTCGCATTAGAAAAATTCAAGTGTATGAAAAAGATGAAAAAGGGTAATATGGGTATTTTCAAACATAACAAATTCGGATATGAGGCCGAGGGACCGTTAAGAAAAGAAAGAAATCCCTCCACCAGGGTCCTTGAATAAAATTTTCCTTTTATTTAAGAAAGCAAATGAAACAAAATAAGTGATGGGAAGTATAAACCAATAATTGGGAAGAGAGTCGCATGGCACAGCACCGAAGAGGAAAATAAAAGGCGAAGGAAGAAACAGAATGGGAGGAGATAATATATCATACTGGTGAGTCTATCCATCCTATCCCTTACTGAGTCGTATCTCTCTTTATCTCTAATAACAAAAATCAAATCCAATCCAATCTCGATTTAAAAGGTTCAAATCAAAGTTTCCACCATTTACCCCCTTAATTCTCTAATGATCTCCTGATTATCCGTCCAAAATCACTAACCATGAGTTCAGACGCCGTTACCTCTTATCTTATACGGCGAAACTCAATGGTTTCATCTACTATACCCTCAGAACACAACATCCCATTAAAGAAACATAGATCAAGTATTCTGTTAACTAATGGCGACAAAGCCTCCTCATTCCCCACCTTTGATTTAGAACTCTTCTCTTTAAAATCACCATCTTACACATCCTTAAAAGATCTACCACCGGCTTCACCGCTACACCAATCTCCTACAGAAATCGGCATTCAGTCCATTTACCAAATACCCATCAAGAATCAACTCGTGAAACAAGCCGCCTGGGCTTACTTGCAGCCCATGAAGTCCACTTCTCCAAGTTCCTCCACCACCCTACATTCTTTCCGTCGGATGTGGGTCAGATTCTCCAGCAAGTATGTCAAAAATCCGGTCAACGCTTTCTTACAATTCATTAATGAGCGAGTCATACAGACGATCGCGCGGGCTCTTGATCGATTACTTGGAGCGATTCGACTCCGGGTTAACAACAGACGGCAACAGTAATATAACGGTGATGGTAACAGTTAATGGTAAAGGTAATGGCGTCAGAAGCGGAAGTGGAAATGGAAATGATTGTGTGATGACGTGTAGTCTTTAATGTACACAAGTTGAAGGATCATGAGAGCTAGACATTACTAAATGAATGAATGACTGACCGGAAAAAAAAAAAAAAAAAAACACTAATTCAGGTACTAATTTCAATTGAAGAATTGGTAGAAATAAAAGAATAAATTTTTGTTACTTTTTGCCTTTTGGGTTTCTTCTTTATAATCTCATTATTGAGGTTGTGATCGCCTTAGCCTGATTCGTGCTGCACGTAACGTTTCAATCATATCGGATTCTTGAACATTAGTTTGATCTTGATCATCGTGTGAGTTATCAGCGTCTTCTGTGATTTGATATTCATGTACTTGATTGATTTTCGAAAACTTGACTTTCGATGTTGGCGATGAGGGTTGCATCATCTGCCTATTGAAGGATCCATTGGTCTCCTGCAACGAGCAAGAACATAGATACAGTAAGGAACATAGTCACAAAATTCTCCAATTTTTTTCCAAAAATTCGGATTTTCCAAATAAGGGGCTAACTACATATTAGTAAATATGATGTATTAATCGAAGAATACAGTAACATTTTTTTTACCCTTGCCCCCAAGGAACATAGTCCCAAATTCTCCAAAATTTTCAAAATGTAAAATAGGGTTTTAAAAGCATAATTTGTTCCTGATTTTCAACTATAGATAGTTGGTCAACATGAGGACATCAACATGGAACATAGGTCTAGACATTAGGAAGCATAACCTGAGTGGTGGTGTCTCTGGCCTTTGCGGATTGAGCAGCCAAATACTGGAGGAATTGGAAAAATGTGGACTGTCCATAATATGCACAATTCTTCCAATAAAAGACGGCCAAATCCCAGACTCTTGTCCTAAACTCCAGCAATTTTTGATCAATATCTGTCTCATACTCAGCAATGTGTGGCTGCAAGAAGGTTTCATACACATAGGTGGTTCCCTGCATTGGAGAAACATTAAATTATTGTTCTTCCAAATATATTAGCATTGTCATTGACTCATGTCAGTTATACTTGGCCTAAAATTGTCACCTTTGTCTTGGGATACCATAAGTAGATGATGAATGCCAGCTTCATCTCACCATACAATGGTAACCTTCAAAAGAAATTAGTTGAACTCTGTTAGAAAATGTGATTAGCAGTTTGGTCAGTTTATATCATCTCAAAATCTATATATATTAGGGGGTCTGATCCGACTTACCATGAAACAAAAACATCAGCGAACCTCTCGATAATGGTCACCACTGCAACGATTATCCTGTAAGGCATGTGAGTAATGGATGTATAATAGTGAAAACTCAGGGGTGATAAACAAGTAGAATATCCATTATACTCACGTTTTGTGAGTGTTGGGTGAACGATACAACTTCTATTATTATTGACAAGTAGTATTTACAAAACTAGCTGAGCTCATAAAATTGCTCTGGAACTGAGAGTTCAAAATTAACCATTCTTAATTGTTATAGCTTCTGCAGCTCACATTAGATGGATGTTAAGTTTGGACTACTGAGCTTATACTGGACGAATTCGTGGCCAGGTTGTGGGCTATCTTTCAACTAATACCCCAAGTTCACCATGATGTTTTCCCATATCATTTCTGACTTTGCTAAATGTCTGTCGTTCCCCAATTGAACTTGGGAAAGAATACTTACTTAGTAAATGTTCACATCCCTATAGTGGATTCTAAGGACATAATCTACATAAAAAACTTAACTGGCTTCGGCCTTTATCTATTTTTCTTGTTTCTTATCTAGTGCATAGACGGGGGCTCACCATTATGGTGGTTATAAGTTATAAAAGTGTTACTTCTTACTTGTGTGACCACTGTTCTTGTTACGGTGACAATTGCACTTACCTGCCCCTTTCACAGATGATGTTAATTTACCCTCACACTTTTATCTTTTTTTGTTACAAAAAAATTAAATTTTAAAACGATAATAATGACCCAGTCTAAGCATTCACAATCTCACATGTGAATCCACCCATTTTTTCACAGGGATATTTTTGTTTATAAAAATGAATAACATTTTAAAAAGGGTAAAATGGTCTTTACAAAAAGAAAAAAAAATCATTTTTTAACTGTTTGCTCCTGGCAAATAGACGGGAGAGGGGTAAGTGAGCCCATTAGATAACTATAGCGGAGGCAAGTGCAATTGTCAAAAAGTTAGGAGGTCGGCATAGAATTATGCCAAACCATAAGGGGCGAAAGCGTAATTTACCCTTCTAGTTATAAAACATTAAGTACAAAAAAAAAATCCAAAAATAAAGTGTTGAATTTGAAATCAAGTTTATAAATTGTAATTTGAAATTTAAAATTTAGTTATAAACTTAAATTTGTTAGCACCTTTAAATAGGCTATTATATTCTAAATTCCTAAAAATAACATCTTTTAAAATTTAAGTTGATAGTTTCATAAATGTTATTCTAGTATATCATTTGGCATAATTGTTTTGAACAGAAAAGGTGTCATTAACAAATAGCATAATGGGGGTTGGTGCCGTTTGGGTGTTGGCTTCACTATTTCTTTATAAGCAAGTGTGTAATGGTTAATAATTAGTAAGTGAATTCAGGTTTCGCACACAGATTGTGGTATCAACACTTATAAACTTACCAACTTAGCAAGTTTACACCTTCATCACATAGTTTTAAAACTCGTCAAGTCGACACGAAAATCGGCTGAGTTGACTCAATTGGATTTCAAGGTGAAACAGTATTAAAAGTTGAAATAATCAACTTGTCGAGTCAACTAAAAAATTCAGGTGAGTCAAGTCAAACTCAGTTGAGTTCAATGCACCGAGTCAAAAAGCTGAAAATTCATTAGGTTCCAAAAATCCATTTAAAACCCCTGATTTTTCTCCAAAAATCAATCATCTTCAAGCACTTCAATGTATTCAACCTCATTTTCAATCCATTTGTTTCAAACTCTTGAAGAAAATCCTTGAACTTTCTACTAAAAAATCCACCATCTTCAAGTTCTTTCACTCGTTCGACTTGGTTTTCAATCCATAGAGTTGAACCTTGAGAATAAAACCCTTGATTATTCCATTGGAAAGGCCATTATCTTCAAGTTCTTCAAAGTTCAGCCCAATCAATCTCGTCTTCAATTGCTTGAAGAAAACTCTTTTGAGTTCTAAAAAATCATTTTCTCGTCCCTTCCTTAAGAATCCTGCCTTGTTCCTGAGTTAGAAAGCTTTAATGATATATATATATATAAGCTTGAACAGGAGAGAGAGATCTTAAGATGACTATAGGTTTTAGGGGGAAAAATCAAGGGCATTTCTCTTGCAATTGAAGATGAGGGTACTTTAAGTCATTAAATATTTTAATTTGACTTCATTGAGTCGATTCCCAAGTTTTCGACTTGACTCCACTCAATGGAAATTCAAGTCAAGTCGAGTTTTCCACTTTTAAAACTATGCTTCACCATACCTTCAAATATCCAAGTCAAGTCATGTATCATTAAAGTTGAGGAATACCCTCATCACAATGGGAGTACAAACCCATTGTCCTTACCCCACCTCCCAATTTCCTACATCTACCGTGGGTGCTACCATGGTTTTTAAACTCGTTCGAGACTGAGATGTATCGCCCGAGTTAACTCGGTATCAGAGCTGAACGAGATCAACTCACAAAGTCATTTTTTGATCGAGATTTACGAGTCACATTCAATTTTTTTATTTGTCTCATGAGACGTATCGGAAAACTCGTCCGAGACGACTCGGTATCAGAGCTGTACGAGACGAGATGAGATACCGAGTTTAAAAACCATGGGTGCTACCCCACCATTTTGGCCAGTTCCACTAACTAAACTCCAAAGACAACCAATCATATGTAATCGGATAAATTTTACCGCCAATGTAAAAGTAAAAATTGTAGCGAATTTACCATCAAGTCTCTTTGATATTTATTTTATTTTTAAATTACACGGTAAATTTATCCGGTACTTAAATATTTCAAAACCGAATCTGGTCAAATAACTTGACCAAAAGTTTCATCAATTATTATATTTTCACCTTGATTTTTTGACCTAGGAAGATCCCAAGGAAGAATTCTACAAGAATCCTTATCTTGAAACAACTATTGTTCATTCAATATTTTGCTAGAAATTAGTTAATCATCCATGCCATCTTCTTGAGGGATTTAATTCTCAGTTTTCTTTCCTAATTAATATTTTAAGAATCAAACCCAAATGCGAATGCAAACAACAAGACCTAAGCATGTAAAATATTAACTAACAAATAATGTTCAAGAAAGGCTTATTAATTACCAATACTGACACCAAAAGCGAAGTTCTTCAATCTCGACTCTGTTCTTCTCCACTGTTTTATAGCACTCAAATGCAGGATAGGCGTATCCGAAAACAATCCTGCCATCCAAAATCAAGATTTTTTAATATTTACTCCAGAAAAAACTAAAAAACTAAAAAACTAAAAAACTAAAAATAAATACTGATTTAAAATAGAAATTTCATGAAGAAAAATTGAATGGAGAAATACACTAGAATCCTTGTGATGAAATCGCCCAACATTTTAATCTTTCGTGTATCAACCTCCACCAATAAACCTTCAAAACCATAAAATTTACATCAGATGCGCCTTAAATTTTTCCAAAAAAAACAGCGTATGTTAGCAAAATCAATCAATCGAACGCCTCGATTTCCACCATTATTGTCTCTCAATTCCATTAAAAGAAAAAAAAAACAATTTTACCACTATTTTACAACAAAAATGCGAAGAAAAAAAACTCAAAAAATCAATTCGATCGCTCCTTGAACACGAACAATATCTGGTCGAAGGTTTGAAGAAATCTTAGGTCCGAAAGATTAACATTCGATGAATTTAATCACTTGTAATCACGGATAAAAAACAGTGAAAATTTGAAATAAATTCGAGACTTCGCTTTCAGTTTTTGTAAGAATCAACAATTTACCTTCAGAAAAGGCCTCTTATTCTGCAAAGTGAGCGTCAAGGGAGAGAGACGAATTTGCAGAAAACTTGAGATCGAAGAACAGAGAAATTTGTGAGAATAGATATTATATTGAAGAGGCTGAAGGAGACGGAACAACGTTAGAGAGAGAAGATAGTTTCGTGCCACGTACGCTTTCCAGATAATTTCCACGTGTTTACGAAGAATAGTTTATTGGGATTCTTAAGAACGACTGTACAGTTTGGCAGTTGAATTTCGGTAAGGGTGTTTATGTCATTTTAATTGTATGACTCCTGTGCTTCTGGGAGTTAGTTGCTAACTAACTCATTGATCTATTAAGCGACAACTGGCCCTCATGGACCCACTGACCAGTTATTTTGATTAATAATTAAGTTCAGCTTCGACAATTATTCAATAGGGATTTGGTCGGGTTGATTCGAATAAATTCGAGAAAATTTCATAAAAATTGTAGAGAATATATAGATGAATTTTCAATTCTCTTCCTCCAAAACCTATTATCCTCAAAATTTCTAAAACCCCTTTCTTAGTTTTATTTATTTCAAGATCGATAAAAATAAAAATTTGAGGTGAAGAGTAAAAGTATTATTCTATTTGAAAGTTAGTTTGATCTTCTATTTAATTGATTAGTCTCTTATTTGGAGAATTTTACAATATTTTATAAAAAAAGTCCAAGAATTTTGTGATTATTAATCTAATTAGTCAATTTATATATTAAATATAAAAAATTTGAAAAACACTTTCTTTCTAATTTAATAAAAAATTTCACTCTTCTAGATTTTATGAAAAAATTTATATTAAAAAAACTCAAAAGCTATTTTTTTTTTTTTAAACTTAATCCAATGTTTAAAAATTGTTGACTACTAAACTTCCCTGCAACTCTCAAATTTAAAATTAAAATTTAATAGTAAAAAATAGTATTATTTTTTATTTATTTTTTTTGAAAATTTATTGAATTTTTTCCTTTATGAAATGTTGCATCTGATTATGTTTTTGGATGTTATAAGGTGAGCTCAACGACGTTTAGTAAGAGTTGAAATCTTATTAAGTTAATAAAGGTAATTAGACTAAAAATAAATAAATTGTGATGGATATTTTTGACAATTAATGATTACAATGGATTTAAAATCAGTGGATTGGAAGAAAGTGCCAAGTGGTGAAAATAGGAGTGTGGGTTTTGGTTTGCAAATCAACTTCGGGTTGTACATTACAGAGATAAGACTTTTTGATCGTTTGACTCGAATTTGACGTACTTCGTTCCATCAGATGGTGGCGTGTTAGAAATAGTCGTTGAACAAGTTGATGGATTACTTGGACTCAGTCAGTCACTCAATTTTTTAAGGGTGTTTTACTGAAACAGCCTAGAATTTGGCCGAAGTTACCGACCCGGATATATTTTCTAATATTCATCAAAAGGATATGGTATCCATTTTGATATTTACTTTTACCAAAATGGGTATATAAAATTAACTTCATCTTTTTTTTCTTCTTTTTTTTTACAAATCCATGCAACAACATAGTCTTATTTCAACTATGTACGAATAAATCTTCCAATAATTTTGAACCTAACTTGCTTACATAAACTAATCTGACTCACATTTAATGTCTTTTTTTTTTGAAAAATTACTTAAAGACCCTAGAGGAGGGACTTTTTTTTTATAAAATAGTCCCTTAGTTTTAAAAGGCCTCTTAATATGTGCATTTTAAGTATTTTGAAAAGATTTTCCTAGTATTAAAGTCGAAAAAATAAAAAATAAAAAATTTGGATTACATTTACAGTGTCGAATTCACCAATTTTTATTGTTGAGTTCAATATTTCTATTGTTGAACTCATCACTTAGTATCGAGTTCACCACTTTTTATTGTTGGGTTTATCACTTTTTAATTACCATCAAACTCAACAATAATTATTGATGAACTCGACACTTTTAAATCATTTTAATTACCGTCGAACTCAACAATAAAAAGTGTTGAACTAAACAATAAAAATTGCTGAACTCAACACTAAGGGGGTGTTTGTTTACCGCTGATTTCAGCACTTAATGCTAAATGTAATTCAGCTTCAGCAATCAGCACGTTTGTTTACTCCACATTTTCAACACTTATTGTTGAAAAATAAGTGAAAAGCATTAAGTGAAGTTGGATCACTTAATTTTTTTGCTGAAGCGATAAGCACCGGTCTTTTTCAACACGGACAAGTATACCCTTATACTTGAAATGATATTACCTCTTATGTCCTATGGATAATGCTATAAGCACCCCAAAAATTAATAAGGCAACCCACACCAATATTATCTCTCTTATTTTCTTTCTCATCTACGTATTTAAATAATATTAATTCAAATTAAATAATAATATTAATTCAAATAAAAATAATAATATTAATTCAAATTAAATAATAATATTAATTTAAATAAAAATAATAATATTAATTTAAATTAAATAATAATATTAATTCAAATTAAATAATAATATTAATTCAAATAAAAAAATAATATTAATTCAAATTAAATAATAATATTAATTCAAATAAAAAAATAATATTAATTCAAATTAAATAATAATATTAATTCAAATAAAAAAATAATATTAATTTAAATAAAAATAATAATAATAATTCAAATTAAAAAATATTAATTTAAATTAAAAAATAATATTAATTTAAATTAAATAATAATATTAATTCAAATTAAATAATGATATTAATTCAAATTAAAAAATATTAATTTAAATAAAAATAATAATAATAATTCAAATTAAAAAATATTAATTTAAATAAAAATAATAATATTAATTCAAATTAAATAATAATATTAATTCAAATAAAAATAATAATATTAATTCAAATTAAATAATAATATAATTCAAATAAAAAAATAATATTAATTCAAATTAAAAAATATTAATTTAAATTAAATAATAATATTAATTTAAATTAAAAATAATAATATTAATTCAAATTAATAATAATATTAATTCAAATAAAAAAATAATATTAATTTAAATAAAAATAATAATATTAATTCAAATAAAAATAATAATATTAATTTAAATAAAAATAATAATATTAATTCAAATTAAAGAGAGAAAATTTTGACCCTTAAGGGGCTGAAATTTTCTCTCTCCTCCACACATTTAAATAATATTAAATATTAAATATTTTGAAAAAATAAAAGAGGAGAGAGAAATTTCCTCTTTCCTTTTTATTTTTTTGGAATATTTAATATTTAACGAAATATTTATATTTAATATTCTCTCTCTTTAATTTGAATTAATATTATTTTTTAATTTGAATTAAAAAATTTTAAAATTTACTTTTTAAATGATGTGGAGAAGAGAGAATTTGTTCGACTAGATTCCCAAAACGAATTTCATTAAATTTAGTATTTTTTTAATAAATAATTTTTATTTTTGAATTTTATTAATAATTTCTCCTTAAACATACAATTGTTGAAAATGGTAATATAATCAATTTACTAGTTTTCAGCATTAAGTAACAAATAAATTTATGTGATTACAGCGCTTAATTTAAATCAGTTCAGCACAATTCAGATCGGTAAACAAACAACAATTTCAGCACTTAAATTCAGCGCTTATACAGTTTCAGCAATTATAAGCATTCAACACTTATTTGTTCAGTTTAACAAACAACACCTAAGTCATGAGTTCAACAATAAAAATGTTGAACTAGACAATAAAAAGTGGTGAACGTGACATTGTAAGTGTGATTCCAATTTATTTATTTTTTTCATTTTTTCGACTTCAATACTAGGTAAATCTTCTCGAAATACCCTAATGCAAATATTATAATTGCAAAATAGACACACAAATCATAAGTTACAACATAATTATAAATAATAATAAAAATTAGAATTTCAATTTTATCCTTCATTTTTAATAAATCATCAAAATAAATATATATAAAAATACATCAAAATATTCAAAATTAAGAGCATATCATTCTCCATTTACCATCAAGGACCTTTAAGTAATTTTTATTTTTTCAAAGGTTGATTGATGTCAATATTGGTGTCTAGATCCTTGGCCGTTAAACCTTGACCCAATATAAATTTGTGCCGTCTAATAAGAACAAGGTTATAGAATTGGAAAATATTGACAAATATAATGTCCTACATTTTGCAAGCCTACTCTAAACCAAATACTTAAATTAATTTAAAATATTCATATATGTGAAGTTTACATGGTCAACAACACATAATAAGGTTATTCAATTTATATAAGTGATGATCCACTACTAGATACAAAGAAACTCCCATGGCAGATGAAAGTCAACTAGGAACTCTTACGAGCATTACGGTTTAGACCACAAGAGGCTCATCTCCAATTTGTTTCTTTACCATTATAGTGAAAGAAGGCAGAGAAGAAGGGACTCCACACCAAATTTTCTATGGACGAAAATCCCCCCATTTTACATTCAACTTTGATATTTTAAGGGCCATTTTTGTTAAAAGTTTATAAAATTACAATTCCACGACCCCATAATTATGTTAGTTTAAATTTTTTTTTTTTTTAAAAACATTGATTTTTTTATTTATTATCTTCCAAAATCGTATGGTTAAGTTTTTAATTGTAAAAAATCCTTTACATACCATCAACTGATGTGAAATTGAACTCGAGATGAAGAATGGGAAAAATCGAGATTACGAAGAGAGAAATCGAGATGAAGGTGAGGGAGAAATCGAGATGAAGAACCTTTAAAGATGTGAGATTTAGGTTTAAGAGATAAATCAGAACGGAGATTTAGGTTTTATGATCGAAATAGAGGTTTTGTGAAGATAAGAGAATCAACCTTTAGGGTTTTGTGAGGACGTTGTTGCGAAGATCAAATATCATAAACGAGACTTAAGTTTCGTTCCATGGTCGTTCTCTAATGCGAGCCACTATGCGAATGTGAGCCTCTGTTCTCTAATTTCACATTTGAGGCAAAACTCGATAGACTCCTTGATGTGAATCACACCTTTTAAAAAAGATTTTGCATAGAGAAACGGTTCAAATCCGTTTTCATTTTAAAATGGTTTCAATCCGTTTCTTACCCCTATTCCTTATCCACAATTTTCTTGTAGTGATTAAATTTGTTAAACCCAAATATTAAGTATGATCTTTGTGATTAGATTTGATAAGATGACTCAAGAGATTAGATATAATATTCCTAACAAAGCATAGTTTAACTTGAACTTATCTAAGCTTAAACCATTAAAATTAAAAAAAAAAAAAACAATTACTAGATCTGATGATCCCTACTTAATAAAATAATATCACAGTTAAACAATGAAGTACATATGTAAAAACAATTTAAACTATCTGAGATGATCGTGCTCAAATTTCATCGACATCTTTAATGGATGTCTAATCACAGGTCATCACAAGTACAAAAAAAAAAGATACAATAAGAAAACAAAGAGAGAGGGGATATAGAAGATAATGATGTTTTTTTTTAATTAATCTTAACCTGTAATTGACATAAAACTCATTCTGTTTACAAAGCTTGAACATAAAATATAACTAAAAATTTAAAAACTGAAAAATAGGAGAAATGAGGTAAAATAAGAAGATAGGAGAAGATGATCTATGACTCTGGTCTGGTCTCTTATTTATAAAGACCAGATTAGGGTTTCGTGTATTCGGAACACTTCATGTTTTACAAAAAGTCTAAATCTGAATCTCTTAGGTTACAAATTAAACTGCCACTACATTGCACAAATTTTAAGGCATTCTCTATCAACTTCACCGCATCGCGACTCTTGTGGGCCAATGAGTCTAGATTTGGCTTGGGCCTTGGAGTACAATGTACTTCTTCGATTGTCTTGACTCATCCTTTTGGATCTTGTAACTTTGACCTATCATAAATAAATAATCTAAATTAGGTCAAGAATCATAAATTATTCAAAAATAATAATAAACATGGACTATTAATGAATTATGTCTATTTAGGAGATTTAGTGTATGATTAAACCTTAAAGTCTTTGTAATTAGAGCCTTAGAAATGACTTTTTATGCCTTGATCAAGACTTAATCTCTCCTCTTTAAGCCGTTAGAAAATAATAAGCTAAATTATAAATTTAAAGTACTTGAAAATTAAATGGAATTGAAACAAATTGCATAGAATTAAATGCTTTTGAAGAGATTATTATGGATTTAGAAGAAGAAGATCACTTCACACAGTAAATATTTACTCTCTTTCACTCTATGCCATTGAAAGTAAACATTTACATTATTCCAAGAAAGTAAATGTACTTGAAATTTAAATGAAGGAAGATAATGTAGAAGGAATTTAGAGGAATAATTACAGTAAAACATAAATTTAAAGTCCATACCCCACTTTAGACTTATTTTCTTCTTTTTCTTGATTTAGACTTTTAGGATGTATAAGACAACACTTGGATCAAGTTTTGGGGTACTAGAAGGCTTCTAAAAGAAAAAAAAAGGCAAAAAATTTGATCTTAGACCTGCCTCTTCCATTTGCCTTAGATGGATCATCTATTTATAGGCTCTAAGGAGACTCTTAAGGATATAATTGTCCAATTTTCTTAATTTTCAAATATTTCTAATAGTACCTCAATGAATGATTTCAAATATACTTTATCAACTTATCATTGATTGTTTTTACACCTCTTTGAGACTTACAAATCATGTTTGTCAAATGATAGAAGTATCACAACACTCAAAGTTTTAAAGAATTTTAATTGAGGGATATAAGTGTCTAAGTCCCTTGAATAGGATCAATCTTTAGAGAAACTTGTTGCAATGGCATGTAATTTGAGATAGGGATTTTGGGTTTTTAGGACAATTGCACTAGCTAGACTCCTAACAACTTGAAGGTAGAAGTATAAAAGACCTATAGATTATAGAAAACTCTATTGAGTGAGCAAAAAATGTTAAGATCCATTAATTCTAGTCAATTTGCAAAGAATTATGTACATAAGGTCTTAAGTTAAGGATTAGAAAAATGGGATTAAGTGTCAATCTTACTAATTGAGTCTCAACAAATTAGAGATAAAAAAGTAATTGACACTTTGTGGGGACCAAATGAGACTAGGGGTCAAAATTGAAAGAATATGAGAATTACTAGAAAGAATAGGTGAATGAATTATGTGAAACCTAATACAAAGACATAGTGGGAAAATGATGAGATTTTCTTGAGGAATAAACAACTAATTAAAGGTTTAAGAGGTAATTTCCTCAAACAAATCTTGAGCACTCAAGTGTTCTCATTCCCAACACATCTGTTTAACCAAATTGACTTTAGGTGAGTAAATGTAAGAGCAAGAATAGCTTGGACAATAATTGAGTAAAAGCCAAGGTAAAATGCAACATCCATGTTAGAGGAGTAAAAGCCAATACATGAGTGATGGCCATTAGGTGACTAACGGCCAAGGTATGGGTAAGCTTGGTCGTTGGTCACTAAAAGACAAGCTAAAACTTAAAAAATAAAAATAAAAATAAAATTTTGGTTATGATTAGAGCGGGTCCCACTTGATTGATTGAACTTCTTTTGGGTTTACCATTCTCATTGGATTTCGATTAGCTTTCGGGCTCAATTCGGGTAAATTGGGGTGTCTACATAGTGTAAGCACTTTTAATGATTAAGGAGGAAGAGAGTAATTCCTCTATAATAGGTAATCTCCCCTTTATAAGACCATAATAAATTCCTCAAAGAACACTTGCATGCATACACTTTTGAACACACCACACTACTCTTATTTAAAAAATTCAAAGAGTCAAAGAAGACAATCTTCATAGATTAACACTTAAAACTCTAAGCATACACAAAAAGTCCCTTAAGGACACATTCTAAACACCTTTGCACCCACTCACATTTTTTTTTACCCCATGCATACATGCATTGCTCTTTTTTATAATTTAAAACCCTTAACAAATGATTTTAGTTTTTTTAGTTTTGGCTAATGCTCGATAATCATCAAATTGATGGGTGAGAGGAGGTATCTAACATTTTCCTTGTCTCACAACCAAACCTCCTTATTTGAACCTCTACGCTTATATTGTATTTGAGTAACTAACTCTTTGAAAAATAGATTTTCAAAATCTATTTTATGGTGTCCATTTACACCTTAACTCTTTTAATGGTGGCAATTCCCGAATTCAAGTAGATGAGATTTAAACTCATTAAACTCTCACATATATATAATGTGTATTGCACCCTTTCTCGATGTTACCCACGATAAATATCCTTAAATATTTTTTGGTTTCTTGACAAGTGCTTAGGTTACTTAAGTAATGGGACATCCCAAATGTTGATCACCATTTCACTAGGTAGACATTCAAATATAATATTGTTCTTCTAGGCTTTTTACCATATGATTGGAGCAATCTTTGCTTCCACAAGAATTTTTGTGTGTTTCTCATCCTAAGTGAAGCTATTGACACAATATAGATTATCGTAGGGAATAAAATGGGTCAGATATTATCCAAAATCCAAATTTAGCGGGTTTGGTTCCGTGGAGTATATCCGAATAAGAAAATAGGTCGGATGGGGTTGATGTCTCTTAACCTGAGTTAGATTCGAATCTGATATAGACCCTTCCCTTTATCCGCATAGATCCAAATTATATATTCCTTTGAAAATTATATTTTATATTTTCAAGATGTCTTTCTTCTACTATTTTAATATAACATGAATTCTTATAAAATAAAATAATCATAATGGTAAAATAGAATAGTATATTAATTAGAAAATAAATATAGCAAAAAATTGTTGAATGGTTCGAAATTATCCAACCCGAATCAAGTAATTTAGTCAAATCAAATCTGGATATAGGTTTAGTGAAAGTAAAATGTTTTGGATATGATTTTAGCTAATAGGATCCGATTAAGATAATTTGAATGAAAATACAATAGATGAATAGTCATTCGATGAATAATCATTTGATTATTTCCTCTCGGAATAAGCATATGGATCTAATCACTAGGATTAAATACTTATCTAGATCCAAATTAGATTCAAATACTTTTTTGTATCCAAGTCAGATTCAAATACTTATCTGGATCTGAATAAAAAATTTGGATCTGGATAAAGATGTACTCACATCTGGCCCAAACCTGATCCATTTTATACCCTAGATCGTGGTATCCTACATCATCGTCTTACTTATCATATATAATTTTTCAAATTTGATTACCAAATCTTCTAAACCTGAAAGTTAAAACATGAGGCCAGAGGGGGAAAGAAAGGATAATGGGAGAAGAAAGGTGGAACATTTGAGATTATGGGTTATGTAGGTGTCTTGAACCTTTCCAAGGGATCGAACCCCACTTTTTTTAGCTCTGACTAACATTCAAGCATACTTAATTTTACCTACACTATCAAATCAAATACATAAATGGGCCCACATTTTGTTTTTTTGAAAGGTCAACAGGGTTAAGGCAGACCCAGACCAGCTACAACCTAAGGAAGAGGAAATCTTTTTGATCATAAGAAATAAGAGAAGCTAGAGAGCAGGATAAAGTCCTACAATCAATTTTTAAACAACTCATAGTACTAATAGACAATGCAAGATGATCCGCCACCTTGTTAGTTTCCCTGAAGACATGAAGAACTGAAGCTTCTTGGAAGTAGCTCCTTGGCAACCTTGGAGGGAAGAACAAATTAGTTGCACCAATAAACTTTAATGCTTAGTAGGACATATGTAATTAGCTCCAACCTTCTCACATATGATAAATATCTCCCCTTCCAAGAGTTGATCCTCTCAGCCATCTTTTCAACCAATAAAGTGCAGTTTCTAGAAGAGAGTCTTGAAGAAATAAGAGGAAGACCCAAGTATTTGACTGGCAAATTGTCGTTCCTAATTCCAAGAGTAGAGGAAAAAACTTCTTCCAACCTTCTATCGTTCCCAGTTAAGAAGATGACACTTTTATCTCGATTAACTTCTAAGCCAGTGAGCTCCTTGAATTCCTTAAGAATAGTTTGGATAGCAGAGGCATTCTTGCAACTCCCTTTAGAGAAGATTATAAGATCATTAACAAAATAGAGGTGGGAAATACCCTAATTTTTGCACCTTGGGTAATACTCGAACTTACTACACTTAACCTATTCCTGGAACAACGAATTCAATACTTCTATGATCAGAACAAAAAGGTAGGGAGATAGGGGGTCCCCTTGTCTTAGACCTTTCTTCCATTCAAACCAACCCACGAAAAAACCATAAAGGGAAATTGTGTAGGAGACACTCGAGATGCACTTTACAATCCAATCAACAAACTTCTAGGGGAATTTGAAGGCATGTAAGGAAGATTCGATGGCTCCCCATTCCATTGTTTCATATACTTTTCTCAAGTCTACTTTAACTACTCCTCGAGTCCTGGTGTCCTTTTTATGATAGTTTCTAACCAACTCATGAGCTAAGAGAATGTTGTCTGCAATGTCTCGACCTTTGATGAATGTTGATGGATTCAATCATACCAACTTATAAGTCAGTTGTCTAAGTCTGTTACTAAGGACTTTAGAAATAATCTTATAAATCACATTACAACAAGAAATAGGTCTGAAGTCGGATAGCTCAGAAGGCATGTCCACCTTGGGAATTAAGGATATAGTCATGGCAATTGATTCCTTAAGAAGGTTGCCACTAACGAAGTACTTGACAACCATAAACAAATCATATTTGATGATATCCCATGCTTTTGAAAGAAACACGCATTAAAGCCATCCGGACCAGGGGCCTTGAAGGGATCCATGCTAAAGAGAGCACTATGAATTTCATTGTCATGAACTTCAGTATCTAGCATGTCTTGATTTATCCTATCAAGATGGTTAGCAAATTTGAAATTAGCCCATATACTATGAGAGCTAGAATAATTGGAAGTCCCCATGAAATTTTTGAAATGTCTGATCACTTCTTCTTCTACATCTTTGTCTTCAATAAGCAACCTGCCATCCCTGTCCACAATATTAGTGATTGTGTTCCTAGATCTTCTGGATTTGATCGAGTAATGGAAGAAGGCATCGTTCCTGTCTCCAAGCTTTAACCAATTGATTCTGGACTTCTATTGGAGTTCGGACTCTTGGATTCTCAAAGAGTTAGCATAGGCTGCGAACAATCTTCTCTCCTCATAAGCATGGTCAACAGAAATAGGATTGGCTTGCGCAGAGACCTGAACCAAAGCAAGCCTACTTCTAGCTTCTCTGTGGTTAATGTTCTTGGCTGCACTCTTGTCTCTACTCCAAGATTTCATATTATCTTTGATGGCCTTGAGCTTTATAGTAAACCTGAACAGAGGGTGGCCACGAGTCCTGAGGTTCCAAGCCTCCCTAATAACATCAAGGAACTCCCTGTCTTCAACCCAAAAACTGAAAAATCTGAAAGGTTTTTTTTTCCTCCAGTTGAGTGGGAATTCAAATTCACTAAGCAAGAGCTATGATCTGATAACCTACTAGGAAGGAATAAGCCATTAGCCTCATTACTTTGAATGTAATTGATGCCATAATAATCTGAATACGTATCACTCTACCAATTATTACATTTCAGTCTTTTTCAAATTTTGTAAACATAGTGTATTAATTGTGGTTTGTCATCCAATTAAGTTGACCTAATCACTCTTGTGGATTACACCTTGTCTAGAAATCACGAGAGCCTATTTTGCTTGTTGGGAAAATTTGCTGTAATAAAAAAAAATGTATTGTGGTCCTTCTTAAGACATTTTGCTTAGAAATTTGATTTTTAGGTTTTTTACTATTTATTTAAAAAAAATTATTTTATTAAGGGATAATTTGCAATAAAGCTCAAAAAGTAAGATTTGGAGAGAGATGTTTGAACCTTAGGGGAGAATGCGTAACTAGTACTTGGGATTGAGCTTTGTCCATCACAACCTAAAAAATCTAAATAGCTGCTATTGGCACCCCAACTTTTACTTATTACACCCAAAGTAAAAATAAAGAAAATAAATAAATGGTTGGAAATAAGTAAAAGTTGGGGTGCTAATAGAAGTTCTCTCATTTTTTTGTTGCTAGATTTCTATTTTTGGGTTTAGGATTTTATCTGAGCCTAATCATAATTATAAATAACTATTGAAATTGTTTGAGCAAGAATGATAATATTTTGTAATGTTGAGATTATAATTGAAGTCAAACCTTGATAATGTTTGAAGAGTGTGTTTTAATATTTAATTGTGGCGTGACAAATAATTAAGAAATTGAACTATTATAAGTAAACGTTGGGGTGCCAATAATAGTTCTCAAAATCTATGTATCAACAAAATTCCAAACAAGGAGCACAATCCACTGTTTTTCAAAATGATAATAGATTAATACACCATGACTAATTTTTTATTAGAAAGTCTAACTAATTTGTCAAGCTAGAATCCTTTCTACGGCTTTTGGGTGCATCATGTGGAGGGAAATGGAAAACACAATTATAATGAATGTTTACCACCTGCCAAATAAGCAACCATAGTCCACAGTTAGGTCTCATTCCATGTGATATGCCCTAGATGCCTTTGCAAGATCGAGAACCTAACTATGTGTTATAGGGAGAAATTGACTCTCTGACACTTGTTTATCTCTCTGAGAAGATACGGAGAAAATTGATCCAGTCCAGGAAAGTTTGATTTATACAATGAAGATGATTCTATTAAGATCCTTGCTTTTGATGCTAGCCCTTCAACTTCACTTTGACAGATTAACACCAGGGGTACTTTATGTTAAAGAGAGCATTTGTAACTTTCTCATAATCTTGTAAGAATGGGTATTCAGGCCTGTCAATGGATACTTATCGATTTAGATATAATTACATTCGAGTTCGAAAATTTTATTTGATATCCGAATCCGAAAGATATTTTAAAACACCATTCGAATTCGAATCCAATTATCCTATAGAATATCGGATAATATCCTATTCGATTTTGAATAATCTGTATAGAAAAAAAAAATCTCACTTTTTTCTTTAAATTTTGATTTTTCATTATATATATATATATATGGGAAATGTTCAGCACCCTAAGTTTTACCACACACTTTAACAAACGTTTTTTGTCCTACATGGGTTAGAAGTTTTGGAATGGGCTGATTTTTGGTGAGGATGATCTCTATGATTAGAAGATCATCCTCCCCAAAAACCCTCATCTTCGTCGGTATAAAAAAACTCTTCCACTTTTTTGAAACCTGTTCATTTTCATCCTTTCCATTTTCTCAAGCCCATCAAAACCATTCCATCAAAACCAACCATCTTTGATCTCAAATAAACCCATTCATCTTCATCCTTGCTATTTTCACAAACCCATCTTGAACCCTTTCATCAAAACCAGCCATCTTCAATCTCAAACCTCTTAAGGCGAGAGAGGATTTGGTGATATATGAAATCTTGAGCAAACTTAATGATGAGAGAGAGAGAGAGAGAGAGAGAGAGAGAGAGAGATTTACCTTCCTGGAAATGGAATGATCAGCCACCATCGCCAGAGAATATAGATTTCTTCTTACCCTCCCAAAGAAAAAGATCTCTGGTTCTATGCACATGCCACGTTAGCAAGTGATTTTCAAGTGACTATTTTCGAGTCATTTTTATTATCAGTTATATAAAATTACAAAAAGAGTCATGCTACAATGATTTGGTTCACGCTGCATTCAACACTCTGTTGACGCGCAGTGTTTGAACGAAGTCTGTTCAACATTTTCCTTACAAAAATGAGTCGAGATCCCATACGGTGTCTTGTTTATATAGATACGAACGACGTCTACGTGGCACAATTTGATTAGGAAATAAACACAATGGGCTCATTAGGAGTCAAGGTGTTTTAAACACCACCTAGAATGTGTCACGTAGACACCTAACCTATGTTATAGGAACATGACATTGTATTGGATAGAGTCTACAAAAATATGAGTGATTTTTTGCTCACAACCCGAGAGTCATTTGACATGTGGCATAAATGACATCAGTAATAAAGAGAAAGTTTCTCTTTCTTGTCCAGACGTCATTTGCCCACATATTTAAATTTTAAGATTTTAAATCTTAAAAAGGGTTGTTGGGCTCACATTGATTATCACATTGACAATCCAACAACACAACCTTCTAGATTTCATGAAAATATTTATATTAAAAAAAAAAAATTTTGAGCTTGATCCCATGTGTTGACAATGGACAACTATCAAATACCTAAATTTAAAATGAAAGTCAATGGAGAAAAAGAATTAATTCTAAAAAATTACATTTAATTTTGTCCTCTACCACCCCATTACATTAGATCCTATTTTTGAATGAAACAAGTTGATCTTATAAAAAAGTTTTTTTTTTCTTTTTTTAAGTATGGGTTGGAGAGAGAAACTCTCATTGCTAGTGTCATTCGTACCACATGTCAAATGACTGTTGGGTTGTAGGCAAAAAAAAGCACTCTAAAAATATCAAGTGATTTTTTACTCATAGCGAAACAATAATTTGACATGTGGCGCGAATGACATTGGCAATGAGATATAAAGTTTCTCTCTTAAGGGTGTCAATGGGCACTTGTTTAACTAAACCTAAACCGGAGCCGAAATCGAATACCTTGATTCTGGATCCCTTTTTATTCGAATCGATTAGAATCGAGCCTAAAATGGAATTGAACTACCAGAACAGTTAGGTTCTATCCAATGGGTACCCGCAGGTACCTGGAATTGATTTATTTTGTCATTTTTTCCCATATTATAGATGATATAAGGTATTTTTTATTTTAAAAAAATAAATGCATGTTATATGAAAATTCTTCAATTTTTTTCATATAAATTATCGATTGAATCTTAAAATGAGTTACTCTTCTAAAAAATTATTACTTTTAACATGATAAATTTTTATTTTTGAAAAAAATAATTAATTTGTATATTAAGTATAACAAATTATGACTAAGTTAACAATTTTGTTCATAATATGTTAATTTTTTTTATTATAATGATTTGAAATACCTTTTTTCGCATTTGATTTTTGAGAACTAGAACCGATGGGTACTCGTGATTTTTGACGATTCTGATTCCGATTTCATTTATTTTGGAATCGAACCTAGAATCGACAATAATCAGAATCAAACTAATATAATGATTATGGTTTTAAGTTTCTTAAGAATTGAACCGGAATTGACCCATTGACACCCATACTCTCTCTTTCCCATAGTGAAAAAAAAGAAATTTTTTTTATCTGATCACATTTTACTCATAGCCCAATGATAGTTTGACATGTGGTGCAGATGCATCAACAATGAGAGAAAAAATTTCTCTCTCCCATCCATAATGAAAAAAAAAAAGAATATGATCTCATGCAATGGGGTTGTAGGTGACAAAATTATATAAATTTCTAAAATAAATAGTTAAAAAATTAATTTTTACAAGTAAATTTTATTTTTAAATTTGAGGGATTGGTGATCATTCATTTTTAACACTTTTAATCATGCTCAAAAATAATTTCTTTTTATTATGAATATTTTCTTGGAATCTAGAAAGCAGTGTTCTTTAATGTGGTAATCAATGTCGCGAACGACCTTTTTTAAGATTTGAAATATTAAAACATAAATCTGGGTAGAGGACGTGCGGGCAAGTGAGAATTTCTCTGGCCGATGTCTTGGTGCCACATGTCAAACTGCTGTTGGTTGTGAGTAAAAAATACTCAAAAATACCCATGACGATACACGTGGATTAATACGACCTCCAAAATCGCACTCAAAATGCTTCGCCTTTCGTCTCCCATTACTCCCTCTCTCCTCTCTCTCCCACTATCGTTCTGCCACTCCAGGACCAGGTAAGATTCTTCCATTTTCTCTCTCAAAATTTGCCCTAAAATTCAGTTCTTTTGTGCTCCATTACTGATTTAAGGTTGTTAATTGATGTAGCTTTACTAGATCTGGTAGATTTGTTATAATTTTTTTTGTGATCCATGATCCATATTATTACATCTTTGTACCCAAATTTCTCTTTAAAGTTTCGATCTCATTTATCGGATCTGTCTTTATCTGCAAATTATGACGAAAGGTTCAAGATTTCTACTATAACGAAGTGTACAATTAGTAAGATGGCTGAAGATAATTTACTGTCAAAAGGGAGAAAACACGCCACTCTTCGATTATGCAATGTGTCAAGGTTGTTATCTAATCTAATCCACTCTTTAATAATTTTTTTTTTTAAAGATTGAACTGGTGATGATTTTTTCGTCTTTGACTTTTCTTGTTTGTAGTTTTGTGACAGAATTACTCGAATTGCGAGCAGAAAATCCTTCATACCATGTTCTATTTATCCCCGGAAATCCAGGTTAGATGATGAAGGGTGTACGGACTTGATTTATTCCCCTTTTTTAATTTTTATTTATATGAGTCTTAGTAGTTGGGGGTGGTTGTTTATTGTTGAAGGGATTGTTTCTTTCTACAAAGATTTTCTGGAATCAGTGTATGAGCAGCTTGGAGGATGTGCATCTGTGACAGGCAAGAAATGGGTGCTTTTTTAGATTCTCTTTTTGGCTCTTTAGAGTTGGAAATTTAGAATTTTTTTTATACTAATTACTTGTATTTCTGTTGTGATCTTCAGCAATTGGACACATTACCCAAACAACAAAGGTACTCATGTTGCACCCATATAAGCTATTAGTTAAAGCATAAATAGAATAATTGTTTGTTTCTGAAATTAAAATGGCTGTAAATTGTAATGCCCTTAGAACTAACTAACATTTCAACTAATGGGTTTCTGATTTTGATGAAGAATATATGTGCCCTCTTGTTTACTATCAATTAAATTCCTCACACCCTATGTCCTTTTTCTTTCCTTGTTTTTTTTTGGGTTTATTTTATATTTTTTTGAGACTGTCTTTTTTCTTCATTTATCATGAATGAGCACACTTTTATGGGTTTCTTGTTGCTTTGCACCCTTCTTGTTGTTACTTTGTGGAGGTTGTGCTATCCTCATTCCTTGTCATCTTACACACCTATCTGATTATGCTTGTACTTAATAGATGACATGTCTATCATGCTAATATAAAGTTTTATCATTGCTGTTAGAATTGGGAGAATGGGCGGTTATTCTCATTACAAGACCAGATTGCTCATAAGGTATCAGCTCTTATCTTTTATGCGTCATTGTACCTGTTAAAAGAAAACTATGGACTTGTTTATATACCCAATGGACATAAGGATACTCATTTTTTTCCTCCCTTGAAAGCTACTTAGAAACTATTTAACAGGACACTACAATTTTGGAAATTGTTTACATCATCATGCTAGACAAAGAATAGACCTAGAGTCATGCTTTCCAAGGTTTGGACATGTATAATGTCCTTTCTCATCTTCAAAACTACAAAGTTGCCCTCCTTTTTCAGGACATTTTCTAGAATTGACTTGTGGCTTCGAAAAATGGCAACATGTCTGAGCAAAGACACCCTCTATTTATTTGGTACATTTACGTCTCTCCACTTACCACCCCCTCTCCTTTGGACACCACGTTTTTTAGACGCTTTGTAGGGGCTCTGCTTCTACCATAACGCTACCAACTTTCATCCATATGTAATGGTTGGACTTCATTCTACCATAACACCGATGTTTTATATAAAATAATGATGTCCACTCAATCTCACAATTTCAGGTGTACTTTATCAAGCAAGACTTTCAAGATACAAAAGTTCCTTTGTTATTGGTAAGAATTTTTCTATTTACTCATTAAGTCTAATTTATATTTGTTGACAACCATTTACCCCAAAAGACCCCTTTAATGGGGAAGGCACAACTATGAATATAAAGGGTCACGGGTCGAAGTGGGGCATGATACATGAGCACATGACACTCGGGAACGGAGGCGGATAACACAACACTAACCACTCCCCCTCACCCATGTTGAGTATTGTGTTATCTGCCTCCGCTCCCGAGTGTCACGTGCTCGCGTATCGTGCTCCAGTTCGACTCGTGACCCTCTTATATTTATAGTTGCATCTTCCCCATCAGACTGGTCTTTTGGGGTAAATGGTTGTCAACATGTTATTATAGCATTAGGTTTGTATAGGTCAAGGGTTCAAGTCTCCTCGAAAGAATTTTCCATCCTTATGGGTGAGGAGGAGTGTTGAGTGTCGTGTTATCCACCTCCTGGGTGTAACGTGCTCACATATTGTGCCCCAGTTTGACTCATGACCCTCTTATATTCGTAGTTGCACCTTCCCATCAGATTGGCCTTTTGGGGTAAATGGTTGTCAACAATATTCGTTATGTTCATCAATCCATTGCAACGACATCTTAGAAGTGAGTGGATGATTTGGACCAAAACGGAAGATTGTCAAACAATATTAGAGATATTTTGCTTAGAGTTTGAGTTGTACACTCATGCACATAGACGTGCCAATGAAGATGCTGTGTCATTGCCAAAGATGACTGTAGACACCCCATTTTTGCACTCGCCTGATTAATCAACTCGTCAATCCGATTGCAATGATTCCCAATGATGGATGTGTATTCCATTGCTTTATTTTGTTACCAGATGTGTTTCAGAAATCCGGATGAGGTATCTCGAATTGACAAAACCTTAGAAACCACGCTACGCTAGGAAAATACGACCCCAGAAACATAGAAATCATCATCTTGCAGACCAAAAAGAAACTTCACGATAAAAATCACTAAAAAATTACCAAATTACCAAAATACCCCTAATCTCAAAACAACCCTAGAGCCTACGTTACGCTTAGGAAAACTCTCTCGAACACATAAAATAACAAATCGGAACCAAATAAATCATTTAACTAATTTTAACAGAATTTGACAAAATTACGAAAATGCCCCTCATAAAGTTCACAATCATTTCACATAAAAATTTTCATAAATGACACAAACCAACATTCTCATTGAATTCCTTACGAAAAACCGATTCTAAAACATCCTAGAACATTAAAAATCGACTTGAAACGTGAAAAGTCCTCTCCGGGGGCAAAACGGTAATTTCACAATTTTCATAATTAAAAAATTCGAATTAATAAATAAAATATTAAATAATTAAAGTGAAACATTGATGAAATTAATTTAAAAATTTGAACCTAAAAAATCGATCAATCGGACTTTCGGGTAAAATTGTTGAGGGTTCGTGGGATATTTCTTTAAGGACCCCTCCATTTGGGGGTCCAAAGAATTAAAGAAATAATGGAAGGGGGTTCTCCAAAATTTAAAGTCAATCAAGCAAGACTGTAGTCAAAGTATTAAAGTCAATCAAGTGAGACTAAAGTCAAAATTAAAGTCAATTAAGCAAGACTGAAGTTAAAATATTAAAAGTCAATCAATTAAGACTAAAGTCAAAACATTAAAAGTCAATCAATAAGACCAAAAGTCATAATAGAATTCTAATTAAATAATAACTCTATTTAATAGAGTTCTAACTTAAAAACAATTCTACCTAAAACAATTCTAATTAAAACACAATTCTACCTAAAACAATTTTAACTAAAACACAACTCTAATTAAAAGATCTCTAATTAAACACTAACTCTATCCAAATCAACCTTAAAAAAATTCTATAAATAGAGGTGCTCACACCCTATTTTCGTCAAATCATAAACCCTAAGAGAAGTAGGTCTAGAAGCTCCCCTAGCCCCCCATAAACCCTAGTTTTGGAGTCCCAACTCCTTACCTAACATCCCTCCTTCAATTTTAGTCTAGAAAACACCTAAAATCTCTCCAAAAACACCCCCACATCCGCAACAAACTTGAAGAGTTCAGATCCAAAAACAAGGAGATACCTTGATCTAGGAGATCCGAAGTCAAATCCGGAGATAGAACGAAGCAGGGAGTACAGTACAAGGAGCTCTTTTTGTCAGATCTGAGGGAACAAAATCCTTGCTATCGGAAAGGTATGTAATTTTTTTATTTTTATCTAGGTTTTTAGCAATGTGATATATTTGGGAAGTTAGTAGAGACCGGCTTTGGCCGGGCGGGGTTGGTGCCTAACACCTTCCAACCCCGTAACATGATCCTCAAATTCAGATTTTTTGTGGTAGATTAGTTCTTTTTATCCATGTTAGAGTCAGTTTGGTTCCTAGACCACAATAACTAGGTGGCGACTCCCAAACCTCAAGGGTCAAAAACGGATCCGCGCACCCCGCGGATCGAGGGCGCTTTCAATGACACTAGTGTTGAGTGTATATTTTTCTCCACTCTCAGGCGTGTCATACCTCAATCAAGCTGCGTGACCCTCTTATATTCATTGTTCTCCCCTTCTCCAGCAGATCGATCTTTTGGAGTAGTTGGTAGGTTAGCATGGTATCTGAGTGCTAAGTTCGTATAGGTCATGGGTTCAAATCTTTCCACTCTTATGGGTGAGGGGGAGTGTTGAGTGTATATTTTCCTCTACTCTCGGGTGTGTCATACCCCAATCAAGCCGCGTGACCCTCTTATGTTCATTATTCTCCCCTTCTCCAACAGATTGGTCTTTTAGAGTAGTTGGTAGGTTAACATGGTATCTGAGCTCTAGGTTCGTAGGGGTCATGGGTTCAAATCTTTCCACCTTTATGGGTGAGGGGGAGTGTTGAGTGTATATTTTCCTCCACTCTCGGGTGTGTCATACCCCAATCAAGCCGCGTGACTCTCTTATATTCATTGTTCTCCCCTTCTCCAACAGATCGGTCTTTGGAAGTAGTTGGTTGGTTAACAACTAGTAGAGATCTTCAAATTCTCTTCTTTGTTTAATATATTTATTTTGTAGTGATTGAAAGGATGAATGAAACTTAGACAACTTAAAAAAAATATCGTGTTTCTTTTCCTCATGCACTTCTGGCTTTGTTTTGGCTTCTTGTGGTCATAAAAAAGCTTTGCTTATATCAAAATGGCATAATAATGTATATTGGGTTCACAATGATTTTGAAAATATTTTTATCTTGTTATTTCTTGACAATTTTAAAGTTTTCCAAATAAATAAGAATTCTAAATTCCTGCTAGCATCAAAACAGCATAAATGCGTTTATCTTTATGTGGAATTATAACCATGAAATATTCTCATGATCATCACCATGTTGATCCTGGTATCATGTTCTACCATTTGTGTTGTGAAAACAATGGGCCTGGATAAAAGATGCTCAATGCTGGCAATGATGTCCATCTTTTTCACTGAATTAGAAGGGGGGACATGGTAAAAGTATAAAAAATTCTTTGTTTATGCTTTGTGATTTCCAGAGTACTATAATTGCTTTCATCCTACCATATGTTTTTGGGGAATGTCTATGTTGGATTTGTTTATATGAAGTAAACCGATCAATCTTCTAGATTGGCTAGGACATATTTAATCCTCCGGGTATTACATGTGAGACCTTGGACATTGTTTAAATCTTAATGAAGCTTGAATTTTAGTTTCTTGTCCATTTTAACAGCTGACTTTCATTTCCTTTGCTGAAGGTTGGGCACTCTATTGGGTCATATATTTCTCTGGAAATTTTTAAAAGATTTCCAGAACAGGTGACTACTGCTTTATTGTAATTTAATATTCTTGGTTTTATTGTGCCATCTTTCATTTGCTCAGTTTTTAGAATATCCATTCTAGTTAAAATTGCCTTTTTTCTGAATTTACAGGTGAAATATTGCATAGGGCTTTATCCATTTTTAAGTTTGAACAAGGAATCCTTGGTGCAAACTAAGATTGGGAAGATTGCAGCGTATAGTTCTTTCTTGTTTACGAGTAACATCACCTCTCTTGCTGTCCGGCCCTTTTTCCTTTTTTACTTTTTTTGGTCAAGAGAAGGGCCCCTTATTCATTATTCCTTTGCCGACTAGGGTAGTAGGCTATATGCACATGCCATTTCAGCTTCCCTTTCCCAAGCTGTTAACAACTTTGTGTTCCATTATGCTTATTTAATATACACTTGCACTTCCTTTTCCCCTGTAACACAATTTTCAAGGGTATTGAAGTCTAGTTACTGTTAGAAAGTTTTTCCCTCTTGAGATTTCTTTGCAATCCAACAACTTTAATAAAAATTAGCATGATAGGAAAATCCCTTGAATGCTACATAACATAGACATAGATGCATGTTGGTGAAGACACTAGTATGAAGTGTTAAGAGTATGACAAATTGACCTGCGCACACTAGTAATACACCATCATGTCTATATTTTGTTTTATATGCTGATAATTTTTTTTTTTTTTGAATACTTTAGTTCATGTTAAGCATACAATATATGAAGAATGTTTTTTACGTCTGTTGATACACGTTAAAATCGCATAAGCAATAATGTAAATAATAGTTGAAAACAGAATGTTTGAATAAATTAAATATATCTTTGGTAAAGTGTGTCCAGTTTGGCATGTGGGTTCAACTTGGTGTCCGACACGACAAATTCTTAGCAAGTGAAATGTCCTTGTTTGATCTTTTCTAAATAAAGTGTCTTTGATAAATACTTAGTAGCTGAATGATTAGAGAAAGAGGAGGGTGAGAATGATTGATGAATGTTGCATTTGACCCTTTATCACACTTATCCTTCTTGTGAACATTTTCAAACACTTTCATGAGATCTTCAATTGTAACCCCTAAAAGGTTTGTGGAAAGTCAAAATGAACCCTTCCAGACTTGGGGCTTTGATAGCGGAAACCAAGGTTTAAAATATCATTTCGATTCAATGTTTTGGTCAGGTTAGACGGTCTCAACCACTGGAACATTATAAAGAATTTTTAAACTTTTTGAGACAATCCAAAACATTCCCGAAACATTCAATGTTTTGTTCCAATCTTGGCTGAAACGGGAATGTTCTGCCGTAACATTTCGAAACAGCATGAAACTTTGAAGCATGGAGGAAACCATTTCCACCTTAAACTTCCTTTTAAGCCACTCCACCATTTCTTTGTCCAAAGATGAAAATCCTACTCATCAAGAGTAGGTCTACATAAGCCTTCCAATATATAAGGCCTCTAATAAAACTTGGAGTGACAAAAGCTATAGAAATTGCGCTCGGTTCATACTGACTTGTGTATATGAGACGAACATTTATATATTCATGATCAAGTCTTAGCTAAGTGGTAAGACCTTGTGGAGGTTGTTCCCAAGGTCTTAGGTTCAAACCGTTTGATCCCCTTCTTATACTAAAGTTAACTGTTAACCACTAACCCACCAAGAAAACAAAATTACTTATGACCTAAGAAGGTCATAGTCACTCGGACTTATGACCAATGGGTCTCCTATTTTTCGAAATTTTCAATAAAAGTTATTTAATAATTAAGAGATGATTTTTAATTATGAAAATTATATTACACATTAACTAACCAATAAGTGTTCAAATATACTAATTACTGAAAATTATATGTAATGGGTTCTCTATTTTATACCTTATTTACCACTAACTTAGCAATTTTCATACATTATATGTAATTATTAATTATTTTTGTACATTTATAAAATACATTTTTTTTTGGTATAAAAGGAAATATTCCAGTAATGTTTCTTTTGTTCCCCATGGAAGCAGAAATATTTCATAATATGTTTATGAAAATATGTTGAATTTAGTACCATTTATTGTTCTGTAGATAGAATAGAATTAATGGTATACTTTCCTCCGAAGCTAGTATGTACTAGAAATAAATATAAATTATGACCAAAAAGGTAAGAGCTGTTGGTCCTTGTTTCAGTTGCTGTTCCTTTGTTTTTTGGGGAGGGTGGTCAGTCCTAATCATGGTTTTAAATCTTGTCAGATACCGAGACGACTTGTCCTAGACCGAGACAACTCGTCCGATTCGTCTCGGTATCGTTCACCAACGAGACAGATAGACAAGTTATCTCAAACCTGGTGTTTCTCAAAGGTCAGTCCATTTTTTCTCATTGTTGAATGAGCTGACAGTAATTAATCGGATGACTCGGTCTCGTTCATGGACGAGACGAGACGTCGAAACAAGTTTTAAAACCATGGTCCTAATTATACTTCCTCTAGTGATGGTCATAAAGCGATTATCTAGCTAAGCTGTTGTTCACGTAAATGGCTTTTCTGAATTTGGCATTCTTTTGATTGTAGTTGTACTGAAAGTAATTTCTTAAAATATTTGTGTTCCTATCTCGCAGTTTTTGGCAAAAATTTTCTCTGGCATCCATAGTGCTTATTTCTATGAGTTGAATTTCAGGTCCCAGATTCAAAGTTTTGCACTTAGTTCTATTGTAGCAGTGTTGGGCTTACTTCCAAGCCGTGTTTCCAAATTTCTTGTGAGAAAATCTATTGGGAAATCGTGGTCTGCGACGGCAATTGAGGCTGCTTGCAGTCACCTGCTGCAGGTTAAAATCCCCCTTCTTTTACTGTACTGATGGAGTTGATATTATTAAGGTGCAAAGCAACTCACCCAAAAGACATAATAATGAAAGGCTTGTGAAATCCTTTTTAAACTTGACCTAGTCTTCATATTGCTGTTTTTTTGTGTGACTTCAAATTGATGCTTGGCTTTATCTATCAAAAAAGGGAAAAAAAATGATGCTTGTCTTGAGCTTTATTTTTGAGTATCCTCTGTTTTCTTTTGTGCTTCAATGAACACCGTTGCCTACTTGTCTTTTACAGTCGTATATGTGATATTATTAGCAGCATAATGTGCTTATAGTTCTAGTGACAAGGTATTATAATAATGTTTTCATGTTGTTTTCAAAGAATAGCATTGCTGAGGGTATAGTAACTGAATAAACTTCTTATAGTACTTGATGCCATATGCTTCTCTTGACAGATTGGGAGAACAATTTTGAGGCTGAGGGTTCCCACCTTAGCATTTAAGATTGTTTGGGGACTTTTCTCTTGCTAGGTAACTGAACTTGTAAAATATTTTTGTTTCAGCTTTGCAGTATTGGCCAGATCATCAATTAGGTGCATATAATGCAAATTTTTTTTTTTTTGAATGGAGACTCAAATAGGAGATATGCACGACAACCTCTGTTGTGCAGAACAACCTAGGGTTCATTTGCACAAGTCCAATTGGGTCATCTTAAGACCATACAAAGGATTTGACCTTGGGTTACAATTCCCTTCTCAACTAAACTCTATTTTCTTGAACTAAAATCAACTTGTCTTTTACATCAAATAAACCCTATATTTATAGACCTATCTAGCCTAATACAAATTATCCGACTACACTTCATATGCTCGTAATCTTTTTGTAATGTTCTTCTAATCATTTCTTATCATAAATAAAGACTTGAAGTAAGAAAATAGATAAATCCTGAATTCATGATGTTTAGCGCGTCTGTGTCGCACTTTTCTTTCTTCTTTTGTAAGCCACCTTTTCAGTTCAAAGGTCTGATTTGGTTTAATGTGAATGTTCTGAGGTGTAGATTCTGGTGCATCACAAATGGTTCAACACTAGAGAGGAGGGAATTGCTTGCAGGCTAAAATGGGTATTTGCAGATGACAGACATCATTGGTGACCCACAATGGGGAATATACTCCTGGATCATCCTTTTGCAGATGAAGTAGTTGATGAGACTTGAAAGGGTGTCTATGGAAAACTAGAAATCTGGAGCATTGCTTTGGAGTCCAAGGGTTTAGAATAAGTAGAACCAGCATAAAGTATGGGAGTTCAACTTTAGTAATGACATTATGGAGAGGAAGAACAATTTAAGATTGATGGCCAAGAATTAATGACTGGGAGATATATTACATAGCAAACCTGATGAACAATATGCAAGACTTTTCCATTTCCTTGAGAATTGAGGACAAATGAGTATTGGAGGGGGCTTGAAACGAATATAACCCTGTCCTTGATGGCTTCTTATTTATTTTTTTGGACTCCGGCTCTAGAAAAATTCTTGGCAATTTGCCATATTAAATCTTGTAGAATCATTATGGTGGATTATTGCTCAATGTGTAGATCTAATGGGGGAAACAATCTATTATCTTCTATTACATTGTAAGTTGGCTCCAGATGCCCGATCTCATTTCCATTACTTTTTGGCTTGAATTAGATTTTTCCCAAATTATTAGCATTCTTGTTTTGTAGTTGGCCGACATCAAAGTTTTGTTAAGTGGTAGGATTATGTAGCATTCTTTACTATTCATGATTTATTAGGGTATCTAGAAGGAGAGATAGGAGGATCTTTGATGGTAGGGAATTTTGGGGCAGGAGATCATTTTTAGTTTCAAAACACCTTATTTTACTGGTCCAAATTACACAAGGAACGTTGCCACGTTGGGGTGTATGTTGAGGACTTTATGTTTAGGTGGGATGAGGCCTTACTTCATTGATATATCTACTATGACAATATAATATTGCAAGTCGTAGGACATTTTGATAATTTGTTTTTGGACAATGTTTTCTTGGTTGGTTCCCTTGAACAATTATCCTTGTATTTATTTTTGTGATCCTTAATGAAATGTTTCACTTATATAAAAGATTCAAATTCATCGTTTTCATTACCTTGGTTCTATTATTCATAATGATGGAGATATTGAGGAGGATGTTGTCCATACTATTATTGATGGATGGTTAAAGTGGAGGTGGTGCTATTTGACTAACACATCCCAATCATCAACTAATAAGAAATTTTATTGTAAGGTAGAAGGCTAGCTATGTTTTATGGAGTTGATTTTTTAGCAATCAAAAGACAACCCGTGCATAGATTGACCACGTTAGATATGAAGAGATTGAGTAGAAAAATTAAGAAAAAATAAAATTAGGAATAATGTCTGGGGTTAAAAATCTCGTCCAATACCATGAGGTGCATGGTGTGAGATATGTGATGTTTGGCAATTATGGTCATCGCTCACATTTGTTTTCAGTTCAATAGAGTATTGGCTTAGGTTAGAGAGAATTGTGTATCTTAGTCATTTATTAGTCCCTCTTTTATAACAAAATTTGGAGTGGTTATATGGTTGACAGCTTGTGAAGTTGACAGTTATCACATTAACCTGCCACGTTCGATGAATATGTAGCGACGATTATCACCTTTTGGGGTCATGTCAGTGATACTTGTTCTAATAGTTGTCTTTTTCTAACCACGATCACGAGACACAATTTGTATGTCCGAGGGTTATGCAGTTCTAGGCTACTGTTTGTGGCTCATTTCAACATTCAAGGTTTAATGATTCCGTATAGTAAGATGAAAAATCGCATCGACTAACGTGATTTCATCTCCTTGCATTTCTTTGCATTTTTTGCAAGCTATCTAGTGTGGCAAAGGCATTAAAAAAACAACCATACATGAAAATTATAAGTCGCTCAAGGAATACCTTGTTGTTCGAGGTGGGATGTGATTAGGTCCTAAAAAGACTCCCTTCAACATGGGTTAGGTTGACTACACATGCATTAGACTCTCAATTCTGCTTTTCCTACCCTCCGACAAAGTGTTGTTGCTTGAAGACATGTTGGTTCATGATGAGGAAATTGAGTTGGTGTTTCCCTTGCCTTTTCAAGTCCTCTTGCAACGCTTTGACCCATTTGAATTGTTCTTGTCCTTGCCTTTGCCTTCAAAGGAGGTTCCTCGTTCTGAATGGTGCTTGAAGGTGGATCATTCAATTATGTAGTTGCTTTTTTCCCCTACTTTGTCACCATTCAATTGTGTCCTTCAAGTATTTTGGCCGAACTATCTGCACGATCCTTTTAGTCGCTTTTAACTGTATGCTCGATGCCTATTTTGCTCTCCCCATCTTTCTTCGCTCCTCCTTTCTTTTGGAAGTTATCGAGTACAACCTCTTCTATTCTCAACAGTTAAGGTGGGAGACAAATAAAATTTTAGACGCATTAAGTGATGGGCATATACTAAAATTTTCACTTGCTCATAAGGAGCCTCCAAATCTCGTATATTCAACCATCCACCCTAGTACTATATAATCTATTGACATACAGATCGTGTCACCTAACCGTGGTTGGAAAGAACGACTATCAGAGCATGTCCTCCTCAAATGGTCTCAAAAGGTGATAACTGTCGCCACACGTTTGTCAAATGTGACAAGTTTGATGCAATTTTTATTAATCACATTACAAGTTGTTAACCACGTCATCACTCCAAATTGGCTATAAAAAAGGGACTAATGAATATTTAAGGTATGCAATTCTTTCTGACCCAAGCTAATATTTTATTGACTAAAAATAAACTTGAGGCTCAAAGTATAATTGACAGGCACCTTGCTAGAGTGAATGCAACTGGAAAAGAAAATAAAAAGCTCCTTTAATCTTGCACCACACATCTTGAGGTGTTGGAAGGAAATTTACACCTACGAAATGTGTACATGAAAATATAGTACTAGTCCTAATAGGTGACAAATTAAATGAGATTTAGTTGAGAGGGTTTGGTTTTGTGGAACGAAGGTTGATTAAGGAATGTGCAAGTTGAAGGTTTTAAAAGAGCTATACAAAAATAAAAAAAGAATGTGGATTGATGTAATGAGAGTATATATAAACTCACTAGAAACAACATTATTGATGGGCAGGGACTACGTGAATGGGGGAATAAGATTTGTTCAATCGATCCCAATTTTTTTGGGATGAGGCTTTGATGATGATGGTGATGATCTATCATGATTTGCTTGTTATTGATTCAAGCAATTTGATCTGGATGTTGTGATTCAAAGTATGGGCGTGGATCATTTTTTAGATATTGAAAATGAGCTAAGAAGGTAGCATAAATCTAGGGCCATATTTTGACGACAATGTTAATAGGTGAGGATGCTATCAATAAGATGATAAACTTCCCCAACTCTTTAACATTGAGATCGTGCTTCCTTTAAAATTTCTTGGGAAATGTGGCTTCTAATTGGAGTTATTGAATGAAACTTTACCTTTAGATTTTAGTTCCTCTTGGAGATTGTAGGTTTTCTAGGATTGGCATATTATATACAAGAGGGTTCCCCATCCCCGCGCCTTGTTCTTTAAGAAATTTTCTCAGTGATCAAACTTCTATCCCTACCATTCTTATAGCCATATAGTAGGGGCTGATTCTCTTTTGTGGAACACACATTGCCCAATGAGCCATAAAACTTGAAACTCCCCCCTTGTCCCTATACCATCATTGCATTCAAGTAGAGGAGTGGCAAACCAAGAAAAGAAATTACTCTCTCTTTTTATTTATTTTTATTTCACTTTGTAGAGTATTTTACCCCCTCGGTCATCCCTATACCATCATTGCATTCTATAAGAGGAGTGGCAAACCAAGAATAGTAATTACTTCTTTTTGTTTTTTTTTTTTTTAATTTTTGTATAGTATTTTATTTTCATTTTACTCAATTGGATTCCTTGGGGATTTTTACACAAGAACTAGTAATTTTGTTCTAATTTTATTTTTATAACTGAACTATCTGTTCTTTTAAAAACTTGTCTTGTGGCTATAGTTGTATAAACAGAGAGTTAGAGGTAACATACATAGAGTTTGGAGAATGGCCAGAATCAATCTCAAACTAGGACTTTGTCATGTGTGCTTGGTTGTTTGGCCTAGCCATAAGCATGCGGAGATGGGCATGGCTTGAGGTCATTATCCATTTTGTTGGAACCTTTTTTTCCTGTTTTTTCCCCTAAGATACTAACAATTAGCACCCTACATCCATCAAAATGTTGTTACCTCTACATGTTTTATATGATATTTGATAATTTATTATATAAGCATTTCAGGGCGTTTATCTTTATAAAATAATACTTTTTTCTTGCATTTATTGTGAATGCATTTTATGTGTTCTTACTTCATCAATTGTAAAATGCCTTATCCCTTGCCACTATTATCTGGCATATTTCCCGGTGTGTTATCTTTTCTTGAAAATCTAAAAAAATCCTTTTATTATTATTATTATTTTTATTATCCTAGGTAGGCTCAATCCAATAGTTACAGTTTCAAATATGGTGTCATATGATAAAACCATGATGCTAATTCCAAAATTCATGTATCCTAAAATCCAAGAAAGCTGAAATTGAGGGGCTGTCATTCATGTACCCTTCATTAACTATCCTTGAAAGAAGTATCTTTTATCGTCTGGCATTATTCCATTTACTGCTGATTTTTATATAAGCATCTTCACTATGAGTTTTTTCATCTCTTTTCTTACAAGTGCTTAGGAATGACATTTATGCTTTCATATAAGTTATATATGAAATTGACTGTACTTATCAAATATATATATATATATATATATATAGGGTCAGGTTCATGAGACAATAACATAGCCAGCGTGTTTTGTCCTATATGGGCTAGAAGTTTCGGAATGGGCTAATTTTTTTTTTTTTGAGGATGATCTTCTCACCATAGAGATCATCCTCACAAAAAGTTAGCTCATTCAGAAAACTTCTAACCCCATTGAAAGTGGTTTACAAATTAATGGTAAAAATTTCTGGTCCATGATTCTTCAACTTTTATACTGGGGTTAGAAGTTTTAGAATGGGCTGATTTTTTGTGAGGATGATCTCCTCACATAAAGATCATACTCACAAAAAATCAGCCCATTCCAAAATTTCTAGCCCATATAGGATAAAACATGTTGGCTATATATATATATATATATATATGTCGACGGTATGTTGCTGATGGAGTAATGCAGACTCTCTTGCAAAGCTGGCCTTTATTTTCTGATGCATCTCATCTATTTCTAAAATTTACTTGTTAAGTGGTAGATTTCCCTATAAAAGATATAGTGGACTATACATCTTAGTGCATATTTTTTTTTCTGAATATTTTATATGCAATAGTCCTGTAAAATCTTTCATGCCTCAGAAATTATTTATGGAGTTCATTAACTTGATCCGCATTTTCCCCTACAACACAGTTAATCAATCCATACATATAACAACACTGATCTTTAGAGTATTTTCTACACAATAGTCCTGCGAGATCTAAGGAGTGCCTCATATATTGTACCAAAACATTTGGTTTGTTATGGATGTAGATTTACTGTACTAACTTTTATAGTAGTTTTTGATGATCTACAGTACCATACAATGCGGAATGTCCTCTTTATGGCAATGACAGAATTCAAAAAGGTGATTGTTACTTGACTTCATGTACAATTTTTATATCGAAATCACATCTTATAGTATGAGAGACTCATGGTATCATTCATGACTCACTTGGATGCTAGCATTTAAATATTCCATATCCATCTGTTACATTAATAATTATACTTATAAAGATACCATAGTTATTAAGAGAAAGTAAAAAGGGAAACATATATGGAAAAAAGAAAAGAAAAGAAAAGAAAAGAAAAAGGTGTCCAAATTATATGAGAGGTTTCTGCTACGTCAGAAATGCAAAATTCCTTTTATTGTACTTTATTTTAAAGGAGATGGGCCCCTTAAAAGGGTGCATGTGTTCTATACTCACGACTTAACATTGCCTTTGTGTACTTTGTCCCATGTCTTTATGCATCCAATGATACTACTAATATCTGAGGATGTCTTTTTCTAGTTATTTAGTAGTCCAAGTGTTTGTGAAAGACACATTTTGACAAATTATCCTATATGTCTTGCAATGACAGAAGTATATGTTTTAAAACTAAGTTACTGAATTAAATAAATGTTTTGGAGTGATAGTTAAGATATTTTATATTTACTTTTTCAATCTCTATTACAAAACTTTGTAACGTTATCAAGTTTTCTAGATCTTTTTTATATGTATTTTCTACTTTTAACTAGACCTAGTAAAAAATTCTCTTTCTCGTATATTTATTTTTAGGGAAAATTAAAAAATAAAATCAAATATAATAATTATTTAATAAAAAAGTACAAATTTAGTGAAAATTACGAAAAAGGTAATAAACCGGCCATGCAAGGGCCGGTTTTTTTCTCTCTCCATTTTATTCTCCCTTTTTATTTTTTTAATTAAAAAAATCGAATTTTTTACACTCTAACCGGCCATTCAATGTCCTCTACATTTCTCTCTCCTCTTTCTCTCTCTTTTGTTTTTTTAATTAAAAAAATAAAAAAAATTTCATTCCAACTGGTCATTCAATGTCCTCTAAATTTCTCTCTCCTCTTTCTCACTCTCGTTTTATTTTTTTAATTAAAAAAATCAAATGTTTACATTGCCATTCAATGTCCTCTACATTTCTCTCTCTCTTTTTGTTTTTTTAATTAAAAAAATAAAAAAAATTTCATTCCAACCGGCCATTCAATGTCCTCTAAATTTCTCTCCTTTTTCTCACTCTCTTTTTGTTTTTTTTTTAATTAAAAAAATCAAATGTTTACATTACCATTCAATGTCCTCTAAATTTCTCTCTCCTCTTTCTCTTTTTTTTTTTTTTAAATTAAAAAGATCAAATTTTTACATTCTAACCGATTTTTTTTATTTAAAAAAGTGAAGAGAAAAATTCATCGGACATTGAATAATGGTCGTTACATTTAAAAAAAATTATGAGAGAAATTCAACGGGCATTGAATAGCTGTTTAGAATGTAAAAATTCTTTTTTTTTTTAAATTTAAAAAATAGAGAGAGAAAGAGAAAGAGAAGAGAGAAATTCAACGGACATTGATTGGTTGTTTAAAATGTAAAAATCCATTTTTTTTAATTTAAAAAATAAATAGAGAGAAATTTAGCGAACATTGAATGCCGTTTAAAATATAAAAATTCGTTTTTTTTTTAATTTAAAAGAGAGAGAGAGAGAGAGAGAGAGAGAGGAGAGAGAGAGAGAGGACATGGAATGGCAATGTAAACATTTGATTTTTTTAATTAAAAAAACAAAAAGAGAGGGAGAAAGAGGAGAGAAAAATTTAGAGGACATTGAATGACCGGTTAGAATGATTTTTTTAATTAAAAAAACAAAAAGAGAGAGAAAGAGGAGAGAGAAATGTAGAGGACATTGAATGGCCGGTTAGAGTGTAAAAAATTCGATTTTTTTAAATTAAAAAAATAAAAGGGAGAAAAAAATGGAGAGAAAAAAACCGGCCCTTGCATGGCCGGTTTATTACCTTTTTCGTAATTTTCACTAAATTTGTACTTTTTTGTTAAATAATTATTATATTTGATTTTTTTTTTATAATTTTCCCTTATTTTTAACTCGGGATCCTCTGTTTCTTGTTTCTTTCTTTCTTTTTTTTTTTTTAATTTTTTTTAATATCCTTGAATCGTGGAATTAGTTTGGTTTTCTTGTAAAGCAAGAGTATAGTCAGTCTTTTAAAGTGCCTAAGGCATACTTGAGGCGTAAGCCTCAATTAATTTTATAAAAAAAATCATACAAAATATATAAAATTAGAATAAATTCAAAAAATAATAAAAATAAGTAAACAACCTTCAAGCATCAAATAAACATTAAAAAATAAAATTTTTGGGAAGTAGCAATGTACCATCACTCATAAAGTCATAGAGTATCAAACATCAAATAAACAACTAGTCTAGGCCTAGGAATGAAGTTTTAGACCCTATTATACACTAGAGAATAATTTAAAAAAAATAAGAGAGAAATATGAGATTTTGAGAAAAAAAAGGGTAAAAAGTTCAAGTGCATAGAAAAACCACATGACCTAAGAAAATCCTTGATTTGTTGGTTCTATTTGACCACAATCGTCATAAGAAAGTTATAAGAACCGACGGATTCAAAATCGGATGAGTGTTGGAACATTTATGAAGAAATCATGGTGTAGGGAGATTTTAGGGTTTGAAAGAGTGATTTTGAGATGTCTCTTGATGACCTATGTTTAGAGGACAAAATACACTTTTATTTAGTAGTCTTTAGTGCATAAAAGATTGGGGGGGGGGGGGGGGGAGTATTTGTGTAAAATATAGCAAGAAAAATTAAAAAAAAATTGAAATTTTGACCCACGACATCAGGGTCTGCTGAACAAACTGATGCTAAGCCTCAGTTATTCTTGAGGCATGAGGCGTGAGGCGTACGCCTTACACCTTTGAGGCGTAAGCCTCATTAATTTCTGCTAAGGCTTAAGTCTTGAGGCGTATGACTTTTAAAACACTGAGTATAGTTACAGTTATATATGTAAGTCCGTCGGACTTTTTTAATTTTCTTGGTTGTTTTTACCACTTCATTCTTGCATGTTAATGTTTTTTTTTTTTTTTTGTTGGAGTGAACTTTTGCTGAACTTTCAGGATCCATTTGGTTGCCATTTTTTTTTTTGTTGTTGTTGCATAAGAAAGTCCTTTTTTCAGCAACACAATTTTTTTTTCTTTAAACTAAAAGTTTGGATGATCATCCATTAAAACATATTTATTTCATAATAAAATTATTTTTAGGCCAAGAATATTGCTATAAATATACAGTAGAGTTGTTTTTCAAGTCAAAAAGGTCTTTTCATTTTGCAAGCATGATTTTATACTTTTCATTCCACAAATGGATGGTGGAAAGAATGTTTTCCGTTAATGACAATCCAGACAGTCTTGTTATGATTAGTGTAATTTTTTTTATAGCTATAATAGAACCAAGGAGGAATAAACTACAAAAGGAGGTTGATGAGATCCGACGAACAAACACTTAAAGAGAAAGACAAAGGGCAAATGAAATACTAGCTCTCAACATGATCTTCTAGTTCTCATCTAAAACATGTAATCATAAAAAATGAGAATGACTACTTACAGACTACCTAGAACTTATTCCATCCAATCACTTAAAAAAATCCCCCTTATGCTCGATTGGTATGATTGCGCTCCCAAATAAACAAGAAAAAAGTAAGAAGAAAATGATTCACTCTCTCTCATTTTTTGAAGGGCATAAGAGGAGTCTCTCTCTCTCTTTGTATTTTTTTAAGGGAAGAAGAAGATGGAGTGCAACTTAGGGAGCAACTAGTTGGAGATTACAAGTCACCCCTTGCAGCCCAACAAAACATATGTATTTTTTTAAAGGTTTCTGTGCAAGGTGCTACTTGTGATCTGCAAGTAGTTGTTTGCTTAAAAGTAAATTCTTTGTAAAGCTTAGACCGAAAGAAGAAGAGAGCTTTAATGTTGAGAATCACTTATAGATCTGGTACAATTGCCTTGTGAAGTTCCTCCAGTTCCACAAGCCCCAACAAATTGCAAATAGAACTATTCTCCACAAAATTCTTTCTATTAATACAATTAGTTCTACTACCTTGAATGTATTTAGAAACAGACCTAAGCTCTTTTATATAGAAGAACAACTGAGTACAAATGTAACTTGTAGGCAATAAGTGGTAGTAAATTGATATAAAAAACGCCAAAACTATCCTATTCAGCATAAAATAAGGACTAAACATGATTCTAACATGTCTTCTACAAATCCCCTCAAGTTGGAGCATAAATGATGTTGATGCTCCAAATTGCTTGTAACCTCTTTTCATTCAAAAGTCTTCTAGCCTTGTACACTTGAGCACTCCTGTGAAATTGATCGTGTTCACTTTGTTTTGGTGCAACTCAATGATCATAACAAATTAGTTCTCTACAGATTGGATGAACATGAACAATCCTGAGGAACATATACAAACGGGCACAACGTATTGTTCACAACAATGTTTAATTGTTCTTCATACACACCAATATCCACACTATGGAAACACGACATGATGTACATGGTAACAAAACTGCACATATGTCATATAAATGATCAAACAAAGGAGATGCTCCCTCGTAGGTCATCGCCGCAACAATTGCACAAATATTATACTTTTCTTAATTTTTTTTTTCGATTTCTACAATTGATTATACTTTTGGTGCAATTAGAGTTGTAGGAAATTAAGTGCTTGTACCAAGACCAATCATTGAAAATGGTACGCCTGCACAACACAATATATGGTGCACATAGAAGCACTTAGAATAGTGCAGCAACATATACACTTGATCGATTCCAAATTGCATTAATTAGAGATGATCAAACATCCACCACACATTGATAGTGTATGAGCAACTATAAATGCATAGCACAAATGATGCATCAAGATTAGTAGGAAAGGGCATGAATCTCGTACCATATGTGGCAACTGAACACACAAAGGTGCCCAAAACCCACCTGTACCACCAACGGAGGATTATACCATATTGTTACAAATTAGTGAACTGGTTGGATTACTTGATGAATACCTACCATCACCTACAAGGCTACAACAACCACCATTATGTTCATCGGACTTTTTTTTCTTCTGTTTTTTCTCTTAAAAAATCAACCTGGATAGAAGTTTAGTAATTGTTCTGAAGGTGACCAACATGCATAGGCCATGGAATAGTACCCCATTTGAATAATACTTGCCATGAATAGTTATAGTGATAATTGATAAACTATACGATAATGAACTATGTCTGTGATTTATAATGACCTTGATAAATTGTATAATGATTACCAATAATGATGAAAAATGCCCACAGATGATGAGATTGAAGAAATAGGGAAAAGATGTTGAAGCTCGGTGGATGACATCAAAATAGATTGCCAGAATAGAGGTGTATGAAGTTAGAGCTTGATCCAAAGATCAAGAGCTCTTCTACTAATACAGGAATAGTGGTTTTATGAATTTGATGTATTTTAGGGAAATGAGGAATGTCCAGTAAAAATTGAAGTACTTAAATTTAGTATGGTTGAGTGTAAATTTAATACTTAAAGACATGGCTCTGGGTAGAATTGAATGGAAGAACATGATTTGTTTAGTTGAACCCAAAGCTTTAGGATAAGTCTTTGATGATGATTATGTATTACAAATAGATCTAAGCTCATTTATATAAAGGATATAACGCCCCTTTAATAGGTAAAAAAAAAAATATTAGAAAGGAGGTCGACGTGACCAACCTAGAAAAGAGTACAAAGAGAAGCAAAAACTACAAAAAAAAAAAAAAGGAAAATTAAACAACACACTTAGAGTCCCACTTAAAAACAAATTCCTCAAAGAAAACTCCTCTAAAAGAGACATCCGTCTTGTACTAATAGTACGAAAAACCTAAGACCATCAAAATCATCTCGTGCAATGAACTCTCCACCCTTGGAAAATTCTCCCATTTCTCTCCTTCCAAATGCTCCAGTTAATAGCAAAAGGGAGTAAAGCCCAAAGACTTCTTTTCCTTCTAGTGAACAAATTAAAACTCCAACTGAGGAACAAGTTCTTTGAGGAAGCGGGGAGGACCCAACACACATTGAACAGGCCCCAAAAATGAGATCAAATTGTAGAGGCAAAGGAACATTGTAAAAGCAAGTGATCAACAGACTCTCCACTAGCCTTGCACAAGGGACAAAAGTTAGGAGTAATAAAGCCTATACAAATAAGGTGATCTAAGGCTAATAGTTTATTGGAAGCCGCTAACCAAGCAAAGAAGGAAATTTTAGAATCCCAAATGATTTTATAAGGAAATGAAGCTAGAATTTGGGGTTCATGAGTAGCTCGGAAAGAACTTATTGAGAATCTTCTCTCCTTGTTTTAGGTCCATTCCCAATTGTCAGTCCCTAATTAATCCAAGCATTAAAGATCTAGAATCGCAGATAGGTCGACTAGCTCCCAAATTTTCCAATCGTTAAGAGACCTTCTAAGACCCAGAAGTTCAAGAAAATTGAAACTTGCTTATATTTTTTTAGAGAAAAGCTCGTAAATCAAGGGAAATTGCAGAGATAATGCCATCTCACTGCACCAAATGTCCTCCCAGAAACGAACACAATCTCCTATTCCCACTTTAAAAACAATCTACTTATGAAACTCTTGATATCCTTTTGTGATTCCTTTCCACAGACCACAACCAAACGTAGTTTTCACATCCCCGCAATCCCATCTTAGCATCTTCTCCCCAAATTTAGCCTTAACAACTTTTCTCCACAAACTATTCTTCTCCTCCCCAAACCTCCAAAGCCTGAAACCCTAGCTTATAAAAAAAAAAATCCTGAAACCCTTTACTCCCAAACCTCCTACCTTTTTAGGAGTACACACCAGTTTCCAATTGACTAGATGATATTGCCTTTTCCCCCCCTCTTTTTCATTCCACAGAAACTCCCTGACCATCCTTTCTAACTGTTTTCACACTGTTAGGAATGAAAAATAAAGTTAAGTGGTACACCGGAATGCTCTCCAAAGTACTCCTTATGAGAGTTAACTTTTCTCATTTTGACAAATATTTTACTTTCCAAGAAGTTAATTTTTTTGCCATTCATTCAAGAACCAGTTCCCAAATTGTCTTCTATAAGAAGCTCCTAAAGGAGGGCCTAAGTTAAAAGGAAGGAAACGACTCCGGTTGAAACCCAAGCATTGCTGCCCACTTGTGAACCCCCAAGAATTTGATTTTCCTAAAATTGATCCATAGCTTCAACACTAGTTCAAAGCAACAAAGAATACCCCTCAAAAAACGCATTTGGTTAGTCGAGCCTCCCTAGAATACGAGAGTGTTATCCGCAAATTGAAGATGGGTAACCCTAGTATCCTTTATTGAAACACCGAAACCGTCTAACTCCCCCAACATTACTACTCTCTTAAACAATCTACTCAAGGCCTTGCCCACTAAAGCAAATAAAAGCGGAGACTGCAGATCCACTTGTCTCAAACCTCTCGAACTCCTAAAATGACTAGTTGGGCTCCCATCGACCAAAATTGAGAAAGATGCAGACGAAACACACTTCATGATCCACCCAATCCATTTATCTCCAAAGCCCATCGTTGCATTAAAAACTTAAAAAAACCCCAATTCACATGATCCTACGCCTTGTGGATATCAATCTTGCACACTAAACCCGAAACACCCTCTCTCAATCTCAAATCAATCAACTCATTTGCAACTAACACCTTTCCAAAATTTGTCTACCCTTAATAAAAGCACCTTGTTCCAAACCTACCACTGTTGATATCACTTCTTTTAAACTAGACACTAACACTTTGGCAATGATTTTATTGGAGTTAAGCAAGCTAATTGGTCTAAAATCTCTCAAATCTTCAACCCATTCCTTCTTCGGAATCAAGACCACAAGAATTATTTAACCCAAAGTCCAAAAAGTTTGACATCTGATGGTCTCTAATCACTTCGAAAAGATTAGACCCAACTGTGTTTCAATAAGCTTTGAAAAACTCCAAAGAAAAATCATCTGGTTTTGGAGCTTCATCTCCACTTAAATCACCTACAGCCTTTTGGACCTTAATCTCGAACGACCTCTCAAGCAAAATTTGTTGCTCCTTGGAAATCGAATCAAACTTTAGCGGCTTAGGAAGGGGTTGATGCTCATGATTTTCTTTATAAAAAATTCTATAAAAGTCCACTATACCATCCCTAATCCTCTCCCCCCCTCTAGAACCTCCCCATTGATAACCGCCCTTCTTATGTTGTTAAACCTCCTTCAAGCATTGGCCATCTTGTGAAAAAATTTGGTGTTGTTGTCACCCTCTTTGAGCCCACTTCACCTTTGGTTTTTTGCTCCCAACTCACCTCTTCAAGAAAGGAAATCTTTTGAAAATCCCTTCAGAGATTGACTCTTTTAACTTTTTCTTCAAAAGAAATTTTTTGCCCCTTTTGCTTTTTGTCTAGGCTATCAATTTCCTCTAAAATGGATATCTTGTTTATGTCAACTCTTCTAAAAACCTCGACATTTCAAAATTTTATTTTCTTCTTAAGGGCCTTGAGTTTCCTTCTAGAGATTGACTCGGAATCTCCAACAAATATGAATTCCTTCTACCAACATCTACTCTCTATTTGAAATCCTCATGCCACAACCACATGTTTTCAAATCTGAATGGTCTTGGTCTACTTGTTTGCACTCCAGCCTCTAGAATGATTGGAGAATGGTCTGAGGCCTTGACAGAGAATTGACTAACAGTCCCAAAATGATCCTCCCATTTTCTTGAAATTAGAACTCTATCCAACCTTGACATTTTTGAGCTTCTTGATTATTAGACCAGGTGGAAACCTTTCCTTCCAAAAGAAGATCAATTAAAGAGAAACAATTTACGAAATCCCCAATATTCGTCATACCTTTTGAAATGGCTCCTACACCCTTATTTTCATGAGAAAGTCGCACCACGTTAAAATCTCCCCCAATACACCAAGGTTTATCCCAATAGCCGACTACTTCATTCAACTCTTCCCAAAGTTGTCCTTTTTCTCTATTTTTACTAGGTCCATAGACTCCTGGAATCACCCATTGAAAAGCATTATCCAACTCTTGGTACAAAATTGTAACCGAGAAAGCACCTAAAAGGGAATCTAAGACTTTGAACCTATCTTTTTGCCCCAACACCACAATCCCCCTAGAGGCTCCTAACGTCGGAAGCCAAGTCCACCCAATATTTGAAACCCCCACAACTCCTTGATAATCTCCTCATTACACATCTCCAATTTTGATTCTTGCAACGTTACCAAAAGGGGTTTGTTTAATCTTATCACAGCCTTAACTGCCGCTCTTTTCCTTTTACTCCCCAGTCATCTAATATTCCAAGAGAGGACCTTAATCATTGAGAACTTCTGCCAGCTCCCTTATTTTTTTCGCCTCAAGCCTTACACCCACAAATGTCTTTCACCATACTTTCAACTTCTTTTTCCAAGTGTTTCCATTTTCTTTTCTGCACTGAAGCTACCATTGGGGTCTTAAGTTGATTGCTCTGGTGTCCCTCATCACCTAAACCTTCTATTGTTACCAAGTAACAATATTGTCCTCTTTGGGTTTTTCCTCACAGCTTCACAACATGTTGTTACAAGGTAAAGGGAGTTGGACTACCTATAGTCCAGAATCTCGGACATTTCCTGGTCAATGTGGGACTAAATTCACATCAATGTGGGATTAACTTCACCCCCTCCCTGCTATTCCACCTTGCAACCATGAGCCTAACCACACGTGCCCGATCAGCCACGGGTCCAGTCAATGGCGTACTGATGAGGTTGTGACAACACTCCACACCTAAAAGGAGAGACATCTTTAGCTCTGATACCATTGTAACACCCCTAGCCTTGACTAGGTAACAATATTGTTTGCTTTGGATTTTCCCTCACGGATTTAAAAGTGTCATTTCAAGGCAAGGGAGTTGGATTACCTATAGCTCAGAATCTCTAACGTTCCCCAGACACCAACTTCACCCTCTTCCCGCTATTCTACCCCACAACCACAAGCTCAGCCACACGTGCCCAATCTACCACGAGTCCAACCAGTAGCACACTGGCGAGGGTGTGACAAGGATCGCCAAAGTACAAAAGTAACTTGTAGGAAGTGTGAGACTATACCCATTGCATACTAAAATGCCAAAACCACTCTACTCAACATAAAATAATGACTAAGCATGATTCTAACAATTATCTTGATGCTTTTCTTAGAGTTAAAAAGATGTGGTTTGCTATCGAGTTTTTTTGTTTTTTTCCTTTTCTTCTTCTTTGCCTTCTGTATCTGGGTGGCTCGCTCTGCCTCCCCTCTTTTATTTTCCTTTTTCTTAATAAAATTTGATTTTATCTATAAAACAAATAATAATAAGGATAATACCAAATAAGCCCTTGATTTTTTCCCCTATTCATTTGAATCCTTTCTAATACCTTTTGTGATTCTATTTTTCTTGTCTGTTCTTGTATATATGCATATATTCAGGGATTTCTCGCAATTGAGCATGGCAAATGCTTTTTATGGGTATCGGTTTGGGTTTCTTCAATAACGGTTGCTTTGATCATTTTTGTAATCTCCGTCCTTCTCATATAACAATGTATATGCTGTGCCATTTACTTGTATTGTATCTATTATTTACTTGAGTTCAAGTTTCTGCACACAATCACATAAATGATTGAGGTGTTTCTTGTAGAATTTAATGGCTTACAAGTTTTTAGCTGGCTATCTGTATCAACAAGAGATCTATATATTACCATTTAGGATGTAGTTCCATTGCTCATAAGGGCCTCGTGGAGTAGAACAACCTTGTGCTGACCATTGTACTTCAAAATTAGCTTGCAGAAGTGCCAGATTGGACTTTCATAAGAGAAAAACAAGACCAAATCAGCTTTTTGTTTGGCAGTGAAGATCACTGGGGCCCATTGTCTATGTTTGAAGAGGTGAGTGCTAGATTTTACTATTATCTATTTAGGGGATTGAAATATTAAATTAAAATATGTACTCATACTTCTGAGTGAGCGTGTGCTCGCATGCTTATACTTTGTGTAACAACTAACAAGGGGTGGATGGTGGGTTTAGGGGACTCACCTTGGGGACCTCTTGGACCAAAATTGATTTGTTTGTATGATAACTTTGCTGTCTTACATGTTCAACTGGTTTATTACTGAATTTTGAAAACTGGAAATATTAGTTGAAGCTTACTTACTTTCTTTCTGTTTTATACGGCATCTTGATCTGAATTATTTTCTTTCCTCTAAATCTGTTTGTTTACGTCTTAAATTTCCCCACCACCGGCACCTTATCTCTTTTGCACAAGAATGGGCTCGATCACTCCTCCAAAGGTCAAAGCATTTTATTGGTAGTCTCTTGATAAGATAAATGCATGCAATATGTTTTAATGAAGGAGAAAGAACAAAGTCGTGTCTACATACATTTAAATAATATTTAAGGAAGATAGGATGTTGAATAATCATTTTACTGCAAGGGGGGTAGTTAGATACACAATCAATGTATCAACCTTTCGATCTTGAAGTTGTCCCTCTCGGCAGTTTGGAGTTGATATCATGTTGGCGCATGGGGCAGTATTGGTAGTTGGAGTTGGTCTTTTGAAGAGTTCTCTGGTAGCTATTTTACAAGCATTTGGGAGGAACAAGATTTGTTTAGCTGTGCCAAATATTTGGGTTAAGGCTTTGTTGTTAGAAGGGGGAATATCTTATGGGAGTGGAAGCAGACAGAATTGAGAATCCTTCATCTATCATGGAAGGGGATTGTGATGCTAATAAAGGCAAAGCATTGCAGGTCGTTGAAGAGCTGAGGAAGTCCAGGAGATACACTTAACGCAATAGTTGTGGAGGGGAATTAGTAATGTGATTGGGTTGGGATATGGAAGGATGGTGTATGGAGATTTTCTCACAAAAAAACCAGGGATGATGTGTCATGTTGAATTTTTGGCCCTGTGTGGATGCACCTCTCCGCGCAAGAGCAAAAGCTCAATCTCTCCCCGCAAGAGTAAAAACCTCTCCGCGTAAGAGCAAAAACCTATCCAAACGTTTGTTAGCTCTTCGCAGGAGCAGAAGTCGTCAAGAAGCTCTATCCAAACACACTGTTAATTTCTCTTGAGCCATAGCTGATTGCTGGATTCTAGAAAAATCATCTTCTCTACTAGCATGGAACTCATGATGATATCTAGCTTCTTAGTTTGTTATTTTCTATATCTCCTTCGGCAAGTTACCACTATTCTCTTTAATAAACTTTGGTTTGTTACCAATAAAAAAAAAAAAAAGGGTTTCCAAATTGTTGTGCACTGCTAAAACAAAAAATATCATTCATTGGTTTAGGAACATCTGATCTTTGGTATATATCACAATTTAATGAGCTTGCCTGCCTTTTAGTTGCCTGGTCCAGACTCCTGAGATGAGCTATCACTTGTATGGTTGATAAATTGATAAATTCCAATCTTGTGACATTGTACTTTACTAATCACATAAAAGACGGGGATTTGCACAAATCTGATACATGGACACAGACATCAACTCTGGGCATGTTCAACATCATGATCACAAAGCTTGTTTGAATTCGAGTTGCCTTCCCAGTTCCCACTGATTTTTTTAATTTTTAATTTATTCATTTTCTTGTGCATTTGCAGATTTCCAAGCAGGTCACAGGTGTTGCTTTATCAATTGAAAGGGAGGGCCACACTCATTCCTTCTCCTGCTCTGCGGCTGGCTCAGAATGGGTTGCCAACCATGTAGTAAACTTGATCAAGTATCAAAATTTCAAGTAAAAGCTGGTAAGGTCAGGTTCCGGCCTTCTGACCCTTTCAGTATTACGATAACATCCACTTTCTTTGATTAGTAAGCAATGTTGGTTTCTAGTATTTTGCTCTGTTTAACCCTTTATATTTGGTAAGGATGCTAAAAACCTAAATGCCCTAGATCGAGTTCATAAAACTAGAATTCATGTTAAATAGCAACTATGGTTTTACTGTCTTGACGTAAACAAGGGTGATGGATTTGTGTGTGATGTTGATGCAGGGCCTTTAGTGAAGAGAAGAGCTCATCCGAAGTTTATATAGGTCATTGCAAGGTAGGGACATTCGTGATTTTGAAACTATTGATTAAAACTTCCATGATGATTATATTTGATAACTGAAAATAATACAGAGATGGAAATTGAACTATGGTCAATGATATTGATATGAACAATATATATTCTTTGTATAATTGTTTTTACCTTCATTCACACTCTAGTTTCTGAACATGAATTGCATAGTCATCTATGAAAAAAAGAAAAAAAAGAAGGGAAAACCTGAACTCTTGATGACCATGAAGTAGGATATATCATATTGGTTTCTGAAAATCCAGAACTGCTTTAATTAATGTACTCTTTTTTTTATTGAGTTTCCAATTACTAGGTCACCCTAAACTGGAAAAGAGATCTTCGTTGAAGCTTTATCCCAAAAATTTGGGGTCAGTTGAACTAATCCTGTACCTCCAATCTATTCTTAATCTTTTCACTTGTCTATTTCAGCATCCTGGTCTTTGTTATGCTCGGACTATTAGCGCCTTCTTGATTCTTGATTGTCCCATCAACTTATAAAATTATACTTTTAATTTGATTGGTATGCATTGCTCCTATAAAACTTCCTGATCTCACTTGCACTAGTGCCACGAAGCTCTAATTCTATGTCCATCTTCTTCTCTGTGTCATTGTGTATATTTTAATTGATGCAACGAAAACGGTTTTTTTGAGGGTATTTTCTATCAATTTCACTCGACATTCTTATCCACAGGTGTCGGTTACTAAAGTTGCACTCCACATTCTTGGTTATATTTATTCTAAAGTTTTGGTTGTGTTACTCTCTCTCCTCTTGTCTTCTTATCAACTGCAAATATTGGTTCATGAAATCCCAAAACTGCTCTGCTTACTGTACTCTTTAGTGGCGAGTTCGTAATTACTAGGTGCACCCTAAACTGGAAAAGGTGCATCATCATCGAAGCCTCATCCCAAAAATTGGGGTACTTAATTATATCCAAAGCCACATTTTGTCATTGCAACTATGTTCATATCCACACCGACTACTACGATACATGTTCTTTTGGGTTCTTTTTACTCTTTTAGAGCTTTCAGCTTGCACATTTCTTCGAATTGGGAATGTGATCCCAACTTGCACATTCCTTTTAACTTGCTCAACTTAAATGTATACTGTAATTTACAAGCCTTCTTGCGTTTTAGGAGATCGGGGACCATCAGATTGAGATGTGGCTGATCCATAACTAATCTGATAGGTTATAAAATTGGATTTTCGATCTTGGTCCAAAGGTATTGAATCAGATTTTGGGTCTGATAATCCATTGACAGCCCTAATGCAGGCAAAGAGTTGAAGAAGTGGGTGGGTTTAAAGATTATGCCACATGTGATCAACGGCTCAGGTTTAGTTTTCAATGTTTTGGACTTTTGGCTGGTTAACACAGGGAGCTGTTAACTTGTACTCTTAGGGCACAAGTTAAGATGCATTAAATACACTTGCAAAATTATTTTTATACCAAAAGTACCTTCAAATGATTATTTCGAAGATGTTTTAAATGCATCTTAACATTAACATGTGCACTTAGGGCACACGTTAACTAAACCCATTAATAAAAAGCCAACATATCTCATATCCGAATCTGAGATCCCAAGAAAAGATCATAACTGTTGCAAGCTTTTTATATTATATATGGTCGTTGGATAGAAAAGCGTCCAAATCTCTTCCCACATGTCCCTAATCCTGATTACTTCAAATCTGAAGAAGACGATTAACAGGTTCAGTAGAATTGGTGAGAGTCTTGCAGTTGTGAAGGATTCTGAAGATCCATATCTCGATTTTAGGAATTCAATGCTTCAAATGATTTTGGAGAAGGAAATGTACTCCAGTGATGATCTGAAAGAGCTTCTGCATTGTTTCTTATCTTTGAATTCTCCTTACCACCATGAGATCATTGTTCAAGCTTTCACAGATATCTGGACTGGGCTCTTCTACTTTTGATCGAGTTGTTTGCCTTTAGTTGCTCTCAGTGGTTGTATTTTGTATTTTGGATATATTACATCACAGTTGTTCAAGTAATGGACATTTGGTTCACATTTTGGGGTTGTCAATGTTGTCACCCAAATATTCCCAATTAGTTGGTTCAGATTTCCCCCATTTGGACCTAAAATTTTAATAAGATACAATGTGCCTGACCCATGAATTTCCGAGAATTCAAAATGGGCTAGCATTCTTGACCCTGCCCTTGACAAAATGCGCCCCAACTTCAAAAAAAAAAAAAAAAAAAAAGAAAAAAAAAAAAAGAAAAAAGAACAAAGAAAAAAGAAAAAAAGAAACATGCAGCATGAGTCGGCTTATAGCACATTGGTAATGGGTTGCCAATATACTATAAATGGGTTTGGTAATTGGATGTCGAACGGACTTAGGGCTACAATCTGGGCAGGTTGTAGAACCCTAACCCAAGCTCAACCCGAGATTGACCTTCTAAAATCAGGTTGAGCTCGGGTTAGCCCAAGTTAAGTAACTTTGGAGGGGTTCAACTTGTTGAGCAAGCCTAATTTCATTTTGATTATCAATAAATTTTGTTTTATATTTTAAAAAAGAAATACAATATGAAAAATAAAATCACTAGTAAATAAATTTGCACACAACCTTTAAATCCATAAAAAAATTTTCTTAATTTTACAAATATATTTAAGAAGAGAACTAATATATATTTTTTAAAATAAATAAAAATATTTATATGTAAATCCAAATTCAATTTGGGTTAAGATTTTCAAGCCTATGCTCAACTTGTTTTTCATATAACCCAACTTAGGCTCACTCATCAATTGGATTGAGTTTGGGTTAGCCCGCCCAAGTTGCATCCCTAAGTGTACCCATGGGTGTGTTTTACCAAGGGCGAGGCAGTGAGTGAGCCTTTCAAATGGGAATGAGTTAGGGGTCTGTTTGACAATAGGAATTGGTGGGAGTTGGAGTTTCAACTCGGCACTTGCAGTTGAACTCCAACATGATGTTTGGATGGCCAAGTCCTTGGATAAATGTATTACAAAAAGAAAAAAAATAAAAAATAAAAAAACTGTTTTGAGTTCATCGTAAGCGTTGAAAATAGACAGTTGCTGAATTAAAATTAAATGGTGAAAAATAATATATATTTTCCAAAATTCTTAAATATTTTTCCTCTACATCCTTGTGGATGTGGCATCGGATCATGTTTTAGAAAGCCACAAAAAAATATCTTCTATCATCTATTTTACCAACCAATTTTAAAGCCTTAAAAGAGGCTTTGATTGCAATCCATTCTAGCCAATGTAAATGTCACCACAAGAAGAAGCGTTTAGGAGTCTGAGTTCATTAGATACGAAGGACCATCTCTAAATCTTTAGATTTCTTTTAACTATCTATGTTAGATTTGTGAACAATTTTTCCACCATTTATAATACCACTTTACTTGATTCATACTCTATCGTCCTTTTGCCAATGTGCATGACCCAAATGATTTATATGAGCGAGAGACAGAGAGAGAGATTCAAATCAAATAATTTCTTAAGAATTTAAGTGGTTTATTGCATGACTTATAAAAATTATAATTTTTTTATTTATGTATTTATTTATAAAATATTGTAGATTATAAAGTTCATAGTAACAAGAACATATTTTACTTAAATAATAAATATTTAAATTATTAATTATTTGAATAAAAAATACAAAATCCCAATTAACTTAGTTGAGATTTTAAAAATATTGTCTGAGTCATCTCGGTTGTCAAATGCGAATATACGATGTTGTGTGAAATTGAGCTTGACCCATAGTTTAGTTGGTTTGACACATTGCATAAAAAAACCTTTTGAGGTCATGGGTTCAAGTCCAGTTTACCCATAAATAAATAAAAAGATATTGTGCGAAATGATTCACATTGAAAATTTGTCTCATTCACAAATGATGCGAGATAACTTGGGCGAACCATCTTGGTCTCGAACAAGATTTGCAACCATGGTTTGAGCCATATTTTAAAAACTCGGCTCATATATCCATTGGGTCAAGTCAAAAACAGCACACACCAAACTCGGATTTGGGCAAGAAAGCTCACAGACACACCTCACATTTTGGTGAACATTGGGGATTCCCCCTCCCCTGCAATTCCAAACTGATGATATGCACCCCCCCTTACCATCAATTTTTTCCAATAGATTAATGCAAAATGATATAAATACCCTCATCTTCAACCTTTAGCCAAAACCAAGGATGAATTTAGGGTGGGGGCACTTGCCCCCACAATAAGTTTTAAAATTACAAAGATGTATATGCTATTGCAAATGGACGGATGAGTAAATCCACTGCTATTGCCTTACAAGAAGTTTTAAAACATGCAAGGGTCTCAGTTGCCCCCATGTAGACAAAGTCCTGGCTCCACCCCTACAAAAACCCTTGATTTTTCTTTCAAATTGTATCATCTTTATGTTTTTTTTTCCAAAATTTTGTCTTTTGTATGCTTTTCGAACTCTAATGGTTATTATTTTTATTTTGTTCAATCTCATTGCCAATCATCTTTAATTCCCTGATTTCAATCTTGCCTTAACCTCTTGTAGAAAATCATAAATTTTTAATCCAAAAATACATTGTCCTCTACTTCTCGAAAAATCTATCTTGTTCTGGAGGTTGGAAGATTGAAGATGATAGATTTTGGGAAGACAAATCAAGTGTTTTTGGCTAAAGGAAGAAGACGATGATAACTAGGTCATTTATTTTTAAATAGTACCAATGTTTCGAACCTTCACTAAATTGATAGGGATCGATTAGCGAGGATACTAATCTATGTCATTTGTTATTAATTTACAAAGGTAAGGGGGGCATTTCATAAGTTAAAAAACATGGGATATTTGAAACATTTACCATAACATGGAGGGGTATGTCTAAATCTCCCTAAAAATAATTATATTTAGCCCATAAGTAGGTGTACAACACTCCTTAGATTGAGAAATTTGACACATACAGACGTACTTAAGAGAAAAAAAAAACAATCTTCAATCTCAAATGATACTAATTACGTCTCGAAAACCAAAAGGTCATTAATGAATAAGTCAACTCACTCCAAACACAAGAAGAAAACATACCTTTGATTCCTACAATATTTTGGACAAAAAGATGCCTGCGGAGTGATGGGTTGGATGGTGTGTCTAAAGCCATGTTATATATTTTTATGGTAACTATGATAGATTATCTATCATCGAGATGCTACTCATCAATGAATTAATGCATGTGATAGTTTCAAAAATGTCTATCCTTGTTAACATCATTTCTTGATGTTCACGTCAACTTTCCATTAAAGATTTGTGATTTCAAGACCATTAATCAAAGTTTTCAAAGATTCCAATGAGCTATAAAGCAACAATAAATACTGGTTCTTGTATCTAATAACACCACTCATCACCAATGCAACAAAAACTAACTCCCACAAGCCTCGACCAACTCACAATACAAGTAAGTCAAATTTAAATTACAAATCGTACTTAAACCATAGATTTTAAAACTTGAGTTGACTTGAGTGATTATTCATGGTCAGCTAATAATATATTAACTATATTTATATAAATTAATGTAAATTGATCTAAATGTGTCATCTTCAATTTTTGGAAAAAACTTTGAAGCGGTCGGCCCACTTCAAAATTTTGAAGGAACCCTTTTCATTGGATTACACGTGGCATTTTCACGGAAGTGTTTCAAATTTAGATAGGAAATGTAAGGGCATGAACGAAATTCAAAACTCACATCTTTGTGCTTTTTAACCTCAATTTACTTTTTAATCTTGACTTAGTCCTTCGTAGAAACCTTTAATCCTTTTCTTTTTTCTGTTTTTTCTCGAGGTTGGAGGATTGAAGATTACTAATTTTGGGAAGATAAATCAAGCGTACTTGGCCTAAAAGGTTAAAGCGAATGAGTTCAAGGGACTTGTAATTAGTTCAAAAACATGGAGGGGGTATGTCTATAAAACACCGTAGAAGTAATGATATTTGGCTCATAAGAAGGAGGAGTGGACCCACATGTCGAGATTCAGAAATTGGACAAACACATAAAATACAATCTTCAATGTTCAATGGTACTAACGTCTCGAAAACCAGAAGGTCATTAATTAATGAGTCAACTCACTCCAAAAACAAGAAAAAAAACATAGATATTTAATTTATTAACCAAAACTGTATTGATTTCCTACAATATATTGACAAAAAGATGCCAAGGGAGTGATGGTTTGTTTGTTTATGTGCCTTTTGAGATACACCACTAATAATGTAGCTAACCATATTACGATACAATGTTGCTACCACATGATACCAGTTGTTGCGATGTCAATTGAGCCCGTAGGCTCACTAACCTGACCTGTCCCGAAAAAGAATGGTTTAGACCTTGATCTTGAAACCTTGAGGAGATGGCTCAATCACAATTTCGAATCTAATAAGCGGCGAGAGTCCGTAGATTGTGAGTTAGATACCCAATATGAATAGTATTTCCTCAGGGCTACCTGCGAGGGCACATCCTCACTCACCTGATGCGTGTGATGTGTGGACGTTACACGTGCCTAGGGGAGGGACCCATTGGCTATGGCTCCGGTCCTAACTCTTTTGATCCCCCAGTTGAATGTAAGTTCAAACACTCCCGTCATATAAAAAAAAATCCTTAATCTTGAGTCCGCAAAAGTACAAAATTTAACCCGTCAAATATGGACCAAAAGCTAGGGCCTAACAATGCCGAAGTATTGTTTGATTATGGGACCAATCAGATAAGCATCATATGAGAATTGAATCAAAATTAACCCTTGTCAATTTTTTATTTTTATTAAAATCAGATCAAATTTTTTACTCTGAAAATATGAGTCATTGAATCGGATTTGGTTTGGATCAAATCTAGTTTACATTCAAATTATAAATAAACTTCATACATTTAAACAATCACATAAGTCTCATATTTTTTTCGGATTGGAACATAGTTGATCCAAAATCCTTATATATATATGGAGGCGGTTCGTGGGACATATGTAAAAATAATAGTTTTTCAAAATATGGGTTAGAGGTTTTGGATTGAGCTGATTTTTTGCGAGGATGGTCACTATGACGAGAAGATCATCATCACAAAAAATCAGCTCAATCTGAAACTTCTAAATCTATCAAAAGTGATTTACAAATTATGGGTAAAAATTGTCAAAAAATCAACGGTCCACATTCTAAATCACTTTTAATGGAATTAGAAATTTCAGATTGGACTGATTTTTATTTTCGGATGATCTTCCCAACATAGAGATCATCCTCACAAAAAATCAGTTCAATCCGAAACTTCTAAACCATATTTTAAAAATTTATTAATGTTACATTGTTTTTACATATATCCCTTGATCCATAACCTATATATATATATATACCATCAACCATCGAGATACACATGAAATGAATTAATGCATGTGAAAGTTTCAAAAATGTCCAACCTTGTTAACATCATTTCTTGATTTTAACGTTAGCTTATATTAAAGATTTGTGATCTCAGTCCAGACCCTTAAAAGTTTTCAAAATTTTGAGTGAGATAAAAGCAGCAATAAATAGTAGCCCTGCAACTACCCCCATCCATTACTAATGCTACAAAACCTAATTCCCACTCCCACCTACTCCACCACCTCAAAACTCATAACTCAAATAAATTAAAACATACTTAAAAGTTAACACCATAATTTTAAGAGATATTTACTGGTCAGACCTAGTTGTATATTTATTAAAAAAAACTCCCTTGTAGTTCTGACAATTCCAAGGAAACTTTATTTTATGAAATTTGTAACTCACCAAACCTTACATTATCAAGTTTGTTACCCAACAAATCTTGAAGTGAAGATTCATGTCATAAAATTCAAATTCATGGGTTAATTTGTTATTTAACATACCTTGGAGTGCATCCTAATAACATCAATTTGTATTATATAAAAAAACACGATATGATGCCACAGGGTTCTAAAGGATAAAACTCTAAGAACTTAAAAAAAAAAGAGTTAATTTTCACCGTTGAATTTTAATTTTAAATTTGAGAGTTCGGTAATTATCCATTTTCAATATCTTTGATTAAGCTCAAAATTATATATATATTTATATATATATATATATATATATATATATGGGTCAGGTTCAAGGGCCGTCTGAGAAACCGTCTAAGAAAACTTTCGTTTTTCAAAATATATATATATATTTTTTTCCGTTGAATCTGAGTTTTTCCATGAAATCTAAAAGGCTATAGTGTTGAATTTGCCAATTTGATAATCCGCATTGGTCTGATGACTCTTAGTATAATTTAAAATCTTAATAAGTTAGTAATCCTAGTTTGATGTAAAAAATTAAGTTTTGTTCGGTAGCAAACTTGATAAAGTAAGGGAGTTTTTGTAATAAAATTCGAATAGATAGGTCAGCCCAGTAAATCACTCTAATTTTAAAACTCGAAAACTCAACTTGACTCAAGTGACCATCGAATTGAATCGTGTCAAGACAAGTTGATGAGTTGTAAATTGACTTGGACGATGAGTCAAATAATAGTATATTAAGTTCATAGGCAGTTGTAAAATACTTTTTCTAAAAAAATATATATTCAAACAATAATATTCGTTTATTTTTTCTCTGTAAAATATTAAATATAACCTCATAACTTAGTTAAAATTTTGTCCAACTCAAATACAATTTTTTAGTTAATTGAGTGAGTTAGTTATCAGGTTTTGAAGCTGAATCACCTTGAAATCATATTTAGTCGAACTAGGAAATCGAATTGAGTCGAATTGGATGAGTTTCGAGCAGACTTGAATGACTATGATTAGAACAAATAAATGGGTACAATGAGAATGACAATCATCAATATTTTACAACTAAAATAAAATTATTGTTAAAAAACAAAATAATTAATAATAAATTAGTTAAAACTACGACATTATTGAATGTGAGACGATTAAACAAAACTAATGATGATGACACAAAGTTTAGAAGCTTCCCTTTAAAGACAAGAATCTTGCTCGGTTTTTGAAGCCCAGACAATGAAGGTGTTAGCTTTTTGGTTTTATATAACCGTTTTCACGTGGTAGAGATTGAAAAATAACTAAGGATTTTGAATTTCAAAATCTGATTTTTCATAACTTACATACTCATGAACTTTAAGCCTTAAACCTTAAAAATGTGTATTTTGTATTTTGTATTTTTTTTTTGTGAGTAAGATACATTGAGAGCGATAAATACTTAATCGGTCTTAAAGGAATCGGAGAAATCAAATAAATACACGTCAAAAGGGAGAACACATGTATTTAAATTCTGAAATTATTTTAAATTTTTGAATAATTATCTTGTTTTCAATTGTGAATGACTTGGATTATCATCGGTTTATATATATAGAGGGTGGCGTTTGGAGGCCTTAAAGTGAGCCAAACATTTTTCAAAACGTGGGTTAGAAGCTTCAGACTGAGCTGATTTTTTATGAGGATGATCTCTACGATGAGGAGATCATCAGCCCATTCCAAAATTTCTAACCTCATCAAAAGTAATTAACAAAAATTGGATGGTCCACGATTCTTCAACTTGTAAATTAAGGTAAAAAAATTCGAAATGAGTTGATTTTTGGTGAGGATGAGAGATCATCCTCACAAAAAATCAGCCGATTTTGAAGCTTCTAACCCATGTTTTCAAAAATGTTTGGCACAACGTTTGGCTCTCTTTAGGGCCTCCGAACACTCCCCATATATATATATATGGGTGACATGCTGGACATTTTATTTTACAATTGAATTTTTTTATATTGAAAGTGATTAAATTAATTTTAAAGATATGGATACTTATCAACAACCCTTGAAAATTGAAATCATTGTTTTAAAATTTTAGATGAGTATTAGATTGAAAATTTGTAAAATTGATTAAATTGCATTCGAACCCTAATTCATTTTTTTTATAATTGAGAATCCTTGTAAATAATGGATCGGAACTGTATTTGGACTTTACCTAGTCCATAGATCATGGTCTTGTCCAAGGACTAGTCCAGGGGCACGTGCCTCATACGCACATTACACAAACCAAGTAAGTAAGGGCACACCCTCGCAGGTGGCCCTTGATGAATTAATGCTCATAATAGGTATCAAACTTAGGACCTACGGGCATTAACCATTTATCGGTCTGAAATTGCCATTGAGCCAACCCCTCGAGGTTTATCCTAGTTCATTTTGATTGATGAACGGATATACATTCACTAAAATAATATATCTATTTCCTAACTTACCAACATTTATTTGCATTAAAAAAAGAAGAAATAGATAATATATCTATTTCATCATAATAAGAGTTGTGATATTCTCGGTCGATGTGGTAAGTTCACAGAACCATAAACTTTTTCTTCGAGATACACAAGAAAAAAGATTTACGATTTTATGCACTTGCCATGTTGACTAAGTGAAAATTTTCGAGGTAGATCATCATTAATGTTTATTATAGTAGTTGGCAAGTAAAATATTAGTAATCTAAATAGAGAAAAACTGCCACCGGCCACCCATAAGGCCATAACAATAGGCAGCCGTTTAAGCACACAGCCACAAAGCCACTAGTTGACAATATTTTTATTTTTTAATTAGTTTATTTATAGTTTTATTAACAATTAGCATACATGTCTTTTTTTCTTTTTCCGTAATGTTCGTCGTGCTATATGTTGTCGCATGGTGCACAAAAGTGGGGCTCTCTTAGCACATGTATGCAAAGGCAAAGCTACCCTTAATAAATCTACACATCAACGGTCAACTTGATTGACAATATATACTAGCCGTTGGAATCAGCCAATTTCGATGTGGCCTTATAACTTAAACATCTTTTAACAATCTTACAATCTTACTTACTGTTTTAAAAAAAATGTCCATATCAATGATTAGGAATCATCAATCAGACTTCTTCATTTTTTTTTTTCAAATCGTGATAATCGAGTTTCCACTCGTTTAAGTAGCGCCCCACGTATGGGATTTTGAACTCGCATTATGGATATATCAAATATGGGTTTACAACTCGTTTTGCTAATAGAGTAGGTCGGACCTTTACCATATTCCTTTGACAAGAAATAGCGGTCCGGTGAGGGAAAGGGTGATCCCCTTTCCAATTATCTCATGTGACAAACTCAATTGACTATCTTGACCTAACAAGTTTAGGAATCGTATATCTACGTTTCTCGAGATGCATTGCTGCACTTTCCTATAAAAAAGTGTATCTTGAGGGAATCGTGTATCCCAAGGAATGCAGATCTATGATTCTTGAACTTGTCACATCAAGTAGTCGATTGAGTATGTCACATGGGGTAGTTAGATTATCACGATTATTTTTTTTTTCTTTGTGTGTGTGTGTGTGTTTTGTGCAAGTTCTTCTTGGGTAGGCCAACAATATCATAGACCATGCCCATATGACATAAAAATTGTGCCTGAATGAAAGAAATTTTTTGCTCACGAAAAAATCAATACATGATTTCGCATAATCCCAATCGATCAATTGCACGACGCCTTGGATAGTTTTATAAATTTGGAATGTGCTCAAGACATGTGGGCTCATTAGAATTTTGTGAAATTTTGAATTGACTTTCATTTGAGCATAAAAAAATTTCAGATCATGCTAGCCTAACATAGAAATCATATTTTTAAAATTAGAAAAATCAAGAAATCTAATAAGTTGACAAGTCCAAAGCTTGTGAGTCGATTAGAATAAAAATGTATTAAATTTGTAAATAAAATATTGAAAAATATTTTTAATATTCGAAATTAATAAAAATGTTCATGTTTTGTTTTTCGCAAAAACTTTATGATATATAACAAAATAACTCTATCGATCCCGTCTAGGTGATGAGTTGAATTGATGGATTTTCGAGTTGATTTGACAAGTTTCAAATTAAACCATGGGAAATTTATTACTCACCGACACTTCCTGAAATTTACGCACATGTATCACCCACACAAGTGTGCAAAAGAGAGAGAGAGAGAGATTGAACATTGAAGATTGAGAATGTTTCACTATTTGATTTTGTTTTTCACCTACAAGTATACAAAAACATAACTATCTATATTTCTAAATCAAGTCTCTAAACCTGAAACCTTACTATCTTTCTCCTCCACACCTTCTAAAGAACACAAAGAAATACAACAAGAAGAACTATAAGAAGAAGAACAAAGCCCAACAAGCAAATCAACAAAAGCTTTAACAATAAACCCATGATTCTTCTTCCCATTAACCTTCAAATACCAATCCAACAACTCCTCCAAACACTCCCAATCCTTCAACCCATGAGCCTCCACCATCTCTTCCATAGACCTCTTAAAATCCAAATATGGGTCTTCTGACTCCATAGCCAACAACACACTCTCCTTGAACCTAAAACCACTTACCTTAACCTCCTCCAAGATCGAATTCGTCGAACCCGGCTCGAAAAACAGCCTCTCTGACCTTAACCCACGAATAACCATCTCTACTGACTCACCACCTCCCGAGTCTACCGACTCGGTTGAAAAGCTTCCTGACTCGGACGAGTTTGTAAACCAAGACTCTGGTGTAGTGACCACTACATCATGACCTTGATCAAAGTAAACCGAGTTAACTGTCTTGAATATATCATCACTAGCTCTAAAAGAGTGGGTCTTTGGTTGCTTACAAGAAGGCCATTGCCATGAAGAAGGTTTTGTTGTTTCTTTGTTCTTGAAGAGAAGAGGGAGTCTCATCTTCTTGCCCATTGAATGTTTTTGATTTCTAAGAAGGTTTTTGGATCTGAGAGAGAGAGAGAGAGAGATAGAGTGATGAGATTTGTTTTGAGCATTTATGGAGGGTCAGATAGGGATTTTAAAGGATAGGAGGTGAGAGATGGGGTCTGTCTTGTGAAGTATTTAATTGCAGGGTATGTAGAATTCAATGTGGTTCACTAGCCCCATTCAATATTGCAGTACTTCTCTTCATGAAAAAATTTCAATTTAAAAATCACCCCTTAATGTTTTGTTGAATATTAAAGAGACCCCTCCTTCATTTTTAAACTTATGATTATGACATACCCTTGACCTTGGTCTTCTTTAAGAAACTAATAAAAAGTTATCCAAATACCTATATCTTCAGTGACCTCTTGACAAAATCTCTTGGATCTTCAAGGTAAAAATTTTGATTTTTAGTCATGAACCTTTTTATTTGATAAATCAGTTACAAGTAAAATTGAATAGTTAATCGAATCATGAAAATAAAAAATTTAAAGTTTCTAAGGAAAAAAAAAAAGTCTTATTTATCGTAGATGAGAATGTTTCAGTCATTTTCTATAAGTCTCTCATTGAAACTCATGGTCAAGGGGTTAGTTATATCATCTGTTTGAAAACATAGGGTATCTTATATATTTACTAAACTTGAAGGGGTATGTCTAAATTACCTTTTCTTTATAGATAATTTTATAATGCTCTCAACCAACTTTTACATCTGATTTATAATGATTTATAAGTTAGTTCAAACCCGCTTACTTCTTGTCGTTATCAAGATTTCAATTTTTTAATATATTTTGGTTTTGTTTTTTAGTTTGTGTTTGCTTGGCCGTGAGAATGGCTTGGACTCATCTTACAGCTTTGACCATGTTTTCGTTATTTTGGTTAAAAAAAAATTATGTATTTGTTATTTTAAGGAAGTTACCTATGAGATGGAAATTGTTAATTGTTAAGTATTTAAGAGGCAGACAGGGACACTGATGATATTTGATAACATAACGTCTCAAAATCAAACCCCTCGACGACAAGTGTCCAATTTTGATTGGTGGTGCTGATATTCTTTCAACCCGTGAATTTGATTATAATTACCAGGGAAATATGACCCATTTTTCGATCTCATATTCTCTCTTTCAAGTGTTATTGAGTACTTCAAATACATCTGTTGAGAAAGCATGTTTTATCTTTACGGGAACAACAGAGTCTTATCTTTAAGATTTGAGGTTTATTAAAAGAATTATGTTTCTTCATTCTATTATGTTTAAAATTAAGTCTTTTGTTATTGAGAGCGACTTTGTATTTGTTTTCACTGTCTTTATCTACATTCTTATGGATCTCTTTTTCGATCTTTTAGGACCTTCAACTTAAATATTTGTTCTAATTGATATTGTAATAAGATATAATGTATATAATTTGAAAAAAGTTTATACAACATATTATACCCATAATAATCAAGTTCGGATTCGATTGGGGTTTAGTTTGATTAATTTGGGAAAATTTTACTCTTTGCATTTTCAAAATAAATTCTGAGTATTTCCCAAACAGTCAATTAATTGCAATTTATTTTTGGTATAACCCCTTTTCAACATTTCTTCTGAATTTTCAATCAAATTTGGCTAATTTTCTTAGTATTGTTGTACCAGCTTTCTTGATTATTAAAGGTGAACCCATAATTTGGTTTAATGTGAGTCCACACCAAAGGCTAATAATTAAGTTATATGGAATGGTGGGTTGGGCCAAATGACAATTATGCCCTTCAATTTTTCTTTCAACCATTGGCATTCCCCAACAGAAATCTCATTTTAAAGAAGAGAGAATTGTGGGTATTTCTGGACTTAGTGTAAAGCACCATGATATCAAGTAGGATTGATTTGTTCTTTGTTTTGGAGTCAACTTGCATCTCTTTTATCGTTTGATTCTCATCTTGACAGGGAATAAGGATGAGGTACACCCTTATTTTGATTCATTTTTAGAGGAACCACAGGAAATAGAATCATTCAAATACAATTAAAGGTTTCATTCTTTGATAATTGTTTTTAATAAAATGTTTAATTTAAGAGTCACTTGTTCTTTGGATCCAGAGATTCTTGTGTCGGAATATTTAGATCGAGATGCTTAAGTTGCTCCCTAATCATGGGTAAAATTTTCATCCAACCAAAAACAACACAATAAAGATAAGCATGAATGTGTAGTATGTCTCCTCTCCTATTACATTATTGTCCATGATTAGAAGCACATGCAACATTGACCTTTGATGATTTTCTTAAACTTGTTTAAGTCATTTTGTCCACTTGGATGTGTCATGGTTGTTTTAATGTTCTCTATTATATCGTGACACGGTTAATTTAACGAGATCAAGAAAACTGTATTCAATAGTGGAATCCATACAATTTGTAATTATGACCGGGCCCATAGGCTTGATGAGGTAGAGAGCTAATCAAGAGGGTTTTGTTGTGTAAATGTCTTGTATTTTATTTACAGGGTATGAAAAGGGTAATCGTGTAATATTTTTTTAAGGATTTTCTATTTTTGGGTGTTTTTTATTTTGGGGAGTTTTACATGGTTTGGTAACTCTTGATTATATAAATAGAGATTTTTGAATAGTAAAAAAATTATGAGAAAATAGTGATTGTTTTTGTTCTCTTCGGTGGATACGTGGACATAGGTACACTACAGAATCACGTCAATCCCTTGTGTTTTGTGCAATTTTTCACACATTTCTTAGAACTTATATCAACACAAGTCCAATACTACTGATGATTCGTCAATTGGAGTTCTATAGAAGAAATTAAATCCTTGCATGATTGGTCTCAATTTTTTATGTTCCTTTGTGAAAATCCTCACAAGTCTTGGCATCCTTTTTAGGGAGAGCTGTCTGCCAATCCCCTTCCCATGGTCAAGTTTAACACCAAGTCCTCTGACATACACACATACAGACACATATGATACTCTCTAAACCTACTTAATATATGTTCATTTGTGTTTGGTGCGTGTATGCTTATGTTTTACTTTCCACAAATGTATTTTTAAGAACACTCCTAACTAAATTTATTCTCACCATCTTAATACATGTTCAACTTTACTTGTACTTTCTTTTCAATTTGGGCTGTAATTGTGCAGCAACTATATTTATTCTCGCCATCTTAATACATGTTCAACTTGTACTTTCTTTTCAATTCGGGTGGGCTGCAATTGGACTTAGCTGTAAGTAATAAATCCATTTTAGTTAATTGGGGTATGATACATACCGAGAGTGGAGGAAAATATACACTCAACACTCTCCTTCACCCATAAGGGTGGAAAGATTCGAACCTGCGATATATGCGAACCTGACCCTTTGATACCATGTAAAAGCCCATGGGCCAAACTCATCTTCACAAAACCAGCTTGTAAGGTGAGGATTGCCTTAGGTGTTATCTATAGCCCAAGGTTATGATACCTAGGCGATGTGGGACTATCACTCACAATATTATCTTAAAAGGGAGTGAATTGTGGGAATTTTTTTACTTAATTTAAAGCGTCATAAAATCAAGTAGGATTGACTTCTTGTTTGTTTGGGGGTCGGTTCTCTTGTGGGGTTTCATTCTAATTTGACAGGGAATGTGCTTATTTTGATTTTATATTTAGAGAACCACCGGCAATAGAATCATTCAAATACAATGAAAGGTCTAGTCCTTTGATTTATGATTTTTATTTGTTAATAAAATGTTTAATCTACTTCTCACTTGAATTCGTTGGATTCAAAGATTCTTGTCTCGGAATCTTTGGATCGAGATGCTTAAGTTGTTCCCTACTCATGGACTTTTTCCAGCCAAAAACAACACAATAATGATATTAAGCGTGTATGTGTGGTATGTTTCCTGTTAAATTATTTGTCATTGTTAGAAGCACATCATGCTACATTGACCTTTGATTATTACCTGGTTTATGACATTTCATTCATGTTATATGTGTGTGCACGCGCACGGGTGCATGTATCTGTTGGACAATGGATTCGTTTCGTATGTGTATTTATCTTTTTACTTATATCATTCAAAGGGTTTAAGGGAGCTAGTGCATCCAACTATTAGCCAACGAAACTTAATCCTCTTTTCCGTGGACCGACTGAGGGAGCCCTAGGGGAGTTGCCTACTCCACACTATGTGAAAAGGGGTAAATTCAACGTCAAGATTTGTTGAATTTGGCTAAGTCCAAGCAAATTCAGCGGATCTTAGCACGAATTTACCCCCTTTTTTTCACATAGTGACCAATTACTGTCTGTTTGTGTGTGCATGTGCTTTGTGTGCGTGTGATGTATTTTAAGAACACTCCTGATTCCTTCATCATCATCAAAATATTATTTGAAACTAAATGAATGGATCTTGCTCGTCCATTCAATTGTGTAAATCAGATTTTTTTATTTATAATTTAGGTGTATATATATATATGGGAATGCTGACATCTAATATTTCATGTGGATGTTAGCATTGTCTAATCAAATCATTTCAGTTGATTTTCTTTTAATTTGCCATATATTAACATTACTACTTTTTACCAATATATTCATTTTTAATTTTATTATTCTTTAATTTTTTTCACTTATCCATCTTATCTCCATACCTATTAGGCTAGTCTTAATTGAAAATATTCTTTTGGGACATCAACATTCAACTTTATAAAACATTGTCATGATTACAACAAAAAAAACATAACCTTATCTCAAAGATTTGGTGTCGACAAAATGAATTTTTTTTCTCCATTCCATTCTATCTAGTGTCAAGTCTTTTGTTACTTTTTCACTTATATATTTTTACTATTTCCATCCACCTTCTTTTAGTTCTTCCTCAGGAGGAAGAGTTCGTTTTTCGGAAGATACGTGTGGGGAGACAGCGCCTATGAAGAGGGGGTTACCAGTGTATTCCTTTTTTAAGCAAGACGGGGGGTGTGATAGGTTGGAATCTCAGGCTTAGAAGGGATATACATGATTGGGAATTGGAAGGGGTGACACTTCTTTTACAGTCTTGAAGGAATGAGGGTATCAACCGAGGCAGCAGATGGACGGGTGTTGGGTAGGTGGTCACTCAGGGATCTTCTCAGTAAGCTTGTTCTATGAGTCCTTGATGATGGCAAATGCTAGATTTGCAGCAAGGACGTCTGGGGTCAAAAAGTCCCTTGAAGGTTGCTTTCTTCATTCGGTGTGTCATTTTGAGGAAGAATCGGATAAGCTAATGTTAAGAGGAATGTGAGGGCCTTATGTTTGCTTGCTTTGTCTAAGAAATGAGGAGTCTTTAAATAACTAACTTCTCCACTGCCCCTTTGCAAGACAAATTTGGAGTTTTTTCTTTGGTAGGTTTGGAGTGGAGGGTTGTCTCCCGACTTGAGTTCTGTCTCTATTTGATGTTGAGAAAGTGATTTGGAGGCTTGCATCGTTTGCAATTTGCTGAGGGATTTGGAATGAACGAAACAACAGATGTTTCAAAAGCAAGGGGCATGGACGCTTCAATTGTGTCTCTATCGGTCCTCTCTTGTATCTTCTTCTGGTGTAAGGTCTTTAACAAGTTTAGGGGAGTGTTTTTTGACAAATTTTTTGCTAGATGAGATTGAATTTGTAATATTTCCTTCTCTTAGCTTGTCCCTGTATCTTCAGTTGGTCTCCTTGATCACTTCATCAATAAATTTCGCTGCTGACAAATAAATATATAAAAAGCCACTCCTAAATTTTTCCAAATGTATTTTTCTAGTTTCAACTCTCTTAATCTTGTTGACTCGTCCATATCAACGCCCAAAATTAATTAACACAATGCTTCTTGATTGGCTAATACTCAACTCCATAAAATCCAACTCCCAATGAGAATTATTTTATTTAACTTCATGTGATCTATGTATCACATTTTAGCATGAATCATTACCACGAAATACAAATTATTTGATGTACATATGATGATTAACTTGGGTTGTTGACAATAATATTTAAATTCATTTTGGTTCAGTGTATGAGGATGCCTAGATGAACATATAGAGTATATAGGAAGATCATGGAAACACCCTTATTCACTGGGTCGTTTGGTGGGGATTCAGGAATTATTTTTAGTATTTTCATCCCCTTATAGTAAGTAATATACTCTGAAGGTCACGTTTGTCCAACTCACTCCAGGTCCCCTATTAGGTGGAAAGGACTCTATTATTTATTTATTTATTTATTAAAACAATTGATTAGAGGATAATCAAGCTTAAGGAGTCAACCTGATGATGCCATGAGCTTCCCCTCCCATTACCAACCCAAATGATCTACAATCTTAGATGAATGTAAACCTGATCAATAATAATTTGTTCAATTATTATATTGAAAGATAGACTTGATTATCATAATAGAAAATTTGGAGAGAGAAATTATGTTAATTACCGAAAACCCAATTTATAATTCATTTTAATAATGCTCATACCGTTTTGCTTAGTGTAATATTTATAACTGATCCAACATTTTAATATTATCTTGGTGTAAGATGTTTATCGAGTTTAAAGGTGTCTTCTTCAAGGACTTTGTCACTCGTGAGAGTGGGTTTGTTCCATTGTATTTCCTAAGTTATTTTGTATCTTTGGTAGGTCTTCTCGACCACTTTCTCAATAAATTTCGTTACTTACAAATAATAAAAAAAGATTTAAGTATCATTTTTTATTTTCATTATTTTTATATATCTATGATAATGTTCTGGGTTTTTTAATTTGAAACTTAGATTGTACTTCTAATCCCAAAATTACATATCAATGTTTTGTCACTTCGAGGCAAGATTTACTAATGCCCAATTGTCATCAAGAAAAATTAAATTCTAGGTTATATTTGTATCATATTACAATTAAAATGTGCCAATAGTTTATTTGGTCTAGGGCCATTTTTTATAGGTTTATGCCTGACATTAAATTATAGGTACTGCTTGCTTTCAACTTGCACAATAAATCAATAAATTGTAAATGCTAACAAATGCGTGTGACCAATAGACTCAATTCTTGTTTTTTTTTTTTTAATAATGAGAATGTGAGATTAACATTAGTTAGCACATGGCAAACAAGATTAAGATTGACTAAACTCTCTCAAGGGCTATCAGACAAACAGTTTTGAATAGTAATAAAAAGAGGTTTTAACAAGAACTAAATAACTTTAAAAGGTTGAATAAATATCATCATGTATAAACAAATCAGAAAGAATTTTCATGTTGACGTAAAAAATTAATGGAATTTTTATTAAATAGTTCACATGCAACGCACAATCCCTTAGAAGCTCAAATTAGTTTAGCACTACTCTACCTTCTTTGGAGCCCTCCTACTTCCTTCAGTCGCAGACCCATTTCTTAGAAGTTTATTACTTCTGTTTCCTCACCACAAATCGTGTAACAAGTCAAACCATTTTTTTTCTTAGCCTTGTAATACACTTACCTAGCCCTACTTGGGATGGATAAATCCTAATAATGTCATCCCTTTTCTTAAGTCCAATTAATTAATATAAATATATTACTTACGTGACACTTGAACCACTTTCTACCGAATCTATATATTTCTATATCATTAACATTATGTCACAGAGACAAGGATGTTGAGATGGATGAGTGAAGAAAAAAGAAGGGTAACTCATGATTGATATACACTAAGTATGAAAACTTGATTAAGATGGTTTAAGCATGTTGAACAAAAACCACGTAGAAACTGTGAATTAGAAAGAATATGCATGTTGAACAAAAACCACATACAAACTGTGAATTAGAAAGAATATGCATGTTGAAGAAGCTAAATGAGCAGAGTGACTCAAAGTAACATGCATTGAGATGGTGAAGGCGAATGTGCACACTGTCAATACCAGAGACATGACTAAAAATATAAGTGAATGGAGGAATAAGATTAGTTTGTCTTAAACCCAAATTATTGGGATAGGGCTTCAATGACAAATAGGCGCATTTTCAAAGGGAAGAGTGAAACGGATAATAGCTTGGTTTTGTCAATTTCTTAGCACTTTGTAGCTTCCTCTTCCTTTGTAGTTGGTCACCTCGACCAGCTCCTTTTTTCATTAATGAAATTTTACTTGTAACAAAAACAAAACGTGATAAAACTGCCTTAAATATATTATAATCATTATTAGTTCATAGCATAACATAGTTGTCTTGATAGCACAATATGGGAACCAAACCTTAAGTTTGTGAGCACAAGAATCAGAAATCAACATTGAAGAAAGCTAGTAGACAGTAATCTATTTAATTTTTAATGACACATCGGCAAATCCCTTCATCAAACAGCAAACTTTTTAACTTTCATAGAAATAGAACCAACACACCATTACAAACTATACATGGGAATGAATGTGGTTCAGTCTGTACCATCATATTTCTATATCTGCAAACTAAAAGTAGGTGCCATCAGGAGGCTGGACCAGCTTCCGGTTGTGAGGGGCTGCCATATCCTTCTTCAGTTGTGTCAGTATGTCCTCCATAGTGTACTCTCTCTGCCAATTTGCTAGCATTCCAAACTTCTTTGTTTCTACCTGTATCAATTGGATGTCATCAAAGATTTGTAAGTCAAAGAGTTCCAAGATACCCCTTAAGCTGTCTAGGCATAGTCACCATGGTGGGTTTCACCATATTCACCATGTGAAAAGAGGGATCTAGAGATCAATCCTGGCAACTGAATATGGATACAATTGCAATAACTGAAGAATTACAACCAAGTCATCAGTGGGACTAATAATGGATTACAATGTTACCATTCCAGTCTCGTGGTTTACACAAATCATGTTGATTCGTGAATGAAAACGAACACTTGGAGGCTTCTCCGGGTAATCTTTGTCACAGAACAGCTTCAACTGATAAATGCGACCTTCATGCACAGACTGAAATTGAAATAATTAGCTCATCATTAGCCATCTGTACTGAAAAACAAGTGCCACATACAAAAATATCCATGTCATTGTTTCTGCTTTTAGCTTAAGCTCAACTCAACAAGTACCTACTTGACTTGTTCTAGAATGCTAATAAAACCAGATTTCTATTACTTTAATTTCTTGTGTCCTGGGTGTGCTCCCTAAGGTCGTGAGATCGAGTCTCCCCACCCGCAACTTTATGTATATTTTTCAATGAAAAGTTTAGGGTCTCTCTACTCTTGCACTCTCATTCAAATGGGACCAGTGTATCAAGAAATAAATGAAGACAAAAGACCCCTAGTGAAACAATAAATAAAAATCCAATAGTATAAGCAATTCTTGAATATCTCTAGTGGGAAAAAACCAAGATGTGGACAGTGGTATTAGAAACAAAGAATTAGGTACATTTGGCACATATAAAAACAACGGAATAATTGGGTAGTTAAAAATATTAAATGAGCAAGAGGGACTTACATTGTGAGGACCAATTATGGTACCCGTCCAGGAACGCATATAGATGTCATCTCCATCATCCATACCATAGCTAACTGTGCCATCTCCAATACCCTTCTCTCCACGTTCAAGTTCCTCCAGCAATCTGAAGTTTCGTGGGACTGCATGATAAAACGAAGATATAAAAAAACTCATTTCTTTCCAATGCATGATCACAACTTGACACAAGCTCTAATAATTTCACAAGTATAATAAAATGACAATCTTTTTATAAGACAAACAAAAAAACATATTTCCTAATAAACTGGACCCCAATGATTTCAAGAGCTTAGAAAGAAGCACTACACACTAACAATTGCAAGAATCTTACAAAACACATTTTTCTTTGCTAGTCAAGAGTATTTTACAGCTTCAAGGTTCAAGAAACTTATAACCAAAGTTTTAAAATATTGAGCGTTAGGCAAGGTACTTCAACGACCAAGTATAAGCCTCAAAGCATGTGTTTTTAAATGACCACAAGCATATATTAGCATCATCTCCGATTAATTGGAGTCAGCAACATAAATCCAACTTCACCATTATCTTTTTTGGTATATAGATTATTTATTATCAAATAAGTGAAGTTCTTCCTCAGGATTATGCCTTCGGTGTTAAAAGCGAAAGAGTCTCAACTATCAAATAAGATCATTGGGGATCTTGGAAGAACCCATGCAATATTGAAAGATCGGCAAAATTGAAGAGACCAAATGGGTGAGGCTAATGGACAATGAAGAAGAAGATAACTAACGAATTCTCCACTCTCATAACACAACAAAAAATCAACTATAATCAATCCAAGAGCAATAAGATTGTCAATTACTAGGATTTTATCCAAGTTCTGTGGAGAGGATAAAAGAAGGCACCTTGAGTGGAATTTTAGAACCCCAGATGAAAACCCTAGGGAACCAACGCTCGGCTTGAGGCACAAGAATAAAATAAAAAGATTTGACCAAAAATTTTCCATCTCGACTCTTCATCCATTTCGTTGCGTCTTCCATTCTAGAAGAAAGATGGATAAAGGAAATACAACCCATCAATGAGGTGACACAATCCATTTCTTGATCATTCAAGTTTTCTCTTGAGGCCAAGTTCCAAGGACAATTGTCTCCTAACTCCCCGACAATATTTTCCTTTCGGTTTGATTGGTTCACGATGGTCACATAATACTTAAGAGTGCTACTCCACTTTATTCAGAAATTGCACCTACACTAATTCCATGGGTAAAATTGACTTATGTGAGGTATAATGAGCATATTAAGAAAAGGGAAAAACCCACAATGAGACAACCTAGATGAACAACATGTCCTTTCAAAGGCCACAGATTAGGGAGAGTTGCTAACAATTTATTCCCAGTTAAAAGCAAAACCTTAAAAAATAAGCCTTTATATTCCCCAAAGGTCATAGATAATTGAGAAAGTAAAGGTTTGGCTTTTAAATATGATTCCTTGTCTTCAAAAGACCTCATATTCATCTATTTCCATACGCCCCAACAAATCACAAATGGGAATAAATTCAGATTTCCTATTACGAGACGAGAATGCGTGAAATTTCAAATTGCAACACATTTCCACACTCCTTGGCATAATCCCAAAAGAAAAAAAAAGAGGGAAAAAGAAGAAAAAAGAAGAAGAAGAGAGACTCCAAATGCTGCTTGCTATTGCGAAATGAAGAAGCAAATCACTGTCGATTCCATATTCCTTCTTGTGCATAACACACTGGGTAAGAATGACATTCTTTTGAGGGTTGACTTGCCCAATATCCAAAATTTCTCTAGACAAACTATCTAAGAAAGCCAAATTGGAGGGGACGTGGTTTCCTCATGTGAAACTGTTGAAATATGGCCTGGAATAGCCAAATAAGAGTACTGGACTGTAGAACCTTTTATTTATTATTAAAGATTCCAGATTTAGTAAATTTTTTCAAATCACCTAATGCCACGCCCCAATTTTTGGGACCCACGATCCGATCTGCATCCCATGACTCAAACCCAAGGGTGAGATGAAATACCACTTGAAGGACCCCTCACGAGTCTACGCACAATGATTCACTTCACCCATTAAGACAATCTCCAAAAACAAATTCAGACTTGGCCATTAAACATGGCTCAATAAAAAATTTCTACAAAATTCAAAACATTTTGAAATGAAATAAGGCCAATTTTCGTGGGTTCCTAACTCCCATTAGGTCAAAGGAAAATTTTAAAAAGGGTGGTTGGTTTGTAAGAAATTTAAAACAGAAGTCAAAATCGTGACACTGTTATTAACACTCTAGATGGCTGCAAATTGACATTGTACCAAAAAAAAGATTCTACAGGTTTCGTTTGGGGTGATTTTTGGTCACGACCAAAAGTTTTGGGAGAAGTTTTGCAAAGGGGAATTAAATCCCCAAAACTTTCTAGTACTCAACATAAACAAATTCTATGTCTAAAGAGGTGTAATTATATCCAAAAAACTGTTAAACGTTAGACTGACAGAAATTTACCTTTCAGACACTTCAACTTTGAAAATGTGTAACTAATTACAGAAAAATGATTGGCATACGAGACCAAAACACTTAGGAAGGTATTTCAGTGTATATGAAGAGAAAAATACGAAAAAAGAGGTAATTGCTTAACAATTTGTGGAGTTAAAAGGTTTCAAACTCGAACTGAACTCTATGTTACTGCAATAGAAAACGCTCTACAGTCAATTTAAAAATATTAAACGGCGATTTTTCACCTAGATCTTTCTTGTGGGTTTGTATAAATCAACAAAGAACATCTCCTAAAAATATTGGGAGAGGCGGAGATTGGTGATGTCCACCTTGGTCTGCATCCCATCTCGAACTTTTGATTCCTCTGTCAAGGGTTTTGGATCTAACCCATTATTGTTGTCTAGTTTAGTAGACTGGGATGAAACAATTGCAACATGTGAGCTTCCTTTCAAATCGAAAGAAGCCCCATCATTTTTTACCAAGGAGGTTCTGATTATTTCTTCATTTTTTGGGAAGAAACTTCAGTCTTTGTAGATTGCTCACCTTAGCACTAGAAGAAATTGAACAATTCCTAACTGAAAAATTCGACTCTCCTCTTCAAATTTCACAGGCCTCGGCCTTTTTCTCTTTGGTGTTGGAAATATTCGCCAAAAAAATGTAAACTATCCACCATCAACTTTAGATTCTTCTAGGTCTCTCTTGGATTTAATCATTTTATTTTGAGAGAGGATGGGACAATGGGGTGGTGATGTAGATGGTAAAGTAGCTGGTGAATTAGGGATGAGTTAGATGGTAAAAGGTGACGTTGACTTGTAGGAGGTGTAGTAAAGAGAGGAGAATTGGGTGCAGGGATGTTAGACAATGGGTTTGGTGAAGCTGTAATTGAAGACATGTAGGGGTAATATGGGAATTAGGGGGTGAAAGAATAAGGGGTATAGGTTGTATGGATGAGATAGGTGGTGTTGGCAGTATATAATGAAAAATTGGTTCGGGCTTTTATCAGATTGAATTCAAGTCAATCTGAAACAGATCCAAAATTACATTGGATCTATGAAACTCAATATGAATACGATCCAAATATCTAGAAATCAAATTCGAATCCTATTTTTTCGGATCGGATTGGATATCCGGATCATTGCCAGACCTAGATGTCCCCACCAAATTTAGAAGGTGGTGGACTGCCACCTTTGCCAAGATTCTTCTTTCTTTCATCTTTTTTTCCCTAAGTTTTAAATTTTTCAATGGAGGTGTCACTATACCATTAGATAAAATAATTTCAGATTTTTTTCTACGTTTATTGGATTTATCCATGTGGCTTGATGAGCTAGAGACCCTCTTAAATTTTGGACAAGTGGGCATGCTCCTTTTAGAAACAAAATCTAGTATTGTTGAAAACTTTGAGAGAATGAAAATTATCTAGCTTTTTGACAAGAGGGAATTGATTGACAATTCAAATATTTTAAGAATGAGAGGATTCCATGGGGGACGCCCCAGCCATAGGAACCCTCCATCCTCTCATATTAATTCTCATCACTCTCTCTCTCTCTCTCTCTCTCACACACACACACACACACACACACACTATCCCTCCCATCTTTTTTCGCAAGTTCGTTTGGTTTGTGGTCGTATAAGAGGAGAATCATTCAGCTACCAAGCGACAAAGGAACATTAATCCCAAGATTTCGCAAGGAAAAATGTAGGTACTTCGACTAATTCTATAGTTGTTCAATATATAATAACTTTTTCACATGTTTCTTTGGTTTGTGGCCATATAAGAGGAGAATCATTTGGCTAACGAGTGACAAAAGAGCATTTATCCTAAGACTTCGCAAGGAAAAAGGTAGGTACCTCGATCATTTTATAGTTGTTCAATATATAATCATTATAGAAGTGTTCTAGAAGTGTGATCTTCTTCTTCTTTATTTGAATGATATGGAAAAGCTTGTGATGTTGTTATGAATATTGATATTGTACTTGACGTGATTATTTGACATGGTTGTGTGAGCAATTAGGGCGTAGGCACTTGGGTGAAAAATCTAGAAGCTCTCGAGGAAGGTCTCCGAGTGGGACGAAAAGAGTTCAATTGAACTGGTGGGAAAATCGATCATATGTGAATGTGTTGATGTGAAACTAATATATGCTAAAAATCGTGTTGTGGTGCTTATTACACTTCTTTAATTTCTATGTATTGAATAAAGAATGTGGCACCTAAGAGTTATGGCTCATATTGTGTTTTTCATATCTTTTTTCAAATTTTTAGATGTTTTGCGTTGAAGCGAAGCCTTAACAAGAAGAAAAAGAAAGACTACTTTGTATTGTTTCCTTCTTTATGCATGTATCGATGAACTTTATTAGTTGGAAAAGAAAGGCTTTCTAATTTCTAACCTTTAGCATTCCCTTTTTATGTTAAATGCCACTGAGAATCCTTGCAAGGCTATTTTTTTCTAGCCTCTCCCATCCATCAATTAATCTGATCTAACCGAGTGATCAATGATACATTCACTATGCAAAAGACAAATGTTGACTTCACCTTAAAGGACGACTAATCTACTAATGTCATCCATGAATCCTTCAATAGTTATAGATTTTTGTTGAACACTAAAAAGTTAGGATGGCTAGTCCTTAATAAACTTCCCACTTGTTATACATTTGTAGACCACCTAACCAATAAACAGATTAACATAATTCAAAAAACTGCAATAGAGGAGAGAGGGGAATCTTTTTTCCTTGCAAGGCAAGATGGAAATCTTGTTACCCGCACACTGATCAATACATGAGTGACACTTATACTTTTAAATGCAAATGCCAACCCATGGACTTTTTTCCAGGCCCAGAATCGTATGCACTATTTATTTTTTTTGTACCTAGAGAATTATAATTTTGTCTCCATGACTATAGAGACCAAATGAGGAGCCAATTTTCAGCTTGTTATGTTGTCAAGGAATGACCTTTTCTAGGTTATGATTAATCCAATAGGTGATCCACTGAATTGATCCAACATTAGAAGATCGTCCAGTAATTGATGACAGATGGAAGAAATTGCAACATTTCCACAAGGAGCATTACATAATACTACACCAAATCAAGCACAACTAGAAGGTAACAAAATAGAATTTATTTATTTATTTATAAAATCTATGTAATATGCATAAATATCCAAAAATGGGTGATAAACATCTCCATATAAGAAACAAACAACATCAAACATGAACATAGATATTTCCATAATCTGTTTAATCCAACAACACACCATTCATAAAGGTAAAATTTTCTACTTTATCCCAAAAACATAGAGAACAGTATACCCTTAGATATCTGAGAAAATACAGAATTTTCTCAGCAACAAATGCCATATTCCTTTGAAATTGACCAATACTCCCAAAAGATAATGAAATTGATCAAAACCCATTAAAATCTGATGCAGACCTACAGTAAACCAATCAGAAACAAAGACCTAGAACCAGAATTTCCCAAAACCGATAACCACTCATGAACCCAATATGAAAAACTCAAGGCATCATCATCATGAACTCATTAAAGCTTTCCAAATCAGAATTAATTCAAACAGAACATAATCTGTAAAAAAGAAAGAAACCCACAAAAAAACCAACACCCTAATATGCAAACCCATTAAAATTTATCCACATGTGCAGAAAATCATGAAAATTAGAAGAATCCGTCAGCAGATCTTATTAAGAAATCGATCACAGTTATATTAAAGAAGAAAGGAAGCAGAAAAACGCGAGTGGGATCTTACCCACAACACTCGATCCACCTGAACCAATCGTCATGGATGATAAAAGTGTTTTTCCTCTAATGGGGTGTTGAACTCGATTATGTGATCGACTTCAAATCATGGTTTTAAAACTCGGTTTCGTGTCTCGTCTCGCCTCGTCCAGGTCAGATACCGAGTCGTCTCGGACGAGTTTACCGATATTTTTAAGACGTCTCGTTCTAAAAATAAAAAAAATTTGAACGTGGGTTACAAATCTCGTTCAAAAAATTGACTTGCCCATTTGTCTCGTCCATGCCGAGACGACTCGGATGATACGTCTCAGTCACGGACAAGTTTTGAATCCATGCTTTAAATGAGAAGTTATTTAACAAGTCATTAAGTTTTAAGAGCGAGCCAAAGCTGAAAAAAAATTTAATTTTTGATTTTAATATAAAGTGCCCAAACATTTTTTTTAGTTTTTAGAGGTGCACCTTAAATAGGGCTCTCGTAATTTCTTGATGTGTCAATAAAATTTTTCATTACAAAAAAAAAAAAATGTAAAAGATGGAACTTATGAGCTCCATGGTTTTAAATCTCGTCCGAGACTTGCATCTTGATCTCGTTGTACAACAATACAGATATACATGGTGTCTCAACATTTACATCATCTTGCAAGATAAACAACATGTCTTGGGCGATATTTTGAAAATCTTGGCCGAGTCAATTGGGATTTTGATTAAAATAAATATTTTTTTGTAGAATTTAAACATGGGTGGCATTTGGAGGCCCTAAATAAAATCAAACATTTTTTCAACGTATGGGTTAGAAGTTTCGGAATTGATTGATTTTTTGTGATGATGATCTCTATGATGAGGAGATCATCCTCACAAAAAATCAACCCATTCTGAAGCTTCTAACCCATCAAAAGTGGTTTACAAAAATCAAACGGTTCATGATTCTTCAACTTATAAATTAGGGTTAGAAGTTTCAGAATGAGCTGATTTTTTGGTAAGGATGATCTTTTCACCATAGAGATCATCCTCACAAAACATCATCTCATTCGAAAACTTTTAACCCTTATTTTGAAAAATGTTTGGCTCTCTTTAGGGCCTCCGAACGCTTCCCTTTAAATATTTATTATATAAGTAAAACATGATTTTATGATTAAAAAATTTCTTATCTATCTTATTTTATGAAAAAAATTATAATTATTTTAATTTAAATATATGTAAATCAATCAATATAAATAGATCGTCTCGTATGAGATGAGTTGACTATAGACATGAGAATATTCATCTTTAGACTTCAATGCTACATTGTTTGGAGTCGCTACAATTCTTTTTTAAAAATGAGTGTGAATGGAAACCCGAATCAATTTTTTTTAAAAAAATCATTTTCCATAGTATTGTAGTGACTCTCATTAATAGAAAATGTATGATCTACCTAAGATCTAGGTAAGGAGATTCGTTTAGAGAATATGGAAGGTGTTAGGTTCCCCATTTTCTCCACCTAAGGTGGGTTACCTTCTAAATTTTGTCATTTTTTAAAAGATTAACATAACAATAAAAATGCATGAGATGCTTGAAGTGGGTGTGTGCACATAATGAATATGTACCTATTTGAAAGAGATTTTGATGCTAGTGTTGACATTAAAAATATCCTATGAAAGAGGATATCTCATGAAATCATCACATTTTACATGAGTTGAAATGTTGGTATAGGATTTTAGAGAAGTTCCATGGATTGAGTTTTCTTAAATCATAACCTTAATGCATGCATGCTTGGCTAGAAATTTAGTGTTTCAACCCTATCGAGAGAGTTACACGTTTCTTACTTAGCTAAATATTTGTGGTGTCTGTGCATAGTGTACATATGATATATGAGATGAAAATTTGTTTAAAAGGGACTTCAACCCCAAACCGCTTCAAGCATTTTATACCCAAGGTTGAGGTTCAATCTACTCGAGATGAATGAGGGTTTTCCATTACATCCTAAAGGTTTCTAAAAAGAAAAAAAATAGAAGGATAGAAGAAGAAGATGCAAGCTTAAGATAATAAAATTTTAAAAAAACTAATACACTCACCTTATCCCTTTGGTATTCTTGAATGATCTTGAATCTTGAGAGATGAACTTGAAGGTTGAATGATTTTGTTGAAGGTAGAAGATGAGAGTTGTTGAGTTGCAGTTTGAGAAAGGAGAAAATGAGTAGGGATTTTGGTAGAGTTTTATGTTGAAAGATGGGGGTTTGAGAGCATGAATTGTTCATAGAAAATGAGAGCATTTATAGAATTTTTGAAAAAAATTTAGGGATAAAGTGGTCCAACCCTAAAAATAAAGAGAATAGATATGAGGTTTAAGTTATTTCTTTTTTTATTTTTCATTTGTATGAGGGTAAAAGTGACATTTGTGAAGAAATCCTAAAAGTATTCATTAATCTTTTGTTTTTTGATAAATAGAGGTAGAAGAACAAAAAGTACTTTTGGAATGATAAGTATGGGTGTGACATGTGTAAAGGTAAAAGGACATAAAAAAAATAGAATGTATGAGAGAAGTCATGGTCAAAGCTATAAAATAAGTTTATGATCGACGTGATATAGTTATATAATTTTATGACTTTGAAATTTCTATTGACTGAATAATTTATATATTTGGGTGAATTTAGTATGTTTCTACTATATGAATATCTTTGTTTATTGGTACGACGATCACATGTATATTTTGTTGATGAATGTCTTCTTTTCATTTTACATTTGTTGGTGTAATTATTATAGTTTATTATGACTTTTTATTGATCTTGTGGACGAGAGATGGGGTTGTATACTTCCAACACAAAAAGTAATAAAGGTAGACAATTTTTTAGGTGTTCATCATGGAAGGTAATGAATAATTTGCATTAATTTGTATCAATCATAAATATGATATTATATATTTTATCTAAATAAATAAATAAATATATATATATATATATATATATATATATATAATATATATATATATATATATATATGGGTCCCGTTCGGCGCCCTAAGTTTTACCACACACTTTAACAAACGCGTTTTGTCCTACATGGGTTAGAAGTTTCGGAATGGGCTGATTTTTGGTGAGGAGATCATCTTCACCAAAAATCAGCTCATTCCAAAACTTCTAACCCTATCAAAAATTATTTACAAAAAATGGACGGTCCACGATTTTTCAACTTGTAAACATGGGGCTAAACATTTCGGAATGGGCTGATTTTTGGGGAGGATGATCTTCTAATCATAGAGATCATCCTCACCAAAAATCAGTCCATTCCAAAACTTCTAACCCATGTAGGACAAAAAATGTTTGTTAAAGTGTGTAGGAAAACTTAGGGTGCTGAACATTTCCCTATATATATATATATATTCTATTTACAAGAAAATGGTTTCATATGGTTTGATGAAGCCGAGAAGATTAATTATGACGATAATAAGTATGTGAAGAAAAAGACAAACAAATCTTTGGGGAAATGACTGGGTCTTATATGCATCAATAAACTGCAATATATTATAGTCTATGATGATATTAGTTTTATTGTCTTTGATAGTTATTATGTTTTTATTAAGTAATTGTATGTATTATAAAACATATTATTCTTACTAGAATATAATTGACTATGACATACAATAGGTAATGATCAGTAATGGATGCAAATTTTTTTCTTTATATAGTTTTATGTATGATGATACATGTTTTATTATATGATAGCTATCATGTTTTTATACAGGTTTTATTTTTCATATGTCCAATATTTAGAGGAGGTTTTATCGATTTTTTTAAAAATAAGTATATTTTGAGTTTAAAATAATGTTATAATATTTTTATTGATTAAAAACAATAATTGTTACTTTTTTTTCAGCATAAGTTGTTGAGTTATAATGTTAAAAATAGTAATTATTACACATATAAGGGCATTGTGGTCATTTTAACAGAATTCAAAATAGTTCTCATATACAAAACTTTGACAAAATAATTTCTGACAGTACTTCTCAGAACCTACATCAAATGTACAATATGTATCCAACTACTTCAGACAGTATTTCAAAAGGTACTTTTAGAAGTACTTATATTCTAAGTATTTCTGGCTCCTGTATCCACATAGGCCCTAAGTGTCACATGTTTGAGAGTTTTAGATGCGTCGTTGGATCGCACCCTATCTAACAATGTAATCCATTTGTCTGGTTATGAGTTTGGGAATTTTTCACACGAACCCAACATCTGTGTGTGTGTGTGTGTGTGTCCCATTTAAGTGCCAATTATTTGGCTAACACATTTTGTCTTACATGGGTTAGAATTTTTGGAGTGGGCTGATTTTTGGTGAAGACAATCTGTGTGATAAGGAGATCATCCTCCCCAAAAATCCACCCATTTCGAAACTTTTAACCCTATGTTTATGAGTTGAAGAATTGTGAACCGTCCATTTTTTGTAAACCACTTTTGATGGAATTAGAAGTTTCGGAATGGGCTGACTTTTGGTGAGAATAATCTCCCCATCATAAAAATCATCTTCAGCAAAAATCATCCCATTCAGAAACTTCTAATCCATGTAGGCCAAAACGTGTTGGCCAAATAATTGGCACCCGAACGGCTCCCTATATATATATTAGTACATAGGCCTTGGGTTTGGGTTGAGTTGGGTTGCTCGATCTTTCAATCCAAATTGAGGTCGAGTAGAGATAATCCAACCCATGGTCAACTCATTTTCTACATAACTCAGCCCAGGCTCATCCATCAATCAAGTTGAGTTTGGGCCTACCCGCCCAGGTTGCAGCCCCACTAAAATCATTAAACTAATCTCCATATATGGGACCTATCATGGGTTGATTTATTTATAGTAAGGTTAGAAGTTTCAAAAGAGGATCTTCATGATGAGCACGTGCATCATCAAAATTAGCCTTAGGTTCATCTCTATGTGGATCCCACTTACCCATGTACCAAAAACCTAAGTAAACATGGATCACCCCATATATAATACCAAATTTGGATGGAAAAAGTGAAATTTTTGAAAAAAAATATTAAATAGAAACAAACAACAATCTTTATTGATACTGCATATACCTTGCACTATAAAAAGTAAAATTTATAAACCTATAATAAAAGGACTCATTATAGTAGTAATAGAAGGACTAGTATTTTGAAGAAGCCTAATTCTTCATTGTGTCCTTGATGATGCTCCCATCTTTGAAATCAAGCAAATCAATGTTCTTGCATTTAGTGCATTTTGGAGCTTCTTCCACCGACATCAAATTGAGAAGGCAACGCGGGCATCCCATCAATTTCATTGATATTTCTTTGGGGTTATTGGAGACTCGGTGAGGCTCTTTCAAATTAAGTTCTGATGATACACATGAGCTCGAAGGCATTGTTGCTGGCGAAAAGTCTATTTTTGGACTCATTCCTTTTCGACTCACAATTGACTCCCAACCATTTCCTATGTCCTTCATATAGTAGATTGTGCCAGTCTAATATAGAATAAAATGCTCAATTTAAAACTCCATCAATTGAAACAAAGACACTAATGTTATTGACAACATAGATTAAATCTACAATAAGTAAATCAATTACATAAATAATGAATGTAGACGATGATGGGGTTATCGAGGAAGATGCTTTAGGGAAGGTAAGAGGGTGTGTTACCTGAAGGTCAAGGAATTTTTGCCAACCTGAGGGGAGAGGATAGGGTTCGTCTAGATCGATGGACAATGAAGTGAGTTCGGGATTTATGAGACCATGGTCAATCGGGAATGGGATAGGTTGATATGGGTTGGTTTGGCTTGAACTTGGGACGACACCATCACCACCAACCTTTGGAGGTGCATGGTCTTTAATACCAATACCACGACCACCGCCACTATCACCACCACCACCATGACAAGCCATTGTATAAGGAATTGAAGTAAGTAACAAAGAAAATTAAGGAGTTCCACTCTTTATACCTTTCTCTATATCATTTTTCTCTGGTTTTCCCTTTATGATGGGTTCTTGGGCTTGCTCATTATTGAAATTTATATAGAGTGGACAGCCTAATAATCTTTTTAAAATTAGTTTTAGATGCGTTACTTTAGGCAACTATTAAGAAATATTAAATTGGGAATTAAAAGTACTGATACACTCTTTGAATGGAAGTGGATCCTCTGTCACACAAGATTTTTGTAACAACCCTGTAGCATACTTTCAAAGGATGAGAGAGAGGTATTTAAAAAAAAAAAATTAACATATCAGTCTCTTGTGATCATGACTTAGATTTGATTAAAAAAAAAAAAAAACAAGTTTATTTATGCAGATCCATGTCTTTAAAAATGAACGACTATTGAACTCCCTAGATTTTACGTCCTGAGATCCTATTTTATCACTGATGTGGTGCTCTTCCAACCGTTTAAAGTGTGCTGTAGAGTTGCTACAGGATTTGTGTGCTACAGAGGATCCCCTTCCTCTTTGAATGTAATAACTTGTAGTTCCACATGGAAATATTTCTTTTATAATGTATTTAATAGAGATTTTATTGTAACTATTTAAGGCAAATTCAACTTCAATGTTTTCCGCACCTTCAAGCTTAGCTACCAATGGATCGAATCATAACCAAAATTTGATTTAAAAGCTCAGGATCTGGATCAAGGATTTGGATTTGATAAGGACACGAATTGATAGTTTATCAGATCAATTTTGGATCAATAATATCTTGATTCGATAGGGACCCTATTGAAGTATGGCTAAAAAACAATTGGACCTAGTCCAAACATGTTTTATTTTAGACCAGTCCAAGGTAATTAGTGTTGGGTTTTATCACTTAGGTAAGTAGCCCCTTTATGTAGTGCTTCTAAAAGGGGATTTATTTTCTATTGTTGTCTAACTCAAGTCTTTTCTAGTGGAGAGAGTAGAGAAAGATAAAAAAATAAGAAAGGAGAAGTTGAAAGGTTTGGGAAGATTAAGATTGAGAAGAAAAATGTGAAGGTAAGTGATAGAGGTGACTCCTTGTATCGATTTGCTCATTTTCTTCATAGTGAAATTAGGTTTCAATGCTTATACCTCTATGGGCATAGTCTTAAGGTAAACCATGTAAATCTCTTATCTTATGGATTGAGTTTTTCTCATTTGCTTTGAGTGGTTGTGATTATTTATCCTTTTGTTACTATATTGGTGTTTATCCTTCATCATCATTATCAAACAAGATTTTGAAAGTATAACATATAGGTGTTTGGTGAAATATCTAAGAGGTGTTTAATCAAATTACTAAGTTTCACTAAGGTATTTACATACATAACAAGTGGCAATAAAGCATTGGTTAGCTAAGGCGTTTGCAATGGCAAAGAAAGGTACAAGGGATGAAGTTTGAGGTGAAGTCTTTTCATGAGAAATTAAACTTTACATTGTGTCAAAGGAAGATGATGAATATTCTTATATGTTAAGAGTAATAAGTTATTATTAGTAGGGGTAGTATTATCTTTTTTTTTTTTTTTTGTTATTTTGGTTACGATATATAATACATTGTGCGGCTAGGGTAGGAATCAATTCAACTCCTCCCATGTTTCTCCAATATCGTCTATTTTCTTTATCATACTTTTAATCTACATGGTATCAAAGCACATCATAAGAGTTTGAATCTTTATTTTTTTTATTTTATTTGCTAATTTTTTCTATTTCTTGGTTGATTCATTAGAAAATTAGATTCTTTTTTTTTTATATTATCTAATTAAAGATTAACAAAGAGTTCGTATTCAATCCTTCATGTGGAAGTACAATTGTGGTTGTGCCTAGATACTTATGTGAGTGGACTTAACAATTTTTTTAACAATTGATATTGTTTTTAGGTAAGTTTTGTGATTCTCTGGTGTTTTGAAATGTATTTGTAGTAGTATTTGAGTTCTTTTTAACCATAAAATTAGTTCTTCAATTTCTTCTGGCTTATGTGATTTCATTAAGAGATTTTTTTGCAATTTTTTGGTGGTGCAATTTCACAATGAGAAATTTTTCTCTAATTTTTGGAGGTTTTTCGTAGATCTTGACTATAAGGAATTCGTGTTGGGGAGATTTTTCACCAATAGAAAATTAGTCACAAAAATATCTAAAAACCCATGAATCCTGCTTGCTAGAGGATTTAAAAAAAAATTGTGGGGGAAACACCGAAAATTTGGAGAGCAGTTTTACTATATTGTCATGGTTGATTTATGGAATAAAAAATGAATATGAGGAGTTCTCAAGATCTTCTAGGGCTTCGGGTGACTTCTATTAGACTCAATTGAAGCAATTACTCAATTACATTAGTAGTCTAAAACAATAGAGATGTTTTTTAAGGCAAAGGGAAAAGACAACTACTTGCTAACAGATTAGCCTACTTTTAAAGATTCGAATGTGATAGATGTATGGGAGCAAGAAGATGCTTAGATTGTGAGAAGATTGTGGATCAATATGGAACTAAGATTAGTGCAAATATTATTTTCCTTGACACCCCAAAGGATGTATGGGAATGAGTGAACACGTGTATTTTGGATCAAATAACATCACCTGAATTTATGAGCTCACACAAGAGTATTTTGCTCTACAGCAAGATGACAAGAACAAGTTTTTACCTCTATGATGCGAATGCGTGAATAACTTAATCAACACCAACCTATTACATAATGCAAAAATAAAGGGAAGACATGGATGTCATTTGTTTCCTTTCTTCTCTTCAACCAGAGTACGAGGCATTTGGATATTAGATCTTGGGTAGTCAAGATCTTCTATCTCTTACAGATGTTTTCTCTCAACTTAAAAGAGTCACATTATCAGATAATAACATTGTTAATGATGATCAATCGGCTTTAACGATTCTTGGAGATCATAAAAGCCTTGTTCGAGGTGGTCGTGATAATAAGAGTAGTAGTAGAGATTCAGGAGGAGGCCGTGGAACCTATAAGTGTACTCATTGTAACCTTGATGGACTTACAATAGACTATTAGTGGGATTTATATGGCAAACCAACTACTCATCAAGTTTCATCATCAGTTTAAGATTCAAATCATATACTTATTTCTATTACTTCTGGCAATTTGTAGAGAATGAGTCCATTATTCTTTCTAGGGAAGAGTATGAAAAAATCATTGTCAAATCTACTCAACCTTCTTCATCCATTGTTACTTTAGCCCAAACAGGTATGACATCCTTTTGTTTACTGTTAACATCTAGTATTTGGATCATTGACTCTGGTGTAATAGACTCTATGACAAGTAACCCTAGTTTGTTGTTTCTTTTCATACCTTTATTTATCAAAATGTTAAATTGGCCGATGGTTCATATTTAAAGTTGTTGGGTTGGGTACATCTCAACCCCATCCTAAGCTTTATTTGTTTTATGTGTATCCTTAAATATTTTTTTAACATTTTATTTGTTAGTCAAATAACAAATAAATTACAATGCTAAGTAATCTTTTTTCTCAACCATTGTGTTTTTCAAGATCTAAAGAAGACAATTGGTGGTGAGTATGAAATATGTAGTCTATATTATTTAGATTATGCTCTTTCTAGTACAACACTTCATTCATCTTCCAACTCTTTTCAGGGATATTGCAAGCTTGGCCACCCATCTTCTCGGATTTTACGTTGTTTAATTCTTAGTTTGTCATGAGTCTTTCTTTGATTGTGAAACGTATCAATTAAGTAAACATCATCATTGTAGACACCCCAATTTGAACAGGCCCTACTAAAAAAAGGCTAAAATTGACGTATTTCATTTGAATGGGCCTAAGGGCCCAAAACCCTCAAAATAATGATTTTATTTCAAATAAATGCCTAAGGTCTTTTGTTTGGCCCATGGGTTAATAAATATTGTGGGTCACCCCTCACCGCCTCACTTCTCTACCAAATCCAACCATACCCTAATCAAATCCAACCCAACTTTTAAGCCCATTGGACCTAAAACCCAACTCAAAACTATTATCGTAAGCCCGAGTCTCAACCCAAATTTACCAATCACCACAATAACTCAAGATCATTACAAGTGGACACATGTCACACTACATCCTCCATCCTCCCAAAAAAATCTACAACCGAGTTACAGTCATATTCTTCTAACCAAAACCCATTTCATTCAACTCACCTAACACTCAATCTACAACCACTTCCTTACACCCCCATTTTTCTAATTAAAACTCACTTCATTCAACTCACCTAACACTTAATTTACAACCACTCCCTTATACCCCCATTCTTCTAATCAAAACTCACTCCATTCAACTCACCTAACACTCAACCCAAATGGGTTGAAAGATCCAACTCATTTATACCTATTTCCACAAATTCCCTTCCACTACCTTCAATTTGCACACACACCCTCTCACAAACCTCAGACCATTCTACCCCTTTTCACCTTTTCATCATATTTTACCTCTAAAATTTACCCTCAAAATCCTATAACCCCCCCCCCTTCTCAACACAATACCCTTAGGAAGTCTTGAAAATCTCTCTCAAGCTTCTTTCAACTCACTTTCAACTCTCAATCCCTTCTCTAACAAGTTTTATTTTACAAGCATATCAAGACTAAGTAAAAGAAAACCTATCTCTTAAAAAAAAGCAAGTCAAGAACAAGGTAGATTAAGGACTAAAAGAAAAGAAATAATCATTCTCTCTCTCCTCTTCATAGTTTTCCCTTCTGCTTCTCCCCTCTTTCTTTCTTTTCTTTTCTTTTTTTAACCTTAAGATGGGATGAAAACCTTCCTCTCCCTTTGATAGATTGGGTTTCAGCTCAGTCAAAAGGGTAGACGTTGAAAAATCTTTTTTCAAAAAAACATTTCTAAAATCCTTACACCAATGCACATACCGTAAAAAATTTGAAACTAAGGCCTTGGGCTTTTCCCTATGAAAATGGGCCCTCGACTAAAAAGTTTGCATTTTTCAAACTTGCTCAAAGGTATGGACTATAGAAGGGACCCTTCCTTAATAAGAAAGTCTTTTTTATTTTATTTTAAATCGAAATAAAAAACTCCCGCACTTGATGGCACAAACCGATTTCTAAACTTTTTTTATCTTCATTTTCAAGTTGACTGAATTCGAGGTTACCACCAATGATGGAGGGAGTATGGTGCCTAACACCTTCTCTACTCTCTAATATGAACCCCTTTAGCTAGATCTAGTGTGGACCAATAGATTTATCCGTACGAGAGTCACTAACAAAAAAATTATTTTTCGAAAATTACTTTACGGGTAACAATTCACACATTTTTCTAAAACAGAATGGTGACGACTCCAGACCCAAGTATGAAAGATCTTCAGACTCAGAAATATCATGTCTACTATCATGTATACTATCATGTTTCTTTTCCACCTAGTGTAAATGGTAGAGTGTCTAATCCTTTTCATTTAATTCATTATTATGTATGGAGACCTACAAGAGTTCCATCGCACCTTGGTTTTAAGTATTTTGTTACTTTTGTGGATGATTTATCAAGAATAACTTAATTATTTTTAATGAAAGATCATTTAGAATTGTTTATAATTTTAAACAGTTTCATATGAAAATAAAAAGTCAATTTGGTATGCTTATTTGCATTTTTCATTCTGATAATGCCAAGGAATATTTTTTGGTCATTATGTTACATATATTCACTCCCATTGAATTATTCATCAGTCTTCTTATATGCATACCCCTCGACAAAATGGGATAACTGGATATAAGAATTGATATCTAATAGAAGTTGTCCGTGCTTTAATGTTCTAGATGAAAGTTCTTAAAACTTACTGGAGTGAAGATGTTCTCACTGCTTTCTATCTTATCAATAGGGTGCTTACGCGTATTCTCGAGAGTAAATTTCCACACGAGATATTATTTCCTTATAGTTCGTCTATTCATCTTACTCCAAGTGTTTTTGGATGGGTTTGTTTATTTTCTAGGACTTGGTCGGGATAAGTTAGATCCAAAAAGTTTAAAATGTGTATTCCATGGCTATTCCCATACAAAAAAGGGCTATAAATATTATAGTCGTACTTTGCGTAAATGTTTTGTATGTGCAGATGTTACATTCTTGAGTCTGTCCCATATTTTTTTTACTACACCTTCTAATTACATTGGTATTACTCCTGCTACATTGCTTATTCTTGTTTATATTCCTACTATTCCACCTCTTAAAGTGTATTACATGAAGACTACCCCAACACCAACAATGAAAACATCTTCTTCTTCTGTAGATATAGTTCATTCGCTTGCTCCACTTCAAGCTGAGTTACCTATTATTTAGTATAAAGGTACTCGTTCTTGTGTTACTAAACATCCCATTGCTAACTTTGTGTAATATATTTCATTATATTCTTCTTTGTCCATTTTTATTTTGTCAATGTTTTCTATTTCTATTGCTAAATGTCTTCAAGATGCCTTATCCCATCTAGGTTGGAAGACAACAATGGAAGAGGAAATGACGATCCGTCATAGTAATGATACATAGAATATTGTCTATCTTCCTCCTAAAAAGAAGGTGGTGGGATGTATATGGGTTTATGTTGTTAAGTTTCACCCTGATGGCACAATTGATAGATTGAAGGCAAGATTGGTTGTAAAGGGTAATACATAGACGTATGAAATTGATTATGCTGAAACTTTTTCTCCAATAGTTAAGATTGCTTTCATTCGCGTTATTATCTCTTTAGCTACTATGGTGAAGAATAATTTTTACAGGGTGTTTTGTAGGAAGAGGTGTATAAGGAACAACCACCTAAGTTTGATATTCAGGGGGGTGGGAAAGTATGTAAGCTCAAAAGGGTACTCTATGGTTTGAAACGGTCCCCACGAGCATGATTTGAAAAATTCAGTAATGTGATTCTTGAGTTTGGGATATCGAAGTATCATACAGACCACTCCATTGTTCATTATCACTCTACTAGTGGGTATATTTTTCTAGTTGTATATGTGGATGATATTGTATTGATAGGGAGTGATGTGATTGGGATTGAGAAGTTAAAGTTATTTTTACAACAAAAGTTTCATACTAAGGATTTTGATAAGTTAAGATACTTTTTTGGTATTAACGTTGCACATTCAATTGGTGGTATTAGTCTCTCACAAAGAAAGTATACCCTAGATTTATTATATACAACTGGTTTATCTGGATTTAAACTTGTGGATTTTCCCATAGATTCAAAATAAAAGTTAACTATTGGTCAGGGATATATTTTTTATGATCCTGGTAGGATTAGGAGACTTGTTGGGAAGTTGAACTACCTCACCATTACCAGGCTGGACATTTCATTTGCTGTGAATATTGTTAGTCAGTTTATGAAAGCTCATAAAGTACGTCACTGGGTAGTATTGCAACGTATTGTTAGGTACTTGAAGAGTTCCCCAGGACATGGTTTGTTATACAAGTCAAATAGTCATACTCGCATAGAAGGATACACTGATGCAGACTGGACAGGTTCTCCTTCAAATAGGAGATCCACCACCGGGATTGTACATTTTTTGGTGGTAATCTTGTGACATAAAAAAGCAAGAAACAAATAGTTGTTGCTAGAACTACTTGGTTGAGTACAAAACTATGTCACATACGTCTTGTGAGCTAACCTGGTTGAGACACCTTCTTCAGAAGATAGGTATTACAATAGAACTACCTATGAGTATTGTAGACACCCCAATTTGAATGGGCCCTTACTTCAAAAGGAGTCCAAAATGTGTTTTATCCAAAAGAGTCATTAACAGGCCTCGAGGCCCAAGTCTTCAAAACCCAAGCCTTTTATTCAAAAGAAAAGCCCTAAGACCTCTAAAATCTCATGGACCCACAATAAGGTTTTTAAAACCCACACCTCTTCAAATCCTCACCATTCTAACCTCAAACCTAAAATCGAGTCTCAAACTCATTTCTAAACCCACCTAAGGCCTACCAATCTTCAACCACCCTAAGCCCCATCTTAAATAAATCCCAAATCTAAGCCTGACCCTGACCATAGATCTAAGACAATTCCAATTGGGCTATTAGAATCATTTCACAATCAACATTCAGTACGTATTTCACTTATTCACTAATCACAAATTATACGAGAAAAGTTGGCATACGATGAATCAAACTTTTTGCTATGAGATTTTGGAACCTAAAGTGTGCATTTCAATAAAAGTATGGCACCCAATCGTCACTCTAATTCATGCGGTTTGGTGACAATCTTACTCGACTCGATAAAAGCATCGATCATCACATAATACAAAATCTATCTCAATCTATTTTGATTGGGACTTTGACTTCCAATTCAAAGTGAGGAAGAGTGGTTACCGTTTTTCCTTTCAATTTTTAACCTAGGTCACAATCAAATCTTAAGCCTAACATGCAAGAGCCCACTCTAAAATCAAATCCCTACACAAGTCCAAACCCATATCTATATCCATGATCTTAACCAATCAAGTTTCACACAATATATGATCATCACGATGGACACTTGTCACCACCACAACCCACCTCCCAAAATCACTCTACTCAACCTCATCATTACCCTCAAAAGCTAATCAACCCCCATTTCAACCCACACCACATGTCATAATACCCTCATCATTTTATCCAAAAACTCACCACAAGCCATCCATACACCTTTTCTCTTTAGTCTCCACACCTGGCCCATCATAAAACTATACATGACTACCACTTTGGAACAAATGTCACAATACCCTTAACCCTCCTGAAACCTAACCACATAACCCCCTACAAAAATCATTGTCTTAACCATACACCCACACTCCTCAACATTAACCAACACTCAACTTAAGAATGAGGTGCCTAACCAACCCAATTGGATTTTATCTATGTGTTTGGGTCAAAAGCACATCATTCACTCTTTTTTATTAAATTACCCATCCCCAACATCAAAATGACAAACACCTTATGTCTAAACCTCATATCATTTTTAACCCTAAAAGCAATTCCCAAAGCCTATAAAAACCTTCATCTCCCCCATAAAATTCCTTATGCTATCAAGCCTCTCTTTATTCTAAAATCCTACACAAAATTCCTACTAATCCTCTACTCTCTTTCTCTCTCATTTATCTTCTTTAAAAAAGGATACACATAATTCTACTAAGGACCTAAGAAGAAGAAGAAAGGAAAGAAGAAATCAAAGCCTTAAGGTGGGTTAGATTAGGTTTTTATTTAAAAGTATTATTCCCCTTCCTTCCCGTCCCCATCTCCCTTCCTCACTTCTTTAATTTTTGTTTAGATAACTCTTAAGATGTGATGATCACCCTCCTTTACCTTTGATAGATCGGACTTCAATTCTATCGAAAGTGTAGGGGTTGAAGTTCTCTTCAAAAAAAAATTGTCATTTAAAACCTCTACTCACAACTTGCACACACCACCAAAAATTAGTTTTGAGGCTAAGATAATTGGGCCCTTCTTTCATGAAAATGGACCCATAGCCATCAAAACCTAAAAAGTCTTCAAAATTATTTTACTTTAAGGTAAAGTTACGAATGAGATTCCCTCTCGCAATAGGGTGATTCTTGTTATTCAAATTGAAAATAATGTCCCCCTTTACTTAGGGGGTACAAATCGTATTTTCCAAATTTTTTTAAATGACCATGTATTTTAAGGTTACCACCTTTTGGTGGAGAGAGAGGATTGCATAACACCTTTTCCTCTCTTTAATCTAATATTTACCTAGATCTTAGGTAAACCAACATGCCTATCCATACGAGAGCCACTATTCTGTAGAAAATTGATTTTTCTTCAAATTATTATTCGGGTGGTCATTCACAGCATTTTTAAAAAATGAATGGTGGTGACTCCAAATCCACGTAGCGGAGGTTTGGATGGGAGGATAAAGTGAACTTTGCACAAATGGTAAATGGGGGAGATCCAATTACTTTTGAAGAAAATATTGGGAGTAAGGAAAAAAATGGTTGGATGAGTGTTATGATGGAGGATATGAAGTTTTTTCACAAGAACTTGATTTGGGAGTTTATCAATAAGTCAATTATAAGGCACAAGTTCAACCAATGCTTGAACTTAATCTCTTTTTTGTTGAGATTGGAGGACACCTCCCTAGAATGTTATCTCCTCATGTAAAATTAATATTATTATGAAACTTCTAGTGGTAGCTCAATTATTTTTGTAGTGAAATATACGATTCAGGTTGTTTCAACTTCTATTAATTTATATTTGATAGGGATATAAATTTCAAAATTAATTGACTTTTTATGTGTTGGGCTTTGTGGAGCCTAACTATGTTTGATTCGGTTGACGACCCGACCCGACTTGAATAATGTTTTGCGTGGTATTTTAATGGGAAATTTTCTGAGGCTTAGTCCAAGGAGTGAAGGTTTGGGCCAATAGGCCCAAGCCGAAGCGCTCATGGACAAGTCTCCTGGGGGTCCAAGGGGCAACACCCCCGGGAAAAAAATTTGGGCCCGTTTTGTAACCCATTGTGAATCCTATGCTCAGTATATAGAAGCCGTTTTTGGTGATTAGGGTTTTTTAAGATTTTGGTTGTCATTTTTGAGACTTGAGCCGTACTTTGTAATTCTTTTCCATAATAGTTGAATCCCTGCAACTCCGTTGACGTAGGCAAATTGCTGAACCACGTAAATACTATCTTGTGCGTGTGATTACTTTCTCTTTTTTTTTTTCAACGTGTATTTTTCTCTATTTTTGTTTCTCACAGGTTGGGAATTTTGGGTTGAATTCCTTACATTATGGTGATGATCTTTCTTTTTTGGATGACGAGGATGTCCGAACTTATGTCTGACTAAGGGGATCGAAAGAGCCAGGGTCAGAGCCAAGGCATATGGGTCCCTCCCCTGGGTACTTGCAATGCCTACATGATCTCACAACGAGAAGATCACTATGAAAACTAAATAGTCTACAAATAGCCCACTCCATATCTAGAATGTCAACTTTGGATGAAAAACTCAATTGAAGCATTAGATAAGAAAAAACTAAACATTGATACCACTATTAAGTAACTCCACAACAAAAGGACTAGTAATAAATAACAGTTGTAGTAGTAGAATTACTAGAAGAAGCCTAATTATTTCTCCTTGGTGATATTCTCATGCATGAAATCAAGCAAAGCAATGCTTTTGCAAATCGGGCACTTCGGGGATTCTTCCGATGACATAAACTCGATGCTGCAACTTGGGCATCCCATTAATTTCATTGATGTCACCTTGGGTTTGTTGGAGACTACTTGGGCCTCATTTCCATTAAATACATACGAGCTCGAAAGCGATGGTGACGATGATAGTGCCGACCAGTTTGGTGTTGGTGTTGGTGGCAATTGGTTCATATTTGGAGTGGTTCCTTTTTTACTCACGGTTGCCTCCCACCCGCCTCCCATATCCATCTTATAGTAGATCGCGCCGGTCTAATAAGGAATAAAATGTTAAATAAATTTTCTCCATTAATCAAAGCAAAATCACTAGATAATAAGAAAACACATCGATCCTTAATTAAAACAAAATCACTAGTAATAAGTAAAGTTAATTAATGACTAATGAACATATACGCATCGATCACAATACGAATTTGTGATTTTTCGAGAAAAAATAGCACTTTAAGAAAGGTAAGAGGCGAATGCTATCACCTGAAGATCCAGGAACTTTTCCCAACCTGTGGGGAGAGGATGGGGTTCATCTAATTCAATAGGCAACGAAGCAAGTTCAGGATTTATGAGACTATGGGTGAGCGGAATAGCTCGATGGGAATCGGTTTGGCTTAAACTCGAGACGACACCGCCACGATCAATACCACCACCTTCACCACCACCACCACCACCATGACTGGCCATTACATATAATAAATTGAATCTTGATTCAAAGAAAATATTTTTCTTTATGTATCATTTTTGTTCATCATTGGAACTTATATAGAGTGGACACCCTAATATGATTTTAAAAAAAATTGTTTAGAAGCGTTACAGAGGCTGCCAATAAAAGAAAATTAAATTAGAAACTAAATGTACAGATACAATTAACAACTTTTATTTAATGAAGATTTATTGCAACTATTGAATTCGTTTCTAGCTAGAACTTCTGTTTCTCAACCGAGTGGGCTCAAGATAAATTTCAATGTGAGTATGTGACTCGTCCAAAAACTCGTTTGAACCAATTAGTCGTGTCGACTCGGGTGATTTAATTAAATCAGCTTACAATTACAAATTAGGTTAGAAATTTAATTATGCATCTACATTTAAAGTTTTTATAAAAGGCCAAAAAGATATTATTATTTATTTTTTTTAAAAAGAGGCTACTTTTAAATATTTAATAAAGGATTGGGATCCGCTGACTCTTAAGAACGACTCATGAAAATAAGACATGATCCCAACCCTTTAAACACAAAATCCAATGGTTTAGATTTATGAGCATCTTCGCAACAAAATCTTAGAGATACTTATCCCGAGGATAAATCTCTACCATTGGATTTTGATTTAAAGGGTTGGGATCATGTATTTTTTTCATGAGTCATTCTTAGGAGTCAAGGGATCTTGGCCCTTTAATAAATATATTTATCTAGTTTTAAACCATATGTTATAGTAATTAAACTTCAAATGCTATGAGGAGATGGATATCCTAAATGATTTTTATTTTTTAGTTCTAAGTACAAAATTTTGAAAGACTAGTAAAATACAAAGCCTCCACAAGAGCTTTTGGAACTTCATCTATGCCATCCTATTTTTAGTCAGTAAATACATATTTAAGTCAATTTGTTTTCTCCATAAAGGTGTATTTATTTCTTGAGTTGGTGATCAATGAGGCCTTTGAAGTGGTGTCCATGAGTCGGTTCCTAAGGCTTTTAGAACCGAAACCATCATATTTTTTTAGTTCTAGTTCTTGTTGGTTCTAATTCCAATTTTAAAATTAGTGGACTTGGAATTGAAACCAACAAAAACCACAGATATGGGTGCATAAACCAATGTTTATCCTCCAACTTAAAAGAAATCAAGAAATGAGAGCAAATTTTTTATTTTATAATATATTTTAGTTATTTGGTTATAAAGTAATATATCTATATAATATATGGGTCGCATTCATTTGTCAAATTCCTAGACAAATTATTTTGTCTTATATGGGCTAAAATTTTCATAATGGAATGATTTTTTATGCGGATGATATCTATGATGAGGAGGTCATCCTCACAAAAACTCAACTCATTCTGAGATTTCTAACCCAAATGTATAAGTTGAAGAATTGTGGACCGTCATTTTTTAACTGTTATTTTGTAATCATTTTTCATGGGGTTAAAGGTTTCAGAATGGGCTGATTTTTGTGAGGATAATCTCCTCACCATAGAGATTAGGGGTGCACATGGTTTGGATTTTGACAAAATTAGAATCGAACCAAACATAATCGGTTCTACAAATTTGGAACCGAACCAATCCAATTACCCTATAGAATTGAATCAATCCAAACCAACCTTGGTTTGGATCGGTTCTCGGTTCTCATACTTATTATTTTTAATAGTAAAATTGAAATAGTTAAAACTTAAAATTAGGCAAAATAAATATTAAACAAAGCATCACGCATAATACATTAAAAATAAAAATCATGAAAAAATTATAAAATAAAAATCATTACCTAGTAAGAGATGATTGAAAATCAAAGTCATTTTTAAAATCAAATGATGCTTATTGCTTGTTGCTTTGTAATAATAAGGGGGCATGTTTTTTATGAGTTTTTATTAAAAAAAAAAAAAAAAAATAGAGGAGATGAAGTTGAAGACTTTAATGAGTTACCTCTAACACACAAACACAATTGTGTGAGAGAGAGAGAGAGAGAGAGGTGTTACATCTTTATTTTTTGACGAGGGTGGTGAGGTGGGGAGGTGGCAAGTGGAGGTGAGTGAGGGAGACGAACGACAGTTAGGTTTTCTTCAAACTAAAAAAGAGATAAAAAGAAAATAAAAATAGATATATATATATATATATATATATATATATATATATATATATATATATATATATATATATATATATATATATATATATATATATGGGTCACGTTATTACGACCCCCTTTGCGACCCCCTTTGCGACACACCTTTTTGTCTTATATGGGAAAAAATGTTTGGAATGGGCTGATTTTTTGTGAGGATGATCTCTATGGTGAGGGGATCATCCTGGCAAAAAATCATCTCATTCCAAAACTTCTAACCCCATCAAAATTGATTTACAAAAATTGGACGGTCTATAATTTTTCAACAAAAATCGGACGGTCTAGAAGTTTTGGAATGGGCTGATTTTTTGCCAGGATGATCCCCTCACCATAGAGATCATCCTCACAAAAAATCAGCCCATTCCAAACATTTTTTCCCATATAAGACAAAAGGTTGTGTCGCAAAGGGGGTCGCAAAGGGGGTCGTAATAACGTTGTTCTATATATATATATATATATATATATATATATAATATATATATATCTAATATATATATATATATATATATATATATTATATATATATATATATATATATATATATATCGCGTTATTACGACCCCCTTTGCGACACACCTTTTTGTCTTATATGGGAAAAAATGTTTGGAATGGGCTGATTTTTTGTGAGGATGATCTCTATGGTGAGGGGATCATCCTGGCAAAAAATCATCCCATTCCAAAACTTCTAACCCCATCAAAATTGATTTACAAAAATTGGACGGTCTATAATTTTTCAACAAAAATCGGACGGTCTAGAAGTTTTGGAATGGGATGATTTTTTGCCAGGATGATCCCCTCACCATAGAGATCATCCTCACAAAAAATCAGCCCATTCCAAACATTTTTGCCCATATAAGACAAAAAGGTGTGTCGCAAAGGGGGTCGTAATAACGTGACCCATATATATATATATATATATAATAGGGAGTGGTTCGGCAACTCTAAAGTTTGTCAAGTTTGGTGCCAAACATTTTTTGTAAATCACTTTTGATGGGGTTTGAAGTTTTGGAATAGGCTGATTTTTTGTGAGGATGATCTCTACGGTGAAGAGATCATCCTCACAAAAAATCAGCTCATTTTGAAACTTCTAAGCCTAGTTTACAAGTTGAAGAATCGTGGACCATCCAATTTTTGTAAATCACTTTTGATGGGGTTAGAAGTTTTGGAATAGGATGATTTTTGGTGAGGATGATCTCCTCATCATAGAGATCATCCTCACAAAAAATCAGCTCATTCCAAAGCTTCTAACTCATATTTTGAAAAATGTTTGGCACCAAACTTGGCAAACTTTAGGACTGCTGAACCGTACCAATATATATATATATATATATTGGTTCGGTTCTCGGATTGGTTCAGTTATATTATACCCCTAATTTGGAACTTAACCAAATCAATCAGATTTTTTTTTACTATCTGCACCCAAACCAAACCATGCTCAATTCGAACCAATTCAATCCAAAAGGCTTGGATTGGTTCTGTTCTTGGATTTACCCAATCCAATGTGCAACCCTAATAGAGAACACCCTTACAAAAAATCTAGCTATTCCAAAACTTTTAGCCCATATAAAATAATTTTGTCCAAGACCTCATAGGGATGTCAACATTGTCCAACACTTTTTTTTTCAATAATACCCCTAATCGTTTGGTCTTATAGTGAAAAACATGAGGGCATGTCAATCTTTTACATAAAAAATATATTTATTATGTCATTAATAAATGCATTTATTATGTTGAAAAATATATTTTATTCAAAATAATTAAATGCTCATAGCATTTATTATGTAAACAAACATTTACTGTGTAAAAGATTAACATGCTCTTGTATTTTTCATTAAAAGATAAAAGAATAAGGGGTATTATAAGAAGAAAAAAAGTGTTGGACAATGCTAATGTCCCCATGAAGTATTGAACGTTAACGCATATATATATATATGGGTAGCGTTCCTACGACCCACATTGCGACACCGTTTTTGTCTTATATGGGTAAAAAGGTTTGGAATGGGCTGATTTTTTGTGAGGATGATCTCTGTGATGAGGGGATCATCCTTGCAAAAAATCATCCCATTCCAAATCTTCTAACCCCATCAAAATTGATTTACAAAATTGGACAGTCTAAAATTTTTCAACTTGTAAACATGGGGCTAGAAGTTTCATAATGAGCTGATTTTTGGCAAGGATGATCTCCTCACCATAGAGATCATCCTCACAAAAAATCAGCCCATTCCAAACATTTTTGCCCATATAAGACAAAACACTATGTTGCAATGTGAGTCGCAATATGTGTCTACGGAATCCGACCCTATATATATATATACTCTTTTACATGAAGGAGTATTACTAATTTTATTTTCTTCATTATTTCATAGTTTTCCTTGATTTTTTTTTTTTTTTCTATTTCAAAGTTTTCCGTGTGGAGATTCTAATCTTTGGGTTAAAGAATGCCTTTAGAATGAGATAAAAATTATGAGATAGGGATGAACATATTGATATTAGGTTGAAAAATATGAAATTGAGGTGAAAATGATGAAAAAGGGTTGAAACGATGAGATTATGCTTCAAAACAATAAAGTTTAGGTATAAATTGATGAGAAATTGGTTCAAAATTATTAACATTTTCAAGGTTATTGTCTTTAAAATGATTAGATCAAAAACAGTTTGGTTGCTTTGATAAAAGGACATTCTCATAATTTTAACATATATGGGTATTTTTTATATTTTACCAATTTTGTTAACTGATTTTTAATTTTTTATTAACGATTTGACTGGGTTAACGAAAGTCAAGGGGTAGACCTCATCTTACATTTCATAGAGGGGAACACTAATATCACCCATTTCGCATGAGTTTTTTATTAAATTACCCTAGAATTTAATATTTTATAAAATTTAAAAGAAATCAAACATGATTGAGTTGGGCTTAGCCAACTTAGGCATGATAGGGTTTAACACTAGTTTAAGGTACAATCTACCTCCTTAGGATTACGTTAGGACTCAAACAACCCTGACTTGACCCTATCTTTTGCCACCTCACCCACAATGAGTTGATGTGGTATACACGTAGATTGATGCATTAACCACAATGCCACCATCTAAAATATCAAAATTATATAATTCTTTATTTATTTTAGAGGATTCATCGATATCAAACTTATGATAAAGGTTTCTTAGGGCCAGCTAAATCGTAAGGCAAGTTAGGCAATTGATTAAGGCCTTAACTGAGAGAAGACTCTCTATTTTTATTTTTTAATAAACCCCTTAAGAATGTTGAAAAAAAGCCCCGCTTTGCAAAATAGCAACCCCACATTGATAGTTAATAGTTCCCTAATCCCATGTTGGACCCTACTTTGAAGTTTTCATAAGAAAAAAAAAGTTCTTAATAAAGTTTCACGTATTGGAAGTTATTAAAAGAAAATAAAAAATTAATGCCCCCTAAATTTTGGTGAATATTAAAGATAACAAGGTATTTTGAAACTGATGACATGCCTCCCTTGACTTCAATCTTCTAATTGACTAATGGAAAAAGACATAATACTATATTTTTCAATCTCTACTCAAAATCCTTGTATTTTCTTTGTCAAACCAGTCATCTTCAAGCACTTCAATCTTTATTGTATACTAGAAGGTGGCATGCGTAAATGCATATGATTATAAGGGTTTCTATAATTTAAAACATTGATAAAAGGGTTTTTGAATATTCATAGTAAAAAAAGAGATATCTTTGTAATTTTGAAAATACAAACGCGACTCTAGGATAGAGGGTAGTAGTTTTCTTGTTTTTTTTTAATACCAAAATAACCTTGGTTATATTAAATTTAAATATAAAAATGGAGCCATTTATGGCCATTCAAATTTTGATACGAACCACTTTTACTGCCTTCTCTCACTATAACAGTAAAGATGAGTAGATTGAGGTAAAGGGGAATATCATCAATTTTGAAATACAGGAGTATCTCAAATATATTATCATAAAATGTTAAGATCCAATCATAAAAACTAGTAGGACATGAATTGGATGGACTTGACTTGAAATTCAAGTGATCTTAAAATCAAATTTTGAGGTTTTGGATCATTGGAGTGAGTCCGAATAAAACATGGTATAATATTTCCTTACTCGACATTATTTGACCTGATCCGAATTACTTGAACCTATAGATGATTTCTCCAAATCAAGGGATCTTTCTAATGTAAAATGTTATTCAACCTAGGCCAATTGACCCTGAAGAATTTGGATATGGTCTTAATTAGTATTGTCATGCCCTCAATTTTTTTAAATCTCGAGGGTAGAGCAAAAAAACATCAATATCTTCAAAGCTTAAATATGATATGAATTTCTTCCAATAATTTCGACAGAATTTTTCCTAAAAATTGGATTTATGAAAAATTTTCACATGTACATATATATATATAATCAAAATCCATATATCCAACTACACTCCAATCACCATATCGTAATGGCTATATATATATATATCAAAAAATCATAACTATAAGAATAATTTAAAAGTGTTATATACATTAACTTCACATCACATATCGATCGATAGTTATCTACGTCATAAACACTAACTCTCACACTTTAGACAACAAGACACAATACATAAGATGCTAATATATATAAAGAAGTATAAAACTATACAAAATAATTCCATTAAACTCTAATCTCAACTCACATATAACAAAAATAATATGCATCATCTTGATCCTACGATCCTTCTATATAATGTTATCCATCAAGAATAGGCATCTCGATAGGTTGGACATCTGTAATATTTTGTTGGTAGTGTAAAATCCCGAGTTTTCAATTCGTATCTCGCGAAAAAATAAATAGTGAAATTTTGAGAAAATCTTGAAAGTGAGACTTATGGGTAAAACTTTATGAGGTTTTTAATCATTTTTAATGGAATCTGACCTCACCATTAGATTTAAAATGATCGAAAAACATACTTTATCCTGTAAGCACGTTCAAGTGTGAGTCCGAATAGAAAAGTTACAAAATCCTCGATTATCGAGTCGGACTAAGCTAAAATAGTGATTTTTTGCTAGAACAAGAATTATTAAGATTCGATTATAACATTGGGTTCGTAATGAAAAATTATTAAACATTGACTATTTATTTGTCATTTTTAGTGCATAGAAAGTCGAATTATTGTCAAAAACAAAAATGACGTCAATTTTAGAGGTCACCTCAGGCCAAAAATGTAAACTTTTGATAGAGACATAATTTGTAAAAATTGAGTGACCATTAGATCTGGAATGAAAAATTAGGCGAAATAGAGTATTCATTCGTCACTTTTGGAGTCCGGACGGTCAAATTATCGTCGATCGAAACAATAAACGAAATACCGATTTCATCCCAAATTTTATATAAATAAAATTTTAATTTTATTTTTAAAACTCGTCTTCTCCAACCCGTCTAATAGCCAACGAAAGTTTTCTTTAAATTTTTTTTTTCAAATCTTCCACCTCAGATCTTTCACAAACGGCTCGCCATCGACGACCGACGCAGAAGGGAGAAATGTCCACAGCCGCATTCTCTACAAAACCCACCCAATCTCTTTCCATTTCATTTTTTTTCACCCAATATCGTCAAAAATCAGTTGTATATATATATACGGGGGTTTCAAAACTTCGATCTCGGATTTCGCCTGTTTCGGGGTCAAACCGTCTTCCACCGTAGAAGGGAGAAATGCCGACGACATCGAGATCTTCGAAACCACTGGTCAGATTCAAAAATCAGTAGTTTCGAAATTCAATCCATCTCGATTTTCGTGCACGTACTTCAATTCCATCGCCTAGTGATTGTAAGGAACTTTCAATTTCTATTAGTAATTGTAGATTGTGAAAATTACATTTAGGATTTTATTAAAAAATTTGTAGTGAATTTCCTAAAATATCAAATTCAATCGGTTATTTCAAATTCACACCAGAACTTGCATATTTGATATGTTTAATTATACTTTTTAACAAATTATACGTGGGTAGGATATTTCAACGAGCTATTTCTGTTAGTTGGGTCCTGTGCACCGCTCGGATCCTGTTTTGATCTAAGTGTTGTACTTTTTTAATATTATTGATGAAAATGAATTTTATAATTGGAAAAAAATGATTTACTATTCAATGAACTCAAATTGAATTGATGAGTATAAGAAAGTGGATATTTTGTTTGAAAGATTGAAAACGGTAAAAATCAAAAAAAAGAAAAACAATGGTAAAATGTCAGACACACCAGAGGAGTGATGTCTGCATTTTACATTGTTGTGTTGTATGTAGGTTGGTGAACGGATATCCAGGGATAATGTTACTGGTTGCATGTTCATTTACTTTCTGTTAACGCGATGCGTTATTTACTTTTCTGTTCTGTTATTTATTTTAGATCGATTGGTCACAGTTGCATGGTAGGAAACTGGATATCCATTTTCAACCTTGTATTGTTAATTTCTCTTTTGTTTTCAAATAAACGTGGGTAGGATATATAGCTATTTTGTGAACTGTTAAAAAACTTGTGAATGCCTAAAGGGATAGTACGTCATATCATCCGGAGTGGTGTACTATCCTGGGATGTACGGTATGGACCACCAAACTCATACGTGGTATGGGACGCGTATAAGAGTGGAGTCACAACTTGAATCCGAGTTTATTCCTCTCTATCTTTACCAGTGAACTTGTATTGTAAAGGTGGTCGTATACGAATGATTTGTATATTTGGGAATCACATGCCGCCTGATAGGCATAGATGAAGATGATTAGTCAGTGATCACTAATAATCTGTAGTAGTCAAACGTTCTGACACATCGAAAAAAGATCCATTGCTTACGATCACGTCAAACGGTCAGGCTGAGCCAGATAAATGGTCAACCAAACGTGGTAAATGCAGCAACCGGCCACAAAATCAAGAACTAAAAACCAGAGAAGAATTGTAACATCATGTTCCGATTGGGAACGATCCAATCATGAATCACAACTCTCTAATTTCAATACTCTACCATAGTGTATTATGTATCTGTTACTTTACTTTGATATATAAAATGAAATGCATGTTTAATGTTTCTATTTGGTCAATTAAATTTGTATATAAAGAAAATGCTATAGTAAGTACTGTTGATTGATCTAATGCTAGTTTTTAAATGTTTAGTTGTTTATCCCTAGCTATATGTAACAGTTAATCGTAGTTTATTCTGTAAAACTTTGTAAATGTTAAAATGATTTAGTATGCTTATTCGTTCATGCTAGAAGAGGTTATTTGTGACGCTCCGCCGAACACTACACAGATCCTCATGTCAGATCTCGAGGTACTAGGTGGTATCTCAAAATTTCGGCATGATCTCTTCTATTTATGTTAGCATTCAAAGGCGTTCAACCTGCACCTGATAAACGACATACAATCCTGCATATACATACATAATGTAATAACTAGCGGAAGCCTATATACATCTAATATCGTACGATAGATCAGAGTGCGGAAGAAGAAAATTTATATACAGGATTATATAGAGATTTTCTCACTCTAACAAAAGTCATAACGCTCAGAACAACATCTATAATACTACCTAGACAAACTAACACCATTAGAGGGGTATAGCCCCAATACTCACCAAGTGACAAAGTCTGGCTATCTATTTGACCCACCAAATGATTCTCACTCGTGCTCTATACCTGCCTCGCCAAGCTTTAGATCTGAAACTAAAAAAATAGAGAAGGAAATGATGAGTAACAATGGTTATCCAGTAGGGAATCAAACAATTTCTACCAATAACCTCTCCTAACATGAACGAATAAACATACTGAATCATTTTAAAATATGAAAAATTTTACAAAAGAAACTACGATTAACTGGTACATATAGTCAGGGATGAGCAACTAAACATTTTAAAACTCACATTACATCGATCATCATTACTCACTATAACATTCTCTTTTTATACAAATCTAATTGATCAAATGGAAACATTAAACATGCATTTCATTTTATATATCAAAATAAGGCAACATATACATAATACACAATGGTGGAGTATTGGAATTAGAGAGTTGGGATTCACGACTGGATCGCTCCCAGTCGGGACATGATGTTACAATTTCTCTCTGGCTTTTAGTTCCTGATTTTGTGACCGGTCGCTGCACTTACCACGTTTGGTTGATCATTTATTCGGCTCAGGCTGGCCGTTTGACGTGACTGTAAGCAATGGGTCTCTTTTCGATGTGTCAGAACGTTCGACTACTATAGATTGTTAGTGATCACTGACTAATCATCTTCATCTATGCCTATCAGGCGTACATGTGATTCCCAAATATACAAACCATTCGTATACGACCACCTTTACATTACAAGTTCACTAGTAAAGATAGAGAGGAATATCCCGGATTCCAGTTGTGACTCCACTCTTATACGCGTCCCATACCACGTATGAGTTTGGTGGTCCCTACCGTACATCCCAGGATAGTACACCACTCCGGATGATATGACGCACTATCCCTTCAGGCATTCACAAACTCTTTAACAGCTCACAAATTAGCTACATATATATATATATTATATATATATATATATATATATATATCTATATATATATATATATATATATATATATATATATATATTACTTTTATTTGAAAACAAAATAGAAATTAACTACAAGGTTGAGAATAGATATCCAGTTTCCTACCATGCAAGTGTGGCCACCTGGCCTAAAATAAATAACATAACAGAAACGTAAACAGCGCCTCGCGCTAACAGAAAGTAAATAAACATGCAACCAGTAACATTATCCCTGGATATCTGTTCACCAACCTACACACAAGACAACAACGTAAAATGCAGACATCACCCCTCGGGTATGACTCTGACATTTTACCGTTTCATACCCTTTTTCCCTTTTTCCGATTTTTACAATTTTCAATCTCTTCAATAAAATATCTATTTTCTGATATTCATCAACTCAATATGAGTTCATTGAATATTAAATCACATTTTTCAACTGAAGAATTTATTTTTATCAAAAAAAAAAAAAACAAATTTTTTATCAAAACATGGTCCGAGCAGTGCACAAAACCCAATTGATGGAAAATAACCCGTTAAGATACTCTACCCACGTATAATTTGTTAAAAATTACAACTAAATATATCAAACGTGCAATTTCTGGCGTGAATTTATAAATAACAAAAGAATTCTATATTTTGAAAATACATCAAAATTTTTCTAATAAAATCTTAAATGCAATTTTCACAATCTACGATTACTAATAGAAATTGAGAGTTCCTTACAATGTCTAGGCGAAAGGATCAAAGCGTGTGCGCGGAAATCGAGGATATCGGCACGGAAATCGAGACGGATCGAACTTCGAAGCCGTTGATTTTTGAATATGGCCTGGTGGTTTTAAAGATCTCAACGTGTTCGTCTCTTCTCCCTTCTACGACGGAAGACGGTTTGACTCCGAAACCGATGAAAACCGAGGTCGAAGTTACGAAATCTCCGTATAAAAATACGGCTGATTTTTGACTATACGGGATGAAAAAGACGAGAAAACGGAAGGAATTTGGTTGAGTCATGTAAAGAATGAGACTGCGGACGTTTCTCCCTTCTGTGTCGGAAGACGGTTTGACCCCGAAACGGACGAAATCCGAGGTCAAAGTTTCGAAATTTTCGTATACGAATACGACTGATTTTTGACGATATTGGATGAAATAGAAAGTGAAACGAAGAAAGGTTGGGTGGGTTTTGTAGATGTCGAGGCTGCGGATCTTTTTCTCTTCTGCGGCGATCGTCGAAAGTGGACCGTTTACGAGGGATCTGAGGTGGAAGATCGGAAGAAAAACAAATTTTTTTCGTTTATTATATCGCGGCTGTTTGGACGAGTTGGGGAAGATGAGAGAAAAAATTAAAAAATATTATTTAAATAAAATGTGGGACGAATTCGGTATTTCGCTTATTGTTTCAACCGACGATAACTTGGCCATCTGGACTCCAAAACTGACAAATGAATACTCTATTTAGCCTAATTTTTCATTCTGGATCTAATGGTGCAGTCAATTTCTATAAATTATATCTCCATAAAAAATTTACATTTTTGCATGAGGTGACCCCTAAACTTGATGTCGTTTTCGTTTTTAACGATAATTCGACTTCCTGATCTTCAAAAATGACAAATAAATAGTTCATGTTAAATAATTTTTCTTTATGAACCCAATGGTATGATCGAATTTTAAAAATTATTATTCTAATAAAAAGTCACTGTTTTAGCCTGGTTTGACCCGATAATCGAGGATTTTGCAACTTTTATATTTGGACTCGCATTTGAGTGTGCTTACAGGCTAAATTATGTTTTTCGATCATTTTGAATCTAATGGTGAGGTCAGATTCTTTTAAAAATGATCAGAAACATCCTAAAATTTTACCCCTAAGTCCCACTTTCAAGATTTTCTTAAAATTCCACTATTTATTTGTTCATCGAGATACGAATTGAAAATTTGGGATTTTACATGATTGGCAGAAATTATTTGTTTCCTTACTAGGTAACCATTGTTACTCACCCTTTCTTTCTCCATTTTTTTAGTTTCAAATCCGAAACTTGTAGAGACAGATGTAGAAAATGAGTGAGAATCATCTGGTGGGTCAGATAGACAGCCAAAGTCTGTCACTTGATGAGTATTGGGGTTATAGCCCCTAATGGAGTCGATTTGTCCAAAAGTATTATAGATTTTGATTTTGAGCGGTAGGACTTTTGTTTGAGTGAGGAATAATTGTATAATCCTGTATACTGGTTATTCTTCCGTACTATGATCTTTCGTACATTATTAGACGTATATAGGCTTCCGCTAGTATTCTACTTTATCTGTATATATGTAGGATTGTATGTCGTTTATCAGGTGTAGGTTATACACCTTGGAATGCTAGCATAAACAGAGAAGACTATGCCAAAATTTCGAGGTGCCACCTAGTACCTCGAGATCTGACATGGGGATTTGTGTTAGCGTTTGGCGAGGCACCACAGATAGGGTGAGTAAAAAGGAAGTTACTCGATTTTAATAGTCTTGACATTAATGGTTAACCAAGCTAATTTATTATAAACAATACATTTTTTAAAATAATTAAACAAAATGAATAAAACTAGAACTAAGTTAGTTGTTAATTAACCAATAATGAAATATATTCATCTCATAATAAAATAAAAAATATAAACATGTCATAAGAATATCAATCATGGTGGTGTATTTGATAAGAATGACAGTACACGACCAATACAAAAGTGTCGATCTCTACGTCAATGCTCCAATACTTAACTAGTGTGAAACTCATTGTTAGTTCCTGATTTCATAGTTGGTCGGGCAATTTACCATAATGGTTGATCGTATTTTTTTTACTCAAGTTGACTGTTAATCTTTAACGGAGATTAATCTTTTTACTACTATAGACTGTAAATGATCATTTGATAAGCCAGCTTCATCGTACCTTTTTAGTATACTTGTGTCATCAATCAATCTAGTCATGTACAAATCACCTTTACAATATAATTTGTTATTTTTCAATAAAGATAAGATAAGAATTTCCTATTGGAGAGAATATTAAACTCTTATTATTCTAAACTAATTAGTTGCTTTCAGAAATAACTACTAATTAATCTTTTAGGCATTCATTATCTTTTTAATGGATAACAAAAATAATAATTTATATTTTTTTAAATTAATTTGAAATAAATTAAAATAAATTTGTAAGTGTGATGAACTTCTGAAAGCGCCCTCGATCCGCGGGGTGTGTACATCCGCTTTGGATTTTTGAGGTTTGGAAGTCGCCACCTAGTTATTACAATCTAAAAACCAAACATTGACTCAAGATGGATAAAAACAACTAATCTATAAAAAGAAACTAAGTCTGGGGATCATGTTACAGGGTTGGAAGGTGTTAGGCACCAACCCCGTCTGGCAAACGCCAGTCTCTACTAATTCTCAAGAATATTACATTACTAAAGACATAAAATAAATAAAAAAGACAAAGAAATTATACTTGTGACGATAGCATCGACTTGTTCCTTCAGATATGGTAAAATAACTTCTCGTATAAATTCTCCTTGCTTTGTTTCATCACCGGATCTGTTTCGGATCTCCAAAACGAAATATCTCCTCCTTAAATCTGAGTTTTTCCTAGTTTTGTGTGGGTTTCTAGATGGTTTTTGGAGAATTTTAAGAGTTTTTTTTATAAAAGTTAAGGTTTGGATGATAGGTAAGGGATTAGGACTTCAAAATCAGGGTTTTGGGAAAGCTAAGATAACTTTTTGACCTATTTTTTCTATGATTTTCTTTGACCTACGAAATTAGGTTGTGGATGCTCTCTATTTATAGAGTTTTTTTAGGTAAAGTTAGTGTTTGATTAGGTTTCTTTTTAGATAAGATAAATTAGGATTTTGACTTTAGTCTTATGAGATTGACTTGATTTTTTTAGATTAGGGTTTTGACTTAAGTCTTATGAGATTGACTTGGTTGTTTTAATTAGGGTTTGGACTTAAGTCTTATGAGATTTACTTCGTTGTTTTAATTAGGATTTTGACTTAAGTTTTATGAGATTGACTTAGTTTAGATTTTTAAATTAATTTTATTAAGGTTTTACTTTACGTTAATTAATATTTTATTTATTAATTTCGAAATTAAAATTTTTAAAAATTAAAAAATTATCGTTTTGCCCCTCAAGAGAACTTTTGTGTTTCAAGTCGATTTTCGATGTTTCGAGATGTATTAATTTTTCATAAGGAATTCGATGAGATTATTGGTTTGTGTCATTTACAAATTTTTTGGCATTAAATGATTGTTAACCCTATGAGGGGCATTTTTGTAAATTTGTCGAATTTGATAAAAATTGACGAAATCATTTATTTGATTTCATTTTGTTGTTTTATGTGTTCGAATAGGTTTTCTAAAGCGTATGGGGGCTCTAAGGATGTTTTAATATTAGGGGTATTTTAGTAATTTGATAATTTTTTAGTGATTTTTATCGTAAAACTTCTTTTTGTTTGCAAAATGATGATTTATATATTTTTTAAGTTATATTTTCCTAGCGTAGCATGGTTTCTACAGTTTTGTTAGTTTAAGATACCTCATCTGAATTTTTGAAACATATCTAGTAACAAAATAGAGCATTAGAATAATCATCCATCATTGGGAAACCGTCGCGATCGGGTTGACAAATTGATTCATCAAGCAAGTGCAAAAATGGGGTGTATACAATTTCTCAGGTATTTTAGAATTATAAATATACAATAGTATATCAAAAATAGTAAATCATAAAGCAGTAAACATACAGGTATACCGTTTCACGATTACCATCATAATTGCATCATATACTCTATTACACAATGCTTAAAAACACTCTGATCCTGAAAATTTCTCAACACAAATACATACATCCAAGAATCTCATTCTCGATTCTGACTAATTAAGACTTTCATTCTTGATTCCATTTTAAACTTACATATTTCATCATTTTTTTTAGATTATTACCCAGTGAAAATTCACTTTCAAAATAGAGTATCTTAACAATTTTTAAAATGAACACTCTACAAAAATTACTATGAAAATCATTTTGTTTCAAATTAATTTTCTGATTACACTCACCCAAGTTCATTTATTTTTATTTCACAATATTAAAATATTAGAGAAAATGTAAAAAAAAAAATTATTCTACAATTCAATGCATGAATTTTGAATTTAAATCATAATAAATTTAAAACTAACTATCAAAATTGAAATAAAATATATTTAATTAAAACTATACTACAAATTTGAAATTAGTTTCCTACCTAATACATATAACATAATTTTTACATATCCCTACGACATTAAAATATTTTTTTCTAGCTAACTTACTTGACGATTCGACAAAATATTCAAGTGACTAAATAGATCTCAACATCATAGATATTTTGTTCTTTAGTGTTTGATCTTACTTTATGTCCAAAATATGTTTAAATCTCAATCAAAGGTAACGTACACGAACTTACTATAAAAACCCACTTGTTTTTTATTTTTATTTCCCTCTCACGGGAATGAATGAACTTCATGTTACAGTATAATATATAATAATATAATATAATATAATATATTATATTATAATATATGTAGACATCCCATTTTTGTAATCACCTGATTAATCAACTTGTCAACCTAATTGCAACAATTCCCAATAATGGATGATTACTCCACTGCTTTATTTGTTTTTAGATATGTTTCAAAAATCTAGATAAGGTATATCAAACAAATAAAACTGTAGAAACTATATTACGTTAGAAAAATATAACTCCAAAAACATAGAAATCATCATCTTACAGATAAAAAAGAAAGCTTCACGGTAAAAATTACTAAAAAATGATCAAATTACCAAAATACTCCTAACCTCAAAACATCTCTAGAGCCTATATTACACTTCGAAAAACCTTTTCAAAGACATAAAACAACAAATCAAATCAAATAAACCATTTCGTCAATTTTCACAAAATTTGACAAAATTACGAAAATGCCCCTCATAAAGTTCACGACCATTTTGCACAAAAAAAATCATAAATGATAAAAACCAATATTTTCATTGAATTTCTTATGAAAAATCGATTTCAAAACATCTTGGAACATTAAAAAACGACTTAAAACGAAAAAAGTCATTTTCAAGGGTAAAACGATAATTTTACAATTTTAATAATTAAAAATCTGAAATTAATAATTAAAATATTAATTAATATAAAGTGAAATTCTAATTAAAATTCAATTCAATCATGTAATACCCCAGATTTTTAACTCGTTTCTGGAAGAAGCCAAATGGTGATATTTTGTGAAAAATGTCGAAAAGGAAAATTATAGTAAAACATTCGGATGTTGTTATAATCATTTTTAATGAAAATTTACTCCACCATTGGATTTAAAGAGGTAGAAATATATACTTTAGCCTGTAAGCAAGTTCGAATTCGAGTTCGGAGGAAAAAGTTATAAAATCCTCGAATTTTGCGTTAAATGGGATTCAAAACAGTGAAATTTTATTAGAGCAGAATCAGGAAAATTCGACTTCACCGTCGCAACGAAAAGTTATTCGAAATGGAATACTCACATGTCATTTTTCGAGTTAGAATGGTCGGGATTTTGTCGAAAATAGAAATAACTAGAAAATGTCAAAAATGCCCTCAACCTTTATTTAAAAGAAATAGATCCTTTTTTTTTCTAAAGAACTCAACTCAGCCATTCTTTAAAACCTAGGATTTCAACCCTTCCCATTAAGATCTATCGCAAACGAGTTCGAGTTGAACATCGACGAAGAAGGAAAAATCGTCGGCGTTGTCAAACTCCACATTCTCACCCCATTCAACCTCCATAGCCTTTCCTTTCTCTTAGGCCTCTACTAAAAACCAGTAATAGGAGTTTTGATTTTACCCACTTGGAGTTCTACCTAGTTTGAAAAAGAGTGATCCATCGTTGTTGAGGGATGATGGACATCTCCATCGAGGGTTTCGCAACCAAATTGATTCGTTTGACATTTAAGTTCCACCAAATTCGATGTTTCAGACCGCCACTCCTTTATGTCTAAGCTAATTTAGCATGTCCGATAACCACAAGCAAGTAAGGGACTCTCGATTCTTATTAATAACCGTAGATTTCAAAAAATTGCATTTAGGGATGTTTCAAAACTTGTATATGTTTTAAATTTATAGAATGTTGCTTAAATTATTTCAAATTCATGCTAGAAAACGTTATGTTTGATGTGTTTTATCGTAGTTTGAATATTTAATTCGTGGGTGGGTTATTAGAATCGAAAATGAGTGAAAAACGAAGAAAAAATGGGAAAATTCGTGAATTTCCAGCGTTCTAATGGTACCACCATGTTCCAATCACGGTGCCACCGCGAAAATCAAAAAGTGCTTGAAATTTTTTTTTGATATTGTTTTTTGATTCCTCATGCTTTTAACATGCCAAACGACTACTTATGGCCTCCATAACTCCTTCAAACGAAGTGAAAAAAAAAAAAACAAATTTTCGTCACGACGGGAATGTTTTAAGTATTTGCGTGATACTTTTACATTACTTTGAATGAGGTTACAAAACTACATGGCTCTTCTTATGTTGTCGAGGGCCTTCATTTACAAAATCCATTTTTAATTTCGACAACTTTTAAAAATTGAGTTTCCGACACTTAGCCAAATTTTCATCAATTTTTCTAGTTTTGACAGTTTGCTTTCGTATACCTGTTGGGACCTCGTTTTAAATAAACCTTTATGGTTTTTGATGGAAAGACCAAAAATGAGTTTGAAAGATTGAAAATGGATGGTTTGATTTGAAAAAATGAAAAGTGAGAATGTCGAGAGAATAGAAAAATAGATGAATCGATAAAATGTCAGAGTCACACTAGAGGGGTGATGTCTACATTTTACATTGTATGTTGTATGTAGGTTGGTGAAAGGATATCCAAGTTATTAATGAAAGGGTTGCATGTTTATTTAAATTTATGTTGGCGCAGAGGCTCCGAATACTATTTTTTATTTTAAGCCAGGTGGCCATAGTTGCATGGTAGGAACTGGATATCCATTCTCAATCCTGTTCTGTTAATTTCTCTTTTGTTTTAAATGAAAAACAATATATATATATATATATATATATATATATATATAGCTATTTTGTAAGCTGTTAAAGGGTCTGTGAATGCCTGAAGGGATAGTGCGTCACATCATCCGGAGGGATGTACTATCCTGGGATGTACGATAGGGACCACCAAGCTCATACGTGGTATGGGACGTGTATGAGAGTAGAGTCACAATTGGAATCCAGGTCCATTCCTTTCTTATCTTTACCAGTGAACGTGTATTGTAAAGGTGGTCGTATATGAGTGGAGTGTTATTTTGGGAATCACATGCACGTCTAATAAGCATAGACGAAGATGATTAGTCAATGAACACTAACAATCTAGTAGTAGTCGAACGTTCTGACACATCGAAAAGAGACCCATTGCTTACGGTCACGTCAAACGGCCAGCCTGAGCCGGATAAATGGTCCCACAAGCGTGGTAATAGCGACCAGTCACAAAATCAAGAACTACGATGTTATTGAGCAATATCATGTCCCGACTGGGAGCGATCCAGTCGTGAATCCCAACTCTTTAATTAAAATACTTCACCAATTGTACTATGTATCTGTTGTTATATTTCAAAATATAAACTGAAAAAATTGTCTACTATTTCAATGTTGTCAACTATATTTGCATAAGATGAAAAATGTATAGTGAGTACCGATGATTGATGATATGCGAACTTTTAAATTGTTTAGTTGTTCATCCTTGGCTATATGTACCAGTTGATCGTATTTTATTCTATAAACCTTGTATGTATTAAATGTTCAGTATGTTTTACTCGATCATGTTTAGAGAGAGTTATTAGTAGGAATTGGTTATGGACTTGCTGGGTAACCATCGTTACTCAGCACTTGCAGTTACTGAGGCAGGCGTAGAGTCGTTAAGTGAGGAGTATCTGATCGGTCAGATCAACAATTAGAGTCTATTGCTTAGTGAGCACTAGGGCTACATCCCCTAGTGTTTTTAGTTTCATCCAGGATGTATGTAGTCTTTGGATTGAGAGTTTAGGTCTATGTTAGAGTGAGAGTATTTTTGTAATCTTTTATATTGTAAACTTTCGCGCTCTAATATACTCATGATTAGATATTTTCAGTCTTCCGTTGTTATCTCGTGTTTGTATTTTTCTGGTGTTCAGCATTTGTTATATTTTGGGTTATTAGGTTTTTGAGTTCCGTGGAACGCTAACATAAATAGGGGGGAGCCATTTCTGATTTTTCGAGGTGGCCTTGGGATTTGTGTTAGTATTCGGCGGGGCGTCACAAATCAAGTAAGACTTAAGTCAAAATCCTAAAATAAAGTCAATCAAGTGAGACTTAAGTCAAAACCTTAAAATAAAATCAATCAAGTGTGACTTAAGTCAAAACCCTAATCAATCTAATAAGATCAAAGTCAAAATTATCTAATAGAATTCTAATTAAACTCTAAAATTATTTAAAAGAAACCTAATTAAACTCTAAAACTATTTAAAAGAAACCTAATTAAACACTAAAACTATTTAAAATAATTCTAATTAAATACTAACTCTATTTAAAATAATTCTAATTAAATACTAACTCTATCTAAAAAACACTTTAAAAAATTTATAAATAGGGGTCTTTACAACCTATTTTCATATCAAAAAATAAGTGAAAAAGTTTCTCTAATTTCCCATAAACCCTAATTTTAAAATCCTAATTCCTTACTTAACACCCATACCTTAACTTTAGCTCAAAAAGCACCTAGAAGCTCTTCAAAAACACCTAGAAATCTATGAACAAATCAGAAAAATTCATATCTAAGAAGGAGGTACTTCGCCTTGGATGTCTGAAGCGAATTCAGTGACAGAACGAAGCGAGGAGCATTGTACAATGAGCTGTTCTATCAGATCTGAAGGAACAAAATCGTTGCATTCAAAATAGGTGACTACTTTTATTTTTTTATATTATTATTTAGGTCTTTTTAGCAATGTAGTTTATTTGGGAATTAGTAGAGACTGGCGTTTATCAGGCGGGATTAGTGCTTAACACCTTCCAACCCCGTAATGTGAACCCCGAACTCAGTATTTGTTAAAAAAAAGTAGATTAGTTATTTTTATTCGTTTCGAGTCAATGCTCGGTTTCTAGACTGTAATAACTAGGTAGCAACTCCCAAACCTCAAAAATCAAAAGCTGATCTGCGCACCCCAATGATCAAGGGCTCTTTCAGTGGCGACTCCGCTGGGGATTATTGGGGATCAAACTTGAAAACCCCCAAGTATGGGAATATTGCCATTTAAACCTAATTTTTTATGTTTGTTTTGTTTATTTTTAGTTTATTTGATTCGTTTATTTTTGGAATTGTATTATATTCTCTCGGCATCATTTTTAGCGTATTATTATGGAATATTATTTGCTATGATTCAATTTAGGGATATTTGGAATGACCCTAAATAATGTAGGATATCAAAAGGATTTGACCCATTTTTATTGTTTGGATTATTTTTGGGTTTGTATTATCTTTTATTGGTACCCTTTAGTTCAATTTTGGATATTTTGGATTTGGCATATAATTTTTTTCTTTTTGATTCAATCAAGAGTCATTTAGAATGACCCCAAATAATGAAATATTAAAATTGACATATGAATTAAGGACGCAATGATGGTGGTTGGGATGAGAGTTATGATTTTTTTTAAATGTAAAAAAAAAACAAAAACGTTAAAAAAAAAAAGAAAAAAAAATGTTTAAAAAAAATTTAAAAAAATAAAAAAATATATTTAAAAAAAACTTTAAAAAAATTATTAAAAATAACATTTTAGAAAAAAAAAAGTAAAAAAAAAATGTTTAAAAAAAGAAGTTTAAAAAAAAAAAACGTCAAAAAAAAAACTTTAAAAAAAAATTCAAAATTTTTTATTTTAAATAATATTCGATTTTTCTCTTAAAAAAATGCAACAATTTTGTAAAAACTAAATTCAGTATTTCTTTATTTCTTTAAATTAAAAAAAAAAAAGAGTCATAACTCCTCATCTCTACAATTATCGATCTACCCTAAATTCAATGTTCACAGAAATCTCAAATTATTTTAAGTCACCCAAAGTGATCCCTAATTGGACGATAAGGAAAAATTTTGTGCCTATCTTAATGATTGATATTATTTACATGCTATTCTAATTGATTGATATCATTACTCTTCGTTTCACTTCTCAAATTGATTGCTATTAGATATGCCATGATTCTGATTGTTATACACTTTGATGTGCATGTCTTGATGTGGATTTCGATGCAATGGATTTTATGTGATGTCCATATTTTGATTGGTTTGATTTGGCCCATGGGCCCATTTGTTTGAAAAAGTCCCAGGCACACCCTACCTTATTTTGCACGCACCACTTGCACGTTTACTATTTTGCACACTTGCATGTTTCAATATAGCCAACATGGCATTAATGCGTGGTCCGGTCTCTTTGGAGATGCGACGTCATTCATGAAAATCATAACTTCTGTCACGTACCTTTGGATATATCAAACTGAGGCATCAGTACCGTCTGATCGGGTGACTCTGAAAGGTATATCGATGCACCCAGGCTGGAGCGACCTGAGCCTTTGACCTATTGTGAGCCACACGGTCACATGTCCCGTTTGCCAACATAATACTAGTACGTGGTCGGTCCCCTTGTGGGATGCCAAACTATTTATGAAAGCTACAACTCTTGACTCGTACCCATAGGTATATAAAAGATTATCCAAGTACATCAGTTGTACTTCTTAGTCAAAATCAATGCCTAAGCAAGATCTTGCTCCGATGTACTATGGTACTAGGAGGATAGACTACGTCTATTATAGAAAAGAGGTGATTTAAGAGTACCTTTGCTCAAGCATCGCGCGCCACCTCTGATTTGGGGATTAAACTGGCTGTTTTTGACTTCAGAGAAGTGGGTTGAAATTTTAGATTATCACTTATACGGTTGTAGACACCCCATTTTTGCACTCGCCTGATTAATCAACTCGTCAATCCGATTGCAATGATTCCCAATGATGGATGTGTATTCCATTGCTTTATTTTGTTACCAGATGTGTTTCAGAAATCCGGATGAGGTATCTCGAACTGACAAAACCTTAGAAACCACACTACACTAGGAAAATACGACCCTAGAAACATAGAAATCATCATCTTGCAGACCAAAAAGAAACTTCACGATAAAAGTCACTAAAAAATTATCAAATTACCAAAATACCCCTAACCTCAAAACAACCCTAGAGCTTACGTTACGCTTAGGAAAACTCTCTCAAACACATAAAATAATAAATCGGAACCAAATAAATCATTTCACCAATTTTAACAGAATTTGACAAAATTAAGAAAATGCCCCTCATAAAATTCACAATCATTTCACACACAAAATTTCATAAATAACACAAAATAATATTTTCATTGAATTCCTTACGAAAAATCGATTCTAAAACATCCTAGAACATTAAAAACTGACTTAAAACGTGAAAAGTCCTCTCCGGGGGCAAAATGGTAATTTCACAATTTTCATAATTAAAAAATTCGAAATTAATAAATAAAACATTAAATAATTAAAGTGAAACATTAATGAAATTAATTTAAAATTTTGAACCTAAAAAATCGATCAATCAGACTTTCGGATAAAATTGTTGAGGGTTCGTGGGATATTTCTTTAAGGACCCTTCATTTGGGGGTCCAAAGAATTAAAGAAATAATGGAAGGGGGTTCTCCAAAAATTTAAAGTCAATCAAGCAAGACTGTAGTCAAAGTATTAAAGTCAATCAAGTGAGACTAAAGTCAAAATTAAAGTCAATTAAGCAAGACTGAAGTCAAAATATTAAAAGTCAATCAATTAAGACTAAAGTCAAAACATTAAAAGTCAATCAAATAAGACCAAAAGTCATAATAGAATTCTAATTAAATAATAACTCTATCTAATAGAGTTCTAACTTAAAAACAATTCTACCTAAAACAATTCTAATTAAAACACAATTCTACCTAAAACAATTTTAACTAAAACACAATTCTAATTAAAAGATCTCTAATTAAACACTAACTCTATCCAAATCAACCTTAAAAAATATTTTATAAATAAAGGTGCTCACACCCTATTTTCGTATCAAATCATAAACCCTAAGAGAAGTAGGTCTAGAAGCCCCCCTAGCCTCCCATAAACCCTAGTTTTTGAGCCCCAACTCCTTACCTAACATCCCTCTTTCAATTTTAGCCTAGAAAACACCTAAAAGCCCTCTAAAAACACCCTTAAATCCGCAACAAACTTGAAGAGTTTAGATTCAGAAACAAGGAGATACCTTGATCTAGGAGATTCGAAGTCAAATCCGGAGACAGAATGAAGCAAGGGAGTACAGTACAATGAGCTCTTTTTTGTCAGATCTGAGGGAGCAAAATCCTTGCTATCGGAAAGGTATGAAATTTTTTATTTTTATTTTTATCTAGGTTTTTAGCAATGTGATATATTTGGGAAGTTAGTAGAGACCGGCTTTGGCCGGGCGGGGTTGGTGCCTAACACCTTCCAACCCCGTAACATGATCCCCGAATTCAGATTTTTTATGGTAGATTAGTTCTTTTTATCAATGTTAGAGTCAGTTTGGTTCCTAGACCACAATAACTAGGTGGCGACTCCCAAATCTCAAGGGTCAAAAGCGGATCCGCGCACCCCGCGGATCGAGGACGCTTTCAACCTGCATCTGATAAACGATATACAATCCTGCATACATATACAAGATATAATACTAGCGGAAGCTTATATACGTCTAATAACGTACGAAAGATCAGAGTGCAGAAGAATAATCAAAATACAGGATTATCCAAAATTTCTCACTCTAACAGAAATCCTATCACTCAAAACAACATCTATAATATTCTTGGAATAATCGACACCAATATGGGGTGTAACCCCAATACTCACCAAGTGATGAACTCTGACTGTCTATCTGACCCACCAGATGATTCTCACTCATGCTCTATACCTGCCTCACAAACCTCAGATCTGAAACTAAAAAAATGGAGAAGGAAAGGGTGAGTAACAATGGTTACCCAGTAAGGAAGAACATAATTTCTGTTAATAACCCCTCCTAACATGAACGAATAAACATACTGAATCATTTTAAAATATATAAAATTTTACAGAAGAAACTACGATTAACTGGTACATATAGTCAGGGATGAGCAACTAAACATTTTAAAACTCACATTACATCGATCATCATTACTCACTATAACATTCTCTTTTTATACAAATCTAATTGATCAAATGGAAACATTAAACATGGATTTCATTTTATATATCAAAATAAGCAACAGATACATAATACACAATGATGGAGTATTGGAATTAGAGTGTTGGGATTCACGACCGGATCGCTCCCAGTCGGGATATGATGTTACAATTTCTCTCTGATTTTAGTTCCTGATTTTGTGGCCGGTCGCTGCACTTACCATGTTTGGTTGACCATTTATCCGGCTCAGGCTGGCCGTTTGACGTGACCTTAAGCAATGGGTTTCTTTTCGATGTGTCAGAACGTTCGACTACTATAGATTGTTAGTGATCACTGACTAATCATATTCGTCTATGCCTATCAGGCGTGCATGTGATTCCCAAATATACAAACCATTCGTATACGACCACCTTTACATTACAAGTTCACTGGTAAAGATAAAGAGGAATATCCCGGATTCCAATTGTGATTCCACTCTCATACGCGTCTCATACCACATATGAGCTTGGTGGTCCCTACTATACATCCTATGATAGTACACCACTTCGGATGATATGACGCACTATCCCTTCAAGCATTCACAAACTCTTTAACAGTTAACAAAATAGTTACATATATATATTATTTTCATTTGAAAACAAAAGAGAAATTAACAATACAATGTTGAGAATAGATATCCAGTTTCTTACCATGCAAGTGTGGCCACCCGGCCTAAAATAAATAACAAAACGGAAACGTAAACAGCGTCTCGCGCTAACAGAAATTTAAATAAACATGCAACCAACAATATTATCCTTGGATATCTGTTCACCAACATGCACACAACACAACAACGTAAAATGCAGACATCACCCATCGGGTGTGACTCTGACATTTTACCGTTTCATACCCTTTTTTCTTTTTTCCGATTTTTACAGTTTTCAATCTCTTCATAAAATATCCATTTTCTGATATTCATCAACTCAATATGAGTTCATTGAATATTAAATCACATTTTTCAACTATAGAAATTATTTCTATCAATAATATTTGAAAAAAATACAAATTTCATATCAAAACAGGGTTCGAGCAATGCACAAGACCCAATTTATGGAAATAACCCGTTAAAATACCCTACCCACGTATAATTTGTTAAAAATACAATTAAACATATCAATCATGCAATTTTTTGCGTGAATTTTTGAAATAACAAAAGAATTCTACTTTTCGGAAATACATCCAAATTTTTTCAATAAAATCCTAAATGCAATTTTCACAATCTACGATTACTAATAGAAATTGAGAGTTCCTTACAATGTCTAGGCGAAAGGATCAAAGTGTGTGCGCGGAAATCGAGGTGATCGGCACAGAAATCGAGACGAATCAAACTTCGAAGTGGCTGATTTTCGAAACTGGCCTGGTTGTTTCGAAGATCTCGATGTGCTCATCTCTTCTCCCTTCTACGGCGAAAAACGGTTTGACCCCGAAACCGATGAAAATCGAGGTCGAAGTTACGAAATCTCCATATAAAAATACGGCTGATTTTTGACTATACGGGGTGAAAAAGACGAGAAAACGGAAGGAATTTGGTTGGGTTATGTAGAGAATGAGGCTGCGGACATTTCTCCGTTCTACGTCGGAAGACGGTTTGAACCCGAAACAGATGAAATCCGAGGTCAAAGTTTCGAAATTTCCGTATACAAATACGGCTGATTTTTGATGATATTGGATGAAATAGAAAGTGAAACGAAGAAAGGTTGGGTGGGTTTTGTAGATGTCGAGGCTGCGGATCTTTTTCTCTTCTGCGGCGATCGTCGAAAGTGGACCGTTTGTCGTAGATCTACAGTTTAAATTCGAAGAAAAAAAACGAATTTTTTTTTTCGTTCGCTGTTGGACGGTTGGAGAAGATGAGATATATATATATATAAAAAATTAAATTTTATTTATATTAAAGTTGGGACGAAATCGGTATTTTACCTATTGTTTTGATCGATGATAACTTGATCATCCGGACTCCAAAACTGACAAATGAATATTCTATTTCACCTAATTTTTCGTTCTGGATCTAATGGTGCAGTTAATTTCTACAAATTATGTCTCCATCAAAAATTTACATTTTTGGCCTGAGGTGACCCCTAAACTTGATGTCGTTTTCGTTTTTGACGATAATTCAACTTTCTGGTCACCAAAAATGACAAATAAATAGTCCATGTTGAATAATTTTTCGTTATGAACCCAATGGTATAATCGAATTTTAAAAATTATTGCTCTAACAAAAAGTCACTGTTTTAACCTGGTCCGACCCGATAATCGAGGATTTTGCAACTTTTATATTCGGACTCGCATTTGAGCGTACTTACAGGCTAAAGTACGTTTTTCGATCATTTTGAATCTAATGGTGAGGTCAGATTTCATTAAAATGATCAGAAACATCCTAAAGTTTTACCCCCTAAATCCCACTTTCAAGATTTTCTTAAAATTCTACTATTTATTTTTCCTCAAGATACGAATTAAAATTCGTGGTGTTACAATAACCCAGTCCATCTCGATCTAACAATCATGATGGGTCGGGCCATTTAAATCAAAATGGAATTTTTTTCTAAATTCGGATTTCAAAGAAGAAAAATGGTTTACAAAAGGAAAGTATTTTTCAGGAAAAATGTCTTCTAAAAGAAATATTTTTCAGAAGTAAAATGTTTTTCAAAAGGAAATGCTTTCCCAAAAAAGTTTTCTAAAAGAAAATATTTTCCAAAAAACAAGGAAGAAAAATATTTTTCAGAAAAAATGATTTACAAAAGATCTATTTTTTCATAAAAAATTATTGAAATATGTTTGTTGGAAGTTGTTATTCAATGAAAACATTATTTGTCAATATTTTTCAAGAGTGCAATAAAATCATTTTCCTTCTGAATAATCATTACATTAATGAATTGTTTAATGGCTTGGTACATAGAATTCAATAAAATCTCATGGTCCATTTAAAATGTTATCAAGGGGGTAACACTGGAATTGATTAAATTCACATTTGATGGGGTCTCAAGGTTATCATTACACCTAAGATCAATCGTTCACCGTTTTATTAGGGTTACTAGTCCGGTCAGTTAGAACGAACATCAACGCCAAATCAATCATTTAGAATATCTCAACATTTCCCAGTTGTTCCTTGAAGATCACAATGCCTCAGTCCTACCAATTGTAAGCAATGTTCCGAGTTTTCAATCCACAATCAAGCCCGTTATAGGTACTTGTCTTGAGTCTTCATAAGCTATTGGGTTAGCTCGAGTGTCCAATTTATATTCATCAATTCAGTAAGATTATATTTTCTTTAAATCGAGTCCACTCTTTTTTCGTTGAGTTGGGTTAGAGGTGTCTGTCGCCCCATTTGAATTTGATTGGGTAAAGAAATTTTTGAATACCTCGAGCGCGTTACCGGGTTAACTAATAATCTGGCTTCAAGAATAGATTTCCTTCCTAAACGAGAAGATAATGGTTGGGTTTAACCTTTAATTGAAAAAGCAAAGGTCATTGACCTCGGAACAAAAAATTTCCAATAAATTCAAATAGAAACCATCCTATCCCTAAAGGAACACGAGGGGATAATAAATTTACTTAGAAATTTCAGAAGACTTGTTCGCGTGGTCCTATGAAGATATGTTAGGATGTAAGCTTGGGTATTACCCGACACAGAATACGTATTCACTCGATAGCATGGAAATACCAATGAGATCAAAGAAGATGTTACAAAATGTATCGATGTTGTCCTCACTGCATCTCAAGTTGCAAAGTTCATCAAAGCAAATGTCATAAGTCAATACAAAGTACTTTTGGAATTAGTCTCTGATAATGTGTCACACTTCAAAGTCGAGGTCATCACCCTATGTTCTAAGTTTAAGATCCGACCTCACAAATCATTACCCTACCTTCCTCAGACTTATGGAGCGGTTGAAGTGGAATTGATATCTGATAATGGGTCATACTTCAAAGTCGAGGTTATCACTCAGTGTTCAAAGTTCAGGATTCGACATCACAAATCATCTTCCCACATTCTTAGACTAATGGAAAGGTTGAAACAGTCAATAATAAAAAATCTCAAGATAATCATCAAGAAAATGTGTCGATCACACCAAGATTGGTTAGAGAAGTTACCATTCGCGCTATGGACATATCATACTTCAATTTGATCTATCACTAGAACCACTCCTTACTCTATAGTGTATGGTATGGAAGAAGTCTTGCTAGTTGAAATGAAAATCATGTACCTCAAGATTTTGATAAAAATTATTTGTCAGAAGTAGATTGGGTTCGTCAACGGTATGAAGAATTAAATTTGATCGAAGAAAAACGACTAAAAGCTTTGTACCACGTGCAGGCTTATCTAAGAAGAGTCGCCTATGCGTTTGACAAAAAAATCAAGGCCCGTCACTTACAAGTTAGGGATTTAGTATTCAAAGAGAATCGGACACCTATCTTTGACCCTAGAGGGAAGTTCAAATCAAATTGAGGAGGTCCGTTCATCATCAAAGAAATATTACCAAGAAAAGCTGTCAGACTTCAAGACCAGATAGAATTGAATTACCAGAACTAACCAACCTTGATCAAATCAAACGGTACTACATTTAAGAAGGCCATCTTTAGTCGAATCAATTCTCTTATTACTCAGTTCAATATATCTTTTCTCAAGTCCTTTGCAACATTTTCAAAAAATATATATATATACATCTTTTTCTTTCTTAACCTTAATACCTAACCCAAAGGAGGGAAAATTCGAACTACGTTTTGGTCTGATCCCAAAAGTCTGGGGTACGTAGGTAACCTGAGAAGTTACTTCAAGCCCGACCACATCAAAATAAAAAAAAAGATTCTCCAACACAGAAAAAAATTCAAAAGAAAGAAAATATTATCAAAATAGGAAAGAAAATTCAAAGAAAAAAAAAGAAGAAAAGAAAATTTAAGAGAAAATGTCACACAAGGGGCATTCGGGTTTTTGAGCCTTAGAATTCATTTCTTTTTATACCCAGTCCTAAGCCTACCCATAAAAGTCCTCCTAAGTACCATGCGAAAAGTCAAGGAAGATAGAAAGCATGATCAGACAGCAATTCCAGAAATTCAGAAAAGAAAAAAAAATGAGGACTACTAAGTTGAAAACCCGAAAGGACGACTTAGGCAAAAATTAAGGCAAACTCGTAAGGTTAAAAATTTGAAATGACGGTCTTGGCAATAATTAGAGTAAAGAAAAAAGCCTGCTAAGTTGAAAATCCGAAAAGGCGACTTAGACAAAAATTAAGGCAAGCTCGCAAGGTTGAAAATTCGAAATAACGACCTTGGCAACAATCAGGGTAAAGAAAAAAGCTCGCTATATCGAAAATCAGAAAAAAAAAAAAAAAAACAATCTAGGCAAAAGCTAGAGCATGCTTGCTAGTTTGAAAACCTGAAAGGGCAATCTAGGAAAAAATTAGAGCAATAAAGAAAAACAGAAGAAAATCTCCATGGAGTTGAAAAGCTAAAAGGCGGTTCGAGTCGAAACATTTGAAGTCCGAATAATCAAGTTCAACACCCAGCTTAAACCAAGCAAAGACTCAGAAATCACAAATATCTTATCTACGATTGATCTAAATTTTTTTGCTTCCCCAAGTAAACAAAGAGGGAAAATGGTAGATTTTACGATGAATCTCAAAAGGAAATATTTCGTTCTTTCTTGAGCCTACTCAAAATCTTCAATATAAAAGGTCGAAATTAAAAGTTGAATTTTTATTACGCTTGTGGTAATCAAATATTTCAAACCTTCATACAAGGGGCATTTTCTTTCTTCTCTGATATGTAGTTTCCCCCCTTATACTAGGGGCATTGTTTGTTTTTTTACAAGATGTGTTCAATACAATGTTTCCTGTCAAACTAGGCGCATTTTTTATTTCAAGCCTAATCAATGTTAATCATAAAAGATAATGGGAACCCCTAATTTAAGGTTACCCTCTTAATAGCTTTTTTTTTTAAACCCTTGAGGTTAAAAAGAAGTTAAAATTCATAAAACTTTGAAAGACTTCGAGGTTCAAACAGAAGCGTTTATGATCTCACATTTGGTTGTGCCTAGAGATTAACTCATTACCCTTTTACCTAGAATAAGAGATAGGGCATTCTTCCTTTTTCAGATCCATTCATTTCTAGATTCGATCATTCTCTTCCAAATATATTTATTCGTTTCCCGATTCAATCGTTATTTTCCAGATTCATTTTCAATCTCATCCAGATTTATTTTAATCATTCTTCTTCAAATTCATTCATTCTTTCCCAAAATTCATTCATTCTTTCCCAAAATTCATTCATTCATCAGTCAGTTTTGCGCAATTGTCGCCAAGGGCTAACTTGAATTTTGCCAGATGCCACCAAGGGTTATTTTAGATTTTACTCAGTTGCCGCCAAGGGTTAACTTGGATTTTGCTCAGTTGCCGTCAAGGGCTATCTTGGATTTTGCTCGGATACTGCCGAGGATTTTCTAGGAATTATGCTCAGATACCGCCGAGGGTTGCTCCAAATTATGCTTAGATACCGCTGTAGACACCCAATTTTTGCATATGCCTAATTTGACAATTCGTCACCTAGTTACCGTGAATTCCTAATGATGATCGTAAAGAATTCGAAGGCTTGTGAGTACTATCCCTGATTCCTTCCGTTTTCACTCTTTTCATCTCTCCTACTCGTTTCGACTCGACATATAAATTTACGCACGCTTAGAATCGCTACACATTACATCCAATTTAGCAAACACGTACGCTTATGTTCGTTACACAGTTTGATAACTTAGAGACCTCGCTACGCTAGGAAAATACGACTTTGAAACATAGAAATAATCACGTCGGGACTGAAAGAAGCCTTACGCTAAAATTTGTAAAAATTCGCAAAAATCGACAAAATAACGAAAATACCCCTCATAAATTTTGGACCTCCGAAAGACCTCGAAAGTACCTCCATTGCACTCAGAACATGATTTCGAGTCTAACAGGACCCAAACTGACGAAAACAGAGACATTTAGGAAAAGTCATAAAAATGATCGAAATGCCCCTCAACCTCCAAACTCAACTTAGAGATCTTGATCCTTAAGAAAATGTAATAAAAATCAAAATCTAATTTAAAATCTAATTTAATAAAAATTAAAATCATATTAAACAATTAAACAATTAAAATTTAAAATTTAATTCAAAACTAAACAATTAAAATCAAATTCAAAATTAAACAATTAAAAATTAAATAATTAAACAATTAAAATTAAAATCAAACAACCGATCAAATTAAAATTAAAACGTAATCAACAAATTAAATGCAATAAAAAAAGTTTTAAAAATCGATCAACCAAATAAAACATAAATCAAATGGCCAATTAAAAATTAAATTAAAGTTAAAATCAAATTAAATTTTTTAGCCAAACTCAAAATAAAAACTAATCAATTAATAAAACTTAAAATTAAAAAAATTAATCAACAAACAAAAACTCAAAATAAAAATTAACCAATCGATAGAATGAAAATTAAATTAACCAACCGTAACTCGACAACAAGGGACCACCATCGTGGTGCGAGTAGCGTAGAATCATCTCACCATCATTCTCCAAAAATAAATATATAAAAATAGGGAAAGACGTGTAAAAGAAGAAAAAAAATTCAGAAAGTTTTTTTTTATAAAAAGAAGGACGTCTCCTTCTTCTTCCTCCTCTCAAAAAAAAAAACAAAAACCGTCCTGGAGGCTAGAACGTCCTTGGGCTGGCTCACACATGTCTCTCTCCCTGTTCACCTTCATCATCTCCAACACCTTCTTTTTCATTCTCAGCCTATGTCTTTGCAACCTAGCCATTTTTTAGAGAGGACAGCAGCTAGTTCACTCATCTCTCTCACATTATTTTCAGCCCAAATCTCTGCAACCCAGCCACGTTTTAGAGAGGACATCATCACAGTCCCTATCATCTCTCTCACCCCACTCTCACGACCTCTTGCTACCCTCTCCATTATCTCCATAAACCTGCAACCCAGACTCCTCTCTCTCACGTTCTAACACCACCAACTCCTTCTTTTCCTCCTTCAAAACCCCAATACAGCCACGTTTTGACTGAACTAGGATGCCCCCATTGCATTCACGTCACAGGCAGTCAGCTATTACCTTCATTGCACCAAGCACCATCACCTCTCTGTTTAGACCTTTCAAGTTGCTGTTATAGTGTCAGTGCATCTTAGAACATCTATCTCTCCGTCCTCGTCTCTTGGCATCTCTCCGTCCTCGTCTCTTGGCAGCAGATACTCACAAACTTTGGAGGTCGTACCTGAAGGAATCGGATTCTATCACCTCTCTATAGGTAAGTTTTATTTATTTATTTATTTTTTAATTTGTACTTTTATTTTTATATCAATAGGATTAGTAGATTTTTTTATGCATTTTGATATTTTTTTATTTTTTATTTTTTATGTATATCATAGGGTAGGAGAATATTTAGTTTACGTTTTTTATTCATTATTTTTGCATATTGGTAGGATTAGAAGAGTTTTTTTTTGTTTTTATTCTCTATATTTTTATTTGTTTTGTGTCTCAATAGGGTTAGGAAAAATATATATATTTTTATATATTTATCTATGATTTTTTTTATTTGTCTTGGCATATTGATGAGAACAATACATACATATATATATATATATATATATATATAGGTTTTTTTATGCTTTATTCATTTTTGTATATTAATAGGAGTTAGGGGTTTCTTTATATTTATTTATTTATTTATTTATTTTCATATTGATAGGAAGAGGAGAATGTTTAGGTTTTATGCTTATTTTTTGTTCATTTTTATTTTTATTTTTTTTTATGTTTTATTTTTTTATTTTATTTTTTTGTTTTTATTTGTATTCTTTGCATGTTAGTAGGATTAGAAGGATATTTTGTTTATATATTTTTTGTGTTTTTTTGCATATTGATAGGATTAGGAAAGAAGTTGTTGTGTTTTTGTCTTTATTTTATTTTTATTTTTATGCATTTTTTATGAACTTGTGATGACATTATCCTTGTATTTAAGCATGATGGTCCTAGATGCTTATTCGTTTGAGCTTTGAGAATAATTTGAGTTTGAAAATTTTGTATGCGTTGGTGTTTGTCGATCTCCAATATTTTGTATGCATTGGTACTTATTGATCTACAATTTGGTAAGCATGGTATTGTGAACTTTTATCTTGTTATTTCATAAATTTCCAAATTTGTGATCCTTGGTAAACCCACATTTTTTAATTCAGAAATTCCCATTCATAATTTCGTTTTGAAAATTGATATTTGAAATTTTCTGATATTAAAATTATACAATTTTCTATTTAAGGAAGGAATATATTTATAAATTTCTATTTTAGGAATTTCACATTTGAGCAATTTCTAATTTAGATGATTTTGCAATTTCATATTTAGAAAATTCATGGATTTAGAAGTTTCTAATTCAAAACTGTGATATCTTTGGAAAACTTCTATTTTAGGAAAGTTCCATTTTTAAAAATTCTAATTTGAGAATTCAACATATATTTTTGAATATTAATTTAGGGAACTTCGGATTCTCAATTTAGAAATTCTCTAAGTTCTAATTTGACAGTTTTTATTTTGGACAATTTGGGAAGTACCTACAGGTGGAATTTTTTAATGGACTTTAGATCATGAAGCTAATCAGGGCTTTTTCAAACCCTTCCATATTTTGTGGAGTACAAAAAATGATCATGCGATAACTGGGGCGATTTTAGCCCTAGCATTTGTTTAGCAAACCCAACATAAATTGATGATGATGATTGGACTGTAACCTTGACTGTAGTCTTTGTATGTTGACCATAGGATGATTTTGGATCGTAGTAGAAATCGATCATTTCGATCAGGCGGGTTCGGCGCTTAACACCTTTCGAAACCCGTGATCTGACCCCTTACCCATCTCTTTGATCCGTGGATCGACCCATATCCATTTGGAGTTAATTTTTGTTCCTAGACCTAAACTAGGTGGCAACTCCCATTTCTCAAAAGTCCCCTATTTACAAATCGGACCCCTATCCACTATTTAGTAAAAGAGGGTCGAAGCGATTTCAACCGCTGAGAGTTTCTCGGAATTATGTTCAGATACCGTCGAAGGTTTCTTGGAATTATGCTCAGATACCACCGAGGGTTTCTCAGAATTATGCTCAGATGCCGCCGAGGGTTTTCTCGGAATTATGCTCAGATACCGCCGATGGTTTCTTAGAATTATGCTCAGATACTGCCGATGGTTTTCTCGAAATTATGCTCAGATACTACTAAGGGTTTCTCAAAATTATGCTCAAATACCGCCGAGAGTTTTCTCGGAATTATGCTCAGATACCGTCGAAGATTTTCTCGAAATTATGCCCAGATACCATCGAGGGTTTTCTCAAAATTGTGCTCAGACCATCAAGGGTTTTCTCGGAATTATGCTCACATGCCGCCGAGGGTTTGCTTGGATTATGCTCAGCCATTTTCCACCAAGGGCTTTCTTGGATTATGCTCAACCAGATGTTACCGAGGGTTTGCTCGGATTATGCTCAGCCAGTTGCCACCGAGGGCTTTCTCGGATTATGGGAGCGGTTTGGCAGCCCTAAAGTTTGCCAAGTTTTGTGCCAAACATTTTTTGTAAATAACTTTTGATGGGGTTAGAAGTTTTGGAGGATGATCTCTACGGTGAAGAGATCATCCTCACAAAAAATCAGCTCATTTTGAAACTTCTAACCCTAGTTTACAAGTTGAAGAATCGTGGACCGTCCAATTTTTGTAAATCACTTTTGATGGGGTTAGTAGTTTTGGAATAGGTTGATTTTTGGTGAGGATGATCTCCTCATCATAGAGGTCATCCTCACAAAAAATCAGCTCATTCCAAAGCTTCTAACCCATATTTTGAAAAATGTTTGACACCAAACTTAGCAAACTTTAGGGCTGCTCAACCGTCCCCCATATATATATATAGGGAAATGTTCAGCAACAAACATTCTGGCAAAACATTTTTCAAAACATGGGTTAGAGGTTTTGGAATGGGCTGATTTTTGGTGAGGATGATCTCTACAGTGAGGAGATCATCATCACCAAAAATCAGCCCATTCCAAAACTTTTAACCCCATAAAAAATGGTTCACAAAAAATGGACGGTCCACGATTTTTCAACTTGTAAACTGGGGCTAGAAGTTTTGGAATTGGCTGATTTTTGGTGAGGATGATCTCCTCACCATAGAGATCATCTTCACCAAAAATCAGCCCATTACAAAACCTCTAACCCATGTTTTGAAAAATGTTTTGCCAAAATGTTTGTCAAAATGTTTGTTGCTGAACGGGACCCATATATATATATAGGGTCCCGTTCCCCACCCTAAGCTTTACCCTATACTTTAACAAACGTGTTTTGTCCTACATGGGTTAGAAGTTTTGAAATGAGCTGATTTTTGAAGAGGATGATCTCCTCACCATGGAGATCATCCTCTCCAAAAATCAGCTCATTTCAAAACTTCTAACCCTATCAAAAATGGTTTACAAAAAATTGACGGTTCACGATTTTTCAACATGTAAACATGGGGTCAAAATTTTTGGAATGGGCTGATTTTTGGTGAGGATGATCTTCTAATCATAGAGATCATCCTCACCAAAAATCAGCCCATTCCAAAACTTCTAACCCATGTAGGACAAAACACGGTTGTTAAAGTGTAGGGTAAAGCTTAGGGTGTTGAACATTTCCCATAATTTTTGTAAATCAATTTTGATGGGGTTAGAAGTTTTGGAATGAGATGATTTTTTGCCAGGATGATCCCCTCATCACAGAGATCATCCTCACAAAAAATCAGCCCATTCCAAACATTTTTGCCCATATAAGACAAAACGGTGTGTCACAATGTGAGTCGTCATAGGGGTCGTAATAACGATGTTCATATATATATATATATATATATATATATGAACAGCGTTATTACGACCCCCTTTGCGACCCCCTTTGCGACACACCTTTTTGTCTTATATGGGCAAAAATGTTTGGAATGGGCTGATTTTTTGTGAGGATGATCTCTATGGTGAGGGGATCATCCTGGCAAAAAATCAGCCCATTCCAAAACTTCTAGACCGTCCGATTTTTGTTGAAAAATTATAGACCGTCCAATTTTTGTAAATCAATTTTGATGGGGTTAGAAGTTTTGGAATGAGATGATTTTTTGCCAGGATGATCCCCTCACCATAGAGATCATCCTCACAAAAAATCAGCCCATTCCAAATATTTTTTCCCATATAAGACAAAAAGGTGTGTCGCAAAGGGGGTCGCAAAGGGGGTCGTAATAACGTGACCCTATATATATAGGGTCGGGTTCCTGCAACACACATTGCGACACACATATAGACAACGTGTTTGTCTTATATGGGCAAAAATGTTTGGAATGGGCTGATTTTTTGTGAGGATGATCTCTGTGATGAGGGGATCATCCTGGCAAAAAATCATCCCATTCCAAAATTTCTAACCCCATCAAAATTGATTTACAAAAATTGGACGGTTTAAAATTTATCAACAAAAATTGGACGGTCTAGAAGTTTCATAATGAGCTGATTTTTGGCAAGGATGATCTCCTCACCACAGAGATCATCCTCACAAAAAATCAGCCCATTCCAAACATTTTTGCCCATATAAGACAAAACGCGTTGTCTATATGTGTGTTGAAATGGTTGTCGTTTGAACCTGACCCATATATATATATATATATATAGGGTCACGTTCCTAAGACTCATATTGAGACTCACATTGCGACACACCGTTTTGTCTTATATGGGCAAAAATGTTTGGAATGAGCTGATTTTTTGCGAGGATGATCTCTGTGATGAGGGGATCATCCTGGCAAAAAATCATCCCATTCCAAAACTTCTAACCCCATCAAAATTGATTTACAAAAATTGGACGGTCTATAATTTTTCAACAAAAATTGGACGGTCTAGAAGTTTCATAATGAGCTGATTTTTGGCAAGGATGATCTCCTCACCATAGAGATCATCCTCACAAAAAATCAGCCCATTCCAAATATTTTTACCCATATAAGACAAAACGGTGTGTCGCAATGTGAGTCCCAATATGAGTCTTAGGAACGCTGTTCATATAATATATATATATATATATATATATATATATATATATATATATAGGGTCACGTTATTACGACCCCCTTTGCGACCCCCTTTGCGACACACCTTTTTGTCTTATATGGGCAAAAATGTTTGGAATGGGCTGATTTTTTGTGAGGATGATCTCTATGGTGAGGGGATCATCCTGGCAAAAAATCATCCCATTCCAAAACTTCTAACCCCATCAAAATTGATTTACAAAAATTGGACGGTCTATAATTTTTCAACAAAAATCGGACGGTCTAGAAGTTTTGGAATGGGCTGATTTTTTGCCAGGATGATCCCCTCACCATAGAGATCATCCTCACAAAAAATCAGCCCATTCCAAACATTTTTTCCCATATAAGACAAAAAGGTGTGTCGCAAAGGGGGTCGTAATAACGCTGTTCATATATATATATATAGGGTCACGTTATTACGACCCCCTTTGCGACACACCTTTTTGTCTTATATGGGCAAAAATGTTTGGAATGGGCTGATTTTTTGTGAGGATGATCTCTATGGTGATGGGATCATCCTGGCAAAAAATCATCCCATTCCAAAACTTCTAACCCCATCAAAATTGATTTACAAAAATTGGACGGTCTATAATTTTTCAACAAAAATCGGACGGTCTAGAAGTTTTGGAATGGGCTGATTTTTTGCCAGGATGATCCCCTCACCATAGAGATCATCCTCACAAAAAATCAGCCCATTCCAAACATTTTTTCCCATATAAGACAAAAAGGTGTGTCGCAAAGGGGGTCGCAAAGGGGGTCGTAATAACGCTGTTCATATATATATATATATATATATATATATAGGGTCCCGTTCGGCACCCTAAGTTTTACCACACACTTTGACAAACGCGTTTTGTCCTACATGGGTTAGAAGTTTCGGAATGGGCTGATTTTTGGTGAGGATGATCTCTATGATGAGGAGATCATCCTCACCAAAAATCAGATCATTCCAAAACTTCTAACCCCATCAAAAATGATTTACAAAAAATGGACGGTCCATGATTTTTCAACTTGTAAACATGGAGCTAAACATTTCGGAATGGGCTGATTTTTGGGGAGGATGATCTTCTAATCATAGAGATCATCCTCACCAAAAATCAGCCCATTCCAAAACTTTTGACCCATGTAGGACAAAAAACGTTTGTTAAAGTGTGTAGTAAAACTTAGGGTGCTGAACATTTCCCATATATATATATATTATAGGGTCCCGTTCGGCACCCTAAGTTTTACCACACACTTTAACAAACGCGTTTTGTCTTACATGGGTTAGAAGTTTCGAAATGAGCTGATTTTTGGTGAGGATGATCTCTATGGTGAGGAGATCATCCTCACCAAAAATCAGCTCATTCCAAAACTTCTAACCCCATCAAAAATGATTTACAAAAAATGGACGGTCCACGATTTTTCAACTTGTAAACATGGGGCTAAACATTTCGGAATGGGCTGATTTTTGGGGATGATGATCTTCTAATCATAGAGATCATCCTCACCAAAAATCAGCCCATTCCAAAACTTCTAACCCATGTAGGACAAAAAACGTTTGTTAAAGTGTGTGGTAAAACTTAGGGTGCTGAACATTTCCCTATCTATCTATATATATATATGTGGTAAAACTTAGGGTGCTGAACATTTCCCTATCTATATATATATATATATATATATATATATATGGGAAATGTTCAGCACCCTAAGTTTTACCACACACTTTAACAAACGTTTTTTGTCCTACATGGGTTAGAAGTTTTGGAATGAGCTGATTTTTGGTGAGGATGATCTCTATGATTAGAAGATCATCCTCCCCAAAAATCAGCCCATTCCGAAATGTTTTGCCCCATGTTTACACGTTGAAAAATCGTGGACCGTCCATTTTTTTGTAAATCAATTTTGATGGGGTTAGAAGTTTTGGAATGAGCTGATTTTTGGTGAGGATGATCTCCTAGAGATCATCCTCACCAAAAATCAGCTCATTCCGAAACTTCTAACCCATGTAAGACAAACGCGTTTGTTAAAGTGGTGTGGTAAAATAAGGGTGGCGAACGGGACCCTATATATATATATATCTATATATATATATATATATATATATATATATAGATAGGGAATGTTCAGCACCCTAAGTTTTACCCCACACTTTAACAAACGTTTTTTGTCCTACATGGGTTAGAAGTTTTGGAATGGGCTGATTTTTGGTGAGGATGATCTCTATGATTAGAAGATCATCCTCCCCAAAAATCAGCCCATTCCGAAATGTTTAGCCCCATGTTACAAGTTGAAAAATCGTGGACCGTCCAGTTTTTGTAATCATTTTTGATGGGGTTGAATTTTGGAATGAGCTGATTTTTTTGGTGAGGAGATCTCCTCACCATAAAGATCATTCTCACAAAAAATCAGCCCATTCTGAAACTTCAACCCATATAGGACGAAACGCATTTGTTAAGTGTGTGGTAAAACTTAGGGTGCTGAACGGGACCCATATATATATATATATGGGTCGCGTTCCTAAGACTCATATTGCGACTCACATCGCGACTCACGAAGACAGCCGTTCGATATTCACTTGATAGACGGTCCAGATCGCGATTTGATTTTAAAACGATGAAGTTTCTAAATTTAGAACTACCTCCCCGTTAACAAAATAAAAAAATAAAAACAAAATTTCAGATCTGATTTCTCCATCCATCTTGGTCTTCTTCTCTCTCTTCTCTCTCTCTCTTCCTCTTCGACAGATCGAACGGCATCTTCTTCGTCTTCGTTTCTTCACTCTCTTCCTCTTCGTCTTCGACAGATCGAACGACATCTTCGTCTTCTTCTTCACTCTCTTCCTCTTCGACAGAGAGTTCTCCATCTTCGTCTTCTTCTTCCACTTCTTCGTTTCTAACCTCGTTTCAGCACAAATCGATCTCCATCTTTGTCTTCTTCTTCCTCTTCAAACTCACATCACCGTCTTGGATGATGGGTACCGCTGGCGCAAATATGGGCAGAAAGTGGTGAAAAGGAACCCTAATCCTAGGTATGTGATTACATAGTCTACAAGACATACAGTTGCAGAGAAAATTATCTTATTTATTTTGGGTTTGTTTCCCACCTTTAGTTTCTATACCCACCCAATCGATTTTATGAAATTTCAAGGTGCACATTTGGCTTTTTTCTTCCACTATACAGACTATGGACGATCATTAGTGCTCTGATTGTGACTGATTTCACACCGAGTCATTTAAATAAAATGAAATAGATTATTATTATCCATTAAGGCTTCCATGAGATCCAAACCTTAATCAGTCATTGGTCAAAAACTTTAAGAAGTAAGCACACTGTGTTAGATTTGTCTATGTCAAATGCTTGAGTTGGTCTGTGACGAGATTTGTTTCTATCCTTCCCAAAAATTTGGGGTCGACTCTTTGTTTTTCTATAATTTTGTTTTTAAACAAAATAAATGGGAATTATTTTTATTACAAGAAACCACACAGATTACTCGAATATGCACAAGTGGAATGTCTGTGGATAAAGACTATGATGTTCTCAATTAATAGAATTTTTGAAAAAAGAAGATTGTGAAATCAAATATGCCACCATTTGCACTCCACAAACTTCACTCAAAAACCTCTTTGCACTTAGTGTATGATTGCACTCAGAAAAGAAAAAAAACAAAAAAAAAAAAAAAATAAAAAAAGGCAAAAGAAAGAAGAGAGGCTGCACTCGTTCCCCTTGCACAGCATTGTAAGTTTACCCTAAGAGATACATCCACCGTATTTTGGGTAGGATTGCTCCTTTTATTCTGTTTTTCTAGGTTTATGATGATTTCTTAACATGATCTCTTATTGTGTAGGAGTTACTATAAATGCACAAATGTCGGATGCCCAGTTAGGAAACATGTGGAAAGGGCGTCACATGATCTGAAAAAAGTTATAACCACATACGAGGGAAAACATAATCATGATGTGCCTGCTGTAAATACTAGTAGCCATGACACAGCAGGACGTACAATTTATGTCACAGTTACAAACGTTTTGTCGAGGACTAGATCAGAAGAAAACAACCCAATTAGCCTTAGTCTTGGGGTTGGTATCAGTTCAAGTCCTGAAAATAGATCCAATGAGAAGCAGCAAGCACCAAATGTGGAACCTGCCCGAGGCCAATCCCACATTGCCAGCCATGGCTGCAGTAAGGTGATTCAAGCAACCCCAGTTTCAACATATTGTGGCGGTTTAAATAACAGTGTAGATCTGCGTGGATCCAAGGAAAATGGGGGACGGAATCTTTAGCTTCCAGACTAGACTCTCATCTTTAAATCATTCCCCTAAACCTAATCGGCGGGATATGGGATGATTAATACAGGTCTATAAGCTATTCCAATGGGTACTGGAAAAAATAAAATAAAATACGTTCATCAAGATAGGCAAAATTTTCTTGTTGAAAGTGTATGCATCGTGGTTTCCTATTTATGAGCACTGTTTTGCGCTTTCTTCCTTGTCTAAAAGCTGTATATTATTGTGCATTTACATCTGTAAGTAGAAGATTTTTGTACAAAAATTTCTGAAATCAATACGATCAAGGATAAACAAATACAATTCTGTACCTCCCCATTTTACTTTGGATAAAGTTGATACAACGAATGTTATATTTGTCCTTTCCTAGCTATTCTTCATGATTGTTGCTCCCCCAAATTGCAGACACCACCTAAACTTAAGGATGTTTAACTGTCTCACACGCGAGCACACACCGTTGGATGCTTTGTAGCTGGATGCATGCCTGCCAGTCTTTGAAGTTGTATTACTCAAAGGTCTCTGCTTAAAATTGATACGAGGGGCATATTAAGTCTTTTGAGGCTTTAAGCTGTCATTCTTATTTAAAGATCTAGGTAGTATTTCATGCTGCATTCACTATAACACATCAGTTGAAAAACAAAATTGGAAAGAAGTTCCAAACCATTCAGATTCCAGTTTCAAGATATGGATAAGTCACCCTATTGGACATAGAGAGTTGAGATGGATTGTCATAATGTACCAAAAAATAGGTGCTAAAGCAGATTTTTTTTTTCTTTCTAATTGGTAGTTTTTTTTTTTTTTTTAAACATTATTTTTTAGGCCAATTCAAACAAGCCCTAGTACTTAAACCTATCAGGTTCTATTTTCTCTTTAGTTCTTTGACTCCTGCTATTCTTAATGATAAAAAATGACAAAGTTCATCATCAGAAATGGACTCCACTTAAACTGAATGTAGGCATTATTACAACCAGGTTCCTCCAAGCATAATAGAATCTTGAAATAATTAGAATATAAGCAAAATCAATCCCACTAACTATAACCATTTTTCATTGTAATTTCCTTCTTAGATAGTGCAATGGACCCACACATTGATTGTAATGGTTAAGCAAATATTCCCCTTGAAAGAATTTTATCTGTTACATGCTTTTAAAACCAAAGCACTTCAAGATTCTCCTTAATTAAAAACCTGATGATGCATCATAAACCACACATCATATTGAACACGTATCTTCTTAGCCATCTGATGTTGAAATGAAATTAATTATTTAAAAACATGAAGGAGAACTATAATTGCTTATTCACTTAATTACTATCAAGAAAAATGATGAAAGAAGAACATCACATAAGTAGTTCCTCTACATAGAATCCTGCTTCAAAATGTGTGAAATTTATGACCAGCATAGCAAAGAGGAGCTCCTTTGCTAATTCATAGTTCAATTCTTAATAGGTTATTATCTCACTGCCTCGAAGTTGCTACACACAGGAAAAAAACCTCATTCGCACCTCCTTATTTTGCTTTCTCTGCTATTTTATCTACTAAGTTTTAAAACATTCTATCTAAACATGTTTCCCAGTCTGTTGTTGTACCCTTGTTAATGAATATTGTTCATCCAAGAAATAAAATATGACTAGGAATTATAAACCAGAGAACCATTCTCCTTCATTTCAAGATTTCGAGGTTTTACACCAAATTTTCGAAGTTTGAAGCTTTTAAGATATGGCCCCTTTAGGAAAAGAGCTACACAAATATACACAATCTCAGCAACCAATTGCTGCCCATGGTTATAATTAGTAACGAAAGCTATAATTAGATTACAATTTTTTTTTTTACTTGTTCAATGTCCCTCGACCCCGAAAAACAAGCATTAATCAGCTTCTGATCTTCATCTCCATGCACTACATGCAACCAACTCCCTGTTCATCCAGCCAAGATAGAGCGCTCCATCTCTTTCTTCAAGGCTATATTTGTTGTAGTAGTTCTCCAACAGAGTCTTGATGGTGCCATTGACCACTGAGCTCAATGGATAAGGAGTAAACCCAGCCATTGTCAACCTAGACCTCCACTTCCCATGAAGCTCGTGTCGTTCAATTCTCTCGGCCCCCTCGCACGCTATGATATTGACGACGTCTCGGGCCAGGCAGTGCTGCTCAACATTGATCCGCACCTTGTGATCCCTCGGGAGTGCCAGATCAATCGACTCGAACATAGCAGTATAATAGCCAAGTGTCTCGAGGAACCGTTGGAAGAATGGAGCAGTGTTAGTGTTAGATTCTCATGGATCAGTCCTTTACATCAGTAACACCTTCTGTAGAGATCTGAAATCGTGCTTCAGCTTCTGCAAATTAGATATTAGCAAACATCAGAAGGAAAAAACCTGTAGAATCAAGCTTCGCCTCCTTCTTCCTAACTTCGTCTCCAAGTTGGCACCTATCCAGAGCCTAAAACAACAGAGCGATTTGTTTCAGCAACTTAAGCTAATGTAAGATGTAAATAGCATCATTGATGAAGCAGATATGATGGATGTGCATAATGGGTGCAAATTGGCCGTGAGCAATCATCATATTATTTTGACCGAACTGAACCCTCATGTAATAGCATCTATGTAGAAGAGTATCCTATTGGTGAAACCTTTGTGCAAGTTAAAGTTCAACACAGTTTTTAGTATTCGTATAAATGAAAACCCACCTCCCACATCTGTTCATTAGTGTACTCTTTGAGTGGGTCGAGGTTACTTCCTAAATCGGGGAGATGTTGATACCATCTATCAGAATCTGACCAGCAGCGGCGGGTTCGACAATGCGAAAGAGTGTCTGAATTAGAGTTGATTTACCACTACCCGTTCTCCCAACAATACCCGTCTTGCACGTGAGACCCCGTAAGACAAGTGGCATGTGTGGGGCATAACGGACCTACATACATGTGGCATAGAGATTCGATATGACTAGGAGTCATGTGTACAAGTGAGCATTGCTTATGTTTGACATAGAACACATAGTACCTGCAGATCACAAATATCAACTTCTCCATTTGATGGCCAACGACTGTCTGGCCTATTTGCTTCTATAACAAGAGGAGGTTCACTTGGGATACCTGTGTACTGAAGTATTCTCTCCACAGATATAATTCTGTTCTCAACATTGCAAAGATTCCATATGACTCTGGCTTGTAACATGTTCAAATTAAGTCCATATGTCACCGCTAATCTCGCAATGCCTATAAAACAAAAGAGAAAGAAAAAAAATAGATTAATGTTCTTTCAGTGGGTCAATCGCTCATAGTGCTTCACAATGTAGCGGAACATTAGAGCTAATGCGATCAACAGCCAAAGCATACATAATTCTACAGTCACTCCAATTAGTATCATGTATTAAATAACAATAATCTAGCCATAAGAAAGCATTTGAACCAAAAGAAAGAACAATGCATACCATGAGAGGACTCAACATCCAAAATCAAATCAAGTGCATAATCATAGTAAGGGACTTGACCACTTAAGTTGCAAAGATTGAAATCGTCTTGGATGTAATCATCATCAACTTCACAGAAGAATTCATTCCCTCGAAGATTACAGAACCATGAGATCCAAGATGTGTCATCCCCATCAGATCCACTAACATCCGACTCTTCACTATCTGTTTCAGATTCCTCTCCAAATAATTTCAGCCAAGAAAATCATCACCAAATCAAAGAGAAGGATGACATCATATTTAGTTATATGTCACAAACCCAAAAAAAATTCAGTACATAAGTCAATGTGAGAATGCTCAGGAATCAGGATATGAGTTAATGTAACTTGTCCTTGTGGATGAGTAGCAACCAGTTACTCTTGTACCATTATAAAAGAAATTCAAACCAAAACAACTTAACATCAAAATACTAAGCAGTGCTGTATTTGTAGTACGGTAGAGGGATGTGAACTAACCATAATTACCTACATGAGAACATGCAGTAGTTTCTCATCAACCACAGGAATTAAAAGCTGCAGTTGGAGGAAAATAGATCTTTTCTCATCAACCATCCAATAATTGCTCCCAATCTGAAGAATCTGAAAGAGAATCTGAAAGAGAATCTGTGATAACAATATCAATGGCATGAGAGCTCTTTTATATGCCATAGTAATAAATTTCCAGTACACTTGAAGACCAACTCTGCCTTTCTCTCTCTCTTCCTCTTGAACAATCTGTGCTTTTGGCCCAGCTATCTCATCTGTTTTTTTTTTTCTTTTCTGAGTGCAATCATACACTAAGTGCAAAGAGGATTTTTGAGTGAAGTTTGTGGAGTGCAAATGGTGGCATATTTGATTTCACAATCTTCTTTTTTCAAAAATTCTATTAATTGAGAACATCATAGTCTTTATCCACAGACATTCCACTTGTGCATATTCGAGTAATCTGTGTGGTTTCTTGTAATAAAAATAATTCCCATTTATTTTTGTTAAAAACAAAATTATAGAAAAACAAAGAGTCGACCCCAAATTTTTGGGAAGGATAGAAACAAATCTCGTCACAGACCAACTCAAGCATTTGACATAGACAAATCTAACACAGTGTGCTTACTTCTTAAAGTTTTTGACCAATGACTGATTAAGGTTTGGATCTCATGGAAGCCTTAATGGATAATAATAATCTATTTCATTTTATTTAAATGACTCGGTGTGAAATCAGTCACAATCAGAGCACTAATGATCGTCCATAGTCTGTATAGTGGAAGATAAAAGCCAAATGTGCACCTTGAAATTTCATAAAATCGATTGGGTGGGTATAGAAACTAAAGGTGGGAAACAAACCCAAAATAAATAAGATAATTTTCTCTGTAACTGTATGTCTTGTAGACTATGTAATCACATACCTAGGATTAGGGTTCCTTTTCACCACTTTCTGCCCATATTTGCGCTAGCGGTACCCATCATCCAAGACGGTGATGTGAGTTTGAAGAGGAAGAAGAAGACAAAGATGGAGATCGATTTGTGTTGAAACGAGGTTAGAAACGAAGAAGTGGAAGAAGAAGACGAAGATGGAGAACTCTCTGTCGAAGAGGAAGAGAGTGAAGAAGAAGACGAAGATGTCGTTCGATCTGTCGAAGAGGAAGAGAGTGAAGAAACGAAGACGAAGATGCCGTTCGATCTGTCGAAGAGGAAGAGAGAGGAAGAGAGTGAAGAAGAAGACGAAGATGGATGGAGAATCAGATCTGAAATTTCGTTTTTATTTTTTTATTTTGTTAACGGGGAGGTAGTTCTAAATTTAGAAACTTCATCGTTTAAAATCAAATCGCGATCTGGACCGTCTATCAAGTGAATATCGAACGGCTGTCTTCGTGAGTCGCGATGTGAGTCGCATATGAGTCTTAGGAACGCGACCCTACGATACATATAGACTCACATCGCGACTCACAATTTGAACCGTTCAATTAACATCAGATCTGCGGTCTAGATTACATATGAGATTTTACAAACGAAAATTTCAAAATTTCATTTACCTCCCCGTAAAAACAATGAAGACAGAAATCAGCTCCTCTTCATAGCGTCTTCCTCCTTCCTCGTTTCTCTGCAGAAATTAGAGAAAACTTCGTATCCTTCGTCATCGCTTCTTCCTCATCGACGATTTGCGACGGTGATCTACTCCTCTTCGACAGAGATCAGATTTCTCTCTCTCTCTCTTCGCTTCTTTACTCGTCGTCGTTTATAGCTCGTCTTCTTCTTCCTCTTCTTCGTCATCTCTTTCTCTAACTTTCATTCCCTATCTATCTCGACAAACAAATCTCTCTCTTCTCTCTTCTCCTCAAACCCTAACCATCTTCATCGTTTACTCTCCGTTCATCAACGACGACGCAGATTAGGCGAACAAATCATATTTTCGCTGCTCTTCGTTTTTCCTTTTGTAACTCAAACCCCTTTCATCTCTTCTCTCTCTGTTTTTGCCCTTTTTTTTTTCTTTCTTAATTTTTTGTTCTTATTTATCGGTTACAATGGAGAGGATGATTTTCTCTGTGATGGAAGCTATGGTGGTCGAGATTGCTTTGGTTGTTGGGAAATCTCTTGTTTGGCTTCTCTTGTTAGTATAGATTTCTTTCTATTTTTCTCTGATTTTTTTTTTCTGTGTTGATGTGTTTTTATAATGTGGGGTTTGTATTTTGGGGTTCCTTATTTTTTTTGCAAACTAAGGTTTTGCACTGTTTCTAGGGCTATCTTTCAACATTGTTTTTTTTTTTTCTTTTCCCTTAAGCTTCTAGTTATTTTCCCCCTTTAGCTATGGAATTGTTATATCTGGAATGGTAATTGTTTCCTTACTTTTGAAAGATGTTATCTTGATTTAGGTTTTGAAAAGGAGCTAGAGTTCTCCTCTGATTGATAAGATTATTTAGAAAGACTATTCTAATATACAATTCTTCATGTTCAAGGTTTTGTTAATTATAATCTCAACATTATGACACTTATTCAAATATTTCAGTATTTATTTACAATTATGATTAGATTCATATAAAATCCTAAACCCAAAAAATAGAAATGTAGTGAAAAAAAAAAAGAGAGAGAGAGAGCTTCTATTGGCACCTCAACTTTTACTTATTCTCAATCATTTAATTATTTTCTTTATTTTAAATTAGGGTGTAATAAATAAAAATTGGGTGCTACTAGCAGTGGTCTTTTAAATTTTAAATATCACCCATGAAACCTAACCCAACAAGAGCCTCTCTCTCTCTCTCTCTCTCTCTCTCTCTCTCTCACACACACAGTTACATTATCAATGAATATGTGAATTACGTCCGAAGCCAACCACATCATAGACCACTGTTTTATCGGCCTCTATCATGCCATTTAGGATGTCTACTCCTCCTTATGGATGTCTGTTTCTACATATCTGATTTTTTTTTCGATTAATTTTTTTTAAAGATTTATAATTAAGACTGGAAAATCCACATGATCCCAACCATTTAAATACAAAATCCAACGGTTGAGATTTATCCTAAAAATAAGTATCTCCGAGATGTGTATTATGGAGAAACATATAAATCTTGACCGTTGGATTTTGTGCTTACACGGTTAGGATCATGGATTTTCTCATGAGTCATTCTTCACGAGTCACTGGATCCTAACCCTTATGAGATACAGTGACTCATGAAGATGATTCATGGCAACTGTTTAAATATAAAATACAACGGTTGAGATTTATCCTCAAGATAAGTATCTCTAGGATGTGTGTTATGGAGATCCCAATCCTTGTTGGATCAAGTTTTTCATTGCATTTCAATGGTAGTATCTAAAATTTTAGAAATTCAATTTCTACAAGTTATAAACAGACTTCATACCTTCAAATAAAATGTATATAATATAACTTAATTAAATTTTCACATTTATTGGATTGGGACATGGTTGATCCAATATCCGTCCTATAGTTAATCAAATCATACCTTCATTGGAACCCAAATCATAAATCTAGATCTGACTCAATGATTTACCAAGTTGACTAGGCAAATTGGTCTCATCAAGTTTTGGAGTTGAATCACCTTTGAATCCAATTGAGTCAAGTCAACTCAGTAAAACCAAGTTTTCAGTCAACTATGACAAGTTTTAAAACTATGATACAGAGGAAGAAAAATCATAATTAAGCATAGATCGTGTTATTAGTAGTTGTGAGGTTTTATATTAGCAGACTTTTTCAAGGCACCAATTAATGACACAATTAATGGTTTATATTGCCACACCAACTTTTCTATAACACATCTTTTGCTGAATAATATATCTAACCCCATCAAAATTGATTTACAAAAAATGGACGGTCCACGATTTTTCAACGTGTAAACATGGGGCTAAACATTTCGGAATGGGCTGATTTTTGGGGAGGATGATCTTCTAATCATAGAGATCATCCTCACCAAAAATCAGCCCATTCCAAAACTTTTAACCCATGTAAGACAAAAAACGTTTGTTAAAGTGTGTGGTAAAACTTAGGGTGCTGAACATTTCCCTATTTATATATATGTGGTTGGATATCGGGTCTTACCCGCACCATTTCATGCCCTGTAGCCCTATCCGAAGAGATATAAAATGAAAAAAGAAACCCTAGTTTTGTTCTTCGTCTCGTCCTCTCATTCTCTTTCTTTTTTGCAGGTAGAGACGTAGAGTTGCTCTCTCAAGTCTCCACAGCAACAGAGGAGCTAAGATGGGTCGAGTGCGCACGAAGACAGTGAAGAAATCCTCTCGACAGGTGATCGAGAGGTACTATTCGAGGATGACTTTGGATTTCCACACAAACAAGAAGATGTTAGAGGAGGTCGCAATCATCCCCTCGAAGCGTCTCCGCAACAAGATTGCTGGATTCTCAACTCATCTCATGAAACGAATCCAAAAAGGCCCAGTTCGTGGGATCTCTCTCAAACTCCAAGAAGAAGAGCGAGAGCGTCGCATGGATTTCGTACCTGATGAGTCCGCCATTAAGACTGATCTCATCGAAGTCGATAAGGAGACCATCGACATGCTTGCTGCTTTGGGTATGTCTGATCTTCCTGGTGTTGTTAAGCAGGCTGATCCCGTTTCTGCCCCGGCTTTCGGTAGGGGTGGTGCTGGTGTTCCTGGAAGGAGATACTGAGACTCCAAGCTTTTATGGGTTAGTGGTGAATTTGGTGATTTTAGTATTTTGTTTCCATTAATTAATGTGGAGATTTGAGTTTGTTTTGGACTACTACACGATTACTCTTTAGTTGTTTTGATGGTTATTTTTTGTTTTGTTTTGTTATCTAGTCACGGCAATGGAGAAAGATGGGTAATTTTCTTTAAGGAATTTTGTTATCTGGGTGTGCTTTTGATAGACTTTTTACGATACTTGTTTGGTTTGGATTGTGTGATTGCTGCGAAAACTAGGTGCTTCTCTGTTAGTGTGTTTTTTACATTTTTTTTTTTATCAACTTTGATAGTATGGGTTCAATTTGGTTTGTATGAATGTGTAATGGATTGGATTTCTTGACGTGTAGATGTGGTTTGCGCAATTTTTTGTGAGAAATGGAAAAATCTGTTTGCTTTCTTATTTTAAATTGAATTGTTTTCTTTTGAAAGTGATTGCGGTTTTGTGAGGTTATTGCTAAGGAGTCCTTCAGACAGATTCTCCCTTGTTTTTGGAAGAAAGTGTGCTTTAAGGTTGGTGGAGGTGATAGGATCCGCTTTTAGGAAGATTCTTGGTGTGGGGGATTGCCTTTTAGAGATCAATATCCTTGTCTCTTTGCTCTCTCAGAAAATGGGACAAGGGGTTTTTAGTGATTTGGGCTCCTAACTTTTGCAAGTTAGGAGTTCAGGCCTCATCTCTTATGAATTGGCATTTTATCCTTGCACCTTACCAAAAGACCGAAATATCCCTCAACCTTGTCAGGTTTGTTTTAGGAGTTGTTACCTACACTTGAAATCTAGTACATTGTAAATGGTACAGAAAATTTTACTCAAAACTTCTCATTGAAGTTTACTTCATCATTTTTACACGTATTTTCCTTCTCTTGTCCATGAAACTTTGGTTGTAGGTATTTTGTTCTCTCCTTCATTTTTACACATTTAACCTATTGTATATTGGTCATCCTCAATTTTTACACAATTAACAACAACGGAGCTCCATTATTAAGTAAATAAGCTACATTTTTACGTAACGAAGCTTCTGGTAATAGTTCCAACCTTTATATTTTACATCCATTTGTCTCATCTTCAGTAAAAAATGTTAAAGAAAAAGAGAAGTAAATAATGTTACAGTACACACGACACCTCAACATGGCACAATGATGTATATGTAACACCTTTATAAAGTTTGATATCATTAGATAATGTGCTGCATTACAAATAAATTATGCTATGGTACAAAGGTAGTACATTCCCATTTTTCAATTACATATTTTTCTCTACTAGGAATATTCTTCTTCTTCTTATCTATGTTTTCAATCTTCTTCTAAAACCTCTTCCCCATCTTCATCTTCTTCTTCTCCATATGAAATCTCCATCTTCATCTTCTTCAACTATTTCAATGAAAGCTTCAACGAAAATGGCGGTGAGGTGAGAAATATATTATATTATGAAAAAGTGTAATAATTATACCTGCAAAAGAAAGTATCACACATCTGAAATGATGTGAGACAACTCGACATGTCACGACAATATAACACGACGTCTTTATAAAGTCTGAGATCATTAGATAATGCACTGTGTTACAATATAAAGGTAATACACTTCATTACAAAGGCGCTTTCTCATTTTCGATTACATCTTCTCCGTTTGAAATCTTCTTCTGAAACCTCTTCTTCATATGAAATTTTCTTCTTCATATCTGTGTTTTCGATCTTCTTCTAAAACTTCTTTTTCATCTAAAATCTTCTTCTTTTTCGTTTGATGTCATCTTCAACTATTCTGATGGAAGCTTCAACGAAAATGGCGAAGAGTAGAGAAATATATTATATTTTTCGTCTGAAGTCATCTTCTCCTACTATTCCAATGAAAGCTTCAACGAAAATGGCGGGGAGGTGAGAGAAATCTTATTATGAAAAAGTGAAATAATTACATTTACACTTGCAAAGGACGACAATAGCAGGTTTAGCCTCAGATAAGGGTAAATGGCATTTTGGGCATGAAAATATACTTTTTGTTGAAGTGGAAGTGGTAGCTTTTGGAGGTAAACTCCTAATTCATAAGAGATGAGACCTGGACTCCTAAGCCTAAATGACTAAAAACCCCATGGGAGAATCCATTTCTTTCTTCTTATCTACGGATGGGGTAGCTTGGAACTTTGGTTTTAGGGGAGACCCTTTAATGATTGGGACTTAGAAGAGTTAAGCAAATTGATTAGAAGCTTAGAGATGGATCAAATTGCTTTGGCTTGGAAGATTGTAGAATTTGGAAGGGGTTCGAGGAATGTGATGTTTTTTGTAAAAGATTTCTACCATGCTTTTGGTAGTCATTCTTCCTTTTTCTCATGGTTATCTAGGGTAGGAAAATTCCTTCCAAAGTGTCCTTTTTCATTTGGTCGGCAGCTTTGGAGAAGTTTTTTTTTTTTTTTTTTAACTTTAGATTAGATGATCAAGAGAGGTTTTCCTCCGCCATTTTCTTTTTGCTAAGCAAGCAAGGGATTAGTGTATAATGGAGGTGAAGATGGGTTGAACCTAAGTCATGAGTTCAACTCTCCTCAAGCCTTTACCACTTAGCTAAGTGGCACCTACTTCGCCAAATTATTGCTTCCTATGCAAGGATGGGGAATCAACATATTATGTTCTTATTCATTACGAGCTTACTCAACAGATTTGATCCCATTTTATGTCCTTGTTTGGCATTGTGGGGTGCTTTCCCTCCTCAGTTAGGTCCTTGTTTCAAGTTTGGTCGCAATGGAGGTCAGCTTTTGCTAAGCCTAAGAGGATTCTTTAGAGCATTATTTCCTTTGCAGTTTGTTGGGGTATTTGGAAGGAGATGAATAGGCGAATAGCCGAAAAATAAGAAAATCGCTTGCAGAATATTATCTTGTCAATCATTGTTTTATTGTTTTTTTCGAGCGAAGGTGTTTCAAGAATTCAAAGGAGTCTTCTTTGAAGACTTCTTGGTGAGATGGGATTGGGTTTATAATTTAGTCCTTGACTAGTCACGTTGGTTGAGCTGTTTGTACCTTGCTTGCGGGTCGGTCTCCTTTACCGCCCGTATAATTTTTTTTTAATAAAGTTTTACTTACATGAGACTCACGTTGAAATGGATATGGGTTGGCTTTTCACTTGAACCAATCTGTGTTCCATTTATTTTTTTCTTGTGTATTGAGGTTTCATTGGAATGATAATTTAGATCTGATTCCCATGTATAATAGAAAACAGCATGCAAAGGAGGTTTTTTCCCCAAATTTATTTGAGGGCCTAGATTTGGGGAAGGGACTTGTTGTCGAATTGTAGAAGCAGCACTATGGCATTACTAGGGTAGTTTACTTGGATGGCACTACATAGTTTCTCTAAAACCACTGAATGAAACTCCTGTCAGCAACGATCATTGGATATGATTCCTTCTTTTGTTGTCTCTTCTCTTTTTGGTGATTATCTGTTTGTAATTCCTTATGTGCTCTTAATAATAAAATTCCTTCTTTTTCACGTTGGTGTAACTGAGGCCCTTGGTCTTCCTGGAGTCAAATGTCTTTTTTTGTATTGGACCTAAGCGTGGTATGCCACACTAACTGGCCATCTATAGAAGTGTTTAGGGGTTGTATGATGTTTCCTACATTCCATTCTATAAGTTTCATTTCCCTCTACTAGTGGACTTCTTTATATTCTGATGTAGAGTCCTTGTTGCAGCCTTTTTTTACCCATTTTATATTAACCATTTCCCAATAGAGCCTGCAAGCGTAAACAAGTTTCATGAGAAATTGGGTATAAAATTTCTTCAGGATTCGTTCGACTGACCCCAAATCTTCCTTGCAGGCTCATGTGCACCTTTCCTTACGAAAATGACTTTTATGTATTATGCCTATCTCTGGAATCTGTTTTATTATGAGGTGGTGTTTGCTTGGAATAGATTTGGTTTGTTTCTGCTAATTGGATGTACCTATGTGGTATTAGTTGTGTCTTGCGAAGATGAGGTTCTTTCTTTCGGTAAAACTGAACTCCATGATAATATGCTTTAGCTGATCAGCTTGAGTTTCATTGTGTGCATTTGTTGCCATTCATGGTTCCAAAAACTTTGTTGCTCCCAAGTAAGATGGCTACATTTGAAAAGCTACGGGAGCACTGGCACATGTTCATGTATGAAAGTAGTTGAAGGTAAAGATCTAAGACAGTATCACTTTTGAATTACGATCTCTACAGAATTTTAGAACAGACTAATAAAGGGTCATGGCAGTTGGTAGGGCTGGGTCACTATTACATTAATTATATATATTGGGGAATGTTAACAACTAATATTTCATGGGATGTTAGCATTGTCTAATGCTAATGTTCATGATCTCACAAGAACGTTAGTATTTTCCACCAATTTTTTTTCCAATGGTACCCCTCTTCATTTTATCTTTTAATGAAAAAAAACAAGGATATGTCAATCTTTTACATAATAAATACATTTATTATGTTCTTAATAAATCTATTGATTGTGAAAGTATTTAATATTAAAAAATATTTAAATCAAAAGATTAAAATACATTTTGCATTTATTATGTTAAAGATCAAAATATCCTTATTTTTTTAACAAAAGATAAGATAGGTAGGGGTATTATTAGAAAGTGAATTTGGTGGACAACGCTAACGTCCTTATGAGGTCTTGGATATTAATATTCTTTCTATATATAATAGTTATACCCTAATGCAATAAAGAACATAAACATGTTTTTTCTTCATTTTTTAAATAGGAACTTAAGTCTTGAGGACAAAATGGTTTAAAGACCATACCTAAGAGTTGAGACCTCCACCTATTTCATGAAACGTGAGAACTTTAACTTGATTAACCAAAATCGAAATAGGATTCAAATATGTTAATGGTAGGGTTTGAAAGTAATTTATTTAAAGAATAGAATCATGATATTCTTAAGAACATTCCAACAATAACAAATCCAAAGTCGTAAGATATGGTAAAATCCTAACTTCACTTCATCTTTTAATTTAGTGGTGTAAAATATTTCAATACAATTGTTGAGATTTGATTAGATTTTTAAGTGTGCACGTCCTTGATGCTCCTTGATGTGTTTGCTCACAGAACAACAAATGTTTGGCATGTGGTGTGAATAACATCAGTAATAGAGAGAGCTTCTCTCTCTTGCCTATTGTTCACATTTATTTTTTTTTAGATTTCAAATCTTAAAAAGGGTCGTTGGGCCCACATTGATTATCACATTTACAATCCAACAATAGAGCCTTTAAGATTTTATGAAAATATTCATATTCAAATATATATATATATAATATTATTTTTCGAGTTTGATCTAAGGTGTTGAAGATGGATGGTCAGTGAGCACCCAACTTTATAAATAAAATTCAACGGTGAAAAATAATTATTTTTTTTAAAGTTCATATAATTGTCCTCTACAACTCCATTGCATCAGATTGTGTTTTTGAATGTCATAAGATGATCTAATAATAAAGTTTCTTTTTTTCACTATGGACAAGAGAGAGAAAATGGCGTTAGTCAAAAACTTCGTCATATTATCAAAGTTCTAGATTTTTTTTAAAATTTTTTTTCAACTAAAATAATTGTATTTTTGTAATATAAATGCCACAATGGTAGTTTTGGATCATAGATTGTCAATAGAACAAATGTTGGTAATGATTTGATTGGGCCAACGGAATTCTAAGGGATAGATCTCATTTTGCATTTTACGGGGGTAATCCTAATTTTACCAATTTTATAGGGGGTGTTATTAAAATACCCTACTTTCTAAAATCCTTTTGAATCCATTTGGAACCATTAAGATTACTTTTTCATAAAAAATGTTATCCAGCCTCAATCCTTGATGATAGTCAACTTGTTATTTTTTGACGTGCTTTAATTATTTTTTATTATATAGGGGGCGTTCTTTTGACAAAATCCTAGATAATATTCTAGACAAAACATTTTATCTTATATGGGCTAAAATTTTTAGAATGGGCTGATTTTTTGTGAGGATGATCTCTATGGTGAGAAAGTCACCCTCACAAAAAATCAATCAATTCTGAAATTTCTAACTCTAGTTTATAAGATGAAGCATTGTGAATCGTCAATTTTTACCGTTAGTTTGGAATCACTTTTCATGGGGTTAGAAGTTTCAGAATTTGCTGATTTTTTGCGAGGATGATCTATTGACTATAGAGATCATCCTCACAAATAAAAAATAAAAAAAATCAGTCAAATCCAAAAAATTTTAGTTATATAAGATAAAGTTTTTTCTAGAATATTGTCTAGGATTTTGTCTAAAGGACACTACCCTATTATATAAATTAAGGGCACACATTAAATTGCATTAAATTCACTTTGGAAGCAATTATTTCAAGGTATTTTTGATATAAAAAAAATTAATAATTTTGAGGGCATCTTTAAGAGGAAATTCAATTTCCCAAGTATCTTCAATGCAGCTTAACGTGTGCCCTTAGGCACATGTTAACCCATCCCATAAATTAGAAGGTGGCATCTGCAAATGCACATGTATCTAAAGGGCTTATTTGTAATTTAAAGTATTAATTAAAGAATGATTGTGAAGGTATATAATAAAAAATATAATTTTATAAATTTGAAAATTAACCAACGTGATTTTAAGGAGGTACAATTGCAATTTTATTAGTTTTGATCAAAATGACCAATTAAATACTCCACTTTCTCTCTCGTAATAATAGTAAAGATATAAATCTAACTTTGTAAAATGAGTCAAGATCCCTTTGAAAAAAAAAAACACATGATCCTGATCTTTTAAATGCAAAATTCAATGGTTGAGATTTATCCTGGGGATAAGTATCTCCAGGATACTAATAAATCTCGATCATTGAATTTTGTGGTTAAAGGGTTGGGATCATATGTTTTTTTTAAGGAGTCATTCTTAGGAGTCAACGATCGCAATCGAAATTGGGCCAGAGCCACATGAATCAATGGGTTGAAATCTTTTGAACCCAACCCTATCTCTTGGACCAACCCAGGTTAATGTGCGACGGGCCCAATTGACAGCATTAGTAGTATCCATCAAAATCGTCAAAAGTCAATATAGTAGGAAAACATGTATAGATTAAAAAATAAAAATAATTAATTTATAATAAAAAAAATACGTATTTCATATATTAATTAATAACATAACACTTGAAAATGCTAAAAATTAAAAATAATATTAGATTTTTAAAAAAAATCTTGAATTAAATCATGACCAACGTGATTTTTTGAAAAATCAGAGATCTCTTCAAAAACAGATTTTTGTGACAATGACTGTGGGCCACTTTGCAGGTGAAACCTATAAATTCACAGAACCTACAGAATCAAATGCAGCAGTAAACATTGGCGGGAAAGTGCAACAACAGAGTAATGCACTCTGCCCATCACATAGGATTAGAAGTCTCCAACAAACTAAACCTAAATCTAAACTTAAACCAACAAGTCTTAACTGTGTTGGAGAAATGCAATCGTCTCAACCATCTCAAACAACTCCAAGCCTTTCTTATAACATTTGGCCATGGTCAGACTCAATTCTTCGCCTTCAAGCTTGTCCGCTTCTGTGTCCTCTCCCTCGCCAATCTCGATTACGCTCGATTCATCTTCGACCATCTCAATTCCCCCAATGTCTACCTTTACACCGCCATGATCACCGCCTATGCCTCTCATCCTTCTTACCACAATTCAAGCATTTTTTTATATACAGACATGGTTCGTCGAGGCCGCCCTCGACCCAACCATTTTATCTACCCCCATGTCTTGAAATGCTGTTCGGCAATGTCGGAATCTCATGGGACTAGATCCTTACATACCCAGATTTTAAAATTGGGTTTTGGTGGGTACCCAGTTGTGCAAACAGCTCTTGTTGATTCTTATTTGAGGTGTTGTTCAGATATCGTTGTTGCTCGTAAACTGTTTGATGAAATGTCTGAGAGAAATGTTGTGTCTTGGACTGCTATGATTTCGGGGTACACGAGGCTTGGGGAGATTGGGAATGCTATGTTGCTTTTTGAAGAGATGACTCGGAGGGATGTTCCATGTTGGAATGCTGTTATTGCTGGATGCACACAGAACGGATTGTTCTTGGAAGCGATATCATTTTTTAGAAGAATGATTGGAGTTGGAGAGAGGGCCCACCATCACGATCGGAAGCCGAATCATGTTACGGTTGTGTGTGTGCTCTCGGCATCCGGTCACCTCGGTATGCTTCACCTAGGGAGATGGATCCATGGATACATCTATAGGAACAATCTTGGTCCTAATTCATTCATCTCAAATGCTCTTATAGATATGTATGGAAAATGTGGGAGCTTAACGGAAGCACGACGGGTTTTTGATCGAACATCCAATAGAAGCGTGACATCATGGAACTCCATGATTAATTGTCTTGCACTACATGGTCAAAGTGAGAGAGCAATATGTGTCTTTGACGAGATGATGGAATGTGGAGGTGTAGTTAGGCCAGATGGGGTCACCTTCGTCGGCTTATTGAATGCTTGTACACATGGGGGGTTGGTTAACCAAGGTTGCGAGTTTTTCACTTTAATGACTCGAGATTACGCGATTGAGCCTGAGATTGAGCATTATGGTTGTCTGATAGACCTTCTTGGTCGAGCGGGTCAGTTTGAAGAAGCTTTGGGAGTTATAAGGGGAATGAGGATTAAGCCCGATGAGGTAGTTTGGGGTTCTTTGCTAAATGGTTGTAAGATACATGGACGTATGGATTTGGCTGAGTTTTCTGTTACAAAACTGATTGAGATTGATCCGAATAATGCGGGCTATGGTATAATGTTGGCAAATATATATGGTGAATTGGGAAAGTGGGATGAGGTGGGGAAAGTGAGGAAGAGTTTGAAGGAACGGGGAGTGCAAAAGACACCTGGATGTAGTTGGATCGAGATTGATAAGCACGTTCATCAATTTTACTCGGCAGATAAGATGCACCCTGAAACAGTAGAGATATATAAGATTCTCGATGGTTTAGTTGGTTTGTTTTAGTTTAGAAGTGCAAGCTTTATCTCTCACAAATGTCAGCGAGGGTGTTGTCAATGCAGAGTTCAAATTATGAAACATTAATCTTCATGTTTCCAGTCTCTTACTCATCGTGAACCTATGTTACCTACAAAATCAATGGGAGGAAACTATCGTACAATGCGAGTGGTGAATTGGTCGTGGGTTCAAATAATATATGAACCGTCGTAATTATCACTCTTATCCAAAAATGTGAGGTTGGATTAATGGATATCATTCCTCCATTCAATTATGTGAAATAAAGGTTCGAGATTCATGTTAGGTGGTGGTGAAGTTTTTATACCTGCGGCCAACTTGATGTAACCCTCCTTTATCTGGACTTGGGACTTACAATGTAGTGTAAAAGCAGCACTATGAGTGGAATTAAATTATATATGAATGTGACAATTATAAAAGAATTAGACTGAAAAAATAGTCTGATATAGTTCGTTGGTCAGACTAAAATTCCATATGGTTAGGTGGGAGAGAACCACAATTGTTTCACTGGTCAAAGTTTTGGATAAAAGGTAGGGGACAAGATGGCTGGTATAATCTGACAGGGTACAAGAGCTTTTCTTTCACGTTTCATGATCACAATGACATGTTACATAAGTAGGATTCGTGCTGATGAGGCCAGAGTCCATTGCTTCAAATCAAATTTTGTTACAAGATGAGTGATTAATCTAGCCAATTTTCTCTCTTTTTTTTGTTTTCAGCCGAAGTTTGTTATATGTATTTGATTCGCACTATACTTTTTGATTAAGCTCTACTTTTTCTTCTAATTTGGTGAAAAAGCAGTGGCTTTGTGCGATAAATGGACTGACATGGTTTTATAAGTTTCAGTTTTTAGATTTGATCTCAAGGATTTTTCTCTATGTAGTTCTCTTTATCAACAATAATATCTTGTTTCAGTGGTTCAATGCACAGGTGGCTTGGGTCATTGTTACTGCAATCCAAATGCAAATTAGCGAAAGCTAGGGCTGCAACTTGGGCAGGCCAAACTCAAACCGATGGATTCAACCCTATTGGAAATAATGTAGTTTCTTTCTGTTTGTTAGTTTTCTATTGAAATGTATTTCTAGAACAAGTAATTGGAAATTTAATATTTATTCTACATACTACTTATCTTTATGGAAGTCCTTATAGCTTATAAAAAAAAGTCATTATCACTAAAAGATTATCTAATATTAATGAGGAATGAGCCAACCTGACTTGGGTTGAGTATTTCATGCCTGAGTTTGGGTCAGGCGTTGATATAGGTTGTCAAGTGTGGGTTGGACATGGGTTGATCCCAATCCAATCCAATCCACCCAAGTTGCAGCCCTAGTAAAGGGGAGGACCCCAACTAGTTGTGATGGCACTGGTGGAGATTTAATGCTGAGATCTCCCGCAAAGAAGGGGTACACTTACTACCTATACAGATCGACTTATCTGGATTTGGATCATGTGACATGTTCTTATTGGTCACAATCATCTGGGCCTTATCTCAACTATTTGGGTCAGTGAAATTAATGCAAAAAAGATACCCATCACAAGTATTAAATGGTATTCTTCGTCACTTGACGCAGCCCTCCATCTCTCAGGAGTGGGACTGACAATGCAAGCTTAAGAGTGAAGAAATGAAGTGCACCCGACAATGGAATTGTTTGAAGGAGGTGTCATATGGAGCAGTATTCAATGGGCCATATTCCTTATTCATAATGGCACATTATTAATGAACTACCATCTTACCTTGTTTGTGAGGAAACACATGGTTGGTTGGATAATTGAATGACCGGATCACTTGCATTCATTTGCCCAATCAACATCATTACTGTCAACCATTAGCTCATGTGGACCCAAAAACACTAGCAACACTTCAAATCTCGGAAGAACCCTCTCCTTTTGGATTACACACACGTTTCCAAAGAAGTGAGGTATTCCAAATATCAACGAAAAGTGGGTACGAATCATCTTTAGTGTTTTTTTTCTTGTAGTTCCTTTCTAATCTGATCCTAATCATAATTAATACATGAGTAATGAATTAGATTTTATTTTTCAACTTTGACATCTCCACTGTTAAAAGAGTACTATAGGGAATTGTAGGAAAAAAAAAAACAATACAAAGGATCCCACTTCAAAATTTTTGTAGAACCCTCTACTTTGACTTACATGTTGGCGTTACCAAGGAGGTATTCCAAAATTTCAATGAAAAACTAGGTGCATGAAATAAATACAGAAAGCAACCTGCCTTCTAACGAGGAGGGTTCCTCCAAAATTTTGGCCACTTCAAAGTTGGACTCCATGTGGACAATTCTAACTCTAACTCTCTCTCACGCACACACACAAAGAGGAGGTAATCTAACTCTTTTTAAAACACATCAATCGGTAGAAATGAATTTGGTGTTTGGGATGTGAAATAATCATTCTATTTTTGGAATGACTGCACATCCCCACCCTTTTGATTTCTTCTTCTCTGAATGATGGGTTTCTATTTCAATGAGAAAATCATTTTGAGCTCAAAAAGAACGCTGTCTGTGTCATATCGACATCACGTCTTCGAATTGGCTTCCACACCTCTTTTTAACTTGTTCTTGTCTTATATGATGTATTACATATACATTGTTGTGGCAACAAAAGCTTTGAAAAGAAAAATGAAAAAAAAGGAGAGAGAGAGAGAGAGAGAAAGATATGATATAACAACCTTGTCTACAATATAGAAATACTTTTCCTTACCAAGACAACACCATTTATTAATTTGAAATTTAGAAAAACTGCAACCCCCAACATATAAATTCCACTAATTCAACACTGATTCAATGACCTCCACCGAGCACAACCGTGGGGAAAGCCGTGTTAGTCGTGCTGTAACCCCCATCAATAACAAGGTTGAGCCCGCTCACATATCTAGACTCATCACTACCAAGATACACCGCTGCCTGCGCCACATCCTCCACCTTATGTGTCACCCCTTTTAAATTCGCTGACCGATTCACCAATTCCTCGACCTGGCTTGCCTCTGCGCCGAACAATTTCATTAGCATTGGAGATGCAATTACAAAGGGAGAAATGCAATTAACTCTAATCCCATATTGCCCCATTTCGACACATAAATTCTTTGTCAATCCTACAACGGCATGCTTTGATGCAGTATAAGCGTGCGGAACATTAATACCACCAATGATCGAAGAAACGCTAGAGGTGAAAATTATACTTCCCGACTTCCTCGGGATCATCACCCTTGCAGCATGTTTGGCACCCAAGAATGCACCATAGACATTAACATCAAGGACTCTTTTAAAATTCTCATTGTCAACGTTCACAACGTGATCAGGAATTTCGCCCGAAATGCCAGCATTATTGAACATGATATCTAGCTTCCCATACTTAGAGATTGTGGTATCGATAACATTAGCAACATCTTCATCTTTCGTGACATTGCAATGGATGAATGAGATAATGTTATCTGACCCAATTTCTTTACAAAGAGAATGTCCTAGATCGTCTTGGACGTCCGCAATAACTACTTTTGCACCATATCGAACGAACATCCTCGCCGCGCTCTCACCGATCCCACTGGCCCCGCCTGTTATAATTGCAACCTTACCTTCTAATCTGCAAAGATCAGATAATATTAATTTCATAGTTTTTGCTAATCTAATTAAATGGAAGAACAAAATTATCAACTTAAAGAGGGGAAAAAAAAAATCTAGATTTAGTCTATTGGGGACAAAGTTAAGCTTGCATCCAAACAAAGTCTTAAGGTTACCTTAGAGTGGAGGGAGCTTCCATTGCTACCAAGATGTGTGAAATTGAAGACTTGGGCTCTCGGCTTTTATAATGCAAGGCTCTTCAACGACTTGTGATTGGCTGATGTTCACGGCTGCCAGACTAATATTTGTCCAGCAAGATAACCTAATTAATTAATAAATTTTCACCGAAAACAAAATCTTATTGGATCGTTTTCATCTTTTCCTTTTCAGCTATTATTAGTAAAAGTTCGACTTTAAAGTGGCCCGCCCATTTAAAGATTTTCGACAAATCCACTCCTTTATCTGACACGTGTCATCTTAATTTTGGATACCTTATCAAAATCCATCATATTCAACATCTCTAAAAATTCTATCTTATTCTTGATAATTGAACGTTGAACAAAATGTTATTTTGAGCAAGAAAGGTGAAAATATTATCATATTTCACAATTAATTGATAAATCTCCAATTAATTCCTCAATTCGTGAATTTGATATGCTAGCCTAGGCTTTTATTCCTACCATTTTATGAAGAGTCCCACTAGCCTTACAAAGTTAGTAAGGATTTCACCCTCATTAAGAGTCCTTGGGCTCACCTTTTGGCATCTAAAAACATGATTCGATGCTTCAGGTTGTAGAGGACAAATGTCTATGAACTTTGAAAAAAAATTTCATAAAAAATTAATTTTCACCGTTGAAATATAATTTTAAGTTTGGAAATTATGTGGAAGTTCGGTAGCCGTCCATTTTCAAAACCTTGCATCAAACTCAAAAGAAATTATTTTTCAAAAAAAAAAAAAATTAGTAAGAGTTTTTTGAAGAAACTCAAAAGGCTGTAATGTTGGATCATTTTTGTGATTACTCATTTGAGCAAAACGACGTTTAATAAGACTTCAAATCTTACTAAATTAGTAAGGAAAATATTTTGAAAACGCAGAGATATCTCAGAAAAATATTTAGGCCCATGTGTCGTATAAAGGAGAATCCCTTTAAAGGACGCTGGCAGCAAATCCAATGGGACATTTTTTTTTTATAGTAAGACTAGCCTGAGTAGCTTAGTAAGATTTTAAATCTTAGTAAGGGTTGTGAACACATATTGTGTCATCCAAAAACCGATGCCACAAAGACAGACTATAAAAAGTTAAGAATTTTGAAAAAAAAAAATTATTCTGTTAATTTTCATGAATGAATTTTAATTTTAAATTTGAGAGTTCAGTAACCGTCTATTTTCAACACCTACTTTGAATTTGTTTTTCGAATATGAGGTTTCCATGAAATCTAGAAAGCAATGGTGTTGGATTGCCAATATGGTAATCTATGTGGGTCCAACGACCCTTAGTAAGATTTGAAATCCTATGAAGTTAGTAAGGAAAGTGTTTTTCTATATATATGTAGATGACACTTTGGGCGATGGGGGTGGAGTGGATAAAATTAATGAGATGTTGGAGATTGTAGTTGACGGATTTGATATTAAGTGATGGGGCCGATATTAAAGAGTGTGGACTCTGAGGAAGAAAATTCTACTATTATATCTTCTTTACCCATGTTAGGGTTTAAATGCTTGACCAAGAAAAAAAGAATTTTTTTTGCAATTTTCACACTCTCAACCCTAAATCTTTGGAATGCAGTTGGATTGTTTGGTGGTAGAAATATGATGATTCCTAATTATAGTAGTCACATTGATATCATCAGATATCCCAAAGAGGAGGATCGGATCAAGTCCAAATCGTTTGGAAGGTGCAACCATGAACGAGCAAATAAAGAAACGAGTAGAAACATACAATAAAAATACATAAAATAAATAATAGAAAACAACTAGTAATTTTATTGATATGACCACTTCAAGGGGATTGAAACTCGTTATAATTTTTATTTTTCTTTGATAATCAAATGTCCTTGTAGATAGCGGACCGGCTGTATCTAGGCTTTACCCAGTCCATCGACCATGGTCTTGTCCAAGGACTCGTCTTGGGGCACCTGCAACGCCTGCACATCACACGCATCAAGTAAGTGAGGAAACGCCCTCGGGGGTTGCCCTTGAGGAATTAATGCATATACTAGGTATCAAACTCACAAGCTACGGTCCAAAATTGCCATGGAGCCAACCCCTTGGGTTTTACTGTAAGTGGTATCGCCCCGACAAGAAAGTTACAGCTTTCTCTTCAAGGTAAGAAAACCTCCTAAAGGATTTCTATCAAATATTTCTTTTCTTCTCCCTAACCTAAACCCTAAACCCTATACCTTAATTAATAATCTATTTCTCAAAAGATAAGATTGGTGGTAAATCTATCACATCCTTGATCAAATATTGAAGAATCATAATCAAATACACAACTTAATCTTATTAAATAGTATATAAGATATTATTTACTAAATATGATAAATACTAATTTTATTTAACTACTAAATAGGAATCATAACCCTCCACCACCTTTTAAAGAAACATTGTCCTCAAAGTTAACTTGAAAATTCGTTGTAGGATCTTCAAATCTTTCAGTGATCACAATCAAATTTTCAAGTCTTATAGTCTTTAAATCATCACATAAATGTAGTATACTTCTCAAATAATAGCAAAAGCAAAGGGGAAAAGCTATGAGATGGTTATCTTCCATCCTTTGGTTTTCAGACCATTCTTGTCAAACATGGATTCCACTAGGATTGTCAATGGATCGGATCAAATTCAAAATCCGATCCATTCCAATCTGATAACTTCGGGTCTAGCTCGATGTTTTGGATTCTGATAAGGATCCAATCCGATGAGGTTTCGATCTAATATCTTATTGGATTGGATCTAGATCAACCATGTCTATGAAGTTTATTTAGATTTTGTACATAAAATCGGATTTGGCCTGATCCGATTGTTAATGGATCGGATTTCGATCTTAATATTGAGTTATGATATTTAAAAAACTGATCTGATAAGGGTTTGATCCGATACTTATCGAATCGGTACCAAATCAATCTTGATCTAATCCCAACTTGATCCATTAACAACCCTAGAATCCACAACCTTTAGCCAAGAAAGTGCTCTGATACCATTCGTTACAAACTTGAAAATCAAAATACATTAAAATAGATTACTATAAACTATTTTATTGATATGACCACTTCGAATGGGGTCAAACCTACTTATATCTTATCTCTTCGAGATGGCAAGACCTTTTAAATGATTTCTCTCAAATACTAATTTATAGGTTACTTTTCAAAAGATAATATTAGAAGGTAAATTTATCACATCCTTAATCAAATCTTCAAGAATCCTAATCAAATACAACGTAATCTCATTAAATAGGACATTACTTACTAAATAGGGATCGTAATAAAATAAAATAAAACAAGGAAAAATTCTTATCCCAAAGATATGGGATCGGCTAATTAGAAGAGGCATTCAAAAAATTAAAGAAGAAAGATATGTCTCTTGATCATAGTCAAATAAAATAATAGAAAATTTATGAGGAAAGAAAGATGGCTAAAGGGAGAGATAAAAAAAAATAAATTTACATTGATTCCTTGAAGTGAAGTTCTAAATATTGTGAGATTCCCTCTAATTTGTGTGTCAAGAGTGCCTTTGATTGGCATTCAACTACATGAATTTTGAGACAAAAGGATGCCTTGTACACAAATCTCAAGGGCCCTGAATTTCTCATAAGTTAGCTTGATCCGTGATTTCTAATTATTTGAATTCGAGTGATAAATAAATTATTCTTTATGATATTAGAGTTATTAGGCATGTATACCCAACTACCTATAAAATGTGCCAAGGGTTTGTCCCTTTTCAACCATGATGGAAAGTGATTGAATAAATTGTGATATAAAAAGAACCGTGATAATATGACGCTCCCCTCTAACAAATGCCCCCTATGCCCCCATCACAGAACCATAGATCTAATGCATTGGGATACACAAAAAAATATTTATGATTCTACATATCCTGAGGAAAATGATATTTGGTTTTGTGATGGGGGCATCATATTATCACGACTCATAAAAATGCACAAGTCAATGGACACTCTCTGTGACGCCCCAAAATCCAAATCTACGACCTGACTCATAACCTGTGAGTTAAGATGTAAATCTGAATATCGAAGGTTAGAAAATTATAAATTATTTAAGATATTAAAAATATATATGCGATTTTAATAAAAAAGATTTCACGATTAACACTTAAAAACTTTTTATAACAGTCAATAGTAGAAGTGAACATTAGTAATCTAAAATGTATGATTTTATTCAATTATTGAGACACCTTGAAATGATGCATTCACTAAACTGTTAGATTCTCAACTCAATTTATTTTTCATAAAAAATATAATAGTCACACGTTATAGAAGAAAATATAAGAAAAAATTTCAGAAAAAATTAACAAATATGTGATGTCCCATTGTGGACAAAACATACCCATTTTAAAGAAATGATCGCTGTGAATTACAAGTTTAGGATTTTCTTATTTTTGGGTTGGAAAGATAACACATAATCCTAAAAATTTCTTATTTTTGACTATTTCCAGAAAAAGAATATTTCTGAGAGAAAAATGGGCCGAAATATAGTTCATTTGCAAAGATAGCAGAATTTCATATTTGTATAGTTTATTTATAAAAAACATATAAAATTTAAAACTCATTCAATTTAAACGATTTTGCCCATTTTGAAAATATCTTTTTTCCCATATCTAATCACTATTGTAGCATATTTTAAAAATAAGAATTTATTAGATAAAATATAAATAAGATCTAATCCAATCAATGTTCGGAATAAAATAATAAAAATCATCATTTTTATTCATTATCCACATAATTTAATAAAACAATCCAAACATTCCTCTGGGGATGATTTATCACATCGGATTCAAAAAATAAAATAAAATAAAAATAAATAAATTCCCAAAAGGTTTATTATTTCACATAATTTATTTCGAGACAAATCAAGATTGAAGTAAGATAAATATAAAAATGCATTTTTTTTGTAACTCGACTAAGATACCTCCTCAAGATGAGTATCTAGAAAATTTTGAATAAACAACGTAAGAAAAATCTTCATATGTACCACTATCCTCACTAATGATTTAATCGAAATAATAACCATATCGAGTAAATGAAGAATATTATATATCTTCTATTATGCACTAATATAAAAATTAAATAAATAAAATAAAATATACTATGCAATGATAATTCATGAAAAGGTCTCACCTACATACCATAGGGTCTTCCACAGAACGTTTGGAGCCTTTCACCCTAAGGCACTATGACTCCTTCTTCCTCAATCAGTGTTTTTACCAATTTATTACGTTAATGCCAAAAATATCACTTTTCAAACCTCATTATCATGATTCATTCATCATTAATGAATTCTTCTCCCATAAATGGCATATAAAAAAACACTCATAATATTTCTTATATTAATAAAAGATGTACAAGAAACTTTTAAAAAAATAAGATAACACTTATAACGAAAAGATCAAGAAAAAGTATAGGCATGCAATTATCTAATATTTTGGTATGGAAATAAAGTATGTTTTATACCTTGATTAGATGAAGAACTTCCATGTTTCGCTCGAGAGCAAATGATTTTAACATATAGAAGTTCTAGGAACTTCTCCAATGGTGTTTTTCCAATAAATAATAGTGTTTTTCTAAGTATTCTGGAGTAGGGTTAGATGAGCACAAATTTGAGAAGACTTCTAGTTAAAAGTTTATTTTTTTCATCCCTCAATAGTAACAAAGGTTCCCAACAAATTGGTGTGACATTGATCCTACAGTTTGCACTCATTTAGGTTAAAATACTTCATATCTCATCATGGCCATTGATTATTGATTTTGGAGTCACATGGAAACATCTTAAAGTTAAATATAATCAAACAATAGTAATAAAACACATGTCATATTTTGAATAAAAATTAATAAGGTTTGATGCAATAGGAAAGCAACACATGGAATAAGGGATTTTAAAATTATCAAATTTATGGGATAAGCATCAATTAACCACCCTATTTTCTCTTCCACAATTCAAAAACAATTTAAAATTCAAAAAGAATATGTTGAGGTACTTTGAATTTAGAAAATTTTCAAAAAAATCCCTTCTCGTTGGACCTCTAGTAAAAAAACTAAAATATATATTTTTTTAATTTCTCAACTTTTAACCAATAAGACCATTAATATCATCATACTATTTTTAAAATTTTATTCTATAACATATCATGATAAAATATAAGATTATCTCAAAGTGAGTCATATAGAAAATAAAGAAGACATAAAAAATATGTGAAGGGCAAAATAGTTCAAAAATCTTCTATCTCCTAAAATTTAATAAATCTGATATGTTTTCTAAAATTATATTCTAAGCATCTTTCATATTTTAGTCGATATGAAAATTTGATATTTGGATGCTCAAAAATACAAATTACTCAAATAGAAATGATGATTACATTCCTAATATATAAAAAAAAAATCTTATTTTTCAATTAAATTATGATTTTCCATATTCAAAGGTTTATCAAACTCATGTAAAAAGATAAATATGTTTCTAATAATGATATTTTCAAATTAACTAATCTACCATGAGGTGAAATTACCTGTTTACCTTAGAGAGAAAAAATATATATTATAAGTACACAAAATGATAGAAATAAAGTTTATATCTATATGTTATAAATTATATTTAAACAAACACATATATGTATATACTATTATATTTATAGATTTAATTATTTTTCAGAGCATTACACACACACTCTCTCTCTCTCTGATTGGTAAGTCCGACTAGGAAGGATAAGGCAATTAGTCTCTTAAAGCCATATCTCGCCCAAATCCCCCGAGTACATGCATTACCCCATTACCTTGGTATTCCAATCCAAACAAACTTACAAAAAATGACTTAAATATTACGATCTACAATTTTTTACCAAAAGCCTTTGAATCCCTCTTCCTAACCTAAAATGCAGGGTCTATTCTATTCAACGGGCTATATTGTAATCCAAAATTGAGGTGAATGATTTTTAGAATATCATCAATTTGAAAACAAAAAGTTATCTAAAATGTGGAGACTTACATCTAAATTGCCCCATTTGCAAGGTAATCTATAATTCTCTCCTAATGTGACTATCTTATTTCACCAAAATGTGGAGAGGTACATCTAAATTGTCTCTTTGCTAGGTAATTCATAACTCTCTTTTGATTAAATACGTTTTCTCAACTCCAAACTTTTATTTTCTTCGTAAAGATATAGGGAATTGGGGAATCACCTTTTAATTCATTGTCCCTTCTCCATCGGGATTTGGTCTTACTCTCTTTTTTCATGTGGAGTGGGTGTTTCAAATGAGGTTTTGTCACTTTTCCTTGAGTATACTCATAATGCATTCTACGAAAGGAAGACATATTTGTGAGCTATTCTTCCATTTGTTGTGCGTTGAGGGATTTGGAAGAAGATAGATAAAAAGGTGTTTCAGGGTGAAGAAAATGTGCCTCAAGAAATGACCCTAAACATTTTGGGATTACTGTTCTTTTGGAACAAACTGTAGAAAGCCTTTGAAGGAGTTTTTTTTTTTTTTGAGGACTATCTTTAAGTGGGAGGCACTTTGTGGTGTTTAGTTCGTTTGGGAGTTTATTGCCTAGTTTTTTTTTTTTTTTTCGTTTTCTTTTCTATCTTTATGGTTTTCCTCTTCTTGTAAAGGGGATATCTCAGCCTCTTGTTTTTCTTTTTCAATAAAATTTTATACTTGTAAAAAAAAATTCATAATTCTCTTCTATTGTCACTATATGTAGACATGAGATTTTCGAATATGAAAATCTCTACTACTTGAATTTGGAGTCGGCACCATTCTTTTTTAGAAAAGGGTATGAATGAGCACTCAGAAAATAATTTCAAAAAATTATTTTTTGTTAATGACTCTTGTACGGATAAACGTGTTGATCTATATAAAATCTAGGTAAGAGGGTCCATGTTAGGGAATAGGGAATGTGTTATGCACCTTATTCCCTTCACCATACGTGGTAATCTTAGATTCGGTCGATTTTGAAAAATGAATAAAAAAGTCAAAAAAATCAATTTTGTGCCCTTAAATACAAGAGACTTTAATCTCGATTTAAATCAAAGAGGGCTTCCTTATTGAGGAATAGGACCTATCATGATGCATACCTTTGGAAAGTCTTGAAAGATGTAGACTCTTTGGTCAGGGGCCAAAAATCTTAGTCTTAAAATATTTTTAGGGGTGTGCGTGCATAAGTATAGGGACTTTTTTTAAAAAATATTTTCGAAAAAGTTTTCAACCCTTACCCTTTTGACCGAGCCAAAACCCAATCTACCGTGAGTAGGGGATGGTTTACATAACATCATAGGGTTGTTCTAACAAAGAAAGATAAAATAAAAATAAAAGAGATGGGAGAAGTATGAAAAGGGAGAGAGAGGGGGAATTATTTTCTTTCTTTTTTAGTCCTTATCCTACCTTGTTCTTCTTCCTCTTTGACTTTTTTCTTGACCTTTTAGTGATGAGCTTCTTTGATTTAATATTTTTGAGCTTTGGAGGTGAAAGTATGGGGGGTTTTGGTGTATGGATTGAGGTTGTAGATAAATTCGACTTTAAAAGATTGAGTATGGATTTAAGAGGAATTGAGAGAAAATTGAGAGATGAGAGAATTTTTCGATTAAAGAGAGAGTTGGGAGTGTTGAAGCTTGATAAGAGGATTCAAGTCTTTTTTGGGGGCGTTTGTTTTGAGAGTGGGGGGTTATAGGATTTTGGAGGTGACTTTTAGGGGTAGAATAGGGTGAAATAATGGAAATGTGTATAAAGACATGAGGTTTATGAGTAAAATATGTGAAATTTAAGGTTGGGGGAAGGGTATTTTTGGAAGGGGGTGTAAGTGGGTTACTTTTGATCCAAATCCAACCCATTTGGATTGAGTGTTAGGTGAGTTGAAGACAGTGAGTTTTAGTTAGAAGAATGATGGTGTAATGGAGTGAATGTTGATTTTTTGGAGGATAGAGAGGATGGTGACATGTGTCCCAAAGGTGTGGGACGCGTGCGTTAGGTGAGTTGATTAGGGAGAAGGGGTATGGGGGTGGCTTTTGACGAGTGATTTAGAGAAAATAGTGGGGGTAAGTTATGACATAAGTGTAGGTTGAGATATGGGTAAGTTAGCTTTTTATAGAAAAGTGATTAGGTTGGTACATGATTTAGGGAGGTAAGTTGTGGTAATGACATGTATCCCACTTTGATAATCTTTGATCTCTTACGGTGATTGATTGTAATCATTAAGCTTGAGTTGAGATTTGAGATTAAGATAATGATTTTTAGTTGGATTCTAGGTCTAATAGGCTTTAGTATTTGGGTTGAGCATGATTAGGTTATGGTATATATAGGATTGAGTTGGATTGAGAGGTGAGGTGATGATGATTTAAGGGAGAGGTAGATTTCTAGCCCATGAGTCAAGTAAAAGGGACCCTAAGCCATTTATTTGAAATAAAACAAGTCCTTTTGAGGGTTTAGACTTTTAAGCTCATTCCGATTTTTAGATATTTTTGGATATTTTGCATAGAAGGTCCATACAAATTGGGGTGTTTACACTATCTTATTTATATTGCTACATCGCTTCTGTGTGACACAAACGGTCTCCTAGGAAACACAAAGACACCCCCAGAATATTCTACCATATATGAAACATTGACTCATACTTTTCTGAAGTTCTCTGAGCCTTTCTAAAAGACTAACCTCCATAACCAGTTGAACTGTTAATCTCAAGTTGCATGGTAAACCTGTGACATCTTCCCCATAAAATACAATCATCCAACACCAATAGTGTATTTGGGAAACTTGAAAAGTTTCGCAATTCAAACATAACGACATAAGAGAATTATTTTTATCTTTGAAATTAATCCATTTTTAGGGGAGAAAAAAAATTGAGAATAAGAGGTTGGAAAATCATTGTAGGAAATAAAGTCCTCACAAAATTATTTCATAGAGTATCATATAAAAAACCAAAAAAAAATACCTAATAGAAATTTCAGATGTCTACAACCCAGTGGCCTTCCACAGGTCCACTGTGAAGATTGGAATTCTTCATCCGATTTAATTGGTCAGATATATAACCTAAAATCACATCAACTATACAATCACAACCATCCAATCCACTACCTACTTGTTTAACATCCAGTGGAAGTGTTCTATTGGATCACGACCAAGTCCACTCAAAGCTCAGATGAACCATGTGAACAAAGATCGCCTAGATCTAGTGATTTGATTATGCCCACGTCCACAGATAAGAGATGACATAATTTCAATACTTGAGATGATTACAACCCTTATATAACTATAGGTTTTCCAATCCAAACCCAACTCTCCCTTCTAGTTATCCAAATCATTACCAATTGCTTTTCCTTCTCAAAAATACCATACTGGGTTAAAAAAAACTGAAATCCCTTCTCACAAAGTAGGTCATGGTGACCTAGCCCAGACGACTGCGTACTAAAAACCCAAATTTCTGAGAAGTCAAAAAGACTACACAATGGGTAATCCATTTAATTTAATTGGATTGCATGAATGAATAAGCGTATGCATTTATTCCTATACAAATTTACATGAGTTCACCATCGCTTTTGTGCACCACAGCACAAACACTAGTCGTAGCTCCCATAACCAACCCAGATTCTAAAAGACAAGAACCCTCGAACATTTTGAAATGTTAGGTTCCTCGAAGAGCTAGTAGAAACGAAACCAGAAATAGCACCATTATAACCAAAACCATAAATACCATCCTACCTTTGGTTATAGAAAATGAGTGATAACTTCTCAACAAGTCTTCCGTCAACTTCTTGGCTTCACGTTGATCTATTTTTTCAACAGAAATCTTGTCACCAACTCTCAACAAATCTGCACGTCTACGTCCTGCTCTGTTAACTTCCAATTTGATCCTCCTTCGTGCAGTTCCTTGAATGAATGTGTGAACTGGCCGATTCAGTTTGCTTTCTACTGGTAATGGTAATGACGTTCCAGGAAGTGAGGGGTCATCAAGCTTGATTATATCATCTTTCAGTATGTCAACAAAACAATCATCTTCTTCAAACGTTACATCGGTATCCTGAAGAGAGATACATTATAAGGTTCAAAAAATCTTCCACAAAATTAATATATTAAACGACAGTAAGAGTGAGTCAAACCTCTTGGTTGATCTCAGACTCAAGCTCAAGAGAACGTATTTCATTAGGTTGTCTTGGAACAAATTCACCTGTAGAATCAGGAGGATTGATGGAAAGAGAACCAGACCCGCTTGTTTGATTCATTGAGCAACAATCGATTGCCTTTCCCTCTCGGTGCACTCCCATCTGTGACTTCTGTGTACAACTACCAAAATGGGATGTAGAAGGAAGACCAATATCCGTAGGTGATGAACCCATTTGACTGGCTGGCTCACTGTTTGGACTGTTATTCTTCGTGGAAAAATCGAGATTCTTCCGAAGGCGACAAATAACAAAAGAATCCTGCAAATATTCAAGCAACTTATAAGTTCACTACAAACATAAGTGGGTAAATAACGTGGCAAAAGATAACCGAAGTAATTGCTTCAAAAGCTATGGGATTGATATTGAGCATGTCTGAGAACCATTGGAAAGATGCTTCAGGTTCCTCCTTTAACAAAAGAGGTTATGGGTTCAAACCTTGTTAATGGAATTGGGCTTACAACCATAGCTTGGTTGGTCGACACATTATATAACTCAACTTTGAGATTGTTGGTTCAAGTCCAGCAGCTTATACCCACCAAAAGAGAAGATCATTTATCATCAAAGTCACATCCACCCAATTGAAATCAACTCAGATACACCTGCCAGTTAATACGACAATCAAATCGAGAATCTAGCACGATGAAACCTACAGGAGCATCTTAACACAGCTATCACTTGCAAGTGAATATCCCAAAGATTTGGGGTGGGCCAAATGAATCTTCTTCCTCCATTCCACTCTTTCCAAAGCCAAGTATTGTGTTATTGAGAGTGAGTTCATCACTTTCACTGTCTCCATCCAAGTTATTTTGGGTCTTCCTCATTGCCGTAGGACCTTCAACTCGAAGATTTCTTCTAACTCGGGCTATAATCGGCCTTCACAAAGATTCAACCACTAACACTAGACTATATATATATATATATATATATATATATATATATATATATATAGTGTTTAGTATGTGAACCTTAACCCACCGGAACTAGGTACAAGAAGGCGGTCACTGGAAGTATACAGTTGGTAGCTCTATGAAGGATACTTCCGTCTCAATCCCACCAGGGGGGGGGTATGCTGCCTAAAGGATGTGTACCAGTTGAGACAAGCCGTACTATACTGCGACGTTGGCTCCATACGGGGGGAACGTGGTATGGATTGCCTTCAATTACTCTTGCCGAGATATTTTGATGTAGAAACTCATAGCGACTTATAAGGTCAGGATCAGGATTTTCCTTTTCCGGGCAGGTAAGAAACTACTTTTTGAGCAAAAACTTTGAGCTAAAAAGATCGATTTTTCGATTTTTTTAGGGCGGACCTTACTCTATTCCTTGGGCAAGGAATAGCGGTCCGGGTCGGTGAGGGAAGGGGTGACCCCCTTTCCCCTAACAAGGACCGGTTTCCCCCCCTAACCCCCTCGGGGGTATATATATAGGTTGGGTTCAAGAGCCAATAATGTTACCAACGTGTTTTGTCTTATATGGGCTAGAAGTTTCAGAATGGGCTGATTTTTGTGAGGATGATCTCTATAATCCCATCAAAAGTGGCTTACAAATTAATGGTAAGAATTGGCGGTCCATGATTCTTCAACTTGTAAACTGGGATTAGAAATTTCAGAATGGGCTAATTTTTTGTGAGGATAATCCCCTCACCATAGAAGATAGAACACGTTGGCTATGTTATGGGCTCTTGAACCTGACATATATATATACCCTATATGGACAACGTTCGGTAGCCAAAGTTTTGCCCTATATGGCTAAAAGTTTCAGAATGGGCTGATTTTTGTGAGGATGATCTCTATGGTGAGGGGATCATCCTCACAAAAAATCAGCGCATTCCAAAACTTCTAAACCCATCAAAAGTAGTTTACAAATTGACGGTCCACGATTCTTCAACTAGTAAACTGGGGTTAGAAGTTTCAGAATGGGCTGATTTTTGGTGAGGATGATCTCCTCACCATAGAGATCATCCTCACCAAAAATCAGCCCAGTCCGAAACTTTTCGCCCATATTGGACAAAACACTTTGGCTATACATTATTGGTTGTTGAGCCCGACCCTATATATATATAAGTTCAGGAACTAACATAATTCAACACAAAATCAATAAATGATCAGCATAAATATAATAATTATAAATTATTTTAAGAAGGGTCATCACAAATCACCTGAGGTTTATCAACCTTGTTTCCTTTAATACAATACTCGTGCATAATCCAACATGTTCTCTCCCCTTTTGGTGCACGGCCTATATGGAACACCAAAGTCCTCTTTGTACCTATCACATTGGCACCGGACTTTATGCTACGCTCTTTCCCAGTTGCTTTCCAGAAACCAACTTCAGTGGCTCTCTTAGCTTGAGAGCCATTTGGGTATTTTTTGCCGCTAGGAGAAAAGAAGAACCACTCGTGATCCGACTGCATGATAGATTTGGCTGGCCATAAATATACCAGAAGTCATCAGTTTCCAACACCCAACATGACTCTGCTAAAATGAGAAAACCATACAACTTATAATCATTTCGGTTATTAACTAAATAGGAATAGCCACATTAATGACATGTTTTAATCTTTAATTGGGGATTGAAAAATAATTTAAAAAATTGGGGTGTAATAAGTAAAAGTTGGGGTGCCAATAGCAGCCCTCTTAATTAAAACTAACACAATCACAATCAAGATAGAGAATGCTCGAGAAATTCTAATTTTCACAAAATTTTCCAATACCCAACAAGAGCTAAAGGAATTCCAGAACAAGAAGCAGTGTACTCCAAAATTACTAAAATTAGTAAAGAGATTCCATTGTGGAAAAGCATCATCAGAATATAGAGAAGTGATGTATTGTCTACATGCAGCATTACAAAACAATTATACTGCAATTAAGTAAAAAAGGGCAAGAGACTGAGAAGAAAGGGTAAGTCGCACACACACACAAATGCTACTTACCACCAAGTTTGACATCCCTCTCCAAGTAAAAAACTGAGTTGCCTCCTTTATCCTCTGACCTCGGCCCAAGATCAATGAAATATTCCTGCTCTTGTGTACCCAAGGATAGGATAGCTACTTGACTCTATCCTTTTATAGGGCACCCCTGGATAAATCTATATACAACAACAGCCTAATTGGTTGGTTGTGGCTTTCAAGTTTAAGGATTTCTTTTGTGACAGGGCTTTGCTATAAACTCATCGTGATCATTGAAGCCTTATATAAAGACGTGGGGTCTCGGTAGGGATATAAATTAATAATGAAAAACAAATCCAATGACTAGAAATCAATGCGTTTATCTGTCCGAGTAAGCCAGACATTTATGGGTCAGTGGGCTCAAAAGAGCAAGCCACTTGTAAAATGATGGAGAGCGAAGAAGTCACACAACTCCCAGGTGTACAGGATCCGGAAACTTTCCTTGGGTCAAGATTGAAGGTCCGAACAGCAACTCAAACTTCTTTTATTAGATGAAGGCATGCCAATTATGGAAATGTAAATGGGGGTGATTTAAAAATTACTCAATATGTAATAATCTAATGTTTTTACATAACCTCCAAAGCATGATTTACTTGTAAGAGTACTGGACTTGGAGATGCATGTTGAATCACATCCTCTAAATTGTATAATTGTTTTAAGTTGAATTCTTAAAATTCTAACCAACTAGTTCCATATACAAATCTACCCATAGGCGGTCTAATGATCAAATGGTTTAAATCAATGCCCATGTGAATAATGTTTACAATGCTGCATTTGGACTGCTCAACTCTATAAGATGGTCTAATTTAAAATAAAAAATGATCAAAGCACACAGTCTGACCACTTATAACAGCCTAACAATCCTACATAAACCTCTTCTTTTTAAGGAAATAAAGGCCCTGCTTAGAGAGCTTGCAAACTCTCATAATTCACCGCAAATGCAAATGTTTGTGGTAATTTCAATTTGTAATTGCTTGGTTGTGTTATGATTTTGGAGCTTGAGTTTGCTATGAACCAAACAAATATAAATAATTGCGAGAATTTTCCGTGATTGCCACCAGGCAGCAAAAAAAACTTTACATTGCGACCACAAATGCTTGTGCTGATATGCAGCCTGGCAAGCAGGGCCCAAAGAAACAAAGAATCAATGTTACCTTGGCACTTCTACTTTTGGATTTTTTTTCCATGTCAACACTTGTTGACACTTGGAGATTCCTCAGCAAGGCACGACACTTCCAGATAAGTAGGGATCACAGTGTCTCATATCAGCATAATATAATGTAAGTGTCTTTTTAGGTTAATTGTGTTAAGTATCATGTGAAGTACCACAACTTAAAAACTAAAAAAGCTTGGGTCCCTAGATATCGATTAATTTAAGTTAGGTGCTAATATATGAAGGTGCCACCTCAGTGAGGAAGTAAAGTCCACGAGTGATAATACCACATACCTAGGGTCAAAACCCCACCCTAACCTACTAACCTATCCAAAAGAAAAGTTAGGTGTTGACATACATAATTAAACTTTTTATTTTTCTGTCAAGTAGATTTTTCATATAGCTTCCTAAGATTTCTCTGTAGTTTTTTTCATTAATACATGTTTCATATATAATCTATCAGATAATTTGCACATATTATTCTTTTTGTCTTCTTCAATTATGCTGGCTCTATTTTTAAGGAAGTAATAGTTACTTATTAAGCGTGATCCCTAAAATACTTTTAGGATTGTATTCATCCTATTAATCTTTCCATATGAACATATCGCCCTATTCAAGTTTTCAGAAATTGGTATATGAAACACCTGGTTTTTTTTTTTTTTTTTTTGATAAGCAGAAATTTTATTGCAAAGAGGACAAGGAGTCCTCAAGAAATGATACAAACTAACAAGAAAACAAATACCAAAAGAAAACAGAAAATCAAAAGACAAAAAGCCAACCCAATTGGGATCACCCTTTACAAACAAGATCTCACCTATACAAAAAGTATTCAAAGAAAAAACCTCTAAACTCTTTGAACTGCTGACTCCAATAAAATAGAAGGCCCACAATACATATATGGGGAATGTTAATGTCCAAGACCTCATGGGGACGTTAGCATTGTCCAACACTTTTTTTTCCCAATAATAACTGTCCCCGTTTTGTCTTTTAGTGAAAAAGACAAGGGCATGTTAGTCTTTTACACAATAAATATATTTATTATGCCACTAATAAATGCATTTATTATGTTGGCATTGATTACCATTTACCAAAAAAATAAATATATATATTTAATTCAAAATACTTAAATGCTTATAGCATTTATTATGTAAACAAGCATTTATTGTGTAAAAGACCAATAAACCCTTGTTTTTTCACTAAAAGACAAAACGAGGGGTATTAGTGGAAAAAAAAGTGTTGGACAATGGTAACATCCCATAAAGTATTTGACATTAGCATTCCTCTCTCTCTCTCTCTCTCTCTCTCTCTCTCTCTCTCTATATATATATATATATATAGGAAAGCGTTCGGAGGCCCTAAAGAGAGCCAAACATTTTTCAAAATAGGGGTTAGAAATTTCAGAATGGGCTGATTTTTTGTGAGGATGATCTCTTCACCAAAATCAGCACATTCTAAAACTTCTAACCCTAGTTTACAAGTTGAAGAATTGTGGACCGTCCAATTTTTGTAAACCACTTTTGATGGGATTAGAAGTTTCGGAATGGGCTGATTTTTTGTGAGGATGATTTCTAATCATTCTAACCCATACATTGAAAAAAATGTTTGGCTCTCTTTAAGGCCTCTGAACGCCACCCACATATATATATAAGAGTGTATAAGGTAGTCGAGATGACCAACCTTGAAAAGAAAAGCACAAATATTACCTGGAGCACAATGACTCCCACCTAAAAACAAAATCATCAAAAAAGGCACCTCTGAAACTCAACAAAAATTTTACACCAAAAGAACAATAACCCAATGATCGACAATTTTATATCCTGATCTGAGGCTTCCACTCCTTGAAAACATCTCTTATTCCTTTCTAACCACAATCAAAAAGGAAAATTTTGAGGGCAATGACAGAGACCAAATCATGGAGGCATGGTAAGGAACAATTGAGAATGCATCGAGCAAAGAATAAAAGGAACCATTGGCAGAGCCAAGATTTTTGGTCAGTGGAGGCTAAGTATTAACGACAACCGATAATCTTGGTTTCCTTCTATGCCAATGTTGGGCTCATCACTATAAATTATGATTAGCTAATAATCTTCATAATAAAGTTGCTAACTTGTAGGATAAATTATGACGTGTTCACTCCATATTTGGTGAAATTTTCAGATATTCATCTATATTCACTTTGTTGACATGCACCTTGACCTTAATCTTCTCTTATAAATTAAAGAAAAAATATACTTTAAAACCTTTTGCCTTTCTTTCTCAAAACTAGTCATCTTCAACCTCTTGGATACGACGAAGATGAGACAATGACAATGATGATGGTAATGAGATGTGATGAAGGTGATGATGATGGTTGTGATAGTGATGAGGGCATTGGGGTCATTTTTCCTTAGTCTATAGGAATACACTAAAGTCAAGAGGCATGTCATCAATTTGAAGAAAATAAGGAGGTATCTCAAATATTCTTTAAAACATTGAGACACTTTCCTTACTAAGTTAGTAAGAAAAGTTTCCTGACTGCATCACCTTGTGACGTCCAAAACATGATTGGATGCCATATGGTTGTAGAGGATGATATTCTAAGAACTTTGATGAAGAAAAATTCAAAAAACAATATTTTTCATTGGTAAATTTCAATTTTAAATTTGGGAGTTTGATAACCGCCCATTTTCAACAGCTTGAATCAAGCTCAAAAAAAAAAAAATTATTTTGAATATGAGTTTTTCCACAAAATTTAGAAGGTTGTAGTGTTGGAATGCCCATGTGGTGATCTACGTGAGCCCAACAACCCTCTATAAGATTTAAAATCTTACTAAGTTAGTCTGACTCAAGGGCATCCTCATTTTTAAAGAATAAGGATCCAAACCAGAACGGTATCTCATTCCAAATAGGTATGTGTAGGTGACACGTTTTGGTTAGAGTTTAAAACATATAGGACTCCTAACAAGACATTTTTTGTTTGGCATGCAACCCAATAAAAAGGTGCCATGTAGACACTGTAAGTTTCTATGGGAATGGAATAGTGTTCTGGATTGCAACTCTATTTTAGGAGGATTTCTTCGAAAGTTTGAAAAACACAGGGGCAGGGCTATCTCTAATATCTATCAAAACAAGGGTTAAAATATTCGATATTTTTTAATAGAAAATTTCGAGTGGGGCCTATAGCCCCCACGTAGTTCCTCCCCTTGAAAGGAACTCACTCTAAAAATAAAGGGACAATGACCGCAAAGATTTATTTTTTGAAAATATGTACCAAAAAGTCTCTTTTAAAAAATTATGGAATCTTTAGTACCCAATCAAATATTAGTCTAAAAAGAATTTTTGAAGCGAAAATACCATAATTACCCTTTCAATGATTTTTGAAGTTTAAAGAAACATGTTTATTTGAGAATATTTGAGCTACTCCTATATTTTATAATGACATGCCCCTTAACTATGGCCGTCTCTTATAGATATATTAAAAAAAACTTGTTTATCTTACCAAAACTAGTAATCTTTAAATCACATGGATGGTGATGACTACACCAATGATGATGATGGAGACGAGTATGATCGTCATCAAACTAATTTGGTCTATATATATTAGATTTATTAAAATATATAAATAATTTTAAATAATTAAAACATAATTTTAAAACTAGACTTGAATGTTCATCGAATTGATTCAACTCAAAAAATAGCATGTCAATACTAATGAGTCAAATAAAATTGAATTTAGTTTTTAATAAATAAAATTTTTATTTTTTTATTTTTTACAGAAATATTAATAACTAAATTAATTGGTCCAAGTTTTTTATTTGACTCCCTATATTTTTACGTCAAATACTTTGTAAAGTTGTTAAAAGGGTATTTCAGGTATTTTTTTTTTTTAAATCTTCAAAAGATCCTTGATAGACTAATATTTTATTGAGACTTAAATGGTCAGTATTTTTTATTAGGGGACTATTCGATACATATTCTTAATAAAGAGTCCTTCAAAGTCATTCTCCAAAAAAAAAAGAAACCCATCCCTACTGCCCACCCAAAATCGGGAATCTTCCGAAAGGACAAAAAAGACAAAAGAGGATAAGAGACGCCTGGTTTTAAAACTCGGTTTCACGTGTTTTAAACTCAATTTTTCGTCTCATGTCGTACCCCCACCGATACTGATTGACAGAAACATTTTACTCGGATTATAATAATCATTTTACCAAAAAATAAAATACCCCATCGACACGAACAAGTTTATCAACTCTGCCGAGATTTTCAAAATATTAGACAAGTCATGTTGGTTATCAAATGAGATAACATCGCGGATGACTCACCTCATAAATTTTGCTTGTGCTTGAACAATACCGAGATGACTTGCCCGAGTCAACTCTATTTCAGACAAGATTTAAAATCATGTCCTCATTTAATAAATGCACAATAACAATATTCAAAAACATAAGAACCCGTTGACTCGATCGAGTTTTCAAAATATCAGGCGAGTAATCTTGGATATCAGATGAATCAATGGTGATTCAGTGTGACTTTCCCGCCTGGTTGCCTTGAGACCAAGATGACTCGACCTGACTCGTCTTAGACGAGTTTTAAAACCATGACCATGCATACATCTCCATATATATAAAGCGAATTCCATATATGACATTGAACTTTTGACTTTTTCACATTTGAATTATAAATCACAACATTTGAATGAAATTATTTAATACTAAAAAATATTAAAAAATATAAATTAAAAAAAAGGGAAAAAAATACCAAAGTCAAACGGTCAATAAGGTAACACTATTCTTTTTTGTACTTTTCTAGCTTCCAGTTGAGATAAGATGAAAACACAAATTTCCTAGAGATCAGTACTGGTCTTCTAGGATTCGTATTATTTTTCTTAGGGATACATTTTCTTGGTAATCCCTTGTATCTCAACCATCTGTTTGATAATTGTTTTCTTCTCTTTTTTCTTTTTGTAATCATTTGCTCTACATTAATGGGGGGAAACTAAACAGACATGAAAAATCCAAAAAAAATATTAATAATAAAACAGTAGAATAATTCTTGTTGCTTAAGCTAAGATTTACAAATCAAAGAAGAACAAAAACAAAAAAGAATTAGAGAATTTCTAACCTGGCAGATCCCAAGGCTCGAATCTACAGATTTCAACCTCTGGAATCACTTCGTCCCCCAAATCCAATCCATCGATCTTCCCCTTAAGATAATGAGAGATCAGTTCTTCATCTGTCGGACAAAATCTAAAACCAGGAAACAGAGCTGAGAGTTCCAAGGAATTATCATAATCTCTTCGAATTTCCATCGAAACATTAAAAATCTCAGCAAAATAAGGGAAGAAAACAGTTTCTTAGGGTTTTTAAGTAATTTGTTTCTTCTTCTCGAAGAACAGAACAGCGATTCTTTCGTGTCTTCGTTGGTTCTCTCTCTTTGTTGCTTTGCTTTCGAACTATGGCCGGTGAAAGGTACAAATGTCTTCTGTGAGTCTACCTTGGATTCTCTTTTGTTCACTTTCCTTCCTTTATATACGATGGCGGTGAAAAAGTTGCAACTTATTTTAGATAGAACTCCTCCATGTTTTAGTTGAAATTTGAGACACCCCTTTATATTTCTAAATTGATGATTGCCATCTTGACTATGGTCTTCCCTAATAGATTAATAAATAATAACCTAAATGCCCTCCTCTCCAACCATTAGCCCAGGCACAAAATTACCCTATTAAATTTTGAAAACAAACCCTAAAGTTTCACTAAATGAGGTATCAACCGGTTAACATTGGACCCCATCAAATAATTGCCTAATTCGATCTTCATTATTATGATTTAACCGAAAATCTTTCATATATTTACAATAATATGATGAAATGCCCTATTTCCTTAGATGTCCTCTAATTGATTAAGAAAAAATAACCTAAATGCCATAGCCTTTCATCTAAAAAGCTCATGAGTAAATATTAAAGACTAATGATAAATTGACTTGAAAAAAACCATTCAAAATTCACTCGTTGGGGTGGATGTGTGTACGGAACCATAAATCTTTTTCTTTGTGAACCTTGAAGAAAAGATCCAAGGTTTTATGCACATGTCATGTAAGCGAAGAATTTCGAGTGACTTTTTTCAAGTCAATTTATCACAACTCAATATTAAAATATCAATATTTTCAAACTAATGACACACTCCCTTGACCTTGACCTCAGTCTTCTCAAATAGGTTAATAGAAAAAAGGCATAAATCCCCACATTTTCAATGTTTAGTTAAAAATTTATGATTTTTCTTCCCAAACTAGTTGTCTTCTACCTTTTGCCTAAAAGTTGTCATCTTTGTGTACAAACATTAAGATTCTATATTCTTTGACCTTCAAACCTTAAGAATAAGATAGAATTTTGGCAAAAGTAAAGCATAATGGCATTGGGTAGAAAATTCAAAAGTCTTCTCCTGAAGATTGAAAACGATAAGATGGGATTTTATTTAGGATTGCAACCCAGGTGGATTGGGGTAAGTTGAGGATCAACTTGAGTCCAATCCAAAATTGACAAATACCAATCTGACCTTGAGTATAAAATGCTCAACTCAGTCTCAACCCAAGTCGGGAGGTCAGGTTAATAGGGTTGACACATTCTTCATTAATACTAGATAATTTAGTAATAATGGCTTATATAAAGAAAGTGATATATAAAAAAATATATAATTTACAATTATTTATCCTTGAAAAGATAATGATGATTAACTAAAGTTTGAAATGTGAATTTTGAATGAGAAAAAAACAAAGATATTTAAAAATATTTTTTAAGTTATAATCATATTAAGTTTGGGTTCGAGCAAATCGGGTAAAGTTCAATTTTGGGCAATCCGATCTCTATGCCCGAACCCAATCTGATTTGATTTGGTCAATTTCTTTTTTTTGCCCAAATCCAAGCCTAGAACCCATCGGGTTCAGTTTGGCCCCACTCAAGTTGCAGCCCTTGTTTTATAGATAAAAAATTATTTACCATAGGTTAAAGAGCATGAAGACCCTAGATTTTTGAAAGAAAAATTAAGTGCTTTTGGCTAAAAAAAATGAGGGCATTTAAGTCATTTCGATTAATATATTATAGTAGACCAAGGTCGAGACTCATGGGAGCTATCTCAAATATTCATCCAAAAGTGGAGGGCATGTCTTTAGAAACTGAACTTAAAGTCGATTATTGACAACTTTAAATGGAGACTCTATTGGCGTGCTAACTTTTACTTAAAACACACCAATCCTTTTAAAATTATAACAATAATTGTCTACACTATAATATACATATAGGTTGGTGTGTTACTAGAGTCTACCCTTTAAATATTGCCTATGGAAGCCCCCTTGGCATGTTCACCATTTAGTTCTAACCATCTTGATGCTTCTCCCTTTCTTCGAGAAGAGAACTTCAGAGATATCGATAGAGCTGCAAACAATCTTGCCCCACTTCAAATTTCGATAGGTTGTAATGTTATGGGTTTTTCCTCCTTTCCTAGTGATTTGCTTGTTATCATCAATCAAGATTATAGTGATACGAGGCACCTGAGGATGTAATTCTGTTGCTATTGGTTTGGGTCTGCCTTAACCAAAATGACTTTCCAAAAAAAAAAAAAATACCCTTTAAATATTGATTCTTTATTACAGAGATTATTCTAATTACCCAACTCGATATCTATCTTTTCTTGCGCCCCGTAACGATTCTTTGGACCACTCATCAGTAAACGTTGAACACCTTTTTTAGGAAAAATTATTTAATAGACCTTGAGAGAGGGATTTCTTTCTAATTAATCCCTAAGTTTTGAACGGTTGCTTGTAAATTATCCAAACTATCCATTTTTCATCTTCTTCACATAGTTAGGTTTTCCAATGACGATTCCAAGCATTTTTTATGATTTTTTTTTATCATGATTGACGAATGAAAATGGTATACTTCTAATTTTAAACATTTAGATGTATTTTTTCTTTTTTCGACGAGTTATAACAAAAAATGAAGAACGAGACTGAGATTCAAAAATATATATATATATATATATATATCGAGCTTGCCACTTTTTATTTATTATCGAGCTTACCACTTTTTATTGTCGAACTCATCAATGTTTATTTATTGTCGAGTTCACTAGTTTTATTCTACCACACCAAATTTTATTTATTGTCAAGCTCACCACTTTTTATTGTTGAGTTAGACAATTTTTAAAAAGAAATGTTGAACTCGACAATAAAAATGTTGAACTAGAAAATAAAAAGTGGTGAGCTTAACATTGATAAAATCCACCTTTTTTTTTTTTGCTAACCGAGTGTCCGAGTCAGCTTGCATGCACCACGACTAATCTCAGGGGGGACTACCACAGCAATCCACCGTCATGGTCCCCCAGTTAAATCATGAGAAAACCCAAGAGGGGAATCGAACCTGTGACGTGCGCCTACTCCACACTTCACGTGTTCGCCCTTACCAATTAGGCAACCCATGGGTGGGTGTAAAATCCACATATTTTTATTCTTCGTGTTTTTTCGACTAAAATGTTTAGAAAGACCGACTAAAAACTTGACATAACGACTTGTGTAGATGATTTCAAACCAAAAGAACCATCCTTGATTGATTTTTATTAAAAAAACAAAGCAAAAAAACATTGAAAATGGCTTCTTCTTCCCTTTCAAATCCTTTCCATCAGAATGGAATCTCCGAAACTCAACTGGGATACTAGAAATCTATTTTTTTTGAAAGAAAATGATGAGTTTGAATGATTAGGGAAGTTTCAACATTTCAATGTGAGAAATGTGGAGAATGGAGTTCAAGGATTAGTTAGAAATAGATTTTTTACTAAATAGACTATTAAGAGAAGTAGTAAAACTTAGGGACTAATTAAAAAGAAATCCCTCCGTCAGGGTCTATAAGTCATTTTTCTTTTTTTTTTGTTCAAAATAGTGAGCGTTGAACACTGTTAACTCAAACACACGTAAGAAACTAGCCAATGACCAATATAAACGTCACGTTGATAAAAACATTCAGAATTATTAATTGGGTAATTTAGACATACCCCTCCACATTTTAGTCAATATTTAAAGTCATAACATGCCCACCTTGACTTAGGTTTTGTTGAGAGTCGAGAGACCAACATAAAATGATTGAAATGCTATTGTCTTTAATTTATAGCTAAAACGCCTTGGTTTTTTCTCAGAAAATATATCATCTTCAAAGCTATAAATAAAAAACCCTTCATTTTTTTTCAAAAATCAATCATCTTCAAGCTCTTCAACTCCTATGCGAAATTATTTTTACTCAATTCACTATCGTCTTCAATTCATCGTTTCAACCTTGCATTTATATCTTTTAGAAAAATCCTGATTTTTCTACCCAAAAACAGTCCTCATTTTCTACTTTTTCAAAAATTCTATCTCATTATTGAGGTTTGTAGGTTAGGTAGAATTTTCAGTTTGAAGATGATGGTAAGAGATATTACTCAAGAGCTTTAAGAAGATTGATTTTGGTAAAATTCATTTTTCACTTCTCCAAAAATCTTATCTTGTTATTGAGGTTTGAAGATTTAGACTAAAAAAATGTTATAATAAGGTTGATGATAGTTGTTTTTAGGAAGAAAGTCAAGGGAATTTTTTGTTAGAAATTGAAGATGATGACATTTAGGTCATTAATCTTGTGCTCAAAAAAGTCCTAGATAAAGGGTGCGTGTTAGTAGTTTGAAACACAAGGGGATATCTCCAATATTGATCAAAACATAGGGTGGCATGACTAAATCACCCTGATTAATTTTGGTTATATAAAAGGAATTTCCATTGGTAGACCAACATTCACCTGTAACACCCATTAATTAAATTATACCGTTAAACATTCAAAAGGTTGAAGAGAAATGAAAGTTATCTTCTTAAAATTTCTTTGAAAATCTAAGAGAAAAACCTAAAGCAAACAAGAGAAAAAAGAGAAGAAAGAGATAGAGAAGTAAAAAAAGAGGGAGAGAAAATAAATTTGATTTCAAAAATCCTATAATTATTTTCGAAAACAAGCAATTCAATAGTTATTTAAGGTTATATCTATTAGCCTAGTGGAATTATCCTACATTGGACATGTGGGTTGGTTTCCATGACTTCATATATCTGTTAGGCCACACCACTTAGTACCAATTGGTTTTGAGTTGGACCCTAACATGGTAGCAGAACGTGCTGCTTACCCATGCACGGATTAGTGTTAGCCTATTGGAATTATTCCACATCGGACATGTGGGTTGGTTGCCATGGCTTCATATATCTGTTGGACCACACCACTTACTATCAATTGATTTTGAGTGACCTCCGACAAGATCTACAAAAAGATAAAACATAAAATAGACTTTCATTTATGAAAATAACATGCGATATCTTCCTTTATTTCTATCATTTATCGACAAATTTCACTTCATTATCAAAAGAAATTTTTTTTTTTTTTTAAAGCAAATTATTGTTAATATTATCTATGGTGAGATCCACCATTATTAGGCATCACTTTATTAAAGGGTCAGATTAGTTGCACGTCCCTAGTTGGTGGCTGCCACTCTAACCTTAAAAAATACGTTTTTTTTTTTTTTTTTAAAACCTCAATTTTAACCTAGTAAGTGCACCGAGTCCACGTTACTAGTTGTTGGTTGCACTTTAATCTTAAAAAAAGTGCACCTAATCCACGTTACTAGTTGTTGGTTGCACTCTAATCTTAAAAAATACGTTTTTTTTTTAAACCTCAATTTTAACCTATTAAATGCACCTAATCCACATTACTAGTTGTTTAGTCCACGTTACTAGTTGTTGGTTGCACTCTAACCTTAAAAAATACGCTTTTTTTAAAATCCTCAATTTTAACTTAATTGCACACCATTATGGTAATCTTATGATTTAGGAGTTTACCCATCCTCCCGTACCTTCTACGTTTGTATTTTATTTTTCTTGTGATTGATTTTGCTCATATTCTCTTCAACTCCAATTGTAGATATTGATTTTCCGATCTCTATATAGGTTTTATTTAAAATTTTATAAAAGCCTATGCCCGAATCTTATTTTTTGGAATGCTATGATCACTTATCTGCCCGTAGTGCCAACATATATAGATTCCAAAAAATTCCTTAAGCCTCATAGTGGATTTAAAATCATCAAAACCAGTCCTTTGTTTATTAATTTGGATGCACGTTGATTACAAGGGATTTGTGAATTGTGATGTTTGCACCTAGATTGAACTATACAAAAATGATTGAACCAACAATAATTCATGTAAGCATAGTTGGTGAAAAAAGGAAGACGAAGCAAACAAGTATAATATTTTTCTAATATTTTTGGAGTGTAACCATTCAAATGGAGTGGAAGTGGGAATTTTTAAGTGATGTGTTGTGCAACTAGTTGGTCCCTTATTAAAGATTAATTTTTTTTTAAAAACAAGAAAATTGCAATTCACGTATAATCACGTTGAGTTTTTAAAATTACAAAAATATATTTTTCACTACGTTATCTTTCAAAAGACCCTTTAAACAATATTTTGAATTACAACTTAATCATTTTGACATGCAGCCTTGTAATTCTATTAATGCGACATTTTTTGGTGGGTAATTAGGACAATCGAAAGTGCTTAGTTTTTTTTTAGTTCATCTAAGTTTTGAAATTTGGTGACACGTGGAATATTCGGGTGCATTCCTCATTATTTGATACTTCTTTACTATTATAATGAGAGACCGTGGAGTAGAAGTAGTTCGACACCAAAATTCGAATTGTCATAAATTCCCTATCTTTACCTTTAAACTTAATATAATCAAAGTCATTTTAATTAAAATCAAGAAATTGCAATCCAAAACCCTAGAATCACGTGAGTTAATTTTCAATATTACAAAATATCTTTTTTAGCATGTAACATTCAAAAACCCTTTAATAAATATTTTATATTACATATAAGCCCTTTTGATACATGTGTGTTTCCACATGCCACCTTTCAGTTTTAATAATCTATTTTAGCAAATGTCGAACTTAACCTAAGGCCCCACAGGACTTGACCATTTTCATACCTACATGCCTTATATGGGTTTAAGGTTGAGTTAGAAGTATGACTCGAGTATTAATTACGTGCACACACGCATAATTTGAAATATTAAACACAAAATCATCAGAAAAAATAACTTATCTTTTTCATATCAACACACCCATAGTTCTCTCTTCTTAAGTTTTGAATGTTAAATTTGAAAAATACTTCATCTTTTCTTATGTTGTGTTTGCATTATTTTTGGAATCGTGCTGGAGTGACCTCAAGATTGGACCTCATATCACAAATCTTGACATGAAAGTGGATAGGAGCCATCGATGCTTTTTTTACTTATATCTCAAGGAAAAGCATCTATGACACTTTTACGACAAGATGAACTATGTGAGGTCCAATCTTGAGGTCGCTGAAGATGAACTATGTGAGGTCCAATCTTGAGGTCACTTCAGCGTTATTCTTGTTTTTAAAATCAGAAAAAGGGTGGTCCAATTGGATTAGAGTTCCTATTGGATTTCAATAAAACTGATCCACATGTATTATTGGATTTGAATATGATTTACCTATAAACCAATCCAATATGATTTTTGGTTCGGATTTCTTATTGTATTGGAAGTCATTCCACTAATATTGCCAATGGATCGGATCAAACCCAACCCAGCAATAACTAGGAATAATAGGAATAAGAGGATTAAGGATATCGATCGTATAGATATTTATCAAAAATCAGATTTGATCCAAAACCGAATCAATTTTAATTTTTCAACCGGCGTATAGATATTTATCAAAAATCAGATTTGATCCAAAACCGAATCAATTTTAATTTTTCATCCGGATCCATTTGCATCGTAAATAAACTTTACATTTAGTTTTGGAGGGGTGTGCCAGGCCTGTGCAGTAGTGCAACGCATAGGCGACACAAGAAGACCCCAATAGCAAGCTACTGTGGTGGGCCTTCCCCCAAGAAAAATTAATTTAATATCGTGTGGGCCGATGGCCCACGTATCAGATATTAAACTGATAAGAACAGATACTACACTTGATCTTAGCCAAAAGGCCGAGAAAGGTATGCTTTGAAATTTCTTTCAATTTCCTTTTTGTAGGCTTTACTTCTTGTCCCCCTTCTCTAGTTAACCGATGTGGGACTAAACCTAACCACAACTCTGCAATACACAATAGAAATTGAAATAAAATCTTTGAGCACCCACAGCTAAAAAATTGTTTGGCTATTACAAGTAGTTGGATGCATGATGAGATATCCATTTCTAAATCGCCCTACTCATTTAACACATCCAAGATTCAAGTCAACTCGGCTGATAAAACTTGATCGAATCAACTAATGTTGAAGATGGTATTTTATAACTACGATTTCTTATGAACATGGTGACTATTTTAGTGTTGCACTTCTCAAGATCAAACATCAATAGCAAGTTTTACAATGCAAATCTTATTGAGCTAATCAACTTGAATCTTTTTCTTCTTCGAATGAATGTAGTTCTTGTGACATTATTTCAGTGTGTGCCAAGGAAGTTCTGTTGATCAGGTCAAATAAAAAATTAATAGACGAAAAGAGTTTCAAGGGAATTCAATCAAAATGTTTAGGAACTTGTAGTGGCTAGATCCCAAGCCACACATGGAAATTTGATTATTGAAATTGATTCCTTCTAACACTCAAACAATCAATTTCAACAATTAAACCCGAAGAATGTGTTGTCAAACAAAAGTAAGTAAGAGTAAAGAAAATAAAAGAACACAATCACAATACAAGATAGATGTGATTCACCTGCAATTGGGTTACGTTCACAAACAAGTCAGCAAATAGAAAATCTATTACTCAATGAAGAAATTACAAATATGGAAGATTATACTTACCTCCAACAATTTGGTAAAATCCATCAAATCTTTATATTAAATTCTAGTAAGAACCCAAAGAATAGATCGATTACACTGTCATTGTCACAAGCCCGTGACTACAAAGTGAAGATTACCCTCAATAACCTTAAGCATTTAGATTTTACAAGAAAAAAAAATTACCTTCATAGAGACTTAATGTTTTCTCACTCTCTCTAACAAAGAAAAAATCCTTTTTTAGAGAAATTTATTTTATGGATAACAATTACTGTCTAGAAATCCTTTTTATTTCTCATAAACTAATGAAATAACATTACCCAAAATACCCTTTGACAAAACCCATTAATCTTAAGAAACAAAAAAATGATGATTTTATATCACCAAACCTAATAAATCTGATCACTCCTTTAGTAGGAGCTACCTCCGTGAATAATCGAGAGCTTTGTTATTAGAGTGAACATCAATGTCTTGAATCATAATTGCTCTATCACGCATTTCACTTTGTATTTGCCAAGTGGTGCAATAGGAGCCAACTTGCCAAGTAGCATGCCACATGGTAGAGTAGATGGTTTGGTGTAGATCTCTCAACTTCAAGATGAGATGCATTGAGATTTGTACTAATTCCCATATTCGAGCTACCTTGAATTCCTCTACACATATCTCGAGAAAAAAGTAGATTGCAAGAAATTGACCCTAGAGTTGCTACGATGACAAGTGATCAAGGCACCCCCACCATGATATTACCGTTGATAAGGAAAAAATCCTACTTCTAGGAAATAAATTCAATAAGGACCAATAATGTTTATTGAGATGAAGAACACACATTGTATATAGATCACAAGCCCATAAGATTTCAAAAAATCTAGATATCATACCTTGACGACCTCCCGATAAGATTTCAAAAAATCTAACATTCCTAACCTAATAAATAAATAAAAAAGTTAATCTAAAATTGAACAATCTTGACTATTCAATTAATCATTAATTCAAGTTAAGTTTCACACAAAAATAATATATGTTAAAGAGGACTGAGTTCTGGGTTCTGGCCTTTTTTATTTTTTTTAACAAAATCATCTCTTGGCCATTTCATGCGTTATATATAAATAATTTCAAATATTAAACACAAAATCATCCACACAAAATAAATGACTTATTTTTTTATCCATAATTGTATAAAATGTGAGATCATAAAGTAGAACTTTAGTTAGAATCCATAAAATGTAAGATCATAAAGTTCATATAGATTTTGATCCAAACCAAATCCGTTCCTAGTTTTCAAATGCTAATTGAGATTTGTATTTCTTTATCATCTTTTATGCTTAAATATAAAATTTAACTAGTTTTAATAGTTAAAATCAGATTTGATCCTAACCAAACCAAACCATGATCTCAGATGATCTGATCCGTTAATTTAATGGGCCATTGAGATCTGAATCAAAACTTTTTAGATCTTTTACCAAGACGGTCTTTAAGCTTTTGATTTTAGTATTGGAGGGATGTGCCAGGCCTGTGCAGTAGTGCAACGCATAGGCGACACTTGAAGACCCCAATAGCAAGCTATTGTGATGGGCCCTCTCCCAAGAAAAATTAATTTAATATCGTGTGGGCCGATGGCCCACGTATCAGATATTAAACTGATAAGAACAGATACTACACTTGATCTTAGCCAAAAGGCCGAGAAAGGTATGCTTTGAAATATTTCTCAACTTTTTTTTTGTAGGCTTCACTTCTTGTTCCCCTTCTCTGGTTAACCGATGTGGGACTAAAGCCAAACAAAAACTTCTCCTTCCTTACTATAAAATACACTTTGAAAAAACTATAGTACCTTATCCAACATCAGCATTATCAATTAAAATTGTTTGATTTGGGGGGATGTTTAATATTTATTCCCGAAAGGTGTCTATCTTCACCTTGAATCAGCTAGAGCCCAGTAAGAACAGCCCAATTCTTATCCAATTCAAAATAGAAGACATTTGTGGGTGATCCACGACAAAGGTGATGGTATTTGTTTTGGTTGATGATTGTCAAAGTGGATTATACATCACCAACATATCTCATGACCACTGTACCCCCATCACCACCAAGACATGATTTTGTAGAGTGACTAGAGTCCATACTTTTGAGCTCCAATCAAACTAAACCTCAATGAGCTCTTAAATAAATCATGTTTCGGTTCATTTCAAACACTAATAAACGTCAATAAAAAACACACACACACACACACACAAGGTATATACCACATGTCTAACTAACAATCTTGATCCATAAATCAATTTGAACTTCTGATCGTTTATCTTGTTTCTTTCCGTAACTTTCCCATTTTTCCCCAATTGAACCAACCTTTGATAGCTTTTTTATTTTGTTCAACGGAACCTCAACTATTATATCGAATTCCTTGACATTTTTCAATAAACAAAGAAAAAGAACTAAGAGATGAATACCCATCGAAAACAAGTAAGAGATGAAAATTCATAGGTTTTCTAGGTGAATGAAAATGCACATGAACTCACTTTTAATAATAACAATTGTGTTTGAACTAGCCAACCCTAAATATTTGGTACAAGGCCTTGTTGTTGTTGTTGCTGTAAAGTTTCTCAGAACTTGTAAATGTTTTATGATGATCTTTTCGATCACCTTCGTATTGTCTTATGGGATAAAGAATATTTTTTTCCCCAAAAAAAAAAAAACAATTTTAGGCGTATAATGTGACTGTAGCTCCATACAAGAGGGAATTTGGTATGGAAGGGGTATTTGGGTTTCTCTTCAGTCTCCTACTACCTAAATGAAGGATTTTTAGGTGTATCATGCAACAATAGCTCTCTATGGGAGGGATATTTGGATTTCTCTTCATGCTCGTACGACCTAAATGAAGGATTCTTCAAAGCCCCCAATACCTCCCGCTCCCTTGAACTAGAGTTGGAAGACGGCTTCACATACTTTTTGGGTGAGAAAATATTTTCTCATCCCCACTTTCAAAGAAAATAATTTTTCCACCACCAAATGATATTCTTCCAAGACTACAAACCACCTTCTTTTTGACATTTTACTAGGTGACAGTTGAATTCATTTTGACATAATTCTTTTCTAAAATCAGAAAAATATATTTTTTTCATAGATTTGATACTCGAAAAATATTTTTCCAAAAGTTTTCTCCACAGACAGAGGAGACAAAAAAAAAATATATCCAGAGTCCATCTCTCAAAAATCAAAATGAAACACGTCAAATACCAGCCACCGTTTGACACTTTTCTGAGTTTCTTCGTCTCCTTTCTTGAACCTCTCTAATCTAAACTACCCTCTCTTATCCGTAAACCTGTAAAAAAACCCAAAAAACCAAAAACCTGTTTACTTATGGCCCTAGTTCCAGCTACAGCCACCGAAGGACCCGTAATCGCAGAAGTAGACATGGGTGCGGACTCATCCGCACCATCAGTTCGAGCCACTGTTGTTCAAGCTTCAACCATCTTCTTCGACACTCCTGCCACTTTAGGTACTTTTTTCCAAATTTATACAAAGTTTCATAAATCAAGTTATTTCTAGGGTTTTTTGGATCAATTGTGTTTCAATTTCACAAAAAAATTGGAGATTGAGTGATTATGATTCATGAATTGTGCTTTGTTTCTTATCAGATAAGGCAGAGAGATTAATTGCTGATGCAGTTTCGTACGGATCACAATTAGTTGTGTTTCCTGAAGCATTCATAGGTGGTTACCCAAGAGGTTCGAATTTCGGTGTTACGATCGGCTCTCGTACTCCTAAAGGGAAAGAGGAGTTTCGAAAGTATCATTCAGCTGCCATTGATGTTCCTGGTGAAAGATTCTTCCTTTTTTCACTCTTTCTACATAATTTATAATGGAAAGATCATGTTTTTGTTTGAATGATTGGCTTTTGTTTAATTATGTTTTTATATTAAGTTGAAGATTGAAAAATGTTAAATTAATATTTTTGTTGTTAAAAAATTCTTCCTTTTTCCCTCTTTCTACATGATTAAATAGAAAGATTGTGTTTTTGTTGAAATGATTCTGTTGGTACTTTTTTTTTAAAATTATTCTATATTAAGTTGAAGATTGAAAAAATGTTAAATTAATTATGTTTCTTTGTGCAATAATTCTGTTGGATTGTTTTGATGCAAACTAATGGATTAATTGGAACTAATATTGCAGAAACATTTGATCAAAATTTATAAATGACTTACTAATGTGGTGGCTGTTTGAGATTCTAGCTTAAGTTTGTCATTTAGACTTCAGGAGAAAAGGGAGTGAGGTGTAGAAAATTTTGACTTAATAGAAATGTGTCTAAGAGAGTTTTAATTGTAAAAAAAATGAGGTAAAACTGCTTAAGGTAAAACTTCTTAACTTTTTTTTTTTTTATAGCTGATTGAGGTTCTTATATTCATAAAGGTTCATGTATATTTTTCCATGTAAACCATCAAACAGTATCCTTTCATCCAATGAAATTCATCCTTAAAGCCGTTGTGAAGAATCTAATATTTGCAATGATGTCTACAGGTCCTGAAGTTGAACGACTAGCCGCAATGGCCGGAAAGTATAAAGTTTATTTAGTGATGGGTGTGATAGAGAGAGAAGGATATACACTGTACTGTACAGTTCTCTTTTTTGATTCCCATGGACATTACCTTGGGAAACACCGTAAACTTATGCCAACAGGATTAGAACGTGTGATATGGGGATTTGGAGATGGATCGACAATTCCTGTATATGATACCCCAATTGGAAAAATAGGTGCACTTATTTGCTGGGAAAACAGAATGCCTCTTTTGAGAACAGCAATGTATGGTAAAGGTAAACATTTCATTATGTTATTTTAATTTTCTAACCATCGTATTAATTGCATTCTTTTGGATAGTAAAAAAATTATGGCAAAAGGTCTAATTTAGGATCACTAAGTCAATTTTCAATATTGAGTCTAGATGATTCACCCAAGTTGGACCCTTGGCATGGGTCCTGAGCTCTCTGCACATTCAGTGGCTTGTCTGACGCAGACGTGCAGGGATTGTGATCTCCGCATTCTTTTTTTATGTTATGGCATTAACCGTCGTTGGTGGTGTGGTGCTTGGTTGCAATTAGACACTAATACCATAAGAGCTATTCCTTGTTTGGTTGTAGGGAATTACGATTTTAGGATTATGCATCCTCCTCCAAAGGAGCAATTTTTTTGTTCGGAAAAACATGGTTTTAACTTATTACCGAATTTCTGTTTAAAATAGAGTTGTTGCTAATCAATCAACAACCCTTTAGGCCCACTTCTGTGATAGAAGAACTACAACTGCATTATTTCTTGAATTCGCTTCTAAAATCCAATCTATTGATCCATCTATCTAAAGGGATCCCTATGCTTACAGGTGTTGAAATATATTGCGCTCCTACAGCTGATGCCAGGGATGTATGGCAGGCGTCCATGACCCATATTGCCCTTGAGGGAGGATGCTTTGTTCTGTCTGCAAACCAGTTCTGCCGAAGGAAAGACTACCCACCTCCTCCAGAGTATGTGTTTGCCGGTACTGATGAAGATCTTTCACCAGAGTCTGTTATATGTGCTGGAGGCAGTGTTATTATTTCACCCTCGGGGACTGTTTTGGCCGGACCCAATTATGAAGGAGAGGCCCTCATCTCAGCTGATCTAGGTATGATGTTCTTGTTCCTCCACTCGTGTTAATGACTCAAATCATCGGTGTAAAGACATATAGGATGATGATGATGATGTCCTAGTTAGGACTTGTCAAACTATTGCCTACATAATTTTTAAAGAACATAAAATTAAAAATTGAAAAGGAGGGAGATAGATAATGATCTTATTTGAGGGAGATCGGACCTCCAAAACCAATTCAAGATGGTTAGTCTCCAAAATTCAATAGGATTATACTAATATTTTCTATGCGTTATTTTTCATTCAATTTACGAGAATTAAATAGATAAAGTCCCAACTACCCACTACAACTCATACCTTCATACAAAATAAAATTCGAACCGACATTTTTCCACTTAAATGGAACTACTACTAAATAATGATTTCATGTTTCTCACAAATGCTAACAAAACTACTCTATCCTATAATATAGTTGCATATTACAAATGGTGGTCTTGACCACTTTCATGTGCACTACCTGTGAGTAGGGGAAGATGGTGTGCCATCCCATCCTCCTCCCCCTCTTGAGCCGGCCCTCATTGAAAACGAGGCTGTTTTTCATAGTTTTGATCATAAAAATCTTTTAAATGGTGTAGATCTTGGAGAAATAGTTCGAGCAAAGTTTGATTTCGATGTGGTTGGACACTATTCAAGACCCGATGTGCTGAGCCTGACTGTGAGGGATCACCCAACAAACCCAGTTTCATTTACATCTACTGCAGCCAAAACCGAAGGTCCACTTAAATCTTAACGGGATTTTCCATATGCATTGACAGCTCAATATTGGGGACATGGCATTCTCTCCCCTAACAGACAGTCTGATTAGCACCATGCTTTTGTCTTCTTGATGAATTTGTTCTCAAGTCAGAATGTAACAAAGTATGGTTTTATAACTATCAAGTGTTGGGGAAGGACAATGCTTATGTACTTGTTTACATGTAGTAATTGTTAAGAGAAACTTTAGTGTGGTTTTATTTATCAAAAAAAAAACTTTAGTGTGGTTTTATCATATTTGATTGTTGTAATTGATATAATATAAAGAGAAACTTCTGATCTGTTATTTACTTATTTTGATTGATTGGGCCCTTCACTCGTTGTGTATATATGTTGGGCAGCTATGCATCAACTCGGACCATTTGTCGCAGATCATAATCCTAAAACTTGCATCTGGTGCAGTCCAATCTATCTTCCGTGGTGCCAAAACAAGATTTTAGGTTTCTCACTAGGAAATTGAATGTTGGTCTGTCAAGAACAGCATGTTAATAAATTGGGCGTAAGTAGAGATTAAGATATCGAAATGAATGAGTGAAAAGATTTGAAAATGAATGTATTCAAAATAATACAGTATTGTAACTGTATTATTTTGATAGACATTCAATTACGATAAAGTTGATTGAGATGGTTTAGGCTTAGGCGCATCCACGGAATGCCCATCACAGTCTTAGAAGGATTGGATTATAAAAGTTAATTGTGTTTAGAAGTCGAGATGAAGGACTAAAAGAATGTGGGTTGAGATAATAAAAGTGAATAAGAGCACACATACAATGACAATAAATATATATATATAGGTCCCATTCAGCACCAAACATTTTAGCCAACCATTTTTGTCCTACATGGGTTAGAAGTTTTGGAATGGGCTGATTTTTTGTGAGGATGATCTCTACGGTTAGAAAATCATCTTCACCAAAAATCAGCCCATTCCAAAATTTCTAGCCCCATGTTTACAAGTTGAAAAATCGTGGACCGTTCATTTTTTGTAAATCATTTTTGATGGGGTTAGAAGTTTTGGAATGGGCTAATTTTTTGTGATGATGATCTCCTCACCGTAGAGATCATCCTCACCAAAAATCAGCCCATTCCAAAACTTCTAACCCCATCATAAATGCTTTACAAAAAATGGACGGTCCACGATTTTTCAACTGGTAAATATGGGGCTAGAAGTTTTGGAATGGGCTGATTTTTGGTGAGGATGATCTCTATGGTACATATATATATATATGGGTCTCGTTCCTCACCCTAAGTTTTACCCTACACTTTAACAAACGTGTTTTGTCCTACATGGGTTAGAAGTTTTGGAATTGGCTGATTTTTGGTGAGGATGATCTTCTAACCGTAGAGATCATCCTCACCAGGGTTAGAAGTTTTGGAATGGGCTGATTTTTTATGAGAATGATCTTCTAACCGTAGAGATCATCCTCACCAAAAATCAGCACATTCCAAAACTTCTAACCCATGTAGGACAAAACACGTAGGGTGTTGAACGGGACCCATATATATATATATATGGGTCCCGTTCAACACCCTACACTTTACCCTACGTGTTTTGTCCTACATGGGATAGAAGTTTTGGAATGAGTTGATTTTTGGTGAGGATGATCTCTACGATTTTTGGAATTGGTTGATTTTTGGTGAGGATGATCTCTACGGTTAGAAGATCATCATCACCAAAAATCAACCAATTCCAAAACTTCTAACCCCATAAAAAATGGTTTACAAAAAATGGACGATCCACGATTTTTCAACTTGTAGACATGGGGCTAGAAGTTTTGGAATGGGCTGATTTTTGGTGAGGAGGATCATCCTCACCAAAAATTAGTCCATTCCAAAACTTCTAACCCATGTAGAACAAAACACATTTGGTAAAAGCGTAAGGTGTTGAACATTTCCCTATATATATACCCTACACTTTAGCCTACGTGTTTTGTCCTACATGGGTTTGAAATTTTGGAATAGGCTGATTTTTGGTGAGGATGATCTCTATGGTGAGGAGATCATCCTCACCAAAAATCAGCTCATTCCAAAACTTCTAGCTCCAATTTACAAGTTGAAAAATTGTGGACCATCCATTTTTTGTAAATCATTTTTTATGGGGTTAGAAGTTTTGGAATGGGCTGATTTTTGGTGAGGATGATCTCCTCACCGTAGAGATCATCCTCACCAAAAATAAGCCCATTCCAAAACCTCTAACCCATGTTTTGAAAAATGTTTTGCCAAAATATTTGTTGTTGAACATTTCCATATATATATATATATATAGGGTCAGGTTCAAGGGCCATGTGAGAAAACATGTAAGAAAACTTTCGTTTTTCAAAATAAGGGTTAGAGGTTTTGGATTGAGCTGATTTTTGCAAGGATGGTCACTATGATGAGAAGATCATCCTCACAAAAAATCAGCTCAATCAGAAACCTCTAAATCCATCAAAAGTGATTTACAAATTAGTGATAAAAATTGAAAAAAAATCGACGGTCCACATTCTAAATCACTTTTAATGGGGTTAGAAGTTTTAGATTGGGCTGATTTTTTTTTTGGATGATCTTCCCATCATAGAGATCATCCTCACAAAAAATCAGCTCAATCTAAAATTTCTAACCCATATTTTAAAATTTTATTTACCGCCGAAAGTTTTCTTACATGTTTTCTCACATGGCCCTTGAACCTGACCCATATATATATATATATATATATATATATATATATAAATGTAATAAGAATAATAATAATAATAATATTATATTATTATTATTATTATTATTATTATGATGATGATGATGATGATGGTGTTTAAGGCGGCTTTTAATGAATCCAGATACCTGGTACCAAGTAGTCACCTTCGTTCAATGCATTCATCCCTTATAAAGAAAGTCCAGTTGAGGATTTTTGACCAAATATAAAGAATTTTAAATAAATAAAATAAAATAAACGGAAGTCCACGCCCAAACAAAAGAAATAAAATAAAAAAATGCTTTCGTATACCCCAACTCATGGGAAGGCTAGAATATCAAATTTATTAGCTATATAGACAATGAGATTCTCGAAACAAAATTTTATGTAATTCTAACTAAAATTTAATTCTAAATTTAACTTATTCATCAGACCTTCTTTGTAAAGGAAAATGCTGATATTGCATTAAAATGAACATTAATTCTCACATTGCTGATGTGGATATTTGTATAGAATCATAGATATTTTTCATTGAGATAAGAGTGAAAAGCATCTATAATTATGTGTGCACTTTCACATGGGATGCAATTTGATCTGATTCAAATCGAGAATTGAACCAAATCGATAGTTTTGGGTTGGTTTGAAATCAGTTGCGATTTGATTTTGGGTTTAGAAAATGGAGAATCGATCAAATTTGATTTGGTTCTTGTCCATGATTTGTTTAGAACCGAACTAAACTGAGAAACGAACTTTATAAAATAAATAAATAAATTTATTCAGTTATATGAATTATTTTAGGAGTTAAGACATATTTTAATGACTTTTTTATGAATAAATTAATGATTTATTATTTATTATTTATTTATTTATTAATTAAAAATATGTCATTTCCAACCAACCTTATAGGATATTGACAACCCATGGAACCGAGCCTAACCAAACTAAAAATCAACTTTAGTTTGGTTTGGATTGGTTCTATTCTATTGGCATTCAGTTCGATTTTGATTCTTATTAGTGGAACCAACTTACGTTTGTTCGGTTCTGATTTAGCCGCAAATCAAACCGAGTTGCACCCTTACTTCCACATCCGCAATGTGAGAATCGACGTCAATTTAAATGTTACTCGAGCACGACTCCTTTGTAAAGTAGTAGATCAATGCTCTGGAACAAAGATTGTGAGAGGATTGAAATACTTGTAAATCTTGAAGTATTGGATTGACAAGAAATAAAATCCTCCACAGTTAGATCATCATTGCATGCTCTATTACTAATTTTAATTTACATGAAAAAAAAGATAATAACGATGCGATGCGAAAGAAAAAAAAATACAACGATTTCATGGTTAAACCATTACTAATTTATCGAAGTCGAGAATGGGATAATTGTTTTAAAATGTAGATATTACACAAGAGAAGTGGTACAGTTAAAAGATTCTGCTTAAACACATAAAAGGAGAGCCATTTCATTTCATTTCTCGAAGTATGATTCATTTCTTCCCTTGAACCCAATTTGTCCAAAAGTAAGGCAAACGAACAACCCGAAATGCCATGTCACCAACCACAACCTATCAACACAAAACACATCAAGAAATCTATAAATAAATGAAAATGGGCTAAACCCATCGACACAAAACTAATCACCATATGCCCTATTGGAATTGGAACCTGTTATCTCGATTCTTGAACTTCCAAAATCGATCGTGCTCATGGCAAGATACCAGAACCCGACCCACGTAGGCATGGACTTGGGCTTAAGGTTGTCAATGGATCGAGATTGATCTAGGACCAATCCGATAAAGATTGAATCGGATCTAGAACCGATCGATGAGCATCGGATCAGACCCATGTCATCGTATTGGATTTTGGATCCGACCCATTGACTGCCCCACTTGGGGTTCAATTTGAGATTCAGATATGGAAATTTGCGTTACTTTTATTTCAAAATCCATATTCAACGTCTGATTGGCGATGATATTTCTTGTTCTTAAAAACAAATAAGAATCACCTTTGTAATCATAAATGGGCTTAAATACTAATACTCACCAAAAAGGAGAAGTGAGGGCTGGGCCGGTGGGGAAGTGAGAGAGCTCTTCTCCAATGCTTTGGAAGAAAAGCCCAGTCAAACTGTTACCGTTGATTAACGGTACACTGGATGGTGCGAGCCACCCGATTAACCCGAACCCGATTACATTAAGATCCGTGCGAAGCCAATCTCTCTCAAAGCTTATATATAATATGACCAAAACAAAGTAACAATTAGTACCACTAATTAACTAATAAGTAAAGTTAGTAATCACCACATATTAATGAAAGAAAGATAATTGGGGGCTTAAATTAAATTAAAATAAAATTACCAAGTAAACCTTCCACCTGAAGCCATTGCTTGCTTTAATGGGTTTCTGGGTGCAACTGGAGATCTTATAAAACCTGAGTCCCAAATCAACAAGAGAATTTTATTTAAAATTTGGGGTTTGAAGAGAAGTGGTATCATATGTGCGTAGTAACTACAGCACTACTAGGAGGAGGACTAGGAGGGAGGGAGGGGAGGGTTACCTGAAGTAAGCTTTGTTGTTGTTGTCTTGGGTGAGGAGAGAGAGGAGGTTACCAAGCCTACAACAGTGGTGGATGCAGTCGCCATGGTTGCTGCCATTTCGTTCTTTTCGGGAGATCAATGTGTGATTGATTTTACTTTCTTAGGGTTTTGGTTAACGTTTTCAGTTTTGTGATGGAGATTTCTCAGCTGGGTTGGAAGATTGGATGGATGGATTGTTGTATAATGTACATCAATAAGGTTTTGCCACGTGGAGTTATGGATAAGTCCACCTTGTCTGTAATCTGTATAGAACTCTTATGGGTCCCACGCTATATCATATTTTGTGAGGCAAAAATATGCCATCGTGACCTGAAGCATTGAGGATCATGCACCTCACATTGTCATTGTCATATTGCTTTTTTAAGTTTGAGAACTTACTTAATAGTTCTTTACGTTAAGTATGCGTTTGGATCGTGATTTTAAAACTCGGTTTCATATCTTTTCTCGTCTCGTTCAATCTCGATACCAAGTTAACTTGGATGATACATCTCATCTCGTTCGATATTGAGACAATGATTTTTAATTATTTAAAACATCTAAAAATTTCTGTACTACAACATTTTTGATCTACAATGGTGATTTTTAACATCGAATAATTTTATCCGACGCTATGGGTATTTTTGTTGCAGTGGATAATTTTATCCAACGCTAGAGGAACCTGCGCATAAGCTTCCCACGCAAAAAAATCCGCGCTACCTGATTCATGTGTACATATAACAGTGGAAAAATATATCCGTCACTAAAAAAAATCAAATTTTTAATATAAAAAACTCGATTTAGTTCGTTCTCTTTCTATCAATTTTTTTAAATTGAATATGGTAGCGGATTACATTTTTCACAGCTGTAGAGCATGGTTCGTGAGGGCATTTTTTTTAAAGAAACGCCGCACAATCCAAAACTCGCTCACTTTCTCTCTTTTATTTTCTCTTCTCTTCATCTCTTTCTCTCTATCTCTTTGAAAGCTCTAAAAACTCTTTCATTTTCTCCTCTCTTCTTCTCATTCTCTCTATCTCTTTGAAAATCCTAAAAGTTGGAGTATTTTTGTGTGACTTCATCGATACCGCTGTACTTTTACTAGTGAGTCTCTCTCTCTTTGTTTATCTTTCTCTCTATAAATATATATATCTCCGTGTGTGGTCGAGTCACCACATCCTCTCCTCATTAATGGTGGATTTTGTGAGGAATGAAAGCTGAAGAGTTTGATTTTGTTTTTAATGTATGAAAAATCTTTGGATTTTAGTTGATTTTGTTTAGATTACAAGTTTGTAATGGTAGATATTCTTACAAGTTCAAGAAATTGATTTGTTTAGGGTTTAGATTTGAAGTTAAAGCCCATTTTTCCTTATATTTTTATTGGCTATTATTATCTATTAGATTTGATCTTGTTAATAAGTTCCATTAGATGAATGATACTCTTCTGGATTGATTTCAATGAACATGGTCTAATTTTATAACACATTGATAAGTTATGAAGAATTGGAGAATTAAAACTTTTTGAAGTTGGGTGTTTTAAGCACATAATGTTAAAAATTAATTACTTAGTGAGTACATAATAAACATAACAGGAAGATGTTTAGTTTTTGCTAAGAGGAAATGAGATTGAGAGATTGCAACTCTAGTTTTCATAAAATATAATAATAAAAATAGTGAATGATATCATAATCGCTCATTGATGTAAGCAATATTGCCCAAACCACATAAATTCTACCTAATTCTCTCTTTATTTTTTATGTTTGATTGTTACCATTGCCTCACTCCTATTTCTATACTGGTAAAGTTATTAAGGCCTCTCTTTGATGTTGATTACCCATCATCTTTGTTATCCATCAATGTTTAAAATTGTAAGGGTTGAAATATTCTATAATTCTATGTAAGCTTTGATTTAAATATTTTTCCTCAACTTTCTAGGTGAAAATCAAGTAAGTTCATTGGAAATTCTTGTGGATTCTATCTTTTTTCAAGTCTTTTATCATGTTTGTACCTGCAAATATCCTTTAGACTTTAATTGAGATATGTTCATATTCTTGATTATGTGATATTCTTTATTGATCTCGGTTGTGTCATTCATGGAGATTTTCATTTTCATTTATTTGTTTTATTGGAGACAGTGAAAATATGATCTTGTACATTATATCCAATTTCCAAATCTTTTGTCATGCTTATATGTACATATGTCTTTCTGACTTTAATTGAGATATATGGTACTCTTGCAAATTGTCGTCTCAATGTCTAAAATGTTTGTTAATAGTGTATTCCTTTGACTCATATTTCACATGTATATAAGCAAATGTGTGCTTAAACTCACTACAACATTTTCGATCTTTCATTTTTTCCAATTGGTACTTTGCAACTCATTTGATTTAGGGTATCTGATTGAAATTAATAATCAAAAATAGAAATTCAATCACTCAGATTTATCTCAAATTTGCTTCAATCACACAACCCATCGATTTCTCTCCGATCCTTCAACATCCATGGATTCAACTACCCAATACAACACAAATTTCAAACCGTAGAGTTTCATTGGTTCCTATCTTCTCAACTCAATCGACCAAACTCCTAGAATACGAGATGTCATCGATGACTTGGGGTACCGTTCAAGGCTAAAAGGACAAGCTTGTCTCTCGTGTGCTGTCGCCTGCAACCAAAAATAAAATCTATACTCCTAAAAAATAAATGTATTAGTGCGAGTAAGGATCGTTCCCACGGAGAGTATCTAGCCTAGTTTTTATGTTATGTGAATAAAAAGGGGGTTTTCAAGTATAACGAAACTAATTTTAAGAAGAATAATTAAGGAACAATTCAAATAAAAGAATTAAAATCAATCAAAAGAACAAACATTGGTCTAAGTCAACTTCCACCATAGGAATTTTACAACTGATCATCGATGCAAGTATATATCAATTCACAGTTTGAATATTCACCGTTGGAACTATTTTTCTATCTCTCCTTAGTCATAGTTAAATAGAAAAACAAACGATCTAATTAACCCTAACTATTAAACAACCCAAAACAAGCGTTAAAAGTTTAATCTAGTAGTAGCCTTAAGAGTTAGAGAGATCGATGAAACTAAACAATACAAGCATAAGCAGTTGTATTTAATTTAGTCGAGTATTCTTCCTAAGATCTAATAATTTCTGACGCAGCAAATCATTAAATCTCAGTTGATTCACAAATTAGAGGGATCAAACAATTACGGATTTGATATCTAATCTAACAGTAGATTGAAACGAATAATAAACTAGTAGGCCTCCTAGTAATTAAACGAGCCAATAATGAAAATAGGCATAGAAGAACATCCAATACTCAAAGCATAAATTGAACAATAAAAATCAATTAGATCTCACCGTTTTTATTGATTCCCAGGCTTTCGTTTCCTTCGACCAATTAGAAAAGTTTAGTCACACAAAGTCATCATCAAAACTCCCAAAAGAAAAATTAAATTTAGAGAAGAAGAGAGGAGAGAGATATCTTTTTCAAGTCTCTTTTCTTCTACTCGTTATTTTTCCTCCTTAGAAGCCTACAAAATCTCCTAAAAATATTATGAAATAACAATATCCCAATCTAACTAATTAAGGAAAAATATTAAAAATAAAATAAAGTTCTAATATAACTAGGAAAGTAGTGTTTTCAATTGAAATTTTCGTGCACCAGATTTGGAAACTTTCTAAAATAAACCGTATCAACTCCGCGTCGAATTCGCGTCAACAGTGCAGGTGCAGCAACTTCAAGCCCGATTTCGACCTTGATATAGTCCATATCTCTCAAAACTCAAAACATGAAAGTTGTAGATATTTTTCTTAGAGTTCCATAGCATTTTGAATCATCTCAATTGGAGTTCGGATGAGAGAGTTATGCCCAGATTACGAAGTGATGTTAAAACTGTCCAAAATTGCCCAATTAATTTCGTTTTGCACTTAACACCTCCATTTGCATCCTAAATCAAAATAAAAGAATAATGAGTACATTTAGGCACCAAATATGTATAAAGGACTAAATATTAAAGGAAAAAAATATGATATTTTACATTCTCATCAGATGTCGTATGTTTTTTTTTATTGATATAGGCATTATAGAGATTTGAAGAAGAACCCCATTTTGTTAATTTTGATTTGTTTTTATTTCCTTCATAAATAGGTTCGAAAAAAAAATATCAAAAAATCCTTATTTTTCTTCGGAAATGGGATTTTGCAAATCTTCATTTTTTTAATTTCTTTACAAATAGTTTCATTTGAAGTAAAATAGATGAAGGAGTTTTTGCTGTCTCTTTTAAATCTTAGGAGCTATGTTAAACTGATGACATTCATCTAAAATAAGGATTTTGAACACTCAGAGAAAGAGCGGAAGTTTCAGTAAGGAAAGGGTTGAAAATCATTAAAAAATAGGAAATCTTTTTAGAGAAGGGGTTGGAGTTGCAGTGGCATTCCATTGAAGTTCGATTCACTACAAATTAAGTATGACATTCGCTTATTATTTTTGTTTCCTTCCTCATGCCTTTGTTCTCATTGGGATCAAATTTGTCTTGGATTTGGTTTGAAGGATTATTAACTATATATGTTTGTTTAAAATATTTGGACCAGTGGCTCCACCCTTATCCTTTATAATATTTGGATTGGTGGCTCCACCCCCATACCATTGGGAAATAGCATTACCCATTTCACCCCCTCATGTTGCTCGGTCAATGGGACTCTTAAAGCTCCACATAAAGCAATAGTGACATATGTATATTTAAAAAAAAAAAAAAAAATTGAATTGTGTCAAATATACATATTTTGTGCTTATTATGAGCTATTACTTAGGTTTCTATGGTATATGCCTTAAGTTAGCGAAATAAAATTAACCATGACAAGATTTATGGATTAGATAGGTTATGTTATCAAAATTAACCAAATGGCTTGTCAAATGGCCTACCCAATGGCCTGTCGGATGGCATGTTGGATGGGCTACCCAATGGCCTCTCGGATGGCTTGCCCATTGGCTTGTTAGATGGCCTAACTAATATCCTGTCGGATGGCCTATCAAATGGCCTGCCCAATGGCATGTTTGATGGCATACCCAATGGCATGTTGGATGGCCTGCCCAATGATTCATAAATGATTCCTATTAAAAAATGAAGCCAAAAAAACATAACATTAAAAAAAAAAAAAATCATAATATACCTGTCAAAATAAATAAATTAAATACTTACATTATGACATATGTTTCATTTTCATTGCATAAGTGCACTAAACTTATTTGTCAAATACAACATTTAAAGAGCATCAAACTTATCATAAAAAATATCAAAGTACTACCAAACTTTCTCAGAATAACACACGTGCACTACCAAACTTTTAAATGAATCATTCCAGAGTTCTATGTAAACATAAGGAAATATTGGGTCGTTAAGAATCAATCAAAGCATTAATTACAATTCAATAAAATGCAAATGCGTGATAACTAGTAGGTTCATACATGCAAAAAATAAATTAAATACTAATATAACACTCAATTTGAGTTTAGCCTAACTTGAATCCAAGGTAAACATTAACTAAGAAAGATTTGTAAAAATAAAAATCATGGAAGCGAAGCATCACGATGACATGAGTTGAAATTTGCACTGATGTTCGATAGAGCATGTAACCTATTCACCTACAAAAGATATTTTAAACAAAAAAAGTAAATTAGAAAATAATTTATTAGATGTATTTGATAATAAGTTAAAATCACATAAAAGTAATTTTAAATCAACGTACTGTTCTTGTTCCTCTAAGAAAAAAAAAAGTAAATGTGTAAATTGTCGTGTCGCTTATGTTGGTATGACTATGCTCCCCTTATTCATAGCTTGAGCTTATTTGTCCATGATATGAATAAGAACACCCGTACCCATACACACCAATAGGTTGACCATAACCATAATAAGAACTATCATGTCCAAATTCAATACCATAGTTGTTAGATGTGTCATTTTCGTTTATAATCATCTCTTAGGGGTATCCATAATAATCATAACTTCTATCACCGCCACCATAAAATTGAGTTTGAGTTTCATCACATCATCACTACGAAACTCCGTCAATCTAGCCAATCTTTCGCATCTCTAATCGAATGGTTTAACATCATGGTCAATATCTTGTGTCGTGATCACGTTATCAGGTTCACTAGCATCACATGCTCTATTTTATGTCTCTTCACTACCTCTATCATCATCATTACAATCATTTGGAGATAGATATCTACTCGTATTTCTCTCGAGTTGGATATCAATTTTCCTATCTAATCAAGATAAGTCATTATAATTATCCATCAAAAGATCTCCCGTCTCTCTAAATCATTAGTTTAATACGTCATCATACTCAAATATGGAATCTAGATCAATAGGATCGTAATAACTATCTTCTATGATTTATGATATTGTGAACTCGTAATCTCATATTATAATGTGCAAACACCAAGTTTCCCAACTTTTTCATTTTGAGCTTATTACGAGGACGAGTGTGGATTAGAGCAAGGTACTCAAATTTCTTTCACAGTCTGAAGACGAACAAGTCTGACTTAAGACTTTAATCACTATTTTTATAAAATCGGGTGCATCATGACCATAATTATATCACCAATCGACTGAGAAGAAGACAAGAATAATGTTAAATACTTTAGTATTTATTATTGTATAAATTATTATTATTATTTATATATTACCTTGTAAAGAAGGTTTACTCATGTTTTTAGTTAAAGCATCGAATTCCCCTGTCGCGTCAATAAAAAATTTAACTTATTTAAAATGCAAAAAATGATTCGAAAGTGATAAAAAAAAAGTTTATATACTATAATTAAATTATAAATACAAAATTTTTAAAATAACTTTGAATTATTTGACAATAGTATGTATTGATACCTGATCTAGCCTTCCTTTGGTTAATTATATATGATTCTAACTTTTTGATAATCCTTTTCGTTACTTGAAAAAGTTCATTGCTTTCTATTAAGAAGTTATCATACTGAAATTGAATATTTAAATAGTTCGCTACAATAAATGCCAATATCAATTTTCTTAATAACACAATATTAGTAAAATATTAATATTTAAACTATATTAAAAATACATAATTATTACTTGCCATATAAAAATTTGATTTAGAATAATCCAACCATCTTTTCAATCAGTTGGATATACGATCGATGACGTTTTACTGAGTCTATTATTGATTGTTTGACTTTTTTCGTACCCACATAAATTACAGTTGTAGTGGTTTTTTCATCTTGATTAACTATTATCAAAAGTTTAACTAAATGTTCTATGACCGTACAGACCTCTTCTACCTTCTCTTAGGATTTACGTTGCATAATCAAATATAAAATCTTGCTTGCTAACTCTCCCTTCTTCTTATCCCTTATAAGTCATATTCACAATCATTTATTAGACGCAAACATGATTTTCAAAGTCAATTGATGTCTAATAAGACTTTGGAGACCAATTTATTGCACAGTAAATCATTTGATCATAAGACGTAACAATTCTCATCAAGCTCACGAGTTTGTTACTCTTGTATATGAATAATGTTATTTGTCAATAATTTGGAATGACACGAGTAAATAACGACAATTTTCATGTCTTCTAAAATTAGAGCAATAGTATGTGCGGCACAATGTATCTAATACAGATGAGGTTCTTTTTTACATTAAATGCAAACCTACAGTCTGATATGACGTTTCATTGTCTGTCATAATCTGAATAACATTATTTTCACCAATTTTATCTACTATCTTTTCACCAATTTCATCTACTAACTTTTTACAAATCTAAGTAAGTATTCTAATGTCTTAGTAATTCTAGTTACATTGATTAATTTGTAAAATATGATATTTCTATTAGAATATACTATGAAGTTGATGATAGGCATCTTATATTTTTATGTCCACCCATTATAAATCACGGTACAACCATAAATAGACCATTTCTTTTTAAGGGATCCGATATAATCTCTTAACTTACCTACTTTTATATTCAAATATTTTTCTCTAATCTCATATGGTGTAGGACCCCTGATGTCACTTATCGCCTCTACAATAGAATCCATCATAGTATGAAAATATAGATTCTTAGCTACATGAAATGAGACTGAGTTGAAAAAGAAAAATCTTTATAATTGCTCGTCCAATCTTGTTTAATAATTTTTTCCCACTCCATGATCCTTTCAATTTTTTCTATGTGACTTTTTTGACCTATACGAGTAGGGATCTAATCCTCTGTTCGAAATATCATGTATATCTTTTTCTGACCGTCTTAATTCTTGTTCGACATTTTTATATTTTCTATCTGTCTTTTTCAATCCTCACCTTTAAAACTACTAGGGATCTCTAAAACTAAATGTCTTCTTTGATGATCGTTTTCTTATAAAGATCATTGATTCATATTACATGTCATTCTCATCTAGGCATTTTCTTTTCTTTCAGTAGAATCGAGCGACTTGTTATTTGAGTCGTTTATAGATATATTATCATTAAACTCATTCCTACTTCTAGGCATTTCATGTAATCTTTTCATTAATATTTATTTTTCTTTACTTTTAATTTCGATTTCGCTATCATTTACTTTCTCATCAACAATCGAGTCTCTTGAGGATATTTTGAACAAGTCGTCACTTCTCTTATTTTAAAAAATAAATGTTCTTTAAGACATGTAATGCCCCCACTTATTATTTTATTACAATAATTACATTTTACTTTCATTTTATTCCCCTCAAATGAAGTATCATGTTGTCAATCAATGTTCTATTTCCTATGCACCGTATAATTTATAAACAAATATATAGATCAAATATGCTGTAAAATTAATCAATATAAATAAGATGCAACAATATGATATAACGTGCAATAAACATTTAGAATTTCCAACACATCACTCACTATAATGATACCTTATTTGAAAATTATTTTTTAAATAAGGATTATCCATTATTATTGAAAAATCTTATTTCTTAGTAAAATTAATTTTTCAACTAAAAATACTCTTTCTAATTATCAAATTAAAATATAACTCAATTACACACTTTAAATCATAATTTTTTTGAAAAAATTACTAAAACCCAACCCATAAAAAATACCCTAAACCCTAATCAATCTTACAAATATATTTATTTTACCCATCATTTTCAAAGTTAAAATTCATTAAAATAAAATATATTTTCCATCTCTTAACCATTAGAAATTATAAGTTAAAATACATATTATACAAAATATTCAAAAGAAAGGAAAAAAAAGAAAAAAAAATCTTAAGAAGAAGATGAAACTTACTTGATTTGGAGGAAGATAAAGAAAATTCACTTCGATTTTATCTTGAATCGAATGAAGAAGATAAAGTTTTCCCCCAAAAATTTATTTTTTTATTCACTTGGTTGAGAAGATGAAGAAAAATCGATTTGGATCAAAAAATATAGAGAGTGAGAGAGTTTATATCATTAGTCTCATTTAACTCGAAATAGATTTTGAAAATCTCGTCCGATACGTCTCATTTGTCTTGTGATTTTTATAATATTGTTATGTATCGTTTGTCTCGGATGAGATTTTGTAAAATCTCATTCGAGACGTCTTGTTTATCTTGCGATACGTAGATGTATCAAATATATTTATAAGTTTGTAGCGTTTGGCCTGATATCGAGTTAACTCGAGTGATACATCTTGGTCTTTGATGAGTTTTAAAACCATGGATACAACTTTTCGTGGCTTTTGTTCCTGCATAGAGGTAGAAACTAACATGACTGTTGTTTGGATTGGAACAAGTTCTTGACGCAATAGCAAAAACTATTTCTTGATGAAAAGTCCAAAATAAGTACTTCGAAAATTCTTTCTAGCGTAGAGCAATTTTTTTTGTTAAAAATAGAGTGAAAAGATAATGTTACCCCTTACGAGCTAAACAAATCTAACGACTTATGTCCCTCAAAACACGTTGGCCCTAACCCCTTCTCTTTTCATACCTAACTAATAAAGAGAGTTGTTATTGTCCTCTTGCGATATGTTATTGTTTCTTCACGATCTATCATTAATCTCACAGATAGTATTTTTGAAGGATTTATTTTGGAAGTTGTTTTTCATCTTTTTTTCTATATTTTTCGGTTAATCTTATCGTTTTCGAACAATTGCTCGTAGTTAAAGCTGAACTTTTTGCTCCATTTACTATATAATCTATTGATCTTTCGTTGATTTTCTTCTTATTTACTTTAGATCGATGAATTGTATCTGATTTTAACAGTTAAAAGCTTCAAAGATTAAAGGATTTCAACGTATCGCTCTGCATTGACGTCCTATTAGTGTAACTATGTTTGTTTCTCGAGCGTAGAAGTCTCAACGAAGATTAAATTAGTTTGAAATCCTCATGAAGAATGTTAAATTTTTTTTTAATTCGTAGGAATCACTATTCATGTCTTCAATTCACAGAGAAACTAGAAGAAAATTTAGAGTGAAAGATAGACCTCTACTTCAATTTCGTTCAAGTTGATCTAATTACGAAAATGCACCTAGTTCCACCCCTAAAATTACATGTGTTTGTCTCATTTGAGAAATCTAAAAGTAGATGAGGTCCATGAGGAGTGTCAGTGAATAGAGTTTTCCCCATTATATGTGTTACTTCACTTGTAACTATTTCTTATTACAAGATCTGTTATCTTTCTTTTTGTTATTTGTTTCTTTTCTTTTACTTTTATTTTTTCTCTTTTCTTCTTAAGATCAACAACATATCTCCAAGTATAAATTAAAAATATAATCAAGATATTAGAGGTTAAAGATTCATAGAAACAAATCGATTAAATTGAGTTGTAATTTCTTCAATAACTTCAATCATTTTAAATTAGATTTTAGGCTGGTATATCTCAAGTTCTTCGATAACATTAGGGAATTTTTTTTGAAGAAATATAGAAAAATGGCATAATTTATAAACTCTAATAAAAATCAGATCTTTATCTGTGAATGAAAATCACATTTATGTAGAAAAATCTGTTTTGATTCAAAAAAATTTAAGCCATGTTTAGACATAGTTATTTTGAAATTGGTTATAATTGAAAATTTTCTAATTTTTTTTGTATTTATATTTTTTATGGTTATGACAGTATTGTTATTTTGTATTTTTTTGAAATATTATTATATGCTATTGCTGAAGCAAACTAAGCAAGCAAATAGAGATTTGTAATCCAACCCAACAATCCTCACAACTTAAAATATATTTTTTATGATTTTGACAGTATTGTTGTTTTGTATTTTTTTAAAATATTATTATATGTTATTGTTGAAGCAAACTAAGCAAGCAAATAGAGATTTGTAATCCAACCCAACAATCCTCACAACTCAAAATCCCTTCTTCAACTTACTCGTTTATAGTGTTGAAGCATTAAACTTTGAAAACTTTTGGGTCGATTTAGCTCAGACTTACAAACTTCGACTTAGACTTGGATTGTAAAAATTGATTAACACATGGCCATTTAAGATAACACAATTATCTTAATACATTCAAGTTTTGTTAGGTATGTTTTGTACAATATATTTTAATTCATTACTTAACAAGTAGTTTATTTTTTTTTATTGGTAACAAAAAATGTCTAGAACCCAATCTAAGGGAAAAGAGATGATTTCTTAATTAGAAAAAATAAAATTTGTATGGACACAAGAAATCCACAAGACATTTATAGATATATGTCTTGAATTGATCCAAAAAGATCGTAAAAATGACCCTGCTTTAGATAAGCCAAATTGGAAAGACCTTTAATTAGAATTTATGAAAAGAACAAATGTACATATAGAACATAAACAACTTAAGAACCATTGGGATAAAGTCAAGGGTGATTGAAATAGTTGAAATGGTTTAATGAATATGAGTGAGATTGGATATGACAAAATAAAAAATATAATTGGATATCACAGAATGTGTTGCGTTATTGGATGAATTATCAGATGATATCTCATTTACAAGTGAATTATATATTTGGACGTGTTATAACTTTGAAACAAAGTTAGGATTCATATATATATTCTGTTATTTTAAGACGAAGGAGATGCATCTACAATGATTAGTGAGTAGGAGGCAACTATTAGGAGGTGCTAGTTCTAGTGGTCCTAGTGATGTGTAGGGTATGCCGTGATTCATTTTTGATGTTAGAGAACTTTTGTTAGAATTTTTGGTAGTGTTGTATTTTTGTTAGATGTATTTGTGTTTATCCATATTGGATATATAATCTTGTAATGTTGATGCTTATTTTAAATTTAAGCTTGACTAAATATTATTTATTATCATTAGATTATAGTTCTATGATTAGTCATAAGTTTGAATTTTGATATTTTATTACATATTTGAAAATAAACAGATTTGATGGATTCATTGTCGGTTGCATACTTGATGTCTTATTTGTCGGATGAAGATTTAACAAATTCATCGTCGGATGATGGTCTTGAAATGTTAACAATTGGTATAACAACAAATCAAATGTTATCTCAACGCGGACTTCGTTTAAATAAACAATCCAAGATAAACTGTGAGTTTACTAGAGAAGATTATATGAAATATGTTTTGTCAAGAAATAATTATATATGTCATCAACAATTAAGGATGGAAAACACGTTTTGCATCGACTATTGTCATCTCTTCGTGATGAGGCAAATCTAAATGTACGAGACGTGTTTCTTTAGAAGTATCTTTGGTTATGTTCCTAATGATATAGGATAAAATGAGAATATGAGATTGATTGTTAATCGATTTCAACATTCTGGAGAGACTGTAAGTAGACATTGTTATAGAATTTTGATGGTGATTTAACATTTATGTAGGTTTCTTATAGTGCCCCAATACACGAATGAGATCCCTCTTGAAATTCGAACAAATCGAAGATATTAGCATTTCTTTGATGTATCTTTTTAAAAAATGATTATTAATATGAATATTTATTTTATAATGTATGTATTGTCTTATTATTATTTCAATATGACGAATTGTGTGAGTCATATATGATACGTATATAGGAGCACATATTCTTGCAGCAGATGTGGCGCCCCGCCGAATACTAACACAAATCCCCATGTCAGATTTCAAGGTACGAGGTGGCACCTCGAAATTTCGGCATGGTCTCCTCTGTTTATGTTAGCATTCCAAGGCGATTCAACCTGCACCTGATAAACGACATACAATCCTGCATATAACAAACAAAATATAATACCAGCGGAAGCCTATATACGTCTAATATTGTTCGATAGATCAGAGTGCGGAAGAAGAAAAATTATATACAGGATTATACAAAATTCCTCACTCTAACAGAATTCCTAACACTCAAGACAAATCCATAAGACTACTTGGAGAAACTGACACCACTAGGGGGTATAGTCCTAGTACTTACCAGGTGACGGACTCTAGTTGTCTATCTGACCAACCAGATGATCCTCATTCGTTTTCTACACTTGTTTCGCCAAGCTTCAGATCTGAAACTAAAAAAAAATGGAGAAGGAAAGGGTGAGTAACAATGGTACCCAGTAAGGAAGCAATAATTTCTGCCAATAACCTTCCTAACATGAACGAATAAACATACTGAATCATTTTAAAATAAACAAAGTTTTACAGAAGAAAACTACGATTAACTGGTACATATAGCCAGGGATGAGCAACTAAACATTTTAAAACTCACATTACATCGATCAGCAGTACTCACTATAACATTCTTTTTTTATACAAATCTAATTAATCAAATGGAAACAATAAACATGCATTTCATTTTATATATCAAAATAAGCAACCGATACATAATACACAATGGTGGAGTATTGGAATTAAAGAGTTGGGATTCACGACTGGATCGCTCCCAGTCGGGACATGATGTTACAATTCTTCTCAGGCTTTTAGTTCCTGATTTTGTGGCTGGTCGCTGTGTTTACCACGCTTGGTTGACCATTTATCCGGCTCAGGCTGGCCGTTTGACGTGACCGTAAGCAATGGGTCTCTTTTCGATGTGTCAGAACGTTCGACTACTATAGATTGTTAGTGATCACTGACTAATCATCTTCGTCTATGCCTATCAGGCGTACATGTGATTCCCAAAGATACAAACCATTCGTATACGACCACCTTTACATTACAAGTTCACTGGTAAAGATAGAGAGGAATAAACCCGGATTCCAGTTGTGACTCCACTCTCATACGCGTCCCATACCACGTATGAGTTTGGTGGTCCCTACCGTACATCCTAGGATAGTACACCACTCCGGATGATATGATGCACTATCCCTTCAGGCATTCACAAACTCTTTAACAGCTCACAAAATAGCTACTTATATATATTATTTTCATTTGAAAACAAAAGAGAAATTAACAATACAAGGTTGAGAATAGATATCCAGTTTCCTACCATGCAAGTGTGGCCACCCGGCCTAAAATAAATAACATAACAGAGCGCCTCGCGCTAACAGAAAGTAAATAAACATGCAACCAGTAACATTATCCCTGGATATCCGTTCACCAACCTGCATACAACACAACAACGTAAAATGCAGACATCACCCCTCGGGTGTGACTCTGACATTTTACCGTTTCATACCCTTTTTCCGATTTTTACAATTTTCAATCTCTTCAATAAAACATTCATTTTCTGATATTCATCAACTCAACATGAGTTAATTGAATATTAAATCACATTTTCCAACTATAGAATTTATTTCTATCAATAATATTGAAAAAGAATACAATTTTTATATCAAAACGGGGTCCGAGCAGTGCACAAGACCCAATTTATGGAAATAACCCGTTAAAATACCTTACCCACGTATAATTTGTTAAAAATACAATTAAACATATCAATCATGCAATTTTTGGCGTGAATTTTTGAAATGACAAAAGAATTCTACATTTCGGAAATACATCCAAATTTTTTTCAATAAAATCCTAAATGCAATTTTCACAATCTACGATTACTAATAGAAATTGAGAGTTCCTTACAATCTCTAGGCGAAAGGATCAAAGCGTGTGCGCGAAAATCGAGACGATCGGCGCGGAAATCGAGACGGATCGAACTTCGAAGCGGCTGATTTTTGAAATCGACCTGGTGATTTTGAAGATCTCGATGTGCTCGTCTCTTCTCCCTTCTACGGCGAAAGGCGGTTTGACCCCGAAACCGATGAAAATCGAGGTCGAAGTTACGAAAATCTCCGTATAAAAATACGGCTGATTTTTGACTATACGGGGTGAAAAATACGAGAAAATGGAAGGAATTTGGTTGGGTTATGTAGAGAATGAGGCTGCGGGCGTTTCTCCCTTCTGCGTCGAAAGACGGTTTGACCCCGAAACGGACGAAATCCGAGGTTAAAGTTTCGAAATTTCCGTATCCAAATACGGCTGATTTTTGACGATATTGGATGAAATAAAAAGTGAAATGAAAAAAGGTTGGGTGGGTTTTGTAGAGAACGTAGCTGCGGACCTTTTTCTCTTCTGCGGCGATCGTCGAAAATGGACCGTTTGCGAGAGATCTGAAGTGGAAAAATCGGAGGAAAAACAAATTTCTTTTTTTTCGTTTTTTTTTTTCGCACTGTTTGGACGAGTGGGGAAGATGAGAGAAAAAAAAAATTTAAAAATGCTATTTAAATAAAATGTGGGACGAATTCGGTATTTTGTCAATTGTTTCGATCGATAATAATTTGATCATCCGGATTCCAAAACTGATAAATGAATACTCTATTTCATCTAATTTTTCATTCCGGATCTAATGGTATAGTCATTTTCTACAAATTATGTCCCCATCAAAAGTTTACATTTTTGGCCTGAGGTGACCCATAAACTTGATGTCGTTTTCGTTTTTGACGATAATTCGACTTTCTGGTCTCCAAATTTGACAAATAAATAGTCCATGTTGAATAATTTTTCGTTATGAACCCAATGGTATGATCGAATCTTACAAATTATTACTTTAATAAAAAGTTACTATTTTAGCCTGGTCCGACCCGGTAATCGAGGATTTTGCAACTTTTATATTCGAACTCGCATTTGAGCATGCTTACAGGCTAAACTATGTTTTTCGATCATTTTGAATCTAATGGTGAGGTCAGATTCCATTAAAAATGATCAGAAACATCCTAAAATTTTACCCCTAAATCCCACTTTCAAGATTTTCTTAAAATTTCACTATTTATTTTTTCCTCGAGATACGAATTAAAAATTCGGGGTGTTACAGCAGACCAACTTCGTTTTTTAGGTCAAAAAGACATAACACAGAATGTATTGGCTGTATATTTTTTTGACATGTTTTTTACATATGTTATAGCTGGTTGGAAGGGACAAGAAAATGAATAAAATATATTGTTGAACACTATTACTAATCCCAATTCAGGATTTCCACATTCACTAGAAGGTTGGTATTTAAAGTATTAATTGAAATAATACTTTATTTACTTGAATATTTTATAATGAACGTAATTGTTTATTTTGGTTAATAAGTAAGTATTACCTAATTGACTTTGGGTATCCATTGATGGATGACTATTTGACATTATAAAGAGGTGTTTATTATCATCTACAAGATTTTCGAATGGGTGTTTGGGAAAATGGGAAGAAAGAAGTGCTCAATCATCTTCATTATTCCTTAAAATGTGATTGAATGATATTTTAGTGCTCTGAAGGCACGATGGACGATCTTACGTGACATACATTCATATTTGTTTGATACACAACGGGATATTGTGATTGCTTGCATGGGATTACACAATTTAATTCAAAAAAAGACTTAGCAGATGTAGAATTTGCTCGATATGATCAAGATGATTTTTTAAAAAAAGATTTCACATCTTTATATAATAGAAATCCATCTGTGCATTCACATCGCCAAACAAATAGGACTATGGAACAAAAGAGCGAAATCATAGCACAATCTATAAAAGAGACTTATGATCGACATGATATTTATGTATGATGGTGACTTGAATTAAATTCAATATTTTAATTTAAATATTGTAATAATTTGACTTGTTATTCTTCTGAGATGTTTTAGATTTATCCATTTTGATTTTTTATACATTTAAATTTAAGTACATACATGTGATTGTAAATCCTTGAATGTAGTTTTGATGGCACTTTATTGTTTGTGTGGTCAGGAGCTGATTATTATCACTGTTACAACTAAAGAAAATAAAGGCAGAAAATTTTAAAGGTGTCTGTCTTAAAATGTAATAATTGATTTTAAGACAAACATAAACTTATCATATTTCCTTTATAATATATTTATTTATATTATAGTCTAATGAACTTTATTTCTTCTTTAATTCTATAAGCATACTAGAGGATTCTTATGAGTTGATGAAGTTGACGCTATTGACGAAGTTGATGTGACTGATAAGCACGAGAAGAAAAATGAATAACAAAAGAACACTAAGGATTTTTTTTTTTTTTTGTATGAATCAATAAAATGCAATATATTACAGTTTATAATAATTTTAATTTTAATAATTGTGTTAGTTATGATATTATTTATATATATAGATTGTATGTATGTGATTTGTTTAAGTATGGATATACATCAGGACTTGGTATGTTTGAAACAACATTATTTTATAGATAGGATAATTCAACAGTGATGGGTGAAAACAACAAATTTTTAAGGGAGGTGTTGTTAATTTTTTTTTAATTTGAGTATACTTGGGTTTAAATACACATTATATTAATATTTATAATTAAAATGTAAAAAACAGTACAGTTTGAAGACATATTATGACACTAAAAGACAAAAATCAATAACAGGTAGAATATAAGGGTATTTTGATATTTTTTTTCAAAAATCATGAGAAGCCAGTATGGTTCCCAAACATACTTCCAACACAAAAGTACTTCTGCCAGTTCTTCACAGAGTTAATTCCTAAACACCCTTTCAGCATAAAAGTACTTCTCCAACTCTTTAACAAAGTACTCCAGCTCCTGCTCTTTGGCAGAGTACTTTTGCTTTTAGTATCTAAACAGACCCTAACTTTTTTTCTTTCAATTTAATTCTTGACTTTTGCAGTTATCGAGATAGTCCATTTAGTAAATCACTCTTTTCAAAATAGTACATGAGCTTTACTCTAGACATTTCTCATAATTAAAATGTAGATATTGAACTAATCATTCAAATTCAACATTTTTCGTCCAAAAAAATTATATTTTCAGCATCCAGATCGAGTTTTGGAGATTCCACTATGACAAAAAGGATTTGAGAATGAAGAATAAACCAGTTTTTTCGTTTTTTTTTTCAAGTATTTTGAAGATGTATGTAAAAAATTAGTGTTTTTCAATTATTTTGCTTCATTTTTTTATAGTGAAAATCGACCAAGGATGGTTCTTTTGATTTTAAATCATCTACACTAATCGTTATGTCAAGTTTTAAGTCAATCTTTCCATGTATTTTTGTTGGAAAAACTCAAAAAAAATGAAATTGGGTGGATTTTACAGTTCTCTTTCTTTAAAAGTTGCTATTGTGTGACTTTTACTAATGCTATGCCAATTATATGCAATTTTTTAGTGATTTATATAGGATTGGTGTGGCAATAGTAACTCTCTTTCTTAAATATGAGTTTTTTGAACAGGGCCGTGCATTGCCCCTCTAGTCTGTAATAACAAAATTTTCTTATCTAAAGCTCAAATTTTATTGAGTAGGTCCACTGCATGCTTACCATGCATTATATGAATCCATGGCTTAGTAACAAAGTTAGGATTTGATAACTATTGCGGGGGACGGGCTTCAATTCAAATAAATTTGGGAAAGTTTCGTCAAAAGATCGAAATAAATGATGTTTCTCAATTTGAATGTTGAAGAAAATAAAATTTTGCGGGTGAAGGATAAACATGTTACCATATTTCAATCAATTGAGTTAATTACTCTCCTATTCGGAGAGTTTTAATTCTATGATAACCTAAGAAAAGGTTAATTACATTTTTGACCCCTTTTTATTTGGTGTAATTCCTTGTTGAACCCTTAACATTACAATTCCACTTGCTTCCCCTAAAGTTATCAAATGGATTCACTTAGATCACTTTCGTTTATTTTCCGTCAATAAAATAGTTTAGAATTGCTTTATTTTATTTTTTTTATAAAGACTATTTTACCCTTTTTTAAGTGTTGAGAAACGTGGAATCACCGAAATAAAGTTTTATTCAACTTGGGCATTTGTCCTTTTATTTTACAATAAAAATAAAAGATCTACCATTGCCACACTTGAAAAATTGCACACAATTGGTGTGGTGTTAGTAAAAATTGGTGTGGCAATGGAAACTCTCTTAAAAAAAGGGTGGGGGGGGGGGGGGGGGGCGGCGGTAGGAACTCCTCTAACCTTAACCCACAGTTGAGACTCCATCAAATATACAGTCAAGATTGAGGAAAATCTCAAACTTCCTAGAGATTAGTATTGATCTCATGGGAATTAGTACACATTTTCCAAGGGATGCATTTTATTGGGAGTCCCTAAGCACCCCAATCATCAGTTTGCCTCAACCGTTGATTTAGGCAGTATCATCGAAGAAAAAAAAAATGCAAGCAAAAGAATCATGGGGTACAAAATTCTTCTACTCGGTACACACAAACAAGATCAAATGCCCCTAGATGTAGGGTACCAAATTTTAATAACAATTTAAAGATTATATTTTTTTTAATCATTGGTTTTGGCTTTAAAGCTCAATGTTTGTCCAGTTTCAAAGTTTTTCTTATTTGAAAAAAAATGTTATTTTTTAATTCTTTTTAAACCTGATCTAAACCATGAACTCTAGAGGGCTGAGGTATACTTAGGACCAATGTGATGGTCCACATGATTGAGAGTCGAGACCCCCATATGGTCTTTTGCTCCATGTAACCTTTTTCTGTATGAAATTGGATTGCATGGACTGAAGGACAACATGCCATGTGGATGTAGGCCATCAAATTTTAATAACTCCTATATATAAAAAAAAGAAAAAAAAAAGGGCATTTTGTTCATCGTTGATCAACACATTTTTAATTTGGGAGTGCAACAACAGTTGATTTTAGAAGCCTTTGATCAAGTGAATAAAAGTTCTTTCAATTTTTATTTTTTGTAAATCAAGGTGGCAGTCCACATGACCCAAATGATCGAGGACATTTGGGTGGTATATGCAAATGCACAAGACTCTAAAAGGTTTATTTATAATTTAAAATATTAATTAAAGAATGATTTTGAAGATTCTATAATAAAATGGTTATTTTTATAAATTTGATGTGGTTCCTATTTTCGTGGTTTTTGACCAAAATGACTAGGTAGCATTTGGCTTAAAGGTTAAGGTGGGAGCATTTTTGAAATCTAAATTTTGGTGCCAACCACTTCTATATTGCATGGACTGAATGACCATGTAGAGCCCTCTCATTTGGGCCATGAATTGCCACATAGGTTCAAATGACACCTCAGTCCTCTACAATTAATGGTTTAAATTAGGTATAAGCAAACAAAAATCAAAATCAAAATCAAAATCAAAATCAATTTAAGACATTGAAAATGGACAATTCTAAACTGTCAAATTTAATATTGAAATCTAAAGTGAAAACAAGTCATTTTTTTTTCTTTAAAGTTCTTAGAATTTTATACTCTAGAAACGCGTTACTCTTGATCGTGTTTTTGGGTCCCACGTGGACATGCAATCCATATAGATAGGTAGTTCTTCGATTATGTAATTCCGTCTCACATATATCTATATATATATGGGAAAGGTTTATGGGACAAAAATTGTGATAAAATCTATGATAATAACTTTTTTTGTAAATCACTTTTGACTAGGTTAGAAGTTTCAAAACGAAGTGATTTTTGGTGAGGTGATCTCTATGGTGAGGAGTTCATCTTCGCCAAAAATCATCCCATTTTGAAACCTCTAAGTCATATAAGACAAAAATCATTGTCTTAGATTTTGTCACAATTGTTGTCTCATGAACAATATGTGTGTGTGCGTGTTTGTATATATATAGTTAACCAACAAGAGTTGATGAGATGGCCAAAACCACGTCTCACAAAGTTGAGTCTTGAGTTTGAATCCCTAGGCCACCCTAAAGGTTTTATCCTATAAATTACTTTGTGCTAGTAGGGGAGGGGACTACATATACCCTAAGGATTAGTAGGGTGCTCTAAGAGGCTAGGTACTTTGATTCCCAAAAAAGAGAATGTAATGACTTATGCATTAATTTTAAATTACAATTAATAAAAACTAAGAATGCATTTAAAATATACATTATTAGAGTTTGCTTGTACCACGGGGGTTATGGGTTAAAGAGGATAAATAATAAAGTTGAATGGTATTTAAAAAAGAGAAAGAAAAGGAAAGATAATAAAGTTAGTCGAATATTATTTAAAAAGGGGACAAGAAGAAAAATTATAAAGTTTTGGGTATTCTTAGAAGAGAAAGAAGATAAAAAAGCAATAAAGATAAAAGTTTTCCTTATGATACTTTCTTTATGGGGTACAAAGATTGAGACAAAGGAATGAGAACAATTATTTTGTTTTATCATATTGATTATAGATTATCCATAAAAGAAAATTAAAAAAAAATTCAAAATAAAGATTTTGTAGTCTGTACAACTCATCTAATTAAAATGGAAAAAACACTTTCCTTATTAAGTCAAAAGGAAAGTTTCTTGACCGTGTCACTTCATGGCATCCTAAAACATGATCTAATGCCATATGAAATTTTCCTTACTCACCTTCTAAAAAAATAGTCATGATAAATCGACGAAGCAAAACATACGTGGTCTATACATGGTTGACATGTCAAGGGTATAGAATCATAGATCTTTTTTTTCGGGATACACAAGGAAAAAGATTAATAGTTTTATGCCCTTGCCACATCAATCGTGTACAAACCGCGTATTCTTTTTCGCGTCGATTCATCATTAGTCCAAAAGAACAAACAAACTTTCATTACAAACTTACTAAGGAAAGTGATTTTTCATTTTAATTAGATGAGTTGTACATATTACGGAATCTTTATTTTGATTTTCCTCTCCATATAATCTAATATCATAAAACACAATGATAGTCGAGTATTATTTAAAAAGGGGAGAAGAAGAAAAATAATAAAGTTTAGGGTATTCTTAGAAGGGAAAGAAGATAAAAAAAATAATAAAGATAAAAGTTTTCCTTATGATACTTTTTTTATGAGGTACAAAGATTAAGACAAAGGAATGAGAACAATTGTTTTGTTTTATCATATTGATTATAGATTATCTATAAAAGAAAATTAAAAAAAAAATTTCAAAATAAAGATTTTGTAGTTTGTACAACTCATCTAATTAAAATGGAAAAAACACTTTCCTTATTAAGTCAAAAGGAAAGTTTCTTAACCGTGTCACTTCATGGCATCCTAAAATATGATCTGATGCCATATGAAATTTTCCTTACTAACCTTCTAAAAAAAGAGTCATGATAAATCGATGCAGCAAAACATACGTGGTCTGTACATGGTTGACATGTCAAGGCATAGAATCATAGATCTTTTTCTTCAGGATACACAAGGAAAAATATCAACAGTTTTGTGCCCTTGCCACGTCAATCGCGTACAAACAGCGTATGTTTTTCTGCGTCGATTCATCATTTGTTCAAAAGAACAAACAAACTTTCCTTACAAACTTACTAAGGAAAGTGATTTTTCATATTTATTAGATGAGTTGTACATATTACAGAATCTTTATTTTGATTTTCCTCTCCATATAATCTAATATCATAAAACACAATGATAGGTCCCATTTTCTTTGTCTCAAGTATTTTGATGAAGACTTACTTTTATTGTTTTTTTCTTTCTCCTAAGAATACCCCCCCCCCCTTTATTCCCATTCATTTTCTTCCATTTTCAAAGAATACCCCTTCAATTTTACTGGTTTTTCTCTTCAAACTCTAGTTTATATAATAAAATAAGATGGTTGTCTCAATCTTTATACCTCATAAATAAAGTATCTTAGCAAACTTTTTTTTTACATTGTTATTTCTCTTTTTCCCCTTTCAAGAATACCCCCAACTTTAATGTCTTTCCCCTTTTTCCCTTTTTCTAATAATAATTGTCTAACTTTATTATCTGACATCTTCTCTTTCTCTTTCTTTTTCTAAATAATATCCATCCAACTTTATTATTTTTCTTCTTTACCTCCTTAATTACCCTTACGACACTGGCAAACTCTAGTAAGTTATATTTTAAATTTTAAATCCACTCTTAGATTTAATCTTTACTATTATAATGAGAGAAGGCGGAATAGAAGTGGTTCAACATGACAATTTGAGTGTCATAAATACCCCCACTTTCATATTTAAAGTTAATATAATGAGGGTCATTTTGATAAAAAAAAAAATCAAGAAAATTGTAACTTAAATATCTTAATGAGGGGTACATTTAAAATATGCATTATTATTTTAAATCTAGGATTACATTCAAAATATGCATTATTATTAAGGAATGTAGATAAAAGAAAGAGTCGTGCTGGGGTGACACAGGATTTACTGTGATTCTCACAATTCTGAAGTGGAGATGCATACATAACTGTAGATGGTTTTTACTCGTATCACAAGGAAACACATCTATGGTTATGTGCACATCCCACGTCAGATTTGTGAGAATCACAGTAAATACCCTGTGTCATTCCAGCATTTTCCTTAAAAAAAAAGGCAAAATAAAGATTATGTAATCTCAATAACTCATCCAATTAATATAATGCCATATATATACGTATATGTATATATAGAAAGAATCACAACTCTATAAATAGAAAAGCTGCTCACCTCAAGAGACTAACGTCAAACCCTTCAGCTTTTCGTTAAAAAAAGAAAAGAAAAACCTAGAAAACAAGATCCTTTCCTTCCTCTTTTCATGGATCTTCAACCTCCAATACCTTTAATCCAAAAGATTCAACTTCTCTCTTTCCCCTCCATTTTCGTCAAAAGAGAACTTGCCTATGGACTCTCTTTTCTTCTCCTTCTCTTTTCCTTTCTTCTACTTTTCAATCTCATTGGTCCCTTTCAATCCCACTCTCTTCTTAGTATCGGTTTCTTATCCGAAATCTTACCCAACAACCGAAATTCAGAGTCCAAAGTTTGTGATTATTCTTATGGAAGATGGGTTCGAGATGAAAGTTATTTGTCTCAATCGTACACTGAAGATTGCCCATTTCTTGATCTGGGGTTTCGATGCCATCATAATGGACGTAAAGATGAAGATTATCGGAAATGGCGATGGCAACCAGAAGACTGTGATCTTCCAAGGTAATTAGGGTTTGTGGTTTGATACTTTGCATGCGTGGGTTGAGTTCTACTAATGTTTTTTAAACTCAGAACGAGTCAAATCATCTTGATGACTCGTTAGTTAACTCGGATGAATCAATTAAATGTATTATAAATCTATTAAATATTCAAAATGATATACTTAATATGTTAAAATTTTGGGTAAATTACTAAAAGAGGGTAAAATATTTTAATATTTACAAAAATGAATCTATGTTTTCAAAAATTACCAAAAATGAATTAAGTCACTGGACAGTCCAACCCTCCATTTAAAATGCTTTACTGGACTGTCCAACGACTTAATCCATTTTTTTGGTAAATTTTTTTTAAAATATAATTTTTTTTTGTAAATATTAAAATATTTTACCCTCTTTTAATAATTTTTCCTAAAATTTTAGAATTGTGTTTATTTCTAATTCATGCATAGCTGTGACATTGAAGGATTGGCTTTTGACATAATGGAATAGAGGAACGTGATTTTTTTTAGTCCAACTCCGAATTTTTAGGATAAGGCTTTTGATGGTGGTGGTGGTGATGACATTTATTTTTTTGTTAAACATAAAATATAGGGATATTTACAAAAAAGTGATCAACTTTTAACAAATTTACGTTTAATTCCAGCTCACTGTTTATTTTAATTACCAAAACAAAACATGAACAGTAACAAATTCAGAGGTTTTAAAGTGACTATTTCAAAGGTTTGATAAGGCTTTTGATGGTGGTGATGATGATGACATTTATTTTCTGTTAAACATAGAATATAGGGATATTTATGAAAAAGTGATCAACTTTTGATGAATTTACGATTCCAGCTCACTGTTCATTTTAATTACCAAAACAAAACATGAAGAGTAACGAATTCGGAGGTTTTAAAGTGACTATTTCAAAGGTTTGAAGTGACAATTTCGCATGTTTAAAGTCACTTTAAATCTGTAAAATTGTCACTTTAAAACCTCTAAATTCATTACCGTTCAAGTTTTGGTAATTAAAATGAACAGTGAATTAGAATTGTAATTCTTCAAATTCAGCTCATGAAATGGTAATTCACACTAGAATATAACTCGACTGAGTTTATAATCCAAGTTAGGCAAGCTTTTGAATTGACTTGACGAGTTTGCTCAAACAGATTTTGGTGAATAAAATTTTGAACAAAAATTCAATCTTTAGTGTTATTATTATTTTTTTTTTCTAAATAAATTCACTAATATTACCCAAATTACTGAATTTAAAATTTTTCAGCACTAAGTACCGAAAACTTTGGTAAACAAATAAATGATATAATACCTTATGAAGTAGACAGTTTATTTAAATTTTTTTACAATCTCTTAAATTAATTATAAAGACAATTTATAACCTTCCAATACTAATTTTTGCAACTCATATCCATAAGCACATGACACCCATTAATTTCTTTCCAATTCACATATTTAGCTTTCTTACATATTATTTTGTGGTCTTGGTGACAGAACATTTAAATTCTTGAGATTGGGCCCGATATATATATATATATATATATATATTATATATATATATATATATATTATATATATATATATTATATATATATATATATATATACATATATATTTATTTATTTATTAAATTTTTCTTTGCAATTAATTGTATGGAATCCTAACTTGTCTACCAAAAATAATAAAGGACCTTTTCACGTGTTGGCCATCAATCGAGTATTCTTTTAGAGGCACGAGAAGACTATGTGGAGCATTACACCTTTCGCAATTTGTTTGGGGGTTGTGGCGGGAGGGAATAGACATGTTTTTAAAGGGAAACAAATGGATTGCACAAATATGTTTGTATCTATTTTGGGTCTTTTGTTTTGTTGGTCTAAAGTTTACAAAGAGTTTAGGGGGCTGTTCTTCGAAGATTTTCTTTACAATTGGGATGTGATTCATTATATTTCTCGTGAGTAGTTCCTTATGTAAGGTCCTGCTAGGTTGGTCATCTTGACTGGTCTAGCATTATTTCATGAATAAAATGTTATAAAAAAAAAAAATTTAATTGCCATTAACCAGATTATTTTTGGAGGTAAAAAAAAAAAGGGCAGCCTTGCGCATGACATATATTTATATGTTGAAGCCAACCTGCCTCTCTTAGGGCTTAACATCACTTAATTAGAACTTAATGACCCGGGCCTTCAGATTTGAACCATGTATAATCCTCTTTTCTTTTTTCTGTTAATTGGACCTAAAAATACATTGGACCAGCCTGGCCCATTAATACCCATAACAATAAGGGGTTATTGATTAGTGGATAACAAAGTAACAGAAGATCATCTAAGGAAGTGGGACCAAAAGGTCTTATGTTGGACTTGCATCCTTGAAAAGTTTTGTTCTCTGTTTGGAAGGCCTAGTTGTGCAAGTTGGTTGCAACTCCTTAGGGGTGGATTTACAGTGGGGCAGTTGCCCTCATAATAAATTTTAAAAATTGTAAGTATTTATATGCTACTGGAACATATATTAGTGACGGATAATAAAATCTGCCACTATTGCCCCACAAAAAATTTTAAATTTTGTAAGGGTCCTTGTTGTTCCACATAGACAAAATCCTGGCTCCACCCAACTCCTGAAATGAATTCTAATGTCTCAATGTCCATGGGAGTTGGAATCATTATAAAGTACCCAACATAGAATTTCGGCATTAATAATTCCAAACATGTTGCCTAGGCATCAGTTTCATCTCTTAAAATTCTTTAGTTTCTTTCTTCTATTAACTCTATTTTCTTTCTCCTAAATATAGATTCAATGCAAGTGATCTTCTAGACAGGACTCGCAATGGACGTATAGTATTTGCGGGCGACTCAATAGGTAGGAACCAATGGGAATCTCTATTATGCATGCTTGCACAAGCAGTAACCAACCATTCGACAATCTATGAAGAAAATGGGAAGCCAATAACCAAACACAAAGGCTATCTCTCTATGCGATTCCACGACTACAACCTCACAGTTGAATACTATAGGGTCCCTTTCTTGGTGATCGTTGATCACCCCCCAAAGAATTCCTCTAACTATATTCGAAGCACCATTCGAATAGACCAATTGCATTGGTACTCAAGACATTGGGTCGGCGCAGATGTACTAGTTTTCAATGCTGGACATTGGTGGAACCAAGACAAGACTACTAAGATGTGTGAGCTCAAATTTCATGTTTTTTCCTCATTGTTGAGCTTAGTAAGGGGAATCAGTTATGACAACTTGTATTTTGTATTTCAGGGGTTCCTATTTCCAAGAAGGCGGAGTGGTTAACGTCACGATGAATGTGATGGACGCGTTTCAAAGGTTCTTACAGACGTTGAAATCGTGGGCAATTCAGAATTTAAATCCCCTAAATACCCACATCTTCTTCCGGAGTTACTCTCCAGTGCATTTCAGGCAAGTAATCATAGTCGAAGCCTTATCCCAAAAAATTGAGATCTATTGAACTAATTTTGTTGCCACCCATATCTTCTGCAAATGGTACCTTAAATTCCCGAAAGTGGCAATTATTCTAGAAACAATACAAACTAATTATCCAAATTGTGTAATATTTGTAGTGATGGAACATGGAGCAAAGGGGGTCAGTGCGTTTCTAATAAAGAACCAGAACCTGATTACATGAAGCTGGAAATCGAGCCATGGTACAATGCATTTATTTTCGAAACAATTGAACAAATGAAAGGAGTATATGAGAACGTCAAGTTTCTAAACATCACATATCTAACAGAGTTAAGGAAAGATGGTCACCCTTCAATCCACCGAGAACTCGGAACACCAGTTCCTTCCCCACAAGACTGCAGTCATTGGTGCCTACCTGGAGTGCCAGACACATGGAACGAGCTTCTCTATGCGCATCTGTTGTCGAAGAGTTACCAAACGAGGAAGACCCAAAAAGGCAAAATGGGTTAAAAAAAGGAATTGTTAAAGAATGTTGGACTCTATCAAATTCTTGCATTTGGGTTTCATCTCAATTGCTTTTAATCTTCTTCACTTTCTCAAGTTGCCTCAAGTGAACTAATATCTGCAAAATGTAAATTTAGTTGGGGCGGAACATACATGGGTCCGATGCTTCAATGGAGCAATTTGAACAAGAAAGAGGACAAGATCAAAGTCATGAAAAGAATAGGCTCCAAATCACGATCAATTACTTTTGAAAACCTGGTTTGAGCTATTCCAGAGATGGTATGTAGCTTTGAATATCGACCAACCTGTAAATTATGAAGTTATGGGTTTTAACATTAGATCAAAAAATGGTTGAGTGTCCTTTCTTTTTTTTAGTGTAAATTCAATTAATAATAAAAGAAGGAAGAGAAGTTAGAAAATCTTATAAAGCCCATATCATGATTCTTTTTTTTCTACCATATAAAAAAGAATGTAATTTGATTCCAATGACATTAATTTTGGGATCTTCCTTGCATGGAAGAGACTGCATGAATCACTCCCACTTGAGCATTGCTTGGTCATGCCGTGGGCATAGTAACCAAGTTCGAATTCGGTAATTATTTGGCAGACTTAAAATCCAGGGATTATAAAAATGATGTTTATAATGAAATAAATAGCACATTACCTACTTGGGATCTCGAATCATCAATTAATTCAGTGAATTAATTGGGCAACCCCATATCCAACTTTCTCCTCATTCTCAGTATAAAAAAAAAAATCAGAGAATTTTGAAACAGTGGGCCAGGTGTACATCCTTAATGTGTACACTAAAAAATGATTAAGGAAATACAAGAATATATTCCTTCTACGTGGTGTAGTGTAACAAGGTAGTGTGCAAGTTGGGATTATTGTAGTCAAGTTCTAAAACTAGGGAGTCCCTAGGTTGAACATAAGGATTGGGGTGGTGGATTAGATTAAGACTACTACAAGTGAAAGATAAAGAAGAAGAGAAAGAATTGATGTGTGTGTGATTCACAAAATAAAAGATGAAAAATAGTTGCAAGTGACTAACTAGTGTGCAATATTATTTATACCACTAATGGTGGACAAGATTGATGTAAGATCAAGAAAAGAAGAGCTAAGGCGTCAAGAGTTGCCTATCCCTTCTCATTTGTTTCTTAGTAAGTGCAATCCAATGAAAGGAAATACAACTAATAAGTTGTTCTCCCACTTAAGACATAACAATAAAAATTCTCAAATAATTCTAATAAAAGTAAGGTTTATCCACACTAAGATATTTTTACTCTTTAAGCACTAAGTGGGTGGGTGATACAAGTGTCCTAAGCATTACCCATGTTTGACATGAGAAATCAAATGACATGAGAAAACTCATAAAAGATTAATAATACATCTTTACTTTATTAATTATAAAATTGTCTGACAATGGAGTATATATGACATACACTATGAAAAATACAACATAAGACACAAAAGTGGTGAAGGATAAATCTCAACAATAATCCTCAAAATACATTACATGGGTGCACTCTCTAACTCACAAAATGAGAGAGGGAATGAGGCATCTTCTCTAGCCCTAGCAAGGGTCTTAACATAACATGATAAAGCCAAGGCAAGACATAAAAAATAAATACAAAATAAAATAAAATAGAAAAAGAGGAAGAAGAAGAGAAATCTCTCAAACTCCTAGTTCCAAATGAATTGAGACCAAGTCAAAAGATGAAATATGGTGGAGGGTCAAAGGTTTAAGTAGAGAAAGTGAAGTGATGAGGTGGCTAATGGATAAGTGAAGAACAATGGTGATATGGAAGAATGTGGTCTCCAAGTAGTCAATTTTTTTTTTTTTACGATTTGGTGCAAGTAGGTGAGAGGAGTTGGAAAAGATGGTAGAGAAAAGCTCATTAAAGAAGGCATTGGTTCTTGGTGAATATGTGCATGACATAAGGATTGGAGAACCAATAAAAATGGGTGTGTAATTCAAAGAAGAGAAAGAGGATGAGGGTGGTTGAGTTGTGCATGCATGCACAAGGCAATGATTGGCTCCATGTCTTACCACTTTTGACTTCATTTTGAACGTCCCAAGGTGGTGAGATATTGACATGTGATAGCTTCAAGATCAATGGTGTAGATGCATGCTGTAGACACCTCATTTTTGCATCCGCCTGATTAATCAAGTCGTTAACCCGATCGCAAAGGTTCCCAATGATGGATGTCTATTCCAATGCTTTATTTTGTTACCAGATATGTTTCAGAAATCCGGATGAGGTATCTCGAACTGACAAAACTTTAAAAATCACGCTACGCTAGGAAAATACTACCCTAGAAATATAGAAATCATCATCTTGCAAACCAAAAAGAAGCTTCACGATAAAATCACTAAAAATGACCAAATTACCAAAATACCCCTAACATCAAAACAACCTTAGAGCCTACATTACGCTTAGGAAAACTCGTTCAAACACATAAAATGACAAATCGAAACCAAATAAATCATTTCGCCAATTTTCACAAAATTCGACAAAATTACGAAAATACCCCTCATAAAATTCACAACCATTTCACACAATTTTTTTTATAAATGACAAAAACCAACATTTCCATTGAATTCCTTACTAAAAAATGATTCCAAAACATCCTGGAACATTGAAAAATGACTTAAAACGTAAAAAATCCTCTCCGAGGGCAAAATGGTAATTTCACAATTTTAATAATTAAAAATTTCAAAATTAATAAATAAATCATTAAATAATGTAAAGTGAAACATTAATAAAATTAATTATAAAATTTAAACCAAAAAATTGATCAATCAGACTTTCAAGAAAAATTGTTGATGGTTCGCAAGATATTTCTTTAAGGACCCCTCCATTTGGGAGTCCAAAGAATCAAAGATATAATAGAGGGGGGTTCTCCAAAAATTTAAAGTCAATCAAGCAAGACTAAAGTCAAGATATTAAAGTCAATCAAATAAGACTAAAGCCAAAATTAAAGTCAATTAAGTAAGACTAGAGTCAAGTATTAAAGTCAATCTCATAAGACTAAAGTCAAAACCCTAAATCAAAACCTTAATCTAAACTAATCAAGTCAATCTCATAAGACTAAGGTTAAAACCCTAATCTAAACTAATCAAGTCAATCTCATAAGACTAAAGTCAAAACCCTAAATTAAAACCCTAAAGACTAAGTCAAAACCCTAATTGAAACCCTAGAAGAAACTCTAATCAAACCCTAATTCTCCTAAAAAACTTTATAATTAGGAGCCTCCACACCTTATTTTCGTATCAAATCATAAACCCTAAGAGAAGTAGGTCTAAAAGTCCCCCTAGCCTCTCATAAACCTCAATTTTGAAGCCCCAACTCCTTACCTAACACCTATACCTCAATTTTAGCTCAAAAAACACCTAAAAGCCCTTCAAAAACACCCCAAAACCCATAAACAAATCCAAAGAATTCAAATCTAAGAAAGAGATACTTCAACTTGGAGATTAGAAATCAGATCCGGTGACAGAACGAAACGAGAAATACTGTACAAGAAGTTGTTCTATCAGATCTAAGGGAAAAAAAACCATTGCGTTCGGAAAAGGTAAGTATTTTTTTATTTTTTTTTATTAATTAGGTCTTTTTAGCAATGTAATTTATTTGGGAAATTAGTAGAGACCGGCTTTGGCCGGGCGGGGTTGGTGCCTAACACCTTCCAACCCCGTAATGTGATCCCCGAATTCAGTTTTTTCTCTGTTCTAGATTAGTTTTTTATCCATTTAGAGTCAGTATTCGGTTCCTAGACCGTAATAACTAGGTGGCGACTCCCAAACCTCAAGGGTCAAAAGCGGATCCGCTAACCCCGCGGATCGAGGGCGCTTTCACATGCTCTTTGTATTGATAATGTGGTGTACTCGAGAAAAATATAAGGATTCTTTGTAACTTTTGAGGGAGAATGAGCTCAACATCTAAAAGAAGTCTTTAAGTAAACTTGGGTGGCCCATCTAGTACTATAGCCCATCTCCAATTAGATGGTAGCAAACTACTAAAGGGCCTCCTTAAGTCCATTTAAAGAAGCTTTAAGATATAGACACCTATTTCTCTCCTAAAACCTTATAATCCATAGATAAACCTGGAGATTTCTCCAAACAATCATCTACACTTTCAAATTAGGCTTCATCATGCTCATAGTCTCCAGTATTAAGTTTCATGATTGAGTTTATCCTACAATTAAAAGAAATATCACATAATGAGCTTAAAACAAAGAATGTTTAGACTCTTACCATGATAATACTTATGATAATTATGTGAAAATAAGCAACATTTAAGCATTATCACTGAAGCACTGGCTTGGTCATGGGCTTAGCACAGTTTGGTATTGGTAATGGCACAGCACGCCCCAACACCAACTTGGATATTTTGCACTGTTCAACTAAGTTTATCTGATAGTAACTAATGGGTACTCAACTTATTTGAAATGATTCCACTAAAACATACACGATTTGTATGCGGTTGACGTGTCAAGTGCACAGAACCATACATCTTTTTCCTTGTGTTTTCCAAATAAAAAGATCTAGGTTTCTGTGAACTTGCCATGTCAACCGTGTACAGATCGAATACGTTTTTTCAAGTCAGATTATCACGACTCATTTGAAATTAGTGAACTTGAAGCATATAAGATACTAGAGTTTGTTAGGCACAAATATCCTCTTTCGGGTTAACGAGGTAAAAGAGAAATAACAATAAAGCTGGAGATGTATTATTGAAAAAGGAAGGACAATAAATTTGGAAGGGTAATATTGTAAAAAGGATAAAAGAAGAAAGAAAATAAAGTTAGGGGTATTTTTGAAAATAGGAAGAAGAGAAAATGTAAAAACTAATAATAAACTGACTCGATCAAAATTCACTCGCTGATGTGAATGTGTGTACGGAACCATACATCTTTTTTTTTTTTTTTGTATCCCTGAAGAAAAAGATTTATGGTTCTATGCACATGCTACATCAACGACTGAATTTTGAGTGAGTTTTTTTTTTCGAGTCAATTTATCGTGACTCAAAGGTAAAACATGTTCTCAAGATGAATTATGATAAACTGACTCAGAAAAAGTCACTCAAAATTCATTCGACTGTACAAAACCATAGATATTTTTGTTGTGTATCCCAAGGAAAACTAAGGTTTTGTGAACATGTCACATCAATTGAGTGAATTTTGAGTGTCTTTTTTAGTCAATTATCACGACTCTCTCGAGATACATTGTTTAGAAGGTATAGATCTTGAGACAAAGATAATGGGACTCACCATTGTGTTTTATATAGATTTCAAATATTTAGTTGTACCAATATTAGAAAAGGATGGAAGTCATCCTCAAGTGTCAATTAGTTTAATTGGTAAAGTCTACAAGTGATGCCATAGATGTTAGTTTGATTCTTGCCAACACCAAGTTATTGATCTCATTAAAAACAAGCTTATTGATAAAAATAAGAACTGAAAAAGAATGAAAGATATTCATAAAGAAGAATTCCAATATAATTTAAGTATCATTGCAAATGTCATATGATGGATATGAAAATCTCTAAATTAAGGGGTTGCCAATGGGAAACAACAAAACCCATTAAGATTTTCAAAAAACAAGAAGAAGAAGAAGAAAAATATCTACTATAAAAATATCTACTATACCTTATAAGACTTATTCATTAGCCCGATGGACAACCATTCAAAACATTTTTTTTCTTATCAAACAAAATGATAACTTCTGTCTCTATCATAATGCTGGATGGTTTAAGCAATCTTAGATAGTTACCCAAATGAATGTAAACTTTTATATATATATATATATATGCACAAGGACAACATTGGGAGACAAAATTTGTCCTATATGGATTTTTTTTGTCTAACTATTCCAAAGTCTAGGTAATGAGAAAATAGATGGTCATTTCTACTAGTCACCTCCTAACACGAGTCTTGATCATTTGTTAAATTTGTCTTGGCTTTAGATGAAATTAAATTGTGGAACTAGACCCTGATTCTCTTATTGATGATGATGGTTGTGGCATTTTGAGGTTACAAGCAATTTATTAAATGATTAGATTAAAAAAAAATATCTGATTACCAAGTAATTTTATTTTTTTAATTTTTCAAATATTTAGGGGAATGGATGAATAATATTCACTTTGACGATCGTACGATTTTGTATACTTTTGGGGGGGGATCGATAAGCCTGTTTTTAATGAATTCAATAACTCGATGTTGGTGGGATTTGAACCCAAGTCTCTGGTATCTGCTAGTTCCATTTTTTGTCAATCTCGAGAGCATATTGAGTGTCGAACCGATTTTTATTGGAAGACACGAAAAGCTTTCGACATCAACGCTCAATTTTAGATACCTTGACTAATACCCGTGTGTGTGTGCTAGCCTAATCAGGTAAATGGACCACCCAGACTATTCCCCCACACTTCTTAGGTATTCTATTGGGTGACCTAAATTTGTGGATCATTTCCATAAGCCAAAGAACTACTCAAAAAGCCAGAAATTCACAGAAATTTCTTAGCAGTAGCAAGTTGGAGATGCCACTGCTAGAAATGCACCCTGCGTTGGCAAAACACTAATTCTGGCGGTGCTACCACCAGTTCAATTTTTTCAAAAAACTTGATCATTGGATTCTAGTGGTGCCTTCACCAGTTTGGATGTACCACTTTTAGAAATTCATTGCTCAACTAAGATCTATAAATTTTGGACCATTTATTTCATTTGGGTTTTTGATCAAACTTAGAGAATATAGTATCCTAAGCCTTCCACCAACCTTGGAGCCTTCCATAATCATAGGAGACCATTTGCTTTAGTTGAACACATTTTCAACCCAAACACTTCACCTTATTTGATCCCTCTTCATCTCTCCATCTTCATCTGACACACACTTGGAGCAAGGAGCAAAAGAAAGTGGAAGAAGTGAATACCAAGAACTTAAGATCTCAAGAATTTATTGGAAAATTCAAAAAATAACTTCATCATATATAATCTTCACTAAATCGTTATATTTTAGCCTCTCAATTTGATAATACCTTGTAGTGTGTGTGTGTGTGTGTGCGCGCGCGCGCGGGGGGGGGGGGGGGGGGGAGGACATCATCGGTTTGAAAACATAGGGTATCTCTAATACTCAAAACATTAGCGGGCATGTTTACATGACCCTAAAATAAAATAAATAACCCTAAAGGTTGGTGAGATGGCCAAGATTGTCAAGAAGCGGAGGTCTTGAGTTCAAATCTCCCACAAGAGCCACCCTCAAGGATTTATCCTAGAAATTACTTTGTATGTATGGGGGAAGGGGATTGCATGTGCGCAGGGGATTAATCAGGTGCTCTGAGTGACATGGATGTCTCGCGTAAAAAAAAAATGGAGAAAAAGAAAAAATAAATGGTTATCCATATACTCTAGACATTTATGATTGGAGTGTAGTAAAGAGAATTTATTTTGCCAAATTAAGGCTGATAAAAGATAAGAAATATTATTGGCACCCCAACTTTTACTTATTATACCCCAATTAAAAATATAAAAATAATAATGCGGAAGTGACATCGGGTTGGACCTCATATCGCACTTCTTGAAGAAAGTGTATGGGAATCATGGATGCTTTTCATCGAGTATGAATGAAAAAGCATCTATGGTTCATATCCACATTCACGTCAAGAAGTGCGATATGAGATTCTAGCTTGAGGTCACTCCAGCACGACTCATAAATAAAATTGAGATTTTTTCAAAACTTGCGCAACTTTTTCAAAAATTCCAATTCCGATACACTGTCCATTTTAGTTCCCGAAACATGTTTTCGAGTGAGTTTGTTGGTAGGTATTCTAATTTAAAGTGATGATCTCGTTGATAAAAAGTGAAGAACTCACTGGTAAATTTAAAGAACAAACATCCTTGATTTTAAAGCGTTGATCTCGCAGAATAAAAGTGACGATCTCATTGATAAAAAAGTGACAATATCATTAATAAATTTACAAACAAATATCCATATTTTTTAACGGCGAGATCGCTGGTAATTATCATCGAGTTCGTCACTTTTTATTAGCCATATTGTTACTTTAAATTAGAATACCTACCAACGAACTCGCTCAAAGACATGTTTTGAGAATAAAAATAAACAATGTACCTGACTTGAAATTTCATAATATTCACCACAAGAAATGGCAATTTGCCCAAGAAAATAAGTGAATGGTAGAGAATAAGTAAAAGTTGGGGTGTCAATAGAAACTTTTTTCTTTTTGTTTTGTTTTTAAGATTTCTATTTTTTGGGTTTAAGATTTATATGAGCGTTATCATATTTGTAAACAACCATTGAAATTGTTTGAACGAGTGTTATACTCTTTTGTAATGTTGAGATTATAATTTGAGCCAAGCCTTTGTAATATGTTTGAAGGGTGTGTTTTAATTTTGTATTGGGGTGCACAAATAATTTAAGAAATTGATGTGTAATAAATAAGAATTTTTAAAAGTTGGGGTGCCAATAGCAATTATCTAAAAGTTAGTTGCCGTCACGTTGGAAGAATTAATTGGGGTACGTCATAGTCTAACTATCTCTCACGTCAGTGTCAGCCATAATAATGTGCCACATGTCAAGCAGTAAGATACGGAGTTGGATAGTTATCCAACTCTCAAGAACACAAGATCTCAATTCTTCCTTGTAAACGTTATTTTACTGGTTATGTGGGATTAAACTTGTTCGTCGCTGTTAACAAATAAAACACAGTGAGCCAGCCTAGAGGCCCATGTCGAAAACATAAACCCTAGAAAATTATCCTCTTCCCCTCTCTTTCTGCAACACTTTTCGAGCTCTACTTTTCTCTCCAATGGCGGAAAGAAAAGGGCGCGAAGGAGAGATACTTGAATCTGTGTATCCGGTCCTCGCTTTGATCTTTATACTTGTCGCCTGTGTCGAGCTTTGCGATGCCGCGACTGTAGTTGATGTTTACAGGTTAATTCAGTACGATCTCGCTGGTGTTCCATTCGGATCTCGCCTCGCGAGCCTCAATCATCACGCGGCTTCTTCTCCTTTCGTTCCTGGATCGGATCTCTCGCGTAGTGTTGTTATGATCCCTGTTCGAGAAGTGAATCTCACTTTTCTTCGAGGTTTTAGATTATTTATTTATTTTTTAATCACAAGCTTTAATATTGTTCACAAATTATGTTCTTCAATGCCGAGCTTTGTTGAATTATTATAGGAGACATTTATTAGTTTAATCTCAGAATAGATTGTTACGTTACTTTTATTGAAAATTTATTGTAATTTATCTTTAAGAAATTTGACATTTATCTCTCTATTATTATGATTAACGAGTAGAATTAGTGGATCATAAGTGTGAAAAATCTAATTTTAATGATTAATGATAAAAAAAAGATTTCTTCTAATTTTAAGTGATTAAACAATGCATAGTTTCTTTTAAGAAGATGAAAACTGAGAATCTTTGTTAACCATGGTAGTTTGTCGTAAATCTCGAGTCTAATAGAACAAGATAAAGGGGAATGTTGCTTAAAGAAGAACTAAATACTATTTTTCGATATCTTTATCTGCATAATGGTAACTACTACAAAAAATGAATTATAATTTAATCAATTCAACAACTTTCCTTGCGTATATTACTGTTTTCTATGCAAAGTTAATTTTTTAAATGCTCCAATCATGTTGCATTGCATGTCAAGTAACAACAAAGAATTAGAAGAACAAAATAGGGGGTAATAATATCAACAATAAGAACAAGAAGAAGATAGAAAGTACAACTAATATACAATTTAAAAATAGAAAAATTCACGTGGCTAATGGCCCAAGACATCCACCTCAGTCACACCTCACACTACGGCGTACGTATTTTGGGCACTTCTTGGCCTGACACCTATGCCCTAGCTATTTTTATTTTTCTCCCTTGCACCTCAATGCATTTTTAATGAGCCTCACTCCGAGGCGAGTCTGAAGGCCTAAGCCTCACGTTTTTAAAAGCACTGATGGCAACAACAACAATGATTGTTAATGTGGCAATTGTGTAACATGTAAATCTCTATGTGAATGGCCTATGACTCAATATTGAGGATGATTAAGAAGTAGAAGGAATTGAAGAACCAAAAGTGAAAGAGAAGCCGCACTTACAAACTATCCATTCTAGGTTGTTGTACTACCACTACTGTATGTATCAAGATAGCTTTTGATTAGGGCATAAATTGGTCGTCCCCGGGGCCGGGGATATATTCAGAGCTGATGACCATTTTTTTTTTTTTTTTAATTTATATGAGATCCGAGCTGACCTTCTCCGAATTGTTTGATTTGGGATGGGTAATTCTAGACCGTTTAACATTTTTTAATGCTTTACTTCTTTGTTAATTGCTATACTATTCTATTTTACCATTATTACCCTTTCATTTTAAAAGAATTCCATATTTTAAAAAACCTATAAAATATAATTTTCAAAGCAAAGAAGTAGAAGGAATTGAAGAACCAAAAGTGAAAGAGAAGCCGCACTTACAAACTATCCATTCTAGGTTGTTGTACTACCACTACTGTATGTATCAAGATAGCTTTTGATTAGGGCATAAATTGGTCGTCCCCAGGGCCAGGGATATATTCAGATCTGATGACCATTTTTTTTTTTTAAAATTTATATGAGATCCGAGCTGACCTTCTCCGAATTGTTTGATTTGGGATGGGTAATTCTAGACCGTTTAACATTTTTTAATGCTTTACTTCTTTGTTAATTGCTATACTATTCTATTTTACCATTATTACCCTTTCATTTTAAAAGAATTCCATATTTTAAAAAACCTATAAAATATAATTTTCAAAGCAATATATCATGCGGATCTGCTTGGATATAGGGATGGACCCAAATCCACTCGGATCTAACTTGCATCAAGGGACACCAACATCTACTCGAAAGGTCCAAACCCTTTAAATTCGGTTATTCGGATCACTTGAATTTCGGGTCAAGTCCCACTTCATGCGACTGCAAGTGCTACTGTTTTTATATCATGTCCAGTTGGAATTTGAAATGATATATTTATGTTGAAAAATGTTTTGAAGGTGTTAATTCGTCTATCCTCTCATGAATTCCTTACCTGTTGATGACACCATTTTGTATTTGTTACGCCTAGCCCAATGTTTGTGCTTCTTTACCATGTTATCTGATGTTGCGTCTAACTTCTGTGATAATGAATCTATAGAATATATTACACAAAGGCAGCCCTTGGGGGGATTATTACTTTTGCTCCCACAGAAGTTTAGCCCTGAGAGCAGAAAAGATACAGAGGAGGGAGGACAAATCTATGGAAAAGAGCTGATACGTAGCATGTTGGCTGAGCTGGAACAGTTACTTATACATGCCAACATACCTGTGAGTGAAATGGATGATATTTCTTGTACATTTCTGCTTCCAAAGAGGGTGGGGACACCCTACATGATAAAAATAAAAGTGGAACTGATAATATTTCTCATACATTTCTATGTGCATCACATGATCACTTTTTGTCCGTTGTGGCTTTTTTATTTTGTTGCTGACAGCGTGCTTTTATTGGCAAATTGCTATGTATTGATGGTTTATGCACCACACCATAGCTTGTGTCTAACACACGTCTTTTAACTTTAACCAAAGGAAACCACTCATTACTTTGGCTAAAATTATCTTCTAGAAGAAGAATGGCATGGATTCCTAGGGTTGGAAGGTGTGGTGGGAGAGAAGTGTGATTTTTCTCAGAGGGCATTATTATGCAATTTTAATGATGGAAACCTTGTAAATATTGAATCATTGTCTCTTAACAGACTATATGCAAGTGCAGGTCAAAGAAACAAAAAATGATTATTGGAAAGTAATAATTACTAGATTTTCATAGCTGTTTTCTTTAACTTCACATAAATGCCGATATGGAAAAAATAAATGACACCATCATCTTGTATTGTAACACTTTCTTAAAAAGCTTAATATTGTTGAACTGCCTTCTAGTGCACCTATATAGAAATGCCATTATTTTCTTATTTACAAAGAAAACCTTTGTAAAACCCAAATGCACTTTAAATGATGTTTTTGGCAGGCCGCCAGAGCGTCATTTTTGGAAGTTTGCTGTTTTAGGTCTGACTAGGGCTGCCAACGGATCGGTTCAGTACCGGATCAATACCACTCCAATACCGATCCGATTTTTTTAAACATGTACCCGATCCGATCCGAATGGTTAATGAATATGTGAACGGATTATTGAAGTAATTTGATGCCCCTCACAAATCTTTACTGTTATAATAAGAGAAGGCTAAATAGGTGTTTGTTGACACCAAAATTTGGAAGACCAAAAATACCTCCACCTTTACATCTAATTATCAATGTCATCTTTGTCAAAATGAATAACATTACAATCCCACCACCCTATAATGATGTTAGTTAGTATTTAGTTTCTCAAAATAATAATAAAATTATTTTATTATGTTATCTTCAAAATAACCTTAGCTTATACTTTAAATTATAAAAAGACCTTTATAGTATATTTGATGATAAAATATGAAATATAAGATTACCCATTTAAAAAATAATTTTTTGAAGTAATTTTAATCATGCATAAATCCTAAATTTTGCAATATATGTGTATTTGCACATGCCACCTACTTGTTTTTTTAATCTTTGACACACCTCAGAAGTTTAACTAAATATTTGAGACTAACCCTTATGTTCTAAGATTGATTAAATACCCTTTAAAACACAATATATATATATATAATATATATATATATATATATATATATATATATAAAATTATTTCATAAAAGTGTCATTTTAGCCCCAATTTTTGAAATCCCACTTAAAACGGGTAAGCCCTAGGCGCTTGGATGGTCTAGGCGGGCAAAGCGGGGCTTTTAACAAGTAACAACAAAGCCTCATATGCATGGAATTTATAAATAAATAAATAACATATATAAATAAATGATAATAAAAATAAAATAGGGTAGTTACCACATATTATAGTTCAAAATCCACATAATCCAATTCCAAGTTTTAACCCTTTACATTAATAATATTAAATATTACTATATTATGTTTCAACAAGAAAGAAATATTTATATTTGAATAATTGAAAGTTTTGCAATAAATTACAATTTTATATTTTTTGTAAAATTATAACTAAATAATGTTTTTTCAATAACTTTCTTAAATACTACAAAATATTTATGTATCAAATCAACCCAACATTTTATTTTATTATTACTATTTTATATTCAAAATTATTTCTAAATGCTCCAATTATGTTGCATTCCAATAACAACAAAGAAATAGAAGAAGAGAAAAAAAAGAAAAAGAATAAGAAAAAGAGGAAGAAAATAGAAAATACTGTTAAGAAATAATTTTAAAAATAATAAGAAAAAAAATTAATGTGAAGCGTACACCTCAGTCAGCCTCACACTGAGGCATACCCCTTTTGGATGCCTCTTGGTCTGAGGTATACGCCTCATCTGTTTTTACGTTTCTTCCTTATGCATTAAGGCGTTTTCAATGACCAGCATGCTTCAATTGTTGTCAAAAGCTGCGCCTAGGCCTTGCATTGGCTGCCTAGACCATCCAAGCATGTAGGCTTAACTTGCTTTAACCGACATTTCAAAAAGTAAGGTTAAAATAATACTTTTATGCATTTTTTTATAAATTATGTTCTAAAAGGTATTTTATCAATTTTAGAACATAGGGGATGTCTCAAATACTTAACTAAGTTTGTGAGGTGTGTATAAGGTTAAGAAAACTAGTAGGTGGCATGTGCAATCACAAATGTATTGCAAAAATTAGGATCCGTGCATAATTAAAATTACCTTAAAAGATTTTTTTTTTAAATAGATGATATTATATTTTCATATTTGATCATTTAATATATTGTAAGGGTCTTTTTTGTAATTTGTAATATTAACTAAGGCTATTTTGAATATAATAATAAAAGGATACTTCTATAATTTTAGAAAACTAAAAACTAACTAACATGGCTGTAAGGTCACTTAGATTAAAAAAAAGTGGTTATAGGGTAAGGGGATTGTTATTTTATTCATTTTGACAAAGATGACCTTGAAAATAATAAGATCAAATGTAAATGTGGGGGCATTTTTCGTCTTTCAAATTTTGGTGTCAACAAACATTTATTCAACCTTCTCTCATTCTAATAGTAACGATTTGAGAGGGGCATCAAATTACTTCAATATTTGTTGTTACATTGTTTTTATATTTTTTTGCATGTCATGTTGATTTACAAGCTTGTTTAGTAGTTGGTAAACCTAGTATTATCTTGGTAATGATATATTTATATTATTTTTTTTTTAACTCTTTTTTGCATGACCTAAACTACATACAAAATATTGAAACATTAATTTTTTTGTTGCTTAAGCGCCCCCCCCCCCCCCCCCCCCCCCCCGCCTTTGCGTGCTTTTGACGACAGTTATACACATTAAGTCAAGCATCTTTAACTCAATTAGTTGGGAAAAAAATGCTCTTTGAGGGGGGCAGGACATCCACTTGCACAGTGAATGTTGTCAAAACACTACACATATGTAAATAAGGCATAATGGAAGTGGGAACACTGGCATACACTAAATTTTAGACCAAAAGAAGCTATTTTGAAAAGATACCCGAATAGCCATTAAAGTACATACAATTTGATTATCCAATTTATTGACCTGTATTGTAGCAAATCAATTGAAGTAAAGATGGCTCCACTGGTTCCTATAACAGCCCAATGTTACAAGGAAGAATTTATCTTTTCCCACCAACTCTACCATAACCTTTGAAAAGTATGATAAGCCTCTGCCTTCCAAGTGCACCAGCATAATAATGCAAAAGAGGCGATCATCCATAAGATTCTTCCCCTTTGTTGAGAAACTTATGATGTTGGAATATGGCATGCAAAAATCTGTTAACAAAATCATAATATAGGAAAAAAAGGTGTTCAAAATCCCATTAGCTTTACCAAAGGATAATAGTTTGGCATAATCCTCCAATGTTCAATTAAGTGGTCCATACTAGCCTTTTTTATTGAGGAATTCTGTTCAAAGAAAGATAACTACGTTGGATGGAAAACAGGAAACTTCTCTGCCCATTAAAGCAATAGCAACTGAATGCACCCAAAATACAGAATCCATTCCGAAACCCTTCTATCAGTCATAGATTCCCGCAAGTTAGCCCCAACATGCACACACACACACACACACACAACAAAAAAAGGAAAAGAAAAAGGGTTCATCCCCACTCGAGCCAAGTGGTTCACCTCCCTATCATTTATTTATTTTTCTGAACTCCAGATCTCAAATAACCCAATTTGCAACCCAAAATAACAATTAACAACTATTACCCAGAGTCACTGTTGGGCCCACCATTTTGTAAATTGTTGAAGGAGGCCAACAAATAAGAGTATTTCTGCGCAACATATTTGTTTGATATATCTGGTACATCTGATAGATTCCTTTTGATGTTCTGTTTAAATTACTTTTGACAATGGATACTCTCTTTCATTTTAGTTGTTATATAAAAGATGGTGTATGTTTGTACAGTATCCTGTGTATTTTGCTTTTGAGGATGACAAGATTGATGCCATATTAGCGGACATCGAGAGAAATGATGCTATTGGTCAGCCTGCCACTGCAACCACTGGCGGGTTAGTTGATATATAACATATCTGATGTGTGAGAATTCCTTGAAACATCTAACATTAACCAGTTGTTTAATGGTCATATATTTTAGTTTTCGTTTTCAGTTAGATTTGCATCTGTTGTGTATTTTATCTTCAAAAGAAAAAAAGAGATTTGTCATCTCTATTAAATAAAGCATAAATTTACGATCATGAGCTGATAAAGATGTGGTTACTCTATGGATGTTTTTGTAGTTTATATTTATCATACTTGATAGGAAAGCTTTTTCGCACATCGTATGCTTCTATCTTTTCCCATTATAATGTTCTCAATTACTGGATTCTGTAATCATTAAAATGTCTCCTGCTCTTTTGGTATTCCTCTCCACTCTTACTTGTTTCATCTCTCCCTGAGTTTCATTTTCTGTTAGGAGGAACTTTTTTTTTTTGATAAATAAAAGATTTTATTGGTGAAAAAAGGGCGAACAAGGCGGCCACCCACAAAGGAACTCACTCACACATTACATATAAGATCCCATTTAAATAAAAAGTCCTAAAAAAAATACTCCTCTAAATTCCTTCAATAATCTGCTCTGGTGGAAAATATCCATAGAATGGACATAAGAACTTCATGCAAAGGGTTCTCTTTCCCTTAAAAAAATCCTGCTATTCCAATCCAATCCAGATACCCCAACACACAACAAACGGGGTTAGCAAGCACATGATTTTTTTTATAAAGGGAATTCTGTGAGATGCCCACTTTGGAATACCTGAAGGAAGAAGACAGAGAACACCAGGAGATTCGAAATATTGATAGAAAATGAACTCAGACCTCTCTTGAAGAAGAACAATGAATAAGGAGGTTATTAAAACAAAAAATCTGCTATTCCGTTCATCGATTTTTTTTTTTTTTTGAAAGGTATAGTATCTTCAATTGAAATCCTGCAGAAAAGAAATGTTGGTGCCTTTAGATGTTGATACTTAGGGAAAGATAAATTTTAGGAAATTGTGAAATTTAATGCTTTAATTAATGTTATAGCTCATTTAAATCATATCATAATAGAAGCTTTTTCTCAAGTAAATTGAAATATTAAAGATCTATAACGAAACTTCATGAATTAAGGCTCATGGTGCCTTTTTGGGTGGTGGGTTGTTTGCCAGACTCGGTGGAGGTTTTGATGGGGAGTTGGATGGATTGAGGGAAGTTTTTTTATCGAAGGAAAACAGATTCTTTGGGATTTAGTTCCTTTTGCTGTTTGCTGGTGGATTTGGAAGGAAAGGAATAACCTTGTTTTCAACAACAAAAGCAGGGATGTGAACGTGTTGATTGTGGAGGTCTTACCGTTGTTATTCTTTTGGTGTAAAAGGTTTAAGGAGTTTAGGGGTTTTTTCTTCGAAGATTTCCTTGTTATTTGGGATAGGATTTGTAATGTAGATATGGGGTAATTTCTTGTTCTTTTTCTCTTTGGCAGCTTGTTCGCCTTTTGTTAGGTTTTTTGTTCTTTCTTTCGGTTGGTCTGCTCGATCTCTGTTTCTTTGAATGAAATTATCTTTACCTATAAAAAAAAAGGTTCATGATGTCTGTCATGCTAATGATCATAGATGTGTTTCTTAAATGGCCATACAAATCATTTCCAAATACTACGCTACAATGAAGAAAAACTATGGGTTTGTACGATCATATCAATCAGGAAACCCAGTTTGAAGATTCATCAAAGCAACTTAGTGTACATATAGATGGCGCAGATTCAAAGAAATGATTATTTGGTGTTGGATCTTATGTATTTCTGTTATAATTTTAATTGCATGACTAGATTGGTGAATATAGTAAATTTTGTTTTCCTATTTGTTATGAGATGGGATGTATGGCACGAGCAGCTCATGCTTTGATACCATTCAGGGTTTTATTACGTCTGATTTTTGTATCTTTTTATTATTTGAAATTTCAATTTTTGGCTTTGATGTTCTTTATCTTGTTTTTTCATATCATGCAAATTTGCATGCTGCGTTGCTAGGGAATATGTCGGCCTGTCATGTCAGGCATATGATGATAAATTTCAAATTATGTTCATCTTCTTGTTCATGCTTCTCTCAGAATATTGATAAGAAGTTAATGCTTCTAGGCCAATGGACTAAAATATTAGGCTTGTCTAATTTTTCCTTTGTTTGTGAAATGTTATAGGTACAAGCTTGTTGTCTCTGCACCCGAACCTAAGAAACTTGCATCTACTACCATCACGAATATTCAGGTTCGGAACCCTTTTTGCGTTAGTTGTAAATAGTAAACTAGTTGAGTTAGAATGGAACAAAAGAAGCTGGCTACAGGATATAATGTTGTATAATATTCTTTCACCACCCCAAAAATAGACTAATAAGGCTTGTGAATCTCTAATGTTCTTTGTTGTTATCACTATTCATCTTTATGACATTAGCAAATTGTGTACATCAGTATGCATTTCTTTAAAAGTGAAATTTGGCCTTATTTCACATGATTTCTTAATCACTTGCTGGATAAGCTTTTTCTGTGCTTATACATCTTGAAGTCCATTAGTCATATTTTAAGGGTGAAACTATCTTGGAGGGAAATATCTTCCTTGAAAATTTGAAATCCATTGTGTTTGTGACTTTTTTGGCTTGTTACAAGACTCAATTGTTTAAGCGTATGATGTTGTGATCCTATTGCTTCACCGATTGATGCTTTCCTTTGGAAGCTTTGTTAGATCTTCTGGTTTCCTTTTTTTGTCTAAGAAATCGGGTCCATGTAATCCACATGTTAATGTGAAGACTCAATGCTTGGATTTCTAGAAACACATACTTCTGCAGTAGTTGTATATGTCATTGCTTTTACGTTGAAAATAAAATCTTTGGTCTGAAGAGTTATCTTCGGTGACAGGGATGGTTGCCAGGATTAAAAGCTGAAGGGGATGCCAATCAGCTCCCAACCATTGCTATAGTTGCGTCATATGATACATTTGGTGCAGCACCGGTATGAAGATAATTCTATCTTTCCAATTAAATCATATTCCTTTGGCCTGTATAAAGATTTTGAGGGTTTTTATATATGTAGGCATTATCAGTGGGGAGTGATAGTAATGGAAGTGGAGTTGTGGCACTTCTAGAAATAGCAAGGCTATTCTCTCGTCTTTATTCAAATCCGAAGACAAGAGGAAGATATAATTTACTATTTGGGCTGACCTCTGCTGGACCTTATAACTATAATGGAACTCTTAAGGTGCTTAACTCCTCACAGTCAATTCTTACTATTTGGGCTGACCTCTGTTATTTTTACTGTTATCTCACCTGTCAACGTAACTTGTATTTCACTTTTCATTATGTCTTTCTCACATTTCACTTTCTTCCGTTGGCAGTGGGTCCGGAGTTTAGATCAACGTTTACGTGAGAGTATTGACTATGCTCTTTGCTTGAACAGTATTGGTTCTTGGGACAATGAGTTATGGATTCATGTGTCTAAGCCACCAGAGAATGCCTACATAAAGCAAGTTTTTGAAGTAAGTTAAGTTCTGGATCCGAAGGAGAGGTTATAGAGATGGTGTAAAATTATCTCGAGTTGAACCTCTTTATGACTTGATGAATTTGTTCTTTTGGCAGAGTTTTTCGAATGTCGCAGAGGAATTGGGGGTTAAAGTGGGTCTAAAGCACAAAAAGATAAATATTTCAAATCCACGAGTGAGTAGATTTACCTAAATTGTGTTCAACATTCATAAAAACATAAGCAAATAAGTGGTAACTCTTGTTAAACTATTGACTTTTCTGCTACTGGCTCTGAAATCAGCATGATAACCTGTCCAAACCATTTTGCAGCATCCTGTTTTGTAATCAATTGCAAGGCTTAATGTGAAAGTTAGATACAAGAAGATATGCTCTGGAATCTTGAGAAATAAAACAGTTTGCTTGTATTTTTCTTTTAAATTGTTTATTTGAACCCTAATTATAAGAAGTGCCAGCTTACCTAAGTGGTAAGACATGTGGAGTGTTGTTCCCATGTCCTAGGTTCAAATCCACTTGAACGCAACTTCATTTGCTAACCACTAACCCTATACCTATAAAAAAACACCCTAATTATATAAGTCTGGGAAGTTGATATAATGACTCAAGTAGAAAATAAACCTTGAACATAATAGTTTCACAAAGTTGCTTGTATTTTCTTTTAGGTTGTTTCTATCAAAACCCTAGTTATAGAGTTTCATAGAAAATAGATCTTTTCATTTTGCTTTTCTTTTGGTGTAAAAGCTTTTAAGGAATCCAAATGTATCTTCTTTGAAGATCTTTTATTTAGAAAGAATCAGGTTTGGCCGATGATTCATAAGGTGTTGTTTTTAGTGCTTTGTGATTATCAATAATCTATTTCTCTGTTTTGTTTTTTCCCCTTTGTTAAGTAGGTCTCTATCAACCTCATTCCTTTCTTAAGAAAATCGCTCTTATCCAAAGTTGAAAAGAAAATGAAAAATGGACCATGCTAGGAAGTTGAGTAATGACCTGAGCAATGTTGTTAAATAGCATATGCAATCATGTGCGACCAGCACATGCTGTTCGCAAATGCCGTTTTGCACATCACAAGGGAAACAAAAAAATGCAGAAAATTTTTAAATCTCGATTTTTGAGTAGCTTTTTTTTCTTTTTAAGTCTTGAAAGTTGAGAGTGAAAGAGTGACTTAAGCTGGGATTTGAACTTTGAGAGTAATAGTGTAGAGTAGAGATTAGAGAATATTTATAATTATGTGAGAATGTATTAGAAAATGTAATGAGATGTAAGAGTTGGAGGCTTTGTAAGAGTAAGAAAGAGATTAAAAGGTAGAAGAGATGTTGTAAAAGGAGCATGGGGGGGTAGAAGTGGGATATTTATAAGAGAAAAATGAGTTTAAGCTGAAAAAAGAAGAAGAAAATCTGTGTCCAAATATGACTGTTGGACAGCATGCCATCGCATATTGTGGAATGACATGTTTTGAGTGTATGCGATGACAGCATATGCGAATATCCGATCGCATTTGACAAACTGGACTTGAGTAGAATGCTTTAAGTTCCCATTTTTCTTCTCCTTGGTGGCACTATCTGGTATTCTGATGTCTTGGTCTGTTGGCCAGTTTAGCATTTGTGGCCAGTTGGCCACGACATATTTCTGGACATCTGATGATTTTCAGCACATTGACATTACCTTATTGCATGGGAAATTTTTTAAGGAACGACAATGTTTGTTCTTGCTGATTGCTGGTGAAATAATTCGACTCTAATTAAAAAGTTGTGGAAACAGCAAGTTTGATGGTTTAACATGTCTGCAACAGACCACTTCAGGTGGTTCTGGGCCTCTGGTGCCTCAATCTAACTGAAACAATAATAAACTATTAAATGGAGTGAAATACCATGAACATCAGTTTTTGTTTTTTGAAAGATAACAACAAAACCATATTACTCAACCCCATTTTGCTTAAGGAATCATGAACATCAGAAAATGGAAGGAACATATAGGGATTTTAGTATCTACTTTTGCACATCTTAACTTTTAACGGATGAGCCTGGCAGAGAACCCTGGGGATACTTGGAAGTTGTATTGGGAATCAACAAGGAGAAACCAAGATGAATAATGAAGACCAAAATTCAGTTTTATTATAGATATTGTCCTTTAACACTTTGATTCATATATCTGATTATCCTCAACGATATTATTTTCTACAATTATCCATTTGTTATTAGACATGACGAACATGAAGCTGGTTAGTTATGTATTGCCTGGAAGTATTGAAGGCTGTTGTTATATCTTCATAATTTTGTACTCTTTCAAAAACTGTCATGGCATATCTCAAGCACGCAATGCCTTCACTTCACTCCTACAATATAATTTAGTCTGGACAAGGTGTGTAAAATTGTTGGGCCTGCTGTAGGTAGCTTGGGAGCATGAGCAGTTTTCAAGGCTGAGAGTTACAGCTGTCACACTCTCTGAACTTTCCGTTGCACCTGAATTATTAGAAAGCACCGGAGGTCTGTTCGACAGCAGGTATTTTTGAAGTTAAATCCTTGTTACCTTTCTGCTAAACCTTCTTTTCTATTTTAGATGGCTACTTATTAAGGCTTGAGTTTGCTACAGGCAATTCGGGAATGAAACTGCAGTTCTCAGAGGAGTCAAGTTGGTAGCTGAAAGTCTTGCGGTAAGACTTGTCTCACACTTTGTATTGTTTAAAACATGATATCTATCCTTCTAGTCATTGATTGAGGTGAAATGAGTTTCTTCTGAGTCAAAGTTTTCGTTTTTATTTAATTTACTGTGATACATTCTAAACTAAATATATTCAATGTATGTTATCTGCAAACCCAATCTAAGGTATACTTATGAAAGTTCATGTGCCAAGAATGGTGTATACAATTAAGATGAATACCTTGCTTCTGCATACATGGACTTGCTTGGGAAAAGAAACACTAAAAACTTTTGTCTATTATGTCTAATAATTCCATTATGATGACAAACTTTTGTGGGAACACTAAAAATAATAAGAGAATTACAGGAACACCTTTCTAAACTTGTAATTATACAAAAAAAGAAAAAATCTTTTCTTGAAATGAAAAATCAAATCAAGTAACATCACTTTATTATCAAATTAACTAGTTTTCATCTCTCATCAACAGTTTCAGTTCTCAATCTTTTAAATTGCATGCACTGACAGGCATTTCTTTTCATGTGTGAAGGTAAAGTTATTTCTAAGTTGTAACACCCACATTTTTCAATCTAAGAGTCGTTTTATCCTATGAATGTGCTCTATTTTTATTCAAATTGTAATATTTGAAAAAATCACGCAGATGCAAACTGTGAATCTTAACTGAAAGAGTTTTTATCTAAAAGGATTCATTTATAAAATTCAAATCATTTGGGTTAGGATATATATATTCTTAACTGAAAGAGTTTTTATCTAAAAGGATTCATTTATAAAATTCAAATCATTTGGGTTAGGATATATATATTTTTGACTATATAATTCAAATCGTAAGTCGTAGAATTTTAATAATACTGCTTATGATTATTAGTCTGTTCAAGGATAATTATAATGTGTTATCTTCCTTTTATGGCATTTCTAGATGACCCATTTCTTATAGAGTTGGTACTATCACATAATAGGGGTTAGTTTCTTTTCTGATGTAGATTGTAGACTGCATCGTTTATCTCATCCTTCATATAGTTTGAGATAGATGTGTTCAATGTTTATCTTATGACACGAGAGTAAGGAACCGAGTAGATATGTTCCAGGATGTTGCAATAAAAGTTTCAATACATTAGTTTACTTATTTTTGCGGCTTATCCGTTCTCATTTATTTACTCATACAATGATAAAATGAGTAGACATTTGGCAGGATGGATCAATTAACGTACATGAAGCTGTTACCTTAAATATTGCAGATGTAGGCCACTTTATACTTTGAGACTGAAAGACTAACATGGCATAAATAGAGCTAAAATATACTTGATCAGGTGTGATGTGATACATAATACATTAGATAACTAAATAACTGTTAGAGAAATTGTGGTCTGGCACACTTATAGTGAAAGAGATCCCTGGTCTGGTTGTCTCTATCTTGACTGTTATATGTTTTCTTGAAACTAAAACTTGTGTTCACTGTTCAGTGTCCAGGTTTCATAACTAATTTTGAGCCTAATCCACTTAATTTGTTGTTACCTGTTTTTCGATCCCATTTTCAACCAAAATTCTAACAGAGTTTGGAATATCTTATTTACTTGCTATTTTAATTTTTCTTCTTTTTTTCATGCAGATGCATATTTATGGTCACCAAGGAAAGAACATTGAGATCTTTGCTGATGGTAGTAGTTTGGCTGTTAATCCTTCTTACATAAACTCATGGTTGGACCTTTTGTCACGAACACCTCGGGTGGCACCATTTCTTTCAAAGAATGATCCATTTGTCTTGGCATTGAAAAAGGTTTTACTATTCCCATGTCACAGTTTCATTTATTTGTTTGCCTAATTGATGGTTTTACAATTTGTTTTTGGCAAGTATGGATTTACTTATTGTTAAGTTCCAGGTCACTTGCAACATCATAGAGTTGAAAAACAATGTTTTGAAACTTCGATTCTATGTAATTTTCCATTAACTTTGTCATGTTTTCCAGTCTTAGTCCTTTGTGCTATGGATACAGCTCATTGGTTCTCAGGGTGATGCTCCAAATGTTACTCATCTTCTTTTTTTTTTTACTCTCGTGATTCCTTAGAAAAGAAACGAATTTAGAATGTGAACATCCGTTCAATCATTACTTGTTTGCAATACTCTTATTTTCTAGCCAGGTATTAAATTTTGGTTTTGGTGTCTATTTTGGTAAGTTTAGAAATGACAATATTTCATGGAAATATTTCGACCAGTGGAAATCAATATAATTTTAAAGGAAATGATGGAAATGTTGAGGATAAAACACGCTCGTAAATCATCAAACAAAATTAAACAGTCATATGAATTGTGGAATTGAAGATGGTAGCGTTTCGCTGCACGTTAGCTTAAGTATCTGAGAATGTTACCGCTAAAGCAACTATATTCTTCATGGAAATGTGAACATTGGTGTCACACTAAATATAAATACTTTAATATGTAAAACACTTTATTAAATGAACAGATGCTTAATTTCTTCATTCTCATATTATGATATAATTTTTTTTTTTAATCTTTTAAATATATATGAATAAGTCCTTATCAAAAAAAAAAAAAAATGTATGAATAAGTTACTAATATATCTAACTATTAGAATATGGAATTATGGATGATTATATGTGCTTACCTGTATTAATGTACTAATGTGCTCAGATTTTTTTTTTTTTTTTTTGATAGATACAAATTCTATTAAAGGAAAAAGGAAGGCAATAAACCTACTACAAAGGAAATAAAAAAATAAAAAAACAAGCAAATAACAGCATCCACCCTATAATATCTCTGAACAAATGTGATCCCACCTAGATATAAGGTCATCAAAGGACACTTTTAGATTCCTTAGAGGCTTTACACCAAAAAAGGGGCATCCCATGTTGTTATTAATAACTTCAGGGACCAAACTCTCTTTCCCTTTAAATAATTACGTGTTCATTTCCCTCCAAATGGCCCAACATACTGACTTCTTCAAAAAGGAGTCAAGCTCCATAGAATCCTTTACCTTGATTAGAATGTGTTGGATTTCCATGATTGAAATAATGATGATATGTAGAAAAATACTATATTTTAATATGCTTAGAATATAGATGCATGCTATTATATATGAATAAATTTTTATTTTTTTTTAAAAGTATAATATATTGATCAAAGAGGGCAAACAAGATACGTATTATATATGAATAAATTAGTTATATATCTAACTAATTAGAACATGAACAATAGTGTCTGCATAGCCTATATGATGAATGTGCTAATATTATTACATTGCATCAAAATAAGACGATTATTCATTTCTACTAATGAATGAAGTGTAACTTACAATTCCTTTCTACCAAAAATCATGTTTATATTATTTTTGTATATTTTAATATTTTTATAATAATTTTTTTAGAAAAGATTTTGGTCGACTTTTACTATTTCTCGACATATTTCCACCCCAAATCTTGCGTTTAGTGTATGAAATTTGATTATTTTGGTTGAAATTTACCATTCACCAAACTAATAAAAATTCGTCTCAGGCCTAGTGGAAATGGAAATATTTTAGTATGTTTCTTGTAATTTCATATTATGCTTCTAACATTGTATAAACAATGAAGTTTGAATAATTTTTATTATTATTATTGATAATAATTCTTTTATTTTTATTTATGTTTCTACCCAAAGCTTTTAGTCTTGTAAGAACATACATCTTATTTGAAGATATATGCATCTTCTCCTAGTGAATTTCTTATGAAGTTGACAAGCACAGTGGCAAGTTTGATTCCTCGATTATGATTGTACTCTAAACTAGAAGACCTTAGATTTAGAAACTATCAATCTTTCAGCTTATTCAATATTTAAAAGCAAAATAAATTCAAAGGATATTCTTTTGGTGTGGTGCCCAAGCAAAAGATCAAATAGCTTTCCCAATTCGAGGTACGAAAGAGATTTGGAAACTCAAGACATTACTAAGTTTTTAGAATAGTAGTAGGAGCTATGGGCAGAGAATTCCCAATTCATGAAACGTTACACTTGGCTGATAGTAGTTTTATACACCAACTTGGAAAGTGATTTCTGTTATCTGAAGTCGTCTTCAGATCTGGGAGGTTCTTGTTGGAATCGATCTCATCAATGTTATATCCCTTAACTAATGAGAACTGGGCTGATATGAAGCACAAATCCATAGAGAACACTCAAAATAAATTTGCAATGTCAATGTCAATTTAGTGTAAACTGATTTCTCAACCATTCCATTTTTCAGTGTTTGTGTGACAAATTTAATGTCATCATCCTCCAAAGATTTGAGGCCGACTAAATTTAGAAACCCTAAAACTTAAATTGCTAATTGAAATCCAATTTTGGTTCTGTTGATCTTAAGTTAGCTGCTTCACTTTTCTCTTTCTTGTCAGATCTATCCAATGGTTTAGTTTACATGCCTTATGCCCTATATAAACTATATTGATTTTGTGCACCCTTTTGTCCAGTTCTGGGTGTCAAGACTAGATTGAGTTTAAATGCAAAACTTGAACGACCGAGGGATGCCTCGGACTCTAGGGGTTTAAATAAATCAGGTCAAAAGAGAGTTTATGGATTGCAACTTTAGATACCCCAATGTGACCTTTTACACAATATAATTATCCACAAGAAGGGAGAAAGTTAGGAAGATGTTACTCATTCAGTTAGAGTTGGGTGAATGAAGTGGAGATGTGCTGCAATATGTGACTGAGACAGGCTGGCGTTGGTAGATAATTTTATCGTTTTAGAAAAAAAAATAATAGCTGTGCTTTTGAGGCAGAAAATATAGAAAATCAAGTAAAAAGCATGTGATAGAATGTGGATTGCCAAGATAAGAACCCTGTGCTGGGCCAGTGAAAGAACATGAGAAATGAAGCTCAATAACCCAGATCATAGCGGAATAGCACTATATGCAAGTTGAGTTTGCTTAGAAGGCAAGGGGAGGATAGAAAAAGACATGGATTGAAGTGGCAATCATGGTTGAACAAGAAGTACGGTTCCTAGATTAAGTGGGCTTTTTTAATAGCTGACTCCATAGTTGGAATAATGTGTTATTTATAATGATTAATCTTACTCTTAGGGACACAAGAAGGACCCAAATTATGTATCAGCTATGGCGCTTTGAATTTTTAGAAGTCAACCTTCTGAATTGTGGCTCAAGGTGTGTGGAAAGGTTTGATTGTGTGAGTTCAAGGGACCTCTGAAGTGCATTTGATTTTAAGATGGGGTGGGCTTTATGTTACTTCTTCGGTTTATGTGTGGTTGAGACATGGCTATTGGTTTCTTATAAAATCAAGAAAAAGCGGGATATTTGGAGTATCAGAAAGTGTTTGATCCTGTAGAAGACATGTTATGCATTTTTTCCCCTCTCTTAGTTGTTAATTGAAGAGAAGAAACCACAGGTCTAGAGAAGAGAGAAACCTACGTGTTCAAGTATCATCATTCACATTGCATAATGTATACCCAAAACAAAAGCACCGTCTGCTTTTATAAGTCTTTTAAGAAACAATGCTCTACAGAAGACTACTTTCCATTTTTTCGTTAATATTAGAAAGTTTCCAATTTTATTGAGGAAAACTACAAGGGGACTGTTCTCCCAGTCCATGTACATGTTAGAACTGCTACTTGTTTTGTCTTTTTCTGTACATTTGCCATTCTTACATTCTCTTAAAATTTGGTGGTACACTAATTTCTTGTATTCTTTGCAAATAAAACCAAGTCATCAAGCTTCTAGACTCATCTAATCAATGTTTTTTGCTGGCAGGAATTAGCGGATCATACTGTTGAGGTGAATGTGCAGCAAGATGTGCTTGATGGGATGTTCACTTTCTATGATTCTACAAAAGCCAAGCTTAACATATATCAGGTACTGATCTTATCTTATGGATGCCACCATATCGTGATGATCTCCTTGTTACTTTTCTGTTTCAAGCTTTGACATTTTTATTTTCATTATGATTGTTAGCAAATTCAAAGAAATCCCTTTTTCTTTCCCATTTCAAACCATTATTATTTTTAAAATAATATTCAAGTCTTTTATCTCTCTTTACATCATTATGACCTTCTCATCTTTTTCTCCATTTTGTTTTGTTTTGAAAATTTCCTATTTATTGGGCAACATAGTGGAATTTGGGATCTCCAACTAAAAACAACTGTTCTCTTGTGATTGCAGGTTGCAAGTGTGACATTCGACCTACTCTTGCTTCTAGTTTTGGGATCTTATTTGATTCTGCTCTTCAGTTTTCTTGTCATAACCACAAAGGTATTCCCTTAATCTTTCTCTTAGACGTTAACGTTATTTAGCTTATCTTCTCCACTGCACCAAATGGAGAGGTTTAAAAAAAAAAAAAAAAAAAAGAACTGAAGATGTACTCGTTTCTTTTACAGGGTCTTGATGATCTCATTGGCCTGTTTCGACGACCACCCTCCCGGAAGGTGAAAACAGCTTGAACGTAGAATATTACTTTTGCACGATAGCTCTTGCACGACTGATGACTGATGTACCAGTTGCCTCTTGTGAGTTGGGTTTAAGTCGAAATACTGGTGGCACAGTTTGGCCGCCTGAATGTAGGTTAGGTTGGCACTGACATAGACCTGTTGGTGCATCGAACACAAACCATGTTTGTTTATTTTGCAAACAAACTGAGAATTAATGCAAGAAAATTTTGATTGTCATTCCATATTACGGCTACAATTATTCTTGTTAGTTTATGTATGAATGGCAGCATATCTAAATCAAAACAAGCAATCGTCCGTTGCTGATTCAATAGACTGTTAAGAAATTATTTTAATGGCAAACATGTCTTAAGAGTCTTATCATCTAGTGGTATGAAGATCAAGTTGAAATTCAAGGTCAAAGTCAAAGTCAAATGCAAATTTTTTTTTTTAAATTCTCAAGACCATTCGATTCCCATGAATTAAGATGGTAACTGAGAGACCAAAATTGACCGTGATTGGTGATTTGAAAATTTAGTTTTCAGACCCCAAAATAGATCTAATACACCAGTTGATTGACTGATCTTGTCTGATTGACCCAAATGTCTTAAAAATTGATCAACAATCGATTGACCATATCCGATTGACAGATCTGGTCTGATCTGATCAATTGGTTGTAACAGTTTGATCTCAAGTAAAATTCTAGGTTTTTTTATTCTATAAAAGGATTTCTGTTTCGGGTTATCATATAGAATTTTCTGAGAGAGAGAGAGCACTAGTTGATTTATTCAGTATTTTGAGCAACCTAGAAATCTTCTCAAACTTGTGCTTCAATTATATATCAATGATTGTTCGAGAGATTTAGTCAGACAACCATGATAAGACCTACTGGTGATTTGCTTGTGGAATCGAGTGTGAGTTTACAATTCATAGAATTGGATCATGAAGTTTTACAAAGTGAATGTTAAAGGAAGAAGATTGTAGATCGTGGATTCAAGTCTCGTAGTCATCTTTATGCGTCGGTAACTTTTGTAAACTCATAATTCTACAATGGATCGTTCTGAATAGAAAGTCCCATGATTTTTTGAAATTGGTGTTGTGATTGATTGCATGAAATCTTGATTTGTTTATGCTATTTAATTCTACCAGCTAGAATGGGTTTATTGAATTAATTAATTTAATCGAATTCTATAATCATCAATTGGAGAAAAATTTCAACCACCAACCCCTTGATTCAGAAGGCCCTCTCATTGTGGCCATCCCATTTTGGTGCAAAAGAGTGTTTATTTTGCAAATAAGCTGAAAATTAATATTATTTTATTATTTTATCATTATCATTCAATATAACCACTACAAATATTCTTATCAGTTTATACATAAATGGCAAAATATCTGAATCAAAACGATCAATCATCAGCCTTTGATTCAGGAGATTCCTTCGGTTCAGGAGGTCCTCTTGCTATAGGCATCGTATCATCGAATCGAGGCCTTGATGGTTTAGCAATGTCCACGAAGATAACACGTCCATTTAGTACCTGCAAGTAATTCACTATTATATCATTCTTAAATTTGTGAAGGTTAATATTGATACTTCCTAACAATTAAAACTTCATCCAGGAAAATGGTAAGACAAACCTTCCCATTCATTTCTGTTAGGGCCTTTTCTGCTTCGTCATCTGATGCAAAGGTCACAAAGCCAAATCCTTTTGATCTGTCTGAAACTCTATCCATTATTATTTTAGCTGGCAAAAAAAAAAAAAAAATTTTGTTAGAATCGAAGTTGAGAACATATATAAGTTGTGTTATTAGGAATAGGGGTTGGCACCTTCAATTACTTGGCCAAATTGTGAGAAGGCTTCTGACAAAACATTTTCGGTTGTGTAGAATGATAGTCCTGCAAAATAACCATCAAATAGACACAAACTTGTGAGACATTTGGTTCATGTTGGTAATGATGTTTCTTTAACAATCTGTGGAATGGATCACTAAGTGCCTGGTTGAAACAAAGAGGAAAGATAGAAGTTGACACAATATTTCAAATCAATGTTACCCAAATTGAAATCCATGGAAACAATCAGATAACACTGAAAATTCTCAAAATTTTCCTACTGAAGTAAGTCCAGCAATACTTCAATGGAGGTCTATTCTTCCTTCACATTTAAAAGCAATCATCAAATCCAGGTAACTCAAAATTAGTTCTTGGCTCCTCTCTATATTGCCTTTTGGAGGTGCTTTCTCTTCTTTTTTCTAATAATTTGCATCTATATCCATAAAAAAAATTTGACAAGCTTCTGTTGAACTTTCTCTTTCTATCTCTACCTCGCATCCATCTTTTTCCCAATTAGTCAAAGTTTGGGATAACCGAGTTAAATTTACTACACAACTTGGCAGATTTCACGTAGTGTTGGGCAACCAATAAGACATCAATCTCGGGATTGTTTCAGAAAAAAGAGCTGATCTTAACAGCTTAAAACAAATGAAATGCACTTGAAAGCAAATTTAGGAAGGCAAGAGAACCTTTTTGATACCGTTCTAACAACTTCATGAGAACACAGCTTTAGATTAGTTGTCAATCCAAATACAAACATTCTCACTTTCTATTTACTGATAAACATACATATTTTGGTTCACAAACCAAAGAGCGATAACTGATAAGAGAGTTTCAATTATTGTTTGATATGCTCTTCTCTTCTTCACATAGTTAAATGACAGTAAACTAGCCTTACACATAACTAAATGATGTTAAATTAGCAAAATTAAAAGCGTTCTGCAAGCTTGATATGCATCTTTAAAGACAAATTCAGGAGAAACATTGGATAAGTCTCAAAATTTAATCTTTTGGTACAAAATTCTGTTTTTTACTAAACAATAGTAGATCTACACATCAAAAGAAGCAGCTTCTCAAGAACAAATAGGGTGCGAAGAAATGGTCTTGTTGGAAATCTTACTAAATTGGCTCTCATTACGTGATCTAACAAGTTATTGAAACTTCTCAAGTCCAATAAATTTTAGACATCTTGAAGTTTTTTCTTGGGAGTCCATTGGGCAAATTTTAGCCCTCCCTCCCTCTGTAAGCAAGGATTGTACCCTAAATTACGCATCATCACTTTGAGTTTTGACATTTCACTCCTATTAAGAAGTCGGTCGGTCGGTCGTACCAGTAACTCCCAAGCGATCTTCTCTTATTGGAACTAACCCTACCCCATGATGTTGATCATTTCTTGTAACCTTAAACTCTATTTTGAGACCGAAATCTTACGAAGAACAACTAATAGCAAAGTAATTCGTCATTCTGAAGCAGAGAGCATTCCTTTTCACTCAATTTTCTACATTTGAAAAGTAATAATATTTTTGCATAAAAACTACTTCTGGAGCAAAAATGACTATCCAATTTTTGCACCACTTGATTTTTCCCCAATTTTCCTTCTCTATCCCTTGTTTAAATTCCCCTTGATCTCGAATCAATTATTTAAACCTCAAAAGTCCATATATTTGAAAAGTTTTTCATTAAAATTTTTGGTCAAAACAAAAGGACCTAAAATAATCTCACTCAAAAACAGAAACAAAGCTTCAGTATCAGAAATCACTCGTTTTCAAAACCCTAGAAATTAGAAACACACCAGAGGTATTAGAACAAAGATGGAGAAATTACCTCCAACGAAGAGCTTGTAAGCGATTGCTCTGCAACAGAGAAGCTGAGAGGGACGAAGGATAGAAGATTTAGGGTTTGATTGCGAGTGTTGTACAAGGGGAAGACTAGGGATTCCTCTAACAGAAATGGAGAAATTACTTCCACCGAAGAGGTTCGAAGAAGAGATTCCTCTGTAACAGATGAGCTTCTGAGTGGAACGACGCAGAGAAGAGTTAGGGTTTGATAGAGAGTGTTGTCCAAGTAGACGAGGGATTCCTCTAAGCGCCGCCATGAGAGAGAGAAAGAGAGCTACAACAGAACTTGGAAACTCAAACAGTAAACAGTGTTTAGAAATCACACCATGACCATAGTAGACAGTAGAGAGTAGACTGCTAGCATAGACATTTCGAAGAAAAATGCTATTGTCACACCAACTTTTTTCTTATAACACTTCAATAATTAAGAGAAAAGAAGAGAAATTCTCTCTCCACCATATTTGTACTGACAGAGAGAACTTGGGACAACTTTAGAATTTTAATATATCTTAAAAGAAATTTAGGGGTAAAGTTGAAATTATAAAATATTTTAAAAGGGTTTCTCTCCTATTCTCTCCACTTTTTGAGAGAGAAAATAAAAACGGATCCTAGGTAGCACACGGCTCTTGTAGCACAGATCCAACAATTGAAAGAGTGCCACATCAGCCATACACTTAGATCTACCACACTTAAAATATTTGGTGTTATTTTCAAAGACATCGATCTGCATGAAAAAAAAATTATTTCTATTTTTATTTTTTATAAATCAAATCTAGATCATGATCACAAAATGTTAAGATGACAATTTTTATCCCAAGATAGCTCTCTCATTTATTGGATCTATACTACAGGGTGCTATAAGAACCGTGTGCTACAGAAGCATTCTCTCCAATTATTTTCTCTCATCTCCCCCACAAAACAATCCAAATAAGAGAAATGAAGAGAAACTCATTTATTTTCTCTTCTCTTCTCTTCTCTCTATTTCTCTCAATCCAAACATAGCCTAAAGAGAATGAACAAGAAATCAACACATTGGAGGTGTTATATGAAAAAATTGGAGTGGCAGTAGAAATTTTCATTAAATTGGTAATACTATGATTTTATTTTATTATAAATTAATGAATTTATTCAAACGTATGCAGTTAGCTTAGTTGGTAATACCTATGGATACTATCCCCCTTCCAGCACAAGTTATCCTTCTCATTTCATTAAAAACATGTCTATTGATGAAAGAAGAAAAATAAAAATAAAAACCAAAACCATGTAAATAAATTATTTCATATTTTGGGTTGGACTCCATTTGTCATAATATACGTATTCCATGAAAATACAAAATCCAACCGTCTGAGAAAAAATTGTATCTTGAGAATATATCACAAATCTCAAAGATAAATACCGATAGATAGTTGGCTTTGCATTTACATGTTTGAGATTGTTTAAGCAAAAATTTTCTATGCTTCCTCAAAGCTTGACCTTGCCCCACCCCCTCCCCCTCCCCCTCCCCCTCCCCTCTTCTTCAACAAAAAACTGGAATATTGATGCTTTTCCTTGCTTTAGATGATTTTATATATACATCTTTCAAAAAAACAAAAGCAATTTTTTTTTAATACTTCGAAGATCTTTTATTTATTTATGAGAGCTACAGTTACTGTACCAATTTTTACTAATGCAACACCAATTCCTATATAAATCATCAAAAAATTACACATAGTTGGTGTGGCATTTGTAAAAATTGATCTGGCAATAACAACTCTTTTATTTATTTATTTATGAAGGGGTTCAGCACCCAAAGGCTTGACTAGCAAGGTCGACACAACTGACCTCTTAAAGCACCATATCTCACCCAAATACCTTCGGCACATACAATACCCCACAAACCAGGCAAGTAGTGATAAATCCTGTGGGTGGCCAACGAAGGGGCCTAAACTCGAAACCTCTCCCTTTTTGGAGGTATGCCTTGGCCACCACCCAAGGATCATTGGTTATACTTCTAGATCTTGATGAGTGGGAGTTATGTTATAAAAAGCTTTACGATCATCATCACAGTCTATTTACCATATTAAAATGTTGATGTCAGCCATACAAATGTGTCCACAACCTCATCTTTGTCAACTCAAGTAGCGAAAAACGATAAGTTGTGTCTATACTTAACATCACTTTGCTGGAACCCTCAAACAAGGTTTAATTGTCTTAGCTTTTTGATGGGCATGCCCCAAACCCTCACGCTCACCCCATCTCAAATGAAAAGTGCCACCATCACTCCCTGTCCTGCCAACACTAAGCCCACTCAGCCCCACTTGTTAGGCTGCAAAAACACAGGTTTTTGAAAATTTAGATTGAGATCCCATCGTAGGAGAATGGATCTCACAATGTTACAACAAAGCCTTATCCCAAAGATTTGGATACAAATTTTTTCCTCCATTCCACTCAACACAATTTTACAATTTTATGTAAAATGAGACATTAAAAACAACAATTATGGTTAACTGGCTCCTATGTTCTAAACACCAAAAACTGTGATGATCACAATGTGCAAACTGATCAAAATTAAAATGATTACATTCAAAAGAAAATTTTTTCATCAAAGCCCATGACGAGGGGACAAAAAAAAACTATACAAAACACTTGTCAGGCACTTCAATTCCATCAAAGCTAGATACAAGAAACAGAAGATGAGCTGACACTGCCTCTTCATCGCATCCCATTTTGCAACTCTTGGTAGAACATGTCAATGAACTGGTTGTTCTATAACACAGACAGCAAACAAGAATCTTAAAAAGTTGTAAGAGCTGCATTGAATAGAGCTTTCACTGATTAAGAAATTGAAACAAGTTATCCTAAGAGAGTGATACCCAGAAGACATCTTCCAGTCAACATCCAGTGCCATGTGTCGTCTCTAAGTTAAAGACGTCAGTGTCTTCAGTTTCAAGACAGAAAACTGGCTCATCATGCTTAAACTACCACTACCAACCATTGGAAGAATTAAAAAGATCATATTGTTTTCAAATGACCGACCAAATACTCCCCTAAATGCACTCCCTGAATTATTTAGGTCCTCAAAATACTGTATATGATGTAATGGAATTGGTTGAAGGAAGAACACAGGGAATCTTTCTGTCATTGCAGGATTTTTGCTACCAAAATGGTTTTGCATAGTAGAAGATTTGCTTAGACTTGCAACACATATTGCTACTGTCAGCGACTCTTTGTTCATGTGAAAATCTTTAAGGAATCGACGTCACTGAAACTCATCATATATACCAACCCCAAATACTGGAATGGGCATTTCCTTTAAATTGAATTTCAAAGGGAATTTAAAAAATATATAATAACCAGTAGTGAAGTCTTGCTTGAATACACCAAGCATAAGTAAGAAAACAATTAAGGAAAATATAGGAAAGGGTTTCCCAAAAATTCTGTACATAAATTGAGGATTCCTATCCTTAATCCTCATGGACTCTTTGATAACTTTAATTAGCAAGTACATCTCACTTCATGTAAGGGTAGGATTAAAGGCACCCCAATTATTACCAATGGATCATTGTGTAAGTGTAAGAAGTAAGAGACCTAACAAAAAAAAAAGTAAAAAAGAACAGCTCAGCAAGACAAACCTGAACAAGCCTCAGCAGTACATCACGGACTTTGTCTCTAGTAATAACTGGAACATAGTTTGGAGAAGTATGAGCAGGTGTGAGAGATGGAGGTGGAGTGGGTGGTGGAAAGGGTTGTAGCAACGGAGCACCATAAGGGCGATGCAGATTCACTGGAGGATGAAGAGGGGGAGCAGTCGGCTTAGAAGAAGAGATGGGAGGCATCATCAATGCAGTCGAGGACTGAGGTGCAAAAAACGTAGAGGGCTTTACAAGGTTAGTGGCATAGTTGCTGCTGATACTGGTTTCAGCTGTATCAAGGAGGGGCAGTGGAGGAGTAGATGAAGTTCGGGGAGGAGCAGATGGTATTTGCATGGCTTGCCCAGAGAAGTTAGACCTGAGTGTACGGGAAGGTAGAGGGTTTGTTGAAGGGGACTGGTATGCTTGTCCTGGAATTGCTGCATTTGAAGTATTTCCTATATTCATAGCCGCCTGTGTGGAAAAAAAAAAGAAAACAAAAAGATTGAAATTATCTATAATAGGTTATACATGCAAAAACAGGAGTTCCGTATGTGAAGTAAGCTAATATCTAATTTATATAAATAGAAATACATTGTCATATTTAGCAACAAAATTCGGTATTTTTTCGCTACAGGTCCCCCCATTGATCTCTGTTCGGCATTCTTAAAGTCAACAGGCCAGTTTGAGCCGAGCTTTGCCCCACTTGGCTCAAGCTCATGATTCACGGGGTCCAGCTCAAGCTCATGGTGAAAGAATGCTGACATATGGAGAAACCATTTATGAAGCCATGTGATACAAGTATAAGACATGTCATGGAGGACAAGTAACAGGTTTTATTGAGAAGACTAGGACAAAGAACAGGGATTGACTGTATTTACCACTTCAAAAAGTAGACATTTGATGCTGGTAATACAATAATATGAAAGAACTATTCAAGCAACAAGTCCAAAATTCAATAAATATAGAGAAACGGTGGTCATGCCACAACTGGAAGGTTTGTTATGAGTATAAAAAATCATGGGAAAACTACTTAAAACTAAGTCAGACACTAGATAGTATCCATAGTGATATTATATATATATAAAAAGTTGGGTTCTAAGAGTAGTACATACACTGAAGAAGTGAGCAAAAGAAGAATCTTCAGGAATTTCTGTGATGGTAGATGAAGTTGATGATGATGGCCCCAGCGGGCTCTCCATCACCGCAACATTTGGGACTGCTTCCAATTCCTCAAATTCACTGCTAGCAAGGATCAGTAGATTTAAAAAAAAAAATTGAGGGCAGAACACAATTTGCTCAAGCAAGTCAACAAATTCAAATGAAGGATGCTAATACCAGTATCTTATCCATAATCCAGCACAATTAAATGAATCAAAAGGCTAACACTGTTCAGTAACCTCTCAAACTAAAAAAAGAAAGATGGAAGAAATAAATTAGAAGACATTTCATATGCAGAAAATCATTTAATATACAAATCGTGTGTTATTTCGCTCGAAAGATACGTTCATAGTTAAAGACTTTTTTTAGCATCATAAAATGTATAATTATGTGTGGACACAAACATGTTACCATACATAGATATTCAATAGTTTTATTTTTCTTCTCAAAAAAATAAATTGAAAACTTAGAATAAGATGTCTAATATATTATATAATGTCTAGTAAGATGTCTTATATATTAAAGGAGCTCACACTGAACCAAAGTTCCTGTTAGAGCTCCCACCCAGGTCCAATTGATTAGGTGATGCAACCAAAGGTAAAATGCTAATAAGGGATGAAACAGCTTCAATCTCTCAATCATTCAAGTTCCTTCTATAACCAAGGTCCTAAGACACATCCTGACCCAATCGCAACAAAAAGGAAGAAACATGTACCCTTTTCTTGGAGGACAAAGTGGGAAAACTAGCCTGGAAAGGGGAGTCACCGCACCACCAATCTTCCTAGAAAAGATCTTTGTCACTAGGGCCTACCTTAAACCCTAAAAACTTCTGAAAACAAGGGTCTAAAAGGATGTCTTTCCAAACTCCACAACATTAAGGTTTACTACTTGGCAGACTGCTCCAACCCCTAGGATCCTCACTGTACTTCGCCACAATAATCTTCCTCCAAAGACTCTCTTTCTTGACACCGGATCTCCACAACCACTTACCCAACAAAGCCTGGTTTGTTTGTCCGAGTCTTCTAATGCCAAGACCCCCTTTCTTCTTGGGTTGGCACACAAATTTCCAATTGACCAAGTGATCCTTATGCTTCCCAGTGTAATCGTTCCAAAGGAATTCTCTAGCAGCTTTTCAATAAGGTCCTCAACCTTCTTCGGCGCCTTGAATAGAGACAAAAAGTGAATAGGGATGCGAGAAAGTGTACTTTTAATCAATGTCAACTTCCCTCCCTTGGATATGTACCTAGCTTTCCACGAGCCCAATAGATTTATTTCTACCAAAACCTAAAAGACATGAAGATTAGTTTACTCATGTTCACAAATTAAGTAATGTAGCCCATATACATCATAAACTTATAATAATGCCTAATAAGCATGCAAGATACTGGTAGAATTCTCTATTGCAAGTTCCGTGTAAGGTTGTTTTCCTTTGTACCAGTAAAAAACAAATGGATTACTACTACACTTCAGGAAATTCCTCCATTATTTTAATGCTCCAAGACTAATCGATATCATGTATTTTCCTTGTTTTATCTTTGTTTTTTTCAGACATGTTAATTTCTAGAATGTTTAAAAAATTTGCATCCAATAATTTATTTCTATCAAATCCAAAATGACATTGAATACTAATCCACTCAATGAAATCACTTTGTTCACAAATTAAGTAGCTGTGGTCAATATACATCATAGTCATACCTAATAAGCATATAATTAAGCAAGCAGCCATATATTGATGTTCATTTTATCAATCGCCATACATTAGTATATTACCATGTATGTCAGTCAAATGGATCAAATGACCAAAAGTCCAAGAATCTAAAAACTATGAAACTGTTAAAGGAAAGAAATATGAGTAGTTATTGGGCATGCTTAAATTAGCAGTGTTAAAAATTACCTCTTGGATGAAGATACATTAGGCTTTGGAGTAACCTTTGAGTACGCATTAAGTATCCTTTACACAAAACAAACAGACAAGCCTAAAGATTAAACCAAACATGCAATAATCGATTCTGTCTCTAAACAGATAGGTACGCTTTAAGCGGTTATTATTAGTATTATTACTACTATTAATATAATGATGAGGAGGAGGAACAACTGCACCATACATTTAGAGATCCGCTGATAAATAAAATTTCAAATGCTTTGGAGAAATCCACCATCCCTAATATTCCCCAGAATAATAAGTAGCAACTTTATATCTGTATTAATTTTCTTTTATATATAATATGGATTTTCTTAATTAAAAAGAAAAGTTCACATCATGGGAGGGATTTCCCTTGTAATATTATAAAAAAGAAAATAAAATATTAAACATAGAAAGGCCAAAAAATTCAACTACACTTCAAATTCAACATTCCTCTTTGTCAATCAGATTTCAACTGATCCTGAAAAAATTGTGGGCTTAAGTGAGAACCTTATACATATGTATGAAACCTCTTGAGCCAAAAAAAGGTCTAATTTCCATGGTGCAGGCTCAGTCGAGGAGACAAAAAGTTGCACTATCAAGCACCCTGTTAATGAGGGGGCATTCAATCTCTGAAAGACTTGAAAGGAATATGTTTGACATAGTCAATGCCAATCACATATTTATCCATAGTGGCACTGTAAGGTAGAAGTCTCTAACTCTATGGTAGTGGGTTTCTTCTATTGTAAGGTAGAAGTCTCTAACTCTATGGTATTGAGTGGGTTTCTTCTGAGAGAGTATTGACTTGCTTGTCAGCTAGTTTCTACAACACTCGTTTTTCAAGGATTAAAAGCGAGATCCTCTCATTTAGTGGGAAGTGAGAACCAACTGTATCTTACAAGCAAGGGAATGGTACTCTTAAAGGGAATCAAGAAAAATATGGCGGTATGGGTCTATCTTGAAGGATTTCAAGGATTCAGAAAAAAAAAATGGAACAAAATTGTGTAAGGGGGCAACTTGCTCCAATTGCTCTTTCAGTTGCTTTAATAATTTAGTTTTTTATTTATAAAAAAAAAATATAGTTTTTTACATCAGTTATTAATAACAACCAAGCTGTCACATTCCCAAAGTTCTCTATGCATTGGTCTAAAACATGAACCACATGCCTAAATAGCATATAATTAACAGAGGATACAATGGCTTATCCGTAACAATGTACCTGCTGAAAAGACTTGCAACATCTTCACATTCACGTGAATTGTAGAACCAAATACCATTAACTTCTTGAGCCGCATTTCGGTACAGCAGATACGGAATCTGGACCTCGTACTCAAAATCATCTAAAATATTCTCCACCAGATTATCTGGAAAAGATAGTTTGATGGAAAGATGCAAAAAAAATTTAATGCATGCATATTGAAACACGAAAATGAGTAGCGGAAGAATCAACAGGCCTATATGCTATTGAAAAACACAAAAGCTGAACCCATAATTTGGTTCTCATCAATCATCATGATTGCATACACCAAAGAAAATTACAAACCGAGGTGTATTTGACACTTGTAGACTTATTATAAAAAAACAAAGATGAATTGAGTCGCAGTTTTATGAACTCCCTAAATAGGCTAATTAGGATTTGAACAGTATAAAATCGAATCAAGGACCATTAACCCCAATTTCGGTTGAGTTAACATAATTGGACAAATGGAAAACTCTGAATCACACCAATTCCTTTCCTTCTCAATTTTTTAAAATTTGTTTAAATTCCAAAATATTGATGTAGAATTCAAAAAACACAATGAACATCATGACTCACATGCTACAGTGACCTCCTTGAGACCAATATAGCTAGAGAAATTTTTTGTTTACCCACCAAAAGCGGACATGTCACATGCACATTAACCTGGTTCAGATCAGTAATTATTTGGCATTTGGTTACTTTGGATAAATTAGGGACACTGTCATATAAAATTTGGAAAATTTTCAAGGATTATGCAAATTTGGGTTTCTTCCCAAAACCCCTCATCTTCAACCTCCTTAAAAACCCTGACTTTTTCTTGAGATTTGAAGGTTCAAGAAAAGAAAATATTACCCAACTCAGTGACTAATCGATAATTCACTAATTAATTTGATTCTTCTCAGATTTAACAAAAAACGTGATCATTTCAAGTTTCAACCCAACTCATGGTTTACTAAGACCTGCAACATTTCTTACTTTCGATTGGGTGAGCCATTGAGCAACAAAAATAAAACTCAAATGAGTATCCTCATTTTTCCCTCTATTACAAGATAAGCTTCTATGATCAACCATTTCAAACAAAAAAGGATTTATGAAAAGATCGATAGCAAGAACAATGCAGAAATATTGATTTTTTTTTCCATTTAAAATATAAAAGTGGGAGTACAAATGTGAACCTGTGTTACGCCGATTCATCACAATGAACTGGAATCGTGGTTGAGTATTCCTACAACAACAATAACACAATGATTTCTGAAATTAAATTTCACAAACAGAACCAAAAGTAGTGCCGAATAATTCAAATTCAATTAATCGTTGACAGATGGTGACTCAATTATATTTCAATTTAATATCAGAAATAGGCATCCAATTATTAGAACTAATTAAAAGAGAAATCTTTTTTACCTCTTAACTACGAAAAGAGACCCTTCAACATCTTTGCGACTCTGCAAATGAATCAAAAAGAAAAATAAAATAAAATAAAATAATAAGAGAGATTAAGAACTCAACCAGAAATCGAAATAAAAAAATGTTTACGAACCCATTCACTGAGCTCGATGTTGAACTCGTAAAAGGTAACATGAGCTGCAGTAATCAAAATTTCTTCAACAAAGGGATCAATTCTTTGTAAAACTGTGAGATTAAGGATTCTGGTGCTTTCTTGGTCTAAATTCGGCATCAATTTCCCACTCTGTGACATTTTCGCTTTAGAAACCCTAATCCTAACCCCCAAATACTCTCTCAGAAGAGAACAAGAAGGATATCGATCTGCTGCAATTTATCTCTAGAAATGACGAATATACCCTATTTTGATTTGCAAAGCAATCTAATATTTTATTTTAATTCTACTTTTCGCCCAACCTAAGACCACTGCACCGCCCCCACCTTCCAACCTCCAACCATTGCCTTCTCGCTGGATGACGGTTGGTTCGGATTCTAGAATAATACCCTTCTCTCTGATAATCGGGTACGGGTCGTGGGCTTAGTGATTCGAAATCATATCTCCAAACCCGCGCGAACCTTATATGGATTTATGGATCATTGCATGCGATTTCAATCATAAAAAATTGAGACAATCAAATAGTGTAGTTTAAAATCGTGGAAATTTGTCTGATTTTATGTGTTTCACATTGAGATTATTATAGTAACAAGTGAATACTAGCCAAACATTTCGGCCCTGTTTGATACAACTGTCAGATTCTACTATAAGAAATTATTATCAAAAACAACTATAAAAAGTTGGAATACTGAAAAGCTTGTTTGATAGAGTATTGTAAAAGTATTGTACTGTTTAATAGAATCTAAGAATTATTATTTAATACAATTTCTGGATTCTATTGTATTAGGATAAAATGATCAGAATATCCTTATAAATATATATATATATATATATATATATAGATATATATATATATATATATATATAATATATATATATATAATATATATATATATAATAAATTTATATTAAAAAATTATAAAAATAATTATTTTAATTTTAAAAAATTTATAAATCTATAGAAATTTCAGCAATATCTCATCTTAAAAACAGACGTATAAAATTTTTCTAATAAATAAAATACCTACATAATTAATGTTGAAAATGAACCCAGAATGCATAAAAATGACCATAATAGCCTTATAAATATATAATTACACTAAACATATATAAATATAATAAATTTATATTACAAAATTATAAAAATAATTATTTTAGTTTAAAAAAATTTATAATTTTATGGAAATTTCGACAGTAACTCTTCTTAAAAATGGACATATAAAAATTTTCTGATAAAAAAAATACCTGCATAATATACAATTGAAAACAATGGAAGTATAGTCACTTTGTATTTCAACATGCAAAATATTCTCATACCAAAGAAAATAATGTTTTAAAATGTTAAGGTGCGAGGCAAGGTGTTCAAACAACTAGTATCACAAGACCTAAGCCTTGAAGCATAAGCCTCATATATACAAAATTAACTTATATAAAAATATTTAAAATTGGAAAGAAAAAAAAATTAAAAGAAGGCTAACACATACTATTAACTTACAAGTTTCAAATCCAAATAATGGTATTCCAATAATAAATATTCACACCCAGTAATTTGAATTTAGGGAAAGTTATGATTTCTTACCAAAGATGTCGAATGCACCTTTCTCCAATTACTGAATTAGAAAATGCATGCCGAGAAATTATTGCATTGATTTATAAAATATAATTTGAATTTGAACCAATGCCTCAAGTTAATGACCAATGATTAGGTAAAAAGAAAATGCAGACCAACAAATTTAAAGACTCATCTTTGTCTTCTTGAATATTAGATTATTTAAATGCTTATAGAAAAATTCTTAATATGATGATTGTAGGAGACGAACAATTTGTAAATTTTAACGTTCGAATTTTGAAGAGTAAAATTGATTGGGCTAATTGAAGAGCATAATATTTCACAAAGACATCACACCCATTGTCGCTAGGAAACAGATCTTGAACCTAAAACAAAAAGGACTCAATAAACTAATTCACCTGTTTTAAGACTCTTAGATGAGCCCACATTCAATTAAACTACAATTATTTCTACACTTGTGCCAAATTAGGGATTCAAGTAATTAAATCAGAACAAGAAATTCAACAATATAAGGCAATAATCAAAATCAAAACACAATCTATCATAGTAAATTATAGGGAAAAAAATCCCATGAGCAGTTCAAACAAGATGTTAGAAAAGAGAAGAAGTAATATAATTTCCTAATCTCAACATCTAAATAAAACCTATCAAGAAATTAGAAAGAAAGAAAAATTCCATCTTTCTGTTAATCCAACTTTCAAATAAGACATTAAAACATTTCAAATTGCAATTTTGTCAAGAATCAGTAATAGAAATTGAGATTGATGAGAGAGAGAGAGAGAGAGCTCACGGAGATGCCGTAAAAAGTTGTTGTGAGAATCTGAAGGCGTCGATCGGAAAAGGGGTCAAGCGGATGGATTTCATTCGATCGGACTTTACGTCTGGGTTAATCAATGGCGTCGATCACAAATGAGGTCATCAAAGGCATCAATTGTGGTCGCCATCTTGATCGGGTTTAGGTTGAACGAAAATAGCATCGTTGATGAGTTTAGGTTGAACGAAAATAGCGTTGTCGTCGACAATGGATTCAATTGGAAAAACACTTGTCGTTGTCAATAGGGTCGTCGTTGTTGTCAAAACGAAGGTTGACGAAACAAAATGAGAACGATAGAAAAGGAGTTAGGTTTTTAGTCACGGACTGTCATTGGAAATAATTAAAATCAAGAAGGGCATTAGGTCATTTCACCTCGATGATTTTAAACGCAGTTGTGAGAAGCTCCTTTCATCCACTTTTTAAAACTGTGATAAAAAAAAATGTTTCAAAAATCTACTTTTTGAAGCGTTATCAAACGCAAATCACTGCACAAAATCACGTTTTGACACTAAAAAATTGTAAAAATCCACTTTTTGAAGCGTTATCAAACACCCTCTTCATATCCTTCTTTTATTTAATATTATATAATTATTGGCATGCTTTACCTATGTTTTCATTTATATATATAGTTCAACGCACTATATATTCCTCTTAAATACACATTACATCTACTTGGTTTACTTTCAGTCACGGTTTTTAAATCTTGTTTGAGATTGAGATGACTCATTCGAGTTGTCTCAGTCCTGCCCACCAACAATATGGATATACATGGTGTCTTAATATTTACAACATCTTGTGAGATAAATAAGATGTCTCATATGATATTTTGAAAATCTAGGTCGAGTTAATTGGGATTTTGTAAATTTTAATTGAAATAATTAATTTTTTTAGAATTTAAATAATTATTATATAAAAAAAACATGATTTTTTAACTAATTATTTCCTAATCTATCTTATTTTATTAGAAAATATATAATTATTTTAATGGTAAATTACACTTTGACCCCCTTTAGTTTGAAGTAATTCCATTTTGACCCCTAATATTTTGATAATTGCACTTACCTCCCTTATACTTTAAGTTGTCAAACTAACTATTAGATTCCTTTTATAAAGACCAATTTGCTTGTTTTAAAAATGTTATTCCTTTTTATAAATAAAAATATATCTATGCAAAAATAAATTCAATGAATGTGTATAGGGTGTATTTTGATTTTTGTTTTAAAACTTATTTTTTAATAAAAAATAATATAAAATGAGAAGGTCAATAGTAAAATAACATCTGAATTTTAACCACGTTGGTGAAATGGGAGTTAAGTGCAATTATCAAAACATTAGGGGGTCAAAAAGGAATTATACCAAACTACAGGGGATCAAAGTATAATTTACCCTAACAATTTTTTTTATTAGGTTATGAATGTTAGATTTTTTGAAATCCTATAGGGTGGTCGTCAAGGTGTGATATATATGTGGACTCTTATCACACAACCTGATTTTATGGGGGCTTGTGATCTATATACAATATATGTGTGTGTGTGTTCTTCGACATCATGATAAACATTTTTGATCCTTACTGAATTCATTTATTAGAAATAGGATTTTTTTTTTTTTCCTTATCAAAGGTAATATAATATCATGGTGGGCATGCCTTGACCACTTGTCATAATAGCAACTTGGGGGGGTCAAATTTTTGTCGTCCACTGTGTTTTGCAAGATATGTATAGAAGAATTCAAGGTATCTCGGATATGGGAATTAGTACAGAGATCTTAATGCATCTTGAAGTCAAGAGATCTACACCAAACCAGCAAAAGTGGATCCTCTATAGTACATTGTTCCTGCAGCAAATTTTAAACGGTTCGAAATGTATCACATCAGCGATAAAATTAGATCTCACTCCTAAAATTTGGGGGAGTTCAGTAGCCGTTCATTTTTAAAGTCATGGGTCTTCATAAAATTTATTTATTTTAAAATCAGATCTAAGTCATGAACACAAGAGGTTGAGATGTTAATTTTTTACAAAATACCTCTCTCTCAATCATTCAAAGTCTGCTATAGGAATGTGTGCTACCATGGATTCATTTCCCAAACCATCTACCTTGCCACGTGGCATGTTACTTGGCAAGTGGGCTCCTATTGCACTTGGCAAATACTAAGTGAATTGTGTGGGGGTGGCCTCCTACTAACGGACGGATCAGATCCTAAACATTTTGATTGAATATCTCTGAAACTCTTTCTATCTATTAATTAATTTGTCATTTTACTTGATCATCAGAACTTCCTTGGCACACACTGAAATAATGTCACAAGAACTACATTCATTCGAAGAAGAAAAAGATTCAAGTTGATTAGGTCAATAAGATTTGCATTGTAAAACTTGCTATTGATGTTTGATCTTGAGAAGTGCAACACTAAAATAGTCACCATGTTCATAAGAAATCGTGATTGATACAATAGTTATAAAATACCATCTTCAACATTAGTTGAGTCGATCAAGTTTTCTCAGCCGAGTTGACTTGAATCTTGGATGAGTTAAATGATAGGGCGATTTAGAAATAGATATCTCATCATGCATCCAACCACTTGTAATAGCCAAACAATTTTTTATTCCAATTTCTATTGTGTAGTGGAGAGTTCTGGTTAGATTTAGTCCCACATCGGTTAACTAGAGAAGGGGGGCAAGAAGTGAAGCCTACAAAAAGGAAATTGAAAGACGTTTGAAAGCATACCTTTCTCGGCCTTTTGGCTAAGATCAAGTGTAGTATCTGTTCTTATCAGTTTAATATCTGATACGTGGGCCATCGTGTAACGGCCATGTACTCTGACACCTAGAGTTTAGGTGTAGCTCGCCCCGGAGTCACCCGGGAGCCCCTATGTAACACTATGTAAGGCTCGTTATGAAGCCATGTCAGCCCCCGTACCAGGGCATATCTGTTAGCTTAGGGTACGTGTCAGCCCCGTGCCAGGGCATCCTTGTTAGCTTAGTGGCATTTTCGTAATAAGGGAGTATGACCGGCCTCTACTTTTGATGTTCCCTTCTGGAAATCTAGTAAAGACTTAGCATACACTTTGTAGGAAGGGTGTCAGTGCTGTCCCAATCCCCGGCCTACACCCACGTTGTTGAAGCCCTTGAAGCCCAGCTCCGTGGAGGTCCCGCGTGTCATAGGATCATCAATTGCTTGTAACGCATCTATTTGCTTTTATACCGCGTTACACCGTGTAATCAATATTATATCAACAAAGTTGCCTTCGGGCTTTATCTCGTGTTGCCTCGTTTACTTGTTTGCTAGCTACGTGTGTGTGGTGTACGATCATTTTACAGGCTTGCAAGTGGATTTGACCCCCTTGCGCCGCACGACCCCGCTTCGAAAGAATAGGGCCGTGACAGTTGGTATCAGAGCAGCAGTTGTTTGAGCAAGGTTGGTATCCCCCCTAGCTATTCCCCGGAGATCCCATTCAGTTCACGCGAACAATGGTAAGAGGAACTACTAGTACCGCGGATCAACCCGCTCCAAACACACCAGCACCACGTACAAACAAGGAACGCATAGAGGTATTAGAGGAAAAGGTAGGTATGCTATCCGGGATAGTTGATGGTATTGCGCAATTGGATGATCGACAGAACACGCTGGAGGAAAGATCCGAGACATTCCGAGCCAGAGTGACTGACCTCGAGGAAGATACCCGAGGATCCATAGCTACATTACAGGAACAGATTCACGGAGCTCACTACTAAGGTAGGCCTCCTGGTAAGAGCCGTTGGTAACGAGCGGCCTACCGGTGGTGATGCTCCTCCCTCGCGCTTGCGAGTCCCCGAGCCACGCGCCTTCAGTGGTGCACGCGATGCGAAAGAGCTCGAGAACTTCCTGTTTGATATGGAACAGTACTTCCGTGCAGCTCGACCGGATTCAGAAGAGGTAAAAGTAACAACTGCTTCTATGTATCTTGCAGGTGACGCTAAGCTATGGTGGCGAACAAAGTACACCGAGATGGAGAGTGGCCAATGCTCCATCGATACATGGGAAGACCTCAAAAGGGAGCTGAAGAATCAGTTCCTACCCGAGAATGTGGAGTTCATTGCCCGCAGGAAGTTGAGGCAACTCCAACATACTGGTACCGTGCACGACTACGTCAAGCAATTTTCCGCATTGATGCTTGATATCCGTGATATGTCAGAGAAAGACAAGCTGTTCTCGTTTACAGAAGGGCTTAAGCCTTGGGTTCAGACAGAACTACAGAGGCAACGTGTGCAAGACCTCACGACTGCTATCGCCGCAGCTGAGCGGTTGACGGATTATTCTCCCGTGGATGGGAATAAGAAGAAGGTATCCAATCAGTCGAAAGGGTACTCTCATCGCAGAGTGAACGCACCCATGGGTCTTCCAAAGGTAAAAATGGAGGATCTAGACACAGTCCAAGCAGGAGATCCCACCAGGATTCCTCCCCTTCGAAGAACACCGGTACCCAGTCCAACAATCACCGCAACAAGATTCAGTGTTACTTGTGTGGTGGTCCTCATAAGACGTTCAATTGCCCACAAAGAAGCAAGTTGAATGCATTGTTAGCTTCCCAGAGTGACCCTAGTCACGAGAGTTCAAGTGAGAAAGATGAGGATGAATCTTCTCATATGGGAGCTATGCATCTGTTGAATGCAATGAAACAGACCTCTGAGACTAAGACGATCCGTCAGCGTAAGGGTCTCATGTATGTTGATGTGGAGATTGGTGGTAAGACCACCCAGGCAATGGTTGATACGGGAGCTACACATAGCTTCATTTCCCCTGCAGAGGCGAAGCGCCTCAATATCCGGCTCGAAAAGGATTCAAGCCGTATGAAAGCTGTTAACTCCGAGGCCACTCCTATACAAGGGTCGGCCAAGTCCGTGGCCATCAAGATGGGTCCATGGAAGGGTAAGCTAGATCTTCTCGTTCCAGTTCCACTCGATGAGTTCCGAGTTATCATTGGGATGGACTTTCTGCGACAGAACAGGGCCGTTCCGATGCCATTTGCCAACACTTTGGGCTTGCTAGGTGAAAGTCCAAGCTTCATTCCTCTCTCTACAGGTAAAGAAGAGGGAAAGATGATCTCAGCCCTTCAGCTGAAGAAAGGGTTGAAGAAAGGTGAGCAAACGTTTCTTGCTACCTTGCGAGTTGAACCTGATGATCAGGACCATAGTTCAACTCCCCCATTGGTTAAACAGGTTTTGACTGAATTTGATGATGTTATGCCGGAAGAGCTTCCGAAGACCCTACCGCCACGTAGGCCGATTGATCATCAAATCGAACTAGTACCTGGTACCAAGCCTCCTGCAAAGGGGCCATACAGGATGAGTCCTCCGGAACTAGCTGAGCTACGCAAGCAACTTGATGGACTTCTGGAGTCTGGATTTATCAGACCTTCGAAGGCACCTTATGGGGCGCCTGTTTTATTCCAGAAGAAGCACGATGGGTCATTGCGACTTTGTGTAGACTACCGAGCGCTGAACAAGGTTACCGTCAAGAATAAGTATCCGATTCCACTGATTGCCGATTTGTTTGATCAACTTGGGCAGCCAAGTACTTTTCCAAGTTGGATTTGAGATCAGGGTACTATCAAGTACGGGTTGCAGATGGAGATGAGCCGAAAACTACCTGTTCTACCAGGTATGGTGCTTATGAGTTCTTAGTTATGCCTTTTGGCCTTACGAACGCACCTGCGACATTCTGCACCTTGATGAACGACCTCTTCAGACCATACCTCGACAAGTTTGTTGTGGTATATCTCGATGACATTGTGGTATACAGTTCTACCTTAGAAGAGCACGTTCAACATTTACGCAAGGTATTCCAAGTGCTTCACGACAATCAGTTGTATGTTAAGCTAGAGAAGTGTTCATTCGCCCAAGAGCAGATTATGTTTCTTGGCCATGTTGTGGGTAATGGACAGATCCGGATGGACATGGAGAAAGTGCGAGCTATTGATGAATGGAAAACCCCTTCTACTGTCACAGAACTCAGGTCATTCCTCGGTCTTGTGAACTATTATAGACGTTTCGTCCAAGGTTATTCCAAAAGAGCCGCACCTCTCACAGACCTGTTGAAGAAAGATCACACTTGGTCCTGGTCGGACAAGTGTAATGAGGCGTTTGAAGACCTCAAGCTTGCTGTTATGCAAGACCCAGTCTTAGCTCTACCCGACATCACCAAGCCGTTTGAAGTTCAGACAGATGCATCTGACTTTGCTATTGGAGGAGTGTTGTTACAGGATGGGCATCCGCTTGCTTATGAAAGTCGGAAGCTCAATGATGCTGAGAGACGCTATACCGCACAGGAGAAAGAGTTGTTAGCTGTCGTCCACTGTTTGAGAGTTTGGAGACATTATCTGTTGGGGTCACAAGTTCATGTGAAGACTGATAATGTGGCTGTGAGCCATTTCCTGACTCAGAAGAAGTTGACACCGAAACAGGCTCGTTGGCAAGAGTTCCTCGCAGAGTTCGACTTGGCCTTGGATTACAAGCCAGGAAAGAACAACAACGTGGCCGATGCCTTGAGTCGCAAAGCAGAGCTAGCAGCACTTCAGCGACAAGTTTCTCAGGTTACCAGCACTTTACAGCAGAGAATTCAGAATGGTTTGAACAGTGATCCCCAGGCGAAGGCCATATTGGATATGGTGCAGAAGGGGAAAGCACGCCGTTTCTGGCTTCGGGATGGGTTGTTATATACCACCAAGAGCCGCATGTTTGTTCCACGTGCGGACGGGCTAAGACGAGAACTGATGAGGGAGTGTCACGACACTCCATGGGCTGGCCATCCGGGCTGGCGCCGCACATTAGCTCTCTTGGAGCGAGGATACTACTGGCCGAACATCCGTGATGATGTGTTAGACTATGTGAGGACCTGCCTCATTTGCCAGCAAGACAAGATCGAGCGCGACAAACCTATTGGGCTGCTGGAACCGCTTCCAGTCCCCCAAAGGCCTTGGGAAAGTGTTTCTATGGACTTTGTCACAGGTTTGCCGAAGGTTGCAGAGTATGGGTCCATCCTTGTGGTTGTGGACCGTTTCTCCAAATATGCTACATTTATACCGACCTCGACATATTGCTCAGCAGAAGAAACAGCGCACTTGTTCCTCAAGCATGTCATCAAGTATTGGGGTGTGCCCAAGAACATTGTCAGCGACAGAGATTCAAGATTTACAGGGAGATTCTGGACCGAATTGTTCAGATTACTTGGGTCTCAGCTTGACTTTTCGACCAGTGGACATCCACAAACAGATGGGCAGACTGAAAGATTTAATGCCATGTTGGAGGAATATCTCAGGCATTTTGTCACTGCCAACCAAAAGGATTGGGCGAATCTACTTGATGTCGCACAGTTCTGTTTCAACCTTCAGAAGAGCTCTTCCTCCAACAAGAGTCCTTTTGAACTTATTACTGGCCAACAACCTTTAACTCCTCATACTATTGTTTCAGGATATCAGGGACAGTGTCCAAGGGCGTACAAGTTTGCTAAGTTTTGGCAGGACAACAATGAAATTGCCAGATCTTACCTTGAAAAAGCGTCAAAGCGGATGAAGAAATGGGCTGATGAACATCGTCGACCAGATCGTTTCAAAGTTGGTGACTTAGTTCTACTCAAGACAGATCAGTTGAGAAGGTTCAACCGAGTACAGCGAGCACACAGGGGTCTACTACAGCGTTATGAAGGTCCAATGCTCATCCTCTCTCGAGTCGGCAAGGTCTCCTACAAGCTGAAGTTACCGCACTGGTTACGCAACATCCACCCTGTCTTCCATGCCAGCTGTCTCAAGCCATTCCATGCAGATCCAGCAGATCCAGCACGCAGCATTCCAACACGTTCACCTTCTCGTTCAACAATCCAGCCGGAACGTGTTGTCGACCAAGTTCTCGCCGAGCGTCAAGTCAGCAGCAGTTCAAGCAAGCAGCAGCACATGGAGTACTTTGTCACTTGGAAGAACTTGCCAGAATGTGAAGCCACCTGGGAAGAGCAGAGAACCTACAACCATTCAAGCAGAAGATTGAAGAGTTTGTCAGGGACAATGCGACGAGGACGTCTGCAGAATAGGTGGGGGAGACTGTAACGGCCATGTACTCTGACACCTAGAGTTTAGGTGTAGCTCGCCCCGGAGTCACCCGGGAGCCCCTATGTAACACTATGTAAGGCTCGTTATGAAGCCATGTCAGCCCCCGTACCAGGGCATATCTGTTAGCTTAGGGTACGTGTCAGCCCCGTGCCAGGGCATCCTTGTTAGCTTAGTGGCATTTTCGTAATAAGGGAGTATGACCGGCCTCTACTTTTGATGTTCCCTTCTGGAAATCTAGTAAAGACTTAGCATACACTTTGTAGGAAGGGTGTCAGTGCTGTCCCAATCCCCGGCCTACACCCACGTTGTTGAAGCCCTTGAAGCCCAGCTCCGTGGAGGTCCCGCGTGTCATAGGATCATCAATTGCTTGTAACGCATCTATTTGCTTTTATACCGCGTTACACCGTGTAATCAATATTATATCAACAAAGTTGCCTTCGGGCTTTATCTCGTGTTGCCTCGTTTACTTGTTTGCTAGCTACGTGTGTGTGGTGTACGATCATTTTACAGGCTTGCAAGTGGATTTGACCCCCTTGCGCCGCACGACCCCGCTTCGAAAGAATAGGGCCGTGACACATCGGCCCACACGATATTAAATTAATTGGTTCTCGGGGGAGGGCCCACCACAGAGCTTGATATGGGTTCTTCGCGTGTCCCGCCTATGGCGTTGCAACTACTGCACAGCCTGGCACACCCCTCCAAAAATAACCATAAATTGTTAATATTTCGATACAAATGGGTCTGGTTCTTTATTAGGATCACATACACCTAACCAAAATTATATTTCGATACAAATGTGTCTGGTTCTTTATTAGGATCGACATACCCTAACCAGAAAATTTATATTTCGATACAAATGTGTCTGGTTCTTTATTAGGATCGACATGGTATGGTAAAATTGATTCGGTTTTGGATCAAATCTTAATACAGATACCTGGCTATTATTGAGCTTGACTTTGTTTTGGATCAAATCGTTTAACTTCAGGGATCTTAGGAAAGTGGATTCATGATACTTTACTCTAAGGATTGCCTCATCCGAGACCACTCGTCTCATCTGTGGACTAGAAGAGATGCCGAACTGAGTTTTGAAACCATGCTTTCAGCCAATAGGGAGTAAACCTATTAAGTACTCCTGAAATGAGAAAGTAACTATACGGCCTAAAACAAGCTCCTTAGCTGTGGCATGACTGGTTCAGGAAGTGATGTTTTCCAACGGTTTCGTGAGAAATGGAGGTGACATTTGCATCTTCAGCAAATTCATAGAGAACTCTTGAGCGAGAATCTGCCAGTATGAGGATTTGGGACATACATTTATAATGTAAACATTAAGGAAATGGGAGAGGCTAATGTGATTATGAGAAAGTATGAATTTACATTACTAAATCTTTTGTTTTCGCTACTTCCCTCCATACAAGAGCTTTAGATGATGTCACAATATTAGGTAAGAAAGTCGAAAAAGTCATGGCCGAGGACCTCTTTCTTCATCTAAATAATATAGCTTACATTACATAATTAAAAGAAATGATATTTTTGTAACTTTAAAACGAGTCGTGACAATCTAACTCCCCATCACAAAATCGTAGATCATTTACCTCAGGATATACAAGAAAAAGATTTTATGATTCTGCATATTCTTTTGAAAATTAACTCAACCTAATTTTAAGGAAGTGTGATTGTAGTTTTCTTGGTTATTGATCAAAATGACTTTGATTGTAGTAAATTTAAACGTGAGGAGCATTTTTATAATCCAAAATTTGGTGTCAAATCACTTCTACTCCACCTTCTCTCATTATAATAATAGTAAATATCAAATCTCATTGTATCAGAACTCAAGGATGACAGTTCTTCAACTTATGCCAATCAAGATATTGGTCCAATATCCTTTCTTTCTTTTAGCCACGCTATTTTATTGAGGTGCACAAAGTGCAGAAGTTCCATGTTGTATTATTACCATTAAGTTCACAAAATTTTAAAAAGGGAAGGTCTTGAGTTCAAACCCTCTTATTGGCCACTCACAGGGATTTATGCCAACTTACCTGATATCTAAGGTATTAAATGTACCCGGGGGATTTGGGCGAGATATAATTCTCTAAGAGGGCCAATTGCCTCATCCCCTAATCAGGCTAACAGGTCCAGGCACCACACGCCCCGTGGGGGGTGGGGGGAGGGGGGAATAAAACAGAGTTCACGAAATTTTGATAAATTCGTAGAATTACACCATCCTATATCTCAACTAGACTTTATCAAAATCACTTTTCCTTGGGAATTAGAGAAGATAAATTTCTTGGTGTCTCGGTAGGATCTTGTTTCTTCAAAATAGAAAAAAATGGTCTTTCTGTGCATCACCGTATCTAATATCTTTTTCTAAAATGATTTACAGTCTGAACAGATGTGAATGGTGAGCAAGTTTTGCCAATGTAAATCAAGACCCTTGACACAGCCTAAACTAGGTTCAAATCGATTAATATTTAGAAAAACTAGTGGAGTTTTTGAAAACTCGACTTTTTATCATGTATACCTGTCCGATCTCAAATCCGGTACTTCAAACTGTACCAATGAGGAAACCTGCCGCCTGAGTCATGGAACTAACCCGCTGGGTGTGAGCTTGGGTGGACACACACCAACCATCTCAACAACCTGTGCTATCTATTGGATGTTTTGGAATATTTACCTGAATTCAACTCAGCCATTTACAGAAGATGAACATTTGAAAAGATGAACCAAGACTATAACGTTCCTCCCATCTGGGGAACCCATTCAAATAAGAGTCCAAACTGTAAAAAACGTGCGTAAACATGAAACATCTAGGTTTTGTTGAAAAATCACAAATGAAAATAACTAAGCGTTTCTGATGATAGAATTTGTTGAACGATACAGAACATGGCACTTCATAATTTACCTGATTTTTATGTTCTTTCAAGCTCCATATATTTTCTGTTTTTCACAAGCAGGGCCACATTATTCAACCTAACCGCTAGGCCAGGACCAAAGCCCATGGAATTGAAGCAGAGGCTCTGTTCACGGTGTACCCACACAATGCCTACCAATGATGGTTGTCTCCTTCAGAGCTCTAAATAAGAAAGGACTTGGAAGCAAAGCACCATTAGCTCTCATAAAAACAGATTCCTTATTTCAGCCGATGCCACTCCAAACTTCTTCCTTATCACTAGGAGGTGAGCCTGTATTTTCCCTGTGGTGGGCATAAGCTGAAAAGCTTTGGATTTCACACCATTGGCCAGATATGAGCTTCTTTGAAGACCATGGCATATGAAGAACCTTATAGGGGAAGTGTTGCAGTAGTAGTAGTTAAATGCATCTCAGAAGTCAAAAGATAATTCTCGACAACTGTTCCAATGACATTCAATAATGAACGACTAATGGTCCAATGACGCTCAATAATGGACGATCTTTGAATCCATCATAGCATGCAAATCGTAGCATCAGAGGACAAGAACCACCTGGTAAAGAATCCTTCAAACAACATGAAAAAAAAAAAAATACACGTAAGTGATAAGAAAAGAATGTCCATATGGCTGTTAAATAAAAAGGAAGAAGAGTGAGAGGGGTAGATGATGGGCTTAGACCCATAGCTCAGTTGGTTTGACACATTGCAAAGAAACTTTGAGGTCGTGGGTTCAAGTCCAGCTTACCCATCAAAAGAAAAACAATATTATCAGGAAAAAAAAATTATTCTCTCTTTTGTTCCATAACCCAATATAACCTACTCTAGACTAAACAACATAAACAAAAGCATATGTACTCCCCCATTCAAACGATGGATGAACATCTGTTTCGCTTTTCCACAGGTTGACTAATCTATCCAACACCATTACAATAGTCAAGCAACCAAAATTCACAGCCATATATTAAAGTTATGCTAAAATTTTGATTGGAGTGAGTACAAACATTTCTTTAGTCAACTTTCAAATTAATGAAATAGAAAGCTCATCAAATGTGGAAAAATCTATATACATATTACACTAAGATAATTTAGGAGATGAAATCCCGATTACATTACCACAGACCAAAATGGAATTTTTTAAGAGCAAGCCAGAGAAAAGAATCAAAAGTAGAGTTACCTTGGAAAGCTAATCCAGATCCAGGTTTTCAAGAGCTGGAATACTGCGGAAGCGAGCAAAGTATCGCAGATATGATGTTTCATCTCTATTTATAATTTTTGATCTCTTCCGCTTGACCAAAAATCCTTGACCTGAAATTGAATCATATAGAATCCCCGATTCCTTCTTTTCCTTGTTTACCCTACTGCTTTCCTCTGAAAAACTGCAAAAACAGCAGAAAATTGGAAGATGCAGTAAACCTGGATATCTAAAGAATGAGGGGAATATGACATAAACAATCCATGTTTAGTGAATAAAACAAAGTCACTTGGGTATTGAAATGACAATGGAATCCTATACATCTGTGTTGTAGTCTCAAAGTGGTTAAACTGTATTTTAGCATTTCTTCAGTTAAGCCAGATCATAAATTATGTATTCAGACCCTGATAAAAATAATACTTACATATTCCTATCAAAGCTAGCAAGCTTGATAGTCCTGGGAGGCAAAAGAAGTATTATCCAAGGAAATGAAAAAGAGAAATTTATATTTCGTAGGTCCCTCCTTATATATGGCCAATATTAGATCTTTATTTAAATCCAGATTATTACACAAGTTAATCATACATTGTTCCTCATTTAATTGAGATTCTACATACATTATTACGGATCTGGATACTTTAACATTGTAATGAAGACTGAAGCATTCTTCCTGATTTAATTAAATTTGATCCGTCCTAGTTAAAAGATTAGTCACATTCAATAAAGTTGCAAGTGCAACTCAGACAGTGAATAATTTCATGGTTGATAGGAATGAGGGAATGCGAAAACTAATCCTAGAACACAAATAAATAAAAATAAATATTCAAGTGTGGAAAGTAGCTATAATATTCCATCAAAACATAGATGTGTCCCCTAAGAGGCAATTAAAAGAAATTTACCGTTGCCGTATAATTTTGAAGGCTTCTTTTGTTGCATAAGGTAGACCAGTCTTTGGGTCACGGTACCTACAGCACGAGATAATTGTTGAGATGACATTTTCATCCATGAAAAACCATCTACTCACACTAATTCTAACATATAACAAAACCATAGTGAAGCCGTGAAGGTGGCAGAGAACGGAACCAGCAAGGATGGTGCCATAGAACAATCCATACTACATGTCGACCCAGCATCGGTGTTCTATGGCATTTCCACGGGTACGACACGCATGTTGAAGTATCATGGTATCATAGCTGGATGTACATACTTTAGAAATTGTAGCAAAAATGCCTACTTGGTGGCGAAAGAAGATGTTAATAGTCAACATGTGTAAATGATGGATAATTTCCCCCATTTCGATACAATTCTCTCGTTGCTTATCAAAAAGTAAAATAAAACTATCCAATGAAACAATAAATGACTTTCCCTATAGTCAAAGAGGTCTTACTTGGCAGGCAATCCAGTAACCGCACACACAGCTTTCTGAGGATCTGAAGAAAATGCCAAAACTATATTAATAAACCACATTTCACGAAATCCCAAAAGCCATTTTACACTTGAAGTTATTAATGCTTTTTGCGTGATTTACTAAGATAACAACAGATGATGTGAAGTACTTATCATAATAAAAGATGATGAGTATTTTTTTTTTCTTTTGATTACTTACATGGGATCGCTGCTGTACAAATCTCTGATTGAAATGACAATCCTTTGCTGAATTCCAGAAATGATTGACCTGTAAGAAATATCTGGGTTAACATGAAAATGATACCAAAAGAAAAACAAAAATTCAATGGGATAAGAAGCTGAGAGCTCACAACAGTTACTGGTACTCTAATAAAACCTCACTACAACAAGTAATTAAATTATAACTAAAAGTTCCATGTTAAAATGTGGTGTGGAACATTTCTGGAGAATATGAACTCAAGATTCAGAACATGGGAAAACTTGCCATTTCTAGAAGAATATCGTATCTGAGGGCCGGTATAAACTTCTTTATGTATGATTGCTCTTTTCTTAACTTCTTCCTCCCTAGCCAACACACGCTCCAAGTTCCTCAAGTTCATGATTTCTACAGCACATCATTTCAAGTCAAGCCAAAAACAAGATAGAGACCTCATAAACATCCAACATTGAATAAAGTGTCCTGCAAGTTATAAATCATCTCTGACAGAACCACATAGTCAACACCTGTTTCGGCTGCTTCTAGAAGCATCTCTTCTTGGGTCATTCGCTTCTCCTCCCCTTCCTTCCTCCTTTTTATAGGCTGGCAGTAACAAAAAGAAGAAGATGAAGAAGATTAATTCATTTGAATTCACAACAAATAAAGCTTAGTTTGTCAACTAGTCAGGAAAAGCATTTTTCTTTCTCTTTTCATTTTTTTTTTTTTGTTTTTTCATTTTTTGTGTGCAGTGAGTACTTCAAAATTAAGTAGCACAAAGATTGTAAATACACTTTTTACCTTGATAGATATAAAAAATTTATTAATAGAAAGAAAAGGTGGTCAAGGCAGACACCCAACAAGGCAATTGCAGATACACTTACAAAACCAGAGGCATTAAACAGAGGTATTTGACAAGGATTAAAATATATGGCAAGGATTAAAATATAGGACCTAAAGATCCCAGAGATACTTATAAATATAACAATAATTATCCTTCCATAAATGACTTATGATCATCAGCTTCAATGCTACTCATTCCATTGATAATGTTTATATTTCCATGATTTCTTTCAGATAATCATGTATGTCCCTCTTCGATTTTGTTTTTAGGGGCACATCTCGTAGACCTCCTTAGAATGTTGTATCCTCTTTTTCCAATTGCTGAAATTCATACCTATTGAAACATAAATAAAAAACTTAAGACCAAAACCTGGGTCTCGAGTGTGAACAAAGTCAAAAAAGTGAAAAGTTGATTGACCTGTAGAAAAATGTTCCTGTGATCCCAACTAATGGAAATCAAGAACCCTAAATATAAATGGGATCTCAAAGCCCAGAAAGCTCTCCCATTGCGAACAGATAATCATCCCATGGTATGAGAACTGATACCAAAGTGTGCAATTTATCACCAGCAAAGGTAAAAATAATATCCTGGGACTAAGGATAAAAATCTTGGTTATTAGTCACGATTGCAAGTGAAACACATCTACTTCCTACTATTAGAAGCTATAAATCTATCTTGAAAATCGTCACCATGCAACAGAAAGGTACACATTGTCTTCCACCAAAGTCAGTTTTTATTAAATATTTGTACTTTCCTGATAGGAAACTCGTATGCCAAGATGCACCTCTAATTTGAGGATGATCTTAGCCTGAGTTTACAATCTAAGGACAGCATAAACTTTTTAGTAATACAGCATGAGAATGAATGATCAAATCCATGCATTTATATCTAAAGCATACTGACCCTGGCTGGACAGTTAAAAGTCATGATAGATTCTTGAAACCAAAACAATCTTTGGACCTACTACAAGTTAACACCATGGAGTTTATCCAACTTGCCCCACTTGAACTCAAAGGTCCTTTGGCTTCAAACAAAATAGAGTGACCAGGTAAAAGTACCTAACGATACAGAAGAAAAATAATTGCCATCTTTGCTTGAATTCTGAACTATTTAGAAGCAAACAACTGTGAAAATTTTAATGTGAAGCATAATCTTTCTAGGTATGTTTGCTTTTCCACTAAAACAATAACACCCACGATTTATCCCCATTAAAACAAAATTGGTTATGCCCATCGGTATTGATCATTATCTCATTAAAAGATGCAATGGTTACAAAATGCACATATTCCAAAACTCACTTTCATGGTTGCTTGCAATGCTGCTCGTATTGCATCTCTTTCTGCTTGCCTCACAATGACTGAAGTTCTTGTTGACTTCCTCACTATTCTTTCACCTTCTAAATCCTCGGGGATGTCATGATGTTCAGGTGGGCTAGGTTCCTCTGTATGAGGAAATATTTCATCTTTGGGATCATTTTCTAATTTTGATAGGACCTTCTTTTTATTTTTCTTCTTCGGCAACTGCTTTCCTGGAAACATCAATCGCTTCTTCGGTAACTGCTTTCCTGGAACTATCAATCGCTTCTTCGGCTTCACCCTGAGATATAGATGTGGAGAACTTAATGACCACCCAAGGTGTAAGTTTTCAATAACACTCAATGGACGAAGTCAAACCTTTCATCTGCATCGTTTTCTATTTCCTCATCTGGCTCGGGTTCCTGATCACATCATGATATGATGAGGCATATCAAAATCACCATCAAAAACATCAATAACCACTCAAGATGTAAGTTCTCATTATACTCACATCTTCATCAAAATCACTATCAAACACATCAGCAACCTCTCCTTCTTCTTCATAATTTACATCATCCTCTTCCTGAAAAATGAATCACCATGTATTGCAAAACAACGAAAACAGACTTTAATTTTAGTCATAGGTAGATGCAAAAATAAGAAGACCCCGCAAATGATATCGGCTTGCTAAAAAAACAAAAACAAAAACTTAGAAAAACTAGCATTGAAAAATAATAATTGACCCATTGTGGTCAATAATTGGTTGAACGTGGGCACGTGGCCAATGGAGTAGGTGACTTCATTCAACTACTATAATAAATTACTAAATGTTTTAACCATATTTCGCATTTGGATAAATGGAGGACCAACACAACCAAGTTTTCATGAATGTTGGCAGGTCCAGGATTGAGGATTGCAAATGGAATCCAGGAATCATGGACAATTCGCATTGCATAGGCACCGAATTCTAAGCTAATACATTGTACATTATGAACAAATAAATAATCCAATATTAAACAGCTATTACCAACTTCAACCACATGACCTCATCAAGACCATTCCATCAGTGCCCATTTATCTATTGAGGTTTACTCAAGCTATGTCCTATCTCCAGTTCATTGGTTAAAAGAAAATATATATAAAAAATAGTGATGATCTCAAAAGATGTCTAAAAAATGAAACTCCCCTCAGACAGGTTCCCTAGTGCAATACTTTCATTTGCAAAGTGTGCACTTTGGGGCTCCTTGTAACACTCACAAGCACAGTGACGAAAATCTCCAATTATTTTTCGTAAAAGCCGCAACTAATTCGTGACTCTTCCAATAGGTAAGTTAATCCAACTTATTCAAGAAATTAAAAAAATAAAATAATAATACTTCTTTATACGACGTTTAACATGAAATATACATTTTTATAATATGAAATTTTAGAATTTTGTTTAATATATGAAATGCATTTTAATATTTTCCCTAATTAACATATATATATATATACTCTCACATTGTGCAACTAAGTTTAATGGATTCCTCAGTATCTTGTATCTTAAATCAAGCAGAAAAAATAAAAATGAAAAATTTAGACCATTTACAAACAAGCTTGGTAATTAATACCTCTTTAAGAGCATCCTGATTCCAGAACATCTCATCTTCTTGAATCTCGTCATCAAGCAACTTAGTCATCCTAACAAACATGTCAACGAAGATCAATTTTTTTACAGAAACAGATTGATACTCAAATACAACAAGATCTGAATCTAGGGTTTTCAAATTCTGTTCATGTTTAACAGTTCAAAAACAGATTATAGATAACAAAGACACTATTTTTTCCGATTAAGGAACAATTTTCTACATGAATAATTAGGGTTTCGATTGATGGTCAATTAAAATGGTTTCTCTTTCTGACTCTATCTCTCCTCCTCGATCACTCGTTCAATTTTTGTTCTTCTTGTGATCGGATGAGATCGAAGAGAAGAAGAAGAAGAAGAAGAAGAGTACCTTTTCCCTTTTGTTACTCGAGAAGGACGTCCAAGAAAAGCAGATTCTTGATCGTTGGAAGTCGCCATGACTGCTCCTCACTGTACTTCTTTCTGCTTCTGCTGCTGGTGCTTCAACTTCTAGTTCTCTTCCTCAGCTTTGGTGATTTGGAGGACGAAAGAGTAATTTAGAAGAGAAAATAACTCTGGACGGCCCTTGAAAACTCTTCTCTGGACAGACATGCCTATCTATGTCACGTGGATGGATGACGTGGCCTATCCAAACTTTTCTATTGAAATAGCTGGGGCATTTAAATGGGTCGGATTTTTATCCAAAATTCAAGTGATCTGAAATCCAAATTTTGCGAATTGGGGTCCTTAGAATAGATTAGGACAAATAAACGAGTTGGACACGTGGTTTGATGTGTCGTATACGAATCCATCCATATATCCGTCTAGATTCAAATTATACATTGTTTAGAAAATAATATTTTTAGGTTTTTCAAAATACCTTTTTTACAAAATGATCATACTGGTCAAAAAGAATATTATAACAATTAACAAAAAGTATAAAAGAAAAAATGTTGTACTATCTAAAATTATCTTAATTGAATCAAGCAATTTGGTCGGATCAGATTAGACCTGGATTAAGTAAAATCAAAATGGTTTGGATATGGTTCATCTAGTAGGATTTGAATTAGATTTAGATCTAAATATGGATATATTTAGATCAAATCCGACTCATTTTAAATCCTAATTGAGATTTCTTTAAGATGGGTAATTAGTCTTAGAGACCTCGTAATTGGATGCTTTCAATATGGTGGACCAATAAGAATGTGAGTTTTCCTCATGTTGCCAAAATCACTTTTTTTTATAAAAAGATTTGTAAACTATCCTGCATGGGGAAGTACGAGGAAAGATTGGGGATGTTAGGATCCGATCCAAAATCCAACTCATTTTGAACTGACAATTATGATCGAAGTTTTATTTTTAAAAGAAATTAAATTAATAAAATATTATTTTTTGGATAATGATAAAATGATGCGTTAAAATATATGTGGTTGACATGGCAAGGACACAGAATTGTAGATCTTTTATCTTGTGTATCCTAAAGAAAAAGATCTATGGATTTGTGCATTTTCTACGTTAAACACGTACAAATCACGTACATTATGGTGCATCATTTTATCACGACTCTTGTTTTTTAGAAGAGATTGGATCCAAAGATCAGAGGTGGAACAATATGTATGATACTATTTGACTGTTATAATAGTTTGTATTGTATTATTGTGTACAATTGTGTACTTGACCATAACCCTATCATGAGATTATGCATGTAGCGTTAATAATGTGATTTTTCACTTCATCTCAATTATTTATACTGCGTTTGGATAGAGTTTCTTGACGACTTCTGCTCTTGCGGGGAGCTAGCAAACGTTTGGATAGATTTTTGCTTTGGCGTGGAGAGGTTTTTGCTCTTGCGGGGAGAGGTTTTTTGCTCTTTGTGGAGAAGCTTCAAAGACCTACTCTTCCGCGGAGAGGTTTTTTGCTCTTGCGGGGAGTGGTTGAGTTTTTGCTCTTGCACGGAGAGGTGTATCCACACAGGCCCTTAGTTAATTTGAGAGTCTCTTAAAATGATCCAATTGGGTACAATTCAGGTCCGAGTTCCATCATGAACAAGATCCATTTTAGGAATAAATTGAAAAAAAAAAAAAATTTTTGACTTGAATTTCTAATCTTGCATCACGTATCTTGAGGTGGTGGTAGGGTTTCTTTCCCTTAGATTTGATGGTAATTCATTATAGGGCATTTTGGGGTTTTAGAAAAATAAAAAAAACATCACAAAACAAAAATGCTCTAGTTTAGGTGTGCGTGAAAAAAATAGAAAATCCTTCACAAGTCAGATCTAGATTCTGGAAGGCATCTTGGTGGGCCCCATGGCCTGTTGAATATATCCGCGAGAGTGGGGTCATCATTTGTTGATCTTGTTGATCTGGAAGGAATCTTGGTGGGCCCATTGCCTGTGGAATAGCATTGCCAGATGGCAGAAGCAGAGTGGGGTCATCCGTTGTGGTTATATGATCATCATTCACTAAAATGTATGATTGACCTGGGAGGGATCTCGGTGGGCCCATTACTTGTTGAATCGAATCGCCAGATGGCACAAGCGGAGTGGGGTCATCATTGATGGTTACATCATGGATGCTAGACCTCTTCTTCTCCGAATTTAGACGCTGAAAGTATTTTTGAGCGTGGCTAGCTACCTGAGTGGGACTTCGCGATACAATCACATTTCTTGAAATATTCTTCCAATCACCCTTCCCATACTTCTCCAGTCCACGTAGAAAAAGCCTATTTCACCAACAAATAACATAAATTAGTTCACAGTTAATTTCATTGGACCCATTATATTTAAAACAAAGTATATATATATATATATATGGGGGCAGTTCAAGGGCCATATATAAAAATATATGAAAAAACAATGATTTTTCAAATTAAGGGTTAGAGGTTTTGAATTGAGCTGATTTTTTCCAAGGATGGTCACTATGATGACAAGATCATCCTCACAAAAAATCAGCTCAATTAGAAACTTCTAAATCCATCAAAAGTGATTTACAAATTAGTGACAAAAATTGACAAAAAATCGATGGTCCACATTCTAAATCACTTTTAATGGGGTTAGAAGTTTCAGATTGGACTGATTTTTTTTTTCGGATGATCTTCCCATCATAGAGATCATCCTCACAAAAAATCAGCTCAATCCAAAATTTCTAACTCATATTTTAAAATTTTATTAATGTTACATTATTTTTACATATGTTTTCTCATATGGCAACCTGACCAATATATATATATATAGTTATAGGCTAAGCCAATAAATGCTTGATTTAAAAAAAAAATTCTACTATAATTTTTTTTTTTCAAAAGTTTTGTCTTAAAAAAAAATAAATAATAAATATTTCAAAACTTTTGTCTTTAAAAAAAATGCGATTCTTTCACATAATGAAGTTTATTTGAAATAGATTGACTTTATTACAAAATTTGAATAAAAGTTTTATTTACTTTAAAAAAAAATGGTTTATATTGAAGAGCAACCAAGGGGAACATCCAAATGACTATCTATAATGGTGTGGTTATGAATAATTTTTTTAAATATTCAACGGGTATGCAAAATTATTAACTTAATTATAATTTATAACATTAAATATACAAATTAATAATTTTTTCAATTTTTTTTATCTTAATTAAAAGAAATAAATTTTTAGAAGATATAGCATATTTTAAGTTTTAATAATAAAAAAAATTGAAGAATTTTATCTGACATGCATTCATTTTGATATAAGAGAATGCCTTAAATTATCTATAATATAAAAAATGACAAAATAAATCTATTTCGGATATTCAAATTCGATCAAGTAGAGCATTAAATTATTCAAATAAGTTATTTTCTTTGGAGCGAACAAGTCGAACAAGTATTGAGTTTATCGGAATCAATAATAAGAACTACGAATGGGGTTTTACTTGAGGGCATAAGATCTAATTGTAGAAAGGATCAGAAGTTGCGGATAATTATTCTCTCCTCCGATATCTTGCATCTATAGTATTTTTGTCTTAGTGGATCTCTCTCTCATTTAATAAAAGTCTGGAATCTTAGGCCCCGTTTGATTCAGCTGCTTGAATTTGCTGTCAGCTTCTGCTGTCAGAAGCTGAAACACTGAAAAGCTTGTTTGATAGAGCTTTGTAAAAGTGTTGTGCTGTTGACCAGAATCTGATAATTACTGTTTGATACAGCTTCTAGAATCTACTGTATTAAGGTAAAATGACCAAAATACCCTTAAGGTTGATAGTACACATAAAATACATTAAAAATTACCAAAATACCCTTAAAGTTGATAGTACACATAAAATACATTAAAAATTACCAAAATACCCTTATAAATATAATAAAATTATATAAAAAAATTAAAAAAATAATTATTTTAATTTTAAAATGTTTATAATTCTTTAAAAATTTATAATTCTATAGAAATTTCGGCAGCATCCCCTTTTAAAAATGGACATATGAAATTTTCTTGATAAACAAAATACCTGCATAATACGCAATGTTGATAATGCACTTAGAATGCATAAAAAATTAACAGAATACCCCTATAAATATATAATTACATTAATATATATATATATATATATATATAATTGATAAAAAAATTATAAAAATAATTATTTTAATTTTAAAATGTTTATAATTCATTAAAAATTTATAAAAATTATTAAAAACCTCTTACTAATATGAGATAGAGCTTGACCGATAAACTTTATTATAAAATCAATTTTAGAAGACTATTAAATCTCACAAAACAAATAGAAAACAAAAAACTACTATTTATTTTAGAAATATCTGTATCTTATAACATTTTGAAGGAAATAGAACTTCTACAATACCAAGAACATAACCAAATACTTCAATTTTTCAAAAAGCATGAGAAAAAAATATCCCAAAAAAAAAAAATTCCGAAAAAAACCCAAATAAAACTCCCTTACTTCAACCTATAAAAACTCCTATATGTTTTAGAATCTGCAAGTTCCCACAAATACCCATATTTATTTATGAGGAAATGTTCAGCAACAAACATTTTGGCAAAACATTTTTCAAAACATGGGTTAGAGGTTTTGGAATGGGCTGATTTTTGGTGAGGATGATCTCTACGGTGAGTAGATCATCATCACCAAAAATCAGCCCATTCCAAAACTTCTAACCCCATCAAAAATGGTTTACAAAAAATGAACGGTCCACGATTTTTCAACTTGTAAATTGGGGCTAGAAGTTTTGGAATGGGCTGATTTTTGGTGAGGATGATCTCCTCACCGTAGAGATCATCCTCACCAAAAATTAGCCCATTCCAAAACCTCTAACCCATGTTTTGAAAAATGTTTTGCCAAAATGTTTGTTGCTGAACGGGACCCTTATTTATGATGGGATCTCTAAAAAATCAGAACAAAATATACCTGAAAATAGAAAAGCATCTGCCCAATCATTTATCCCTAAAAACAAGTGTATATCTCCAATTTCAAACGAAACATAATATTTAACCACCTCAGATAGATCAAAACAACGTGCAAACAACATACATGTAAAGCAACAGATGAACTAGAAATAAATTAATAAACAGAAAAATTCTCCATATTCCATGGAAAAAATATTAATATAGATTAAATCACAAGCACATGACCATAAACTTTACTCATCTGAGATTCAGGATTAAAAATTTTCAATAAAAACTTCAAATTGATTCATAAACAAATATAAAAAAAATTTCAAAATTCACTAAATTAACACGAAATGTCGTTATTTGTTAAAATGCAAACCTAAAAATCTGAAATTTAAAAATAATAATTAAAAAATAAATAAATATAGAGAAGAACTGTTAGTGGAAATTAATACCCTAGAAAAAATAGTCGAAGTACCTGGAGATTCACGAGAGACGTATGTATATCGAAGGTTGATGGATGGATTCGACTTCACTTTTCAGAGAGAGAGAGAGAGAGAGAGAGAGTTTTGATCTGTTGTTCGATGTATTTTCGAGACGAAGAGATGAAGAGAATAACAGATTTGTGATCTGTTGAGTAAAAATCGAACTGCTGTGTGTGGTTCTTCAACGGAGAAGAAAATGAGAGAAGAAGAGAGGTGTGACAGAAGAACAGCCGCGTGCTGTCGAGAAGAAGAGATAGAGACGGAGAACGGATGTGATCCGTCGAGTTGCGGTGTGGTTCAGTCGCAGAGCAAAGAAGAAGAGCAGGGAAGAAGAAGGGTATTTCGGTCTTTCGAGCTGAGCAGTTTTTCGACTTCAGATTCACCCGCAAACGCGATGGTAAAAAGCCCCTTTCAGCGGCTTATGTTATTTGCGTTTCAAAACGCAATTTGTTAACGCGGTTTTTATTACCGAACGGTAATTTCGGAGTGAGTCGCAGTTTTTTAAAGCAAAAGCGGAAAATCGCGCTTAAAAAAGCGGAAACAAACACCGGCTTAGGTTACTAATTGGTGGAATACTAGGCAATCCGAAACTTTTTTGACTTATATTCAAGAAAAGAACGTTCTAGAAAAATTCATAGAATTAGAAGAACTATTCCTTTTGGACGAAATGATAAAGGAGTACCCGGAGACACATATACAAAAGCTTGGTATAGGAATCCACACAGAAACGATAGAATTGGTCAAGATGCATAATGAAGGTCATATCCATACCATTTTGCACTTCTCGACAAATATAATCTGTTTCGCTATTCTAAGTGGTTATTCTATTCTGGGTAATGAAGAACTTGTCATTCTTAATTCTTGGGTTCGGGAATTCCTCTATAACTTAAGCGACACAATAAAAGCTTTTTCTATTCTTTTATTAACTGATTTATGTATCGGATTCCACTCGCCCCATGGTTGGGAACTAATGATTGGCTATGTCTACAAAGATTTTGGATTTGCTCATAACGATCAAATTATATCTGGTCTTGTTTCCACTTTTCCAGTCATTCTAGATACAATTTTTAAATATTGGATCTTCCTTTATTTAAATCGTGTATCTCCGTCACTTGTAGTGATTTATCATTCAATGAATGACTAATGATAATTTATTCCAAAGTTAAAAGAGCGATCGGGTTGAAAAAATAAAGGATTTCTAACCATCTAGGTATCCTATAATGAACACAAATTGGATGGAAAAAGAGAGAATCATATTTCTTCTTAGAACGTATTGATTTGACCTTATAAGTGGGATCACCACCCAATAACATGTTGCCGCCAAAAGCAGAACCCTGTATTTCTTCTAAAGAATCTTCTAATTGTTCCAGAGCAACTAGAAAGAGACTCTTTAAGATAGAACCTAACGGTTCCGATTTGGTTTCAATTAAATGGGTACCCTTGCTGAGATTAGAAATCTTACTAAGTTAGTAAGGTTAGCTTTACTCTTCCTTAAAAAAAAAAAAAAATTAGGTTTTTATACGGAAAAAAAAAAAAAAAAATTTGAAGTTTCCTAGGGATCCGTAACTGGCATCCTATGAACATCTGCGCCTACCATCTCAGTAGTTTGTTTGATGGGAAATCTCAATCCTCGTTTGCGGGTAGAGTTCTCCTCTCTCAAGTCGATGGAGACAAGAATTTTAGGTTAAAAAATTATGATTTCATACAAAATATTTTCCCGAAAATATTTGCTTAAGTTTTTGACAAAGTTCTGGAGAAAGAAAAGCTTTCATTGAGATCCTAAATTTTCTTTAAAAAAGAAAGAAAGAAAGAAGAATCCAAGAAAAAACAAATCTACTAACCTGTGCTCTTCTTTGGTCCAAGGAATCCCTTTCTTCCTCCCACACCCAGTCTTCTTATTCTTGGAATCATGCGAAGTGATCTGACTCGTAACCGATCCCAACTCGTCATCTTTATAACATGGTAACTCAACTCGGTCTTCAAAAATCCCAATTAGATCGTGAAGTAAAACCTCATAATGTTCCTCAACTTCCAATGGTGCTCTTCCAGGAACTTTATCTGCAATTATTCTCCATCGATCTGGAGTGCCTTCAGGGACAAGTACGAGAGCTTCTTCAAAGAGTTTATCCTCGTCACGTGACCAAGGAAGCAGAGATGGAAACGAATTGTCTATTATCCAGTTTATATTGTCACGTGAGTAATCCGATGGAGACGAATTGTTTGTAATCCTGTATAAATCGTTTGGAAACATCGTGATTTGGATAACTCTAATCTTTATCTTCAAAGATAGAATTACTGGATAAGTTTTATTTACGTGCAAGGTTTTATTGGAGAAGAAAAGAAATAGAAATAGAAATAAATATTGTTTTTTTAGTTGGTTTTGTTGAACACGTTTTTGTTAATTTTAGATGTATTTTAATTGAATCGGGATACTTAAATTAACTTTGGAGATTTAATCGGCAGACCTATCTGTTCTAATTTTTATTTGGAAATGTCTATAATAACCTTCATTTCTTAAATCAAATACCTATTTTCTGCATCAATTCTCTATCTCAAAGATATTGTTGGGCCCACTTGGTCAGATTGGCAATCGGACAACGTAACACTCCCAATTTTATGATAGAACTCGATTGAAAAAGAAAGGGAAAAAACATGATCAACATTTGATGAAATTTTCGTTTTGTCTTATTTTTTTATTTTAATTCTTAAACATGAAGAGCAAGATTACATGTATTAAAGTAACGATCTCGTTGATGCTAATGTAAAGTAGCAAGATAGTTAAAATTTGTTTGAAAGGTGACAATCTCAATGGTTATAAAATTGATGATCTTGTAGGTTCGCTACTTTTTAGTGAGATAGTCACTTTATTAACTGATAAAACAGTCATTTTAAAAATAAATATCAACGATCTTATTATTTTACATGAACGAGATCGTCACTTAAAAATATCTGAGATCTTGCACTTCATGTTTAAGAAATTAAAATGAACAATGAGCTAAAATTGGAATTTCATCATATTCAACTCGTGAAATGGTAATTTACCCTAATAAGTATTTAATTTAAAGAATTGGGAGTGGGGTTATAGGAATTTCTTCTTTTAAAATATTAATGTAAGTTCAGTTGATTGAGTGACAAACTTGATACAATAAGGTTTGTTGAGTAACAATCTTGATAAAGTAAGGTTTCGTTGGATTTTTCAGAACTTCAAAGGAGTTTTGTTTTATAATAAAAATGCAACAACAACAACAACAACAACAGATCAATCTGCCTAGTAAATCACTAAATCCCTATCGTCGAGTAAATTTCTCTAGACTTTAACCTAAATACCCCTCACTTTTTATTATGTGAATTGCATCATTATTTAAAATATATATAATTTTGGGGTCGTATTTTAACAACCCTGTTACTAAAATCTTTCTTTCTTAATATCCCTCATGTGGATATAATGATGAATTCAAATCATCTAAGATAAACCATTGAAATTTTGATCTTGAAATCGACGATTTTAACAAGTTTGTTCTCAATAATTTGATTGTTGGTATGGTTGACTCATGTTCAAATGTCGAGATCAACAATTTACAATCTTTTGATCTCGACAGTTGTAAAAGTTGATCTTGGTCGATCTTAATAATTTGAATTGTTGATCTCCACAAATTGAATCATCAATCTCACCAATTGAGGAAAAAGTACATACAAAATGGACCATCAAGTTATTGAGGAAAAATTAGGGAGGATTTCATTCCAACAAAATACTATTTTAGGGAAGGATTTGAGCTTATGCGGGGATGATTAATTCCCTCTATCCCAAACATGACTTTAAATCTCGTCCGATACATCTTGGTATCGTCCACCAAAGAGACAGATAGACCAGTCAAACATATCAGATGAGATTTAAATTTACAATTCATTTTTCTCATTGTCGAACAAGATAGCTCAAACATATTAGAGAACTCGTCCGACACGACTCGATCTCGTTCATGGATGAGACGTAAAAACAAGTTTTTTAACCATGATACCAAATGCCAAAGCAAAAGGCATTCTTGAGAATGAGTATGGTAATGCACACAATTCAACACATTATGATGCCATTACATAGAAATATGTAACTCTAAAGACGACATAATAATAGTTGGAACCATGGTTTTAAAACTCGATTTCACGTCTTATCTCGTCTATGCCTGATACCGAGTAGTTTTTGACGAGTTTTTCGATACGTTTGAGACATCTCGTCCAAAAATTTCAAAAATGAATGTGAGGTATTAAATCTCGTTCTAAAAATTGATTTGTGCATTTATCTTGTTCATGCTTGATACCGAAACGACTTGGACAATACGTCTCGATTTCGGATGAGTTTTGAAACCATGGTTGGAATTGACAAACTCTAAAGAAGAAGAGAATTTGTTTCATCATTTCTCATTATCTTTTTCTCAGACAAGAAAACCTCCCAAGTCCTTAAAACATTCTTGCCATACTCTTGTATAAGAGCAAAAATGGTAAAAGAATAATTACCTAAGTTATACGAAATTTAATGGATTTTTAATTCACTTAATAAATACCTTAAATTCATAATCAGTCAAATAAAATTGGTAAAGAAAATTAAATTAAATACTAGAAAATGATAAAGATTTTGTTGACAATAAAAGAAAATTAAATATTTCAATTTATAATTGCTACTTAATAAATACCTTAAATACATAATCAGTAAAATTAAATTGTTAAAGAAAATTAAATACTAGAAAATAATAAAAGATTTTGTGGATATTTAATCCACTCCATACAAAGATAAGCATAGGTCCCACAAATAATTTCAGCTGACTCGACAACTGCTTGATTAATATCTCAATCTTCGATAATTGAGGTTTTTTAGAGAGAGAGAGAGAGATTTACCAATTCGTTCTGAATTCTTTTTTATGGATAATTTTTTCAGCCTACTTGTTTATAGTCCATCATAAAATAGAATTCAATTCTTTTGACATTCTATTCCACATCAACATTTTCTTAGAAACCCTCAATTAATAGGATACCAATGAAGGATTAATACTCAAAGCGCTATAAGTAAAAATTAGCGTCGCAATAGAATATTTCTTTTAAGAGTTGTGATGAATGCACACGGCTAACGTGGCAATAACACAAAATCATAGATCTTTTTCATCGGGATACATAAGAAAAAGATGTGTGGTTATGTGTTTTTACCATGTCAGTTGTGCATTCATTATTATTCTTCTTTAATCCTTTTCTCTTTAAAAAAATTATATTAGCACACCAACGTTTACTTACAACACACCATTACAACACACCAATCCCATGTATTTAGTTATTTCAGTAGATTGGTGTGTTATATAAGTAAATATTGGTGGGTTAATAGAAGCTCTCTTCTTTTCTTCCCATTTTACTCAAATCCAACTGAGACCACCATTGGTCGTTGGCCAACTCAAAAAACTGGTCGTCTCCCTTCTCTCTCTCTCTCTGTTAATTTGTATGTGAGAGAGGGATCATCTGGGCAGCAGCATCAGAACAGTAAAGGGGAGGTAAGCTTCTTAAACCCTAAACCCTAGATTTTTCTACCCAAACCAAACCAGGTTGTTCAAATCAGCATCATAGCATTTCTAGAAGAGAAGAAGGGGTAAACTTTCTAAAACCCTAAACCCTTGAATTTTTCCCCCTTATCCAACCATATTGTTTAGTCCAGTCTCCAGCAGCATCACATTTATAGAAGAACAAAGAGTTAGCTTTTCCTAAAACACTAAACCCTAGATTTTTCTCCCCCAACCCAGCACCATGTTGTTCAATCGAATCAACCTCACAAAACTGAAAAAATTACTTCTTTCCTCTCCAAATCCAAGACCAATTCTCCTCTACCAAGAACAACCCATTTTCAACTACACCCAGAAATCCAACTATGTCGATGTGAAGATGAAATGGAAGAAAGACTCTTTCTTCGATTCCATCGAAATCATCCACAGTTCCCCTGAACTAAAACCATTAATCTCTCTTAAAAACTTTATTGCCAATGAACCCGATGGATGCATCCCAATCTCTGCAGTTTCAAAGAGCAGATTCGAATTGGGGGTACCCATCAAAAAAGTTGCCAGTTTTTTGAGGAAATTCCCCTCTGTATTTGAAGAATTTACAGGCCCAAATTACAATCTACCTTGGTTTAGGTTGACCCCTGAAGCAGTCGATCTCGATAGAGAAGAGCGAGTGGTTTATTTAGATCGACGGCTGGATCTTGTTAACAGGTTAAAGAAACTGATACTAATGAGTAAGGAGAAGAGGCTCCCATTGAAGATAATTCATGGGATGCAATGGTATTTAGGGTTACCAGATGATTTCTTGAAAAACCCAGAAATTAATTTGGATGATTCTTTCAAATTTGTTGAAATGGGAGATGGGCTTAGAGGATTGAGTGTCGATACCCACGAGAAGATATTGTCGACGCTACAGAAAAATGCAGTAAAGAGGGGACTTTATTTGGAGGGATCATCGATGCCACTTGCTTTCCCTCTTTTCCCTTCGAAGGGGTTGAGATTGAAAAGGAAGATTTCAAACTGGTTAGATGAGTTTCAAAATCTTCCCTACATGTCCCCCTATGAGGACCATACACATTTGAATCGATGTAGTGATGTTTCGGAGAAACGGGTTGTAGGTGTTCTTCATGAATTGCTTAGTCTCTTTGTTGATCACTCCGCACAAAGAAAAACGCTTTTATGCCTCCGAACCCATCTTGGGTTGCCCCAGAAGTTTTACAAGGCGTTTGATCGACACCCACACATCTTCTACCTTTCATTGAAGAACAAGACATGTACTGTGATTCTCAAAGAAGGTTATAATGATGTTTCTGCAATGGAGACCCATCCCATCTTGGATGTGAGGAAGAAATACATTAAGTTAATGACGAAATCAGAAACTATTCTTAAAAATAGACGTGGGAAGAAGATTATCGATGAGGTCAGTGATGTTAGTGTAGATGTGAGTGTGAATTCTGAAGCTGAAGAAACAAGTGATGATTCAAGTTTGCTTTGTAAATGAAATTTTATAAGATTCAGAACCTAAATTTTATCTAGCCTATTGGTTGTATAAGGAACAACCCCATTATATTGTAACATTTTTCTGATTTTTGGCAGTCTAGCTCTATGGTAACTGATTTCTGGGTTTGTGATTCATGGTTTGCCACTCAAGAATGAACCCGGTTCATAGGGGTAGACAGAGATGAGTGGCTCCAAAGGTTGAAGTGATGACCAGGGTTAAAAAAAGATTGAAGATGGCAGATGTTGGGAAGAAAAAATCAAGTTTTTTTTTTAATTTATTTATTCTAAGTTGAAGTTGAGGGTATTTGGTCATTTTTCCTCAGTGTATTGCAAAAGACCAAGGTCAAAGGGGCATGCTATTAATTTAAAATTCTAGGAGAATATCTTAAATATTATCAAACTTGTGGAGGGAAAATGAAAAAAAATAAGATATGTGAGTTCTCCATCATTTTGGTGTGATTCCAAGCTCGGGCGTACTGTAATTATGTTCTCCTAAAATTAATTAATTAACAATTTTAGAGAAATTGATGGTTATTTTGGTAATTTTTCAAAAAAAATAAAATCTTCCACCTCATAAACTTGTGGTTGATCTCCAATCTCAAAGACTATCTTATCCAACCCATAATATCACCATTTCAATGCCCTCATATTTTTCTTGGTCTTATGGTCTCCTCAGAAGCAATGGCTGCTGTTGCTTGCAGGCAACTCATCCAGCCAAGGCATGGTGCATCGCACGTGCCACTCTCCTCACCATTGCTTCAATGCAATTCTCGGAAAGTCATGTTCAATAAGGACAACCACGGGTTCTCTAAATTGATCGAGTTCTCAGGTCATCGGAATCTGACCATTGTATCTAAGGCCTCATCGGAAAATGACAACATTGTTAAAGCTGATGACGAGGAGGAGGATGGAGTGTCTCTTGGAACCATGAAATTACCATTTAATATCGATATTCCAAGGTTCGAAAGCTTGCTATTCCAGGTATTTGTAACATGAACTCAGCTCTGTCCTACATTTTAGCTACCCAACATTTATCTCACATTGTAGTTGAGGCACATTAATTTAGATCCACATCAAACATCCATCTGATTGGTGATCTCTAGCCATTGGATTACAACATTTATTCCTAGTGGGCTTAAGTAATCACCACCAATCAAGATAAATTTGGTTATGTAGGTTCAACCAAGGTTTAAATTCTTGTTATTGATATAATGCTTCAGTAAGGAGAAAAATCATGATGGCCTCGACCGAAACATTCAATGTTTCCGGGTCAATATTTTGTGCCAATCTTGGCTGAAATCAGAATGTACAAAACTTTGAACCATGGGTTCAACAAAGTTTGGGCCATGGTCACGTATCAGAGATTACGAAAAGTGTGCTCCATGGCACATGAGCCTGTATGGGATTTAGGATAAGTAATCTATGAGTTTTGGGTAGGACCCTTTAAAGGAATGACTCTCCTGACGAGTTCGAACCGTAGATCTGTATGCCTCAGAAGTACACAGTTCCCTTGAGATATACATTTTCATGGGGAAGTGCAGCTATGTATCCCAAGGCGTAAAGATCTATGATTTTCGAACTTGTCACGTCAAGAGAGTTGATTGAGTGTGCCATGTCTTGGGATTCTAGTTCTAATTAAAAAAAATTAATTTGATTATATTTTGGGGATGTAACAGTGGGCGAACAGTCTTTGCCAAGGAGCCAATCTGCCACTTCCGATGCCTCTTAAGGTTAGTATTAAAATATAATAATGGAAATATTAAAATAAAAAGAGCAAGAGAAAGACGAAAATTAAAAGAAAAAAAAAATGGAATGTATATTTAAATACGAGTGATAGCCAAGTTTTGACAAATATAAGTTATCTCTAAAATCTCTAAATTATCTATATTAGTTTTTTATGAAATTGTACCCTTAATGCGTTGATTTCAATTGAATAGGTTGATAAGATATCTAGAGGAATTAGATTGGGCTTCATCACAATCGGAGACGGCAAGACAGAAGTTCCTGTGTACATAGATTGCTTGGTTTTTCCAGGAACCCAAAGTTCTGGTCCTACCTTTCGAGCTATAAGGAATGGAACCTTGAAAGATCAGTCACCTCCCGGCGAGCCCAGAATCATGAGAAGCCTACTTGAAGCCCTCAAAAAGTCAGTTGAGATCTCTAGAGTGTAAGGGGTGGTGTGGTGGATGGATCAAAGAACTTATATTCACTTTCAAAATTTGCTTTAATTATATAGCTTTGGATTTTTTAATAGAGCCTGTACGTCTGATTCTCGATATCTAATGAAGAGTTGTAAAAGTATTTCAAAGTGCAAAGCAATGAGCACATAAGCATTTTTTACATGCATGAAGTGCTTTTTGATCTGATAAATTACAACTTGAATAAAAAATTAAAAAAATCAAACCAAAAAAGTTAAATTTGAAGCTAGGATATGGGATTCAAATGCTGTGTAAGTAGTAACTTCTTGCAAATTTGTAGAGAGAAATTAAAGAAGAGAGACCATTGGAGAGGATGAGAGAGGTCGAGGATACATAACTGGTGTTTGAGATAATGCGCGGTGTGGGGAAACAATTGTGGCGCTATAAGTAAAATTGGCGGGTTAATATAGAAATTTGCTAACTTGATGGCCATCAAGATGTCTTGAACAAAAACATTACACCGAATTTGCGAAATAAAAAAGATTCTAAAATACTTTCCAACTCAAAAATAAGGTCAGCAATAAATAAGTTAATAAAATTTCGCTTGAACAAGCCATAATCATCTTAAAAGAGAGAAGTCCCCTTCCCCTTCTTGTCTCCACCTATCTCAAAATGCTTGCACCGCTGCAAAACCATAAATTACAATCCAATTAATTAAAAAGTAAAATATCAAAACAACAGCCGCCATAAAATGGGTAATAAAAATGTAGAAATTCTACTTTGATTGGATGCTGGGATACATGTTTGCAGCTCTGACATTGAAGCCTCAGCACGATCTTCTTCGTAGTTTTTGCCTGTAATAAAATTATGAGATGAGGGGATTTCAGCTTGACTCCCGCAAAATAAAATTGCTTTTTTAAGAGATGGATTCTTACCTTCTTGTGGAAGACGGGTTTGGTCTGTCCTCCATAACCTGACTGTTTACGATCATAACGACGCTTCCCTTGGGCCGCTATGCTATCCTTCCCCTTCTTGTACTGTGTCACCTTGTGCAAGGTGTGCTTCTTGCACTCCTTGTTCTTGCAGTATGTCTTCTTTGTCTTTGGAACGTTCACCTGTAGAACGCACGTCACACTTCTTTTAGAAACATGTGCTCAGTCAATAAGATACAAACGGCAGTTCACAATCTAGTAGAACCACAGTGTTGAGTGAGCTCTAACTTAATTCTAAAACAATATTTCATCTATATTTAACTCAAAAGGGATTTTTTTTAAATCTAAATAAGAGGAATACATGAAAATATACTATAAGAAAGCCCTTCAATAAACCATGGTGTCATCCAATAATTCAATAAACCCAAGTACATCTATATTATCGACAACTATAGCTGTTTTAACTTGATAAATCGATGCAATATGAAACACAACAGCACTCCTTTATAGGTCCAAGATTACATAAATCACTAAATAAAGGGTTTTTTTTTTTTTGTGTCGGTGTGAAGTTAAAAAATGTCGAAATGATGAATAGAAGATATGATAAGAAGACCAGGAGGGAGTGTTCACCCCAAGATATTAAGTAGCATGTTAATTCCAAACAAATTAAAACTGTAGAACTTCTATGCAACCAAATCTAATTTCTGCTCCATTCAACAGTGCCATGAGGCACATCGACCACATACTCCTATATCCATAGCATTTAACCCAAGGACCCAATGTGATACATAATTTATAAATATACATAACGTTTTGCCTCAACAAGTATTTGAAACTGACATCCAAGCAGGTCTCCAATCAAAACGACCAAATATGGACAAAAATAAATAAACTAAAAGAGGAATGGAGGTCGAAAGGCCTACCAAACAAAAGAACAGATAAACATAAAATTGGGGACTACTACCCTCATGAAAAACTGAAACCCACCCAAACGAAAGATCCTCACAAAAACAACCCTCTAAATTCTTTAAATGACTTGCACTCTGCCTGGAGCAAAATTCTCTAGCTCTTCATGCAATGAAGCAGCATGTGTTTTCAAACTGATAACATGCCCTCTTGACCTCGGAGTCTCCTATGAAACTCACCTTAAAAGGGTTTAGACAAATTCCTCCGTGTTTTGGTAAATATTTGAAACACATGTGTTTTCAAACTGATAACATGCCACCACTTGACCTTGGATTCTCCTCTGAAACTTGCCTTAAAAGGGTTTAGACAAACTCCTCCATGTTTTGGTAAATATTTGAAACACATGTGTTTTCAAACTGATAACATGCCTCCACTTGACCTTGGATTCTCCTCTGAAACTCGCTTAAAAGGGTTTAGACAAACTCCTCCATGTTTTGGTAAATATTTGAAATACATGTGTTTTCAAACTGAAAACATGCCCCTTGACCTCAGTCTCCTTTGAAGGACTATTTAAATGTTAATATGAATGCATCAAAATATATCAAATGTTCCGATAATATCTAGGAATTGGTTATCAAGAAAATAGAAAAATTGAAACGAAACAAGATTTTAAACCATGCCCATAACCATGTATTTCCTCAAAGTTTATCCAAAAAACTTGCATGTGGGACATTAATTCAATTCTAGTTACATCTCTTGCATATCATCATCAAAGCATTGTCCCAAGGGTTTGGGGCCTAAACGAACCATGTTCCCCCATCCCAATTTGTCCATAGCTCAACCAAAGACAGTAAATGTAAGAGCTCAATAGGGAGATAGGCAAAAACCGACCCAGAAAGCCGAGGCTGAAAAGCCATAATCACTCGGATCCGATAAATTTTTTGTAAGGAGATTCCCTAGGTTGGGCCCATCAATTATAATTCAAAACAGCACCAACAACATCAATAAATGAGCACCAAGTCCATTCTACCATTAAAAAAGCACATACAAACACAATACATATATTTACAATCACCGGTGTCGAATATTCATTAAAAAACCCATCAACAGCATCACCAAAGCCTTATCCAAAGAGGATTCAAATCCAGCCAAAATAACCCACTAAAATATAAACAATTATCCAGACTCCAGAGCCCAAATGAAGTACAGTTTCCTTATATATAATCAATATATATATATATATATATATAACAGAAATTGCAAATGTTCAAATGGGATTGTATCAGATTTCCTAATACAACAAAACAAAAAAAACAAAAAAACCAATAAAATTTTATCAATAACCATAACAATAAAGATAAAAATCTGAGTGAAATGCCATTTATCACCATGAAAACAAGCAAAAGAGTTAAATTTCTTCTTTCATATAACACAAAGTCATTTGGTAGCACATATGGTCTTGTTAAATCAAGGTTTGAAGCAACAAAATGAGTCTGAGTTAGAAGGAAAAAATATATATATATTTTCTCTCTATGAGCTAAGTAATTTGAGAATTTCATGTTTCAGTCAGTAAAAGAGGGTTTCATGGTGAGATAAAGAAAACTAAAATGAATGGTTTTGTGGGTAAGTACTTACCATTGCTGCAAGAAGATCTCTCGGAGTTGCAGTTTCGCACACAGTAGAGGGTCAAAAAACGAACTTCAAGCATTTTAGACTTTAAATGGCGCCATATGATTAGGGTTTAGGAATCTGTACCTTTAAATTACTAAAATACCCTTACATGGGTAAATGAGTGACTTATTAGTTATTAGGCATATGGGTCGACACGAAATTAGTGGATTTGAGTGAATCCTAATTAGATTTGGGGTCTAGGGGTGAAGTCAACATTTTCTTGTACTTAGGGCAAACTATGGTTAATGATACAATTGAAGAACTTGAAGATGACTTATTCAAGAAGAAATTAAGAGATTTTTGATTAAAAGTTGAAGAAAAAAAGATATTTAGATCATTTCCAATTAATCTACGAGAGAAGGTCCAAGTCAAGAGGCAATATCATCTTTAAAAAAAACTGAAGAGGGACAAAAATTAGAAAGAGGTGATGGAATGGGGGTAAATGGGCATGTAATTAGTTGAAAATTAAGGGATATCTCAAAATAAAGTATACAAGCAAGGATGTCAAAAAAAAAATTATGTGAGGGCAATTAGTTGAAAATACAAAGTTATCTCAAAATAAAACATACAAACAAGAATGTAAAAAATATATATATAAAAAAAATTGTGGGAGCAATTGCCCATCATAGACTCTTTACTAGCTCCGACTTATTTGAGTCATAATAGTATTGACCTGTCTAACATGATTATTACAAGGGTCAAGAGTCCGGGTTAAGAGCGTCAACCTGCTTAAATCGTTTAGGGCCTGTTCGTTTGGGCTTTTGGAGTTGGCTTTTCCAGCTTATTTTACTTTTAAGCCCAAAAAGCCAGGCGAAAGATGTTCGTTTGGGCTTATTTTGCTTCGCAGAGTTTAAATAAAGTCCAAAGACGACTCTTTATTGAAGTCGCCCTCAGCCCGCTTCTTCAAATGGCTTTTGCGCGAAGCCCATTACCGTAAAACGGTTAAGATGAAATTACCTAAATGCCCTCCATCTTTTGTTGAATTTTCAACAGTTCAAGCTGTAGCAAAAACTCATTTCGTCCATAAAAATCAAATCATCTCTTTCTCTTCTTCAACCTCTTCTAATGGTGATGCTCATCTTCTTCTCTCCTCTACCTTCAACAACATTTCTCTATAAAAATCCTAATTTGACACCATCTCTCCTCTCCAATTTCTCCCCAATTTCAATCTCCATCTCCATCTCCAACAACCCCAACCCTCGTAGGTCCACCTTTCATGTCTCCTCTTCCTCCGTTGGATTCCCCATCACTATCGAAACAAATGGCCCCTATTTTTCCACAAAAGGTAACCCTCTTGACATCTCCAAACTTGGGATTTCGGAAGAGATCGTCTCCGCGCTCTTTCGACGAGGAATTACCCAACTGTTCCCCATTCAGGTCTGGTCTTCTTCAATTTTTCTTCCACTTATTGTTGGTTGTGTGAAATTATAGTGTGTGTTTTGCTGGTTTGAATGATTTTATTGGAATTTTGGTAGTTTATTAGTTTGGATCTTAACCTACGAACTCATGAGTTTGTTGATCCAACTATCAAGTTGCTAAACACAGCTTTGCAATCATAGGATAGACTTCCATCTTATAGATCTACTTAAATATTTGTGTCATTTTTATGTAAGAAACAAAAAACTTTCTGAACATAACTAAAATATCATATTACTTAGGGTATAGATGTCGAGTATGTTTCCTAATATGATTTTGTAACTGTAAACCAACTTCATAATGTTTATTGACACCCACAGTTTTATCTAATATTTGGAGTTTTACTTCAAAGCAATGTCACATACTTGCAATTGGATGGCTCTGTTGAATAAGAAAAAGCGTTTTGAAATTGTAAAATCTTTCAATTCAGACCCAAAACATGCATTTGTCATTTTTATAACCTACGAACTAAGTAAAAGTTGCGATGCCAATAGATCATTTTTTTATAGCTAGATTGCTATTTTTTGGGTTTAGGATTTTGTATGAGCCTAATCATAATTATAAACAACTACTGAAATTATTTCAAAGAGTTATATGTTTTGTAATGTTGAGATTATAATTTTAGCTAAAATCTTGTAATGTTGTAAGTGTGAGTTTTAATATTTGGTGTGATAAATAATTTAAGAAAATTGGGGTGTGATAAGCAAAATATTTGGGGTGCCGATAGCAGCTCTCTAACGAAAGATTTTATCTTTTCTACGCTAACATTTTGTTAAGTAGATGAAGTTACCATTTTTGAAGTTTTAATTTTTTTGTTGTGTGAAACTATAGACAATGTTCTTTGTTGCTTTTATGGTGTTATCTGAATTTTGATATTTTGTTAGTTTGAGTCTTAAAAGATTTTATCTTTTCTATGTTGATATTTCGTCCAGTAAATGAAGTTACAGTTTGTGAAGTTCTAATGGTTGGTTGTGTGAAGCTAAAGACATTATTCTTTGTTGTTTTTGATGATTTTATGAGAATTTTGATAGTATGTTAGTTTAGATCTTAAGATTGTTTGAAGAAATCTCTAATGTGCATTTGTTCATGACCACTTGAAGGGAAAAGTTATAGTTTTTCCTGTATAGTATAACTTGTTCTATGACCACATATCGTCCAATCTGATATAGTGGAAGTTTCTGTTGGGCTTAGTGATTTAAAATCACATCTTTTGTTTCAAAGGGATGATGGGTGTTTTCACATTTGTGGAGGGGTATTTTAAGAACGTATTTACGTTAGCTTATAAGCAATTAAAAGTAAGTTATAGGTAGTTGTTATAATTTATAAAAAGAAAATTTTCTTGTAAAAGGGCTGTGAATGCAGGTATTTTCTTGATCAGGAAAATTTTATATGTCCATTTTTAAGAGGAGATGCTGTCAAAATTTCAATAAAATTATAAAATTTATAAATTTATTTAAATTAAAAATAATTATTTTTATCATTTTTTAAGAAAAATTTATTATATATATATATATATTTAGTGTAACTATATATTTATTAAGGTATTCTGATAATTTTTTGTGCATTATCAACATTAAGGGTATTTTAATCATTTTATCAGAATCCAGCAATAAAAAATCGTCAAACGAACATCAATTTTTGGCTTATGTGCTTTCGTAACGAACAAGCTTCTGTTGGATGTGACTTTTCAGGCTCTGGGCTTCTACTTCTTCCAGAAGCCAGCTTCTGGAGTTGGAGCTGGCTTCTGTAAAGAACTGACCTTTTATTTTGTCATTAATGTGTAGTTTTAAATATATTAATAATTATTTAAGAAAATTTTAAATTACTTTTATTTTTTACTAGAATTTTCTATAACTTTTTTCATAATACAATTTTTTTAAATTAATAAAATATAGAGGGTGTTTTAAAATATTTTTCAAATAATTAGTGGTTAAACTTTTAGTTTTGGGAAGAAAAAATACTTTTTTTACGAAGTTATTTCTTTATTTACGTTTATACTTTTTTGAACATGTTTTTTTCATTGAAATCTAGATGCATGTATTATTTGATTCCTGATCCATGTGGGAAAAATGACCCTTAGTAAGATCTTAGATCTTACTAAATAAGGCATGTGATAATGAAATACATTTTGCTTAGTCAAATGTAATAATAATGAAAAATATTTTCCTTACTAAGTTAGTAAAAAAGATTTTTTTGACTACATCACCTTATGGCATCAAAATACATGATCCGATGCCACAAGTGGTGTAAAGGAAAAAATTCTATGAACTTTGAAAAAATTCAAAACAAAGTTATTTTTCACCATTGAACTTTATTTATGGTTGTGACTTTATTTTTGGTAGTGGAAATGGAACTTATTTTTTTCCAATAAAGATTAGAACTTTATTAAATAGTTATACATGGGTCAGGTCAGGTATGTCTATTTATAAATGGGTTGGATTTGGGTTTAAGTTGTTGACGTGTTTATTAAATGAGTTGCGTTTGAGTATGGTAAATTTTCATAATATTCTTACCTCAACACAGCACAAATTGACCCATTGCCACCCCAACTCTTCCACATGGTTTAATATCTTGACTCGAAATTTGAGTGATCCGAAAATCAAATTCCGGGTTTTCTTATCCAAATAAAATAATGGATCGAATATGATTTAATTTAAGGGTGTCAATAGATACCCAATTACTCGATGTACCTAAAATCGATTAATCGATTTGGGGTCCACTATGAAAGACCCGATCAATTTTTGGGTTTAGTTATGGGTAGTAATTTTAAGGACACATTGAGAATCGGGTCTCCATTAGGTACCCATTGGGTAAATGAGTAAATAGGATGTTTTTTATTGAAGAAAATTATTTAAGATGATGTTTATATTTATTATTTAGTAGTATAATTAATCAATAGTAATTAATTATTATGGAGGGATATTTCAATATTTAATATATTCTCAAACAAATAACTTAATTCTCAAGTCTCAAGTCTCAATTCTTTCTATTTTCTAAACCTTTATCCATATTTCTTTCTCTCCTTCTCAAGTTTCAACTTCAAAGAAGAACAAAATTACACTCACTGCTTACAAGTTAGATTCTTTTTTTTTTTCTCATCTTTAATGCTTTTAAAGATTAAAACACTCCATTCAAAGTACAAACAAATAGAACAGTCCAACTAACCTTACTAAGTTAGTAAGGATTCTAGCCTTACAAAGGCTACTTGGTCTATTCTTGTGGCATAAAAAACCATGATCCGGTGATTTAGGGTTGCTGGAAGACAAAATTCTATGAACTTTGAAAAAAAATATTAAAAAAAAGTTATTTTTCATTGCAGAAATTTTAGAAAATTAGGTGAAAGTTCGTTAGCCGTCTATTCTCAAAACCTTAGATCAAACTCAAAATAAATATTTTCGATTTTTTTAATATGAGTTTTTGGATGAAATTTAGAGGGTTATGGTGTTGGATTGTAAATGTGATAATTCATTTGAGCAAAACGAACCTTAGAAATCAAGTCAAAATAGTTATTATTCTTATATTAATGGGTAACTAATGGGTATCAGGTATTTGTTGGGTCAATTCTGGTTCCAAGATCTCATACTCGAAACCAAAATCGATGTTGAAGTTTGGATCCAATTTTGGATATATGTGGAATTGACCCGAACTTGACCCATTGACACCCCTAATTTATAATATCCCTTGACCTAACATTACGTGACTCAAGTTAATTTGATTGGCCTGAATCTAAGGATGATTTATTCATATCACGAATGTTCGTATCTAATCTAATAGGAAATGCAATTCAACTCAAACCGAGTAGTGACTTGGCAAAGTAAAATCCCAATTCAGTAATGATTTTTATTTATTTATCAAAATCTAAAATATGTATGTACGGTTGTTAATGGATCAGATTAGACCTAAAATCCGATCCAATAACTTCGGGCTTGGATTGATGTTTTTGATTCCAATGAGGATCCAATCAGATAAGATTTTCGATCTGACATCTTATTGGATTAGATCTAGATAAATCATGTCCCGATTCGATAATATGTTAGAAAGTATATAAATTATATTATATACTTATTGAGATGTACAAAGTTCTAATAAAATCCGACTCAATAGTTATCGGATTAATTCTGGATCTGATTCTTATTGGATCAGTACCAAATCAACACAGATCCGATCTGGACGTCGTCCAATTGACAGCCCTGTAAATATGAATATACTCACTCATAATGCAATTTAACAACTACATCACGAGTCTACTACAAACACCGTAGTATAGATAGATATCGGATCTTATCCGCACCATTTCATGCCCTACCCGTAACCCAAACTCCTCAAAAAGATATAAAAAATCGAAACCCTAGATTTGTTCTTCGTCTCCTTCGCTTCCTCCACTTTTGTTTTTGCAGGCAAAGATTTCCTCCTCAGCTTCTTTCAGCAGCAGCAGCAGCAGCTAAGATGGGTCGGGTGCGCACGAAGACAGTGAAGAAATCCTCTCGACAAGTGATCGAGAGGTACTATTCGAGGATGACTTTAGATTTCCACACAAACAAGAAGATGTTGGAGGAGGTCGCCATCATCCCCTCGAAGCGTCTCCGCAACAAGATTGCTGGATTCTCAACCCATCTCATGAAACGAATCCAAAAAGGCCCAGTTCGTGGGATCTCTCTCAAACTCCAAGAAGAGGAGCGAGAGCGTCGCATGGATTTCGTACCTGATGAGTCCGCCATTAAGACTGATCTCATCGAAGTCGATAAGGAGACCATCGACATGCTTGCTGCTTTGGGTATGTCTGATCTTCCTGGTGTGGTTAAGCAGGCTGATCCCAGTCCTGCGCCGGCTTTCGGTAGGGGAGGTGCTGGTGTTCCTGGAAGGAGATATTGAGAATATAAGCTTTTATGGGTTAGTGGTGAATTTGGTATTTTGTTTCAATTAATCGAGATTTTCTTTTAATATGGAGATTTCAGTTTGTTTTGGACTCCTAGATGATTACTCTTTACTTGTTATAATGGAGATAATTTAAATTTTGATGATTATGACTTTAATTTTGTTACATTGTTGTGGGAATGGACAGTTGTGTGTGTTTCTCTTTTATGAATTTTATTTTCTGGGTGTGAGTCTATGGATTTGTTAAAGATCTGGGTTTGATTTGGTTTTTGTGATTGTTGTGGGAAATAAGCAGTTAAGTGTGCTTTTGATCCATTTTATGGTATTGGGTTCAATTTAGTTTGTATGATTCTTGTTAGAGGTGAAGATTAGCAAGCATTGGATTGATTTCATCATAGATTTCAATGCTTATGTTATAATTTGAAGTCTATTTTTTTTTTTCTTTTTTTTTGAAAGTCATTAGGGTTTTATGACACAGTTTTGATGATGTTAGTATCATGGTTTAAAATATCGAATTGTATCGGTCGATACGTATCAATACTGGCTGAGTTCAATACAAAACGTTGACTCCAAAACGTTGGATGTACCGAGTATGTATCAGGATGTATCAGTTTGTATCAAATATATCAGTCAATACCATATTGGTTTCTTTCAAAGAAAAAAAAGCTGACTCAATTCTTTTCTTAGTTGGCACTGGAGCAATCTTTTTGATATAATATTGTGACATGGTTTGTGTGATCGTTGTCAAAAATCATCTCCTTTATTAGTATGCTTTGGATTAATATGTTTGAAATCAGTCTGATGTGCCTTCAGGATTATTGTGCAAAGAAAACGTGGACAAAAGCTGAGTTCAAGGGCCCACACCTAATGTCTTGATGAAAGTGACGATTGTTATCTCACTTTACTTCTTTCAATATCTTATGAGATTAAAGCTCTATGTGTTTCCTCTCTTGGGATAAATGACTAATTTTTGGGTGATCTTGTAGAGTCTAGAATGCTGTAAGCAAGGAGTGGCTTAGGTTACAAAGTAGACAAACTTGCCGTTCTACAAGTATAGTGAGTATATTTGCAAGTATACATGCTTGCAAGGGAGGAAAATGTCTGAAAGTTAAGAGGTCTAAATGAGACAGCATCTCTGTTGCATTAAAATGTCATTAGAATTTAAAAACAAAGAGCAATAAATGATCAGACCAGGTAGGTGTGCTGAAGGTTCAAATCACATTGATATATTATTGTAGTCTTTAGTGGGACGAGGTTTGAGTGTAAGCAAGGGTCCTTTACATCTGTGTATCTAGGTCTTCCTTTCGGGCAGGGTTCAAGTGTAGAGAAATCTAGGAGCCTATTGTTGAGAAGGTGGGGGAAGATGTTGAATTCTTGGAAAGTGAGGTATTTGTCGAAAGGTGGCAAAGCCATACAGATCAAGAGCACCCTTTCGAGTATTTGAGTATACCAGTTATCTTTATATGAAATCCCCAAGAGTGTCGAGTTGTCGTTGGAAAAGTTGATTAGGGATTTTTTGTGGAACAATAAGGAAGGGTAAATAAAATTTCATTTGATTAAGTGGAATGTGATTTGCTCCCTGAAAAAGATCGGGGGGTTGGGCATTAAGGGCTTCAAGTTGTCAAATGTGACCCTGCTAGGGAATTGGTTATGGAGATTCAGAGAAGAGGTCAATTTTATGGAGGAAAGTGATTAAGACAAAGCATGGTTAAAAGATTCATGGATGGGGAAGTAAGGAGGTGAAGTCTCTTTATGGGTGAAGTTTGAGGATAGGTATTATGAGTGTAGGTCCTCATTTTAGGGAGTCGGTGGCCTTTACTTTTGGGAGTGGTGGCAGGATTTGCTTTTGGGACGATATGTGGCTCGACAATTCTCCACTAGCCATATAGTTCCCGTTACTCTACGATCTGTCCTTGAAAATTGATCTTCCCATTACTGCCTTCTTGAACCGATTTGGGAATGATTTTTCATGGGATTTCGACTTCAGAATGGATTCTAATGATTGGGAGATTCAGGAGCTGGCATATTTGGCCTTCAAACTTGATCAAGTTCTCGTGGAGCTCTCGGGGGTTGATAAGAGGGAATGGACTTGTACAAAGGATATAAATTTCTTGGTATGATCTTTCTGTTCAGCGTTGTCCTCACACGGTTTGTCTTCCTTCCCTGTGGGGTCCCATTTGGGGTTACAAAGTACCTTTGAAAGTGGCTTTCTTCATTTGGTTGTTGGCCTATGGAAAAATCATTTCTTTTGATAACCTTATGAGCATAGGCTTTATTGGGCCAAATACATGTTTTTTCTGTAGAGAGAATGGTGACTCGATTGCTCATATCTTGATTCATTGCCCTTTGGTGGCAAAGCTTTGGTTTCATTTCTTGTGCCTAGTGTTGTCAAATGTGGCCGCATATGCGAAATCCAAATAAAAAATTGCATATGCCATACTCGCATATACATGAATATGCTGTCCAGGAAAGTATGCGTTGGCATAATTCCAATGGTAAAAAATATGATTGTTGGACACATGATTTTTTTTTTTGTTTTTGCTTCACCCATTTTCCTATAAATACCCCTCTCCTACTCCCCATACTTCATCTACAACACACTCTCTACTCTCTACTACCTTCTTTAAGCTCCAATCTCTTTCTTTCTTCAATTCTTCTCAAGCCTCTCAACTCTCAAGTTCTCAAGTCACTTACTCACTAGTTACTATTATCATTCATCACTCATTCTCAACTCTCATGTTTTGGTGTATGAACTATGATTTATGAATGAAAATATAGAATTTATGCATTACTTAATTACCAAGTATTTTTCTGGATTTTTTCTGAATTTTTTAGCATTTTTTTTTTTATATTTTTTTTTCTGCATTTTTCCCAAATTGTTTTTTTGCTGAATATGCCGTGGCATATGTGATATGCGATTTTGCATATGCAAACAGCCCATGCTGGTCGCATAGACCATTTGACAACACTGCTTGTGCCTTTTCAAGTGCTCTTGGGTGATTCCAAATTCAGTCCTACCACTTTTCCAAGCTTGGAGCCATAATGCGTTCTCTCTCTGTTTTTCGTTTTGCTTATCGTCGGTATCCCCACCTTTTGGGTGAGACTAATCCCATAGTTACACGCATTGTCCCCTCGGAAAGTCCTACGTGCAACTGGTTGAGTCCAGGGTCAACGGGACCCTGGAGGGTGGCCCCAAGGAATTCATAGCTTTGTGGGGGTTTCGAACACTTGACCTACCTTTCTTGAGGTGCTTATCAAGGCTCTGCTTGCCACTAGGCCAAATCCTTGGGTTGCCATAATGTGTTCTCGGGTAGAAAAAGAACCCTTTGGGCTCTCACCTCTTTTACCATATGCTGGGCCATGTGGCGAGAAATAAATCAAAGGATCTTCCATAGGGTGAGTATTAGCTTTCAAGACTTGGTCATGGAGTGGTTGTTTTTGTAGAGTAAATCTGACCCGGATTTTAAAGGGATGATTTTTGAGGAGTTTGTTTTTAGATGGGAGTCATTGTGCTTGGCTTAGTTTTGCAAGTGTTGCTTTGGTGTACTGTGGCTGGTGATTTCAACCACCGTTTTCTTTGGTTAATAAAATTTGTTTACTAGTTTAAAAAAATTGTAGTCTTATGGACCCAAATAAAAATTTAGTGGATTTTAGGAACAAACTCCTTGCATCACTATAATGCTTTTGCGCACTTTTAGGACAATTGGGTTGGATGTAAGGTGAGAGTCTAAGTTTGTTTTGTTTCAATTGCCCTTTGAGGCATGGATACGTCTTTTGTGTCTTTTCAAATCCTGTTGCATATATTTCTAACAAATAGCACATCCCACTTGGCATGTCTCTAATCTTATTCTATGGCTGTGGAGATCTGGGTTGAAATTTGACAATTTGTGGAAAGTGGAAATGAATTGTGCAATCTGATTATGGTTTGGAACCAAGGGGGTGGGAAAGTGGGAATGCGAGAGGCTCATATGGATGTGGGGTTTGTAAAGGTGTTCCAAGGATTCATCCAAAATTTCGTTGGAGAATTGTCTTTAGAGCAGGAAAAGGGAATGAGATTCACTTTTGGGAGGATGTCTGATGTGGCTAGTCATCCTTAAAATCTCAATTTGCATCTCTCTACTCAATTTTTCTAAAGAAAAGTTCCTTAATTTTAAGCTTCAGTGGTCAGAAGGAATCACTCTATTGGAGTCTGCTGTTAGTCTTATAAGTAGTTTGTCATCTATTTGTGCTCCATCAATGTCATTTGATTGCGAAATAAGGATGGTATATATTCTTTTTTTGAGTTCTTTTTATTGATCTTCAAGTCAAAATTCTGCTACTATTGAGTTTATAGCTTCTTTCATTTGGGGTTTTCATGTCTGTCCAAGGCGTCATTTTATATGGTCCGTTGTGTTTTATTGGATTCTTACAATGGATCATCTTATTTGTAAGGGAACCATTTTGATTGCCTAATGTTTCATGTGCAAAATTTGAGGTGAGAACAGTCATATCATATTTAGTCCATTGCAACATATAACTCATTCCACTTGGATTTTGTGTCTTTTGCAAATCAGTTGGGCTTGACCAAAATTGTTACACTTTCTATTACAATGTTGGCAGAAATGTTATTTCTTGGTAGGAAAATGATTCTTTAGTTTTTGGTCCCAATTGTGGGGAATTTGCCAACGTAGAGCGTATCATTATCACCATAACTAATTTATATTGGGTGCAAACTAGTCTAAGATCTCAAGGGAATTTTCTTTGAAGAAGAAAGGAAACATAATCAACTTGAATTCAAAATACAACAGTTGAGGACCTCTTCAAATAAGGAAGAATATCTAATTCATATATGATGCTGTAAACTCTCTTCTTCCCAATTATTGACAGGAAAATTTCTCTAGGAATTCCTGGGGCCAATGATTTTGTCAAAGAATTTCAAATAGTTGGATCCATCTATGAAATTTTCTACATAAAAACTTAAGCTCCATCAATGTTTAAAATCGTTTGATCAAGTTATTTTTTAGTTGTCTGGCTATTTTTGGAGGATCCAAATAAACTAACCTACACACCATTTTCAAAACATAAATGTAGGTAAAAACATTGATAAAAGGCAACACTATTGAAAAATAAACCAACCATCAAAATATTGGTTTTTATTCCATGGCAATTATAATAATCAACCACAAAGAAGTGGGGACTGCCACATAACATTAAGATCTTAAATACACAACTATATAATAACTCAAAATTGCAGGGTCTTTCCATCCTAATTCATCTGAGGTCTGTCCATGTTCCAGGCTTTCAGGTTCCTTATTGTTATGTTCTCAGTCCCATTGTTGAATGCAAACAAATGGGCATCCTTTCCTGCTGCGAGAGTCGGATAAACCCTAGATGTGATGCATGTTTTCCCTCCAGCACCAAAACTTTCCACAACTGAATGATCAATCTGTAACAACAACAACAAAAAAAATTTAAACCAAAAACGAGAACATCAAATGTACTTGAAATACATGAAACTGTAAATTGTAACGAAACAAGGATAGAAAGCCATACCAAACTCCTAAGGGAAAGCTTTCCATCATCTAAGTTAACATCTACAAAACCTCCATAAGATGGTTTGTATAGTCCTGTTTCTCTTAAGGAGGACCTATTTTTTTATACATCAAGAGATGGAGATCACAAGGCAGTTAGTAGATTAAAGTGACATGGTTTTATATGAAAAAGTTTATTGAGTTAAAGAGAATCTAAATGGAGCTTAAGACGGGCCGGGTTTGGGGTGGATCTGAGTATCTGTATTTGGTTCTGATTTTTTATTTATCTGGATCCGAATCCATATCCAAATCATTTTTCTTTCTTTAAATCTGTATTTGATCCGACCTGACCAAATTGCTTGATTCGAGTTGGTCAGGTTTGATCATTTTGGACTGTTCAACAATATTTTTGCTATATTTCTTTTCTAGTTACTATACTACTCTATTTTACCATTATAATTGTTTTTTATTTTATAAGAATTCATGTTATATTAAAGCAGTAGAAAAATGATATTTTGAAATATATTTTTGAAGCAATATATCATTCGGATCTTAGTGGATATAGGGATGCACCCAATTTGGATCCAACTCGGATCGAGGGACATCAACCCATATTCGACCCATTTTTTTTATTTGGGTATACTCCGGTGAACCAATACCGCTAAAATCGGTTTCGGACCTCTCGGATATCAGATAAAACCCCACCCATTTTAAGCTCCAAATCTACAAGAGATTATTAACTAACCTTTTACCACCAGAGCACATGAGAACTACATGCTTGTCCTGAGCTTTGAAAACCCTGAAGAAAACAGCAGTATATTCCTCTAGGTTGTTGGAAGCCAAAGTTAACAAGCCAAAGGGCCCGATACCACCTTGAACGGAAGCATCCTTAAGACCGCAGACCAGTTCGGCGTCGACCCAAGTTGGATCGAATGGTTCTGCTTCTTTTAAGCTTGGTATATGGAACGTTACTTCAACGTCGGCCTTTGAAGAACATATAAGTACCCAATGAGTGAAGGAAACTTAGACCCACAAAAAAAAGAAGCTACATTTTGTGAAGTTAAAACAGAATTCAGAGGAGGTATTTAAGAAACATACCTGTTCAGGATCAATTCCATGAACTTCAACAAGTCCCCCCTTCTTGAGGTCTACATCGCTCAGCTCAACTTTGTGTCCTCTTAGAGTTTTGATTTCTTCGACTGGCCATTGTAGGAGCTGTTTTCCACCTTTGTCAAGCCACACTGTCCTTGGAATTGCCTGTAAGACATGTACTTAATGTCAACTAATCATCATACAGTGGTCCAAAATGTACTAAACACTTCTACCCAAATCGAGGAACATAGGCAATTTTTATATTTTGGATTTTAATAATATATATATATATATATATATAGGGTCCCTATCCGTGGCCAACAGTTTGGCAAACATTTTGGCAAACACTTTTTCAAAACATGGGTTAGAGGTCTTGGAATGGGCTGATTTTTGGTGAGGATGATCTCTACGGTGAGGAGATCATCCTCACCAAAAATCAGCTCATTCCAAAACTTCTAGCCCCATTTTACAAGTTGAAAAATCGTGAACCGTCCATTTTTTGTAAACCATTTTTGATGAGGTTAGAAGTTTTGGAATGAGCTGATTTTTGGTGAGGATGATCTCCTCACCGTAGAGATCATCCTCACCAAAAATCAGCCCATTCCAAGTCCTCTAACCCATGTTTTGAAAAATGTGTTTGCCAAAATGTTTGCCAAACTGTTGGCCATGGATCGCTACCCATATATATATGTATGGATATATGGGCAATTTCAACAGCCAACAAACAAAGCCAACATTTTGTCTTGTATGGGTTAGAAGTTTCGAGCCCATCAAAAGTGGTTTACAAGTTGAAGAATCGTGGACTGTTAATTTTTACCACTTTGTAAACCACTTTTGATGGGGTTAGAGGTTTCGGAATGAGCTGATTTTTTGTGAGGAATATCTTTTGTTTGCATTTATTATGTAAAAAAAACAAGTATTTATTATGTAAAAATACCAACATATCCTTATCTTTTTCACTAAAAGACAAAATAGATAAGGGTATCATTGGAAAGTGAATGTGGTGGATAATGTTAACGTCCATATGATGTCTTGGACATTAGCATTATATATATGGGTCTCGTTCAACAACAAACATTTTGGCAAAACATTTTTCAAAACATGGGTTAGAGGTTTTGGAATGGGCTGATTTTTGGTGAGGATGATCTGTACGGTGAGGAGATCATCCTCACAAAAAATTAGCCCATTCCAAAACTTCTAGCCCCATGTTTACAAGTTGAAAAATCGTGGACCATCCATTTTTTGTAAACCATTTTTGATGGGGTTAGAAGTTTTGGAATGGGCTGATTTTTGGTGATGATGATTTCCTCATCGTAAAAATCATCCTCACCAAAAATCAATGAGGAAATCATCATCACCAAAAATCAGCCCATTCCAAAACCTCTAACCCATGTTTTGAAAAATGTTTTGCCAAAATGTTTGTTGTTGAACATTTCCCTATATATATATATAGATATATATATCCAATCAAACAGGAAGTTCATGGTTTCAGGATTGTGGGGATCATAGAGGTATAGGGAGAAATCTCAGACTAATATCTTTTTCAAGAGAGTGAATTGCCCTCATCTCATCCCTGAACGTCGGCACTAACGAATCACAAAATCTTCTTGTGTTCAGTGTGATATCTAACTTTTAGTACCTTGGTCATCGGATCTAGGGTTTCTCATTACTTATATAAAAAAAAAAAAAATCTAGGGTTTCTCATTCACATCAACAATCATTCCAAAAAAGAACACCATGAACAAAAATAAACACAAAAGTATTAACTGATCAGTGTGTCTGACAAGTTTACCTGAATGCCAGCCCAGCCCTTTTCATTATCGTCTTTCTTAGTATCAGACTCGTTCGCCCATCCCCACAAAATCCTCCTATTCTTCCCAGCATCGAAGAACGTTTTAGATGCATAGAAATTCCCATAGTCATACCTCAACCCCATAGAATTATCAGCCGAAGTGTTATCAGGTACGTATCGATCCTTCTTCTGAAAATAAGTACCAATTGTGTAGTACTCGAACCTTCTTAAATCAAGGCTCACCTTCAAAACATGCCTAACGTGATTCCCTTCTACCGATGTATCTATTCCTTTATTCTCCCCATTCAACGCGACAGGATAGAAATCGGGACACTCCCACATACCCGTATTTGGTGCAGAGTGGATCGGATGTTTCGCTAAAGTCCAATTAACAAAATCTCTACTCCTATATAATAGAGCCATGCCCCTATGCTTCCTCAGGTTCCCAACCAATACTCTCCAATGCCCATCTTTGCCCAACCACGCTGTTGTGGGGTCTCGAAACGCGCTTACATTCAGTCCATTGTTTGGTTGCATCAATGGGTTGTAATCGGGCTTTGTCCATTCCCTAAGGTACGGATCTGATAAGTTCTTCGGAAATGCAATGTTCTGTACTTGCCTATGCTGTGGGTCGAGGCCAGTGTAGAGGATCGCAGGTTTGTTGTCGGGAGGGAGGATGGTGGCCGAGCCTGACCAACACCCATTTATGTCAAATGGCTTGGAAGGGTAGATCGCTGGTTCGAGTGGGATCCAATTGATCAAATCCTTAGATATGGAATGGGCCCACACAATGTTGCCCCACACAGCACCCTTGGGGTTGTATTGGTAGAAAAGATGGTAGATGCCATTGTAATACATAGGGCCTGTTTCATTTGTTGGAATCAAATTGAAGAGAAAGAATTATTATAGATAAAATGTGGATAAAAAAAGAAAAGACTAATAATTCTTAGATTGTTAACTTACCATTTGGGTCTGTTGGTTCGTTTGTCGTCGCAAAAATTAGAATGCCATTCAATGAAGGAAAGAAAGACAAATAAGTCAGACACCGTTGCAGTTGAAAAAACAAGAAAAATAAATTCAGCTTACCGACAACAGAAACAACAACAACAGCAACAACAAGACGGGAGGCGGGGTTCATGACACAATTCTTATACATTTTGGTTCAAGCTTAATTAAGTTCAACTTAGCAAATGAATAAAGATTTTACTGAGGTGCACCTCCCTAACCAATGCACCAAAAACTCCCATGCAATAATAGTGCAGAAAATTAAACTCTTACTTCACAGGGAATAACAAACAAATGATAATGTTTCTTTTCTCGAGTACTATTTGAAATTTAGAAGAGCTATGTGGAAAGCCTACTGAATTGCTGGAAAAAATAAATAAATTTGGTCCTACTTATAAAATGTGGAAATGGGAGCAAATGAGTTTCGATCGGAGACGAAACAAGAAAAATGGATTTTGATTCATTCAACTTCTAAGACAGTGTGCTCATCAGCTCTAGCCTTGAAGATGTGGATCATCCAAGGCACCTTAATATGGTGTACTCCTACTACTCCTTACGAGAATAGATAAGGCGATTTAGGTGATATCCAATGTAGATCCAACTTCCAATTTAATATGGTGATTTAGGTGATGTCCAAGGGGGCCACGATGGCTCATCGTTTATTCAGAATCCATAAATCCCTTATCAATGTATAATAGATAACGATCTCTCGAGCCCCAAACCCAAAACCTAAAACCCAACTCTCTTTCAACATTTGCCGATATGCAATCCAACACGGATAACCATTTTCTTTAACAATCATATATCCTCTAAATGGAAAAAAAATAAAAAAGAAAACAAATAGAATTCAATTTTTCTGGTTTATGTAGAATGTTGTGGAGTATCATGGCATATATCGAAGTCTTATTAAAAAAATTAGGATTAATGGAACAAAGTTAGCTTCATTATTTAATTCTATTTAAAAGTATCAATGAAACAGAATATCAAAACATATCTTAGAAGATGAATTTTTTTTTTTTTTCTGTACCAATAACTAATCCGATGTCATTCTGCTATTTTTGTTCAGGTTTGGAACTGAATCAAAACAAAAATGTGAAAAAGACAAGGGAAAATTACTTGAAAGACCATCGCGGAAGGACTTCTTTCTAAATAGTCCCTAAGTTTTCAGGGGTTGCTTGGTAGGATATTTAGTAAACTTTTTTTTTTTTAAAATGGTCCTTGGACCTTATCTCCCACATTTCTCACAATTGAATACCCTAATCATTTGAAATCATTGTTTTCATCCAAAAATTGGATTTTTGACACTTCAATTGAGTTTCAATGATTTCATTTTGTCAAAAAGAATTTACGAAAGAAGAAAAGTCATTTTCAAGAGTTTTTTCAAATATTGTGAACATGTATACAAAAAATTAGAGTTTTTTACTTTTTTTTTTTTTTAAATTTTTGGATGAAAATCAAACAATAATGATTCTTTTGGGTTGAAATCATTTAAACAAGTTGTTAGCTCAAGTTTTTAGTTGATCTTTCTATGTATTTTAGTTGGTAAAGCTTGAAAATTGAAAATGGGTGTATTTTACCAATGATGAGTTCATCATTTTTTATTTAAAAATGTGGTGAACTCGACAATAAATAATGGTGAGTTTGACAGTAAAAAATGTGAACTTGATATTAAATAAAAAAAAACGTCGAGTTCGATGGTAAAAATTATGAACTAGACAATATGAGGGACCATTAAGAAAGAAAAAGTGTACAAAACATCCCATCAAGCTAAAGTGCAAAACTTCGGGCATATTTAAAAATAAACCCTTCAACGAGGGTCCTTTAAGTAATTTTCCAAAAGACAAAGCACATAAGATTCTATTTTTAATAATATACTAAAATATAAAACAATATGACTAAGGGGGTCCACTAATAGGTGAAAGTAATTGTGTCGCCAGAAATCAGTTGGAGCACACCAACCTCAGATGCCGGATAATTTTTTATTACGTATTTTTAGAAAGGTAATTTAGTTAGAGAAACCCTTTACTTAATGAGATAGTGAGGAATTAGGGCTTACTAAGCCTCATCGATAGTCCATAAAACTTCGAGATGTATAGAACAAGACCTCGAGTTTTGTTATGCATCTCGAGAATTTATTTTACAATTCTCGAGGTCCTTTTGTTGGTGGACGAGGTTTAGTAAGGCCTTTTTTCCTCATTATCTTAATAAGACTAGTTGGACTCATTTAGTTAAGGAAAATGTGTGAAACGATGTCCGTTTCAATTTTACTCCAACACAATCTTGAGTTAAACTCTTATTATATTCATGAGTTGTGATAATGTGACGCCCCTATGCCCTCCATCACAGAATCGTATATCATTTGCCTCGAGATACACAAGAACAAAACTTATGATTTTACGTATTCCGATGCAAATGATCTACGGTTCTGTGATAGAGATGTATGTGAGAGGGGGCCTCAAAAAATTATTATCTCTTACCTCTAATCTTACAATTTTGGATATATTCCAATTAAAGAAATATTTAGAATATATCAAATAAGGATATAACTATAATTAATTAATGAAAAGAATTTAATGAACATAAATTATCAAATTTGCTTTTTTTTTTTTTTTTTTTTTTTTTTTATGAAATAAAATTTTATAAGAAATGTAGATTGTTTTTTTGGATAAATACAAAATTTTATTAAAAAAGAAGGGTCTTCCTGAAAAAGGGCAAGATTAATATTTACTAAAACAGTCAAATGCATCACACTATAATAATTATTCATACCAAAAAGTTGCGAACATTTACATTTTTACCCTTTTATGTGAATTACATATAACTAAGGGCATAAAGGTAAATTCACCAAATTATCCATATAATGACCTATTTTGGTAATTTTCCAAAAAGTAATATATGGATAAGAATACGGGGTCCATCAATGGGTCCCATTTAACAACAATCAGGTCCAGATGGAACATACATTCAACAAATGGCATAATAATAAATTCATAAAATCATCCAGATAATAACCGTAGAAAACTGTTTTGGTAATTTTCCTAAAAAGTAATATAAGGCTAAGAATACGGGGTCCACCAATGGGTCCCATCTAACAACCATCAGATACAGATGGCGTCAATGATCTGTTTCTCATTGAAACCCAAAGATCAACCCAATTTGATTATCTCACATTTTCTCAGTAAAATTAATTTTCTTTCACACCAATCAAGATTACACCATTAGTGATAAAAAAAATTGATTTTTTTAACGGCTGAGATCAACCCATTATTCTAATAGCTTGGCTAAATAGGGGACCAATGGATCTAACATAAATTCTGAAGTAAAAAAAAAAAAAAAAATGTAATAGAAAACTATGTTCAAGTTACAGAGGTACGGTACCATGAACTACCTGGCGCATGTTAGTGTTTCTTAGCCATTCAGCAAGATTACGACTTGTAAGGTAGATAATCTTGACGGTGCATGTTAGCACAGCCCTAAAAATTAGGGATGGATGTGCATTACGCACCCTCTAATAATAAAAAAAATTACTGAAAAAAAAAAATTACTGACCGTTGATCCAGTTCCTCGGGGGTTGAAAATGGTACCCTGTTCTTTGTTCTTCGATGACTGTTTCTACCATAAGAGATTGGTATTCTGGGTAAACCTTGTGAGATGCTTCGACGCCATTGTTGCTTATGAGATTGAAAGAGAAGATTATTACAATCCAAACCGGAACTCTCGAAATCGCCATTGGCGAGAGTCGATAAAGAGAGAGAGAGAGAGAGAGAGAGAGGTTTTACAATAATAATAATAATTTTTTTCAAAAAGGGTGTAAAAGAAGAAGTATTTATAGGAGAGGAGTTAGGAGATAAGTTTGACATTGTGTCCAATATATAGAAACGGGACTCTTGGAACCCTTTATTTTTTAGTATAATTCTCGCGATATTTTCGTTTAACTTGTAGATCTAGTACTTCTCGCAGTTATTTTTCTATCAGACTCCAGTTTTCCATATATCATATTATCTGACTTAGTCCTTGGGATACATTGTCAAAATAGTCAGCCTCACTTGACTAACTAAGTAAGATTCCACGGAATCTAAAGGTTGTTGTGTTGGATTGCAAATATGGTAATCTGTGTGGTCCTAGCGATCCTTGTAAGATTTGAAATCTTACTACATTGGTAAGAAAAGTGTTTTTCTTGTCAAAATCGCTAAGTCATCCATCGGAAACTTTATTATCTTCTTAGAGTTGGGTGTTGTAATTGGGAAAGAGGAAATCTATTTGCACCTCAACATTTTTACTTATTACGTCTCAATTTCTTAAATTCTTTATCAAACCCATAAACATCATTAACAAAAAGAGTCGTGCTGGGGGTGATACAGGATTTAGTGTGATTCTCACAATTTTGACTTGCACATGCATAAATAACCATAGATGATTTTTACTTGTATCATAAGGAAACACATTTATGGTTATGTGCACATCTCATGTTAGACTTCTGAGAATTGCAATAAATTCTTTTTGTCATTTCAATATTTTTCGAAAGAAAAATCTAATAAGAAAAAGGAAAATGCTGAAATGATACAAAGGAAACACAAGGGTGACAAAATTGATGTGGGGGTGCGCAGATAACCGTAGATGCTTTCGTATCTTACAAAAAAATATTTACAGTAATGTGCACGACACCGCATCATTTTGTTGACCCTATGTCTCCGTTTGTGTCACCCCAACACGACTTATAAAAAAGCTAACATAAGTCATTTAAATAAGATGATAATGGCATGAAATACCACTACTCACAACAACTCATCAAAGTGATCGAATATTCATATCAATATTGATGTCATGGTCTTCACTCTTTGAATTCTCTCTTCTAAATATAGGAAAATATCAAACCTAATGTTCTCTTTTAAAGGGAGAGAATGCTAAATTACTAATCAATCCCCCTCTATTATATTATTGTTACTAATTTTCAATTTAGTAGAAATGTAATAACTAAAAGTTGGAGTCCACACATTTTGGGTATGCTAAGTAGAAATGTTCAAATTATGGAGTTACGGTTTTACATGATCAAATTATCACTACCATCACCACGTTAAAATATATATATATATATGTTTATCTATTCCATGACCATAACTTGGTCATGGAATAGATAAACATATCACTCCTGGTATGAATTGATTATCTACAATCAAATAATTTTCGATCAATATTACTAGTTTATTATTGTTAAAAAAAATATTTAATATATTTTGACAATTGAAGTATAATTTACCTTTTATGTTTCAAGCTGTAATTATTACGACATTTTATATTTTTCACAATTATACTATTGTAGTTTTCTAAGTGCAATAATCATTAATATTTTTTTAAGATATAAATAATCAACAATTTTTTAAAAAAGAAAAAATATTTATATAATATGACATATGGTATAGGGGTGTCTATTAATGGGTACCCATTCAATTAGAATTAAAATTGATTCTCTTTTTATTGGAATCAATTAGTGTTAGGTAAGACACAATAGATCCCTTTTATCGTTCCGTGGATCCATTGATTTGAGAATTGGAATCGAAACTGAATCAAAACTAACCCATTTACATCCTTAGAATGGAATGATGTTTTACATGAAGTGGATTTTTATGTCATCTTTAATATTTTTGGATTAAAATTTCAACTCCAAACACCTGCATGAGATTTTTTTTTTTTTTTTTGGGGTGGGGGGAGGTTTGTTGTTGTTAGTGGACATAATAAATAATGTGTTTGTATCCTTATTTAAATTTTGTTAATGGGTGTGTTATTAAAAAAAAGTTGGTGCGATTTTAGAATGAAATTTAACCGTGATTCTAGTGAAATTAAACTAGGAATCTAGCAGATACAGACTTGGTCAGGTTGTGATCCCGTGTGGAACAGCTGTACGAAAATTATGTACAGTAAACCTTCTTCTTTCTACACATGGCTCTAATTTATGGGTCCGTCTTCCAAGAGTCATTTGACCATAAACTGAGCAGTATAATATGGTGCATCGAATGTACAGTATCAACTGTACAATATCTGTTTTAACTCCCTCTCCTTTTATTGACAGGTTGTAGCATAAAACTTACAAATACCGAGTACCGAGTCCCGACCATATAGATTACAGGTTGGATGTTTATCGTAATAGTAGTTAACCAGGTAGACTTTTGGTTACATTTATCCTAATAGTAGTTATTGTAGGGTAATAATTTTGAGGTACCCCTCTCAATTTTTGTAAAAATTAGAGATACCTCCAGAAATTACAAACTAATGACATATCTCTTGACTTTGGTCTTCCATTAAGATTAATATAATATGACTGAAGTGCCCTCTTCTTCAACTTTCACAAAAAAACCCTTTATCCCTCTTCCCAACCTTAACTCAGAAAAGATTTAAAAAAAAAAAAAAATTCATTGTATCTTGATCGTTATCTTTGATTTGAAAATTCTATATCCTTCAATCTTAAAATCTCAAGAATAAGATATGAATTTTAGGAAGATTGGAGGCATTGGGTTTTAGGGAAAAATGTGAAAGGTTTTTGTCAAGATGAGGTTAATGAGTTAAGAAAGAAAGTTATGGCTATATGCATTTTTTTAGTTTTGGGGAAAATGAATTTGTTTATAGGAAAATGAGTTTGTTAGGAAACTAACTTCTGATATTTGATTGAGAAAATATCAATAAGAGAGTTGGATTTTAGTTTTGGGGGTGAGTGTGTTATCATGTGAGAATAACAATAATAAACTCATTTTCTTTGGGGGATTGGGTAAGAATTTTCTTGTTGAAGGGACACATAACATTTTGTGGAGAAATGGATTTCTATAGAAAAAAAATCAAATCATACATCTGAAATTTGTATTTTTCAGGAATAAATATTTTCCTACCAAATTTCCTCTAAGGATATGTTTGATTGCATGGAAAGTGACTTTTCATGAAATTTGAAATCCATGGAAAAATAGTGGTGAAAAATAGGTAGGGTTGGAAAATCAAATTCTATTGTTTGATTATACTTGGATAAAATAATACAAAAATTATATGGAAAAAAAGAAGAAGAAAAATGAGAGGAGGAGGAGGAGAAAAAAGATGAGAGGAGAGGAAGGGGAAGAGGAAGAGGGAGGGGGGAGAATGTGGTGGTGGTGGTGGTGACGGCGGTGATGATGGTGGCGGTAGAGGTAAGTGAGGAAGAAGATGATGAGAAAGATGAGGGGAGAGCGTGGTGGTGGTGGTGATGGCGGAGGAGATGTGTGTGTGTGTGTGTGTATGAGAGAGAGAAAGAGAGAAAAAGAGAGAAAAAGTGGTTGGAGATGGTGATGACAGTGACGGCAACGAGGTTATTGTGATGGTGGTAGTGATGGTAGGGAAGAAGAAGATATGAGTGTGGAAGAATTGATGATGGAAAATTTGGGTGGATTTCACTTTCCCACCCATATAGGTGGGAAAGTGACATCCATGTTTTGGTGGACTTTTTGGTTGAGGTAGAAAATGAATTTTCATTTCCATGTGCAATCAAATACTTGAATGTCATTTTCCACCCTATTTTCCATATGCAATCAAACATACCCTAACAGTCATATAGTGGTTCTTAAAGACATCTTTAATTTTCACCAAAACCAAGAGTGTTTACTCAAAATAACCCAGTAACCAAGCAGACAACATCAGTCTATTAGAATCTTTTGTACGACTGGTGTAGGATATTCTGAACTTTTGTGGTTTATGAAGTCTACCTCTTTAATTTCATACTTTATTGCTTTATCTCACATGGAACATTAGACATCAATGTTAGGGGACTTGAAAAGGATGTTGTTGTAGGTACCAAATTTTTTAAGAGACTTTGCAACTCTCTAAATTATTGAGAAAATCCCTAAAATCACATTTGGGCCTTTACATTTTAATTAGGACTCATGGATTGCCTTTCTAAAAACGGAGGTTTTGGGTCTTCATAGATAAAGCCCATGGTCCAAAATAAATGTAAGTGAAGTATTGGGCCACACACCCAAATAAATGAGTTTGACTCACCAAAAGTCCATAAAATCTTTTAAATCAGATTTGGACGAGTTTGACTTTTAAATAAACCAATCAAAGTCTTTCAAATTGGGGCATAATTGAAAAACTAAATTCTCTTTAAGCCTATAAATACCAAAGCCTCCCTTATTTTAAAAAGATCAGGATCATTTTCTCTCAGAAGACAGAACCTCTGCCTCCAGAAAAGAAGAAGCTTTCAAGCCATCTTCCATAGATAAAACAAAGTTCTTCAAGAGATTTGGATTCCAATTAGAGAAAAAATCAAGTCTAAAGTCTTTTTTTAGAAATCAAAAAATCTTTTTTAATCGATAAAATGCAAAGTCTAGAGAGAAGAAAATCTACAGAAATCTCTACATAAGATTAAGCACAAACAAAGTCACTGTCAAAGCAGCATTCTCACCCAATTATGCACGAAGCCTAGAGAGAATAAAACTACACTAAAGCTTATGATATATGGGAAATTTTATTGTGAGAAACTTTCGTAATTGGGCCAATTCTAATTTCCTTCATTTGAATGCAGAAAATCACAAGTTATCGAAATTCAAATTACGAAAGTGCCATCATCCCTATTTAAAGTTGAATTTTTTTTTCTCTTCGTCTTTTAATCGAAATGTATGAGCCTTCTCTATCTAATAATGATTTTCAAATCAATAATAATGTTATTTTCAAAGGATGAGCGTTGTAAAAAATATTGTAACAAATTGTTGTCCCCTGTTCTTGATCCAATATTACCAAAGGTGTGAGATATCACTCTTTTTAGCTTTTTCTTACTCCACTTGCTTTCATTCCTATCTAAGTTTTCAACATTGTTGTTTAATGCTACTGTCGACAACAAGTTTCACGAGCTATCTCGAAATGCGTGAAATTAGATTGTAAATAATTTTTTTTATATTGATTTTTGATAAAATGGTACATATCTTAGTACACTATCAAAAATGTGTTTTCCTTTGATTAACAATCAAATAGAAAAACAAATGTGACATGTGGTTTTGTCCTCAATGGGTTTCACGCTTGATTAATTGGGAAGGATATTTGGATTTGTAGATGTTGGCTTGGTGTTTGATCTTCTGTGGTATCTTTACGTGATGTGATCCAAGGATCCTCCCAAATGGCCTAAGCTTTGATATTTATAAACTCAAGGTAGGTGGACAATTTCAATTATGCCCATAACTTAACTGGATTTTACATAATTGGTTTAAATAGCATTTGATTATTGATCTGACCTATTTCAGTGTGTTCTAGAATTAACCATGGGCTAACCCATTGGTTGGGTGAATGGCCCAATATCTAAGGTGGACACTTGAACTTTTTTGAAAACGGGCTTTATCTTCGAAAGCCCAAAATCCAAGTTAAAGGAGACCAATCCCTATTCAAAGGGCTCAATGTAAGGTGTGTGAACCCATTTATGACTCCTATGGGCTTTTCTTCATTTATGAAATATGTAAGAACTTCCTTAAAATTTGCATGCATACAACTACTTCAAGAACATCATCACCGTTTGAGTTCTCATGAATGAATCTTGTGCCTCCATTCAATTTTGCCTAAAATCAAGTTTTTACCATTGTAAGTTAGATCATAAAAACCCTCACTACCTTAATCCAACCTTGAACTTGCACGTACTCTCTTATTAGAATTAATTAGGGCAAATTAGCATTTTGTGACCAAATTTTGACGAACTTACAATTCTGGCTTACTATTCATTTTAATTACCAAAACATGATCGTGTGAAATAGCAGGTTTTTCAAGTGAAGAGATTGCAGGTTTGAAGTGATTCCCCCCCCCCCCCCCCCCAAAGAAACCTACGAAATTGCACTTTAAGCCTGCAAAATTGTCACTTTAAAATCTCTAACATTGTTTTAAAATGAACAATGACCTGGAATTGTAAATTCTTCAAAATGTACACCATCTTTTACTATCACCACACAAATTGTGTGCAATTCTTTGGTGATTTACATAAGAATTGGTGTGGCATTAGTAAAAGTTGGTATGGCAATAACAACTCTATTTTTTAAAAGTAAAATGTTGTTTTATTTAGGCATAAACATCACATGTGTATTTGAACTTATGATGTGGGGAATCTTTTAAAACATAAAAAAAATTTGATCTAGGCCATCAATTCAGCTTGATGTGACGCAAACTTAGTTTGAATTGCTTTTCTTCGTGACGCTATGAACATAATAGAAAATATTTAAGAATCTTAAAAAACTACTTGTAAAAAAAAAAATACTGCATCACAGAGGTACTTAGACCAAGTGTCCACTCCAATTTGGCTCTTCAGCCTGTTTGATTCAAGTTTCTACTCATACCACAGGTTGAAAAATCCCTCCTAGGCCTTTTTTTTTGTTTTGTTTTTGGAATAAGTTATCTCTTGCGGGTTGGCTAAAGTCCATTGGGATTTGTCCAACCCATGGGGCAATCTTATCCATCAGAACTAATTCTTGAGTGTCAGGCTTTATCCAATATCCGATTACGTGATACCATTTAAGCAGCCACATTGCTATAGAGGGGTATATAAAGACTTGAAGTCAGGATTTGGGGAGTATACCCAATCCCTCCCTACCTCAGCTAATCCCTGGTGAGTTCCAACCTAAGTCTTGGATAAGCAATTTTATCTTATAATAAATTAAATTATTATGGTCTAATTAATTATGTATTTAACTAGTTCAATAATTGTATGATATACCGTTCAAAAAGTAATAATTGTGTGATGTACCTACATTCTTCTATAGATTCACATAGTGAAGCAAATCTCGGGGATTTTTTTGGAAAAATTACTTAAAGGACCCTCGTAGAGGGATTTCTTTCTAAATAGTACCTAAGTTTTCTGATTTAGTTGAATAGGACATTTAGTAAACTTTTTCTTTCTAAATGATCTCTGATGACCATTTTCACCATTTTTGGCATGTGAAATGTCAGAATTGCCCTTTCATTGATTCTTGATGATATAGAGCCTTAGAAACCCCTCTAATAGATCGATATTACTCTCAAACCCCTCTAATAGATCGATATTACTCTCATGCCCTCAAGTTCTTCTTACCAATCTACTCTACGATAAAATTGACTCAAGAGGTAAGTTTTTAAATATTTTTTTTATACTTGTTTTCTATGAATATAATAGATCTAGGTCAAAACCCAAGTAAATAGATGGTTTATAAAGGGTTTACGATTTATTCATTTCGTTTCATTTTTTTGTTTTGATGAAAAAATTGTGTTGGAACCCAAAACTGCAAAATTGAACAAAAATCAGTTACAACGTCGAGTTCATACTAATACTATTATGAACTCGATGGTAATTTAATTACCGTCGAATTCGATACTAAATAATATTATTGAACCCGATGCTTTTTTAATTACCATTGAGTTCGGTATTAAATAATATTAAAACCGTCGAACTCGGTTCTAATTAATATAGATTTTTTATGCAACTGTACCTTTAGTGAATGATCACATCCACTTTAACTTTTTAATTAAATGACAATTCACCTCATGTGTTCTATATAATAATTATTTTTTTATGCAATAGGAATCATAACATCATGTTTGAAAAGAGTTTATATATTATTTTGAGATATGGTGGTAATTTTTCAATGAATGAGGAACATGGTTCCAGGACTTACATTGAGGGTGATGGTAGTTCTGAATTATATCACATACACAACAATAATATATTCTCATCATTTAAAGAAAGAGTTGCTAAAATCACAAATATATCAAAGGAAGATATTTGTTTGAAGTATTCCATGTCTGATAACAACAGAGTTTTGATCAACCTTTCAACGGATAAAACTTTGTCTTCTTTGATTGATTTATGTAGGTTAATAGAAACTATATATATTGTATGTTTTAATTGGATCCACCTCTAAGATTCCAAAGTTCAAAAGCTATAACATCTATGACTTTAATAGAAAGTGAGAAAGCCATTGATAGTTAACAACCACCACGATCAGAAAACAACCAATTGGCCTTACATTTGTTGTTAAAATTTTGGGAAGATAATATTCTTAGCATGGGACAAAAATTTAGTGACAGGGAAGATCTTCATCATGTGTTTAGGCAATACACAATAGCTCACAATTTTGTTATGATCTCCATTAAAAATGACTCCGTTCGGATAATTTCAAAGTACAAAATCGATGGGTGTCCATGGAGGTTACATGCATCAACAGTTCTAATTAATCCAAAGTTCACAATAAAGATAATTACAAATTGACATACATGTGGTGAAATTGCTTCTAAGACTGATCACCCTCAAGCAATCAAGAAATTAGTCTCAAAGTTAGTCATAAGTAAATTGAAAGACAATCCACAATATATAGCATGTGACATACTCAAGGACATAAGGAGAGATTATGATATCCGTCCCTAGTACATCCTTCTCAGCATCACCTTCCCCACCATCACTATTAGCACCACCTACACCACCAGCCTCTAGATCCTTATTTTCCGTAGTCATCTCAACATCCCCTGTACCATCCTCTCTAGAACATCCTCCTCAACCCTCCTATCCACCCCATCCTTTATGTCCTCACTAGCTCCATCCTTCTCAGCATTACCACCACCATCTTCCACCCCTTTATCCTAGAACCACCAACCTTTTCAACATCACCCCCACCATCTTTTTCAGCATTATCCACATCATCATTCCCTCACCCATCCTCATTTTTTTTATTTTATTCAAGTAAAGATACTCTTCCCTCTAAAAAAGTCACATTGTTTTCTAAATAACGAACATTTTTGAAAACTTACTACAAGTTTTATGAGGTCCCTTATTGAATAAGTTTTGAGTCTCTTCACCTCCTTACCATCATCGTCTTCATTCTTTCTCATCTCTTCATCTTTCCTACTCTCCTTAACCTCTTCCTGAACCTTGTTCTCCACAACATCTCCCTGAACCATCTTATCGATAACAGCATCTTCAACACTCATCTCCACAACATACCCCTAAATCATCATCTCCACAACATCCTCTTCAACCTTCATCTCTTCGACATCCTTTATTTCCTCATCAAAAATATCAAAACTCTTTCACCTGCCTTTGCCCCTGCCCTTCCTCTTTCCCCCTCCCTGTACCATTTTCCCTTGCTACCATGCTTCTCCTGAACTTCTTTCACTTTTCCTTTTCCCTTTGTTTTTGTTCTTCTTCTCTTCTTTCCATATATGTATTTTTGTTCCATGTGTAGAAAATTTTAATTTTTTCACCAATCTTGGTTCATCTTCTTTTCCTTATGCCTTCTACAAATACAAAGTATAAGAATTTATCAAAAAATGATGAACAACTTGAAAGCTTCCTCGATCCGCGGGGTGAGCGGATCCGTTTTTGATCCTTGAGGTTTGGGAGTCGCCACCTAGTTATTACGGTCTAAGAACCGAATACTGACTCTAAACGGATAAATAAACTAATCTACTAAAGAAAAATTGAATCCGGGGATCACATTACGGGGTTGGAAGGTGTTAGGCACCAATCCCGCCCGGCCAATACCGGTCTCTACTTATCCCAAATAAGATTACATTGCTAACAATAAAACCTAGATAGAAAAATAACAGAAATTTTACCTTTAATACGCAAAAATCGTGTTCCTTCAGATCCGACAAAAATTGCTCCTTGTATCGTACTCCTTGCTTCATTCTGTCTCCGGATCTGATTTCTGATCTCCGAGGTAAGGTATCTCTTTCTTGGATTTAGACTCTTCGAATTCATTATGGATTTTGGGGTGTTTTTGAAGGGTTTCTACGTGTTTTTCAAGCTAAAATTGAAGTATGGGTGTTAGGTAAGGAGTTGGGGCTCCAAAACTAGGGTTTATGGGAGGGTAGGGAGGTTTTTTGATCTACTTCTCTTAGGGTTTATTATTTGATACGAAAATAGGGTGTGAGGACCTCTATTTATAGATTTTTTTAAGGATTGATTTAGATAGAATTAGTGTTTGATTATAATTCTTTTAGTTAGAGTTGTATTTCAGTTAGAATTATTTTAGGTAGATTTGTATTTTAATTAGAATTGTTTTAGGTAGAGTTATATTTTAGTTAGAATTCTATTAAGTAGAGTTATTATTTAATTAGAACTCTATTAGGATTTTGACTTTTGATATTATTTGATTGACTTTAAGATTTTGACTTTAGTCTTAATTGATTGACTTTAATATCTTGACTTTAATCTTACTTAATTGACTTTAATATCTTGACTTTAGTCTTACTTGATTGACTTTAATACCTTGACTTTAGTCTTTCTTGATTGACTTTTATTTTTTGGAGAACCCCCCTCTATTATATCTTTAATTCTTTGGACCCCCAAATGGAGGGGTCCTTAAAGAAATATCTTACGAACTCTCAACAATTTTGCCTGAGAGCCTGATTGATCGATTTTTTTAGTTTAAAATTTTAAATTTATTTCATTAATATTTTAATTTAATTATTTAATATTTTATTTATTAATTTTGAAATTTTTAATTATAAAAATTGTGAAATTACTGTTTTGCCCTCGGAGAGGACTTTTCTCGTTTTAAGTCGATTTTCGATGTTCTAGGATGTTTTAGAAATAATTTTTCATAAGGAATTCAATGGAAATGTTGGTTTTTATCATTTATGAAATTTTTTGTGTGAAATGGTCGTAAACTTTATGAGGGGCATTTTCGTAATTTTGTCAAATTCTATGAAAATTGGTGAAATAATTTATTTAGTTTCGATTTGTTGTTTTATGTATTCGAAAGGGTTTTCCTAAGCGTAATGTAGGCTCTAGGGATATTTTGATGTTGGGGGTATTTTGGTAATTTGATCATTTTTAGTGATTTTTATCGTGAAGCTTCTTTTTGGTCTACAAGATGATGGTTTCTATGTTTCTGGGGTCATATTTTCCTAGCGTAGCATGATTTCTAAGGTTTTGTCAGTTCGAGATACCTCATTCGAATTTTTGAAACATATCTGGTAACAAAATAAAGCATTGGAATAAACATCCATCATTGGGAACCGTTGCGATCGGGTTGACGAGTTGATTAATCAGGCGGATGTAAAAATGAGGTGTCTACAGATGCCCCTCTTTGGCAGAGGGTTGAAGCAAACTAGATAACAAATCTATTTTGGTAGACAGTGCGATATCCGAATGCCAAAGCTAGTGACAGTTCATTTTGCAGCCTGATTTAGCAATTCGTCGAGGTGTTCGAATCCTTGAGGATAAAACTCTCCCCGAACTAAAAAGTTGTCAGGTCCTTGAGCGAGAGCTCTCACTGACAGTGTCAGATCCTTGAATTATAGAAAATTCTCCTTGACTGATGTAACAACTGTGCAAGTGCGTGATTTAAAATCTATGATAAATTTCAAAAAGTTTAATTTGGAACTGAGTAAAATCTGAGAATAATTTAAGCATAATCTGAGCATAAACTGAGCATAGACTGAGCATAACTGAGCATAATCCAAGATGACCCTTGGCGGCATCTGAGTAAAATCCAAGATAACCTTTGGTGGCAACTGAGCAAAATCCAAGATAACCCTTGGCGGCATCTGAGCAAAATCCAAGATAATCCTTGGCGGCATCTGAGCAAAATCCAAGATAACCCTTGGCGGCAACTGAGCAAAATCCAAGATAACCCTTGGCGGCAACTGAGCAAAATCCAAGATAACCCTTGGCGGCATCTAAGAAAAATCCAAGATAACCCTTGACGGCATCTGAGCATAATTTCGAGAAAACCCTCGGCGGTAACTAAGCATAATTCCGAGAAAACCCTTGGCGGTATCTGGCTGAGTAAAACTGAGACTAAAGGAATAAATCTGGGAAAGAACGATTGAAAATGAATCTAGAAAAGAGGGATTGAATCTGGAAATGAATAGATCTGGAACAGAATGAATGCCCTATCTCGTACGTGAGATAAAAAATTTCTTTTATCCGATCAATTTCAGATGGGGTGGCAGACACCTCTATAAACTCGATGAACTAACTTGACTCAATAGGAAAAAAGTAGACTCAATCCAAGGAAGACATGACCTTGTTGGAAAAAAGGACTCGAGCTAACCCAAATGACTCATGAAAACTCAAGACAAGTACCCACACGAGTTTGATTAGGACTGAGGACTGAGATATTGCTTACAACTGGTAGGATTGAAGCACTATGATCTTTAGAGAACAACTGGGCGATGTTGAGAAATTCTGAGGTCATTTCTGACTGTTGACTTGATACTGACGTTTGTTCTAACTGACTAGACTTATAAGATGATGGACGATTGAGCTTAGGTACAATGATAACCCTTAAACCTCTTTGAAGGTGAATTTAATCAATTTCAGTGTCACCCCCTTGATAACATTTTAAATGAACCCTGAGATTTTATTGAATTCTGTGCACCAATCCATTAAACAATTCATCCATGTTCTGATTATTCAGAAGAAAAATAATTTTACTGCACTCTTGAAAAATATTGACAAATAATGTTTTCATTGAGTAACAATTTCCAACAAATATATTTCAATAATTTTTCATGCAAAAATAGATCTTTTGTAAATCATTTTTTTTTTGAAAAATATTTTTCTTCCTCTTATTTTTTAGAAAACATTTTCATTTAGAAAACTTTTTTTTTTGGAAAGTGTTTCCTTTTGGAAAATCTTATTCTTTTGGAAAATCTTTTCTGGAAAACACTTTTTCTTGGAAAACATTTTTGCTTTGTAAACCATTTTTCTTCTTTGAAAATTTGATTTCTATTTCAATTTAAATGGCCCGGCCCATCATGATTGTTGGATCGGGATGGACTGGGTCATTATTGTAAAAAAAATGGATTCTTTATTGGGTCGGTGCACCCATTTTAATTTTCAAAAATAATATTTTTGATCCTTGAGGACAATCATACACTTTGATCTCATCATTCACATCATTCGCATACATTCATCAATCAAAATGTTCCATTCAATAAACAACCCGGGAACACCCACGATAAGTTCGAGTCGTGACCTACAAGGAAGGTTTCTAGACTCTAAGCTTACTACGTGCAATGCATTTTTATCTGGTCACCCTTGTCCAAGCACACCTATATATCTTTTGATACGTGGTGACTTGGTTTGATATACCATATAGGTGATAATCTAAAATCTCAACTCACTTCTTTGAAGTTTGAAGTAAAAAACAACCAGTTTGATCTCCAGTTGAGAGGTGACGCACAATACTGACCAAGAGCCCACTTAAATACCTCTCGTCTAGAATAGATGTAGTCTATCTCCCTCGTACAGTAGAGTACAGCAGGGCAAGATTTCGCTTAGGCACTGGTTTTGACTAAGAAGTGCAATTGATATACTTAGATTATCTTTTACATACCTATGGGTACGAGTCAAGAGTTGTAACTTTCATAAATGGTTTGGCATCCCACGAGGGGACCAACCATGTACTAGTACTACGTTGGCAATCGGGACATATGACTGTGTGGCTCACAATAGGTCAAAGGCTCAGGTCGCTCCAACTTGGGTGTATCAATATACCTCTCAGAATCACCTGATCGGACTGTATTGATGTCCCAGTTTGATATACCCTAAGGTACGTGACTGGAGTTGTGATTTTCATGAATGACGTTGCATCTCCGAAGAGACCAGGCCATGCACTAGTGCCATGTTAGGTATATAGGACGTGTAAGTGTGTAAAACAGTAAACGTGCATGTGGTGTGTGCAAAACAGGGTGGGGTGTGCCCGGGGCCTTTTCTCAAATAAATGGGCTCATGGCCTAATTAAACCATACAAGCAAAAGTCTTATACCACACAAGTAAAAGCATGCATTGATCAGAAACATATTCATAAGATTCAATTTAAGCTTTGAACATGCACATCTCTAGCATTCATCAATTAGCAAATCAATGAATTGAATAAAGGCCTATAATAATTAATTAGATCTAATCATCACAATAGGCACAGATTTTGTAATTCTCATGGTCTAATCAAAAGTTATTTTGGGGTGACCCTAACCAAACTCAATATTGAAACGTGCACACTGAAAAACCCTTTATTTCTTTATCCAAATCAAATGGATTTGCCCCATTTCCTTTTTTTTTTTTTCCAATCAAAATTATTTTGGGTGATCCTAAAATAATTCAAAATTTCAAGGGATGTCGAATTGAAGATATAACAATGATTGACAAGATGAAGAGGATATTTTTATTTTTTATTTGTCTATGTTAGTGTCATAACATACATCCAAATTTTTTGTTTTAAAAGAATATATATGTATGCTGCTGTAAGTAACATAATTTTTTTTTTCTTTACACATATTGCTGCCAGCAATATAAAACACATGCACCACTCACATTTCAAAAAAAAAATTTATCATTATCATGTGGCTGCTAACACAACCCAACACTCAACCCCTTCTTTTTTTTTTTTTTATGTATGTTGTTGCCTCCAACAACATGTTGCCAACACAACACTTCAAAAATAAAATTTTACGTGTACATTATTGCCGGCAACACACATTTCAGATTTTTATTTTTTATTTTTCTATGTTGCTGTCATAACATACATCCAATTTTTTTTTTTAAAAAGAATATATATGTATGCTGCTATCAACAACATATAAATTTTTTCTTTACACATTGCTACCAGCAATATAAAACGCATGCACCACTCACATTTCAAATTTTTTTTTTTTTTTATCATTATCGTGCGGCTGCCAACACAACCCAACACTCAACCCCTTCTTTTTTTTTTTTACTAATTGAATAAAAGCACATAATCAAATATGGGAAATGTTCAGCAACAAACATTTTGGCAAAACATTTTTCAAAACATGGGTTAGAGGTTTTGGAATGGGCTGATTTTTGGTGAGGATGATCTCTACGGTGAGGAGATCATCATCACCAAAAATCAGCCCATTCCAAAACTTCTAACCCCATTAAAAATGATTTTCAAAAAATGGACGGTCCACAATTTTTCAACTTGTAAATTGGGGCTAGAAGTTTTGGAATGGGCTGATTTTTGGTGAGGATGATCTCTACAGATCATCCTCACCAAAAATCAGCCCATTCCAAAACCTCTAACCCATGTTTTGAAAAATGTTTTGCCAAAATGTTTGTCAAAATGTTTGTTGTTGAACGAGACCCATCAAATATAAGACATTATATTTATTTAAATCAAGAAAAAAAAGAGAAGAACTAACCATAGATCTATCAACACCACAGAGAAATCCTGCGAACACACTCCATATTTTCTGCAACCCAACCTTCAAACTTCAACTTTACGGGCTCTTTTACAGTATATCACGAACTCATAGAGAGAGAGAGAGAGAGAGAGAGAGAGAGAGAGAGACGAAGAAGAGAGGCGTCACCTCTCTGTTGTTTTTTCTCTTTCTCAAGTTGAGAAGAAGATAGAAAAAGTAAAAGAATTTTTTTTTTAATCGCACACCAGCCATTTAAAAAAACGCTGCTATTCCTAATAGCAAATGAGATTTTTTCTTCTCTCTTTTTTTTTTTTCCTAAAAAATGTTACCAACCAAAATAGAAATCTATAGTTTAAGCATCAGCCGTTTTTAAATAAAAAAAACATAGATCTGGTTTGTTTTTTCGATTTGAAACAACTCGCCATTTTCTTCGACAAACAAAAATCGATTAAACTTGAATGGATCTCCAGATGGGCTGTCGATTTGAAGCTCCGTACCTCCTTATGGGAAAAAAACTGGTAATTTCTTCGAGGCAAAGATCGATCCAATGGAGAGACCAAACCGATCGTTCTCTGTTGAGAACAATGATGCTGGGAAGAAGATGATGAACATTGAAATAATGGGGGTTTTAAAGATGAAATATCACTTTATTACAGCCACACCACCCATTACATTAAGCATTTAAGGGTTGGTGATTAAAATCAACTTTTTATGAGGGGCGCACCAACACTAAATAGAACCTTAAAAATCAATTTCTTATTGGGTTTTCTTCTTGCTGCCACTGGACAGCACGTTTTTTTTTTTCTAATTTATTACTTTCGTTGCTTTCCTTTTGGCTGTCAATGGGCAGCACAACTTTTCCTAAAAGCCTAAATATATATATATATATTTTAATTTAAAAACTAAAAATAAATGATGTCCAAGGATCAATCACACACACCTAAAAGAAATATCCTTGTTTTGTTTTGTTTTGTTTTTTTTTTAAATCTACACACGTTTCTAAAAAAAATCAATAAAAAATAAAAATTTCGTCGTCCAACCGTCATCAATCCATCTTCAGTAAAACCATCCCTTTGAAATCTCGCATTATTTAGGACTATTCTGAATTGCCTTTGATTGAATCAAAAGAAAATATATTAAACATGCAAAAGTAGAATATTCATAATCTAAACACACGATTAATAATGGAACCGAAAATGATGACAAAAAAAAAAAAAAGATAAACTAACAACTAAAAACCGTCTAGGTTATTTTCGCAATGCTTCCATACTTGAGATTTTTCAAGTTTGATTCTCAAGGTCCCCAGTGGAGTTGCCACTGAAAGCGCCCTCGATCCGCGGGATGCGCGGATCCGCTTTTGACCTTTGGGAGTTGCCACCTAGTTATTATGGTCTAGGAACTGAATACGGACTCTAAACGGATAAATAAACTAATCTACTAAAGAAAAATTAAATCCGGGGATTACATTACGGGGTTGGAAGGTGTTAGGCACCAACCCCGTCCGGCCAATGCCGGTCTCTACTTATCCCAAATATGATTAGATTGCTAACAATAAAACCTAGATAGAAAAATAACAGAAATTTTACCTTTGATATGCAAAGATCGTGTTCCCTCAGATCCGACAAAAATTACTCCTTGTACCGTATTCCTTACTTCGTTTTGTCTCCGGATTTGATTTCTGATCTCCGAGGTAAGGTATCTCTTTCTTGGATCTGGACTCTTCGAATTCGTTATGGATTTTGGGGTGTTTTTGAAGGGTTTCTACGTGTTTTTCAAGTTAAAATTGAAGTATGGGTGTTAGGTAAGGAGTTGGGGCTCCAAAACTAGGGTTTATGGGAGGTTTTTTGACTTACTTCTCTTAGGATTTATCATTTGATACGAAAATAGGGTGTGAGGACCTCTATTTATAGATTTTTTTAAAGGTTGATTTAGATAGACTTAGTATTTGATTATAATTCTTTTAGTTAGAGTTGTATTTCAGTTAGAATTATTTTAAGTAAAGTTGTATTTTAATTAGAATTATTTTAGGTAGAGTTATATTTTAGTTAGAATTCTATTAAGTAGAGTTATTATTTAATTAGAACTCTATTAGGATTTTGACTTTTGATCTTATTTGATTGACTTTAAGATTTTGACTTTAGTCTTAATTGATTGACTTTAATATCTTGACTTTAATCTTACTTAATTGACTTTAATATCTTGACTTTAGTCTTACTTGATTGACTTTAATACCTTGAATTTAGTCTTGCTTGATTGACTTTAATTTTTTGGAGAACCCTCATCTATTATATCTTTAATTCTTTGGACTCCCAAATGGAGGGGTCCTTAAAGAAATATCTTATGAACCCTTAACAATTTTTCTTGAGTGTCTGATTGATCGATTTTTTTAGTTTAAAATTTTAAATTAATTTCATTAATGTTTTACTTTAATTATTTAATATTTTATTTATTAATTTTAAAATTTTTAATTATAAAAATTGTGAAATTATCGTTTTACCCCTGGAGAGGACTTTTTACGTTTAAAGTCGATTTTCGATGTTCTAGGATGTTTTAGAAATAATTTTTCATAAGGAATTCAATGGGAATGTTGGTTTTTATCATTTATGAAATTTTGTGTGTGTAATGGTCGTAAACTTTATGAGGGGCATTTTCGTAATTTTGTCAAATTCTATGAAAATTGGTGAAATAATTTATTTATTTTCGATTTGTTGTTTTATGTGTTCGAAAGGATTTTTCTAAGCGTAATGTAAGCTCTAGGGATATTTTGATGTTGGGGGTATTTTAGTAATTTGATCATTTTTTAGTGATTTTTATTGTGAAGCTTCTTTTTGGTCTTTAAGATGATGGTTTCTATGTTTCTGGGGTCATATTTTCTTAACGTAGCGTGGTTTCTAAGGTTTTGTCAGTTCGAGATACCTCATCCGGATTTTTGAAACATATCTGGTAACAAAATAAAGCATTGGAATAAACATCCATCATTGGGAACCGTTGCGATCGGGTTGACGAGTTGATTAATCAGGCGGATGCAAAAATGAGGTGTCTACACAACTTAATTTAAATAAGATGAACTAACAAGTTAATGTAAATAAGTTACAGTCCTACTTACCCGATATGTCTTGACATGTTTTGGAATATCGTATGTCTTAATTAATTTCTCATTAATCTGAATTATATCTAAGTTTAAAACATCCTTAACAAATTTATCCTTACTTTTTGTCAACTTCAAATTTCTTACAACTTGTGTGCGGTATTTTTAATTCCATTAAACATTTATAAAATAAAATAATTTCATTAAAAATAAATATATATTTTTATCTTGCATTTTTTCAAGCTATCGTCATAGTCTTATTCCACAAATATGTTGTAGATTCCCATTTTAAACATCTGGGCCATGAATCCTTGTTAACTACCTTTCACATTACAAAAAATATTTAATAGTTTGAGTTAATAAACAAAATAAAATATTTAAATGCAATAGTTAATAATTTTTACCTATAGAACATATGTACATTCATATATATTTTATGTAGACCTATCAGCCACTTCTCCAAGTGTTATCATGGCTTTGTCACAAATATTTGTACATCATCATTCCCCAAAGACATTCATTGAAGGCGTCCAAATCGTTGACAAGCTCAATGTATATTGGTAAGATGGTGTCGTTGCCTGTTGGTAGTAAAAAAATACTGATAACATAAAGAAGAATCAACGTAAAAAAATCATCTTCAGAAATCCCCAAAGTCTCTAATGCAATTGAAACATCCTTTGTAAGAATCTTTTGAGAAGTGGGGAAATATGTATGTCTAATGGTTTTCTTATCCTTCTCAAAGGACACGACTACAACCTCCGTATCTGTCATACATTTCAATCCTAATATAATAGTAACAACTACTAGGAAAATCTTTAAATCTTTGTTATGAAAAGAAAATGTCAAAATTGGTTGATGTTTATTCCATTAAAATTGTAATAAGAGTTAGTAGTTGTGTAAACTTCAATGTCTTCAAATCGTAAAATTTACCAAAGCACGTACCTTTAAATACCTTGGTTAGTTCTTCAGTTAAACCCTCAAAATTTTTGATAAGGTTATGAAAGTGCCTTGACACTTTTTACTAAATAATAAAAAGTAGAAAATTTGAGAATTGGGGAGCCGCCACCTAGTTTAGGTCTAGGACCTAAAAAAAACCTCAATAAAAAATTGAGTCGATCTACGACTAAAAGAAAAGGGTAAGGGGTCGAGTTTCGAGTTTCGGAAGGTGTTAGGTACCGAACCCGTCTGATCGAAGTAATCAGTCTCTACTAAGATCCAAGATATCTTAAGGTCAACAAGTAAAGACTAAGGTTAAGATAGGGTCCAAACATCATTGTTATTTTATGCCGTGTTAACAAATCAAGTCCCATTGCTATGATTTCCTCAAAAAGGTTTCACCACTCGAATTTCTAAAATTGCATGCATTGAAGAAATTGAAAAACCTTAACTTCCATCATCAAATTTTCCAAACTTACGTGGCATAAAGGAATAATGGGTATCCCTTATTCATCAAAATTGAGCAAATCGATTCACAAATTTCATTAAGAGAACAAAAGTTCAATTGATTAAGTAAGTCATGAAAAATCTGAAATTTTAATCAATCACCAACCTCATGAAAAATTTGAATTTTTAATTGATCACCAATCTATGAAAAATATGAATTTTAATCAATCACTAATCTATAAAAATAATCTGAATTTTTAATTGATCACCACCTATGGAAAATCTGGATTTTTAATCAATCACCAATCTATGAAAAATCTGAATTTTTAATTGAGCACACCACCCATGAAAATTTTCAAATTTTAATCGATCACTAATCTATGAAAAATCTGAATTTTATTAGGTTCGTTAACCCAAAATTCTAATGAATCTACTTAATTCTTAATCAAGCCATTTCTTTATACATGCCACATAACTCCCAAGCATCAAATCGATTCAATTATTAGCAAATCGTTAAAAGAAGCATGATTATATTTTAAAGAAATCGATTGATTATTGGATTCAAGAAATACATGAAATCAAGATCGCGTATGATCGAAAAATCTGCACAAGAAAAATAAGTCGATCAATATGAAAGATGATTCAAGGTTGATTTACAAGCTTGCCTTATTTTGAATAAGAATGACCAAATTATTATTATTTTTTTGATAAGTAGCATTTCATTAATAACAACACTAGGCCAGTTGAGGTGACCAACCTAGCAAAACCTTACAAGAATGACCAAATTATCGTAGATAGATTCTTGAAAAGAATCAATAAAAAAATAATCGCTGATGTGATGTGAACAAATCTTCTTTATGCAAAGTGAGGTTCGAGATATAATCAAAGAGCCAGAGAATGATGAAATATAAAAATTGGGGGCTACTATGTATAAGACAGAGCAATGTGGAACCTCTTCCGATCTTGAGAGAGTAATTGGTACGAAAGAGATAGATTGCTCGGTGGTGGTTGCTGCAAGAAGTCGTTAGAGTAAAAGAGTGTGGGTGTAAGAGGTGATTTGAGAAAAAAAAAATGAAACGTGTGAGGGTGGATTGAAATACGGGAGAGATGAAACGTAGGGGGAAAGAAAGGTTTGTCCTTTATCAGAGAGAGAGAGAGAGAGAGAGAGAGAGAGAGAGAGAGAAAGAGAGAGGGGTTCTCGTATCAGGCCCCCTTTTTTGCCAGGCTCGACCTCCATTCTTATAGAGGTTGCTTTAGAAGTATTTTGGGTGAGTTATTTATAATGTTTTAATAACTTAATTTTGGAACGTTTGAAAGATTAAAAAAAAAAAAAAAAAACTTCCTAGACAAGTCCATCACGTGGGTATTTGTAGGGGGTGTCAATGGATAGTCGAAATTTGAAAAATGGGTTGATGGACATTTTCGACCAGATCGTTTCAAAGTTGGTGACTTAGTTCTACTCAAGACAGATCACTTTATCTTTCATGCTAGCTGTCTCAAGTTATTCCATGCAGATCCAGCGTGCAGCATTTCAACACGTACACCTTTTCATTCAGCAATCCAGCCAGAGCATGTTGTCGACAAAGTTCTCGCAGAGCGTCAAGTTAACAGCAGTTCAAGCAAGCAACAACACATATAGTACTTCGTTACATGGAAGAACATACCAGAATGTAAAGCTACCTGAGAAAGTGCAGAGAACCTATAACTTTTCAAGCAGAAGATTGAAGAATTTGTCAGGGACAATGCGACGAGAACGTGTACAGAATAGGTGGGGGAGACTGTAACGACCATGTACTCTGACACCTAGAGTTTAAGTGTAGCTCGTCCTAGAGTCACCTGGGAGCACCCATGTAATATTATGTAAGGCTCACTATGTTAGTTTAGTGACAATTTTGTAATAAAGGGAGTATGACCGACCTTCACTTTTGATGTTTCCTTCTGGAAACCTAGGAAAAGAATATTAGCATCCTTGTAGGAAGAGTGTCTAGTGTTTCCCAATCCCTGGCCTACATCCACGTTGACTGAAGCTCTCGAGCAAAGCTACATGGAAGTCCCGCATGTCATATGATCATCTATTGCTTGTACCACATCTATTGCTTTTATTACGTGTTATACCATGTAATCTCAATATTATATCAACAAAGTTATCTCCGAACTTTGCCTTGTGTTGCTTAGTTTACTTGTTTGCTAGCTACGTTTGTGGTGTACGATCATTTTTACAGGCTTGCTTGTGGATTAGCATCCCTTAAGCCGCATGACCTCGCTTCAAACGAATACGACCGTGACAGTTGGTATCCGAATCAGATACGGATTCAAATATTAACATTTTGAATCCAATAATATCTGATTCAAAATAATATATAATATATATTATTTTATTTGAATTATTTTTATATAAATAACATAAAATATATTATTTTATTTGATTTATTTATTATATACATAATATAATATATAATATATTTTTTTAATAATGAAAAATCAATTGGATAAGGAAAAATTGTAATTTTTTTTAATATACAAATTATTCAAATTCTAATTGGATATTATCTGATATTTCATAGGATAATCGGATTTGAATTTAGATAGAATTTTAGAACATCCTTTAAATTCGAATTCGAATTCGGATATCAGATAAAAATTTTGAATTCGAATTCAAATATTATTATATCCAAACTGATAAGCATCCGTTGACAGTCCTAGGTATCTAGGTATGAAAGAATTAAAAAAAAAAAATCTTGGATGGCTTCTTACGAGGAATTCTAATTTATCTCTTTTCATGATTCGTGTGATGTATGAGAAAATAATATCTAATTCTCTAGAAAAACTTTTAACGTGTCCTTTTCTTTATTAATTTCTTTTTTTCTCCTTTTCAAAGTTTCTGTAATGTGATTCGTGGGGCCCAATGGGTTGGAAGAGATTTCCTTAAGAGTATAATTATTAATGTTTTCTTACCGATTTGCCCAACAGCGACTGTTACATTTTTATTAAAAATAAATTCACTTGTTTCCTTACTTTACGTAGTATGTTACCCAACACACTTTGGAGTGGGGTCCTGTAGACACCCCATTTTTACACTTGCTTGATTAATCAACTCGTCAACCCGATCGCAACGATTCCCAATAATGGATGTATATTCCATTGCTTTATTTTGTTACCAGATATGTTTCAGAAATCCGGATGAGGTATCTCGAACTGACAAAACTGTAGAAACCACGCTACGCTAGGAAAATATAACCCCAAAAGCTTAGAAATTATCATTTTTCAGACAAAAAGAAGCTTCACGATAAAAATTACTAAAAAATGTTCAAATTAGCAAAATACCCCTAACCTTAAAACATCCCTAGAGCCTACGTTACGCTTAAGAAAACTCATTCAAACACATAAAACAACAAATCGAAACCAAATAAATCATTTCGTCAATTTTCAGAGAATTCGACAAAATTACGAAAATGCCCCTCATAAAGTTCATGATCATTTCACACAAAAAATTTCATAAATGACACAAACCAATATTTTCATTTGAATTCCTTACGAAAAATCGATTCTAAAACATCCTAAAACATCAAAAATCAACTTAAAAAGCGAAAAGTCCTCTCCGAGGGCAAAACGATAATTTCACAATTTTTATAATTAAAAATTTTGAAATTAATAAATAAAACATTAAATAATTAAAGTGAAATATTAATGAAATTAATTTAAAATTTTGAACAAAAAAAATCGATAAATTAGGCTCTCAGGCAAAATTGTTGAGGGTTACCAAGATATTTCTTCAAGGGCCCCTCCATTTGAGGGTCCAAAGAATTAAAGATATAATAGAGGGGGGTTCTCCAAAAAATTAAAGTCAACCAAGCACGACTAAATTCAAGGTATTAAAGTCAATCAAATAAGACTAAAGTCAAAATTAAAGTCAATTAAGTAAGACTAAAGTCAAGATATTAAAGTCATTCAATTAAGACTAAAGTCAAAATCTTAAAGTCAATCAAATAAGATCAAAAGTCAAAATCCTAATAGAGTTCTAATTAAATAATAACTCTATTTAATAGAATTCTAACTAAAATATAATTCTACCTAAAATAATTCTAATTAAAATACAACTCTACCTTAAACAATTCTAACTAAAAGAATTCTAATTAAACACTAATTCTATCTAAATCAATCCTTAAAAAAATCTATAAATAAGGGTTCTCACACCCCATTTTCGTATCAAATCATAAATTCTAAGAGAAGTAGGTCAAAAAGCTTCCCTAGCCTACCATAAACCCTAATTTTGAAGTCCCAACTCCTTACCTAACACCTATACCTCAATTTTAACTTAAAAAACACCTAGAAACCCTTCAAAAATACCCAGAAACCCATAAACAAATCCAAGGAATTCAGATCTAAGAAAGAAATGTCTCAACTTTGAGATCAGAAATCAGATCCGGTGATAGAACGAAGCGAGGAATACTGTACAAGAAGTTGTTCTATCAGATCTGAGGGAAAAAAATCATTGCATTCGAAAAAGGTAAGTATTTTTGTTTTTTTATTGATTAGGTCTTTTTAGCAATGTAGTTCTATTTGGGAATTAGTAGAGACCGGCGTTTGTCGGGCGGGGTTGGTGCCTAACACCTTCCAACTCCGTAACGTGATCCTCGGACTTAGTTTCTTATTTTTCGTAGATTAGTTTCTTTTTCCTTTTAGAGTCAATGTTTGGTTCCTAGACCGTAATAACTAGGTGGCGACTCCCAAACCTCAAAGGTCAAAAGCGGATCCGCGCACCCCGCGGATCCAGGGCGCTTTCAGGTCCATGCCTCAAAGTCAAATTAAAGGGGGTACACTTCGTTGCTTTCCATACCTTTGGTTGGGGCATAATTTCATCAATCCATACCATCTAAAAAATCATGATTCAAAGTTTTATGAAAATTCTAAGAATTTAGAAACTCATAAAGTTAGTTTTCACCATGAAATTTTATTCATTAACCACCCATTTTCAACAAGAAAAGGATTATTTTTAAATTTGAATTTTCCTTTGAAATCTATTAGATTGTCAATTTGATGAACCACGTGGACTCAACAACCTTTAGTAAGCTTTGGAATTTTATTAGGTTAGCTATGCTAGGCTAGCTTCATAAAGTGAATGAGTTTTTGTCACAAAATTACAATAAGTATGTTAATTGCCCAGTAAATCTCTCTCATTTTTTTGTTTTTGTTTTTTTAAATCTTTTTTTAGGGCTTTTAATTTGTTAAGATTTTTAATTTTCATATCATTTTGATTGATTAGTTGATTAAGTTAATTATGCTGTTAATGTTTTAATTTTTCAAATTTTATCATTTTACGTGAATTTTTTTATCTTTTTATGTGAATTTTTGTTTTTGATTTTCCCAAGTTTGGGGGTTTTTAGATTTTCTTATTTGCGTGAATGTTGTCGAAAATTTAATTTTAGTCATGTTTCCTAAGTATCAAATATCAAAAGGCATTTTAGTCATTTTTGTAATTCTTTGTAAAATTATCTATTTTTATTATTTTTAGTCTCATTAGCCTTAAAATCACATTTCGAGTACAACATTGGTACTTTCGAGACATTTAAGAGGTATAGAATTTACAAAGGGGATTTTCTGAATTTGTTGATTTTTGCGAATTTCAACATGCAACTTCTTTTAATCCTAATATACTTATTTCTAAGTTTTGAAGTCATCTTTAACTAGCATTGCGAGGTCTCTAAGTTACAAAAATGTGCGGCCAACCTAAGCATGTGTAATTGTTAAATTGAATGTAGAGTGTAGAATGTAGCAATCCTAAGCGCGAGTAATTTCTATGTCAAACATGCCAAGTAAGAGAGGTGAAATCTTGAGGACTAGAAAAGAAATAGAGGGAATTGAAAGATATTGGGATACAACCCTCATAGCTTTCGATTTTCTGCATGTTCTGCACTTATCATTAAGAATCCACAATAATTAGATGACAGATTGTCGAATCGAGCAAATGCAAAAATAAGGTATCTATAGGTTACCAATATTCAAGCAGAGTGTTCCTTTTCCCTATACTATTGATAAAAAAATAAATAAGAACAAAAAAAAAAAAAACATAATACATACCATATTATGAGTTCAAAAAATCTTTAACGTCAATACCACGAGATAACTGAATCATTTATATACAATAATCATATATTTTAATATAAAAATATTTAGTTAAATGAATTACCATCGAATTTGAAATATATTATAATCTACTTCAATTAATTATCATTGAATTCAATTATATTACTATCGAATTCGACAGTATGACCAAATTACACTTTCTATGAAGGTTTTGTTCATAGTATTTTTACCATCGAGTTCATATGTAATTGAATTATGAACTTGATTATAATAATTACCATCGAGTTCATATGTACCAATTGAATTATGAACTTGACGGAAATTAAATTACAATAGAGTTCATATATAATTAAATTATGAACTTGATTTTAATATAATCACCATCGAGTTTATAATTTAATTACATATTGAAATCGCCTCGCCGTTTGTTTGCATAACGAATAGGGTCCGATTACACCAATTGAGGATTTTTAAAGAATAGGGAGTCGCCACCTAGTTTAGGTCTAGGAATCATAGATAACTCCAAAATGGCTTGGGTTGGTCCATGAATAACGGGTAAGGGGTCAGATTACAAGTTTTGAAAGGTGTTAGGCACCGAACCCACCTGATCAAGATGATCAGTCTCTATTACAATCCAAAAATATCCTACGGTCAATATTTAAAGACCAAAGGTCAAACTAGGGTCCAATCATCATTAAATTGTATCGTATTTACCAAACAAGTCTTACGACTAAAATAATTACGTGGATTCTCGAACTTCACATCATCATTAAATTGTATCGTATTTACCAAACAAGTCTTACGACTAAAATAATTACGTGGATTCTCGAACTTCACATGGTGGAATCCCACGATTGATAAGGCTTACGTGGCACCAAAATTTAGTAAATCGATTCAGTCACATTTGGAAGAATATGAAATCAATTTTTAATGCCATGTAAACAAAATTAGTGAATTTGCTTATTGATGACATTTTATCAGACAAAAAATCCGATCTTAAACTTCCTATGTGCACAAAAAATCAATGAGTTAACCTACACATTTTTAATCAAAAAATTTGATTTTTTGAATTGCCACTTGAAGTAAAATCAATGAGTTAACCCACAAATTATTAATCAAAGAAATTTTGATTTTTTGTGAATTGCCACGTGTACTAAAATCAAGAGTCGACTCACATGCCCAATTTCATAGAAAATTTTGATTTTTAACCTACAATGTACATAAAATCAGTGAGTTGACTCACATGTCCCTTTCATAGAAAATTTCTATTTTAAATTTCTAATGTATACAAAATCAGTGAGTTGACTCACGTGCCCATTTCATAGAAAACTTCGATTTTTAACCTTCAATGTACACAAAATCAGTGAGTTGACTCACGTACCTATTTCATAGAAAATTTCGATTGGAAACTTCCAATGTACACAAAATCAGTGAGTTGACTCACGTGCCCATTTTATAGAAAATTTCTATTTTAAACCTCCAATGTACACAAAATTAGTGAGTTGACTCACATGCCCATTTCATAGAAAATTTCGATTTTAAATTTTCAATGTACACAAAATCAGTGAGTTGACTAACGTGCTCATTCCATAGAAAATTTCTATTTTAAACCTCCAATGTACATAAAATCAGTGACTTGACTCATGTGCCCATTTCATAGAAAATTTTGATTTGAAATTTTCAATGTACACAAAATCAATGAGTTGACTCACGTGCCTATTTCATAGAAAATTTCTATTTGAAATCTCCAATGTACACAAAATCAGTGAGTTGACTCACGTGCCTCTTTAATAGAAAACTTCGATTTTAAATTTTCAATGTACACAAAATCAATGAGTTGACTCACGTGTCTATTAAATAGAAATTTTTTATTTTAAACCTTCAATGTACACAAAATTAGTGAGTTGACTCACGTGCCCATTAAATAGAAATTTTTTATTTTAAACCTTCAATGTACACAAAATCAGTGAGTTGACTCACGTGCCCATTTCATAGAAAATTTCTATTTTAAACTTCTAATGTACACAAAATCAGTGAGTTGACTCATGTGCCCATTTCATAGAAAATTTCTATTTTAAACTTCCAATTTATACAAATTCAGTGAGTTGACTCACGTGTCCATTTCATGGAAAATTTCTATTTAAAACCTCCAATGTACACAAAATCAGTAAGTTGACTTACGTGCCCCTTTTATAAAAAACTTCGATTTTAAATTTTCAATGTACACAAAATCAATGAGTTGACTCACGTGCCCATTTCATAGAAAATTTCTATTTTAAACCTCCAATGTATACAAAATCAATGAGTTGACTCACGTGCCTATTTCATAGAAAACTTCGATTTTAAATTTCTAATGTATACAAAATCAATGAGCCGACTCAACAATTTTAATCAATGAAACTTGATATTTTAAATCGTCACGTACATCTAAACCAGTAAATTAACCTACGTATTTTTTAATCAATGAAATTTGATTAATATCAACAATCAATGAGTTGATCACAACGTGAGTGAGTTAATCCGATAATGTTAACGATCAATCGGTTGATCCATTAATATCACAAAATCAGTGAATCGATCCGATTAAAATCAATGAGTTGGCTATCTAATTTTGTATAAAAATTAACTCAATCGATCTACCAACATTAAAATCAATGAATCGATCCACTAATACTTCGAAAAATTAAAGATTGCTATTAACGCCATGTATACCCTAAAAATTAGTGAATCAATTCGGGTGCATAAAAAATTATGAAATCAAGAATATATAAATAAAATAAAAAAGTAAAAAAAAAAATTACCTTTGTCAAATGATTTTAAACGCTTGGATTCCTTCAATAAGAACTCAAAATAGATTATGAGTAGTGTCGTGATCTTGCGAGTTTGCTATGTGAATCTTTCTCCAAAATCATAGTTTTTTTTTTCTGAGGAGCGAAGAAGATGTTAATGGAGGTGAGGTTGTGGCTGGTTTTTTTTTATGGTGAAGAGAGAGGGAGAGAAAACTTTAATGGAGAGCTTGATTACGACTGTTTTTTTTATAGTGAAGGAAGAGGGATAGAGAACGTCAATGGAAAGCTTGAAAGAAGAAGATGGAATTGCTGGTTTTTTTTTTAATGGAGCTTGGGTTGTGCAAATTTTTTTTACGTATGGAACGTATCCAAATAGAAAATCCCCTCCTTTAATGGTTGTTTCCCATTTATTTTTATAGTGATTCTACCATCAAACATGATAGAGGGAGAGATGAGAGAATTGGTAGTTATGGAGAAGAGGTTGGAGAAGTTTGAGAAGAAGATGAGGAAGTTGGAGATGTTGAGGAGAAGAAGAATGCCCACGCTTTTTATTTTATTTTATTTTCTTTCTCTTTTTTTTTTTTATAGAGAATGGGGGGTAGAGATCCCACGCTACTCGTAGTACGATGACCCTTACTTAACTTTCATTTTATTGGTTTATTTTACTTAATTAAATTTTATTATTTGAGTTTAAATTTTAATTATGTTTTGTAGACATTTTAATTTGATGTTTAAATTTGCATTTCGATTTGATTTCGAATTTCGATTGTTCGATTAAAATTTAGTTTTAATTTGGTTTAGTCGATTCAATTTAACTTAATTTTGATTTTATTATTGATTAATCGATTTGATTTCAATTTTATTCGTTGATTAAATTTAATTTGTTGGTTGCATGTTAATTTCAAATTTTGATTGTTCAATTAAAATTTAATTTTAATTTGGTTTGGTCGATTCAATTTAATTTAATTTTGATTTTATTATTGATTGGTCGATTTAATTTTAATTTGATTCGTCGATTGTATTTAATTTGTTGGTTGTATTTTAATTTTAATTGGTTGAGTGATTTTTAATTTGATTTTAAATTTTAAATTTTAGTTGAATTTTGATTTTTAATTTGACCTCTATTTTATCATGTTTTCCTAGGAATCAGGTTTCTAATTTAAAATTGGACATTGAAGGGTATTTCGGTCATTTTGGTGATTTTTCTTGAATTTCTCTATTTTCGTCGATTTGGACCCCGTTAGACTCGAAATTATATTATGAGTGCAATGGATGTACTTTTAAGATTTTTCGGAGGTTCAAAATTTATGAGGGGTATTTTCGTCATTTTGAGTGATTTTATAGATTTTTACAAATTTATCTGTTTTCATCGATTTGGGTCTCATTAGACTCGAAATCATATTTTGAGTGCAATGGAGGTACTTTCGAGATTTTTCGGAAGTCCAAAATTTATGAGGGGTATCACTACGTCATATTGAGGTTTTGACGACACTGGAATCGTTCTAAAAACGACTGCTAAAGGTTGTCGTTTAACCATGGTTTCAACGATAAGTAGTAAAAGTTGGGGTGCCAATAGCCACTCTAAATTTTTTTTCCTACCTTTGTTTACAGAAGCTCGTCTCATTCTTCTTTGTCTCACTCTTATTGATAAACTCTATCTCTGTCTCTCCCTCTCATTGATCTGTCTCTCACTCTCACTAAGTAAACTTTATCTTTGTCTTGACTCCGTTGCTCTCTAGTCGTTCTTCTCTCTTTCTCTCTCTGTCGAATCTATCTCTCTTTAAGTTTCGATCTAGAAGATCAACTCTCTAAGTTTCGATCTAGAGAGATTGATCAACTCTCTCTCTGTTGAATCTCTTTCTCTATGATCGACTCTCTCTAAGTTTCGATTTGCAAATTTTAGGGCAGAATCGATCGGAGTTTGATCGAAGGTTTTAGTGATTTGTTGGATCTCCCTCCCTTTGCTTGGTTTGTGATCGAATCTTCAGGTATATTAAAGTTTTTTATTGAATCTCTGATTTTCCTTAATTAATTTAGGGTTTCAAACGTTTTCTTCAATGTTAAATCATGTTTTAGGGTTTTGTTTGGTTCTGTTGCAAGCTGCAATTAGATCCCTTGTTCTTAACAATAAGATGGAGTTTGGTTATGGAGTTTTATATCATGATCTAGTTCTTACATCTCTTTAATTTCAGTTTTGAACATGAGTTCTTACCTTTCTTACCCTTCTTTAAGCTCAATTTTAGATCTGATTATCTTTCATATTTATCAATTTGAGATTTGACTATACCTCTTTTTCTGAAAATTTTAGAAGATCTATTACTTTTTTCAATTTTGTTTGCAATTTTTTTTTTCTTCAATTCCACTCATTAACATTGGCTCTGCTCAAATTCAGTGGGATCTATGTCGTTTATAAAATCAATTACTAATTAAAACAATGCAGCCAAACCAGATTCTGAAAATCAGTTACCATGATCTAATTCTGACAATCTTAAATCAATTACTATAAATAAATAAAAAGTTCGCAAAAATGATATTCTTTATCTAGATTCTAAAATCAGTTGTTAAAAATAATATAGTCAACATGAGATTCTAAAATCAGTTTCCATAACCTAATTCTAATTAACAATAAACAAATAAGTCAGAACCTAAATCAAAATCTAACAATTGGAACCTAACTCCCCTTCAAATTACTCATTTTTCAATGGTGAACACTAATTCACCAAAACCTTAAGCAACAATGACCTACTAAATCCAAATGATGCTTGTTGTCTAGATTTTAATTTCTTCTTTAAAGCATTATAGGTATGCCTCAAGAATATATATATTCCTCGTCTGAGTTTTGTTGGCCCTGGTTATGAAATATTATATATTTGTTAATTGCAGATTTTTGAAAGCAAGAAATTTCAAAATTGATAAAGCAAAACACATGTGGGCTGAAATGATTCAGTGGAGGAAGGATTTTGGTGCTGACACTATTCTAGAGGTATTTTGGTCCTAGTTTTAGACTTTTATGGAGCAGTGTCCCAAATCCCAATCACTTACATTCCTGGAATTGTTCTGATTAGTTGGAGTTGATGCACTCATAGTTATTCTTTATCGTGAATTAGTATGTCTCTTGTTCCAAGCTATAATATATACAAAGTAACTAACTTATGGATTCACAGGATAGGTGGGGTACATTTTCACTTGGATTTGAAATGGCGAATGGTCTAGCTCCATTTTCAAACATTGGCAAAAGAACAAAAGGTTACAACTAAAACTTTTCCAATGTTTCTTGCATGTATAAGAGAACTAAGATATGTTTTCGATATAATTGAGATGGTTCGATTGATATCTGTTTTGTGTGATATTATGACTTTCAAGTTTTATTTTTATACCATTTGGCACTATCTAGACTCATGACCAATGAACAAAAGACACAAACAACTGTATTACTGTCTGAAACCAACAACAAGTTTCACATTTGATAAGCCCCATAAATGGGGAAATATATATTTCACATACAATAGTTCATGTTAAGCATATAGCATTGAAATTGTCTCTTTAAAGAAATTGTTGTACACTATCAGATGAAACATTTTCAATCAAACGAATTACATTACTTTAATGCTTCACACAGATTTGATATGTGCTTGTGCTGGTGGATCGAATTACTTTATGGTTGTTGAATGATCTGAGTATATCTTTTTTTTTTTTTTTGTAATTAGAGTTTGATTGGTTTTGTTATGGTTTGTTGAGATTTGGTAATTAGGAAAATTGAAACTTGGACCAGACACCCAATTGAAGGATGTTTTTTTTCAAAAAATTGATTTGATTTATCTTACTTGAGCTAAAAGTGTTTTGTTTTTTTTCCTATTTCTGGAGTTCTAGATTATAAAGAAAAATGTTGGCAGGAAATAGCCTTTTTTACTTGATTTATTATGCTCTTCAAGTGCTCAAAGAAGATTTTGTCTGAATGTATTTATATTTGATTTCAAGATTTGATATACTTTTTCACATTGGCATTAACTTAGCCTCTTGTCGCAGAGAGTATGTGTGGCACTCAAGCTAATCCCCTAATATAGCCTCACCTAAGAGTCCAAGGAGTTCCTTTGATTTCACTAAGGCACTCACTTACTCAACAAAATGCTTACACACTTAGAAAGGGGGATCCACCATAGGTGTGATGAAGGAAAAAATGATTGAGTATGTATAGTTCATAGTTCTGTTCATGTCTTCATGATGTACGTTGTCTATGTGAAGATATGTATGTTTAGGAGAACTACATGCTTCTGTCCTTTGTAGGTATGCCAAAGAGGTACTTCAAAAGGAAATGCTTCCCCATGGTAGAGTTGAGGAATATTGTGAAATAAAGAAAGCTTATTATTTTGGGTAGGTTCTGCCTACCCTTGTCTCTTGTTATTGTCGTGCTTTACTCTTTGTTTAGAGCAATTGAATTTTCATTTTGATGTCGTGTTGTAAGCATTGGACTATTAATTGTGAGTGCATCCTATAGAAGCGTTATGTAATGTGGATTACATAACTGTGTTCTTGTTTTCAAGGACATATATTGATAAGAAATGCCCATTTACTGGCAATGTTTCCTTAGGGATGTCCATGGTGATTATCTTGCTTTTGACACAAGATTCTTTGAAGGATATTTTTATTTTTTGTTAGATCATTCTTCGAAAGCAAAATAGAATGTTTTCCTTTTGGAAGGATCATTACTAAAGGAGGTGCACATTGCTAGTTAAGACTTTTTGATAGACTAGGTCATAAGTTGCACACAAAATTTCTTGTTTTTGTTTTATTTGAACTTAAGTCAAAGCTTTACAAATTTCCTACTACTTTAGTGTTTAGCATTTTATCTAAATTTTGTGCACGTATGCTCAAACGTTTGTTTTAGAGGAGCTGGGAAATTCTTTATTTTTGTATTTTCCATTTAAGTTGATATATGGACTTTGTTGGTTTGATTGTTAAAAGATGGTTGGATGTTTGCTTCTTGCATTGAACTGTTTACACATTCATAGGTCAAAAGAGGCATCTATTTCCCCAACACCATAGAGTTAGTAAGTGTGGTAAGGTACTGTGGTGTTGTAATCACTCATGTTCTCCTGAAAAACTAATGCTGGAACCTAAAACACTAAAGTAGAAATGGTAAAGCCTGAAACATGAGGAGTTGCAGTCCAGGAAACAATATTGACTGCAACTAGAACCTTTGGGAAGTTCTAATATGTGGATAAGATGCACTTGGGGATTATTAGTTTGCCTTAACTGTAAATGCCTTTTTTTGGGGTCATATATGATTTCAAGTTGTCCAAGGTGGACGACCTTGGAAGTCATTTGATCCATGAGACCTCCTATCTTCTTCTTCATTTTCTGTGACCTAAGAAGTTAGGGGTCTATTTTTCGAAGATTCCTTATATAGATGGGATAGGGTCTGTAATTTAATGGAGTAGTAGATTGTAGTGTCTTCCTTGTAACATTTTATGGCTAGTCATCTTGGTCGTTTTCTATTGAATATATTTATACCTATAAAAAAAGGTTTAACAGAAATGTTGGCATTTGATGCCTAAAATGACAATTAATTTTATTGTTATTTTAGAATTGCACTCTGCTCTTTAATCAGACATTTCATATGTGGCTGTTGGACAGTTATGTCTTGTTGAGTCATTTAGATTGTCCCTGATTGTTTTTGAATGGGACTATTGTTACTGTAGTAAATAAGTAGTGTTTTTTTGCAGCAATTGTCTCTAAAACAAGAGGTAGAAGGTCTTCAAGACCTTGACCAGTCAGTAGAGATTTTGATTCGTTTGCTTTGTGCTGTTCCTGAGTGGGGAGAGAAAAATGTTCAGGTACTTAATCTATTTGTTTATATGACTGAAGGGGATCTATGGGGGATTTTATGGATGCTTTAGATAACTTCTCTCATTTTTAGGGACATCAATTCTAGTCTTGAATATATCTGAACAGTAGCCATGACTACTTTGAACTTGCTTCTTTTCCTACATCCTCATCTACGTGCCCTTTTTTGGTTGTGTTTATTGACTAATGTATTCTTAAACAACTTTCCATCATTTTTTAGTGTCATCTTTTTTGGTTGTTTTTTTTTTTTTTTAAATGTTCACTTCCCTAAGTCTCTTTATGGTTAATGGGGGTGGCTATTTAACATTTTTAACACCCAAACTTGGAAAAGATTTTTCTTGCTCACACTTCCTTTTTTTTTCCTACCGCGTATTTTTCAATGATATTACAGGGAAATTGCAAAACATCTCTCACTGCCCCTAGTGAAGCTTCATTGCAGCATGCTTGCAGAGGATGCAATAAAAGCAGCTGTTAAAAATTATGAAGCAAAGCGAGCCAAGTTGGGAGGGAGCGCCAATGCTGCACCTGTTGAGAACTCAACTGATGTTTGAATGAAAATTTACGTGTCAGAAATAGAGAGAGAAAAAAAACAAAACAGAAAAGAGAGAGAGAGAGAGAGAAAAAGTCTGGAGAAGAAGTGTATGATCTATAACCCATATGTCTCAATGATCTGCACTCGGTTATATGTTCCAGATTGTGGCAATTGCAAGTGCTGCATTGGACGTGTTTAAGAATGAAGCAAAGAAGATGGTGGTTGCACTAGTTGATATGCAATGTACTTTTGTTCCTCCCCAACGCTTCATCCGTTTAGTGCAGAGGAGGTATGTTCAATAATTATTTGTTTTCTATATATATATATATATATATTTTACTCCAAAATACGTACACACATCATCATCAACCCCTCATCCCAATTATTGGGGTCAGCAACATGAATCCTATATATCTGCATTACATGGCGTTTAATTACTTATAATCTTTTAATTACATGGGAGAGATACCAATAATAAAAGAATCTTAGAGGAAAATGAGGCAAAGTGATAGTACTAATGGGCAGAAATTTCACTGATTTAACTTGCAAATGGGAGAGATGCATGGCCATATATATAAGCCTCTTTACAAAACCGAGATTGACACGATTCCTCCCCCTAATTAACTATACTTAATACAAAATATGGGAAATGAAAAAGTCAAACATAGGATACACAATGCACGCTAAATGCTACTCCAAGTTTCAATGTTACCATGAGAAAATTCCAGCAAAGTCTCAATGATCCCAAACTGATCATCCCTATAGTTCCAAAATTCATATCTGATGTTGTGATTTTCATACATGTTGTTTATGCTCTCTCCTTATTTGAACATAATTAATTTGAAAATGTATATAATATGTGGTATTAACATTAAAAATGTTATCCAGGTATATTGAACTTGTTGTCATCAATGTATCTGTTGGTGTCTTTCGTATAATTAGGAAATTTGTGCAGAACCATCAAGTACCGGACTTGAGGACTCTTCAAGATGTGAGTGACTCTGTTACTAGGTAAGGTTCTCTCTCTCTCTCCCCCCCCCCTCTTTATAACATCCATCCGTCTTGTCTCGCACTATGTAGTGATTTCTATGTCTATTATTTTCTATGAAGGGCTGGTTATGGATCAGAAAGTGAAGTGAATGATGAAGCAGCAACAGTGAGTCTTGCAAATGATCTTGGTAGAGTAAACCGGGCTTCTACAAAAAGTACTGTCAAGCTTCAAGAGATTGGACCGAGGATGACTCTTCAACTCATTAAAGTTGAAGAAGGCTTGTGTTCTGGTGGAATCATATTCAGTGAATATGGTAAGTCAAATTTGCATGACTCCTGCTATCGATGCTTGTCACAAGCAATTGTAAACTATCCAATGATGCTTTGTTGTTTTGTTGGGCTTCTAGTTACAAATCCGATTAAATAGGATGAAAGCTTTTCCTCGACACACACATTGCTGTCTTTCTCCTCTGAAGAGTTCTCTTCCATGTGTTCGCTTTTTTATTTTCTTCTCCAAGAAACGAAGATGGGACAAACAAGCAGGAAAATCAGGAAAATGGGGAATCAGGCGAGGAAGATTAGTTCCAGTTGGCAACTCTAGAGACCAAGTGACAAGACTGCCCCGCCATTGTTATGATGCACATCGGACTTCCAAAGAATGTTCATGTTCATGCATCATTGATAAGTGTCTTCACCAAGGGATGATTTATGGAGTATGAGAGTTTCATAGTCCATCAAGGAAATACTAGCTTTCGGTTTTGTACCTTTAATAAAGGATTGATTCAGTTAATCGGCTTGATATAGGATGCATTTGAGTGCGTCTTTATAATTATTTGAGGAGCTCAAGCGAACATCAGTGTATGTTTCCAAATAATTCTACATGATTATGTAGTGTTAATAATTTAAATCGACATAAATTGGATTGGGTTGGAGAGTAACGAGGGGCATTTGAGTCTTTTCATGTTGTTAGTTGGGGTGTAGGTCATCAATGTCAACACATAGAGTTATCTTCAATATTCAGCAATATGTGAGGGGGGCAGGTGTAAAATAATTTTTTTTTAAAACAAAATATCCTATAGCGATGGTCGCCGACTGTTGCTATATCCTAATGCCGACAGTCGCTATATCCCAATTTTACTGTCATGGATTGTCGTTTTTCCCGACTGTCGTGGACAGTTGTTTTTTTTCGACTACTGTGGACAGTCGTTTTTTCCGACTGTTTTGGTCTGTCGCTTTTTAAAAATCACTCCTTTTAAAACGACTCTTTTTGCAACTGTAGGGGCAATCGTATTTTTAAAAAACGACTGTCTTGGACAGTCGTTTTTGACGCATTATAACGTAGTGTATCTTTGTCATTTGGGTGATTTTTATAAATTTTTACAAATTTTAGCGTGAGGTTTCTTTCATTCCTTGTGTGATTATTTCTAAGTTCCGAGGTCGTATTTTCCTAGTGTAGCGTGATCTCTAAGTTATCGTATTGTGTAGTGAACCTATGCGTATGTACTTGCTAAGTCGGGCGTAAGATGTAGCGATCCTAAGCGTGCGTAAATTTCTATGTCAAATCGTGACGAGTAGGGGGGATGAAAAGACTAGAACTGAAGGAATTAAGAACATTAGTCACAAGTCTTCGAGTTCTTTTATGCTCATCATTAGGAATCCACAACAACTGGATGACGAATTGTCGAATTAGGCAGATACAAAAATGGAATGTCTACAGATATGAACTCAATGGTGATTTAATTTATAATGAGTTCATATTATTAATACTACTAAACTCAACAATAATAAAATTTGAACTCGACGTTATATAAAACTAACATTCGTCTTCTCCAACAAGAAAATGACGGAAATTAAAAAAAAAAAAACATAAAAATGATAAAATCAAACTCTATTTTCATTTTCAAATCAAAATGAACCATAAATATCAGATTTTTATGTTAAAAACAATTCAACTACCCAATAAAAACCTAAATCAAACATGTCTCTCGATAAAACCCTTCAAAAATGCAGATTCTAGCTTATTCTATCTTCCCCGATGCAAATGGTGTCTCTTATGCAACGATTGGATGTCGGGAATCGAGTTATTTATTTATTTATGAAAATAGTGGTGAGTTCAAAAGTTCGGGTAGTTTGGGTGAAAATTTAAATGGTCTTGAGAGACCATTAGAAAGAAAAAGTTTACTAAATATCCCGTTCAACTAATAACAAAAACTTAGGGATTATTTAGAAAAAAGTCCCTCCACGAGGGTCCTTTTAAGTAATTTTCTCTTTATTTTTTTAAATATATAATGTCAATTCCTAATACGTAGCACTTTGTCCCCAACTCATATTAAAAATACTAATAATAAACGTTGCAATTTAACAACCAATTTAAAATAAAGAAAGAAAGTCTTGGTGAGGTGAACCACCATGCAAATGGCAATTATTCTACTTTATAAAAATAATAAAATAAATGTTGCAATTTGCATGGTTACGTCCTTATCAAATACCTCTAATTGAAGTCAAACTAATAACTGCAAAGTTCACTACTGATATGGGCATAAATTGAATCCTATTTTTTTAATATAGATATTCATGATTTATTTCATCATAAAAAAAAAAAAATGTCCAAATCAATTAACTAGAAATGATCTAGTATCAATCTGGATGACTTTTATTCTCGACGATCCAAAAAATCATGGAAGATATATGGGCTGGTCTGTGAATTGCCCGATTTAAATCGGGCTTCAAAATCCTACTCGAAGCCCTGATCGTCTAAATGGTTGGGCTCGGAGGCTCCCAAAGCTGAGCTTGAACCTAAGCATGAATGGGCCAATTACTTTTACCTGATATTTAAATGGGCCTAGTACTACTACCCGAACTGTCCATAATAGTCTGGGCTGGTCTAGATCAAAACACAGCCCATCAACAGACCTATTGAATGAAGAAAACTGTTTCAAGAAAAAACAAAGAATAAAAATGTGCAGTTGCGTATCCCAAGGAAAAAGATCTGTGATTCCTTGTACATGCCACATCATCCGAGTATTGACCGAGTGAAGACTTTGTAGTTAGAAAATCAGCACTCGTTAAAGGGTAATTATGGACTCTTTAGTACACAATTTATCAAATATTAAAAAGGATTTGTGAAGCGAAAATACTATAATTATCCTTTTAATAATTTTTGAAGTTAATAAAAAAACGTGTTCATTTGAAAATATTTGAGCTACTCTTATGTTTTATAATTAATGATATTCACCCTAACTATGGTCATCTCTTATAGATTAATTAAAAAAATAAAAAACTTATTTGTCATATCAAAGCTAGTAATTTTTAAATCACATAGATTTATTAATAACTAAATAAATTGGCTTTGTATATTAGATTTATTAAAATATATAAATTATTTTAAATTTTAAATAATTAAAACATAATTTGAAAACTCGACTTGAATGTTCATTGAATTGATTCAAATCAAAATTAGCAAGTCGACACAAATGAATCAAATAAAATTATATTAAATTTATGAATAATTTTTAATAAATAACATATTTATTTTTTATTTTTCTCAAAAATATTAATAATTAAATAAATTGATTAAGTTTTTTATTTGAGTCCCTATATTTTTAGATCAAACACTTTGTAAAGTTGTTAAAGGGGTATTTCAGATATTTTTTTATTAAAAAACTTTAAAAAATTCTTAATAAATTAATATTTTATTAAATAAGACTTAAATGGTCAGAATTCTTTATTAAGGGATTATTCGGCACAAATTCTCAATAAAGAATTCTTCAAAGTCATTCTCCCCATATAATATATTACTTTTAAAAGCAAAATTATAATCTCTAGTGGAAGGGCGAGATGTGAAGGTATTTCGATATATGTATAGAAGTCTTTACTATTACCTAGAAAATCTGTTTTTCACCTAACCACCAAGTGGTGGTTTGACATTGAGCTTAGAAAATTTTCTATTTTATTTTAAATTTTTTGAAAAATAAAAATCATTTTATAAATGATAATTTGGGTGAATTACTATTTCATGCCCTGTAAATGAGAAAATGAGTTATTTACGATTCTGATCACTTTTCATTTTAATTATCAAATTGAATAATCACATTTTTATTTTAAAAAAAATTCAGAACGAAGTGACTATTTCGCAGGTTCAAAGTGAAATAGTCACTTTAAAAATCTTGGAATTCGTTATTGTTCACGTTTTGATAATTAATATGAACAGTGAGCTGGAATTGTAAATTCATCCAAAGTTGATCACTTTTTTCTAAATATCTCTAATAATTAACTATCCATGTGGATCGACAGATGATGATCAGATCTCAAACCAATATTCAAAGGACAATCCTTGCTGTCAGCTATGTTGAAATGTCTCCAGCAAAGTAACGTGTACTAACCTATTTAAAATACTTATTTATGTCTCCTATCTTCACATGGCGCCTAAAAGGCTAAAAGTTTCTATTTGAAATTTAAAAGTTTCGAAAAAGAAATAATTAATTAGCCATGTGAATGACATTTATAAAGTTAAAGTTCCAAAAATAAAGAAAAATATCTCAGATCTGATGTTAGGATGGTTTAAAAGAAAAAGACTAAAAAAAAAAAAAAACCTGAGAACTCTTTATTTTTAACAATTTTAAAACTTTTGAAAACCTTTTATTTTCATAGCTCATAATAAAATAGATGCCTAATATTTTTATTTTCTCTTACTCAAAGTTTCGACATCGACATGGCTGTTTAATTAAGGCTATTTCATGATCATCATCTTCATCATATTAGTTATGCTGAAGAAATCTTATTTCTCAATTCAATCTTTTAAAATCATGTTTTCTATATATTTATATCGACTCTCACTATCTTAATCCACGTTCTCTTGGAGCTTCTTAACTATCACAATTCAGCTTGATGTGATCTTAAGTTGGTTTGGATTAATTGTTTATCAAACATGGTAGATAATATCTAAATTTTTTAAAAGAACTACTTGTAAAAACATTTTATTTTTGTATTGGTAGTCGTAAAAACTTTGTATCATAGGTTATCTAAACCTAGCAAAAATTTAAGTTACTTAATACCAGAATCGACTTGAAAATCAACCTTGTGAATTTTGACCTCAACTGGCTACCATATGCAATTTAGTCCATCAGAAACAACGTTCTACACTATCGAGCATATAAATAGACTACGTCGTTAAGAAGAAGCCATCCACAACACAACGTGAAAAAAATCCATATTTGACGGTCCAAGGTTGTCGAATTTCATAAAATTTGATAGACCAAGGCATCAAAATTTTCATTGTCGAATTTTTGTTTTCAACAAATCAAAACCATCAAATTAATTGAGGATGGGAAAAATGTGATTCTAAACCGTCAAATGTAGGAAAGATCAAGAATTTCAACAGCGCTGGCCATCCAAATTTAATTTCTAAAATTCATGGGCCTTGACCTGTTGATTTTTTCATTTCTCATGTAATGCAACAAGGCTCCCACACAAACATCATTTCTATTAATGGTTTCTTCAAGAGAATGAAATGGGGATTCAATTGTTCCTTGAATCCATAAAAAATATGACTCACCTTAGTCAAAATTTCTATATCTCATGATAATATTTTCACTTATTCTCTTTTTATATTTAAAAAAAAAATAAAATCTAACATGCAAATTAAACTAAAAGAACTAAATCCAAAAATAGTAAATGATGATTTGGTAATTCCAGCAAGCAAATATATCCATAAAGAAATATATAAAAGTAAAATAAAATATTTCTACACACCTTAACTTTATAGAAATAGGTTTCGAGTGTCAAACCATGGTTGTGTTTAATAACTTAATGGCGTAAGGTGTGGAATATGGATTGCACCAACTCTCTTTCACAAGTGAATATTTTTTTTTTACAGAAAATGATTATAATAAGGAGTGACAGTACCTTATGTATTGGGATAGGTGTCGGTTGGTGCCCTATTAGCGATGGCTGTCCTACACGGAGAAAATCCTCCTTGTTACATGGATTTGAATGTGGAGGTTGAGGATTTGACATATCTTTTTCCCATGTTAACCATTTGAATCATGCAAATTCATGTAAAAATAAATTCATGGATTACCTATTAGATGTGTAAGAAAGACTCCAAGTAAGAAAAAGATATGGTAAGGAAATTCAAAATTTTAAAAAAATGTATTTAATCAAATACTTTATATGCCACACCTTCCAAGACCTTATTTGATAATGACAGTGGAGGATAATCCAACTAATAGTTGCAAATGCAAAGTAAATAAACAATCATTTAAAGAAAGAGTAAGAACACTATGTTCATAACACGAGATTTTACGTGGTTCACCCAAAACCTACGTCCATGGAGGTTTGAGCCTTAGAACTCGATTTCATTATAAAGAAAATGAGACACCTCGATATAAAAGAGTCATCTTTATCACTTAGCTTCACCTTCTTCTAGATCTCAATTTTTTCAAACCTCTCAATGTCTCTTCTTTTGGTTTTCTCTCTTTTTCTACTCTCTTATCTAGAAAAGACTTATACTTGGAGTTAGTCTTAAAACAAAAGAAAACGAAGTCCCTTTTAAAAGCATCACAAAGTGAGTCACTTTACAAAAGTTACAAGTTCAACCCAAATTATCTTGAATCGATTAAAAAACACACACACACACACACTTGGATCGAGTCCAACATGTTTTTAGTAATACTCCAACAATCTCCACCTTGACGAAAAAACTCTTCAACCCTTGAATACTTTAGAACCTCGATATATTTATAACACATCCACCTTAACGAAAAACCTTCCATCTCTATGTACCTCAAATGGGAAGTGTCTTCCAATATTAATAATCAATGAGATTAAACAAGTTCAAGTAATGCTCGAACTTGTCCTTTATAATTGACTTAATTAGAGAGATCTTCCTCACTTGTCACTAGTGTAAAGTGCACTTCATCCTTCCATCCATACCTTTGAGATGATATGATGTTTCTTTTTGGCCTTCCTTGGGTTATGTTAGAAGGATGATCTTTTTATTATTGTTGTTCTTCCCTACCGAATATGTTATCCTCATCAAATTGAATTTGAGATTCTTTCCTTCTAGTCTTTTCCGTGCTAATAAGAATTTCGATAATTATTTTATCTTGAACAATCAATTTTTCACCATCAACTTTCTTGAATTCTCCCTGTAGACACCTCATTTTTGTCTATGCCGAGCCCAAAAACACTAAAGACCTTCTGAGAAGGGACTTGACTCAAGACAATGTTTAATGGTTGTAAGAATTACTTGTTGAGCCAACAAATAATTGTATTTTAATGATTTTGATCTGCTATGAAGGTAACCAATGACCAGGTTTAATTTTTCACCTTACCAAAGGTTACCAATGGCCAAATTAATAAAATGCATTGTATAGAGGCAACCAATGGTCAAGTTTCATTTTTTAGCTTGGCCATAAGTTACCAATGGCTAAAAGAAATATATTGCATAGTATGAAGGTGATCAATGACCAGAAGGAAAATTTGCACTGGTTGTTGATTACTTAAGACTAATTTTGTTAGACAATTTTAAACCCTATGTGCCTTTGAATTTGTTAAGATTAATTACCCTTTAACCCATTTCTTAATTGTTTTTCCCTCAAAAAAATCTCCCTATTTTACCTTTTTACCCATAGCTTAAGTCCTTAATAAATCCATCACCAAGGTTCTTTGGTAAAATCTCATTTTCTTCTAACAAGGACCCTAGGTCAATTTGATCCCCACGTGAGTGTAATAACTACCCTAACCTTAAGTTGTTAGAGCCTAATATAGGTAATTTACACTTATGCCCCATAAGTCTATCCTCAATCCTAGAACAGTCAATGTAATTAGACTAAATTCTAGAGGTGTTGACAACTTTGTCCAACCCATATAATTCATTAGAATTTGTGAGCAAAGATTAGATTAACCCTACATTGTTAGAAAATTAGTTGAGCTAAATGACATTAATACCCAAAATCCTCATCCATATTTACATGTCATCTAGCCTAATTCTCTACGATCTGACCCAAAGACAAAGACATAAGACTCTTTTACCCTCCTCAAAGAATTCTCTAGAAACTAAGACCTTTTGCAATCCTATCATCTTGATCATCATGATTGGTGAGGTCTTAGGTGAGTGAAAGACCTTTAAGTCTAATGAGAGTAGAGTTCATTTATATTTTATATAGAGGTTTTGTTGTAAATATTGAGAACTTTAAGATTTGGGACAAGTTTAAGCCTAAGGGTCTTCCAAACTCCTATCCAAGGCAATAGGGAGAGGTCAAGATGATCTAAAATTATGTTCAATGTCATACTCCTGATTTAGGATTAGATTTTCCCAAATATCGAAGGTGGAGCAAAAAATAATTAAAAAATACATAGAGTTTCCCATAAAAATTAGACTTATGAAAATACGATATACGTTTATTCGACATAATTTCTCCTAAAAATTGGATTTATGAGAAATTTTCACCTGTAGAAATATACTTGTATAATCAAAATCCATATATCCACAACCTTCCAACTATCATACCATAACGAATATACATCACTTAAAAACATACTATAATTACAACAAAAAAATGTATATAGATCAACTACATATCTCATATTAATCAACAGTTGTTAACGTCATAAACATTAGTTCTCTCTCTCTGGACATATACATACAAAATATACAACACACATGATGCTAATATATACAAGGAAGTTTAAAACTACATATAATAATTTTACTAAACTCAAATCTCAACTTACATATAACAGAACTAATGTTCATCATCCTGATCTTACGATCCCTCTATATAATGTTCTTCATCAAGAATATGCATCTCGGTAGTTGAGACATCTGTAATATTTTGTTCGTAGGGTGAGTAATATGGAAGTTACTAAATAATAAAGCCATATTTCAAATTAATAGTTCTAATATGAATGAATAAACAAGTTAATCTATTATAAATAATGCAGGTTTTTAAATAAATAAACAAAACAAATAACACTCGAAACATACTAATCTTTAATAAAATAGTAACGAAATATCTCCACCTCATAATAAAATGAAAGAAACATAAACATGTCATAAAAATATTAATCATGGTGGTGTATGCGATAAGAATGACAAGGTACATGACCAATACAAAAATGTCGATTTGAATATCGATGCTCTAGTACTTAACCAGTGTGGAACTCACCGTTAGTTCCTGATTTTATGGTCGTTCTAACAATTTATCATAATTGGTTGACCGTGTTTTCCGACTCAAGTTGGTTGTTGATCATTAACGAAGACCAATCATTTGATTATTATTGATTGTACACCGTCATAATTACATCACATGCTTTATTACATAGTCCTCAAAAGTACTTTAAACGTGAAAATTCCTCAACACAAACATATACAGCCGAGAATCCCATTCTCGATTATAAACAATTGAGTTTTTTATTCTCAATTTCAAATTTAAACTTAAACATTTTTTTTAATAGATAATTACTAAATAAAAATATATTTTTAAATATATGGCGTCTTAATAGTTTTTAAAATAAACAATCTACGAAAATTACTATGAAAATCAATTTGTGAAACAAAATGATTTTTTGTTTACACTCACCCAAATTCATTTATTTTTATTTTAGGATATTTAAATATCAAAGAAAAGATATAACACGAATTATTCTACAATTCAATGCATGAATTTTGAATTTAAATCATAACAAATTTGAAACTAAATATCAAAATTAAAATAAAATAGATTTCATTTAAAACTATACTATGAATTTGAAATTATAAGTTTCCTACCTTTGCAACTAGGTTTTTCGTGTTCTTACGAAAAAAATGATTTTTCTAATTAATTTTCTTGGCGATTCGATCAAATAATCAAGTAACTAAGTAGATCTCGAAGTCGTAGATATTTTCTTTTTCAATGTCAAATATTTAAATGCGTTTAAATATCGATTGAACGTAATGTGTGCGAACCCACTTTCGAATTCACTCGTATCTATCTCGATTTCAATGTTACAAGTATAATAAACATCGACTTATTTTTTACTTTATAATAATATAAATTTTATATTATAATATATAAATTAATACAGTTGTTGTATCACAAATTCAAACACCTTTTAATTCATAATATTTTATTGTATAATATAATAATATATAATATAATATAATATAATAATATATAATATAATATAATATAATAATTTTTATTTTTATTTTAATTACATTCTACCCCCTTTAACATTTCAAAATTTTCAAATCTATCATTTTTTTTATAATAAATAATTATAATTAAACTCATTTTTAATAAAATAATTTATTTTAATAATTTAATAATATAAATATAAATATAAATAAATAATATTATTTTTTTCCATATATTTTTCTTTTCTCCATTATGTCCGTTATATTATACTAATGTGAATTGTGTATCTCAGATTTTCAAAGTTCTTCACTGATTTTACTCTATTGATCAAAATACTCTTTATGCCCTAAGTTTTCTTAATAAAATTGAATTTTCATAATTTATCATATTAAACTCGAATTTAAGTATGCTGATAATCTAAGTTATATTTGTTGATACTTTTGAATTCAATGATAACGTTCGTTTGACTAAAAGAGCTTCCTATAAATATTTTTGTTTTATGTAGTTCGACTAAATATTTTAATTCTTTGATAATAATAATGATAAGGTTCTCTAAACTATACATTTCATTTAGTAAAATTTTCTTCTAAAAATTGTTATTTTAGATTGATAATATCATAATTTATTTTTAATAATTTATTTATTTTCTAATAGGAAATAAGTTAATATAGTTGACTTAATTTCTTAATATACGTAATAAATTTCATAGTGTTACATTTAAACTCCCCCAAATCTCTTTAAGTCTTCCTATTCTCTCAAAATTTCTCTGAAAATCTATAGAAGCTCAACCCAAGATGAAAGAAGAAGAAGATACAAGGAGATACCTCTATCACTTAGCTTCACTTTCTTCTAAATCTCAATCTTACAAAACCTTTCAACCTCTCCTCTCTTGAATTTTCTCTTTTTCTTTAGATAATAGTTGAACCTTGAGTTAGTCGTAAAAGAAAAGAAAACAAAACCCCTTTTAAAAGCACCACAAAGTGGCTCACTTACATAAATTACAACCCCAACCCAAAATTATCCTGGATTGATCTAAAAACACACACACTTGGATCGGGTGTTTTGAGTCATACCTTAACATTCTAACCATTAAATTACTTCAATACTACAATCAATTTGCTTCTTTGTGTCTTTGATTGATGATCTAGACACCTCAATAGATCCTCAATAAAAATCCCATACCAAATTATGAACAATACCAAAGAACTAAAATTAGGTATACCGAATCCTAAGTTGCTCTCAAGATAAACGTATCATCATTATCATTATTAAGGGCATAAAGATACTTTCATTGGTCCGTATATTATACTTTGCTCGTTCATTTATAATCCTATAAAAAAGTTACTTAAGAAAGGGATCTCTACCTACTATTTTAAATAATACTCAAAAACCCGTCTAAATAATTCACGAAAATTTGATAACCATTTTTTTTAGAATAATGATTTTCTAGCTATAAAGTCAATACTCGGCACATGTGGCAAGGACGCGGAACCATAGATAGTTTCCTCGGGATATGCATCAGCACTCATTTTTTAATTCTCTCTTAATTATAATATTTGTGTGTTATAATAAAAATTGGTGTGCCAATATAATCTTTCTTAAAATATTGGCAGTAACCTGCCATGCGAATGGTGTTTAATAATTATAAAAGATTTTCCTAAAAAAAAAATTTACGTAACGAGGATCACATTCTTATAAACAAATAAGAATTGAAGGCTATATATAACCAAGTGTAAGAGAGCTACACTACACTCACCAAGAAACTAAAGAAGAAAGGAGGAGAAGAAGAAGAACATGGCTGTTGTTTCAGAAATGGAGTTCGGTTGGATAAAGGAGTTGAAGGAATTCGATGATTCCAAGATGGGAGTGAAAACCCTAGTTGACAATGGTATCACCACCATTCCTCGAATCTTCCATCATCCACCCGAATTCCTATCTGATCTTAAACCACTTGCCTGTTCTTCAGATTTGGGAATCCCCATAATCGATCTCTCTGGTTTGAATTCACCAGCTCAACGTTTCAAAATCGTTGATCAAGTAAGGGAATCATGTCGTACGTGGGGATTCTTCCACGTCATCAACCATGGTATCTCTCTGGAAGAAATTAATGAGACCATCGATGCTGTCAGATCGTATCATGAGCAGCCTATGGAGATAAAGATGGAAGACCATGGGATGGATAAGAAGGTATCATTCTACACGAATCCCAATATTTCTAAATCTAAGGCTGTAAATTGGAAGGACAGTATGAGGGTGTTGATGGCCCCAGGCCCACCAGAAATAGAGAGTATTCCTATGGTGTGTAGGAAGGAAATGGTGGCGTGGGAGAAGCATACCATGAGATTAACTGAGACTCTGATGGAAGTTGTGTGTGAAGGGTTGGGTGTGAATTCAAGTAGATTGAAAGATCTGAGCTGTTTGGATGCAAGGAAAATGTCGACCCACTTCTATCCATACTGTCCAGAACCGGAACTAACGCTGGGGATTAACCCACACTCGGACAGACACATTTTGACTTTATTGCTTCGGAGTCAAAATTCCTGTGGAGGGCTTCAGGTCAAACATGGTCAAGGTTGGGTGAATGCCGATCCTGTATCAGGTGGTATCACTGTTAATGTAGGAGACCTTCTTCAGGTAAACTCGACTCAATAAAATTTCATATTAAACCGATTCCTCCGAGTCAAATTGGTTATATAAATATGTATAACGAGTCAATGTTAATGATACTCTAACTCACTACTCAGTCAAGTTATATAGAAGTTGGAAAATGCTGAAATGACAAAAAGAATTTACTGCGATTCTCACAAGTCTGACGTGGGATGTGTTCATAATCATAGATGTGTTTTCTCGTGATACACGTAAAAAATCATCTATGATTATGTATGCATGTCTAAGTCAGAATTGTGAGAATCACAATAAATAGTGTGTCACCCCAGCACGACTCATATAAGTTATGTAAGTAAAGATTCTTTTGATGGATGTGAAAAAGTACAAAAGAGAATTACTCTTAATTTACAAACCTTAAAAAAATGGAAATAATCTTTTAAAAACTGAATCAATAGTCAAATAGAGAGATTTGAGAATATGTTAAATTCTTAAGATCATGATTTTATCTTTATTCAATTTGGTTGGATCGATTTATGTTTATTTAAAAATTTAAAAAATATATAAATAAAATCCAATCAAATCATTGGTTTTACCAAATTTTAAATCGATGATCGATAAGTATTATCAACTTAGCTAATAAATTTAATGAAAAATGCGGGATTGCCTTTAAATATAAAGTCAGTAGACTCATGAAATTGATTACACACATATAATATTCTCAATTTGACTAGGTCAACTCCTAAATTATCAATTTGATTCAACTCGGAGGATATCTGAGTCAAGTTGAGTTAATTTTTGGTGAACAAATGCCTGTATGATATTTCCATAAAATTTTTTATTTTTTTATTTTTACAATTCTGCCATTAACTAAATGTATTCTAGTCCTTCAACCACTGAAAAAGCAAGAGCATTATTTTCCTAGAAATGGTTGCTAAAGCTGTTGAAGGCAGTTAGTTTTGGGTGTATTTTAAAATACTTTTTAAAAGCCCACAACAAGAAGGCAAACCCAGTCCCCGTCATGTTGACTCGGTGAGTAGAAGCACACATTGAGTCAAGAGCCCATAATTATTTGAAACTCCTACCAAATATGAGTTAACGTATGGCTGAGTTCAAAGTGAAACTTGTGATTTGTAAATAAATTTCTTTCTTGAGATGCACAAATTAAACTTAGTTTAATTTCTATACATTTTATTTTGTTATATATAGATATTGTCCAACGATGAGTACAAGAGTGTGGTGCATCGGGTCTTGGCTAATCCGTCTCGAGATCCGAGAATCTCGATTGGTGTTTTCTTCAGTCCAGGCAAAAATGGAGAAACAGATTACTATGGACCTTTGCCAGAACTATTATCGCCAGAAAAACCACCACTCTATCGGAATTTTACAATGCCAGAGATACATAAGCAAGCTCAGATCATTGATGCGTGTGTCAAAGAGTTGGTGGACTCATTTAAATTGGGAGATACCACAAACGAAGGAGCATGATATTTATGGAATCTTGGAAAATATTTTTTTAAGAAAATATTTTCTATGAAAGCAAATTTTTATGACTTTGGTATTTTGGAAGCCAAGGTATAAAAATTGTCTTTTCTAGTAAAATAATTTTTTAGAAAATATTTTCAAAGAAAGTATTATGAAATCTTGCATGCATGCATGCATTAGGTGTTGGGCTTGGGGTTAAGGTTTTTTATTTTTATTTTTAAATAATAGAAGTTTGGGTACTGTTATTATATTATGGGCTGGATTACTGAAGAATAATTTCAATGTTAGGTTTCATTTTTATTTTTATGTAAGCATGCAATGGATTAATGTATGTGTGGAATGTATTAATTCAATAAATTCTCTCAATTATGCATATAATTATCTTTTGATCTGACTTGTGAGGCAATTTTGTAATTTCCCCTCTATATATATAATATAATATATAGTTGTATGGAATGTCGAATATCGTTTAGAATATTGTTGTATAACGAGTCAGCTCAAATATCAATCCAGTTTAAAAATCATAGTACAGATGGAATTTAACGGTTAAATATGACTTATTTAAAGAACATCAAGAAGAAAACGAGTGATGGTTGAGCAAATTTGCTCATTGACCAACATCGTTTTGACATGTGGCACTCATGATTTTATAAGCAAATATAAGAGAATTTCTTTCTCCTGCCTATGGTAAAATATATCAAAATTTCCTAATAAGATCGTCTTTTCACATTCAAAAATATAATCCAATACAAAAAATGTTACAGAGGATGAAATTCTATGAATTTCAACAAAAATTAAAAAAAAAAAAAAAAAAATTATATTTTACTATTGTATTTTAATTTTAAATTTGGGTACTCAATATCCCTCCATTTTCAGTACCATTGATCAAATTCAAAAAAATTTGGCTTTTTTTTTTTTACCATGAATTTTTTCATGAAATCTTGGAGGACAGTTGTGGTGTACGATTGCTAATATGATAATCTATGTGCATTCCACAATACTTGTTAAGATTGGAGACCTTCTTCAGGTAATTTCGACTCAATGGAATTTCCAATTGACTCGTTTTTTAAACTCACTAAGCCTACTCCTCGGGGTCAAATTGGATTTATGTATAACAAGTTGATATTCAGCTCAGTTATAAGAAGATATATTTAATTAACTCATATGTTCACACACAATCTGGATCCTTCAAATTGTGATAGTCGGCAATTAAGATAGATCTTAGAGATCCTTGATGTATTCTAGTAATGTGTCTTATACCATAATAATATTACCACATCATTATGTTATGAATGATTATCACCCTAAGTGATCTTATAATATGATGTGACTTTACAATGAAATCACTTACATTGTACATTTATAACATAATGGTGTGGTAATATCACAGTCCTATTATATTTAACTTCACCGTGGCGATTTCTACATCAACGAATTGACACAACTTTGAGGATATTCGAGTCTAGTTAAATTTTGGTGAACAAATGGTTGTATCATATTTTGATAATTATTTTAGATAATTTGACAATTACTAGATGTATTTTAGTCAATAACAGCCAAAACAAGCAAGAGCGAATGCACTGAGAAAAAATAGTTTTTAAGTTTTTAGTTTCTCCTTATCCTTGTAAAAGTTTGGAAGCTATTTAAGGCAGTTTGTTTCGAGTCTTTTTTTATTTATTTAAATTTTTTGTATCTTCTAAGAAATTGAACCAAACAAAAAAAGAGTCGTGATGATAATATGATTCGCCATGTGGCAGACTTAATCGACTCCTTGATGCGGACAAGTTCAGGAATCGTAGTTGTGTGCACCTTGGGGTACACTTTTTATGGAAAAATGCAATCATGTATCCCAAGGCGTACAGATCTATAATTCTCAAACTTGTTCACGTTAGGGCCACCTGACGAGTCATATTATCAGGACTCAACAAAAAATTTAAATCCTCAAATACTTTTAATAGCCAAAAATGGAAAGTAAACCTGGTCGGATAACTGCTTTATGTTTAGGGAGATTCTATTGTCACACAAACTTTTTCTTAAGAACACCCCATTTCATATGAAATCATTAGCAAATATATTGGAGTGTTACTAGTAAGAGTTGGTGTGGAAATAGAAGTTCTCTATATTTAAAATGGAGGCTTCTACAGAGAGGTCGCCATCAAGTTGACTTGGTCAGTAGATCACCCAAATTCTTAAGAAATTTCAGCAAATAATTTGCGGTAGATGAAGTTGTGAAGAAGAATATGAGAGATATCTTTGATTCTGCTGCGAGGAAATTCGTGCTATGAAATCATTCCCGATATAAATGGATTGAATTTATGATTGTATCATTCATCTTGTAGTTGGATATTGTACTAGATTGAAATTTACCCATCCTAATGAAATCAATTGTATGTCTGATGTAACTTTTTTAGTATTTCTTTTGGTGATTTTTATTTATTTATTTATTATTTTTGGTGATTTCTTTTGGTAATATGTACATTTGAAATGTTGAAGTTTATGACAAGGAAGATATGGGATGTTCCATCTCCAGTTTACCATACTGTTGCCTAATATGTGCAGTACTCGAGAATTGTGCTATCAAAAAATGAAAAATCTTCTTTCTTGATATTAACAACAGTGTGAAACACATTTATAGAACACAACCAATCAGTGACTATCTGTAAATACTAATCGTTGGAGAAAGTTAGAGATTGAACATATGGTAGTATGAACGAGAGTTGACAACTTACACTACAATGGCTAAACATGCTTGATGTTTACCAAAAAGGGAAGAAAAAAAAAATCCAAAAATGGATTTATTTTATTTTATGGCAATTTGGAATTCTTGGACTTTGGAGGTTGGTCGGAGCCTTATTTCCCTGTCAAACCAGTTAACGTTTGGTTTGCGGGTGTAAGTACACTCTCAACGGACTTATAGAGAGTGGAGAAACTAGAGCTAAAGCAACTTGGTGATTAAGAACATTCATTCATACTATCTGGTGGGGACAATAAATCGAATGCTTTTCACGACACAACAAACAAAGTTTGCATACAAACATGAGGAAAATTGTATAATTTCAGTGCCAAACTCATTTATCCTTATGATCAATGTTTTCCGACTGCTAACATAAGTCAGAATTTTGATTATTCCCCATCCCTGGCACGAAGAATTCAATTGGAGCTCCTCCAAGATTCCATAAACATGAACAACAATAATAAATGATCAAAAGAATCTTTTAGGTTGACAAAAACTTGAATACATATAAGAGTGATATTTTTTTGCAAGTCCAGATAAAAGATGGTGCTGCCTCTTCTACCATACTCTCTCGTGGGGAGGGCTGCTATAGTTCAAGTTGACCATAAGGTCTTCGAGATTCAGAGATGTAGTGTGAAGAATAACCAAGCAGTCAGGGTAGTAGAGAGAATAGGTAAAACAGGGTCGGAGCTTGTGTTGTTTGAACAAGGTTGTGGTTGGCACAGACTCTGGAGGAGGCCAAGAGCTGGAGAATAGACAGATTGTTTTGGAAGAAGTTGACCGTTATGGGACACTATAAGATGGAAAGAAGATATGTGAATGAATAAGGTCGATTCCTAAAAATCTCGGAATATTCAGGGCAAGGTTGGTACCCTTCACTTTTGATCCCTAAAGGAGACGAAGGTATAGGTTGGGATAACCTCGGTGACGCTTTAACTAGAGGTGGAGTAATTGATGTAGGCCCTTGGAGGAGAGAGGTTGGTGGTAGCGCTTTGTCTAGCAAGAGAACAAATGCTTTCCAGAAACAACCAACTCTTAACATTGAGATTGGAAAAACAGAAGATTTCGGTGAATGGACGTGGGTGATTATTTGTGAAATAGGGGAAAAACAGATTTGCTGGGAAGAGGTGGAGAGGGTGGTTCACTCCATAGTCCCGGATTCTAGAAAACTTGCTCTAAAACCATGCGGGTCTAATAGGAGAATATTTGTGTGTCATAGAAGGAGAGATTTTGACGAATTCAAAAATCTAAAACAAATCAAAGTCCAGGGTGCTATAGTTAGCTTGAGAGCATGGTATGCTAACTGTAATGGTATTTTATAGAGTTAGACACAGGCTGGGACATGGGTGGATATCGTTGGGCTATCGTTTCATAGGTGGGAAACGAAGTCGTTCGCTCTCATCGGTGATATGCTAGGCGGTCTCGTGGAAGTTAAGGATTGTACTCGCGCCTTAGTAGACTTAACCATAGCTACCATCAAGGTAAGACAGAGGGTTCTGGATCTCCCCAGATGGATCAAAATTCCAGCAAGGAACGAAATGGTGACAATCGAGATCAATTTGACTGGAGATAGGGAGATTGGATTGGAGAAGATAATGCCTGGCGTTAGTAAAGATGGCGTGGGTTTAGTAGGTTAAACGGTGTCAGATTGTTTTAATGCACCTTCAGATAACAATACTGTGACAATAACCAAACCGGATGGATACAGACCAGGCCTATCAGGTCCTAGGAAGGGAAAGATGGCTGCACTTGAGTGTGGGTCAAGTAAGTGCATTGTTCTAAATGAGCTATGTGCTGAGTTGGTAGAGACAACAGGGATCAATAATATAGGTGGAGCTTCTGCTGAGTCGAGCCAGCTGGAGTGCCATTTCTTAGAATCGGCACAAGTTAATTTGAATAGCACCCAAGCTTTTTGTGCGTTGGATCGAATAGTTGGGCCAGATAGCCAACGGACTTTTGGATTTAATGTTCAGCCCGAGAGTGAGAAATGACAAATTGCTGGACCAGGCGGTACCTCAAACTTGTGGAATGAACAGGCCTTACGGGCAGTGGACCATTCGATTGGGCTTAGCAACCCATTGACGTCTGACACTAGAGATCAGGCCAAAGGTGTTGTGGGCAACCTTCACGACCCATCACTTTCAGAGGACAACCTCCAGCCTGGTCACGAGGTAGGTCAATTGCCCATTCAAGCAGGTCCAACGACGGTAATAGGGAATCTTAGGCCATGTTGTGAAACGTCCCAAATGCCCACTCTAGAAGGACCAACACACTTAGAGGTATGCTTTCAGCCCGTTCTCGACTTAGCCCAAGTAGATGGTCCAAATGAATGTTTGATTACAAGAGACAATTGCATAGACATAATAGAGAGGAATCTGGCAAGCAATAATGCTTGTGAATTGGAAGGAAAGAGCTTTTTGAGCCTTGTATTTCTAGAAGGAGAACTTATTCAGGACATGATGAAGTTGGACGTTGTCGGGGCTAGTGATCTGGATAAGGTGGCTTGTTAGGAGGGAAATGCAGAGTTAATATCAACTTTTGAGGAAATTATGGCATTGATACTAGAGGAGACAATGGGGTGTAATTGAACATTTAGAGGCAGAACTCAGCCAGAAGGGTCTGAGGTGTTGCAACAGGAAATGGTAGATGACTGGAGGTGGGGAGAATAGTGTGCTTTGGCTCAGGGAGGTTTTTTACAGCTACTATAGGCTGTCGAAGGATCGAATCCTAGGAGAGATGGATGTGGTAGTGGGGCGTTGGCTCTTGGAAGAGAACACTTTAGCCCTGTCACAGATGATATACTACAAGTAGAAACTGAAACGAGTAACACCCCCTTAACCATGGTAGAGGAAGCGGAGAGTTCGAGGGCTTGGGGAAGGAATAAATCGAAGAATCAGACAGTAGAAGTTCTAGCTAACTGGATTATTCAGAATTTGAGCGAGATAAGTTGGGCTCAGCAGGAGCTAGTATTTTGTTTGAACTGGCACTCAAGAAACGGGACAAGATTGGTGACTGCTACGATACAGTAATCAGAGAGCATGATCTGCTAGATATGGAACAAACTAGTATACGGGATGAGGTGGAAGTAATTCTTAGTACATAGGAAGAACATGAAGAAACTAGACAGCAAGGGTACTTGAGTAAAGGGAAAGGAGTAGAGTTGGTAGATGATAGTAAGGTGAAGAAGTTAAGAGTCAGATTAGTTAAAGAATTACAGGAATTGCACAGGTCAGGGGTTATGGTCAAAACTGGTCCGTCCTTAGTCTTAAGAAGTGGGAGAAAAATTAAAGTTGCCAATGATGATTAAATTCCTTTCTTGGAATGTACGCAGCCTCAACAATAGGGCCAAAAGGGTTTCAGTCAAGGCAATAATTAAGGCACACAAATCACACATCTTAACACTACAAGAGACTAAATTGAACCAAGTGGATAGGGAGGTAGTGCGCGATATTTGGGGAGGGAAGAACTTGGGTTGGAAGCATTTATAGCAAATGGGATAGCAGGGGGTGTTTAGGTGGTATGGGACAAAAGGTTGATCGAGGTGGAAGAACATTTAGTGGGAGCTCTTTTTGTTTCTATATTGTGCCGATGTATAGGAAAGGAAGATAGTTGGGTATTCTCAGAAGTGAACGGTCCTATTAGAGAGTGGGAACGAAAACAGTTTTAGGAGGAGTTGGACGATGTGGGCAGTTACTGGAATCGTTCGTGGTGTTTGGGAGGAAACTTTAACGTTATTAGGTTTACTTGAAAGAAATATAGAGGATCAAGGATAACAACAAGGATGAAGAATTTTGGTGACTTCGTGAGCTGGAATAACTTAATGGACATCCCACTCCAAGGTAGAAGCTTCACTTGGTCAAACCAACAAGCTGTACCCATCCTTAACAGATTGGATAGATTTTTGGTCTCAGATGATTGGACATCGCTGTTTTGCCAAGTCTCTCAGACGGCTATCCCAAATCTGGTATTTGACCATTGTCCTATTCAGTTGGTAGTAGGACCTTTCAATAGGGGCCCCATCCCGTTCAATTTTGAGTTGATGTGGCTGAAACACTAGAACTTCAACGAATTGATAACCGAATGGTGGAGGAGTTTTAATTTTGTAGGAACAACAGGGGAGGTGTTCAGGAAAAAATTGAAGACCTTAAAAATGGTATTGAAAGAATGGAACAAGGAATCTTTTGGTAGGGTGGATGTGTAGAGAAAAGATATCCTTCCAAGAATTGAAGACCTGGACTGTAAGGAAGAGATGATTCCGATTTCGTTAAGTGACAAGTCAACAAGAATGAACCTTCGCGAGAAGTATTGGCGGGTAGCTCTTTTGGAAGAGATCAGTTGGAAGGAGAAATAAAAAATAAGGCGGCTTAAAGAAGGGGATGGTAACACGAAAATTTTCTATTGTATGGCCAATGTCTGAGACAAAACCAAACACATTACGCGATTGTGTGTGAATGGGAGTGGCTAGAAGGGGAAAATGCGGTTGCCTAGGGGATCGTAGAGTTTTACTCGAAACTGTATACCAATGGAGCAGGTGAGAGATCGAAACCTGATTTGTTGCAGCTTAATAGAATCTCTGAATCACAACGCGAATGGCTGAAAAGGCCCGTTGTAGAAGATGAGGTTTGGGAGGTTATCCCCAGCATGAAGAGTGATAAATCACCAGGACCAGATGGATTTCCTGTGGAGTTCTACAAAACTTGCTGGGAGGTCATCAAGTGTGACTTTACTACCTTAATCGATGAATTCTTTAGAGAGGGCGTATTGGATCGTGACTCCAATTGTATTTTTATTGCTCTAATTCCAAAGGTGGCGGGAACGGAAGATATTAAGGACCTGAGGCCCATTAGTTTGGTTAATACTAGCTACAAAATCATCACGAGCATTCTTGCCAAAAGATTGAAAGGGGGCGCAATCAGAGTGCTTTTGTCAAAGGGAAACAGATTCTAGATGGAGTCCTAGTTGCAAACGAGTACATTGATTTTAGACTGAAATCTAGCAAAGCGGGGGTGGTGTGCAAAGTAGATTTTGAAAAGACTTATGATTACATAAATTGGCAATTTCTGGATTATATGTTGGGGAGGATGGGATTTGGTAGGAATGGATTACTTGGATTATGTGTGACTTCACCAACTTACTCGGTATTGGTGAACGGAACGTTTCATGGATTCTTTAGGGGTACGAGAAGCTTAAGACAAGGGGATCCTATATCACCTTTCTTATTCATCATAGTGGTAGAAGCATTTGGCAAGTTGATGGAAAGAGGGGGTTGTGAATGGATCTTTCTCAAGGTTCTCAGCAGGGGTAGGCTCGGTTACTATCTCACACCTCCAATTCACAGATGATACCTTAGTCTTCTTGGATGACTCCATAGATCAAACTAGGAGGCTAGGCAGATTGCTTTGTTGCTTCGAAGCGGTGTTAGGTATCCCAGTCAACACGAGAAAAAGCAAGGTCCTTCCGATCGGTTTGGCTAGGTGTGTAAGTCTCTTGGCAGCTTCGTTGGGATGGCAGGTGAGAAGCTTAGGGCCTGTGTGGATTGACTTCTATAAGTACTTCTGACTTTTGCGGGGAGTCAGAAGCACTTTAAAGGCGTTTGGATAAATAACTCCTGGAAAAAACTACTTTACTGTGGAGTCATTTTAGTGCTTTTTCACGGAGTACCAATGGTGCTACTTCTCTAAACTACTTTTGCGCGGAGCCACAAAACATTGTCAAAATGACGAGACTAAGACAAGTATGCCCTTCATAAATTTTGCAAATTACAAACCTACCCTCAAAAAGGCAATTGGAATAATATTATATTACTATTATTCATTGATATGATGGTAGCCTTTTGGTGTAACATTTGGGACAAGTATACCCTCATAAATTTTAAAAATTACAAGCATACCCTAAAGAATGCAATTGCAGTAATACTATATTATTATCCATTGATGTGGTGGTAGCTTTTTAGTGTAGTATTTGGGACAATTATGCCCCTTATAAATTTTAAAAATTACAAGTATACCCTAAAAAATGCAATTAAATAATATTTTATTATTATCCATTGATGTGGTGATAGCCTTATAGTGTAGCATTTGAATTTGGATTTCTACCTCTCCCAAACACTCAATGATTTATCCATGAGCATTCCAACCATGGTTGAAATTTTCTTATTGCAAGATTGATGTGAATAATATTACACACAAATTTATTATCCATTGATATGGTGAAAGCTTTTTCACATTTTTAGTGATTGTATATATTTGCTCACAATATCTTCTATTTTTTTATAATTGTTGGGTGTTTATATTAGTTTTTATGAATAAAAACAATAACTTTTATTTATTTTGAAGAATAATTTGTTGAGTTATAATGTTAAAAATAATAACTGATACTTATAAGGGCATTTTGATCATTTTAACAAAATTCAAAATAGTTTTCAAACACAAAACTCTATCAAAAGTACTTCTGACAGTACTTTTCAGAACCTGCATCCAAACACACAACAGTTATCCACCTACTCCAGACAGTACTTCAAAAAGTACTTATGAAAGTACTTATGTTCTAAGTACTTCTGGCTCCTGTATCCACACGGGCCCTTACCTTCTACCTACTTGGGGATGCTTCTAGGGGCTAAGAGGGTGGCGATTTGGGACCCGATAGTGGAGAGAATAGAAAGGAAACTAACTATGTGGCAAGCCAATTATCTTTCGAAGGGAAGAAAGTTGACTTTGATAAAGAGTGTTCTTTCTAACATTCTAATATATTTTCTATCTCTTCTCTCAATGCCCCAAAGAGTAGAACTAAGGTTAGACAAGCTGTTTCGTAACTTTCTATGGCATGACAGAGTAGGGAATAAAAAACATCATCTTGTCAATTAGAAATAGATTTGTTCATCCAAAAAGTAGGGAGGCCTCGGTGTTAGGAGGCTCGGGGAGATGAACGTGGCCCTGAGGGGAAAGTGGTTGTGGAAGTTTGGGAACGATGGGGACAGCTTATGGAGACAAGTCATAGAAAACAAGTACAAGTTGAGCCGGATGGGGTGGGAAAGTGGATTAACAAGACAATCATATGGGTGCGGGTTGTGGAAGGGTATCATGAAGATCATCCCATTGTTCAAAATGAGAATAAAGTTCAGGGTGGGTAAAGGCAACCGTGTAAGGTTTTGGGAGGACACATGGTATGACAATCGACCGCTAATGGAGGCCTTCCTAACCTTGTATTCCATATCCTCTAAGAAAAGGCAATCAATCATATCCATCCGACGAGTAATGGGAGGAGAATGCATATGGGATCTTGGCTGTCAAAGGGACATTAATGAGTTAGAACTTCAAGAAGTTCGAAGACTAGTGGGAGGCGCTTCTAGTATCGAGCTACATACGGGAAGGGAAGATGAGAGAATATGGTTGAAAAGTAAGGACGGAAGATTTACGGTACACTCATTCTACCAATCCTTGTGCAATAATGGGGATGTTTTATTTCCTCATGCTTCTATTTGGAGACCAAAAGTGCCAAGCAAAGTCGCCTTCTTCACTTGGACGATGGCTTTAGGAAGAATACAAACTACGGACTTGTTGATGCGGCGTGGTTGGTGCAAGGCGAGTTCTTGTGTGTTATGTATGGATAATGGAGAATCATCGGATCACCTTCTAATCCATTGCAAGTTCTCGCATGGCATTTGGGGTCACTTTTTGAAGTGATACGGGGTATCAACTTTCTTACCTAGGTCAGTTAAGGACACCTTCATGGGTTAGTCGTCAATTGGTCACCCGTTTGGTGGGACAAAAAGGTTGTTGTGGAATATTACGCCCTTCGCAATTTACTGGGGGTGTGGTTTGAAAGGAATAGACGCATTTTCGAGGGTAAACAGAAGGATTGTACAGAAACAATTATGTTTATCTTGGGTCTTATCTTTTGTTGGTCCAAAGTGTATAAAGAGCTTAGGGGTTTGGTTTTTGAGGATTTCGTGTATAAGTGGGATATGATATGTTGTTATATTCATGAGTAGTGCTACATGCATCATGTCATATAGTTTTGCATGATCAACCTTGTTCCTAATCCAATCTAATTTTCATATTACTTCCATAATCCAATTAGAATCTATATCCATTCTTCATTAACCGACCCATCACCCACACCCTAACCTAAGTCCATAAACAAAGTCCATATCCTAATCAAGTCAAGTTACCATAAGACCTTAACCCAAAGTCCATAATACCAATATCCATAAACCAAATCCTTCTCTTTACCCGAAGTTCATCCCAATGCCAAGCCCATTCTCTCACACCCCCTCAAAATATGACACATGTTAATTTTTCGTAAGTCCCCAATACCCAATGCTTCAATTTAATTGAAGAGTCAACTCCTACTGTGAAAATCCAAGAATACCCTTCCCAAAAAGTGTGTTCAAATAAAAAATGTGTTTTGGCCTTTGATAATAATATATAAAGTTGAGAGAACTTCAATCATATCTTCAAAAGGCGAGAATCTTCAAGTACATACATGAAACTCTCTTATTTACAAATGAACTAAGGTCTATTTTTCACCTACCACTTCACCTTTACACATGTCACTTCCTTACTTATCCTTTCAAAAGTACTTTTGTTCTCCCATTAGTCAATTTCAAATATATACTTTCTCAATTATTTTATGAGTTATTTACAAATGAACTAAGGTCTACTTTTTATTGACCACTTTACTTTTACACATGTCATTCCTCTATTCATCCTCCCAAAAGTACTTTTTGTTTTCTCATCTCTATTTACCAAAAAATCAAAGATCAAATAATACTTTTTGAATTTCTTCACAAATGTCATCTTTACCCTCATAAAAATAAAAAATCTAAAAGAAATAATCTAAACCTTTTGTCCATTTTCTTTATTTTTAGGGTTGGACCACTTTATCTCTAATTTTTTTTTCAAAAACTATTCTATTAATAATTCATGCTCTTAAGCCCTCATCTCTCAACCTAAAACTCTCCCAAAATCTCTATTTACTTTCTTATCTCTCAACCTTCAACTCACTTAACCCTTAACTACATTATTCAACTTTCAAGCTCATCTTTCGAAGTTCAAGTTCATTCAAGACTACCAAATGGACAAGGTGGACATATATAGGTTATCTTTTTCTTTTATTCTATTTTAACACTTGCATCTTCTTCTTCTATCATTCTTATTTTTCTTTTTATAAACTTTTAGGATGTAATGGAGAACCCTCTTTCATCCCGAATAGACTAAACTTCAACTTTGGGCATGAAATGCTTGAGGTGATTTGTTCGAAATGATGGAAGTTGAAGTCCTTTTTTAACTCATTGCATCTCATGCATCATATGTACACTATACACACATACCACACATGCTTGACCATGATGAAGAAACGTGTAACTTTCTTGATAGAGTCGAAATACTAAGTTTCTAGCCAAGTATGCATGCAATAAAGATTATGGATCTAAGGGAACTCCATTCATGGAATTTCTCTAAAATTCTAAAATAAACATTTCAACTCATATAAAATGTGATGACCCCATTGGATATCCTTTTCCATAGGATATTTTTCATGTCAACACTAACATTAAGCCATCTTTTAAAGAGGTACATACTCACCATGTGCACACACCCACTTCATGCATCTCATGCATTTTTATTGTTATGTTAATCTTTTAAAAAATGACCAAATTTAAAAGGTACATTAGGTGGAAAGGATGAGGTATTTAACACCTTCCCCATTCTCTAACCGAATCCATTTATCTAGATCTTAAGTAGACCATATCTTTTTCATTAATGATAGTCATTACAATGTCATGAAAAATAATCTTTTAAAAAATTCAATTCGGGTGCTCATTCACATCAATTTGTAAAAAAGAATGGGAGCGACTTCAAACAAAATAACATTAAGATTCAAATATAAACAATCTCATGTCTACAAGAATTATTCATTATGAAAGTTCTATAAATAAATAAAAATCCAACTTTAACTCTTATTTCAGAAAGGTAAACGATATTGAAACATTTTTATAAATTACTCTCATTCCAATCTTCTAAATCTTCTTTCCATTATATTTAAAATCGTGGAATTTAAGTCCTTATGATGAAATTCTGCACAAATTAATATACCTTATGTACCTTATGTACTAAGATCCTCTTGGAGTAGTGTCATACGTTTTTTTTTATTTTTTGAAGATTCGGGTAGGTTGCATTACTTGACGGTGCGTTTCAATTACTACCAACCCCACCAACATTATTAATATGTAACGAGGAATCGTAAATGCTTTTCATCAGTATATCTTTCATGTCAGAAATATTCTCCCCCCGTTTCAATTACTACCAACCCCACCAACATTATTAATATGTAACGAGGAATCATAAATGCTTTTCATCAGTATCGCTTTCATGTAAAAAATATTCCCCCCCCCCCGCCCCCCCAATATTATTCCACCACGACACTTTGTAAAAAGGACAAAAAGTAAGATATGTGGAGTGAATTACTGCAAGGTACACCAACTTTACCATGTGGTCGGCCTTTGCTTTTGTAAAACGACAACAACTAAAACAACATTTGACCATCTCCCTTCATTATTTTGCTTTCGAAAAATCAAATCACATTATCAGTCATGTGAAACATGAGAAATTTAACCAACAGACACTACTTTTGAATTTTTATTTAAAAAAACCCCATGGTGTTAGCAAAATCTCATTTTATCAAGTTTGTTACTCATTTGATCCAACAGTAAGTCCCCTTACTGGTTCCAAAATGATTTTTGAGGAATTTTAAATCTTTTTTCCCCTAATTTTTAGTTGAGTAAGAGATTGAAATTGAATTAAAGAAAGGGTAAAGAGATAATTTGGCCAAAATGTTTTTTTTTAAGTCCTTTAAAATTCTTTTAAATTGGATTAGTTAGATTATGATTGTTTTAAAATCATTTTTTAATAATAAAAAATGGGTTTTGGGGTTCAACTAAGAATATTAACCATATTATTTTAGGTCATTATTATTATTTTTATTTATTTAATTATTTAATTTTTTATTAAAATAATTTATTTGTAATTTTTAAAGGTTATATTGGGTTTGTACAGAGCCTTACGGATCAGAAGGTTCCACTCATATTCAAATAAGAGAAATGCTAATCTTACTAGTTTAGTAAGATTTCAAATCTTAGTTAGTGTTGTTGAGCTCACCTTTTGACATAAAAAAAAACATGACTCTACATTACAAAGATGTAGAGAACAGAATTCTAAGAATTAAAAAAAAAAAAATTTTCACAGTTAAATTTTAATTTTAAATTTGGAAGTCCGTGGACATTCGATAGCCATCCATTTCAAAACCTTGGATCAAACTTAAAAGAAATTGTTTTTTGAAAACTTTTTTAATTGAATTTGGGTTTTTCCATGAAATCTAGATGGCTGTGGTGTTGAATTCAAATGACCCTTAGGAAGATTTCAAATCATTTGAAAAACCTTTGCGTTCTGTTTGTGTCATTCCAGCATTTCCCTATTAAATTAGTGAGGTAAATGTTTTTCATAGATTGACAACATTTGTGACGTAAAGACAATTAATTTATTAATATTTAAAAATTAATTAATAATTTGTGTGTTAACTGGTAAGGGGTATTTTAATTATTTTATATCAATAACTAATGACGGATGTTTGGAAAAGTCCTTCAATTGGTCCGTATATTGGCAACATGGCCTTAATAGTCATTTCCCCTTTTACATTTATTTGGACATTAATGCTTCATTTACTCTCCAACTTGTTTTTACCAATAAAGATATATATTTTTTTGGATCAAACCTATTCAAGGTGAATGTACGCTCAACACTGATGGCTCCTTCAGAGGCAATGTGAGGGGAGAAGGAGATATAATCAGAGATGACCAAGGAAGAATAATAGGAGCATTGGCGGAAACCACTCATGGAGAATCAGTTCTGTACCATGAGCTTCAAGCGATTCTTAAAGGTTTGGACATGGCAAATACCTTTCACATTAGAGCCCTGAATGTTAGAGCGGACTCAAAAATAGCTATCGACTGCATAAATGACCTAAGCAAGACCCCTTGGAAAGAAAAGAAGCTCGTCAAAGTCATCAAAGCTAAAGCCTTATTGTTCTACAAGATTGACTTCTCCTTTTGTTTTAGAGAGATAAATCAAGCTGTGGATTTCTTAGCTAGTTACCTTACTGCCCCTGGTAGCATTAGGTTGGATCCTCTAAGCCTCCTTACTAATCTCAAGACCATCATATGTAAGGATGCCTGTGGGCATGTCTATGAAAGAATATAAGGGCCTTCTGTTTTCTGGTTGAGGGTTTGCCTAACCCCCCCTTAATTTTCAAAAAAAAAAAAAAAAAAAAAAAAAATAGATTTGTTTTTTCTTGCGAAAGGAATAGTGTCACGGGTCATCTACCACAAAAAAATAAAATAAAATAAAATAAAATAAAATATTTAAATAAATAAAAATAAATCTATTTATTTTTTTTTTGCTTATAGTGAAACACTCAATCCTTGCCCATTTGTATACAGTGCCAGTCAGTGCCACTTTAAACAAAAACAAAAAGCCGAAAAAGAATAAATCTGTCACTTTTATTGTGGAAAATTTGGAAAAATTGAAAAATACACTCAAGGTTTGTCACGTAAAGTCTGAGAGTTACAGGTTTGAATGCCCTTAGGAATTCGAGATTCCTTCAAATTTGTAAGTTCTATTCAACTTCATTGATTATTTTTTTTTGTTTCAATGATTCATAATTTTTCACAAAAATCTATAATACCCACATCTTACATGTATATTTTGTATGATTTATGCTCTTCTTAAAATTCAAAACTCACACCTCAATACATGCCATTAAATGAAAGCTACAATCCGAGAAATTAATGCTCAAAATTTCTCCCTTTCATATTAGAGTCATGATTTCCGCTCCCCCCCTTCTGACAAACGAACTTAGATTTACAATTTTGAAAGTTATGTGCTAAGCTATGAACCAATGGCATGACACCATGTGTATTAAATGTGCAAAAGTAATTGATCATTTGAGAGCAGTTTAAGTGCTTTATTTTTAGTAACTTTTCAGTACACATGGTGTCATGCTATTGGTTGATCACCTTAGCACATAACTTTCCAAACAACATATTTCTGTTCCTGACAAACTACCCCCAGACTCTTCCCAGGTGGATGTGTTAGAACCATTGATTTTTTTCTTCGGGATACAAAACTGAACATCCCCATTAATATGTGCAATTGTGTATCCGAAGAAAAAAAAATTCTATGGCTCTATGCACAACCACGTAGGGAGATTTTCAGAGGGGAGTCAATTTATCATTATTCTTCATATTATCCTCCAATTATGGTTAACATGGCATTTATTGGATTACATATTAAGGAGTCGCGACTTAGTTTATGTGTTAAGTTAATGACTAAAGACATGGCAAGTAGTTGGTATACGACTATCACTACGTGAATACTAGAAAATTTGACAGGCCAAGGCCCACGAATTTTAGAAACTGAATTTTGACGGTCTAGGACCGTCGAAATTCTTAATGTTCCCAGATTTGACGGCTTAGAGCTGTCGAATGTCTCTCATCCTTCATTAATTTGACAGTTTCGACCTGTCAAAAAAAAAAAAAAAATTTTGACAATGAAAAATTCGATGCCAATTCGATCTCTTGGTCCGTCGAATTTTGTGAAATTTTACAGTTCAAAGCCGTCAAATTTGGGCTTTTTTCACATTGTGTATTAGCCTTCCAAATATGTTTTGCACTACATAAAATGTTTTATGATTGTAGTTATTCTACATACACTCGTTTGTAAGGGGATTTCTGATTAATAAAGGATAGGCCCCAAATACCTTCTTGAGATCCATTAGGTGAATTAATTAAAATATTTTTCTTTTAAGATTAATTCATAAAGTTAATTTTTTTTTATTTTTTTAAATTTTTTGACAGCTATTTTCGAATGGTGAGTATAAAAGAGTGTAGAGCATCGGGTGGTAGCAAATAGTTCTCGGGATCCAAAAATATCAATTGCGCTTTGCTTCAGTCTGACCAAAAATGGAGACACAAATTACTATGGACCTTTGCCAGAGTTAGTGTCGCCAATTAAACCAGCGCTGTATCAAAATTTTACCATGCCAATTTACAAAGAAGCAATATGCAAATCCGCTAATGATAAAAAAAAATTGTGAACTTATTTAAATTGCAAGATGTCAAGAGAGAGAGACAATGTGATATCCTGATGCAGTTATAATCAGTCCTATTAGCAAGTTAATCAGTTGTAACTATTTTACTTTTTTTAATTAGTTAGTTTCAAGGGTGTTATGGACTTTTCAGTTTAGTTAATTAGTTAGAGTTTTCTGTTAGGCAGTTAATAGGGTATTATTGAGTTTGTATATTTTTGTTTTGCCGATAAATAGGTTATTGTAATCAGTTGTAAGGCAGTTTTTACATTTGAATGAAATGAAATCAGTAGAGTTTCTCTCTATCTTTTGCTAAACTCTGAAATTTCTAGAAGTTTCAACCAAATCTGAGAAATTTCAGGTCTGATCTTAGCATTTTGGTATCAGAGAACAAGATGAAAAAATAAAAAAAAAACTGAAAAATCACTTCCAACCTTTCAATTACATTCAACCCATGTACAAAACTTTATATAACCTTAAGCAAATTGGAAGTGTGGAGAATTATGCCAAAGAATGCTATCAATTAGTGGCTCGAATTGATTTATGAAAGGGGGTGTGTTTGATTGCACGACAAACTCTATGGAAAATAGTTTGTCGTGGTTTAATTGTGTTTGAATGCAAAACAAGTACAAATTGCTTGTCCTATAAGGCAGCAAATCTTTTCTAACCTCTCCCCCTATTAAAATGATTTGTCAGGATCTCATAAACGTCCTCGTTTTGGCAATCCAACACCCTAGCCCTCTAGATTTCATGCACTACAACAAAAAATGTAAATTAGTAACCATTTATAACCATTCCTAAGCCTGTCTAAAACAGTTGAAGACCATCTCTTATCGAGGCATCGTTAATGAGTTCAAACGGTTGGAAGTCGTTCCAAATATGTATTTATAAAACGAGGCATTGTCAAATTTTTTTTTCAATGGATCGAAACTGTCAAATTAATGAAGGATGAGAGAAGTTCTACAGCTCTAAACCGTCAAATCTGGGAACATCAAGCATTTCGATGGTCCTAGACTGTCAAAATTAAGTTTCTAAAATTCTTGGGCCTTGGCCCGTCAAAATTTTATGTCTAATTTTCCAATTTTCACATAGTGAAATTGATATCTAAAATTAAAAAAAAAAATTTTAATTTTGAATTTTTTTTCTACACACCTATTACCCATGGTCTAAATAAACCCAAATAGAGAACATTGAGGTTTTCTATCACATTAATTTATACACAAAAAGAATTACAATGGGTCATAATTTACAAAATTACCAAGTACTTCACCATCAATACTCTTAACCAATCATGCTTATAAATAAAAGCCCTATTACTAAGATGTCATTATTTTGATCCATCTTGCATACAAAGAATTGTTGAGATGAAGTATTATAATTGTCCATATGGCATAAGGTCTCCTATTTACGAGTTCAACTGAACCAATCAAAATATATAAAACGGATGATCAAGCATAGATCACATACTTTATAAATTGGTTTCAAGGTATGAGAAAATCAAAGTACACCTTGGATAAGGATGCATAAACAGTTAAGAATACCACCTTCATGTCATTGCCAGCTTGGGAAATAGCTAAGAATATCACCTTCATGTCCACAAGGTATTGGGTTGCACCTTCCAAGGCCTATATAAAATGCATAAGCTTCAAAAGAAAATATCCCTGTGAAAAAAAATGGGTTCACTTGTAAGAGTGTAAATGCTTAAATGGGGATATTTTTATAATTTTTAATTTGATTTATTTTTGTATAAAAAAAGAAGATAAAATGAGAGGGTAAAATAGTAAAATAACATCTGAACTATAGACTTAGAGGACATAAGAGTAATCTACCTTGGCCAAGGGTAAGGTACGACTAGGCAAACTTTTGCCTTAGCGAAAGGTTAGTTGTGAACCCCTAAAATTTGCTTTGACTTATGGATCAAAACTTATTTTTCTACAATAAATTTCCTCTCAACATCAAATTTTCAACTAGTTTTGTTAGGTTTTAGCTCTTTTCAAGTTAAAAACTGACTTTGAGAAGTCTAAGTCATTAAGAGGTGTCTTGTAAGACTTAAAAAGAAGTGAGAAAAGAGAAAATCTTCTATTTATCTTTTCGTCTCCATTTCTTAAGGTAAGCGACTTCAAGGTGTAAGATTATTTGGATCTGGCCTAGAGAGTTTTTATAGGATAGGTATTTTTTTGCATTGGTTATGATTGAGAAGTGCATTTTTAAAAAAAAGATGTGCCAACTTTACAAGTAAATTAGTCCCAAAGTAAATAAGCAAATCAATCCCACATTATTACAACACTCACCACTCATAAAGAAGAAACAAAATCAAGTTAGTTACAAAAGAAAAAAAAAACAGAAGTTAATGTTTCAAAATTTACATCACTGATTATTAAAATCTAGTTTGAACCATTGGCCTCCCCAGTGGAATTTACTAGGTTGTAGATACGTGGACTTTGAAACTTTTGAGGAGGTTTAAACTCATCTATGTATGTTTAGGGGTCTCCCCTATTTAATTAAAGTGTGAATGGGCACTATAAAAGATTTTTAAAAAAATTATTTTTCACATCCAAAGTTAAGGGAAAAATGATCTATCTAGAAATCTAAGGTAAGGAGGTTCGGTTGAGGGGGATGGTAGGTGTTAGGTACCTTATCCCTCCCATCCTAAGATAGTTATCAATATATGATCATCTATGAAGATTAAAAAACTCTTTTTGGATTTTTGAAGATAAAAAAATTATCAAAAACTAAGGAAAATTAATTATAATTTTATTTTGAAAAATGAACAAATCAATATGTGAGCAAGTCCCTACTAGAAGTGTTTGCTGGAATTTTTTGTGAACATGAGATTTTGATGGAAACCCACACATATCTCATCATTTGGAGACCTAAAACTTCAATACAAGTTTATGTGCTCCTTAGGGAGACTTTATTTATTAGTTTGGTCCTTTTGGGTGGTTCATGATTTGAACCATACCATGTAGAAATTAAGACTACATGCATGAGATTTTGTCTACTTTTGGACTATTTTCATTGGTTATAAAGATTGAATATACGTTCATAGGGACCTATACTTTTATTTGTAGTCATTTTATATATGAGTCCGTGCAGAGTGTATGCATGTGATGGACTTATTAAGAGATAATTACCTTCAAGGAGGGTTTACTCTCTAACTCTATTGTTATCAAAGGAAACAAGATAAAAGACAATTATTTTATAATTGAAATTGCAAGAAAAGTAAATAACAATTAATTTAAGAATTTAATGCTTGTAGAAAATAAATATATAATTATTTCAAATCTCTTAAGAATTTATTGAAGACTTATTGGGAAAGATTACCTCAAAGAGAGATATTGATCTCCCCAAGCCTCTAAACTAAAGATTTAGGAGACTACATTAAAAATTATGAAATTAAACATAAAAATAAGAAAAGTGCTTAAAATAAAGAGGGGGGTAATAAGAAATGGGAGATTAGAGGGGCAAAATGGAGGGTTTAATCCCAACTTAGTCTTTTATTTATCTTCCTTCTTGTTCCTGTTCTTGAATTGAGTTTCTAGGATTTTTAGAGAGGTATTGAGAAATAAAAAGGCTTAGAGAGGTTTAAAAGAGATCTGGATAGAATTTTAAATTACCAAATTAGAGTCTTTTTTTTTTTTTTTATATCTTGGATTGGGGTCCTATTTTAAGATTTGAAAAATCCTTGGGGATAAACTTGTCGTAAATCATAGGATTTCTAATATTTTCAACAAAATCTCTATATAAAAATCAAATTACCTTTTATTTCCTTAAACTTGATGGTTTTTCACTCACCTATGGGTCTCACCAATCATGATAATCAAGAGGATATGATTGTAAAAGGTCATAATTTTTAGATAATTTTTTTAAGGAGGGTAAAAGAATCCTAGGTCATTGGTTTTGAGTCAAATCTTAGAGAACTAGGCTAGATGACATATAAATATGGACTTAGATTTTGGGCATTAAGGTTATCTAGCCTAACTAATTCTCTGACAACTTAGGATTAAGAATGTATTTGCTCACAAGTTCTAGAGAATTTTATAGGTTTAGTTCTAACAAGATGAGATTAGGGTAATAATTACACTCATGGAAGGACCAATTTGACCAAGGGTCTTTTTTGGAAGAATAAAAAAATTATAAAAAGACCAAAGTAGTGAGATTATTGAAGAATTGAGAGAAGATTAAACGAGTAAAAGAGTAAAAAATAGAGGTTTTCTTGGGGGAAAAGTCAGTAAGGAGTAGGTTAAAGGGTAATTATCTCTAGCCAGATTGGAACATAAATTGATTTGTAATAGAATTGGCCTTGGATAAACCAAGGCCTGAACAAAAATTATGCCTTGTCGTGGGTCACCCTTGGACCAAACAAAAATTACTCATGGTCATGGGTTACCCTTGACCATGCAAAAAATAAGCTTATCCAAGATTGAGGTACGACTAGGCTTAAAATTAAGCTTGGCCAAGGTTGAGGTACGACTAGGCTTAAATTTAAGCTTGGTCAAGTGTAAGGTATGGCCAAACTTAAATCAAACTTTTTGAAAAATGGCCTTCAGGCCTTGTGGTTGCTCGAAATTGGGGGTTTGAGCCCTTTTGAAAATTGTCTTGAGTCAACTTTTGGGAACATTTTGGTGCTTTTAGGGTCGGCCAAGGCAAAAATAGGATGTCTATAGTTAAGATACACATAAAATCTGAATTGTTTGATTTTTCATTTACACATAAAATCTCGATCGTTCGATTTTGTGTCATAGTTTACTTAGTCAAATTGATTGGAAAAATTGGTTCCCTTGAGTTTGACCAAGTTATTGTCAAATCCAACAAAGTTGACTCAAGAAACCAAGTTCTATACATTGCTATCATACTACGTCAAAACGCGCCTAAAACAATTGGAATATCATGTTAAAACAACTACTAAAGACTGTCGTTAATTGTGACATTTCTGAACAGTTGTTTAATCGACGTTTCTGATTAGATTAGTTGTATGATACAACACTGTATCAAGCAACACATACACACACACACACTCTCTCTCTCTCACACACACACACACACACACACACATATTTATTTTTCTCTCTTGTGCAAATCTCTCGCTCTGTTTCTCACACTCTCTCATTATCTTTCTTTCACACACACACACACACTTTCTCTTTTTCTCTCTCGTTCTCGCACTTTCTCTCCTTCTTGCACTCTTGCTGTCTCGCACACACTCTCTATCTCGTTCTCACACTCTTTGTCTCTCGTACTCTATGTCTCTCATCCTTGCTTTCTCATTCTCTCGTACTTTCTCTCTCAAAAACTCTCAATCACACTCTCTATCTTTGTATTTGTCTCTTGCACGCACTCTCTCTCCACTGCATTCCAAATCTAGGGTTTGTAATTCGCTTCCTAGATTTGTCTTAAATCTACGAATCTTAATCAAATTTAGGGTTTGCGCACACACACACACACACACACACACACACACACACACTCTCTCTCTCTCTCTCTCTCCACAGCTTCCCAGATCTAGGGTTCGCGCATTCTCTCCCTCCACAGATTCCTAGATCTAGGGTTCGTAGAGATTACAAGCCGAAAATGAAAAAACTCAAAAACTAGGGTTTATGTTCTTCGAATGGAATTCAAGATTAATCACATCTCATTGCTCTTCGATTCAATCAAAGAAGAACAAAAGGACTCTTTCAATTTCTCGGTTTAGGTAAGATTTTACTCTCTTTATTTTTCATTCCATCTTTCGAGATTTGAGATTTTGAGATTCTTTGATCACATGAGGTTTCTACACTGGTGGATTGAATTACTTTCGGGTTGTTGAATAATTTGAGTATTTTTTTGGTAATTAGGGTTCGATTGGTTTTGTTATGGTTTGTTGAGATTTGGTAATTAGAAAAATTGAAACTTTGACCAGACACCCAATTTAAGACTGTTTTTATTCAAAAAATTATTTCGATTTCTCTTACTTGAGCTATCAGTTTCTTACTACTTAGAATTTGCAGATTGAGATTCTCTAGTTGGATCCATGTTTTAGGTTTTAATATCCTAAAATTTATTTCATTTTACTAAGTCATATCCTCTTACTGAATAGTGGGTTTAGATTATCTTTTTGATTATTTTTTAATATTCATCTAACATTCATTATGAATTTGTTTAATGCAAAGGCCTTCGGATGGATATTACAAGAAGCTAAAATTCATATGGTTATTGATAAGTTTAGTGAATTTGAGGTATTTATCTTGTTTCCTTACATAACATTTGTTTGGATTTCTGTGTGGCAGCATCGTCCAATACTTATCCAACATGTCACATATGCTTACATCTACCATTCCCAATTCAAAGAAGTAATGTTTTACTTGTTAAGCTGTGTTAAATAACCTTGAATGTACGTGCTATACGATTCAAGCTATGTGTTTAATAAACTTAAATGTACGTAGTATATGATTCAAGCTCACTTTCTTTCCTTTACCAGATCATGGAGGATAGCAATAGGAGTACCTTTGAGGATATCATAGGTGCATATTTAGCATATGTTAAGAAACAGAATTCATATGTGCACAATTGCTGTTAAGAAACAGAGTTCATATGTGCACAATTACTGGAATACTTTCTTATTCTTTACAGAAGGAATACAAGAGTTTAAATACGAGGAACTAGGCCTATAATTTGTCCTATAATTGAGCTATATACAAGTAAGGTAAGCTGTGCAATATAAAATATGGAAAGTGCAATATAAAATATGGAAAGAGACAACTAAGTTGTATATAAGGAAAGTATTTGAAATATGGAAAGGGATAATTGATATCCTGTAATACTCCCCCTCAAGTTGGTGCATGAAGATCCATAATGCCCAACTTGCTAAGGAAGTGATGAAATGTTTCCCGACCAAGGACTTTCACCAAGTTTGTTGAAGAAGCCAGTAGTCGAGCGACGAGTTATTGGACAACTTGCCCAATCAGAATCAAAGTAGGCCGAGATCTGGAAAGTAGTAGAGGAGAGGAATAAACCATGTCCAGGAGAAGTCTTGAGGTAGCGGAGAATACGCAAAGCTGTTTGGTAATGAGGCTGCCGAGGTTGCTGCATAAATTGGCTTAAAACATTAACAGGAAAAACAATATCAGGTCGTGTAATGGTTAAATAGATGAGACGACCAATAAGTCTTCGACAAATGCTGGGATCCGATAGCGGTTCACCCTCGTCATGAGTCAACTTCAAATTTTGTTCTATGGGAAAATGAGCAGGACGAGTACCTAAATGACCTGAATCAGAGAGAATGTCCAAGGTGTACTTGCATTGACTGATAAAAATCCCAGAAGGTGACCGAGCAATTTCCAAGCCAAGAAAATATTTGAGATCACTAAGATCTTTGATCTTAAACTTGGCAGCCAAGAATTGTTTGACTGAATTAAGAGCAGCAAGATCATTTCCTGTCATCAAGATGTCATCCACATACACAAGTATGGCAATAAAAGAAGAGTCTTGACAGCGAGTAAATAAAGAATGGTCAGCATGTGATTGGTTGAAGTCGGTAGACATAAGAACAGAAGAGAGTTTAGAGTACCAATTCCTTGATGCTTGCTTGAGACCATATATAGACTTGTGTAGGCGACAAAATAAGTTCTTCCCTTTATGACAATATCCCGGTAGAGGGACCATATAGACTTCCTCGTCAAGGTCACCATGAAGAAAGGCATTATGAACATCTAATTAGTGTAGATGCCAATGACGAGCAACAGCAACGGCAAGAACACAACGAACCGTGACAAGTTTGGCAACCGGGGCAAAGGTGTCATGGTAGTCGAGCCCTTCAATTTGAGTGTAACCCTTGGCAACCAAGCGAGCTTTATACCTTTCGATGGACCCATTAGCATGAAACTTGGTTTTGAAAACCCATTTGCAACCAATAGGTTTCTTACCAGGAGGGAGCGGTTGAAGACTCCACGTATGATTAGCCTCTAAAGCATTAAGTTCAGAAATCATGGCATCACGCCAATGAGGATGACGAGCAACTTCAGAATAGCTATGAGGATCAGGGTGGTTATTCAAAGCAGATAAAAAGGCAAAATGTTTGGGAGAGAAACGATGATAAGAAAGAAAATTAGTAAGATGATGAACCGTAGCTGTGGGATGCTGTGAAGTGGAGGAGAGCGTAGTGGACTCTGGTTGTAAGGTAGGACAGACATAGTCGCGGAGATGAGATGGTCTAGTGATGGTACGACGAGATCTGGCAGGTGGTGAAGGGTCTATATGTGGTGGAGGATTAATAGAAGAAGAAGGATCCATGGACTCAATTGGGGCCGACGTTATAGGGTTAGGTGTAGGCATGGGAACGTCCTGGATTGGTTGAGGAATGACTGAGATAGGCTGTGATGGTAGCGAGTGATGATGGAAAGGAAAAACATGCTCGACGAATGTGACATCACGGGAAATAAATATTTTTTTTGTTTTTAAGTTAAACATACGATAAGCTTTGTGACCAAATGGGTAACCAACAAAACTACAAGGAGAGGCACGGGGCTGAAATTTATCCCTATGAGAGCGTAAAGTTTGGGCATAACATAAGCAACCAAAAATTTTCAAATGATCATAAGAAGGTGTTTTGTTAAAAAGACGCTCATAGGGAGTAACATTACCAAGACTAGTTGACGGTGTCCGATTTATCAAGTAGGTGACGGTAAGTATGCATTCACCCTAAAAAGATAGTGGTAGATTTGCTTGGAAGCGCAAACATCGTGCAACATTAAGGAGATGGCGATGTTTGCGTTCAGCAACGCCATTTTGTTGAGGTGTTTCAATACAAGTCTTTTCATGTAAAATACCATGAGTATTAAAAAAGGCATGAGTTTGATGAGATAAAAATTCTTGGCCATTATCGGTTCGAATGTGATGGATTTTACATTGAAATTGTGTGTGAACCATAGCAAATTTTTTTTTGAGATGTTGTAAAGTTTCAGATTTGAAACGCATTAAATACACCCAAGTAACACGAGAATAATCGTCAACAATAGCCAGAAAATAATGTGCTCCTGTATAGGACGGTGTGGGATAGCCTCCCCAAATATCACAATAAACACGTTCGAAAACAAATGTGCTGTTATTGGAAATCAAATTAAAAGGAAGCAGAGTATGTTTTCCTTTAGCACAAACATCACAAGGTGTGGAAGAAGAAGAAATGGACAAAATTTGAGGCATACAAGAAGGAGAGGGGTGTCCAAGCCGCTGATGCCAAAGATCAGATTGTGATGATTGTTTCACGTGTAGGGCAGTAGAAGTGATCGGCTTAAAGTAGTAAAGTCCATTACGCTCCTCACCCATTCCAATCAGCATCCTCATGGCTAGGTCCTGAAATACACAAAAAGTGGGAAAAAAAAATAACAATACAATTGAGTGCCTTGGTAATTTTGCTAACAGATAGTAGATTAAATTGAAAATCTGGCATGAAGAGAACATTTTGTAAAGTAAGAGTAGGAGACAAAGGAAGAGAGCCCACATGAGACACAGGAACAACATCACCTGTAGGGAGTCGAACGGGACTAAGATGATTAGAAGTAGGAGCCCTCAAAGAATGATTACACATATGGTCAGAATCACCACTGTCTATAACCCATTCATCGTTAGATGAAAAAACAGAGAGAGAAGAAGGTAAAGAACAAGTACCGGCAAAATTAGCAGAAGGAGGGGTGAGAAGGCCCATCAATTGGTGATATTGCTCGTTAGTGAGGCAAGGGATGGCACTGTTTGGTTCAGGAGCAATCAAATTACTAGAGACTTGATGTGCAACCGATTGTTTCTGTAAGTCAGAACGTTGAGAAGAACGGGTTTGATTCCAATGCGATGGATACCCAATCAGCTTGTAGCAAGAAGTCTTAGAATGGCCAGGTTTACCGCAATGATCACAAATGGTGTGTCTATGACCCTTATTGCAAGAATCATTAGTAGATGTGCTGGAAAAATGATTGACAGACATAACAGAAATGTCTGGAGTCGGTAGAGGCAGATGAAGAAGTCGTTGAGTTTCTTCTTGGTGAATGATAGAATAGACCCGATTAACTGGAGGTAAAGGGTCCATTGCTAAGATTTGACTTCTGATTTGGGCATAGGAATCATTTAAGCCCATTAGAAATTGGAAAACTCGCTCTACTGCTTGAATATTGGCTAACTCTTTCAAACCTCCACAAGTGCAAGTAGGAGTTGATTGAAGGGCAATCAACTCTTCCCAATATTGTTTGATTGTGTTGTAATATTGAGCAATCGGCATGGCATCTTGACGAAGTGTGGCAATATCGCGTTTGAGACGAAATATGCGTGGATTGTTGCTCTGCGAGAATCGAGATTCCAGATCAAGCCATACTTCTTGTGGTGTATTATAATAGATAAGACTTCCTGTGAGAGATTTATCAATACTGTTAAGAAGCCAAAAGAGAACCATATCGCTTCATCGTTCCCATAATTTTGCGGTTGCATCGTTGTTGGTTGGCTTTTTGAGCGTGCCGTCAACAAAATCGAGTTTGTTCTTGGCATTGAGAGCCATCTTCATTGCTCGACACCATGTGGAGTAGTTATCGCCTGAAAGAAGAGAGGATACAAGAAGAGAATTCGGGTGATCTGCCGAGTGAATGAAATAAGGAGAAGAAACATCACTAATGGGTTGAGTTTCATCGCCGACAGCCATGGAAGAAGCTTTCAATGAAAGTCTAAACAAGCAGCATCTATAGCTCTGATACCATGTTAAGAAACAGAATTCATATGTGCACAATTGCTATTAAGAAACAGAGTTCATATGTGCACAATTGCTGGAATACTTTCTTATTCTTTACAGAAGGAATACAAGAGTTTAAATACGAGGAACTAGGCCTATAATTTGTCCTATAATTGAACTATATACAAGGAAGGTAAGATGTGCAATATAAAATATGGAAAGTGCAATATAAAATATGGAAAGAGACAACTAAGCTATATATAAGGAAAGGGATAATTGATATCCTGTAATAGCATATTTGCAAGTGAGTTCTATATATTGGTTGCCACTTATTTCATGTTAAAATTGTATAGCCTCTTCGATTGAGACATAATGCCTCTTCTTTTACATAATGCTAGGTTTGTTGAATAAGCACATATAAGTGCACTGAAAATGTAGAGAAGATAATAGGAGATAAGATATGGAAAGATAAGAAGAAAAGTAGAAAAAAGTTGAAACACTGAGGATAATGTACAATCTCTTCTTCACATTGGGGGTTTGTTGTCTTTGGACATTGTATGCAATGCTATTCTCCCTTCTCTTCTCTTTGTTTGTTTGTGTTTCTTTGTGTATTTGTTTTCAAATCAAGTGCTGCATTTATTTGTTTAATTTTATTTAGGTGTCAATGGTGAATCTACAATGGAATCAATGTTATCTATTTTGCAAAAATTTGTTGTTAACGCACACAATGGAAGAATCTCAAAACAATAGAAAGTATTCATTGTTTTATAGAATAGGCACTAATAATTTCTTTGTGTAATGATTTTTTAACTCAATTTGACAGGGTGACTCAAAAACTCGACTGACATATACCCTGTAAGAACCACAGATTTTTCCCTAGGGATACATAACTACACATCCCCATAAAATATGTGCAATTGTGTATCTCGAGGGAAAATTCTAGAGTTCATGCATCACCACGTCAGTGAGCTTTTAAGTTACCCTATTATGTTGAGTTAAAAAATCAGCACACTTTTCATTTTGGGGGTGCAGTGTACTAAAAAATCTAGATCTACTAAGAGTGCTCCCACCAGAGCTGGTCAGGCTTCAATATCTCCAACAAATGTAAGACCTCTTCCATGCCCCTAGGTTTATTTTAGCTTTTCTTTGCATTTTTTTCCTTAAATTAAGCAAATTGAAAAAAAAATTTAATAAATTGTTTACTATTCTGTTATTAATCTTCTTCTCCTCAAACTTCTTCACAGTAATCTCACTCAGACTTACCTTAAAGGTAGAATTCCATGAAATCAATAAATATGTAAGCTTTCCCATTCTCTTGCACCCTTCTCCAATCTCCATAGTTTTTTTTTTTTTTTTAGAGTAAAATTAACAGAGAATTATCACTGCAGCTCCATTTCGTGATGATCATCATGATTACATTTTGCAATGACTTGTCCCCAAACTCGATGTCACCAACTTACCAATCCAACTTTGCTGAGTTAACTGAAAAATGTACTAAGTTGGATAATAAATTTAACCAGTTATTTGGCTATGTAAAATATTTTACAACAAAAGTTGGGGTGCCAATAGAAACATTTTTTTTAAATATTTTTTACATCAAATGTCAATTCCAACTTTTACAACACATCTAATCCAAACAATCCTTGGTAATTGAATAACAAGATCAAAATAATTGAAAAAGAAAAAAAATGCTTATTTTTTTTATTATCTCTCATTCAAAATATAATTACAATAATATTTATAAAAAAAGAAAGAACAAACAAAATCTACATCTATTTTAATTACATACTTACTACAAATAATAAATACTATTTATAATAAATATAAAATAGTAAACGTCAAAACTCTCTTGTGTCAAAATTTCAGAATCACTATCAAATTAGAATTATTTGTGATCCAAAGGTTCCATAAATAAAAAATCCAACCTTAACTCTTATTTGAGAGGGATAAACAATGTCAAAACATTTTTGTAACTTAAGTTCATTCTAATCCTTTGAATCTTCTTTCTAACGTCTTTAAAATCTCCAAAATTCAAGTCCATATGACAAAACTCTGCCCAAAATTAGTATCTGCTATGTACTAAAATTCTCCTGGAACAACTTCCCGCGTTATTTGTCGCAGGTCGGGGTAGGTTGCATCATTTGACGGTGCGTATCAATTACTACCGGCACACCAACATTAATTTGTAACGTGGAAGTGTGTAAGAGTCATATATGCTTTTCATCAAGCTTTCATCTCAGAAATGTCGCCCCCACAATACTACTCCATCACAACTCTTTGTAAAAAAAGGACAAAAATAAAATGTGTGGAGTGAATTAGTGCCAGGTACACCAACATTAATTTGTGAACGGCCTTTGCTTTTGTAAAACGGCAAAAACTAAAACAACATGTAAAACATGAGAAATTTGCAAAAGAAGTTTGTTACTCAGCGATCATTGGAGTAGGTATCCACGTCATGACATTCAAATGTATGCGGTTAATTTATTCCTTAGCATCCAAAAATATGACATGATACTTCAAGAATTTAAAAAATAAATAATTTTCATCATTAAATTTTAAATTTTAGATTTTAGAGTTCGATAGCCATCCATTTTCATCATGTCAGGTAGTCGATTGAGTATGCAATATGAGGTAGTCAAATTATCACGGCTCTTGTAAAAAAAGACAAAAAATAGAATACGTGGAGTGAATTAGTGCCTAGGTACACCTTGTCAATCAAATGAAACATGAGAAATTTACTTGGCAGACCTAACCAGTTTATTTTTATTTAAAAAACTCGCTTAGTATTTGTTACTCACAAAAACTCATTTTACCAGAGTTGTTACCTAACAAACTTTGGAGTAAGGACCCATTTCATAAAATTTAAATGTATGTGGTTAATTTATTACTCAACATACCTGGGACTGGATTCTAATCTCATTCATTTGTGACATCCAAAAATATGACATGATATCAAAGGATTAAAAATGACAGAATTCTATGAACTTTGAAAAAAAAAATAATTAATTTTCATTATTAAATTTGGGAGTTCGATAGCCATCTATTTTCAACACCTACAATCAAGTTCAAAAAGATATTTTTTTACAATTTTTTTTGTTAAATTTGATCTATTTCCATGAAATCTAGGAGGCTATATGATAATTTATGTGGGCCTAATAACTCAAATCTTACTAAGTTAGTCATGTTAACTTGATTCATAAAGTAAGCTTTGTCAAGTAACAAATTTGATAAAGTAAAAGGAGTTTTTGTAATAAAATTGCAAGAGGTAGGTCTGCCACAGTAAATCTCTCAACGTCTTGTTTTTTTTTTCTTTTGAAGATTAATGGGGGGTTAGGCATACCCCCAACCAAAAAAAAGTGAGCTACATTCTGTCATATTTATGCTCAGAGGCGTCCTTACATACAATGTCCTTAAGACGAGTTGGGAGATCCCTATATTCAAATAGAATTCTGCCTGTATTGTGAAGGAAGGAGGCTAAAAAAATCTGCCGCTTGATTGCATTCTTTAAAACAGAACATGAACCTGATTTGATGGAATGACGAAGTTTTAACTCTTATGGCTTTAACCAATCACTCTTCCCTCCATGGTATAGCGTGCTTCCCTTTGATGCATTCAACTGCTACCTTAGAGTCTAATCTAGCCTGCAAGTTCTGGATATTCTCTTGTACTGCAATAATCATTCCTTTTAGTATTGCTTGTTAAAGGGAATGACTATAACCCATGTTTAAAGCGCAATAAATACACTTGGGAAATTTGTATCCAAAATGCCCTTAAAAAAAACCATTTTTACCTTCAAATGCTTATTCTCAAGGTTTATTTATGGAAAATACTAAAGTAACATTAAAATTGACATTGATTCTTACGTTACTGACATGGATGTATTTACAGAACCATATATGCTTTTTATCCAGATATAAGTGAAAAGCATATAGAGCTATGTATGCCCCTCCACATTAGCAGTGTGACAATTGATGTCAATTTTAATGTTACTCCAGCACAACCCTTTATTTATTGCACTTTGACGTGTGCCCTTCTCTATCTTTTTTTTTTTTTTACAGCAAATCTCAATTCCACTTTTTACAATGACTTTGCATCCCACGTGATTTGTCGCATGATTGGTTTGTGTATGAGTTGTAGGGATTTGTTGCATTACTTGACAGTGCATGGAGTCAATTACTACTAGGCACACTAAAATTAAGGAAAAATTACTTAAAAGACCTTGGTAGAGGGATTTATTTCTAAATAGTCTCTAAGTTTTGAGTGGTTGCTTGATAGGACATTTAGTAAATTTTTTATTTTTTAATGATCCCTCACTGTTGGCGAATTCATTACTTTTTTATTTATTGTCGAGTTCACCACTTTTTATTTATTATAGAACTCATTGCTTTTTATTTATTGTCGAACCATTTTTATCGTTGAGTTCATTAATTTTCTTTATTGTCGAACTCACCATTTTTTATTATCAAGTTCACCACTTTTTATGTATTGCCGACAATGGTAAAACCCACCTATTTTCGATTGTTCAATTTTTTCGACTAAAGTGCATGAAAAGATCAACTAAAATCTTGAGATATCTCAATTGACAATGTGATAATCCATGTGGGCACAATGACCCATTTTAAGATTGATAATGTGATAATCCATTTTTTATTTACTTAATAACTAGAAGATTTAACTGATCTCTAGCAAATTGTGTTTTTCCTTAAATCCTAACGGTCATGTTGACCTCATCCCATGGTTTATAGAAGTTTTTTTTGGGGGGGGGGGGGGGGGGGGGGGGGGGGGGACAAGAAATTGTGAAGAAATGCTGGCTAACAAATCTCATTGCTGGCTAACAAATCTCATTTGGGCTTTTCCACCCTCAACCCACTTAAAACTATCAATCCACGTGACAATTTGGATTTGAGAAAAAAATAAATAAATAACACAGATTTTCCACATATTAGTTCCACTCTTTTAGGAATTAAAACACTTTTGCCTAAGGATACATTTCTCTTGGGAATCCTTACTATCTCAACGATCATGTTGATGGAGAGTCTAAACCCATTGGTGACTCTAGCGTTTTAACTAAATTCCCCTCTAATGTTAAAAAAAATGCAGATTTCCTAGGGATCAATAGAAATCTTCTAGGATTAGTAAACCATGTCCTAGGGATATATTTTTCTCGGGAAACCTGACCATCCCAACCATTACTTTGATGAAGAGCCTCAATTGTCAGTTGAAGCTATTGAGGCTGGTGTATTCCAAAGAAAATGACTTTTTTACCCTTAACGCATGGCTGGAGTTCTCCGTTAACATGACTGTAGATGCGCATTTTCGCTCTACTTTTCGATCTCAGATGCCACCTTGCGATCCCCTCTCTTCGTTCTCCTAGGTGTACTTACATCGACACCACTCCGACGCCCAAGTCAGAGATTTAGTACAAAAATGAGTCCAGTTTGGAGAGGGGAGAAAATCATACCTTCTAGCTCATTTGTCCATCTATATATATAGAGATGAGACCTTAGGACTTAATTGGATCCCACTACCGATTTTACCTTTATATCCATATCAAACTTGAATCCATAGGTGCCACGTGTCACCCCTCAGTTCCTAGTGAGAAATATCCTTCACAATACCCCCTCTCGGGGGTTTGGACTTTTAGTCCGAGCGCCCGAGAATAAATGAATGCTACTATGTGACACATGGTCACGCATCCCATAACTTATCATTTTCTGATTATTGATTGCACTTGGTGCCATCATAAACCCGATCTCCAAAGCCAATAGATATAACCCCCTACGGTCGGGTTTGGAACATAAATCAATTAAACCCACCCCCAATGGATGGACTTGCCTCCCTTATGAATCAGTCGTTATATAAAAAAGACAAAGACGAGTTAACCCGACCCTGATTGATCGGGCTTGGTTCCCTTCACTTGTCAAGATTTTCATTGCGTGCCGACCCCCTTACGGTCGAGATTTGCTCCTATCACGAGCCAGGATTTTCGTTAAATAGTAGAATACCCGATCGAAATCCCAGATCGGATTTGGATCCCAAAATGATCCAAGATTTTGATAAATAATAGAATAACTGATCGAAGTCCCGGATCGAGCTCGGCTCCCCTGATGGGTTATGACTTTGATAAATAATAGAATAACCGATTGAAGTCCCAGATTGGGCTTGGCTCCCCTGATAGGCCAAAGCTTTGATAAATGGTAGAATAACCGATCGAAGTCCTAGATCGGGCTCGGCTCCCCTGATCGGCCAAGGCTTTGATAAATGGTAGAATAACCGATCGAAGTCCCAGATCGGGCTCGGCTCCCCTGATGGGCCAAGGCTTTGATAAATAATAAAATAACCGATCGAAATCCCAGATCGGGCTCGACTCCCTGATAGGCCAAGACTTTGATAAATGGTAGAATAACCGATCGAAGTCCCAGATCGGGCTCGGCTTCCCTGATGGGCCAAGGCTTTGATAAATGGTAGAATAACCGATCGAAGTCCTAGATCGGGCTCGGCTCCCCTGATCGGCCAAGGCTTTGATAAATGGTAGAATAACCGATCGAAATCCCAAATCGGGCTCGGCTCCCCTAATGGGCCAAGGCTTTGATAAAATAACCGATCGAAATCCCAGATCAGGCTCGGCTCCCCTGATGGCCAAGGCTTTGATAAATAATAGAATAACCGATCGAAGTCCCAGATCGGGCTCGACTCCCCTGATAGGCCAAAGCTTTGATAAATGGTAGAATAACCGATCAGAGTCCTAGATCGGGCTCGGCTCCCTGATAGGCCAAGGCTTTCTGCTACACCAAACCCCTCGGTTGGGCTCGACACCAGTGAAGGGCCAAGGCTTTCTGCTACACCAACCCCTCGGTTGGGCTCGGCAATGAAGGGCCAAGGCTTTTGTTACACCACCCCTCGGTTGGGCTCGGCCTAGTGAAGGGCCAAGGCTTTCTGCTACACCAACCCCTCGGTTGGGCTCGGCACCAGTGAAGGGCCAAGACTTTCCGCTACACCAACCCCTCGGTTGGGCTCGGCACCAGTGAAGGGCCAAGGCTTTCTGCTACACCAACCCCTCGGTTGGGCTCGACACCAGTGAAGGGCCAAGGCTTTCTTTGTAGGCCGACCCCCAACAGTCGGATTTTGCACTAAGTGGTCCTGTATGACCAACTTAGGATGTGGATCGGACTCCCATATGAGTCGGGTGTATGTCAAGTTCTTCTGCTTCCTGCATCTTTAAAGTAACAGCAGACACGCAACAATAATAATTGCATAAACTAATAAGGCAATTAGTTCTCAATCCAATGTTGTCGATCTACGTCATTGCTTAAAACATCACAGTTTGATCGAATCCAATGTATAAATCAATCTCTTAAGTCAAACCCGCTCGGCTCGTTGAGTCGATGCTAGTGAGTTGGGGTTGGTTTCCCCTTTGACTCGGTGAGTCGGGATTAAATTGAACCCCCACACAGATTTTCCCATAATCTATTGAGCTATTTGAATCGGACGAATTCCCAATTAATCGTCACGCTATTCGACGGAGTCACCTTTGACTCGATCAAAATTTGAATTACAAACTTAGTAGCTTGACTTAGTGGAGTCCCTCAACTTATCGAGTTTCTAATTAATAAATTCAATTCGATGGAGTCTTGTGACTCGGCAAGTTGGGCTTGGTTAAGCCCCCAATTTATACCATTTTACTAATTTAATTGGGTCTCAAAGAACATCGACACCACATTTGATGCAAACCCGTTACCTTTTATACCATGACCTTACTTATACCATACGATTTGGTAAGTCGGATCCGAGTTAAGCCTTCAAATTACATCACTCTACTCGATCAAAGTCCTAAAATTTGATTCTTGAGTCGAACTTGCACTTAACCCCCCGAGTCACTTTTATGTTGAATTAACTCGAGAGATAATTTGGGTCACGTGGCACCTTACTAAGGGCGGCACAATACGTTGATTGACTTGATTGAGTTAACAATTAAGTAACTCAATGCGACTTGGCGGGAATTAGGAGTCCTATATTAGAATCAAATCCTTTTTACCTTTTATTTCTTTAATGTGCACGCACCACACCTCAATATTTTTTAACCACTTTGCATATTTTCCTCTCCCAATATTAAGGAGAGATTTACCAAAATGATGTATAATCAATGCACCAAATCCAAACTCAATTCCCACTTTAAGCCCTTTTTTATGGTTCTGCTTGATTTTACTAAATGGTTGCTGATTTTAAAGAACATCAAAAATTGATGTGGATGTCTCACAGCATCACTCATCAACTTTTAATGAGCTGTACGCATCAAACCCACTTTCTTGTTTTTTTATTTTTTTCTTTTCATTCAAAATAATTTAAATAAGAGGTAAGTAAAAATACCTGCATGTCACTGACTCACTGTACCTCCCCTTAACACGTTTCCTGTAACTTGCCCATGTATCATAAGTTCCTGGCGACATCATTGCTTCAGCTTTCCTTGTAGATGAAGTCACCAAGGTTGGAAACCGCCATTAATGGCTACCTCTTCTCTAGCAGGCAGATCTTATAGATAGAAGAAAGAAAATGCCGATGCCTACGTCTTCGACCTCTCAAGTTGAAGCTCCACAAGAAGTCCGAAGGTCAGTCTGCCAACGTATTTAATTCATCGTTCGCAGTGCTACCAACGATGGGGTTGGGATAAATCATCCTCCATCATTACCCATTGATTTGTAATTCGGTATTAAATCCTCTAACAGATAAAACTTCCTCAAAACCTAGAGAGGTAGAACAAAGACAGCAAAAATTCCAACCAATTTTCTATCACCTCTTCCTTGATTCCATAAGAGCAAAACCAGTGACAGTAGCCCAAGAGTTAGCAAGAGTAGAGGAAGCAAGTTCAAGCTGACCAAGGTGACCATCAAACATGACAGATACTAAGGTGATAGAGTAATAAGAAAGATTAGTGATGATCCTAGGTGTAGAGAAGAAGACTTGATGCTTGGCCTCCTCTAAATCCAAAACCTTCTTCTTCCACCCTCCACTCTTTCTCTCTTCTCCTTCAGATTCCAACAATGGTGTTCTTGTTGAATACCTCTTCTCTCTCTGTTTTTACGTTTTTCTTCGATTTAAAAGGTGGATCCCCCTGCAAATTATCAAAAATGACTCTTTTTATGTTTCTCCCGAACACAGCCACCACTTTTCGAAATCTTCCCCCGTCCATTAACCCCATTTGGTGAAATCGTGGTTCATATTCGAGAATCCCACAGACGGCGCCAATTGTAGATGCGCATTTTCGCTCTACTTTTCGATCTCAGATGCCATCTTGCGATCCCCTCTCTTCGTTCTCCTAGGTGTACCTACATCGACACCACTCCGACGCTCAAGTCAGAGATTTAGTACAAAAATGAGTCCAGTTTGGAGAGGGGAGAAAATCATACCTTCTAGCTCATTTGTCCATCTATATATATAGAGATGAGACCTTAGGACTTAATTGGATCCCACTACCGATTTTACCCTTCTATATCCATATCAAACTCGAATCCATAGGTGCCACGTGTCACCCCTCAGTTCCTAGTGAGAAATATCCTCCACAATGACCATTGAGATTTGAGGAAAGTAAAGTAATTTTCCTAGAGATCATTTTTCACATATACTCATTTTCCTAGGCATACATTTCTCTTTGGAATCCTTAACATCCCAATGGTCATGTGGAGGGAGAACATGGGTTGAGGCTAGCCTTTTTCCAAAAAAAGAAAATCTCAATTCCCCTTGTTATAATTAATGACTTCCCATCCCACGCGATATGTTACATGATTGGCGAGGAGTGGTTGTCATGAATAAAATCCGTACATGGTGACAATGTGATTGGAGGATCAAAATTATTTTAAAATTAATATTATTTTATAGAGTAATGTGGGAGTGATTGCTTGCGACGCTGTGTTCAACACTGAGTTGACGTCTTGATATGTATTGAATCCTAGATGCTTTTCACTTGTATCTCGAGGAAATATATTTATGGTACTTTGAACACCTCTTTGTCTGCTTAAAGTCTTTGGTAATCACTTTACTATTTTCCTATTTCTTCGGGGTAAACTAATTAAAAAACATAATCAATTGAACAGGCAGCTTAATACAATTTGAGGGCTAAAGGGAAATCCTAAAATGAGGCTTTTTTGATATCTAATATATAATATAAATAATACTAATTATCTATTTAGATAATTAAAAAAATTAATTTTTAAATTTTTTGAAATCCAAAATCACTAACCTGGGTGGGAATTGAGTTATTTTTTATTTTATAACTTAAAATGGACATTCAAAGAAATTTTTTTAATTTTTAATATATATTGTATACACCTCAATTTGAACGGGCTCCCACTTGAAAGGGCCCAAAAATAACAAATTTTCAATAAAATTAGTCAACAGGCCTCAAAAGCCAGAATCACTCAAATATGACATTTTGATCGAACCTAGGCCCCTGAGACCTCCTAGTGGTCTAGTGGGCCTACCAAAAAGAATTGGCGTACCCCACCTTCACCACTTCACTTTCAAACCCAAAAATATCCGATTTTCAATAAAACTCGCCAATGGACCTAAAAAGCCCGACTTGCCAACACGTGGCATGTAGATTAATCTAATATTTTTAAAAACCTCAAAAAAATGAATAAAAAAAAAAAAATGAGACTTGGGACACCTATCATTTCCTCTACCCTCACCGCTCTATCTCCGAAACCAAAAATACCTTAAGCTCATCTATGGCCCACTAACCTTCAACTCTCTAAAATCAATTCCTCACCTTATCCTTAACCTAAACTTAACTCCACATAACCTAAATCCCAAAATATCTCAAACATACCCAACCTACCTAAAACAAATCCTACCCTATCTCAAAATACTTACAATTTTCCTAAAACCCAAGCCCAACACCCTTAAGCCCAAATCCATATCCAATTTATATCCAACCCACAATCCTAACTCATAAATCACTACACATATCAAACCAATCATCACTTTTTCATTAAAAATGACACATGTCATCACCCCATCTCACCTCCCTCATCAAATCATCAACTCTCATTACTTTTCTCCAAAAAAATTAACTATCTTATTATTTTTTATCCAAAAAACTCACATCAACCCACACATTCCCCTAACCAACTATCATCATTTCTATTAACCAACCATCATCTTCCCCTAATCTACCATCTCTACAACTTAAATCTACACCCCTCCTCTCAAATCAAACACCTCCCCCTAACTTACTATTATCACTACCTACTAACTAACCACCACCTTCACCTAATCTACTATCTCTACAACCTAAACTTACACTTCTCCTCAAACACTCATTCTCTCTCATCAATTAATCGAAACCCTATTCTTCACACATCTTACCACATGTCACCATCTCCCTCACCCTCCCAGCCACCGGTCTTTTAAACCAAACACCACTCAATCACAACTACCTCCTTAAACACCCATCATTTCACCTCACTAAATACTCCACCCAAATGGGTTGAGTAGGATTCAAATCATTTGGATAAAAAATCACTCATTTACCTTCATTACACAACTACCCTCATCCTAACTCTAAATTTCATATCCCCCACCTTCAAAACTCATGTCATTCTTTACTCTCCCAACATTTCATCCCATCTTACCCCTAAAATAATTTCCAAACTCTATAAAACCCCCCTCATTCTTAACTCTCACTACCTAATGAAAATTTGAAAAAAGTTTCATCTAAAAAATTATCTACTCTCAACTCACTTTATTACTCTCAATTCTCAACTCACCTCAACTCTCAACCCTCAATACTCAACTCTTAATTTTCTCTCAACTGTCAACTTTTTTAAGCAAGTCAAGGAAAATAAAAGAAGGTCAAGAAGAACAAAGTGGGCTTTGGACAATAATCACCCCCCTTCTCTCTTCCCTACTTCCTTATTCTACTCCTCCCTCTCTCTACACTTACACATACACACCACAAATGGTTTGAATCATAAAAGGGGCCCTTTTTTCAATAAGGGTGCCCTCAACGATTTGAACCAATATCTTTGAGTGTACATGTCAAATTTTTCCAACTCTTTTTTTCTTTATTTTTTAAAATGGACCTAATTCGAGGCTACCACCAACGGTGGATGGAATAGGGAGCCTAACACCTTCCCTACTCTATAAAATGGGCCCCCTTACCTAAAATTAAAAGTTGGACTAAATGAGCTGTATCCGTACGAGAGTCATCTAAAAGCCAAAAACATGATTTTCAAAAAAAAAAATGCAATCCGGGTGACCATTCACACCCATTTCAAATATGAATGGTAGAGACTCCAAAATCCCCCCAAAGTGGTTGATATATTCAAAATTGAATAAATAACGTATCCACAGCTTGGCAACTCCACTAGGGACTTGTGGGCTCTACCTTCGTGTCAACTCGACCATTTATTTTTCTTTCTTTAAAAAAAAAACATACATAATATTCTTATTTGCAAGCTAACTTTATTGTGTTTGTTGTTTAGGTATGTTTCTTTTTCTTTATTTACTCTCTCGGGTAAAAGAGAGAAATTCGATTTTCTCTTTACTTATCCAATTATTATTTTTTTGTTATTCATGCATATCATAAAAAAAATGGAAAAAAATGTTTTTTTCGGACCAAGTCAAAAACCAAAGGCAATGTGCCTCAAAATGAGTAAAAAAAAGTTTTTATTTTTTTCTGTCAAGTGGATAGCCGAACTTAAATTGATTGTAACTTTCTGGTCCGATCTCCGATTAGCTATTATAGCATATCGATTTGGGGTAGAACGAAATTTTCTTTCAAATGTGACAAAGTTAATGAGATTTTGACAAGTCGAAATCAATTTTTGAATCCATTTACTATCGTTTCCATTAACATTTTTGTTTGACTTCTTGTAGGGATACAAAATGAGGAAAAAAAAACATAAGAAAAAAAATTGGCCCAAGCAAAAAACTAGAGGCAATGTGCCTCAAAATGAGTTAAAAAAATGCTTTTGTTTTTTTGCCAAGTGGACAATCGAATTTAAATTGATTGTAACTTTCTGGTCCGATTTCCAATTAATCATTATAGCATATCGATTTGGGGTAGAACAAAATTTTCTTTCAAATGTCACAAAGTCAGCGAGATTTTGACAAGTCAAAATCGATTTTTGAGTCCGTTTACTATCGTTTCCACTAACATTTCTTTTTGACTTCTTGTAAGGATACAAAATGAGTAAAAAAAAAACAAACATAAGAAAAAAATTTGGCCCAAGCCAAAAACCAGAGGCAATGTGCCTTAAAACGAGGAAAAAAAATTAAAAAAATTGCTCAGTTTGTTCCTTACGTCAGTCTTGGCAACTTTCCTCTTAGACTTTATTTTTGTTTTGAGTTTTAAAGTTTCAGAAGATCAAATGGATCACCACTTTTTGATTGATCAAAATGGAAATTCAAAGCGATCCTCGGTTAGACCATAAAAAAAGAAAGTCCTTTTATGTTAGTTCATTCATTTTTTTTTTTTTAAAAATTAAAAAAAATTTTGATTGGTCGATGCTTAACTTTGAATGTGTTATCCTTGTTGACTAATTATCTGAAAAGCCATGGTTTCTATAGATATATTTTCAATGTGCTTACATCATTTTAATGTGGATGTAATGGATTTTGTATTCTTTAAGCTATGTGGCATCCATCTATGAATGGTTTGATTTAGCCCACGGGCTCACTCATCTTGAAAATGCCGCGAGTACACCCTATCCTATTTGTACACACCACTAACACGTTTATTTTATTGCATTGCACGTTTGCATGTCCCTAATAGCCAACGTAGCACTAGTGCGTGGGCCGGTCTCCTCGGAGATGCGACGTCATTCATGAAAATCCCAATTCCAATCATGTACCATAAGGTATATAAAACTGGGGTATCAGTACCGTTTGCTCAGGTGATTTTGAAAGGTATATCGATGCAATCATGCTGGAGCGACCTGAGCCTTTGTCCTATTGTAAGCCGCACAGTCACATGTCTTGATTGCCAACGTAGTACTAATACGTGATCGGTCCCCCCACAGGATGCTAAAATAATTTTTGAAAGCTACAATCCTAGACTCGCACCTATACGATATACCGAAGTAATCTAAATTCTTCAATTGCACTTCTTGATAAAAATCAGTGCCTAAACGAGATCCTGCCCCATTGTATTACGGTACTAGGGGGATAGACAACGTCTATTCTAGACAAGATGTGACTTAAGAGTGCCCTTGCTTAGCATCGTACGCCACCACTCAATTGGTAATTAAATTGATTGTTTTTTACTTTAGAGATTTACGTTGGAGTCTTAGATTATTACCTATACAGTATATCAAACCAAGTCACCACGTACCGTCTGATTGAATACGCTCAAGAGGTATATAAGTGCACTTGGGCAATGGTAGCTAGATAAATTGTATTGCACATAGTAAACCTAGAGTTTAAGAACCTTCATATAGGTCACGACTCGAACTTATCACGGGTGTTCCCGGGTTGCTTCTTGAAAATGGACATTACAAATTATTGAGATTATGAAGTTACAATTTTGTCTTCAAGATAATCAAACCATTTGATTAACCTAATTCAAAACTATTATAGCAATGGGTGCACCAACCAAATAAAGAATCCATTTTAAATATGACAGTGATGCATAATGACCTAGTTTATCTTGATTTAACGATCACAATGGACTGAACCATTTAAGTCAAAATGGTATTCAAGTTCTTTTTTTTCACTAATTCGGGTTCCAACCCATTTCAAGAGAAAAATATTTTTTAAAACAAAAGAAAAGGAAAAATGATTTACAAAAAATTTATTTTTTGTAAAAAAATGATGACTTACAAAGATATGTTTTGCATGAATTTTGGAAATGTACTGAAATACTCTTTTGTGTCAACTCAGGATGCTAGCTGTAGGCAATAACCCAATCGACCAATTGGTCAAAACAACTATTACGGGGATGAACATTGTAGAAAAATTCAACTTTGGAAAATTCATGTTGATATGTGTCTTATACTTTCACGAGTTGAGTAGATTGGAATATTTTGCGTGCCATGGCTAAGCGTTAGAACCCTTATTTTCATATCTTTCGCATTGGGCATATACACTTATGTCCTATTCATGAAAATTATTGTGGCATCATGGGGATATCTAATTCAGGTCCTCTAGTCAGGCCTTCAATGAAGACAGGATATTTTGGTGACCCCGTCACAGACCTAAACATTTCAAAAGAAAAAGCCAAGGCCTTAGTTCGTAATGGGAGATTGAATTTAGTACCCTTATTGAGTCCATATCACTCCCGCAGTCATCCCATCAGTGTAAAATCAGAAGCCTAACGAGCCACTAGAGACTATCGGTTGTGTTTATGAATCTTAGCCCGATACATAATGACTTCCAAAAGTGAGGATCAAACTGTCCCTGAGTCCTTCATAGACATAACTTCCCAACTTTCTAGAAAAGCCAACCCTGTACCTCTTATTCTAGCTGAAACCTTCTCAGGTCTAGATGTCATAAAAAATGGTGAGGGAAAGGGTTTCAAAAAAAGTCCTCACCTACTTTATATGTGACTTTACGACTGTCTTAAAATTGTGGACATTCCTTCAACCTTCGAGTATAGGCCAGACTACTTTTTCAAAAGAATCATGTTAGTGCATCACAACTCAATCAAGGCTAGAAGTAAATGATTGGATTCTCGTCTTGCCTGTCATATTGGTTGAGATGCCCTTAGTGGATGGTTGACTACCTTATTTTAGTTACCAAAGGATCCTATTATGTCCGTTTGATTGAACTGGAGGAGACATCTTTTTACCAACCTGCTTTGATTTCATAACAATACGGAGTACCTATAGAGTTTTCCCTGCCTCAACACAAAGAATTCTTTCTTTCTAAACCATTGACTGAAAAGTTAGTGCATCTTATCGAGAAGGCCTGAAACAAATGCACCTTAGGAGATCCAAACAGACCAACAGAGTTCAAAGAGCTAATTGTTAGAACCAAGAGAAGCAAGTCTAATTGTCCTAGCAATCCTGATGACGATCAAAACAAAGCCATGCGTCTATGTAAAGAATAATCTAAGTTAAAGTTATTAAAAGTTATTATTAAATGAAAATCTTATTTGTCAATAATTTTCAATAGTTCAATAAAATTATTTTCCTTTAATTTTTATGTGAATAATCATTGCATAAATGAATTATTTAATGGGTTGGTGTACAAAATTCAATCTCAGGATTCACCAAAATGTTATCGAAAGGATAACACAGGAATTGATAATCCACCTCAAATGAGTCTCCGACCCATATCCACTTCGAAATGGGTCTACCACCCATATCCACCTCAAATGGGTCCACGACCCTTATCCATCTCAGATTGGGTCTACGACCCATATCCGATTTCGAATCAAGCCCATGACCCATTAGTGATCTAACAAGGATAACAACCAATCAAACAACTCAACTTGTTTCAGTTAAATCTACATTTACAAAATTTCATACCGATTCCATGTCGATTCCAGCTTTGACTGATGCAATTTCTTTTTTTAAAATATTTTACCAACTCCGTGTCGATGCTAGTCCCGTGCTGATGTAATTCCCTTTTTACAAAAAAATATTTTATCGACTCTGTGTTGATGTCAGCTCCGGTTGATGTAATTCTTTTTCAAAAATGTTCTTCCAACTCCATGTCGATGTCAGTCCTGTACTGATGAAATTTCCTTTTCAAAATATTTTACCAACTCCGTGTTGATGCCAGCTTTGTGCTGATGTAATCGATTTTTAATTATACCGATTCTGCGTCGATGTCGACTTCGGCTGATGTAATTCTTTTTCAAAATATTTTACTGACTCCGTGTCGATGCCAGCTCTGTGCTGATGAAATTTCCTTTTCAAAATATTTTACCAACTCCATGTTGATGCCAGTTTCGTGCTTATGTAACCATCTTTTAATTATACCGGCTTTGTGTCAATACCAGTTCTGATTGATGTAATTCTTTTTTAAATATTTTATTGACTCCATGTCGATGCCAACCCTGTGCTGATGTAATTCTTTTTTTATTTTACCGACGCCATGTCGATACTAGCTTCGACTGATGTAATTCCTTTTCAAAATTACCAACTCCGATTTGATGCCAACTCTGTGCTGATGCCAGCTTTGTGCTGATGTAATCACTTTTTAATTATATCGACTCCATGTCGATGTCAGCTTTGGCTGATATAATTCTTTTTCAAAATGTTCTTTTAACTTCGTGTTGGTGCCAGCTTCATGCTGATGTAATTCTTTTTTCTCAAACTATCCAACACCGCGTTGACAAATTACGTTTTTTTTACCTAACTAAAATGTTCCTTTCGGGTGTTATACCGAATAATTACAAAATTTAATAAAACATCATGCATGTTTCTTTTTGTAAATAAGACAGTAACGTTTGGTCTTCTGTACGCACAAGGTGGCCAAACGAAAAAACTACAAACACCCTGAGAAGTCTCCGTATTTCCTTTGATCTACATTAACTATGAACAATTCAGAGGATCCACAACCTATGACAAGTGAACTTGCCGAAGCTAATGCAATGATGGTGAAGTTAGTAAAAACAACGAAAAGACAAAAACAAATGTTGATGGGCATTTTAAGTAGTACTAACTTTCTACAAGCGCAAACCGCTCAACACCAAGCATCTGGATCAAATCTGAAACCCCTAAACAGACACGACCAGATCAATAGATCACCCGACCTTTTACTGTGCCAATGTATCAGGGCCCGCCACTTTACATCCCGTAGAATCAACCACCTCCGATGGTAATCCTAGACGATGAGTGTGACTTCAAGGTTCCCAAGGCCAAAAATGCCATTGATGAAAAAATGGTCCAATAGATTGAGTTTCTCTAAGAGGAAATGACCCAAATGAAGGGTACAAATACTTTAGGAGGGACAAGATTCAGGGACCTTTGCTTCTATCCCAATGCTCAGCTACCGATTAAGTTCAAATGCCAGGAATTCGAGAAATATAATGGCGTTGGATGTCCTCTGTCACACCTCAAACTATACTGTGGATCGATGTCCTAATATAACGAGGATGATAGATTGTTGGTACAGTTGTTTCAGAGAAGTCTAACAGGGTCGGCTCTCGAATGGTTCTCAGGGTTGGACCACTCATTTATCAAGAACTGATAGGACTTGGCTGAGATGTTCTAGCACAACTACAAGTTCAACACAGATGTGGGGTTGGACTTGAATGATATGGATAAAATGACGAGGAAGCAGATGGAAATAGTAAAAGAGTACGCCTAGGGGTGCCGAGAGTCAGCTTCCTAGGTATGGCCCGCTATGACCGAACAAGAGATGAATACTACGTTTATCTCTATATTGGAACATTCGTTCTACAGCCATCTAGTAGGGCATACCACTAGCACTTTCTCAAATCTGTTCAAGTAGCAGATCGGGTCGAGGACAGGATCTGAACTGGTTTAATATTTGACATCACAGCCCTAATTGCAGTAGTAGGGATATCGGCATAAAAAAAGTCTGTACCTCTTGTCAAAAAGAAAAAGGAAACGCAACTCAATAATGTACAACCTAGTCAGCCTCTCTTTATTCAGGCACCCGTTCAGAGGCCACCAGCACCACAAGTCCTTTGGACGCCAGTACCTCGAGTTGCCTAGGTTCCAGCGCCACAAAACCCTTTCTGGATGGTTCATCCACGGCCATACCAACACAACTCGTACCACAATATGGATAGAATCAGCAAGCACGGCCTAATAGAGTTAATAGAGTATTTACCAGATTGCCAATGACATTATCAAAATTACTCCCGATCTTACTCAGGGGAGAATATCTCACTAAAAGGCCACCAAATCCAGAAACTGAGAAAGGACCAGGATACAGCCCCAACTTGTTTTGTGAATTTCATATGGGTGTTCTAGGGCACTCTATAGATCAGTGCTGGCAACTCAAACATCAAGTACATAACCTAATAGATAAGAAGATTCTCATATTGGACGGGCCCGTAAACCCACCTCAACAACATATTTCAACCAAAACCTACTCACAATGGAGGGGGAAGTGGACACATAGTAAATGTCATTCTTAGGGAACTCGATTTTGATCCATCAATTTTGATAGCTCCTATCGGGTTGAAGATTAAAATCCACCTAACAAGAGAGCTAGGGACATCAACAGTCAGCACCATCAACCAATATGTGACAAACCAGCATCGAAATACACGACTGCCACTGAAAATGATTGATCTCACCATCTATCTTACTCACCAAATTCCCAATGCTACCACCTGACCACCACTCGTCATACCCTATACATCGCCAAATCCTCAAAACTCGATTCGACCACCCCTTCACATACCTTACCATTCATCCTCTCGACCACCTCTCGTTATTGCTTACACTCCATCATCCTTTCAAGTAGCTCCTCTAATCACCACGACATCCAAATCACAATTGCCACCTCTTATTTTCAATGTAAAATCCGATCCATCCCCAATCACCATATACTCACCAAAATCATTTCCATACAACTCTAACCAAATAGTCCCTTAGAGCTATGAGATCGCTATCACCATGTCAACAGGGGTTGAGACGATAAAAAAAATGATGGTGGCCGACATTGGCCACATGAAAAAAGTTGGGAGGTACCAAAGAGCGCCAGTAAAACGGATAAACATCAAGAAAGAAACAAAAGAGGCAGCAAAAGAAACAGTGGATGAGGAAAAAAAAGGAAAAGGGGAAGGATGAGATAAATGAAGAGGACAAGGAAGAGAAAATAAGAAAAGTGTCAGATAGAGAAGCAGCAGACTTCATTAAGCTTATTCGTAAGAGTGAGCATAATGTAGTAGACCAACTGAACAAACAACCGGCTCAGATAAGCATTCTGGGTCTGTTAACAAAATCAGAGGAACATCAAGAAGTACTATTGAGAGTTCTTGGAAAATCACATGTACTTTTGACCACTTCACCTGCACGCTTGGAACAAACAATGGGTCAGATTATGACTTCCAACCCCATCATCTTCACAGAAAGTGAATTCGTGCTAGAAGGGCGGGGGCATGTTGAATTGTTAAATATCATGGTTATGTGCAAGGGCATGATGGTTGCAAGGATGTTAATCGATAATGGTTCAGTCCTCAATGTCTGTCCTCTCGAAATATTTTGAAAACTTAACACTGACTGGTCGCATGTTAGACCCAACAATAAGGTTGTCCGAGGTTTCGACAGTTCGAGAAGGAACTCTCTGGGAGAGATAAATTTACCAATCACTATAGAATCCTATACCTTCGAGGTAACATTCGAGTTCATGGAGATACCTACAACCTTTAACTTACTGCTGGGCAGGCCATAGATTCATATTGTTGGGGCAGTGCTTTCCTCTTTGTACCAAAGAGTCAAATTTATCATGGGGCAGAAGATGATTTCCGGATGTCCCTTTCATCGATATAGAAATGACAAAGGACAAAACATTATACCATTCTTATCAGTTTGCTACTATTAACCACGTTGAAAAAAGGAAAGAGAAGGTGAAGGCAAAACTATCAAGGGCAAATCTGATGATTGGCCGGGTCTTGAAAAAGGTAGGTTACCGACGCAGGTAAGGGTTAGGACCAGGAGGAAAAAGGAAAGCTACGCCGGTTGAAGTAAATAAACATACTCCTTATTTTTATTTGGGATTCAAGCCACGAAAATGGATATTGTAGAAATGAACGACAAAAAGAGGAAACTTCGGTTAGTCAGAAAGCAAAATCGTGATCCTAATATCTGAAATTTGGGCAGAATTCCGCATATTAGCATCAACTTCCCGAAATCACAAGTTAGACCCGACAGTTTATTAGAATCATTGTTGACAAAACCAGTAAGAAAGTCAAAAATGGTAAATTTCAAACTGTGCACATTCAAGAAGACTTAGTTATCGAGTCCCAACCATCATTCGTAAAAGGTATTGATATCCTATTCAATGAGGATTCCAATGAAAGTCTATCAGAGATCGCTTCAGAATCCACCAGAGTAGAAATCACCACGAGCCAAGAGAAAGAGTCACCCTTCCCCACTGGCATCGATTGGGCATCAGTCATCATTCCATCGAGTTTGGGGGGAATTATGCCGAACTCTGACAATAATCAATTGGAGATCATGGTCATCTCCGAACCACCGACCAAACCACCTAACAAATCACTTTCTCATCTCATTCTCCCCCTTAGAAAAGGGGAAACTTTGAACAATTGGGAGGAATTCCTTATCACCCTTGAGGTTACCATAGCCTCCAGAAAAAATGTCGTTAGGCAAATTCAAGTTGCCCGAGAATCATAACGAGCCCCTATCATCGGGGAAAGACTGTTTTGAGGGCTTCCTATCTTTACTAATGAATTTGCACGATTGTCCTTCTTGTTTTAAGTGTCTAGAAAATAGTACCCAAAAATCAAAAAAATCAAATAATCTTCAAAAATAAAAAATTCTTCAAAAAGTAAAAAAAATAAAAAAGCTTTCAAAATCTCAAAAAAATAGATATCTTCCAAAAATAAAAAAAAATAGTTTTCTCAGAATTTAAGGGATTTGTCTTACTCGAATGGACCTTTGCACAGAACAGAATATGAAAGGGACGAGTATGACTTTAATCTCAAACTTGACTTTAACCTCATGGGAATCGAAGAAAAATTAGAGGACGAAGTCGAATACCCTCCTAAAAAAATCAAAGACCTTCTAGAACGACATGAAAAAGATGTTAAACCAAATATTGAGGATACAGACTCGGTTAATTTCGGCACTGAAGATGACCCATATGTTGTAAAAATTGGAGCCTTGTTAACCCCTTATCGAAAAGAAGAATTGGTTGAACTACTGCGTAATTATCAAGACATCTTCGCCTGGTCTTACAGAGATATGCCTGACTTGGACACAGATATCGTTGTTCATAAGGTACTGATCGCTCCTAGGAACAAGCCGATCAAGCAAAAGTTGAAAAGACTCAAGCCAGAATGGATACTCAAAGTCAAAGATGAAGTGATGAAACAGTTCCAAGCAGGATTTCTCACAGTCTTTACGTACCCCGAATGGTTAGCCAATGTCGTTTCGATACCGAAGAAAGATGGAAATGTGCGAATGTGTGTCGAATATCGAGATTTGAACAAAGCTAGTCCTAAAGATGATTTTTCATTATCCCACATCGACACTCTAGTTGATAGCACAACAAGACATGTTATATTCTCATTCATGGATGGTTTCTCATACTAGAATTAGATAAAAATGGTAAAATAAGACTAGGAGACGATAACATTCATCACACCTTGGGGTACTTTTCATTATAAAGTCATGCCATTCGGACTTAAGAACTCTAGGGCAACTTATTAACGTGCAATGACGACTTATTCCACGATATGATACACAAAGAAATTGAGGTTTATGTGGATGACATGATCACTAAGTCTAGCTTAGAGGAAGACCATCTGATAAACTTGAGAAAATTGTTCGATCGACTAAGGAAGTACAGTCTAAGGCTCAATCCAGCAAAATGTTTCTTCGAGGCAACATCAGGAAAATTGTTAGGCTTTATCGTCAGTAGAAGAGGCATCGAGATAAATCCAGCAAAGACCAAGTACATTCTTAAGATGAAAATACTAGTGTCAGAAAGGGACTTCAAAGCATTTTTGGATAGAATAGAGTTTATCAACAGATTTATTATGCAACTCACGCCTATCTACGAATCAGTATTTAAGCAACTCAGAAAAGATGTACCAAAATCATGGACTGAAGACTGCCAAGAAGCCTTCGACAAAATAAAGAAATATTTATTCAATCCGCCAGTCTTAGTTCCTCCTATGCTAGGGCGACACTTACTAATGTATATCTCAGTACAAGAAACGTCTATGGACTTTGTACTGGGGCAACACGACGAGTCAGGTAAAAAAGAGTAAGCCATTTACTATCTCAGCAAGAAGTTTACCGATTATGAGGTAAAGTACTCGGCGCTTGAGAATACTTGTTGTGCACTGGTCTGGGCATCTCAATGATTGCGCCATTACCTCATCAGCTACTCAACTATGCTTATCGCTCGAATGGACCTTCTCAAGTATCTATTTGAGAAGCCAACGTTGACAGGTCGCACTACAAAATGACAATTACTATTATTTGAGTTCGACATCACCTATGTCACTCAAAAGGCCATCAAGGGGCAAGCTATTGCCGACCACTTAGCTGAGCTTCCCTTACTTGACTTCGAGCCATTAAAGATAAATTTTCCAGATAAACCCATCATTTTGACAGAAGTTGAAGATAGTGACAAAGAACAAGGTTGGAAGATATATTTCGACGGAGCTGCGAATTAAAAAGGAAACGAACTATGAACAGTATTGATCAAACCAAATGGGTCTCATGTTCCGATCGCCATTAGATTAAAATTCCAATGTTCCAACATCGAGGCAGAGTATGAAGCATGTATTTCAGGGTTAAAAGTAGAAATTGACTTGGAAGTGGACGAAATCGATGTATTCGAAGATTCGAGTTTAGTAGTCTATCAGACAATCGAAGAATGGAAGACTTGAAAACAAAAATTAATCCCTTACCATGAGTATTTGGAAGAACTAAGCTCAAACTTCACCAAGATCTCATTCACTTACATGTCACGAGCTATAATCAGTTTGCAGATGCACTAGCCACGCTTGTGTCCATGATCAATATTTCAGAGGACTTAATTATCGATCCTATTGAAATTGGCATCCAAGACGAACCAGCTTACTGTTTACCAGTGGATATAGCAGTGCCTGAGAAAAAATCATGGTATTCAAATATCAAGGCTTATTTAGAAGATCGAACCGTCCCGTTAGATATAACTGTAAATTAACGAAGGACCATCCAAAGATTGGCAAGTCAATTTTTCCTAAGTAACGGGACTCTATTCAAAACATCGCATCACGAGGGTCTTTTCCGTTGTGTTGCAGAAGCAGAGGCTAAACGATTGATAGAGACCATACATGTGGAGCTAGTTGAGAGAATAGTGATGAGTTTTTGTTCTGGTATGAGTGCTTCTACTGCTTACACATGGACCACATTATCAAGAAGTTGAGCTGAAGATGTTAGGGTCACGAACAAAAATAGCATTGACGACCTAGGCCGACCTTCTGGTATTGTGCTAAGTGCAGCCACTTCTTTCTGGCTTCCTGTTCCACCAAAGAGAGTCTTTGATTTCCTCCGGAATGAGAATTCTTGTGATGAGTGGGATATCCTTTCTAATGGTGTCTGTAGACACCCCATTTTTTGCACTCGCCTGATTAATCAACTCGTCAATCCGATTACAATGATTCCCAATGATGGATGTGTATTCCATTGCTTTATTTTGTTACCAGATGTGTTTCAGAAATCCGGATGAGGTATCTCGAATTGACAAAACCTTAGAAACCACGCTACGCTAGGAAAATACGACCCCAGAAACATAGAAATCATCATCTTGCAGACCAAAAAGAAACTTCACGATAAAAATCACTAAAAAATTATCAAATTACCAAAATACCCCTAAACTCAAAACAACCCTAGAGCCTACGTTACGCTTAGGAAAACTCTCTCGAACACATAAAATAACAAATCGGAACCAAATAAATCATTTCACCAATTTTAACAGAATTTGAAAAAATTACGAAAATGCCCCTCATAAAGTTCACAATCATTTCACATAAAATTTTTCATAAATGACACAAACCAACATTCTCATTGAATTCCTTACGAAAAACCGATTCTAAAACATCCTAGAACATTAAAAATCGACTTGAAACGTGAAAAGTCCTCTCCGGGGGCAAAACTGTAATTTCACAATTTTCATAATTAAAAAAATTCGAAATTAATAAATAAAATATTAAATAATTAAAGTGAAACATTAATGAAATTAATTTAAAATTTTGAACCTAAAAAATCGATCAATCGGACTTTCGGGTAAAATTGTTGAGGGTTCGTGGGGTATTTCTTTAAGGACCCCTCCATTTGGGGGTCCAAAGAATTAAAGATATTTTAGAGGGGGGTTCTCCAAAAATTAAAAGTAATCAAGCAAGACTGAAGTCAAGGTATTAAAGTCAATCAAGTGAGACTGAAGTCAAAATTAAAGTCAATTAAGCAAGACTAAAGTCAAGATATTAAAAGTTAATCAATTAAGACTAAAGTCAAAACATTAAAAGTCAATCAAATAAGACCAAAAGTCATAATAGAATTATAATTGATTAATAACTCTATCTAATAGAGTTCTAACTTAAAAACAATTCTACCTAAAACAATTCTAATTAAAACACAATTCTACCTAAAATAATTTTAACTAAAACACAACTCTAATTAAAAGATCTCTAATTAAACACTAACTCTATCCAAATCAACCTTAAAAAAATTCTATAAATAGAGGTGCTCACACTCTATTTTCATATCAAATCATAAACCCTAAGAGAAGTAGGTCTAGAAGCTCCCCTAGCCCCCCATAAACCCTAGTTTTGGAGCCCCAACTCCTTACCTAACATCCCTCCTTCAATTTTAGTCTAGAAAACACCTAAAATCCCTCCAAAAACACCCCCAAATCCACAACAAACTTGAAGAGTTCAGATCTAAAAATAAGGATATACCTTGATCTAAGAGATCCGAAGTCAAATCCGGAGACAGAACGAAGTAAGGGAGTACAGTACAAGGAGCTCTTTTTGTCAGATCTGAGGGAACAAAATCCTTGCTATCGGAAAGGTATGTAATTTTTTTATTTTTATCTAGGTTTTTAGCAATGTGATATATTTGGGAAGTTAGTAGAGACCGGCTTTGGCAGGGCAGGGTTGGTGCCTAACACCTTCCAACCCCGTAACATGATCCCCGAATTCAGATTTTTTGTGGTAGATTAGTTCTTTTTATCCATGTTAAAGTCAGTTTTGTTCCTAGACCACAATAACTAGGTGGCGACTCTCAAACCTCAAGAGTCAAAAGTGGATCCGCGCACCCCACGGATCGAGAGCGCTTTCAGTGGCGACTCCGCTGGGGACTATTGAGGATCAAACTTGAAAAACCCCAGTATGGGAGCATTGCCAAGATGACCTAGATTTTTTTTATTATTTAGTTGGATTTATTTTATTTATTTTTTCTGTTTATTTACTTTTTATCTTGATTGTAAATGATTTTGGGTATTGCATTTTTTTTTCCAATTAAGGATCACTTTTTGATGACTCCTAAATAATGAAAGATTCAAATTGACCTATGAAAATGATGGAATGATGAAGGTTGGACAGAAATATTAAAATGTTTTTAGAGAATATTCTAGTGAGAATTAAGTCTGGGAGCCTATTAATAAAACATAGATCTCGTCGAGTAGATTAGCTTAGAATCTGAGTTCACTCAATTTCGTTATCGGAAGCCTTAGATATCATCGATGCAAGTTCAATCTGTAAATCTGGAATTATTTCTGAATGAAAGTTGGGACAGCAATGTTAAAACTTTTTTAGAGAATATTTTAGTGAGAATTAAGTCTGGGAGCCTATTAATAAAACATAGATCTCGTCGAGTAGATTAATTTAGAATCTCAGTTCACTCAATTTCGTTATCGGAAGCCTTAGATATCATCGATGCAAGTTCAATCTGTAAATCTGGAATTATTTCTGAATGAAAGTTGGGACAGCAACGTTAAAACGTTTATACAGAACATTCTGGTGAGAACTAAGTCTGAACACCTATTAATAAAATGTAGATCTCATCGAGTAGATTAATTTAGAACTTGAGTTCACTCGATTTCGTTATCAGGAGCCTTAGATATCATCGATGCAAGTTCAGATTGTATTTTTCTAATTCACAGAAAATCTGAATTTATCTAATGTTGGCACAATTAATGTTTTTGAAAGTGAGCTCATCTCAACCATTGTCATTCTATCATCAATGTAACACCTATTGGAATCTCGATTTATTTTGGATCACCCAAATGTGATCATTGATTGGACCTTAAAAATTATAAAAATTATGCCTATTGCAATGTTTGTTTGATCATTATCATATGCCATATTTATTGATTAATTTACCATGATTTTGCTTGAAATACATGATTGATGTTGATCGTAATATTAATGTGCTTATGTGATGGGAATAATGTGATCTTAATTGAATATTCATATGATTTGAATGATTTTGGTTTTGATTAAATGTATGATTGGTTTGATTGGATCCATGGGCCTATTTGTTTGAGAAAGGTCCCGGGCACACCCCACCCTGTTTTGCACACACCACATGCACGTTTATTGTTTTACTCACTTACATGTCCCATTTAGCCAACGTGGCACTAGTGCATGGCCCGGTCTCTTCGGAGATGCGACGTCATTCATGAAACCCACAACTCCAGTCACGTACCTTAGGGTATATCAAAACTGGGGGCATCAATACCATCTGATCAGGTGATTCTGAGAAGTATGTTGATGCACACAGGCTAGAGCGACCTGAGCCTTTGACCTATTGTAAGCCACACAGTCACATGTCCCGATTGCCAACGTAGTACTAGTACGTGGTCGGTCCCCTCGTGGGATGCCAAACCATTTATGAAAGCTACAACTCTTGACTCGTACCCGTAGGTATAAAAGATAGTCTAAGTATATCAATTGCACTTCTTTGTCAAAACTGGTGCCTAAGCAAGATCTTGCCCCGCTGTACCCTACTGTACGAGGGGGATAGACTACGTCTATTCTAGACGAGAGGTATTTAAGTGGGCCCTTACTCAGCATTGTGCGCCACCTCTCAACTGGAGATCAAACTGGCTGTTTTTGGCTTTAGAGAAGTGAATTGAGGTTTTAGATTATCACCTATACGGTATATCAAACCAAGTCACCACGTATCGAAAGGTATATAGGTGTGCTTGGGACAAGGGTGGCCAGATAAAAATTCATTGCACGTAGTAAGCTTAGAGTCTAGAAACCTTCCCAATAGGTCACGACTCGAACTTATCGTGGGTGTTCCCGGATTGTTTATTGAATGAATGCATGTGATTGATGAATGTATTTGAGTGATGTGAATGATGAGATCAAGAATGTATGGTTGTCCTCAAGGATAAAAAATTTTATTTTTGAAAATTAAAATGGGTGCACCGACCCAATAAAGAATCAATTTTTTGCAATAATTTATAATGACCCAGTCCATCTCAATCCAATAATCATGATGGGTCGGGCCATTTAGATCAAAATGGAAATCAAATTCTTTTCTAAATTCGGGTTTCAACCCATTTTTAAAGAAGAGAAATGGTTTACAAAAGGAAAGTATTTTCTAGAAAGAAATGTTCTCTAAAAAATATATATATTTTCCAGAAAAAGTGTTTTTCCATAAGAACAAGATTTTTCAAAAAAAAATGTTTTCTAGAAGAAAAGAGAATGAAGGAAAAATGATTTACAAATGATATATTCAATAAAATCTCAGGATTCTTAAAAATGTTATCAAGGGATTAATACCGAAATTGACTAAATCTACCTTTGATGGGGTCATATAGGATTATCATTGTATGTAAGCTCAATCGTCCATCGTCTAGTTAGGGCTGTAAATCCGGTCAGTTAGAGTAAACGTCAATATCAAGTCAACAGTCAGAAATGACCTCAAAATTTCTCAACATCGTCCAGTTGTTCTTTAAAGATCATAGTGCTTCAATCCTACCGGTTATAAGCAATATCTCAGTCCTCAGTCCTAATCAAACTCGTGTGAGTACTTATCTTGAGTTTTCATGAGTCATTTGGGTTAGCTCGAGTCCCTTTTTCCAGCAAGGTTATGTCTTCCTTAGATTGAGTCTACTATTTTCTATTGAGTCAAGTTAGTTCATCGAGTCTATAGAGGTGTCTGTTGTCCCATCTGAAATTGATCGGATAAAGAAAATTTTGAATACCTCGCGCATTAACGAATTAACTAATAATTTGATAGATTTCGTTTCTGAACAAGAAGATAAGAGTCGGGCTCAACCTTTAATCGAGAAAGGAAAGGTCTTTGACCTTGAAACAAAAAATAATTCTTAAAGAGATTCAAATAGAAACCATCTTATCCCTAAAGGAACACCAGGGGATAATGAATTTACTCAGAAATTTCAAAAGACTTATTCGTGTGATCATATGAGGGTTTGTTAGGTACAAGCTTGGGTATTGTTCAACACGGAATAGATACTCGTCTATATCGATGGAATCAAAGAAGATGTTATAAAATGTATCAGCACTATCCTTACTACATCTTGAGTTTCAAATCACATATTATCAGTCGATATAGGGGTACCTTTTGAACTGATCTCTGATAATGGGTCGTACTTCAAAGCATAAATCATTACTCTATGTTTAAAGTTGAAGATCCGGAAGCACAAATCATCCCCCTACCATCCTCAGATCAATGGAACCGTTGAAGCAGTTATTAAGAGTCTCAAGACTATCATCAGGAAAATATGTCAATCACATCGAGATTGGTAAGAATAATTTTCATTCACGCTATGGACATATCGAACTTCAATTCGATCCTTTACTGGAGCTACTCTCTACTCCTTAGTGTATGGCATGGAAGTAGTCTTGCCAGTTAAAATGGAAATTTCGTCTCTCAGGGTCTTGTTAGAAAATCGTTTGTTAGAAACAGATTGGGTTCGACAGTAGTATGAAGAATTAAACTTGATCAAAGAAAACGAGTTAAAGCCTTGTATCATGTGCAAGCTTATCTAAGAAGAGTCACCCGTGCATTTGACAAAAAGGTCAAAGCTCATCATTTACAAGTCAAGGATTTAACTATCAGACTTCAAAGAAAATTGAACACTCCTCCTCGACTATAGGAGAAAGTCTGAACCCAATTGGAGAAATTCATTCATTAAGGAAATACTGTCAGGAAAAATTGTCAAACTTCAAGATCATGATGGAATCGAGTTACCAGAACCAACTAACCTTGACCAAATCAAACGGTACTACATTTAAGGAGGCCATTTTTGGTCGAATCAATTTTCCTATTACCTAGTTCTTTATTCTCCTTTCTCAACCCCTTTTGCAGCCTGTTCAAAAAGAGAAAAATTGTGCCTTTATTTCTTAGCCCGATCACCTAACCTAGGGGAGGGAATTTTTCGAACTACTTTTGGTCTGATCCCAAAAATTGGGGTACGTAGGTAACCTGAGAAGTTACTTCAGCCCGACCACATCAAAATAAAAAAATAGATTCCTCGACAAAGAAAGAATCTAAAAGAAAAAATTCAAAAGAAAAAAAAAATATCTGCAAAATGGGGAAGAAAATTCAAAGCAAAATAAAAGAAATGCCACACAAGGGGCATTCGGGTTTTTGAGCCTCAAAATCCCTTTCTTTTTATACCCAGTCCTAAGCTTACCCATGAAAGTCCTCTTAAGTACCGTGCGAGAAGTCAAGGAAGATAGCAAAGCATGATCAGACATCAACTCCAGAAGTTCAGAAGGGAAGAAGAAAAAAAAAGTCTGCTAAGTTGAAAACTCAAAAAGGGCGACTTATGCAAAAATTAAGGCAAGCTCGCAAGGTTGAAAATCTGAAAGGACGACCTTGGCAACAATCAGAGCAAAGAAAAGAGAAAAAATTGTAAGCTCGTTAGATCGAAAACCTAAAAAGGCGATCAAGGCAAAAGCTAGGGCATGCTCGCTAGATTGAAAACCTGAAAAGGCAATCTAGGCAAAATTTAGAGCAATGAAAAAATAAAAGAAAATCCGTGGAGTTGAGAAGCTTAAAAGACAGTCTGAGCCAAAACATCAGAAGTTCGAATGATCAAGTTTCAATACCCAGTTTGAACCAAATATAGACTCATTGGATACAAGTATCTCGTCTATGATTGATCTGAAGAGTTTCATATCCCTAAGTGAACCGACGGGGATAAAGAAAAAATTATATGATGAATTTCAGAAAGAAATATTTTGTTCCAATTTCTTTGAACCTGACCCAAAATCTTTAATATAAAAAGTCAAAATTAAAAGTTAAACCTTTATTGCGCTTGCGGTAATCAAGGATTTCAAACTTTAATAACAAGGGCACTTCCTTTTTCTAAAGAGTACAGTTTCCCCCTTACACTAGGGGCATTTATTTTCAAATTATATTCAATTATCCCTAGTGCAATGTTCCTTGTCAAACTAGGGGCATGTTTGTTCTGATGCCTGGTCAATTTCAACCCCAAAGGATAAGGTTAACTTTGCATTAAAGGTTACCTTCTTGATAGCAATTTTGAAAACTCCTCAGATTCAAAGAGAGTTAAAATATTTACCAGACCTTTATAAAATCCCCCGTTTGTTCCCTCAAAGCTTAGTTCATTACTCTTTCACTCCGAGTAGGTAGAGTAGAACTTCCAAAAAAAAAAAAAAATTAGTTCATTACTCTTTCACCCTGGGCAGGTAGAGTAGGACTCCCAAAATAATTAGTTCATTACTCTTTCACTTCGAGTAGGTAGAGTAGAACTTCCCAAAATAATTAATTCATTACTCTTTCAACCCTGGGCAGGTAGAGTAGGATTCCCAAAACAATTAGTTCACTACTCTTTCACTCCGAGTAGGTAGAGTAGAACTTCCCAAAATAATTAGTTCATTACTCTTTCACCCTGGGCAGGTAGAGTAGGACTCTCAAAAAGCTTGGTTCATTACTCTTTCACTCCGAGTAGGTAGAGTAGAACTTTCCAAAAAAAAATTAGTTCATTACTCTTTCACCCTGGGCAGGTAGAGTAGGACTCCTAAAAAATTAGTTCATTACTCTTTCACTCCGAGTAGGTAGAGTAGAACTTCCCAAAAAAATTAGTTCATTACTCTTTCACCCTGGGCAAGTAGAGTAGGACTTCTAAAAAGCTTAGTTCATTACTCTTTCACACCGGGTAGGAAGAGTAGAACTTCCCAAAAAAAATTTAGTTCATTACTCTTTCACTTCGAGTAGGTAGAGTAGAACTTTCCAAAAAAAAAATTAGTTCATTACTCTTTCACCCTGGGCAGGTAGAGTAGGACTCCTAAAAAATTAGTTCATTACTCTTTCACTCCGAGTAGGTAGAGTAGAACTTCCCAAAAAAATTAGTTCATTACTCTTTCACCCTGGGCAAGTAAAGTAGGACTTCTAAAAAGCTTAGTTCATTACTCTTTCACACCGGGTAGGAAGAGTAGAACTTCTCAAAAAAAATTTAGTTCATTACTCTTTCACTCCAAGTAGGTAGAGTAGAACTTTCCAAAAAAAAATTAGTTCATTACTCTTTCACCCTGGGCAGGTAGAGTAGGACTCCTAAAAAATTAGTTCATTACTCTTTCACTCCGAGTAGGTAGAGTAGAATGTCCCAAAAAAATTAGTTCATTACTCTTTCACCCTGGGCAAGTAGAGTAGGACTTCTAAAAAGCTTAGTTCATTACTCTTTCACTCCAGGTAGGAAGAGTAGAACTTCCCAAAAAAAATTTAGTTCATTACTCTTTCACTTCGAGTAGGTAGAGTAGAGTAGAACTTTCCAAAAAAGAAAAAAATTAGTTCATTACTCTTTCACCCTGGGCAGGTAGAGTAGGACTCCTAAAAAATTAGTTCATTACTCTTTCACCCTAGGCAGGTAGAGTAGGACTTCTAAAAAGCTTAGTTCATTACTCTTTCACTCCGAGTATGAAGAGTAGAACTTCCAAAAAAAAAAAATAGTTCATTACTCTTTCACTCCAGGTAATTAGAGTAGAACTTCCCAAAAAAAATTTAGTGCATTACTCTTTCACTCTGAGTAGGTAGAATAAGACTCTCAAAAAAATATAAATTCATTACTCTTTCACCTAGAGTAGGTAGAGTAGGACATTTAACTTTCTCCCAACTTTTGCTCAGATTTGTCTCAAATATCATTCAAATTTTCTCGAGTTTTGTTTTACTCAGATTTTACTCAATTTCACACAGTGCACACACTTGCACTTCTTAGTCAGGGAGAATTCTCTAAAATTCAAGGATCTGACACTGTCAGTGAGAGCTCTTGCTCAAGGACCTGACAATCTTTAAATTCGGGGAGAGCTTTACCCTCAAGGATCCGAACACCCCGACGAATTGCTAAATCAGGCTGCAAAATGAACTGTCACTAGCTTTGGCATTCAGATATCGCACTATCTACCAAAATAGATTTGCTATCTAGTTTGCTTCAACCCTCTGCCAAAGAGGGGCATCTGTAGACACCCCATTTTTGCACTCGCCTGATTAATCAACTTGTCAATCCGATTGCAATGATTCCCAATTATGGATGTGTATTCCATTGCTTTATTTTGTTACCAGATGTGTTTCAGAAATCCGGATGAGGTATCTCGAATTGACAAAACCTTAGAAACCACGCTACGCTAGGAAAATACAACCCCAGAAACATAGAAATCATCATCTTGCAGACCAAAAAGAAACTTCATAATAAAAATCACTAAAAAATTATCAAATTACCAAAATACCCCTAAACTAAAAACAACCCTAGAGCCTACGTTACGCTTAGGAAAACTCTCTCGAACACATAAAATAACAAATCGTAACCAAATAAATCATTTCACCAATTTTAATAGAATTTGACAAAATTACGAAAATGCCCCTCATAAAGTTCACAATCATTTCACATAAAAATTTTCATAAATGACACAAACCAACATTCTCATTGAATTCCTTACGAAAAACCGATTCTAAAATATCCTAGAACATTAAAAACCGACTTGAAACGTGAAAAGTCCTCTCCGGGGGCAAAACTGTAATTTCAGAATTTTCATAATTAAAAAATTCGAAATTAATAAATAAAACATTAAATAATTAAAGTGAAACATTAATGAAATTAATTTAAAATTTTGAACCTAAAAAATCGATCAATCGGACTTTCGGGTAAAATTGTTGAGGGTTCGTGGGGTATTTCTTTAAGGACCCCTCCATTTGGGGGTCCAAAGAATTAAAAATATTTTAGAGGGGGGTTCTCCAAAAATTAAAAGTAAATCAAGCAAGACTGAAGTCAAGGTATTAAAGTCAATCAAGTGAGACTGAAGTCAAAATTAAAGTCAATTAAGCAAGACTAAAGTCAAGATATTAAAAGTCAATCAATTAAGACTAAAGTCAAAACATTAAAAGTCAATCAAATAAGACCAAAAGTCATAATAGAATTATAATTGATTAATAACTCTATCTAATAGAGTTCTAACTTAAAAACAATTCTACCTAAAACAATTCTAATTAAAACACAATTCTACCTAAAACAATTTTAACTAAAACACAACTCTAATTAAAAGATCTCTAATTAAACACTAACTCTATCCAAATCAACCTTAAAAAATTCTATAAATAGAGGTGCTCACACTCTATTTTCGTATCAAATCATAAACCCTAAGAGAAGTAGGTCTAGAAGCTCCCCTAGCCCCCCATAAACCCTAGTTTTGGAGCCCCAACTCCTTACCTAACATCCCTCCTTCAATTTTAGTCTAGAAAACACCTAAAATCCCTCCAAAACACCCCCAAATCCACAACAAACTTGAAGAGTTCAGATCCAAAATAAGGAGATACCTTGATCTAGGAGATCCGAAGTCAAATCCGGAGACAGAACGAAGTAAGGGAGTACAGTACAAGGAGCTCTTTTTGTCAGATCTGAGGGAACAAAATCCTTGCTATCGGAAAGGTATGTAATTTTTTTAATTTTATCTAGGTTTTTAGCAATGTGATATATTTGGGAAGTTAGTAGAGACCGGCTTTGGCCAGGCAGGGTTGGTGCCTAACACCTTCCAACCCCGTAACATGATCCCCGAATTCAGATTTTTTGTGGTAGATTAGTTCTTTTTATCTATGTTAGAGTCAGTTTGGTTTCTAGACCACAATAACTAGGTGGCGACTCCCAAACCTCAAGAGTCAAAAGCGGATCCGCGCACCCCACGGATCGAGGGCGCTTTCAGTGGTGTTGTTCAAGAAATGACACATATTGTTAACGACCAAGATCCTGATAACTGCGTATCTCTACTGCGAGTAAATACTTCAAATTTCAACCAGAACAACATGTTAATATTACAAGAGAGTAGCACCAATACAACACGCTCTTTCATAATTTATGCTCATATTGATATTGTTGTAATGAATGTGGTTCTAAATGGGGGCGACTCAGACTATGTATTTCTCCTGCCTTCAGATCTTGGTTGATTCAACTCCAATAGCAAAACTCTCTCTTCGATTTGTGGTAACTGTTAACAACCTTATTGCTTGCACCATTGAAAGGATCAAATGCGTCATTACAAGAAACATTGCATAAATTGAGAGGGTTAACTTATGGTAGAAATATAGTAAGATCAACAAAAGAAGGAAATGAAGAGTAAATTTTAGGTGGGAAAAGAAAGAAAGTAAAGAAGTCAAGAACGCACCATACATCATCATCGCCTTGTGGTTTTTTTTGAGAAAATATGACTTAGGGAGTATTTCAGTACCTTGCAAAGGTATTGGTTCGGGTATTGACTTCCAAATATGTTAAAAAAATCAAAAGAATTTCAAAAACCTTTCGAATTGCCCTCAATTCCGATTTGTCAAAACACGACCGAAGAAAATAGCCGGATTTCAAAACTAATCAAATTTTCATCAAATCCAATATCTCACACGAGCTCCGCGCCATCGAGATTAAGGAATTAATAAGGTAAAGTTTTGTTAGACCCCGTGTTTGAGTCGCCATTTTCCACAAAATTCATCAATTCAATCGATAATCCGAAGTCATATTTTTACAAAGTTTTTTCGGCCCGTATAAATAAGGGTTTAGTTTATGTTTTGCAGTTCTTTACACGCAATTCCTGCAAAGAAGGGCAGCTGTAGACACCCCAATTTGAATGAGCCCCCACTCGAAAAGGTTCAAAAATAGCAATCTTTCAATAAAATTGGCCAACGGACCTCAAAAGCTAGAATCACTCAAATATGGCATTTTGATCGAACCGAGGCTCTTGAGGCTTCTTAGTGGTCTAGTAGGCCTACCAAAAAGAATTGGCGCACCCCTACCTTCACCGCTCCACTCCCAAACCCAAAAATACCCCATTTTCAATAAAACTAGCCAACGGGCCTAAAAAACCCAACTTGCTAATACGTGACATTTTGACTAATCTGATATTTTAAAAAACCCCAAAAAAATGAATAAAAAAAATGAGACTTCGGACACCTATCATTTCCTTTACCTTCACCGCTACACTCCAAACCCATACGGCCCACCAACCTTCAACTCCCTAAAACCAATCCCTCACCTTACCCCTTAACCTAAACTTAACTCCACATAACCTAAACCCCAAAATATCTCCAACATACCCAAGCCTACCCAAAAACAAACCCTACCCTATCTTAAAATACTTACAACCTTCCTAAAACCTAAGTCCAATACCCTTAAGCCCAAATCCATATCCAATTTATATCCAACCCACAACCTTAACTCATAAATCACTACCCACATCAAATCAATCATCACTTTTTCATCTAAAATGACATATGTCATCACCCCATCTCAACTTCCTTATCAAACCACCAACTCCCATCACTTTTCTCTAAAAAATTAACTACCCCATTACTTTTTGTCTAAAAAAATCACATCAACCCACACATTCCCTTAATCTACTATCATCACTCCCTGTTAATCAACCATCACCTTCCCCTAATCTATCATTTTTATTACATAAACCTACACCCATCATCTCAAATCAAACACCTCCCCCTACCTACTATCATCACTCCCTACTAACCAACCACCACATTCTCCTAATTTACAATCTCTACAACCTAAACTTACACTCCGCCTCAAATACTCATTCTCTCCCATCAATTAATCTAAACCCCTAATCTTCCCACATCTTACCACATGTCACCATCTCCCTCACCCTCCAAACCACCCTTTTACACCTTCCATTCTCTTAAATCAGATACTACTCAATCACGACTACTTCCTTAAACACCCATCATCTCACCTTACTAAACACTCCACTCAAATGGGTTGGGTAGGATCCAAACCATTTGAGTCAAAAATCACCTATTTACCTTCATTACACAACCACCATCATCTTAACTCTAAATTTTATACTCCCTACCTTCAAAACTCATGCTATTCTCTACTCTCCCAATATTTCACCCCATCTTACCCTTAAAAATAACTCCCAAACTCTATAAAACCCCCACCATTCTCAACTCTCACTACTTAATGAAAATTTGAAAAAAGTTCTATCTAAAAAATTCTCTACTCTCAACTCACTTCATTACTCTCAAATCTCAACTCACCTCAATTCTCAACCCTCAATACTCAACTCTCAATTTTCTTTCAACTCTCAACTCTCTTAAGCAAGTCAAGAAAAGTCAAAGAAGGTCAAGAAAAATAAGGTGGGCTTTGGACAATGATCACCCCCCTTCTCTCCTCTCCACTTCCCTCTTCTACTTATCCCTTTTTTTATACATACACATACACACCACAAATGGTTTGAATCATAAAAGGGGTCTTTTTTGTAATAAGGATGCCTTCAACGATTTGAACCAATATCCAAATCTCTCATCTTCGAGGGTACAAGTTAGATTTTTTCAACTATTTTTTTTTCTTTATTTTTTAAAATGGACCGAATTCGAGGTTATCACCAACGGTGGATGAAGTATGGTGCTAACACCTTTCCTACTCCATAAAATGGATCCCTTTACCTAAAATTAAAAGTTGGACTAAATGAGTCGTATCCGTACGAGAGTTATCAAAATGCAAAAAAACATGATTTTCAAAAAAAGAATGCAATCCAAGTGACCATTCACACTCATTTCAAATATGAATGGTGGCGACTTCAAAACCCCCTACAAATTGGTTGAAATATTCAAAATTGAATAAATCACGTGTCCACATATACATAGGGAACAGATCAAGGGACATATGAAAAAATATATGTAAAAATAATATAACATTAATAAATTTTCAAAATATGGGTTAGAAATTTGGGATTGAGCTGATTTTTTGTGAGGATAATCTTTATGATGGGAAGATCATCTGAAAAAAAGAATTAGTCCAATCATAAATTTCTAACCCCATTAAAAGTGATTTAGAATGTGGACCATTGATTTTTATCAACTTTTGCCAATAATTTGTAAATCACTTTTGATGGATTTAGTCGTTTCAGATTGAGATGATTTTTTGTGAGGTTGATCTTCTCATCATAGTGACCAACCTCGTAAAAAGTCAGGTCAATCCAAAATCTCTAACCCATATTTTGAAAAACTATTATTTTTACATATGGCCCATATATATATATATAATTTTGAATATTGGAATCCAACAATTCAAACGTGTAAGGGTTTATCTTAAAGAAAGAAAAATTGGAAGTACTGGCATAAATTTTTAATTTTTTTGGAAACATCCTTTTTTCGTTAAATCTTGAAGTTGGGAATCAAACAATTCCTACGTGCAAGGGTTAATTATAAAGAAAAGTTGGAAGAAATGGTGTTGTCTTTTAATTCTTCTTGAAACATTTTTGTTGCATCCTCATCTTTAGCCATTTTTATTTCTATAGATTTTTAGGAAATTTTATTAACCGATTGTTTGCTTATGGTTTTTTATCTAGATTTTTTTGGTTTACAAATTTTAAGATTCCTTTTGTTTTTCAAATTGGTGGAGAGATTTCTTTATAGAGACTTTTTTTTTTATTTGATAACTTAAGGGAGATTCTATAGGAATTTTCAGACATACTTTTGTTAAATTTTTTGTGTCAATCGTCCCTTTTCTTACAGCTTTTTAATTTTTAATTTTTTTTAAATTCAAGGAATATAATCATATAGATGTTTTTGTTTTGTGAGCCTTCAAGATAGAAACAACTTTGTAGATTTCAAGTTGACTAGGGTATTAGGATAAATTTAATTTAAATCCTAACCATTGATCTTAGAGTAAGTCCCTTTAGTGGTTCCAAAATGATTTTTGCGGAATTTTAAATCTTTTCCCCCCAAATTTTAGTTGATTAAGAGATTGAAATTGAATTAGAGAAAGGGTAAAGGGATAATTTGGTCAAAAAGTTCTTTTTTTAGTCCTTCAAAATTCTTTTAAATTGGTTTAGTTAGATTAAGATTTTTTGATAATAAAGAATCGGTTTTGGGGTTTACCTCAGAATATTATTTTTATTTTAGGTTTTAATTATTATTATTATTGTAGAGGGAAATAATTGTTTACTAATCTAAGCCATACACGTATCCAAATCAATTAAGTGGTACCAGGCACAGATCAGCATACGGGCGCTACCCTTCGAGCATGGCAAGTTAAAGCAGAGACCTCCCTAGCCTAGTAAGAAGGGCAGCACAACATTAAACGAAACGAAGTCAGCCAAGTAGGGAAAGGTTGGTCGTAGAATAACCGTAAGCCTGATATGCACACGTCAATCCTAGAGATCCGAGAGGAAATCTTTGTAGTTTAGTATGATCAATTAAAGAGATTTCTATTAGATAAACAATTCCATAGAGTCGACAGATATCCCATGATTATAGCCTATAGAGAGGAAAACCCTGATGGATGGTGAATGAGGGATAAATAGCACAGTAAACACTATTGAAGGGGATATTTTGGAAGGATCAGAATCTAACCAGTTTCTTAGATGATTCCTCTGTTTCTATAACTTGAGCGTTGGACTGATTTTGGCAGTCACCACACCACCGCGAGGAAGGACGTATTAAGAACGACTTTTGATCAATGTGGTCGAATTCATTAGAGCCGTTCATCGGATTCCGACCGATTATTAATTTTTTTATTAAAAAAATTTATTTGTAATTTTTAAAGGTTATATTGGATTTGTATGGAGTCCTACGAACTAGAAGGTTCCAATCATGTTCTAATAAGAGATATGCTAATCTTATTAGCTTAATAAGACTTCAAATTTTACTCAATGTCGTTGAGCTCACCTTTTGACATAAATAAAACATGATTCCATGCTACAAGGATGTAGAGGACATAATTCTAAGAACTTTGAAAAAACATATTTTACAAAATATATTTTCACAGTTAAATTTTAATTTTAAATTTGGAATTCCATGGACATTCAATAGCCATCCATTTCAAAACCTTGGATCAAATCCAAAGGAATTTGTTTTTATTTGGATTTGGGTTTTCTCGTGAAATCTAGATGGCTTTGGTGTTGGATTTCAAATGAAGTCCTCCATTTGAACTCAAGTGACCCTTAGTAAGATTCGAAATCATATTTAGTGTGGTAAATGTTTTGAGTCGTGCTGGGTTGACACATGATTTACTGTGATTCTCAAAACTTTGACGTGGACATTGATAGATAACAGTAGATGGTTTCTACTCGTATCGCGAGGAAACACATATATGGTTATGTGCACATCCCATGTTAGATTTGTGAGAATCACAGTAAATACCAGCATTTTTCAAATGTTTTTCATAGATTTACAACATTCGAGATGTAAAGACTGTTAATTTATTAATATTTAGGAATTAATTAATAATTTATGTGTTAACTGTAAGGGGTATTTTAATTATTTTATATCAATTATTATGATGGATGTTTGGAAAAGTCCTTCAATTTGTCCGTATACTCACAAACATGGCCTTAACAGTAATTTTCCCTTTTACATTTATTTGGACTTTAGTATTCCATTTATTCTCCAACTTGTTTTTACAAATAAGAGATTTTTTTTCTTGCGAAAGAATCTCCAGATTTTGTTAAATAAAGAATGGTCCCAGTCACCTACCAACAAAAAAAATAAATAAAGAAAGATCTCAAACCATTATTTAAGTTCAAACAGATCAAAGAATCACCATTAACAATTATAGAGATCTATTGAATTAAGAATTTCTCGGGACGAAAGAAAAATGGCAGTTGTAGGAGAGACGGATTACAATCAGATGACGGAAGTCAAGAAATTTGAGGAATCAAAGATGGGAGTAGAAGGTCTAGTTGATCTCAAACCATCAGTTGCATCATCTAACTTAAGAATCCCCATCATCGATTTGTTAAAATTCAACACCAGCCCAATTAGGAAAAGCCCACATTTATTGCCCAAGCCCAATGGCAATCTAGAGCCCAATTTGTAGAATCGTCTTGGAGAAAACTCTAGATGTTTTTAGATAAAAAAAAAGTAAAAAATTCTAGAATAGTAGATATTTTGGTGAAAAACTCTAGACTAATTGATATTTTTGTGAAAAGTTCTAGATGACAAATTATAACCATTAGATTAAAAATGTGTTAACACAATCCTAGCCATTAGTTAAGGAGGTGCCACAAGTATAAATAGGGGTGAGTTCTCTCATTTTGTAATCAAGTAGTAAGAAATCAAGTAGTAAGAAAACAAGTTGTGAGAAATCAACTTGTGAGAAACAAGTTGAGAGGTTGTAAAAAGTGTAAGTATTTGTAAAAGTTGTGTTTTTTCTTAATAGAGTGTTATTTTCTTCTTCAACTTATGAGTGATATTTTTATTGAGGGTATAGTACAAGTAATTTGTTTACTTGTTTATATCAAATATTCGAGCATACGAGAAATCGAAGTTTAAAGCAAAGGAACTATTAGAGTTAGTTCACTCTGATGTGTTTGGGCCAGTCAAGCAACCATCAGTTAGAGGAATGCGATACATGGTGACCTTCATTGATGATTTCTCAAGGTATGTGTGGGTTTTCTTTATAAAAGAAAAATCTAAAACATTCTCAAAGTTTAAAGAGTTCAAAGAAATAATTAAAGGAGAAATGGAAAAGAATATATGTTGCTTACGCACAGATAACGGGAGAGAAAATATAGCTCGGGCGAGTTCTCTTTATACCTACGAGAATGCAAAATACGCCATCAGTATACTTGTGCCAATACACCACAGTAGAATGGTGTAGTAGAAAGAAAGAATCGACATCTTGCAGAAATTTATCGAAGTATGTTACATGCAAATAATGTACCTGGAAGGTTTTGAGCCGAAGCTATGAGAACAACAGCTCATGTGATCAACAAACTTCCACAACCAAGGTTAGAGTTTGTTTCACCTTTTGAAAAACCGTGGGACATAAAGCCTACAATTAGCTAATTTCGAGTATTTGGATGTATTTGCTATGTATTTATTCCTAATCATTTAAGCAGCAAGTTTGACAAGAAAATAGTTAGATGTATCTTTGTTGGATACGATAGTTAGAGAAAGGGGTGGAGATGTTGTGATCTTACAATTGGAAGTTGTTATACATCACAAGATGTGGTATTCGACGAAGCATCTTCTTGGTGGTCCTTAGGAAAAAAGGTGTTGCTAGACTCAAGAGAATTTGAAGATAAGCTACAACAAAATATGGAAGAGCACACTGTCAAAATTCAACCAAGTTCAAATGAAATTAGAGATCTACATGACAGTGATAACAATCAAGAGTTCGCTCAAAATCTTTGGAAAATTGGTGTGTATCAACAATCAGATCATCCTGATGAAGCAAAAGTATCAACTCCACAATCACAACTAAGAAGGTCAACTAGAATTCGCAAATCAAATCCCAAATATGCCAATGCAGCCATAACTAAAGAAACAACTGTTAAAAAACTCGAGATATTTGAAGAAGCATCACAAAGATCTGAGTGGATCAAAACTATGAAAAAGAGAAGATTATTCAAGAAGAGATTGAAAAGAGAAAAATCAAAATAGATGATCTAATTACAAAATGATTGAGTACTGACAAGTTTGAAAACCTTCGTCGTCAGCTCGGCATGATGCAAAGAGTGAGAGCTGGTGTTGAAGGGGAGTGTTAAAATTCAACACCAGCCCAATTAGGAAAAACCCACATTTATTGCCCAAGCCCAATGGCAATCTAGAGCTCAATTTCTAGAATCTTCTTAGAGAAAACTCTAGAAGTTTTTGGATATAAGAAAAGTAAAAAATTCTAGAATAGTAGATATTTTGGTGGAAAAATCTAGATTAATATATATTTTGGTGGAAAGTTCTAGATGGCAAATTATAACCATTAGATTAAAAATGTGTTGGCACAATCCTAGCCATTAGTTAAGGAGGTGCCACAAGTATAAATAGGGATGAGTTATCTCATTTTCTAATCAAGTAGTGAGAAATCAAGTAGTAAGAAAACAAGTGAGAAATCAAGTTGTGAGAAACAAGTTGAGAGGTTGTAGAAAATGTGAGTGTTTGTAAAAGTTGTGTTTTTTTCTTAATAGAGTGTTATTTTCTTCTTCAACTTGTGAGTGATATTTTTATTGAGGGTATAGTATAAGTAATTTGTTTACTTGTTTATATCAAATATTTAAGCACATAGAATTGAGTATTCTAGATTTTTCTTAACACGACTTATCGGGTTTGAATTCATCAATTAATCAACGATCACAAATCATTGATGAAATAAAAGAAGCATCATTGCGTCAAAATAGTAACAATCCGGCATCACTGTAGCCTTAAATTTGGTAGCCCGAACTCATCATTTATATTTTGCCAGTCCAAAGCCCACATTTAAGCCCATAAAGCAATTTGATAGCCTTAGCCCACCGAATTTTGTCCATCGTTTTACTGGACCCATTGTGTTAACGGACTCTCCCTCTCTCGTTCTATTTTTCACCCACTCTCTCTATAAGTTTTTCCTCTCTCCTCTATCTGTAAATCTATCTCGATCTCTCTAACTCTCTCTCGATCGCTCGATCTCTTTAACTCTCTCTTTCGATCAATCTGTAAGATCTCTCGATCTCTTGATCACTCTGTCGTAAGTCTCTCTCGATTTCTCCTCTCTCTGTGTTTGATCTCTCTCTCTCACACCTATTCGATCGAAATTGTTGATCGTCTTCTTCTACTTAAGCTCAAATCGAAGATCTTAAGTCCAAATCCTTTTGATCTCTCCTCTCTCTATATTTGATATCTCATTTACATATTTGATCGACCAATTAATAAAATTGTCGATTGTCTTCTTCAACTAAAACTTAAATCCTCTCGATCTCGTCGTCATCTGTGCCTTCCAAGAACTGGAGCTCAAATCAAAAAACTTATCTTCTCAGCCAACTATTTTTAAAGCTCAATTTGAGATAGCCATTTGATTGGTTCAGTTCCAATAAGTATTGTTTCTTGTTCAACTAATCTTCCTTTGTTTTTAGGGTTTTTTTTAATAGTTCAATTAATTTTGTTTAATTTTTTTTTTCTACATTTGTCTATCCTATAATGTGGCAAATCTATTCGTTTACAGATTTACTTAAAGGATAATGTGGCTTTCCTCTTTTAGACATTCACTTTTTTACTATTTGGAAACAGAGTTATGTAACATTCAGTTAAAAACCACTCAATATTGTTCTTATAGGTCAATTGCAATATATTTTGGTTTAGTTGGATTCAAACAGGTGATCCCTTGTTCTGTAGTCAAATGCTATACCACTAAGCTATTGACTAAATATGTATTTTTTGAGAATTAACCCTCTACTGCTTTATGATATGATTTGTTTCTCACTTTTTATTAGCTTTGACATTCTTTTTGCGCTCTATGGTTTCCTTGCATTTGATGTTGAATGTGCATGACTTGGTATTTTTTAACTTGTTTTATTGCAATCTCATATTTACCTTGTACAAAACATCTGTGACTTCTAATTGGGCAAGATGTGTGACCTTGGTTCCTATTCCAAGGTTTATCCTCTCTCTCGCTTTCATTAAGATTGTAGTGATCTCATGATGATCAAAATGCTGCATTTTTTTTTAATTTCTTAATTTTTGATAATTATGTGAACAATCCAATTGGAGCCAAAAACTATAATAAAATCGGTTTTGTGATGCTGTCTTCCATAGCTCCTTGTATTTGTCATTTTGTTGATGTTTTCTAATGCAATTTGGTTTGCATTTATGATGTCAACTTGTTTCTTATAGTTATGTATGTTGTAGCTTTCCCCTGCAAAAAAAAAAAATTGGGTTGATTTTGATTAAGTCACTAACTTGTTTTTTATTTTTGGGTGTTTACATTTCATGATGTACCTAAAAAATAATGTCATTTTCTCATCATGATCTACAGGCTGTTTGCTTCCTTTCGGCAAATGGCGCTATATCCAATGTAACACTCCGTCAAGCAGCAACGTCTGGTGGAACAGTAACTTATGAGGTTTGTGTGGCTATTAATTACCTTATGCATGCCCCTTCGTTCTAAGGCTTTTCTTTCTTGTGGAGTATATTCTCTTTGTATTTATATTTTAATGTATCGTTGGCTAGCTTCAAAGGTACTCTACCAGCAGATTATTGTAAAAGAAATTGTTAAATTCTTTCCATAATTGAGTGTTGTATGTTAATTTGTATCATAAGTTGTGAAATTGCTTTAATGCCTTATAAATTCCAAATATAAATTTTTACTACTTTAATGACTTGCAAATTACAAGTATAATTTTTCATTTTAAGAAAAAAAAAAAAAAAAAATTTCTCATAGATCTAGTGGAAGGTTTCTCCTTGTTATTCCTTGTGTAGGCATCAATGCTCTAATTATAAATACAAAAAGAGATAAAACTACATTTAGAAATTCTTATAGATACTTCACATACAACACTCAATTATGGAAACAAAAATTGAGATGTAGAGCTTAACAACATCATCCAAAAGTCAGAACAATTTAACCCATATAAGCATTTTAGTTAGCTCACCTCATTGACATTCTAGAAGACTAGAACAAACATTTGTCAAAGATTATTGGTTATTTCATTAGCATTACAGCCTCCATATGACTTTGACATCTTGTCAATACTTGCTTTTAAGGCAATCTATGGGAGGGCACCTTCCTCTTGAGGTGTATTGGTCGTCTTTGAGAGCAAAAACTTGCCTAGCAGACTCCAAACTCATTCTGAAATATTCGTTCATGTGGTAAAAATAATCTATTCCTTTGATCTCCAAGGCATGTGACCTTTTACCTGCAGTCACATGACACCATAATGCTAATGGCACAACCATGGGGTCCCCTGGTAGGGGCATACGATGCCTCCAGAAAGAATTTAGCCTAGGGTAACACATGGCACATTGGGGCAAAGGAAAATGGCGTTCTAAGACAGGGAGCTATAGGATTATGTCATGGTGACATGTGACATTAGATTGGATCTCGCAAGGCCACCATGTGAGTATGTTTGGATCCTTGCATGATTTTCTTTCCTTTGCTTGGCAAGTGAGATACAAGTTAGTAAGTAGTCGGTGAAAGGTGGGTTTTGAACCTTTGTCATGGAAGCCACACACAGAATTTAACCAACTTAGCAAGTTGGCACCTGCAGCTGATTTATGGAGTCAAGTTCTAAGCTATTTCGATTTTATTCTAATCAGGGTTGAGCTTTCATCCATTGCCAAACACCCCATAAAACCATTGTTCTGAACCCTACTATGTTCTAATTAAACCAATTAGTGTGGGGTCACCACACTAATATGATAAGATGGATTGGGTGAATTAAAGACTAAGGAGGACTAAAATTGAAACTAACAGAATTCTGTTAGGCTCTATTTGCTATGTGCTTTGAACATGGCGAACGGAGGGAAGTTTCTGAATTTTTCTTAAGTGTTATAGAGAACGTTTGTTTACTATATAGAGAATTCACATTTGCTATACCACTTAGTTATTCTGTTCACCTTACAGAGAACAATTGTTCACTATATAGTGAGCAACTATTCACTTGCATTTGAGCAACATTCAGATTTTTCACAATCTTTGTTTCCCTTTTCTTTTTTTTACCTCTTTTCTTGCTTTTCTTTTCTGTTTTTGCCTTAATCAGTCAAGTGAAGAGTTATATAACAATGGGTACAAATTAAGCCATACTCTAATAGATTAGGAACCCATTATCCTTATTTTAGTTGAGCTTGTTGTTGAATCAATCAATACTTATGTATCTGTAAGGGATAAGTGGGCTTTTTTTGCCCTAGGTTGGTTTGGACTGAATCAATACAACATTCCAACTCACTCACTCCAAGTTGCATTCTAAATCCATCTAGGAATGTTAATGGATTTGATAAATGACAACTTTATAAATGAGCCACATGACCTCTCTTAAAACATGTGTACACGAGTTCAACATATTCTTGGTCTATAAGATGGATTTGTATAGGTAAATTTACCATGTGTTGTCTACAAGGGATGGTTTTGGTCCACATTGTGGACCCTCTTAAACCATGTGCATGCGAACGTAATTGACAATATGAGGTAATTTCCATAAATCTCAATTATGTATCTCTAAATGTAGAGAAGAATGTTGGTCAAAGGTTGTAGGTCAATCCCCTAATGAAGGGTGCCCAATTAAATTTTTCCTTAGGAATGCTAATTCGATAAGTCACAGTATGTTTTCATAGTAGTAGCTTGTAATTGACAATATTTATTTGTCGTTTGTTTATATTGGGAAGATATAGTTGATGCTTTCTAATGCAATTTGGTTTGCATTTATCATGCCAACTTGTTTTTTATAGTTATGTTTACTGTAACTTTCCCCTGCAAAATTTTTTTTGGTTGTTTTGATCAAGTCACTAACTTGTTTGAGGATTTATGGAGTTGCTTCTATGAGTAAGCACTCAATTCAATCATGTTCCTTAGAACTTTTTGCTTGCATACAAGTGAACTGTACCTTACCCATTTATTCATTCAATACACAGGTGTATTCCTTACAGGATCATAAAAGGTGTTGATGATCAGACTATTGAATTGAAGAATAGGTTAGAAGTCCTCATGATTTCTTCCCCGGATCGTAAAGATCTTGTCTTCCCAAAGGCAAGTTTCATTCCTCTTCCTTTCTAATAATTTTATTCAGTAATATTCAGATCTTCTTGTTACTTTGTTGGTGAGTATTGAATGTGATATTATTTTCATGATTCGATTGTCACGGTGGATGGGAAAATGATGAGACTGTTGGCCAAGCCGCATGTCGTGAAGCCTTGGAGGAAGCGGGAGTAAAAGGAATACTTGATGTATGTTCATCTCATAGCTTGATGTCATAGCTCACCTTCTCATTTTTCTTTATTCTGATTTAAACCATGTTCTTAACTGACATCTCATCAATCTAGTTGGGTTGACCACATATCATGATCATCATAACTCTTATCTCGATTATATGGTCAGCCCCATTATTTCACTTGATGTCACAAATAAACAAAAACAATTTAAACTTTAAACCTTAAGGATTACCTCTTGTCCTGATTAAGAAAGATTTAGTTGTATCTTGTCCGAACTCAATTAATGCCCAATGTAATTACCTCTTAAGGATTATGGCTGACTCTAATTAATAAGTGACATGGTATTTTTTGTGGATCGAGGATGGTTGAAGCTTTTGCTGCCAAAGATCCCATGAAAGTCCCCCTTAAATCCAATGGAAAGGGTGGTTCTAGACTGTTAGTTTCAAGTTCAAAGCAATTGAAGCAAGGACAAGGATTACATTCTACAGTTCTTATTACCTCACAAAGGTAGATGACTTTGGCTCTCTTTGTGGTCCTAGATCAAGTTATAGTTTCTCCTCTCTTAGAATTGAACTACTTAATGTTTTTTTTTAAAGGCCAGCCCTACTTTTGCATATTTGATCTTTGGTGTGATTTAAGGGGTTGGAATATTTAATCGGTGTCTGAAGTATCTGACATAGCATTACCATCTTCATGTGGTGAGATATATTTTGTGGACTCAGTTAGTAGAGCATATATGAAATTATGAATGGAGGCTTTCTTGTTGTTATAGTTTTTTTTTTTTTTTTCTTTTTTAAGGTCTTACTATTCTTTGATACTATTGATTGAATACTAATTGGTGTGGATGGGATGTGAATGTGGATGTGGATGTGGATTGGAGTGGATGGGATGTCGATATGTGATTTTTTAGTAGGTATAGGTCGAAGAAAGAAATAGCCAATAATTCGACAGCTCAAAGCCGTCGAATTCTATGATTATAATAATAGATTCGACGGTTTTGAGTCATCGAATATAGTATTTCGAAGATTTTTAAGGCCATCGAAAATAATTTGTATGGCTTAAGGCCGTCGATTTTTTTTTCGACATGGCCCAATTCGACGGGTAAGACTGTCGAATTTTTCAAAATTCAACGGTTTTGGGCCATCGAATTTATCTTATTTTCACGTAGTAATTGGATAGAACCTAATGATTCTACTTCCTATCGGTTCCTTTCCATTTTAGATCCGGCTCTAATCAATTCTAATAAAAAGGAAACTAGAACCAAGGCTTTTGATTCCGATTCTAGTTTCCAAGGACACATCTAGCTATATGCACAACAATTAATAAATAAAAAATAATTAAAATTTAAAATAAAATAAAAGCTTGCGGATCATGCTAACAATAAAGAAAGATGTGCATTGTTTATCTAGAAGTAAAACCATTATTTTCCATTACAAACAACCACTTAGCTAAGTGATAAGACCTTGTGGAGGTTTTTCCCAAGGTCTTAGTTTCAAACTCTTTGGATCCGTTCTTATACTACATGTTTACTGTTAACCACTAACCCCACCAATAAATAAATAAATAAAATGAAATAAAAGCTTGCGGATCACGCTAACAATAAAAAAAGACGTGCATCACGTTTCTAAAGTAAAATCAAATAATTAACATAAAAATTTACTTTCTTTGCCATTTGAAATAAAGAAAGAAAGGTTTCAAAGTGAAACCACTAATAATAAAGAAAGTTGTGCGGCTCGTATTTCAAAGTGAAACCATTATTTTACCTTTGAATACTCAAATCAAATTATTTTAGCATAAAAATTACTTCGTTTGCTCTGTGACATAAAGAAAGGTCTCAAACAACCACCAAGGGAGTGGCTGAATAGTAGTAACTTGTGGCCAAGAAATTTGCTTTTTCTATGGTCTCAAGTTACTACGCATAAAAAATCTTGGTGGCCACGTAGTAGGGTATAGCCTGAGTGTGAGGCGTAGGGACTAGTCTGGTGCGCGCAAGCTGGCCCGGATACCCTTCGTTATCAATCAAAAAAAAAAAAAGGTCTAAAACCTACCCCCATCTACACTTGTAGAGATCTATTGAACTAAAACTTCGTGTGGAGGCACTAAGAAGAAGAAAAATGGCTGTTGTTGGAGAGATGGATTATGATCAGATGAAGGAAGTCAAGGAATTTGAAGAGTCAAAGATGGGAGTTAAAGGTCTAGTTGATTCCGGCATCACCTCCATTCCACGATTCTTCCATCACCCACTCGAAAACACATTTGATCTCAAACCATCAGCTGCATCTTCTAATTTAAGAGCCCCCATCATTGATATATCAGGTTTGAATTCATCAAATCGACGGTCACAAATCATTTATGAAGTAAAAGAAGCATGCCGCACGTGGGGATTCTTCCAAGTAATCAACCATGGAATACCCATGCAAGTAATGGAGGAAACTATCGAGGCCGTCCGTTTGTTCCATGAGCAACCAATGGAGATGAAGAAAAAGCACTATCGGAGGGATGGGAAAGTTCCATTCTACAGCAATGTGAATCTGTTTTACTCTAAAGCAGCCAACTGGTATGACACTTTAAGGTTGTTTTTAACTAATTTGGAATGGGAGAGCGTTCCCATGGTGTGCAAGAAAGAGTTGGAGGTGTGGGGAGAGCAAATGAAGAGACTAGGTGAGAACCTAATGGAGGTGTTGTGTGAAGGATTGGGTGTGAGTGCAGGAAGATTGAAGGAGCTTTCGTGTTTGGATCCAAGAGCAATGTCGTGCCACTACTACCCCTATTGTCCTCAGCCTGATAAGACGCTAGGGCTCAATAGCCACACAGACAAACTCGTATTGACACTGTTGTTGAGGAGTAACAGCAATGAGAGTGGGCTGCAGGTGAAGCATGGTGGAATTTGGGTGGAGCACCAACCAATCCATGGTGCCATCACAGTTAATGTGGGAGACATCCTTCAGGTATGTTGTAATTATTTAGAATCGTGATAATCTGACTTACCCACATGGCATAGTCAATCGACACCCCTGACGTTACACATTTGGGAATGGTAGATCTGCTCTCCTTTGTAATCCTCTAGATACAGAACTACACTTTTTATGAGGGAGTGTAGTTCAGTATCCCGAGGAGAATAGATCTACGATTCCCAAACATGTCATGTCAGGAGTGTTGATTGAGTATGCCAAGTGGGTAAGTTAGATAATCGCAGTTCAATTATTTATTTGAGTATGCCAAGTGAGGTATTTACGTAAACATAACCAACTTTTGACGAATTTATGATTCTGGCGCACCATTCATTTTAATTACCAAAAGGTGAATGGTAATGATGGTGGTGGTTGGTAACTATGTTGGAGGTTTTAAAGTGACAATCTCGCAGGTTTAAAGTGACAATCTTGTAACTTTCACTACTTTTAGCATGATTGTCACTATAGAAACCAGTGAGATTGTCACTTTGTGGGGGAAAAAAAAAAGAGTTGGTCACTTTAAACCTGCGATCTCGTAACTTGAAAAGCTTGTGATTTCGAACATTCACGTTTTAGTAGTTAAAATGAATAGTTAGCCGGAATTGTAAATTTGTCAAATTCAGCTCACGAAGTTATAACTTACTCTATTCAGATATAGAATCGGATACAGATAAATGCTTCACCTTATCCACACAAGACCCGTTGCCAGTCCTTGTTGAACCTCATGAAATGATTAACTTGTAAATAAATTTATTAAAAATTAACTTGTATTAATTTTATTGACTCCTTGGAGTCAAGTTAGTAGTCATGTAGTTTACTCGTGTAGACAAACATCTGAGTGGTGTTAGGTTTTCAAATTGTAATACAGTCCTAGATTGATTAATGACTGATGAGTCTGTTCAACAGTTGAACCATCTGATCCCTAAAATAGTCGATTTTATTATACTTGAACCCATTTTGTATAAAAATTCAGTCATAATCTATGAGACTACCAGTTAAATATTTTAATTATGGTTACACAAATGTGTACTTGGTTTAGTTAATGTTTTAATTTCAAGAGATGAGTAATATTTTACCATGGAGACGTGGCCATCAGCAACCTTTCACTTTAGTGTAACAATAATGATGAATGAAAGCAAGCAGTTTTTGATACACAGTTGACGTGGCATGGGCACAGAACCACAGATCATTTTTATGTGTATCCCGAAGAAAAAATATTTATGGTTCAGTGCCCTTGCCAAGACAGCCGCATACCTAAAACCGCACGTGCATTCATCACAACTCTATCGATAAAGGTGCATCTTATAAACATTAACGAATAGCTTATGTGTAGGGTTAATTTAATGACTAGAGAGATAGTGATTAGTAGTCAAAGCCAAGCCAAGTCAATTTGGCTGAGACCATTTAGATTCTTAAATTAAATTTTCTTAATATTCATAAAATTAAAGTTCTTAACATATATTTTCATTCTTCATTTGTTTTTAATAGATATTGTCAAATGATGAGTATAAGAGTGTAGAGCATCGGGTGGTGGCAAGTCGTTCTCAGGATCCAAATATTTCAGTGTCTATTTTCTTCGGTCCAAGTAAAATTGGAGACACAGATTACTATGGACCTTTACCAGAGCTGTTGTCGTCAGTCAAACCAGCACTGTATCGAAAATTTACCATCCCAGAAGTTTTCAAAGAAACAGAAACCAAAGAATCAGGTAATAAAGTTTTGATAAATTTATTTAAATTGGAAGATACTGCAAAAGAGGCAGCCTGACATTTAGCATTTGTTAGAAGTTAAGAGGTTTTTTGAATAAGTCTTAAGAATTAGTCGTCCACTATGTAGTTGGTTATTGACTGGGCAGTCACTATTATTAATGTTTGGGGTATGTTTTTTATATCTTTAGTATGAATTGGATTGTTCTTGGCAATATTTGATTTCCTAAATTTTGCGTTCGGTAGTTGTTAATTAATGAAATTTGGTTACGATCACGGTTAATATCTATTGACGCACTTGATTTATCATTTGGGGGGCAACAATATGTTAAAATTCAACACCAGCCCAAATTGGGAAAAGCCCACATTTATTGCCTAAGCCCAATGGTTATTTATAGCCCAATTTCTAGAATCTTCCTAGAGAAAACTCTAGATATTTTTAGATAAAAGAAAAATAGAAAATTCTAGAATAGTAGATATCTTGGTAGAAAACTCTAGACTAATAGATATTTTTAGAAAGTTCTAGATGACAAAATTGTAACCATTAGATTAAAAATGTGTTGGCACAATCCTAGTCATTAATTAAGGAGGTGTCACTAGTATAAATAGGGGTGAGTCCTCTCATTTTGAATCAAGAAGTAAGAGAACAAGTTGTGAGTAAGAGGTCTTGAGAGGTTGTAAAAAGTGAGTGTTTGTAAAAGTGTGTTATTCTTAATAAAGTGTTATTTTCTTCTTCAACTTGTGAGTGATATTTTTATTGAGGGTATAGTACAAGTAAATCGTTTACTTGTTTATATCCAATATTTGTGTTTATAGAGTCAAGTACTCTAAATTTTTCCTCAACAATTGGTATCAGAGCCAAGTTGCTAAGGATCGATTTTGGTGGAGCTATCTTGAGTCGTGAGGAGTTTACTACTCTACAAGATCGTTAGTCAAGTTTGTTCCGTTTAGTCGAAGTTCTGTCGGCACGATGGGTGACCTTCAAGTAGTTGGAGGAATCAAGAAGCTCAACAACCAAAACTACAACACGTGGGCAACATGCATGGAGTCTTTCCTACAAGGTCAAGACCTTTGGAAGATTGTCGGCGGTAGTGAAGTTACACAACCAACAACAGAAGATGCCAATGGTATCTTGCAAAAATGGAAGACTAAACCAAGCAAGGCGATGTTTACTTTAAAAATCACAATTGAAGAAGAAATGTTAGAGCACATTCGAGATGTCAAAACACCGAAAAGAGCATGGGATACTTTCGTTACACTCTTTTCAAAGAAGAATGATATAAAGCTACAACTTCTCGAGAACAAGCTGCTATCAATGACGCAACGTGATATGACGATCACCCAATACTTTCATAAGGTGAAGTCGATATGCCGTGAAATTTCAGAGTTAGATCCGATTACTGGTATTGGAGAAACCAGGATAAAAAGAATAATTATCCATGGTTTGCGACCCGAATACCGAGGCTTTGTTGCTACAGTACAAGGATGGCCGACACAACCATCACTTGTTGAGTTTGAAAATTTACTTGTTAGTCAAGAAGCTTTGGCTAAGCAAATGGGAGGAATCTCGTTGAAGAGTGAGGAGGAAGCACTCTACACAAGCAAAAATAAAGGCAACTTTAAAAAGCACGTCAGAGGTGGATCTAAAACGAATAGTGACAAGATAAGAGGTCATCAAAGAGAAGGAGGCTCTCGTCCAGGGGGAGCTTAAAAAAATCACAATAATAGTAGAAAGTTTGAAGGCGATTACTACAATTGGGGGAAGAAGAGGCACATGGCGAAAGACTCCTGGTCTAAGAAAAAACATGTTGAGAGTAATGCTGCTACTTCTAGTTCTAAAGAGAAAATCGAAGATGAATGGGATACTGAAGCATCATTTGTAAAGGAAGAAGAAGAGGTAGCTCTTACAGCTACATCTAAAGGGATTGACTACAAGAATGACTGGATCGTAGACTCGGGGTGCTCAAATCACATGATAAGTGATAAACAGAAGTTGCAAAACTTGTCTGAGTATAAGGGAAGTCGTGTGGTGGTAACATCCGACAACTCAAGGTTACTGATAGCTCACATCGGTAAGACGATAGTCACACCTCGTTATAATTCTAACCAAGTGTCATTTCAAGATATCTACCATGTTCCAGGAATGAAGAAAAATTTACTATCTGTGGCTCAATTAACATCATCAAGCTACTATGTCTTGTTCGGTCCCCAAGATGTGAAGGTGTATAATGACCTCAAAATCTCAGAAAAGCCAACGATGAAGGGACGATGATTGTAGTCAGTTTACGTAATGTCAGCAGAGTCTGCATATGTAGACAAGACAAGAAGGAACGAGACAGCAGATTTGTAGTTGAGTCATGTTAGCTATTCCAAGCTAAGTGTAATGGTAAAGAAGTCGATGCTTAAGGGACTTCCTCAGCTTGACGTGAGAATAGACACAGTCTGTGTGGGATGCCAGTATGGTAAAGCACATCAATTGCCATACAAGAAATCGAAGTTTAAAGCAAATGAACCATTAGAGTTAGTTCACTCTGATGTGTTCGGGCCAGTCAAACAACCATCAGTTGGCGGAATGCAGTACATGGTGACCTTCATTGATGACTTCTCTAGGTATGTGTGGATTTTTTTTATGAAAAAAAAATCTGAAACTCTTTAAAGTTTAAAGAGTTCAAAGAGATAGTTGAAGGAGAAGTAGGAAAGAAGATCCGTTGCTTGTGCACAGACAACAGAGGAGAATATAACTCGGACGAGCTCTCTCTATACCTACGGGAATGCAAAATACGTCGTCAGTATACATGTGCCAATACACCACAACAGAATGGTGTAGGAGAAAGAAAGAATCGACATCTTGCAGAAACTTGTCGGAGTATGCTACATGCAAAGAATGTACCTGAAAAATTTTGGGCCGAAGCTATGAGAACAACAGCCCATGTGATCAACAAACTTCCTCAACCAAGGTCAGAGTTTATTTCACCCTTTGAGAAACTATGGGACATAAAACCTACAGTTAGCTACTTTCGAGTATTCGGATGTGTATGCTATGTATTTGTTTCTGATCATTTAAGTAGCAAGTTTGATAAGAAAGCTGTCAGATGTATCTTTGTTGGATACGATAATCAGATAAAGGGGTGGAGATGTTGTGATCCTACAACTGGAAGGTGTTATACATCGCAAGATGTGGTATTCGACGAAGCATCTTCTTGGTGGTCCTTAGGAAAAGAGGTGTTGTCAGACTCAAAAGAATTCGAAGACAAACTACAACAAAAAATGGAGGAGCACAGTGTCAACATTCAACTAAGTTCAGATGAAGCTGGAGATCTGCATGACAGTGATGGTGATCAAGAGATAGCCCAAAATCCTTGGGAAACTGGTATGTATCAACAAGAAGATCATCATGAAGAAACGGAAGTATCAACTCCACAATCACAACTAAGAAGGTCAAACAGAATTCGCAAACCAAATCCCAAATATGCCAATGCAGCCATAGTTAAAGAAGTAACCACTGAAGAACCTAAGATATTTGAAGAAGTCACAACGCTAAAGTAAAATCAGACCTGGGATCTGGTGCTAAAACCAAAAGATGTGAAACCTATATCTTGCAAATAGGTTTACAAGATAAAGCATTGTCCAGATGGATCGATCGAGAGGTACAAAGCTAGATTGGTGGCTCGAGGGTTTTCTCAATAATATGATAAAACATATAGTCCGGTGGCAAAACTCACAAAAGGATCAAGTACTGGCAAAGTTCAAAAAATTTCATCGTTAGCTCTACATGGTGCATAGAGTGAGAGCTGATGTTGAGGGGGAGTGTTAAAATTCAACACTAACCCAAATTGGGAAAAGCCCACATTTATTGTCCAAGCCCAATGGTTATTTATAGCCCAATTTTTATAATCTTCCTAGAGAAAACTCTAGATGTTTTTAGATAAAAGAAAAATAGAAAATTCTAGAATAGTAGATATCTTGGTAGAAAACTCTAGACTAATAAATATTTTTAGAAAGTTCTAGATGACAAAATTGTAACCATTAATTAAGGAGGTGCCACTAGTATAAATAGGGGTGAGTCCTCTCATTTTGAATCAAATAGTAAGAAAACAAGTTGTGAGTAAGAGGTCTTGAGATGTTGTAAAAAGTGTGAGTGTTTGTAAAAGTGTGTTCTTCTTAATAGAGTGTTATTTTCTTCTTCAACTTGTGAGTGACATTTTTATTGAGGGTATAGTACAAGTAAATCGTTTATTTGTTTATATCCAATATTTGTGCTTATAAAGTCAAGTACTCTAGATTTTTTCCTCAGCACAATATGCTTTAAAAGCAAGGGAAACACTATATTCTAGGAAGCAATAACCAAAAAAGTAGAAATGAGTATATATATACACATATCACACCATATTCTCTCACTATTTTTATTCTCATTATTTTCACTTTTACAATTTTCTTATGATATTTCATAATTCAATTAAATTGATGATGTCTTCAAAAGTAATTATTTGTCGATATTAAGATTACATTGAAAGTATCACGTATATTAGTGGAAATATGTGATTTTTATCGACTTCATCATAAATTAATATTCGAAGTTATAAGCACTAATTCTTTCTATTGACAATATTCAACTACAATTTTCAATAAGGTCAGTTATCAATTTAGATAATGAAAATTTTGTAATTGATATTTTTTATCAAGGAATTTGGGAATATATATATATAGGGTCGGGTTCCGTAGACTCACATTACGACTCACATTGCGACACACCGTTTTGTCTTATATGGGAAAAAATGTTTGGAATGGGCTGATTTTTTGTGAGGATGATCTCTATGGTGAGGAGATCATCCTTGCCAAAAATCAGCTCATTATGAAACTTCTAGCCCCATATTTACAAGTTGGAAAATTTTAGACCGTCCAATTTTTGTAAATCAATTTTGATGGGGTTAGAAGTTTTGGAATTGGATGATTTTTTGCCAGGATGATCCCCTCATCACAGAGATCATCCTCACAAAAAATCAGCCCATTCCAAACATTTTTGCTCATATAAGACAAACGGTGTGTCGCAATGTGAGTCGTAATAGGGGTCGTAATAACGCTATATATATATAGGGTCTCGTTCAGCAACAAACATTTTGACAAACATTTTGGCAAAACATTTTTCAAAACATGGGTTAGAGGTTTTGGAATGGGCTTATTTTTGGTGATGATGATCTCCTCACCGTAGAGATCATCCTCACCAAAAATCAGCCCATTCCAAAACCTCTAACCCATGTTTTGAAAAATGTTTTGCCAAAATGCTTGTTGCTAAACATTTCCCATATATATATATGTATAGGGTCCCGTTCCCCACCCTAAGCTTTACCCTACACTTTAACAAACTTGTTTTGTCCTACATGGGTTAGAAGTTTTGGAATAGGCTAATATTTGGTGAGGATGATCTCTATGGTGAGGAGATCACCCTAACAAAAATCAGCTCATTCCAAAACTTCTAACCCCATCAAAAATGGTTTACAAAAAATGGACAGTCCACGATTTTTCAACTTGTAAACATGGGGCTAAAATTTTTGGAATGGGCTGATTTTTGGTGATGATGATCTTCTAATCATAGAGATCATTCTCACCAAAAATCAGCCAATTCCAAAACTTCTAACCCATGTAGGACAAAACATGTTTGTTAAAGTGTAGGGTAAAGCTTAGGGTGTTAAACATTTTGGCAAAACATTTTTCAGAACATGGGTTAGAGGTTTTGGAATGAGCTGATTTTTGGTGAGGATGATTTCTATGGTGAAGAGATCATAATCACCAAAAATCAGCACATTCCAAAACTTCTAACCCCATCAAAAATGGTTTACAAAAAATGGACGGTCCACGATTTTTCAACTTCTAAACTAAGGCTAGAAGTGTTGGAATGGGCCGATTTTTGGTGAGGATGATTTCCTCATAATAAAGATCATCCTCACCAAAAATCAGCCCATTCCAAGACCTCTAACCATGTTTTGGAAAATGTTTTGCCAAAATGTTTGTTGTTGAACGGGACCCTATATATATATATATATATATATTAAATAGTAATCTAAATTTCTATAATATAATTATTTTTGTGATACCACCTGAAAATATTGGAACGTATCATTCAAATTATGGTCAAGGTGGCTTAGTTCATCGAATCAATATCTAAATATCAATATCGATCATAACGTTGCATACGGTTCAATTGAACCCAATGTTGTAATACAAAATGATTCCTACAATGATGTAGATACATTTGTTGATAATAATTTGAGTTCGTCGCTCAACGATGATGGAAATATATTTATAAAATTTTCAATAAGATAGTTGAATTAAGAGAAAAAATTAATTTGTTTGACTATTACAAATAATCTTTTTTATTAGATTTAACACAACTCACACATATATAAGTAGAATGGTTTCATGACTTCATCCTCAAACTAGTAGTAATTGGATAAATGATAAAATTTTAACTTGTTTAAGAAATAATTAATGTTATTCTCCCCAATTCATAGTAGTTGATATTAGATATGAATATAATGTATCTATTACATATATAAAAACTTAAAAATTAAGAAAAAAAATCAATCGTAAAATACATGGTAGTGAAATTGAGACATATAAAAATCTTGAATATTTTTGACAAATTTGGAAAGTTTTTATTTTTTTAAAATTAGTACAAATAGTTATTTTCTACATATTTATTATTTTTTTAAAGCTTGCATAAATATTTTTAAAGTTGGATGTTTACCTATTATAGAATTAGATGTTATATTCTTAAAAGATAAATATTAAAACATAATATTTGTGACGATTGTTCGCGATCCAAATTATGGTATTTTTCATTTGTATATTCAATAGTTGAATAAAAAAATAAAGATACTTCAGAATGAATTTTAATTTTTTTTAAATGTCACATAGAGCTTATGATTTTAATAAAGTTTCATTTATTTCAGATAACAAAAAGGAATAATATTTTTAGTTGATAAATATATTCATTCATCATTTTATATTTTTATATTCAATATTTGTAAACAAATTTAAAAGAATTTATAAATTAGATTTATTTTGTAATTTTTTAGAAAATATGGTTAAAACTTACATTGAAATTGATTGTAAAACAAAATTATAACTAATTAAAAGAGAAAATATTGGAATATACAATTGAATTATATTAGAAGAAGATCCAACACATGCATTATTTCATTGGACAGTAAGTCATTCTCCTATTCCTCGTTTTAAAATAATAAGATAAAATACAATAATATTGTTAATCAAGGATAATAACATTGTGTTTGAAATCAATAACAAAATTATAATGTATTAAGTATAAAATAATTGAATTGCATAGCAGACATAGATTGAAAATAAAATTCGAAAAAGAATATAAAAGGGTATTAGTTGTGAACTCTTAATTATTAATGTTATGAGATTTGAAGTGTATGATACGCAAAATAAAATATGCACGTAGTTCAAATAAATCATAAATATTATACGTGTACAAAATAGGCTCAAACATTTATTCAATGCTAACATGCAACAAAAGTATACGATATTAAAAGATGAGATAAATATCAATTTTATTCTAACAAATTCACTATTGAAAAATATAAACAGTGTCATACAACTTCTATGGAAGGTATTCCAATTCCATACAAGTTAGAAAATCCTCCACAACGAGAAGAAATTTTTTTACCGCCAATGACTTGATATCGATTTAGTCGTCTGATGGTTAATAAAAGGAAAATCGACGTTCAAGATGTGTGATCATTACATTCTAGCTGTTGTGAGAATACTGAATACAATTGATCAATATGTAGAAATTCAATTTGAAAATAATTATAATTTTTTTTTTAAATTTTTTCATGTTTATGTGTTTAATTTTGTATATCTATAAAGTGTTATCATATAATATCTAAGTTTGAAAATAGTGGATTGATTCACAAGAGCCTAAGGATGTAGTTGTTAGATTGTGCAATAAACCTCGTAAACAAGTCTTGTCTATCTTTATTTTAATTATTTTATTTAATTAAATAAGTGACTTTTAGTAAAAAAATTTCACCAAAGTGACAAATATTTAAAAAGAGTAGGGATCTATAACTGTGTCCCATACTTAACCATGGTCAGGTGGCACCTCATTTTATGTCACATTGCATTTTATGCGCCAAATCCAATTATGTAGAATGATTAAGTGAGAAGTTGGTGGGCTACATTCCACCTTATCATTATCTTTACCACGTACTAATTTTTTTGAGATATATTTTTTTCAAGTTTAATCTTAATTACATGGCATTTACCTCACAAAAAATGGCAAGATGCCTAAAGTTTGAAATTTTGATTTTTAGTTAGACCCATTTTTGATATTTAGGTCCATTTATGGGCTCAAGATTTAAAAAAATATACCATGTGACCTAGATATTCTATTCTTAGTATCAATATTAACCAAGTGACTTAAATGCATTCATCATCAACCTCTAATTGAAAATCATTGATTTTTCTCAAATAAAAATCCTTCATTTTCTTAAAAGAAAATCTGTCATTTTTAAGTTATTAATCTTTATGGTACATTCCTTTTAGCTTATTTAATCGTGTCTACAATATATTATAGAAATTTATGACATTCTATACTAAAAATTGAGCTAATCCTTTTGAATCGATCAAGTTATCCAACAAATGAATAATAAATTAATTTTTTTTATAACAAAATGTTATTTGATACTTAAAGATTGAAAAAGATAAAAAGTTAAGATTGAGGGGTAAAAATGTCATGTAGATATACAAATAGTAAATCATAATAACAAATATAACATAATAAATATCTAACAACGACAGTGCTTGCTTCGACTACAATCACCCTTCAATAATTCTTGACCCATTTTTTAGGCACATTTCTTTCTAGATTACGCCTAAGTAAAACAATACCCAAATCCTCAGTAGATTGAGGCTAAGATGACTCAGTAGGGCAACATGATGAGTGCATATCATAATGGGGAGTTTATAGAATTTGTGGGTATTATATGTGATATTCATATGTAGGCTGATATAGCTCTATACGGAAAAATTGTGAGTGCATATCATAATGAGGATTTTGTGGGTATTGCATGTGATGTCTATGTGATGATCCAACTATATGTGAAATATAATAAGGGGACCCAACAAAGATGAAGAATAACCTACGCCGAGATTTGCTTATACCATATGCTCATCATAGCCAACATGCATTGGAATATAATCACCCTGCCTAACCTGTACATGACTAGTCTCATAATCCTCATGCTCTCCAATCTCATCATTTGGTTGTTCATAATCCTCCTACACAAGTTTAGGCTTGGGCTCAAGCTCACGTCAACAATGTCGACATTGTGAAACTCTATAAATTAGTTGACTTGATTTAGGTATTTGAAGAGGCAACAGTGATAGCAATATCAAAGTCGCGACAACAACTTTCAACTGATCTATGACTTGTCCATGAACATCCATTTCACATGAGACTTAGTGAAGATCACTTCGACAACAACTTTCAACTGATCTATGACTTGTCCATGAACATCCATAAATTGACGAGGTGATCTTCTTCCAAATGAGACTTAGTGATTATATCATCCATTTAGATCTCCATCTCTTTATGAATCAGGCCATAAAAGAGAACGATCATGTCTCACAGATAAGTTGTCCGACGTTTTTTAGACCGAATGGCATAGTCGTGTAATGAAATGTGCCCAAGGGTGTGTTGAATACGATATTTTCTTAATCTTTCTCCACTATTTTGATTTGATTATAATCAGATAATAAAATTATTCATAAACGAGAACATGTCATATCCAACTATATTATCGACAAGCGTATTAATATGCAAAAGTGAGAAATCATCCTTAAGACTAATTTTATTCAAATCTCTATAAATGAAAAAAAAATATTTATTTTTTCATTATCTCTCTTCAAAAATAAAATTATAATGATATTTATAAAAGAAAAAAGAACAAACAAAAACTAATTCCATTCTAATTGCATATTTATTATAAATAGTAAAATCTTATTTACATTTTATTTAGATTAAAAATTTTAAGTATGTCAAAACTCTTTTTTATCAAAATTTCTGAATTATCAACAAATTAGAATTATTCCTGATCAAAGGTTTTGTAAATAAAAAAAATCTAACTTTAACTCTTATTTTAGAGAGGTAATGTTGAAATATTTTCGTAAATTACTCTCATTCCAATATTTTGAATCTTCTTTTCAATATTTTTAAAATCGTCGAATTTTAAGTGCGTATGACAAAATTCTGCCCAAATTAATATATGTTATGTAATAAGATGCTCTTGAAACCGCGGCGAACGTTATTTGTCGCAGATCGGGGTAGGTTGCATTATTTAATGACACCAGTATCTCACTTTCAAATTTAATTTGTCACGGATCGGGGTGTCATAAATGCTTTCATCAGTATCTGTCTTTCATGTCAGAAATATCGCCCCACAATATTTACTCCATCACGATTCTCTGTAAAATGGGACAAAAACGTAGAATATGTGGAGTGAATTAGCGCCAGCTACAGCAGCATAAACATGTGGACGGCCTTTGCTTTTTTAAAACGACAAAAACTAAAATAACATGCGACCATCTCCCTTCGTTATTTTGATTTCGAAAATCAAATCACATTGTCAGACATGTGAAACAAGAGACAAGAGACCTAACTGTTGGATTTTTTTTCGTTTTTTTAATCTCAATTCCCCTTGTTATAATTAATGACTTCCCATCCCACGTGATACGTTACATGATTTGCTGAGGGAGTGGTTGTCATGCCAGGGTTTATTATAAAGAAAAGTTAGACGAAATGGTATACCAAAAAAAAATAATAATAATAAATAAATAAATAAAGATCTCAAACCATTATTTAAGTTCAAACAGATCAAAGAATCACCATCTACAGTAATAGAGATCAATTGAATTAAGAATTTCTCAAGACGAAAGAAAAATGACAGTTGTAGGAGAGATGGATTACGAAGGTCTAGTTGATCTCAAACCATCAGCTGCATCATCTAACTTAAGAATCCCCATCATTGATTTATTGGATTTGAATTCATCAAATCCATGATCACAAATCGTTGATAAAATAAAAGAAGCATGCCGCACATGGGGAATCTTCCAAGTAATCAACCACGACATCCCCCTATAAGTAATGGAGGAAACGATCGAGGCCGTCCGTTCATTCCATGAGCAACTAATAGAGATGAAGAAGGAATCTGTGATAGATGGAAAAGTTGTACTCCTTAGCAATAATGTTTGTATGAAAATCTCTGTACATCTCAGATTATTAATTGAAAATCTTGTATTTTTCACGATTTATTAGATATTAGAAATGTATATTCTGGATATCTATCAAGAAGGATGTAAAGGATCGAACTAGAGAGCTCTACCATCGTCGCTCTGATACACCATCTTAAAATAATAAACTCTAGATGAAAAGAAAGAGAGAATACGAGTTCTCTATTCCACACGTGCTAGATGCAAAATTACAGAAATAATAAAAATGGGGCTTATATATATGCGCAAAACAAAAAAGAAAATAAAGACTAAAAAACCCCTCTAAAATTATCTATATATATATATATATATATATATATATATATATATATATATATATATATATATATATTATATAACATCATGTTCAGGTTGGGTTGGATTTCTTGAATCATCAACTCGAATTGAGATCAAGTTGGGATATTCTAACATAGGCTCAACTCATCTTCTGCATACCTCGGCCCAAGCTCTGCCTTTGATTGTGTTGAGCCTGAGTTGAGTTCAAGACAGTCCACCTCCAAAATTTTGACGATTTTTTTATTGTGAAAATTTTCTCAATTTATCCAAATTAATTAACCGATTTGAACCCCCACCCAATAATTGATGAACCCGAACGTTGTTACCATGTAATTGGTATGAGTCATTAATTAAGAGTTATGCACCTTTTTCATTTTGCTAAACCTCTAATTATAGATCTCGCTAAAAAACATTGTTCAATCTGATTACAAGTTTCGTTCACGAATTAATTTCTTTAATTTGTTGTGAAAGATTTGGAATTATATTATTTTGTTTAACACCTTTCATGCTTGGTTAAAAAGCATGGATACAAACACTGCCACCAAAGAGGGTCAAGCCGATGCGAGGCGTGCCTAGTGAACAGTGCTACTGAAGGATCAAAATTATTTTGAAATCAATAATTAATTAGTCATGTGTAGGGGTGTTAATGGGTGAGTTCCTAAGAAACATAGAACCATAACCACCATATTTATTTCAATTTTCAATCTGGTTTCAAAATAAATGGAACCAGAACCACTAATAAACATGAGTATCCATCGGTTTTGGTTTTCAAGAATCGAATGTGGAAAAAAATATTTCAAATTATTATTAAAAAAATTGCTTTTCAAAAAATTAACATACTAACTACAATTATTAACTTAGTTATAATTTATTATATTAAAGATACAAATTAAATATTTTTTTCAAAAATAAAAATTTATCTTAGTTAAAATTAATAAATTATAAATGATATAACTATTTTGAAGCTCCAATTGATAATTTATATAAAAAATTGAAGACTTTTACATAACATGCATTAATTTTGATATAAGAGAATTCCTTAAATCAGCTATAGTATGAAAATAAATGACAAAATAAATCGTTTCTGGGTATTTACGGTTGCGGGTACCCATTGGATAGAACCTAATGGATCTGTTTCTTATCAGTTCCTTTCCATTTTAGACCTAGCTCTAATCAGTACCAATAAAAAGGAAACTAGAACTAGGGTTTTTGATTCTGATTCTAGTTCGATTCCGGTTAAATGGGTTACCAATGACACACCTAGCTATATGCACAACATTTAATAAATAAAAAATGATAAAAAAAATTAAAATAAAATAAAAGCTTACAGATCATGCTAACAATAAAGAAATATTTGCATCTTTTATCTAGAAGTAAAATCATTATTTTCCATTACGAAGGATCACTTAACTAAGTGGTAAGACCTTGTGAAAGTTTTTCCCAAGCTCCTAGTTTCAAACCCCTTGAACCCATTCTTATACTTACATGCTAACTGTTAACCACTAACCCCACCAAGGAAAAAAAAAACAAAAAAATTACTTCGTTGTCCATGTTAAATAAATAAAGAAAGGTCTCAAACCGACCAACATCTACATTTATAGAGATCTATTGAACTAAGGTTCCATGTATAAATAAAAAAGAGTTAAAAAATAAAATAAAATAAAAGCTTGCGGATCACGCAAACAATAAAAAAAGATGTGCATCTCGTTTCTAAAGTAAAACCAAATAATTAACATAAAAAATTACTTCCTTTGCCATTTTAAATAAAGAAAGAAAGGTTTCAACCTACCACCATTTATACGTTATAGAGATCTCTTGAACTAAGACTTTGTATATAAAAAACAGTAATAATAAATAAAGTTTGTGCACCTCGTATTTCAAAGTGAAACCATTATTTTCCTCTTGAACACTCAAATTATTTTAACATAAAAAATTACTTCGTTTGCCATGTGACATAAAGAAAGGTCTCAAACCTACCCCCATCTACACTTACAGAGATCTATTGAACTAAAACTTCGTATGGAGGCACTAAAAAGTAGAAGAAAAATGGCTGTTGTTGGAGAGATGGATTATGATCAGATGAAGGAAGTCAAGGAATTTGAAGAGTCAAAGATGGGAGTTAAAGGTCTAGTTGATTCCGGCATCACCTCCATTCCACGATTCTTCCATCACCCACTCGAAAACACATTTGATCTCAAACCATCAGCTGCATCTTCTAATTTAAGAGCCCCCATCATTGATCTATCTGGTTTGAATTCATCAAATCGACGGTCACAAATCATCTATGAAGTAAAAGAAGCATGCCGCATGTGGGGATTCTTTCAAGTAATCAACCATGGAATACCCATGAAAGTAATGGAGGAAACGATCGAGGCCGTCCGTTTGTTCCATGAGCAACCAACGGAGATGAAGAAAAAGCATTATGGGAGGGATGGGAAAGTTTCATTCTACAGCAATGCGAATCTGTTTTACTCTAAAGCAGCCAACTGGTATGACACTCTAAGATTGTTTTTAACTAATTTAGAATGGGAAAGCGTTCCCATGGTGTGCAAGAAAGAGTTGGAGGTGTGGGGAGAGCAAATGAAGAGACTAGGTGAGAACCTAATGGAGGTGTTGTGTGAAGGATTGGGTGTGAGTGCAGGGAGATTGAAGGAGCTTTCGTGTTTGGATCCAAGAGCAATGTCGTGCCACTACTACCCCTATTGTCCTCAGCCTGATAAGACGCTAGGGCTCAATAGCCACACAGACAAACTCGTATTGACACTGTTGTTGAGGAGTAACAGCAATGAGAGTGGGCTGCAGGTGAAGCATGGTGGAATTTGGGTGGAGCACCAACCAATCCATGGTGCCATCACAGTTAATGTGGGAGATATCCTTCAGGTATGTTGTAATTATTTAGAGTCGTGATAATCTGACTTACCCACATGGCAAATTCAATAGACACCCCTGACGTGACACGTTTGGGAATGGTAGATCTGCTCTCCTTCGGATAAGAAATACAATTTTTATGGGGGAGTGTAGTTCAGTATCCCGAGCAGAGCAGATCTACGATTCCCAAACATGTCATGTCAGGGGTGTCGATTGAGTATGCCAAGTGGGTAAGTTAGATCATCACGGTTCAATTATTTATTTGAGTAATGATAAAATGATCATCACGGAGCACCAACCAATCCATGGTGCCATCACAGTTAATTTGGGAGACATCCTTCATGTATGTTGTAATTATTTAGAGTTGTGATAATCTGACTTACACACATGGCATATTCAATCAACACCCCTGACGTGACACGTTTGGAATGGTAGATCTGCTCTCCTCTAGATACGGAACTACACTTTTTATGGGGGAGTGTAGTTTAGTATCCCGAGGAGCTACGATTCCCAAACATGTCATGTCGATTGAGTATGCCAAGTGGGTAAGTTAGATCATCACAGTTCAATTATTTATTTGAGTAATGATAAAATGATCATCACGAAGCACCAACCAATCCATGGTGCCATCACAGTTAATGTGGGAGACATCCTTCGGGTATGTTGTAATTATTTAGAATCGTGATAATCTGACTTACACACATGGCATATTCAATTGACACCCCCTGACATAACAAATTTGGAAATGGTAGATCTGTTCTCCTTTGGATACGGAACTATACTTTTTATGGGGAAGTGTAGTTCAGTATCTCGAGAGAGCAGATCTACGATTCCCAAACATGTCACGTTAGGGGTGTCGATTGAGTGCCACATGGGTAAGTTAGATCATCACGATTCAATTATTTATTTGTGTAATGATAAAATGACCCCCCCCCTCCACATGACATACTCAATTGACTCTCCTGACGAGACATGTGTGAGAATCGTAGATTTGTACTCCTTGGGATACACAACTGCACATCCCATAAAAAGTGCAGTTGTGTATCCTGAGGAGTACATATCTACGATTCTAGCACATTTCATGTTAGGGGGAGTCGATTGAGTATGCTATGTTATGGAGTCATATTATCACAATTCTATTTATTTTTAAAGATAGTGTAATGACTTTGTAACTCAACCTACCAGGGTAACTCAACTTAGGAGTTCTTCTGTCTTCCTCATAACTATAGGTATATATATCCGATTCTGATATCCGCTCCAAATTCGAGTAGAGTAGGATATGAAAATTGTTTAAAACTCATAAACAATTGGATACATGTATTCGGGTGAGGTATTTATGTAAACATAACCAACTTTTGACGAATTTACGATTCCGGCGCACCGTTCATTTTAATTACCAAAATGTGAATGGTAATAATGTTGGTGGTTGGTAACTATGTTGGTGACAGTTTCGCAGGTTTAAAGTGACAATCTCGGAGGTTTCCAATGACTATCTTGTAGCTTTCACTACTTTTAGCGAGATTGTCACTATAGAAACCAGCGAGATTGTCACTTTGTGGGGGAAAAAAAGAGTTGGTCACTTTAAACCTGAGATCTCGTAACTTGAAAAGCCTGTGATTTCCAACATTCACGTTTTAGTAGTTAAAATGAATAGTTAGCCGGAATTGTAAATTTGTCAAATTCAGCTCACGAAATGATAACTTACCCTATTCGGATATAGAATCGGAGACAGATAAATGCTTCACCTTATCCACACCAGACCCGTTGCCAGTCCTAGTTGAGGCTCATGAAAGTAAATTTATTAAAAATTAACTTGTATTAATTTTATTCACTCGTTGGAGTCAACTTACTAGTCATTTAGTTTACTCGTGTAGACAAACATCTGAGTGGTGTTAGGTTTTCGAATTATAAAACAGAGTCCTAGATTGATTAATGACTGATGAGTCACTCTGTTCAACAGTTGAACCATCTATTCCCTAAAATAGTCGATTTTATTATACTTGAACCCATTTTGTTTAAAAATTCAATCATAATCTATGAGACTACCTGTTACATATTTTAATTATGGTTACACAAATGTGTACTTGGTTTAGTTAATGTTTTAATTTCAAGAGATGAGTAATATTTTACTATGGAGGCGTGGCCATCAGCAACTTTTCACTTTAGTGTAAGAATAATGATGAATGAATGCAAGCAGTTTTTGGTACGCGGTTGAGGTGGCATGGGCACAGAGCCACAGATCGTTTTTATGTGTATCCCGAAGAGAAAAAGATCTATGGTTCTGTGCCCTTGCCAAGTCAGCCACATACCTAAAACCGCACGTGCATTCATCATGACTCCATCGATAAAGGTGCATCTTATAAACATTAACGAATAGCTTATGTGTAGGGTTAATTTAATGACAAGAGAGATAGTGATTAGCAGTCAAAGCCAAGGCAAGTCAATTTGGCTGAGACCATTTAGATTCTTAAATTAAATTTTCTTAAGATTCATAAAATTGAACTTCTTACATATATTTTCATTCTTCATTTGTTTTTAATAGATATTGTCAAATGATGAGTATAAGAGTGTAGAGCATCGGGTGGTGGCAACTCGTTCTCAGGATCCGAATATTTCAGTATCTGTTTTCTTCGGTCCAAGCAAAATTGGAGACACAGATTACTATGGACCTTTACCAGAGCTGTTGTCGTCAGACAAACCAGCACTGTATCGAAAATTTACCATCCCAGAGGTTTACAAAGAAACAGAAACCAAAGAAGCAGGTAAAAAAGTTTTGACAAATTTATTTAAATTGGAAGATACCGCAAAAGAGGCTGCCTGACATTTAGTATTTGTTAGAAATTAAAATGTTTTTTTGAATAAGTCTTAAGAATTAGTCGTCCACTATGTAGTTGTTTATTGACTCGGCAGTCACTATTATTAATGTCTGGGGTATGTTTTTTATATCTTTAGTATGAATTGGATTGTTCTTGGCAATATTTGATTTCCTAAATTCTGCGTTCGGTAGTTGTTAATTAATGAAGTTTGGCTACGATCACGGTTAGTATCTATTGACACTTGTTTGATCATTTGGGGGGCAACAATATGCTTTAAAAGCAAGGGAAACACTATGTTTTAGGAAGTGATAACCAAAAAGTAGATAAGAGTATATATATACACATATCACACCATATTCTGACTATTTTCACTCTCAGTATTTTCACTCTTACAATTCTCTTATGATATTTCATAATTCAATATAAATCGATGATGTCTTTAAAAGTAATTATTTGTCGTTACGAAGATTACATTGAAAGTATCATGTATATTAGTGAAAATATGCGATTTTTATCGACTTCATCATAAATTATGTATTCGAAGTTACAAGTTCTTATTCTTTCGATTGACAATATCCAACTACAATTTTTATCAAGGAACTTGGGAATATATATATATATATATATATATATATATATATATATATATATATATATATATATATATATATTAAATAGTAATTCAAATTTCTAAGATATAATTATTTCTATGATACCACTTGAAAATATTGGAACGTATCATTCAAATTATAGTCAAAGTGGCTTAGCTCATCGAATCAACATCTAAATATCGATATCGATCATAACGTTACATACAATTCAATTGAACCCAATGTTGTAATACAAAATGATTCCTACAATGATGTAGATACATTTGTTAATAATAATTTGAGTTCATCGTTCAATGATGATGAAAATATATTCAACATTTATATTCATAAAATTTTCAGTAAGATAGTTGAATTAAAAGAAAAAATTAATTTCTTTGACTATTACAAATAATCTTTTTTATTAGGTTTAACACAACTCACACATGTACAGGTAGAATGGTTTTATGACCTCATCCTCAAACTAGTGGTAATTGGATAAATGATACAATTTTAGCTTGTTTAAGGAATAATTAATTTTATTCTTTCCAATTCATAGTAGTTGACATTAGAGGTGAATATAATGTATATATCACATGTATAAAAATTAAAAATTAAGAGAAAAAATCAATCGTGAAATACATAGTTATGAAATTGTGGCATATAAAAATTTGAATATTTTTGACAAATTTGAAAAGTTTTTACTTTTTATTTTTAAAATTAGTACAAATAGTCATTTTCAACATATTTATTATTTTTTTAAAGCTTGCATAAATGTTTTTAAAGTTGAATGTTTACTTATTATAGAATTACATGTTACATTCTTAAAAGATAAATATTAAGACATAATATTTGTGACGATTGTTCACGATCCAAATTATGATATTTTTCATTTGCGTATTCAATAGTTGAATAAAAAAATAAAGATACTTCAGAATGAATTTTAATTTTTTTTTGAAATGTCACATAGACTTTATGATTTTAATAAAGTTTCATTTATTTCAGATAACAAAAAGGAATTATATTTTTAGTTGATAAATATGTTCCTTCATCATTTATTTATTTATTTTTTTTTTGTATTTAATATTGTAAGCAAATTTAAAAGAATTTATAAATCAGATTTATTTTGTAATTTTTTAGAAAATATGATTAAAACTTACATTGAAATTGATTGTAAAACAAAATTAGAACTAATTAAAAGAGAAAATATTGAAATTTATAATTGAATTATATTAGAAGATGATCCAACATGTACATTATTTCATTGGACAGTAAGTCATTCTCCTATTCCTCGTTTTAGAATAATAAGATAAAATGCAAATAAAATTTTTAATCAAGAATAGTTACATTGCGTATGAAACCAATACCAAAATTATAATGTATTAAGTATAAAATAATTGAATTACATAGCAGACATAAATTGAAAATAAAATTCGAAAAAGAATATAAAAAAGTATTAGTTGTGAACTATTAATTATTAATATTATGAGATTTGAGGTGTATGATCACGTAAAATAAAAAATGTACGTAGCTCAAATAAATCATAGATATTGTACGTGTAAAAAATAGGCTCAAATATTTATTCATTGCCAACATGCAATAAAAATATGCGATATTAAAAGATGAGATAAATATCAATTTTATGCAAAAAAAATCACTATTAAAAAATATAAACAATATTATACAATTTCTATGGAAGGAATTCCAAGTCCATACGAGTTTTTTTTTTTTTTGATCAGTAAGTTGAGGCCATGAAGGGCCCCACCCTTTTATTAAATCTACTAGAGCCAAAAATAACAAGAATTTATATCTTCCAAGAGGATAGATAACAAATCTACAAGGGTATTAAGAAGAATTGAAAAAATAAGGAACTACATTCATCACTCCTCTTCTCGCTAACTAATCTATCGTTTTATTTGCTTCTCGCCACTCAAATTATAGCATAACTGAAGTAAAGCTTCTCATAGCCCACTTAATTTCTCTAACAATGCTAATATGTTTCCATAGAGTGCTCCATTCTTCCTTTATACCCTTGATAGCCATCAACGAATCTGAATTTATAATAATGTCCATATATCCCAACCCCCCAAGATGCTGTACGCCCTTAAGAATTGCTTCCATTTTGATTGCAATAATGTCCGTATAATTTGAATGACCCATCCCAACTGTAATTAATTCGCCCATAGAATCTCTAGCAATAAACCCAAATCCTACCCCTATTTCTATCAAGGACCCATCGGTATTAAGCTTTATTACTCCCATTGGAGGGCAAGCCCATCGAAAAACAGAGATCTCTCTTGTTTTCAGCGTACCATTACAACCCCATCTTTGTATTAAGCTCACACAATCAGCTTTATCAGTCTTCATCCCTTCACTTCTGCCACACACATCAGCCATTATTAAACGGCTAAGCTGCTGCCCATTCATCTCTTTCTCATCAAAAATTCGACGGTTACGCTCTCGCCATATGTGATATATTGTAGAGCACAACATGAAGCTAAGAATGGCTCCCAACGACTGATTACGATGAATTCAGCTTCCTCTTCAATTATTCCCATGTTTTCTCTTTCAATTGCAGCCCAACTCAGAACATGTTTCCAACAGCCCCTGCTATACTTGCAGCTGAAAAATAAGTGGTCATTGTACCACTACTATAGTAAAAAGATAAAGGGAAATAGCATCCCCTTGTCTTAAACTACAGTTACTCGAGAAATACCCACAAGATGCTCCATTAATAACAATTGAAAATCTAGGAGTCGAAATACATTCCTTAATCCACGAAATCCAAATTTGATCACACCCCAGTTGGTTGAGAATATTCAACACAAAGTCTCATCTAACTTTATCATAAGCTTTTTTTAAGTCAACTTTGACCGAGAAAAAAGGCATACTCGAATCAATATGGGAGTTATGAAAAATCTCATGGGCTAATAAAATATTGTCAGAAATATTTCTCCCTCTAATAAAAGTTGATTGGTTAAGACTAATGATGGAAGGTAAGAAAATCGAAAGCCGATTAACCATGATTTTAGTGATCACTTTGTAAACAAAATTACACAACGAAATAAGTTTGTATCTATCCAAACGATTAACATCTTTATCTTTATGGATAAGGACAATAAGAGTGGAATTCAACTCCCTAAGAAGTTTACCAGGATTAAAAAAATTCATGATAGCTCGAACAAAATCCTCTTCAACGATATCCCAAAAGGAGGTAAAAATTCAGCACAAAACCCATCAGGACCAGGAGCTTTATTAAGAGGGGATTGGAACACAACTGACTTAATTTCCTCCCTAGACAAAGGATTAGATAAACTCTTAGTTTAGTCTAAAGATAGTCTATTTTTAAAAGGAATATAAGGACAAGGAGTATTAGAGGAAGAGGAAAATACCTTCTCAAAATATTTAATAGCATGGTTCCCGATACGATCCTCGCCTGTAATAGAAGCTCCTGACTCATCAATAAGGTCATGAATCTCATTTCTCGCAATATTAGAAGCCACAGAAGCATAAAAGAATTTGGTATTTGCATCCCCATCTTTCAACCATTGAACCCGAGATTTTTGCCTAATCATTGCTTCCTCTGCCCCAATTTCTTTCATCACCTCACAAACCGCTACCTTTTCTTGATAAGCAAGATCTGTATTAAGGGGATCAACCTGAATTTTTTGTTGAATAATCTTGAGCTTGGATTCTGCCTCATTTTTCCTGCTAGTAACATTCCCATAAACATGCTGATTCCAACTCTTTATAGCCATCTTTACCCTCCTAAGTTTAGACACTAAAACAAAGGACGGATTTCCAGCTACTCGAGTATTCCATGCATCAACTACCAACTCACGAAAACCATCTTGATTTATCCACGAAGTAAAGAATTTAAAGTTCTTCTTGCGATGGCTAACAATATGTTCCAAATTAAACCTCATTGGAGAGTGATCAGAAATTCCTGGTGAAAGATAATTCAGCCGTACATTTGCCCATCTTTGGACCTCAATATATGTTATCTAATCCTCTATCCAACCTACACAATATGCGTCTATCAATCGTAACCTTATTACTCCAAGAGAGAGAATAATCAGTCGTGATCATGTCTTGCAAACCACAAGCATTAATACACTCATTAAACTCTTCTAAGTTCCGGCGAGGTGCAAGGTTTCCCCCTATTTTCTCATTACGAAAACACACCATGTTGAAATCCCCAATGACAATCCACGGTTCTACAATGCTTGTAGCCATAGACATCAACGAATTCCAAAGCTCAACTCTCTCTGACCGAAAGTTAGCTGCATAAATACCAGTGAGCAAGAATGACGAATTATTGTGTAATCGATGCACTTGGCAATGAATAATTGGTTTGATTCTACAATTTTGCTCACTTTAAGCTTCATTGGATTCCAACCCACCCAAATTCTACCAGAATCATCTGAATTATAATTATCTAAAAAATTCCAACTCTTTTGAATGCTCCTATGAAATCCCACTGCTCGAAAATTTTCAGCTTTAGTTTCATTAAGTGCGAACAAATCAAACTTTTCTGAACATATTAGGTCCTTAACAACTCTCCTCTTACTTAAATGATTTAGACGTCTAATGTTCCAACAGCCCACAATCATAGACGGTTAGCAGTTTTTGTGTCTGCCATGGTAGACACACCCTTCAAACAAGTTATTATTTTTGAAATCTGCTTCGGCTTAGTTTTCTTCTTGGATTTCTTCGACTTGCCACTCGATCCTTTCTTATTCTTTCTACCCTTGCCTCTTCCAATATTGTTAGCAATTGTTTCCATCAAACTAATATCATTAGAATCCGAGTAAATGTCTTCCAAATCCTCCATGTCCAAGGTGATGTTATCATCAGTGCTGTAAGCTAGAGCAGAAAACTGGTTTCTATCAATCTGATAATCAAGTTCGTCTTCATCAGAAAATCTGCTACCATTAACTGACATCTCCCTCAACTCTGTCCCAACGCTACTTTCCTCTATTGGCATTGCTGCCATTCTTGGAGTATCTAATAGATTTGCTTCAACGATTTCCTTCCCTTTAGTTGATTTAGAAAGTTCCAATAAGGGCTGTTGCATTGTTGGAATAGTTTCCATTCTTGGGGAGTTACAAACAGCAACACAATTTTCTTCTTGGTTACTTTCCTTTTCCCAGCAACTTACCAAATTAGTTGTACCAGCATCTTCTCCACCGTTACTACTACCTCCAGCAACCAATGCAAGATCCATGTTCTCCTTTTGGCTACTAGCATTCTGTGTTGTTTTAACTCTCCAGTCCAGCACCTCTTTAGGTTGATTTTTACGATTATTTTGATGTTTGACGCTCAAGCATCGATCCTTTGAATGATCGAATGTCATACAGACATCACAACACTTCGATTTCCATTCATATAGAAACTTTTGCACAATATCTGACCCTGATTCTCGATACAGCCCAATTGAATCCGGAAAAAGGCAGTCTGGCTTTATCTCAACGCAGATCCTCGCATAGGATAATCAAGTTCTCTTAGCTGTAGGTTCATCCATATGCAGTGGCATACCAAATGTACTACCAATCGAACCCAGACACTTAGCCCCCCAGAAATGGAGTGGAAGTTTTGGCAATCAAATCCAAATTGGAATCGATTTTAATAGCTCCCTAGACAGAGATAAATCTGGTTGCCATCTTCTAAGAATCAAAGGACGGCCCCCAATAGTCCAGATCGCCGAGTTAAGAATATTTTCACAATCTTCCGACAGGCTGAACTTGAACAAAAAGAAACCTTCATCCAAAGAGATGATCTCAACCGATCCTTTGATTTTCCAGAGTTTAGTAATGGTAGCCTTTAAACCCAAAAAGTAAGGTCTCTTACCCAGCACGTAACCTACCAACGTATTCTCCCATCGTCAATTTCTTTTTGGACTTCCTCCTCTGGAATAGAGATTACATTTTTACCTTTTAAGTCTGGTTTTGCTGCCAGAGATCTATCCATGGAGGAATCTCCACCTTTAAATAAATTTCTCCAAGAAAAACCACTAAACGATTCACCCATTCTAAAAGAACGAATCTTACACACAGAGATTTGTAGGTTATTCTTTTATCAATCCAAAGATCGAAACGAACAACCTCTTGGATCTCTTCTGATAAAACTCTAAAATTAGAAATGTTCAAAAATTGCCAAAGCTCCTAGCAGTTTCTTTTACCAATGGGTTTCTTCCAATCCAATTCCATACGAGTTAGAAAATCCTCCACAACGAGAAGAAATTTTTTTACCGCCAATGATTTGATATTAATCTAGTCATCTAAAGGTCGATAAAAGGAAGATCGACGTTCAAGATGTGTGATCATTACATTTTAGCTGTTGTGAGAATATTGGATGCAATCGATCAATATGCAGAAATTCAATTTGAAAATAATTATAATTTTTTTTATTAATTTTTTCATATTTATGTGTTTAATTTTGTATATCTGTAAAGTGTTATCATGTAATATCTAAGTTTGAAAATAGTAGATTGATTCGCAAGAGCCTAAGGATGTAGTTGTCAGATTGTGCAACAAACCTCGTAAACAAGTCTTATCTATCCTTTTATTTTAATTATTTAATTTAATTAAATAAATGAAATTTAATAAAAAAATTTCACCAAAGTGACAAATATTGAAAAAGAGTAAGGATCCAGAATTGTGTCCCATATTTATCCAAGGTCAGGTGGCACCCCATTTATGCCACATTGTATTTTATTCACCAAATCCAATTATGTAGTGTGATTAAGTGAGAAGTTGGTGGGCTGCATTCCACTTTATCATTGTCTTAACCACATACTAATTTTTTTTATATATTATTTTTTCAAATTTGATCTTAGTTACGTGGCATTTACCTCACAAAAAATGGCAAGATGCCTAAGGTTTGATATTCTGATTTTTAGTCAGACCCTTTTTTGGTTTTTAGGTCCATTTATGGGCTCAAGATTTAAAAATATATACCATGTGACCTAGATTTTCTATTCTTATTATCGATATTAACTAAGTGACTCAAATGCATTCATCATCAACCTCTAATTGAAAATCCTTGATTTTTCTCAAATAAAAATCCTTCATTTTTCCGAAAAGAAAAATTTTCATTTTTAAGTTATTAATCTCTATGGTAAATTCCTTTTAGCTTATTTAATCGTGTCTACAATATATTATAGAAATTTATGACATTTTATACTAAAAATTGAGCTAATCCTTTTGAATCAATCAAGTTATCCAACAAATGAATAATACATTATTTTTTTTTATAACAAAATGTTACTTGATATTTGAAGATTGAAAAAGATAAAAAATTAAGATTGAGGGGTAAAAATGTCATGTAGATATACAAATAGTAAATCATAATAACAAATATAACATAATAAATATCTAACAACGATAGTGCTTGCTTTGACTACAATCACCTTTCAATAACTTTTGACCAATTTTTTTAGACACATTTCTTTCTAGATTACGTCTAAGTAAAACAATATCCAAATCTTCAGTAGATGGAGGCTAAGATGACTCAGTAAGGCAAAATGATGAGTGCATATCATAATGGAGAGTTTATAAACTTTGTGAGTATTATGTATGATATCCATATGCAGGTTGATATAGTTCTATAGGGGAAAATGGTGAGTGCATATCATGATGAGGATTTTGTGGGTATTGCATATAATGTTTATATGATGATCCAACTATATGTGAAATATAATAAGTGGACTCAACAAAGAAGAAAAATACCCTGCGTTGAGATTTGCACATATCATATTCTCATCTTGGCCAACATGCATTGGAATATAATCACCCTGCCTGGCATGTACATGACTAGTCTCATAATCCTCATGCTCTCCAATCTCGTCATTTTACTGTTTATAATCCTAATTATCCTCCTGCACAAGCTTAGGCTTGGGCTCAAGCTCATGTCAACGATGTCGACATTGTGAAACTCTATAAATTTGTTGACCTGATCTAGGTATCTGAAGGGTAACAATGGTAACAATATCAGAGTCGCGACAACAACTTTCAATTGATCTATGACTTGTCCATGAACATCCATTTCACATATCTGAGAACTCAAAACATGAGGAACAATGACTTGAAAAAAATTTAATATATTAATTATATATTTTTTACTATAAGCATTTTAAAAGTAATTAAAATAGATGTTACAACTTACTACATTATAACATCTATCCCTAATAATGCATACAAGTCATCCGTATAACCATGAAGCATATATCGTGTCTCAAGAAAGTACAATGTCAATTTATGCATTCAAGGGTAGCTATACCATCTCCGAAACTCCTCGGATGACCAATCAATTAATATTTTTTAAAATGAACTCGCAAGTTTTAACATAATTGACCATGTAAGCGAAATCTCGCAAATCTTCCATCCCAATTTCTCATCATTGTAGGTTGTATTGTTCCTGTCATCTCTATTGTAGCTCATACTTCAATAAGACCCGAGATAATCTGGTGTAAATCAAACTTTCATGTATTGATCCAAGAGATGATACAAGGTAGTGTGTAAAAAAATTACACGAAATCCATTGTAAGCTTAGATTATGGGCTATGCGCAATATCTCTATATCATCTGTAATAAGAATATATGGGGTCTATACAACCTAAAGAAAGAATAAAAAATGAAAAATTGTTACATATAGAAAATTATAATAATAAAATTTAAATTTTTATATTAAATATATAAATAAAAAGATTTTATATTTACCATAGAGGGAATAAGAAAATCTAAGTCTGTCTGGTATGGTCATATGCTATGATGTGAATCCTTAATATATGTCTTATTACGCGTTATCTATTTATATACTCGACGGAATATAAGATCTTGATTTGTAAGTGTGGGTCTTCCTATTGGCAATCGCTCATGTGCCTATATACTTGTAATAACGGTATACATCCAATAAGCCTCAATGGTTACTTTCGTTTACTCTTTAAAAATTTACTAAGAATATGGTAAAAATATGTAAGAACATCAGCACCATAAGCATAACAAGATGTAATATATAAGTCTGTAATCAAATGTAGTAAAATAATATCAATAGTCTTACCCGATGCATTTGAAAATAATATGATTCCACATAGTGCTAATAGATAGGCATAAGTATAATGATGTGCTTGATATAAAATTAAAACATTAATAAATAATATCATCCATTGGCATAGTTCATATGTATAAATATTAATATTTTCATAATAATAAATAATTAAATTTTACCTTATCTATAGATCTATCTATTTAGCAATCTCCAAAATGTATTACATAGTAATGTAAAGCCAATAGAACTAAAGTAAAAGTTTTTATCAATAAGGAGGTAGAACTCCAAGACACTTATAGATAAGACCGAGATAATCACTTCTCATCGCACGTGACACAATAATAGGGTATTTGTCGATTCCCAATCCTAGACAATGAAGTGTGTCATCTAAAGTGATCATCATCTCTCCAAATGTAAGGTGAAACATGTCAGTCTGTGATCAAAATTTCTCAGCTAAGATATAAATAGACATGAATTATGATGTATCAACTTAATGTGCTGATAATGCTTAAAACCAATAGTAGTAGTAATGGCCTCTCGCGGACCACTAATGTCCCAATTTAAAAAAAAAATTTGCTAGTAATATTGGACTCGTGGATGATATTCGTAATCAAATTGAATTATTATAAAATTATCTATTAAACAACTATAGAATTCTAATCATTCTTATTATTAATTTTTAAATATAAAATTCTAATCTGTCCCATCTAAATATCACTCGATATATAACCCTAACGATCATTTATAATATCCTCTGTAATCGAACCTCCAAGAATATGCCCGTTATTAAGTACAATATATTACAACAAAAATAATTATATAAACAAAATATTCAACATTTAAACTTTTTTTACTTATTAAATTATTGATTACGCCCTAATCATGATCCTAATGATCAACATCTTCATCTAAATCTCAGATCAAAATTGTCATCTAAATATTGGATCAAGATAAAGAATTTTTAAGGAGTAAAAAATTAAAGGAGTGGGGTACCTAGGTATTTGAAGGATTTTGTTGGAGGAAGAGAAGGACGAATAAGAAGAAGAAAAAGAATAAGAGAAGAATGAGGAGGAGAGAAACCAAGAAAAGAACCAGAAGTAGAAGAAGACGGAGGAAGAGGGTAAAAATATTTTGAGGAAAAATTTGTTCAGCACTTAAATTGTTAGATTTTTTTAAAATAAATAAAAAATAAAAAAATTTCGAAAGCTAAAGTGTCGGAGTTTTAAAAAAAATATTTAAAAATTTTGATACTTCAAGTGCCATATATTTTAGAAAAATATATATTAAAAATAGTTTTACGGCAGCTCAACCACCTGATATTTAAAAAAACAAAAAATCAAATATAATATTTTTGGCACTTTAAGTGCCGTTTTTCATATTAAATTATGAAAAATAAAAAATGCACTTAAACTGTCGGTTTGAGTTGTTTTTCATAAATTTAAAAAATTAGTTTCTTTTTTTGATAAATATTTATTTTATATTGAATTTATTTGTTATACAATCCCTTCAAGACTCTTTTTCAAAACATTGTCAGCTTTTGTTTAAAATACCGTCTTGAATCTTGATAAGCTGACTTACTCTTTTTTTTAGTCGCTTTATACTCTCCCCTCCCTTCACAACCGTACAAAACCAAATATAAATATTTGTCGTTGTGTTTTCCAATAAGATGACATTTTTCAAAAAATTGTCATCTTTTATTTTGAAAATATGTTACTCTCAATGATGACGATTTTTACCTTTCCAAATAACCGTCATTGAAGACCTGTGATTTTGGTTTTTAACTGTCATCTTTCCTTTAAGTTTAGTAATGTGATCACTACAGTAGTAATAATTAGTGCAACAATCTTTATGGTATTATAGTGCTTCACCTCCCAATCCTTGAGATCCACAATCAACAATCCGAACAATGGTCCAAACCCTAGGGGTGAATGATAATTTCTACAAAGAAATCCCTTTAGGTAATTGTTTTTTAATTTCTAGTTTTTGAAAGGTTTAATTTTATACCCCAAGTTTTCAATTTGATTTTTTTATATTTCCAAACTTTATTAAATTAATGAAATAATAATAAATAAATAAAAACCCTATTGATATAATATATCTCATAATATATTAAATCCCCAAAGGAAGTTGTATTGATATAGGTTGCAGAGGTGATACAAAACTGGTTTGAGGGCTTATCGATTGAGGAAAATATATGAGCAGATTTTAAACAATTTGAGCTATTGCTACTCCATTGTTAATTCAAATTTAAAACTTATTTCTTGGTTAAAACCAAAGGAGGACGTGGTGAAAATTAATACTGATGGAGCTCGATCAGTGCAAGGCTCGGGTTTGGGGTTTATTATTAGAAACAGAGATGGAACATTACTATTTGCAAGCTGGAACAATATTTCTGCAGATGACATTATCCAAATTGAGTTGCAAGCAATATTAGAAACTATGAGATATGTAAAGACATGGGGGCTGAATGATATTCTGATTTCCTTCGATTCGTTATACTCTATCTAATGCATAAAGAAGGAAATCGTTGCATCATGGAAATATGAGGAAATGTTGTTGGAAATTGCAGAACAGAGCCAAAATTTTGTAAGTTGTTCGTTTGAATTTTTGTGAAGAGAAACAAATCGGGCAATAGATTATTTAGTGAAATTGGATACTTATTCAGATATTTTTTTTTGTTATTGAAGATAGATGTAATGTTCCTGAACTTTTGAGAATTGTTGAGCAAGACTTAATCTGTACCTACACTCGTTAGTAGTGTTTCATGGTGGGGTCCCTTTAACCCTCGCTTATCAATCAATATATATATATATATATATATTTTGTCAACAATACCCACAGAAAAAAAAAAGTTAAAAAAGATCGAGGTTATTTATGAAAAAGTGATCAACTTTTGATAAATTTACGATTCCAGCTCACTGTTCATTTTAATTACGAAAACGTGAGGAGGTTTTTAAAGTGACTATTTCTCCGCTTTAAAGTGACTAATTTGAAATATTCACTTTAAACCTGCAAAATAGGCACTTTAAAACTGCAAAAGTTGTTACCGCCAAACATTCGTCATTGAAGATCTAAGATTTTGATTTTTAACTGTTATCTTTTCCTTTAAGTTATGTAATGTGATCACTACTGTAGCAATAATTAGTGCAACAATATCTATGGTATTATAGTGCTTCACCTCCCAATCCTTGAGATCCACAATCAACAATCTGAACAATGGTCCAAGACCTAGGGGTGAGTGATAATTTCTACAAAGAAATCCCTTTACGTACTTGTTTTTTTAATTTCTAGATTTTGCAAGGTTTAAATTTTTTTTCCCAAGTTTTCAATTTGATTTTTTTATTTCCAAACTTCATTAAATTAAGGAAAATAATAATAATAATAATAAAATAAAAAACCTCATATTGATATCTCAATAATATATTTTGTCTAACAACATCCACAGAAAAAAAAAAAAAAAGTTAAAAAAGATCAAAGGTTATTTATGAAAAAGTGATCAACTTTTGATGAATTTACGATTCCAACTCACTGTTTGGTTGTTAAAGTGCCTACTTCTCAGGTTTAAAGTGACTATTCAAAATAGTCACTTTAAACCTGAAAAATAAATAGTCACTTTAAACCCGCCAAATTCGTTACCGTTATGAAATTTTTTTAGCGAAATCGTGATCATTCACATTTTGGTAATTAAAATGAACAGTTAGCCAGAATCATAAATAACTGATTTTCAGCGCACGAAATGGTAATTAACTCAAGAATCAAATACTAAAAATAAACAAACAAAAAATATTCTATGGCTTCGTCAATTGGTCTTCCAAGTGCACCAATGCTCATATATCAAAAAAATCTATGAGCGGAAAGCTCCATACACACATTTCATCATTTTAAGCAACAACGATCATAATAATATTAAGCCCAAATTTCATATTGGCTCAGCTATACCACCATCTCAGATTTTCATACCAGCTCGTACAAGCTCTCCAAATCCCCAAATCAGGGATCTTCATTGAGTGGTTTAGGGACCATCCACCCAAGGACAAGCGTGTTGGTCCTGATTTCTGACCCAACAAAATTAAACATTCTTTAATGTTATATGATTCCTTTCACCAATCAAATTAAGTTTGCTTCTTATAATCTGGAGCATTGGTTGAAGAAGATCAAGGTCGGCATTGGAAAAAAGAAAGTGGGAAACTCAGCACGTTTGGCGAGAAGGAAATGCAGTTGCTGATGCTCTAGTGAGAGTTTTGCGATTGCGACTAGATAATCCCATTGTTTTGTTGCTGAAAAATCAACTCTCTTTAATATCTGAAAAGTGTTTAAGATAATTGCAAAGTTTGACAAAATAAATTGTTGGGCTTGGCCCGACGAAAGCAATCCAAATTCCACGGTCTTTTGACAACGAATTTTGTTATTTTTCCCTTCCATTAAATACTCGCCCTCTCTCTCTCTCTCTCTCTCTCTCTCTCTCTCTCTCTCTCGCTCGCTCGATCGATATCTCTCGATTTGTCTCCCTCGATAGATATCATCTCCCCCTCCATCTGATCAATCAATCTCGATCTATATTTGTATCAATCGTTCTCTCTGTCTCTGATATCTCGAAGTGATCTATCGATCTCTTTCTCTCTGATATCTTGAAGTGATCTCTCAATCTCTTAACATTGGAAACGATTGAGTGAAGAAGAAGCCATTAACCTTAACATCAAATCCACTTTTGAAATTTCTCTATTGTTTTTTAAGGCGAGTCTATCTCTCTTCTCTCTCTCAAGTTGTTGGATCTATAACACTATTTAAGTTGTTGAAGATGAGATCTAGGATTTTTGATTCAATAAATTATCTTCTAATACCTATAATTTTGTATCCAATTGAATATCAAGTTCAAATGATGAAATTATTGCTTTTTTTATTTTTATCAACGGATTATTCGATCATATTTTGTTCGATTCATTTGAAGTTTAGTTGTTTCTTGATATCTAATTATTAGCTGAAATTTACTTGTAGAACCCTCGAGAAAATCTGAAATCTTAAAGTGCGAATTCAAAATAAAAAATATGCAATCTATAAATATAAATTCAAAATCAAAAATTTTCAATTTATTAATACGAATTCAAATAAAAAATCTGAAATCTACGAATTTAAATTCAAAATTGAAAATCTGCAATTTATAAATATGAATTCAAATTAAAAATCTGTAATCTATAAATATAAATTCAAATAAAAAATTTCTACAAGATTTTAAAAGAAGTCCAAATGAATATGACAACAATCTTGCATGAATAGTCTTTAATCCAATATGTAGAGACTCAAGAATCGATGGCTCTGATGTCACATGTTAGATTGCTTTGACATCACATGTTAGATTTTATACATACAAAATCTTATTCATATAACTATGATTCTATAATTCCCAAAGATCAAGAATAATTCATATATCTCAAAAACCCATTCATGTTTTTAAGAATCAAAGTTCAGGTACTTATCTTGTGTCATAAGTCAATCGTTGATCCAAGATATATGTTGGAAGTGTCCCTTTCTCAATTAACATGCTAATGAACTGAGGTGTATAAATCCTCAATCAAGTTCTTCAATTTTCAAACTCACCTTCTCTCTCATTTCTATTTGGATCGGCTAGAGTTCTAGTGATTGATGGAGATCACTACGTTCAGAATCCTAGGAGTGTTGTGCATCTCTTTCTCTTATTCTTCATTTCTTACTATCATGGGGTTGCCGATCCATTTAAATTGATGGAGATAAGGGCCTTAGACACCCTCTTTTAATAAGATTCCTATCTATCAAAGTTTTTTATTAAAACATAAAAAGTGTCTTTCTATTTCTAATTAGATTGGGAATCAACCTTTATCATTGATGTCTTTTAACATATAAAATCCTCGTGCAAAATAAATTACTAAAATGTGTAGGTCAATGGGCCACATGAAATTGGATTCTAACAATTCTTCCATGTCATCAATCAAGGAATTTCCACAGAAGCAATGGATGAGACATCAATGCCATCAGATCGTATCATGAGCTGCCAATGGAGATCAAGATGGAACACTATGAGATGAATAAGATGGTATTATTCTATACGAATCCCAATGTTTGAAATCTAAGGCTGTGAATTGGAAGGACAGTTTGATGGCACCGGGCCCACCAGAAGTGGAGATTAGTCCTATGGTTTGTACTGTGTTGGAAGGAAATAGTCCCGTGGGAGAAGCATATGATGAGATTAACTGAGACTCTGATGCAGGTGTTGTGTATAAATCCAAACAGATTGAAGGAGCTGAGCAGTTTGGATGCAAGGAAAATGTCATCCCACTTTTACCCATACTATCCAGAACCGGAACTGACGCTGGGGATAAACCCACACACGGACAGACACATTTTGACTTTGTTGCTTCGGAGTCAAAATTTGTGTGGTGGGCTTCAAGTCAAACGTGGTCATGGTTGGAGACCTTCTCAGGTAAACTCGACTCAATGGAATTTCCAGTTGACTTGTTCTTTTAACTCACTAAGCCTACTCTTCCGAGTCAAATTGGATTTATGTATAACGAGTCAATGTTGATATTCAGGCCAGTTATATGAAGTTATATTTAATTAAGCCATATGTTTACACACAATCTGGATCGTTCAAATTGTGAAACACAGCAATTAAGATATATCTTAGAGATCCTTGTTGTATTCTTGTGATATGTGTTATAGGATAATAATAATATTACCACATCATTATGTTATGAATGATTATCACCATAACTGATCTTATAATATGATGTGGTTTTACAATGAAATCACTTAGGATGTACTTTTATAACATAATGGTGTGGTAATATCACAGTCCTAGTATATTTAACTTCATCGAGTTGATTTCTATATCATCGAATTGACACAACTTGGAGGATATTCGAGGCTAGTTAAATTTTGGTGAATAAATGGTTGTATCATATTTCAATAATTATTTTAGATAATTTGACAATTACTAGATGTATTTTAGTCAAAAACAACAAAAACAAGCAAGAGCGAAACTGAGAAAAATTAGCTTTTAAATTTTTAGTTCCTCCCGATCCTTGTAAAAGCTGAAAATTGTTTAAGGCAGTTCGTTTCGAGTCTTTTTTCAAATTTTGAAATTTCTAAAGTTGAACCAAACAAAAAAGAGTCATGATAATATGACTCGCCAGATGGCATACTCAATCGAATCCCTGATGCGGACAAGTTCGGGAACCATAGTTCTATATGCCTCGGGATATAGAACCATAGTTTTATGGAGAAGTGCAATTGCGTATCCTGAGGTTTACAGATCTATGGTTCCCAATCTTATCCATGTCAGGGAGTCGATTGAGTATGCCACCCGGCAAGTCATATTATCACTACTCAACAAAAAAAAATTTAAGCCTAAAACACTTTTTATAAACAAAAATGGAAAGTAAACCTGGTCGGATAACTGACTTTATGTTTGAAGAGATTCTGTTGCCATGCCAACTTTTTCCTAGGAGCACTCCATTTCATATGAAATCACCAAAGAATTAGCTAACATATTGGGGTGTTCCTAGTAAAAGCTAGTGTGTAAATAGAAGCTCTCAATATTTAAAGTGGAGGCTTCTACATAGAGGTCGCCATCAAGTTGACTCGTTCAGTAGCAGCACATTGAGTCAAGATCATAGACTATTTGAAATCCAACCAAATATGAGTTAACTTTGCCGAGTTCAAAGTGAAACATGTGATTTGTAAATCACTAATGCTGGAGATAAAAGATTACTATGGGCCTTTGCCAGAACTATTATCTCCAGAAATTGCAAGATACGACAAAAGAAGGAGCATGCTATGTAATTCATGTCATGCCTTAATCTTTGAAAATAGTTTTTAGAAAATATTTTTTAGAAGAAATTTCTATAACTTTAGAATTTTGGGCTCCAAAGCATTAGAAATTTTTCTTTATCAATTTTTTTAAGAAAATGTTTTGTAGGAAAGTATTATTAAAGTTTGCATGCATTTAGGTGTTGGAATTGTTTTTTTTTTTTAATAATAAAAGTTTGATTTTTGTTAAATTATGGGATTGTGGGTATCAAAATTTTAAAGAGGCCCTCATGAATTTTATAAATCAAAATAAAATCCTTAACCTCACAGTTAAGCTCACAAGTCTAAATTGGGAGTTCATTTATCGGGACGGACTTCATATGTTTGGGTTTGAGTTTTCGTAGATAAAACCCATGATCTAGCAAATCCAAGTGATCCATATTAAATATTAGGGCTTATACCTAAATAAATGAGTTTGGCCCAATAATAATCCATAAAATCCTTAAATAGGATTTGGACAAATTTAGTCTCTTAAACAAATCAATTAAACTTCTTTAAGTTGGGGTATAATTGGAAAACTAAATTATCTTTAAGTCTATTAATACAAGAGCCTTTCTCATTGAAAGAGGATCTGGATCACTTTATCTCAAAAGATAGAAGCTTTCCCTCTAGAGAAGAAAAAGCTCTCAAGCTTTCTTCTAGAGACAAAACAAAGTTCTTCAAAGATCCAGACTCCGATTAAAGAGAAGATCAAGCATAAAACTCTTCTCCAAAAATCAAGAAAACATTCTCAACCGATAAAGCGCAAAGCCCGGAGAGAAGAAGATCTACAGAAGCCTTTACAGAAGTTCAAGCACAAAGCAAAGCCAACGTCAAAGCATCATTTTCAGTCGATAAAACGCAAAGCCCGAAGAAAAGAAAAGCTACATACATCGTTACTATTATTATTATTATTATTTTGGTACTTGATTATTAATCAGAGAAAACATTGAGATCTGTATCTACTTTTCATAAAAAATCAATAAAATCATTTGCGATCATATTTCACAAATCTCGAGGTAGATCCGTTGAAATTTATTGTCAACAAGGATATTTGAAGAATAATTCCTTTGTAAGGTAGCATTTTATGCCTACGTAAGCATGTGAATGATTAATGTACATGTGCAATATATTCAATCAATTCTGTCTGTTATACAAAACAATGTTTTGGTATTACCAAATCAACTCAAAATTCAATCCAGTTTGAAAACCTTGCTATCATCATAGGTGAGATAAGACAAGGTTAAATTACTAATTCGTTAGCTGAATATGAAGAAGTTCCAATTTTGGTTCATTATTCATTTTAATTCTCAAAACATGAAGTTTGAGACAACAGGTATTTCAAATGACGATTTCGCAGATTTAAAGTCACAATCGTGTGGATATTTTTTTTTTCAAAGTAACAATCTCGTTGATTTATATTGTGACAATCTTGTTAAATGTAACGAACCTAAGAGATTGTCACTTTGAAAAAAAAACTATCAGCAAGATTGCCATGACTTTTATCGTCACATGAAAAACCCACGACCTCGCATTTCATGTTTGAGGAATTAAAATGAATAGTGACTTGAAATCAAAATTTCGTCAAAACTTGATCACTTTTTGAGAAATATGCCTTAAAACAACTCAACCTATTTAAGGGATATGTTTGGATTTATAGGATTTGCCACTCCTATAAAGCCAATTCATTTTCGGTAGGGAGAAAAGTGGCAACTTGCAAAAGTTGCTATATTCATGCACAGTGTTACCCAATTTTGTCATCTTCATTCTGTTTTTTACCCTACTCTTGTTTCAACCATCAAATGTGCTCATCTCTATCTACCTGTGACGCCCCACCAAACACTAACACAAATCCCTATGTCAGATCTCGAGGTATTAGGTGGCACCCCGAAATTTCGGCATGGTCTCCTTTGTTTATGTTAGCATTCGAAGGCGTTCAACCTGCACCTGATAAACGACATACAATCCTGCATACATACAGATAAAATATAATACTAACGGAAGCCTATATACATCTAATAACGTACGAAAATCAGAGTGCGGAAGAAGAAGTTTATATACACGATTATACAGAAATTCCTTACTCTAACAAAATTCTTAACGCTCAAAACCAAAATCTATATTACTCTTCGACGAATCAACACCACTAGGAGTAATAACCCCAGTACTCACTGGGTAATGGACTCTGTTCATCTAGTTGACCCATTAGATGGTCCCCATTCGCTGGTTCTACGCCCGTCTCGTCAATTGCAGGTTCTGAAGCTAAAAAAAATAAGAAGGAACGGGTGTGTAACAATGGTTACCTAGTAAGGAAACAAACAATTTCTACTAATAACCCCTCCTAACATTAACGAATAAACATACTGAATTATTTTAAAATATACAAAATTTTATATAAGAAACTACAATTAACTGGTACATATAGTCAGGGATGAGCAGCTAAACATTTTAAAACTGACATTACATCAATCAATAATACTCACTATAGCATTTTCTTTATATACAAATCTAATTGACCAAATATAAACATTAAACATACATTTTATTTTATATATCAAAGTAAGGCAACAGATACATAGTACATTATGGTGGAGTATTGGAATTAGAAAGTTGAGATTCACGATTGGATCGTTCCCAGTCGGGACATGATGTTATAATTCTTCTCTGACTTTTAGTTCCTGATTTTGTGGCCAGTCGCTGCACTTACCATGGTTGGTTGACCATTTATCCGGCTCACGCTGGTCGTTTGACGTAACCGTAAGCAATGAGTCTCTTTTCGATGTGTTAGAACGTTTAACTACTATAGATTGTTAGTGATAACTGAATAATCATCTTCGTCTATGCCTACTAGGCGTACATGTGATTCCCAAATATACAAACCATTCGTATACGTACACCTTTAAATTACAAGTTCACTGGTAAAGATAGAGAGAAATAACTCGGATTCTAATTGTGACTCCACTCTCATATGTGTCCCATACCACGTATGAGCTTGGTGGTCCCTACAGTACATCTCAGGATAGTATACCACTTCAGATGATATGACGTATTATCCCTTCAGGCATTCACAGACTCTTTAACAACTCACAAAATAGCTACATATATGTTATTTTCATTTGAAAATAAAAGATAAATTAACAATACAAGGTTGAGAATAAATATCCAGTTTCCTACCATGCAATTGTGGTCACCCGACCTAAAATAAATAATTGAACGGAAAAGTAAAAAGTGCATCACGGTAACAGAAAGTAAATAAACATTCAACCAGTAACATTATCCCTAGATATCTGTTCACCAACCTACACACAACACAACAATGTAAAATGCAGACATCACCCCTCGGGTGTGACTCTGACATTTTATCATTTCATATCCTTTTTCTCTTTTTTCGATTTTTACAGTTTTCAATCTCTTAAATAAAATATCAATTTTCTGATATTCAACAACTCAATATGAGTTCATTGAATATTAAATCATATTTTCCAACTATGAAATTTATTTTTATCAATAATATTAAAAAAATATAAAATTTATATCAAAACGGGATCCGAGCAGTGCACAGGACCTAACTGATGGAAATAACCCGTTGAGGTATCCTACCAACGTATAATTTGTTATAAAATATAGTTAAACATATCAAATATGCAAGTTCTGACGTGAATTTAAAATAACTAGTTGAATTCTATATTTTTGGAAACTCACCACAAATTTTTAATAAAATCCTGAATAAAATTTTCATAATCTACGATTACTAATAGAAATTAAGAGTTCCTTACAATCTCTGTGCGAGATGATCGAAGTGCATGCAAGAAAATCGAAGCGAACAACACGAAAATCGAGATAAATTGAACTTTGAGACGACTGATTTTTGGATCTGGCCCAGTGGTTTCGAAGATCTCGATGCTGTCGTTTTTTCTCCCTTCTACCACAGAGGACGGTTTGATCCCGAAACGGACAAAATCTAAGGTCAAAATTTTGAAATTTTTGCATATAAATACGACTGATTTTTGATGATATAGGGTGAAAAAGAAAATGAAATGGAAAGATGTTGGGTGGGTTTTGTAGAGAACACGACTGCGGACGTTTCTCCTTTCTGCGTCGGTCGCTAACTGCGAGTTATTTGTCGTGAATTTGAGGTTGAAGTTTTAAAAGAAAATAATATCTTTTTAAAAAAAATTTGTTGCCTATTTTAGACGGGTTGGAGAAGATGAAGAATAAAAAAAATTAAAAATTTTATTTATATAAATTTTGGGATGAAATCAGTATTTCGCCTATTATTTCGTTTGATGATAACTTGATCGTCCGGACTCCAAAAATAACGAATGAATACTTTATTTCATTTAATTTTTTATTCCAGATCTAATGATGTGGTTAATTTCTACAAATTATATCTCTAACAAAAATTTATATTTTTGACCTGAGGTGACCCCTAAAATTGACGTCATTTTTGTTTTTGATTATAATTTGACTTTCTGATCTCCAAAAATGACAAATAAATAGTCTATGTTCAATAATTTTTTATTACGAACCCAATGGTATAATCAAATCTTAATAATTATTACTCTAGCAAAAAATTATTATTTTAGCTTGGTCCGACTCGGTAATCGAGGATTTTGCAACTTTTCTATTCGGACTCGCACTTGAGCGTGCTTACAAGTTAAAATATGTTTTTCAATCATTTTGAATCTAATAGTAAGATCAAATTTTATTAAAAATGATCAGAACAAGGTTCTATAGTTTTACCATAAGTCCTACTTTTAGGATTTTCTTAAAATTTCACTATTTTTTTTGAGATACGAATCAAAAACTCAGGTTTTTACACTACCCCTATGAACCGGGTTCATTCTCAAGTAACAAACCACGAACTTGAATTCAAACCAAGCAAACTCACGAATCTAGTAACATAGTTCATGCATTTTATGAACTCCCAATTTCATATAGTTATAACTCTTTGATTCTTTATAACTCTCATTTTTTAAAAGGAGTTACGACTCCCACCCATAAGGTAAGACTTATAACTACTTATTAAGTGATCAGAGTTAATAATTTATCTTAAAACTTGATATAAGAAAACAAATGATGAAGATAATCTTAGTGTGCTACGAAGCCTATTGAAGACTTCACACTATCTAGCCTAAGCATAGTCTAAATCAATGAAGTACACGAATCAAATAGACTCTTAGTGAACCTTGAGCTTGAAAATAGATATGTGACCTAAGACAAGTTGTAGAAGAATTCATGGCATGTCAGTACATGGACCTGGATGGGCGTCGAAGTCAGAATCATTCGTGGAGACCCATTCTTGAATAAAAATGTCAAGATCTTTCAGATCTATAGCAAAACTATGGAATTTTCATTTTTAGGTCTGTTTACTTTGTCTAAGTTTCATTTTGTTAATAACTTTCGTTATATAAATTAAAAGGATGCACCTTCGATTATATCTTCTTGGATTAAGTAGTATCTATTTTCATGCTTAGATATTTTTTTAATACAATTTTTTGATATTTTATTTATTTATTATTTTCATGTTTTAGTAGGATTAGAATTCTTTTTCTATAGAAGGACACTAAATATAATGTTGAAATCATCATCAATTTAATAAAATTTCTCGTGGATTCCATATTTTTCTTATTCTTTTATTGTTTCACATTGAGTCAATATGTTAAAGTAAATATGATATTTTTGTTTAAAATCTTTGGTTACTAATCTTGCTTTTGACTTTATTTATAATACTAATTATATTAAGTATTTTTTTAAATATACATTTATAACTTAAAGAGTTAGCCTTTGGCGGCATATTTATTAATCTATCATATATGTAGAAGTAAATATCATATTTTAATTTGTCTAAAATATTTGGTAATTACCAATCCCACTTTAAATTTATTCAATAATGCTATTTAAATATTCATTCATAACTTAAAGATTTAACTCTGGGAAGCATATCTATTAATCTAAGCAGTGTTAGATGTAATACACTCTATTTTATCATCAATGTTTTCTGTCTAAAATTAAAAATCAAAAGATTTCATCCCATCATCATCATATAAGTTTTGGTGGTTTTTTATACTCACAATTAATTTTATTTTATATAGTAATATTATGTCTAATTTTTTCGTCCAAATAAATAAATACATAAATAGAAATCTAAAACAAAATTAATTCGTTTTTGAGGTCTCTTATTTCTTCTTGAACCTTTGTTTCCTTCTTTACAAATAAAATTGTTAAGAGAAGGCCAAATGGGAGTTTATTGACAGAAAAAATTGAGAGACCAAAAGTACCCCTAGATTTAAATTTAGTCTTACTATTATTGAGGTTGTTATCGTCAAAACTAATAAAATTACAATCTTGCGAACCTATAACTATGTTAGTTGACCTTCAAAGTTACAAAAATATATCATGTTATCTTAATAATTATTTTAGTTAATATTTTAAAATACTAAAAGGCTCTTACAATATAAAATTACTATTAATAGGATATATCCGGATTATTCTTGATTATTCTTTATTATTCTTGTAATATTCTAGATTAGGATAATTGGGACTTTCTAGATTATTCTTATAAACTTTTAGATTAGGATAGTTAAGACTTTCTAGATTATTCTTACAATCTTCTAGAATATGATAATTAAGACTTTTTAGATTATTCTTGTAATGCCTATAAATACCCTATTTGGGCATTTGTAACAACCATCTAAGAATTCTCAATCAAATAAGATTCTTTACATGGTATCAGAGCCTTAAGGCTAACACCACCCATTTCTTAACGCTAGCCGATCACACCTCCACCACAAAAAAAATTTCTTTCTAAGTCATGGCCTCCACTCCAACCACACCGTCATCAACCACCCCCCACCCCACCGTCATTAATCCTCTAGACAACACCACACACCTCATTGCTATTAATGTTTCAGCACAAGTACCTCTAAAACTCACATCCACAAATTACACCGCATGGAGGCTCCAATTTCAAACGCTTCTCATCGGCTACGACTTACTCGGATTTATTGATGGAACAAAGCCATGTCCACCTTCCACCATCATGAAAAACGGTGTCTCATCACCCAATCCCGATTATCTCATATGGATCCGTCAAGACAAACTCTTGCTCAACGCCATCATCGGTTCTCTCACACCGTCACTAATCCCATTCATTGCTACTGGAAAAACATCCTATGATGCTTGGACGACTCTTTCCAACACCTATGCTAAGCCGACTCGTGGTCGCATTCTCGGTCTCAAGGGCCGCCTCACCAACCCCGTCAAAGGTACTCAGTTTATCACTGAGTATATGCAAGGTATCAAAACCATTGTTGATACACTAGCCCTTATGAACGTCTTGGTTGATTCTGAAGATCTTGTCATGAAAATTCTTAATGGCCTTGACGAGAATTATAAAGAACTCTCTAATGCTATTCAAGCACGAGAAACATCCATCTCTTTCGATGAGCTACATGAGAAACTGCTCAACCATGAAGCACAACTGGCGGCCAAAGCAGATTCATCTTCTCCTATCCCTGCCACAGCTTTCCCTGCTACTCGGTCTTCCCCACAGAGTTATGCTTCATCGCCCCAACCATCGCGTGATCTTCCCCGCCCCTTTAACCAAACTCGCGGTCAGTCAGTTCGATCGCCACACGCCTCCTTCACATCTCGACCTCCATTTTTCGTCGACAATCAAGGACAACGCCCGTATCTCGGTCGCTGCCAATTGTGTGAACAACAAGGCCATTCCGCAAAACGTTGTTCCGTTTTCAAGCATATTTCATGGACTCCTACTGTCCAACAGTCACGTCCCCGGCCTCGTCCAGCCTATACAGTGCCAAGTGCTCACACGGCCACTCATCCATCAGCTTCTTCAACACCATCTGAATAGATCTTAAACACTGGTGCTTCTCATCACGTCACTACTGATCTTGCGAACCTTTCGCTTCACTCTCCTTATGATGGTTTTGATGACATTGTCATCGATAATGGCAAAGGCCTGGTCATCACTCATACTGGCTCCCTAAACCTACCCACTTCATTCTCATTATCCTTCCCAAATACTCTTTGTGTTCCAACTATGACAAAAAATCTTATTTCTGTCTCCCAATTATGTAACACTAACAATGTTGTTGTTGTCTTTTCCATGTTTGGCTTTCAGGTGAAGGATCGTCAAACGGGGGCCCTTCTTCTCCAAGGACCACATAAGGACAGAGTTTATTATTGGCCGATTACGACGGGCTCGTCAGCTCCACCATGTGCTCTTTTGTCTGTCACTCACTCCTTGTCTTTGTGGCATTCCCGTCTTGGTCACCCATCCCACAAAATTATTTGTCATTTAGCCTCATCTAATGTTTTTTCTTTATCTTCCCGTCTTCTATCAAACTTTTCTCGTAATTCATGTAAAATTAATAAAAGTCACAAGCTTCCGTTTTATGAATCTACCCTTTCATCTTTAACACCCCTTGAATTAATTTTTTCTGATGTGCGGTCTTCTCCTGTTCTCTCGGTTGATGGATTCAAGTACTATGTTGTTTTTGTTGACCACTTTACTAAGTATATATGGTTATATCCTCTAAGGTGAAAAGTAGATGTTCTTGAAACCTTTGTCAAATTTAAGTCTCTTATGGAAAACTACTTCAAAACTAAAATAGTTACCTTATACACAGACAACGGGGGGGAATATATTGCACTTCGTTCCTTTCTTGCATCCAGTGAGATTACACATCTCACAACACCTCCACATACTCCCGAACACAATGGCTTTTCAGAACGCCAACACCGTCATATTGTCGATACCGATCTCACCCTCCTCCATCATGCGTCCATCCCTCTTACTTTTTAGCCATTTGCTTTTACCATAGCTACCTACCTCATCAACCGCATGCCCAAATCCAATTTCTCCATGATGTCTTCATTTGAAAAATTGTTTGGTCATCCCCCTAACTTTCAAAAGCTTCGTGTCTTTGGTTGTCAATGTTACCCATGGTTGCGTCCATATACCGCTCATAAATTGGAACCTCGATCTCATGCTTGTGTCTTTCTCGGCTACTCCTTAACACAAAGTGCATATATTTGCTATGATCAATCTTCTTCCAAAATATTTACTTCTCGTCATGTTGAGTTCGTCGAAGACGTTTTTTCATTTTCCATCCCCGTCTCATCTGTCCCACCCTCGAGTCCTTCGTCATCTTCCTCTCTTTTCTTTAAAGCCCCGTCTACCTCACGTGGTGGTGCTGCCAGTTCGTCTCTTTTGCTCAATGATAAACCCTCATCCTCGGTCTCGCTCACGGCCTCCAACGATGATTCATCACCACCGAGCTCTTCCTCTGTCCCTCCCATTTTCCCGATCACTTCCACCTTGCCCAGACCCATTTCCAATAGCCACCCTATGCTCACTCGCTCCAAAAATAACATTTACAAGCCGAACCCCAAGTATTGCCTTATATCTTCCCATCCATCTACTGACTTTGAGCCCACAAGTGTAACTCAAACCCTTACTAATTCACGATGGCGCTCTGCTATGTCCACTGAGTTTGATGCTCTCCTTCGGAATGGTACGAGGGATCTTGTTCCTTCTAGTGGCTCGCAGAATATAGTTGGTTGTAAATGGGTGTTTCGAATCAAGTGCAATCCTGATGGATCTATTGATAAATACAAAGCTCGTCTTGTTGCCAAAGGTTTTCACCAACGACCCGGCATTGATTACTATGACACTTTTAGCCCAGTTGTTAAGCCCACTACTGTTCGTCTTGTTCTGAGTCTAGCATTGTCACGAGGTTGGGCTCTTCGGCAACTTGACGTCAATAATACTTTCCTCCATGGTCATCTTGATGAAGAGGTCTATATGGCACAGCCACCTGACTTTATTGATGCCAATTTTCCCTCTTATGTTTGTAAACTTAAGAAAGCCATCTACGGTCTTAAGCAAGCACATCGGGTGTGGTATCAAGAACTTCGTAGCTTTTTGCTCCAGTTGGACTTTGTTCATGCACAATCGGACACGTCTCTCTTTGTGTTTAACCACGATGGTCTCATTGCTTACTTCCTGGTATATGTTGATGACTTAATCATCACGGGTAGCGATACTGTTTTTGTTTCTCGCGTCATTGATCAGCTGGCTGCCAGGTTCTCTATCAAAGACTTGGGATCGTTATCCTACTTTTTCGGTATCGAAGTTCTCTTGCACCAAAACTCATGTTTTCTCTCTCAACGGAAGTACATTGCGGACTTACTTGCTCGACACAACATGCTCTTTTCTAAACCGGTTCAGACACCTCTTGCAGTTGGTACTATACTTTCACTTTATGATGGCTCTCCCCCCACGGATGCCACTTTGTATTTATTGGAAGTCTTCAGTACCTCCTTGTCACGCGCCCAGACATTGCCTTCGCAGTTAACAAACTCTCACAATTTATGCATGCACCGTCTGAACGTCATTGGGGTGATGCCAAGCGTCTGCTCCGCTATCTAAATGGTACTCGTGATCTTGGACTTCGACTTCGTGCAAGCTCTTCTCTGTCTCTTCACTGTTTCACCGATGCTGACTGGACCGGAAACTCTGATGATTGCACATCTACAAGGGCCTATGTTCTTTTTCTTGGTCCTAATCCCATCTTTTGGAGCTCGAAGAAACAACGCTCTGTGGCCCGTTCCTCTACTGAAGCTGAGTACAGAGCGATTGCCTCTGCTGCATCAGAAGTTCAGTGGGTTAGGTCTCTACTTGCTGAACTTGGGGTCTCACTCCCCTCACCACCAGTTATTTACAGTGATAACATTGGCGCAACGTATCTTTGTGCTAATCCCGTTTTTCACTCTCGCATGAAGCACATCTCCATTGATTATCATTTTGTCCGGGATCTTGTTCAACGCTCTATGTTTCGCGTGTCCCACGTTTCTTCCACTGATCAGCTTGTCGACGTTCTTACAAAGCCTCTTTCTCGGACTCGACTGCGTGACTTAGTTTTCAAGATTGGTGTCTCCTCTGGATCACCATCTTAAGGGGGCCTAATAGGATATCTCCGGATTATTCTTGATTATTCTTTATTATTCTTGTAATATTCTAGATTAGGATAATTAGGACTTTCTAGATTATTCTTATAAACTTTTAGATTAGGATAGTTAAGACTTTCTAGATTATTCTTACAATCTTCTAAAATATGATAATTAAGACTTTTTAGATTATTCTTGTAATGCCTATAAATACCCTATTTGGGCATTTGTAATAACCATCTAAGAATTCTCAATCAAATAAGATCCTTTACAACTATCCCACAAACCTATAACCATGTTAGATAAATTTTTTTTTTAAAGTTGCATTATTGAAAGGCTCTACCATGAAGCATTGGATAATGTTTTTGGATGCCACAAGTTGAGCTCAAGAACCCTTAGTGAAGATGAAATCATTTACTAACTTGGTAAATTTTCAGAATACCAGTATCTTGACAGGGCACAAACATGACACAATTTGACCCATTGCCATCCCTAGTGCAAAGCATTGATGTAGAATGTTGTAACAATCCATTTGTTTTAATTCAGCAACTATGGTTCATATATTGGTTGAATTTATTAAACCAATTTCGGCCAAATTATTCTCACAATATATTTTCCTGACAAACTAATCTATTATTTTGTTTTGTAAATCAATGTATTGTATTTTGGCCTTGTTCCCGTTGAAGCCTTATTTTGTTTGATCTTACATGTTAACTTAGTTGTCAAAATATAATTACATTGATTTATGACAGACATCAACATCATGGACCTGCAATCAGTGTCATCGAATGCCCAAAGATTCACTCAATGAAGTCAGGAATTCGTGTTTTTAATGACTTCCCATGTGTCAGCAGTCCTTGCAATGCTTGTGATAGCTACTATCAGGTAGTGTAACTATGAATGATAACTGGTTTTCAAGCATCTTTTAATTTGATCTATACTTTTCTTGTATATGGTCACCAACATATGTTGGACATTTGATTTCCTGCTTTGTATAGGCCCTTGGGTGGCAAACTGCGACTACAAAAATTGGAATGCAACGATGTGCTGCATCATCACAATGGTTGAAAGAGAGAATTTCTCTTTCAAGATATGCACATGTAATGTGTTGTTTCATATCAGTATGCTTTATCATATAATTTTTTTTTTTATTTGATCGGTGAATATGAAATCATTGCAACCATTTGTAGATTTTTGGAGCAGGTATCCTTGGGGAATTTCGAACTTGATTGGCTTCTATTCATAGCTGATATCTTTTTTTTCTAGAGTATTGTGTGATCAACAACAGGTCAACTCTTATCCTATCATTTACAATTTTTTTTTTTTCAAAGCAAGTTCTGTTTTCTTATTAAGATTGGGGAAAATATAGTTATTTGAGGACCGCAGAGCATGTTTAGTTCTTGGAGTTCTTGTTTGGGCTCTCTCCCTCACACACACACACACACACACACACACACACACACACAAGTTTCATCTGTACAATGAACTTTCCATATCTTGAAGACCATCCTCACTAAATTTCAATCCATTTTGACATTCTTAACCTCATTAAAAGTTGGTTTCTATTTAAAAAATCCAAACTGTTTATTTAAACAGATAATTTAAGCTAGCTTTTTTAGTATGGTTTGATATTTTTGTGTGTGTAACAATGATCATCATCATGAGATTGACTTGATGTACGGTTGGATCATCTAGAATGTCATCCCAATGGAGTACAAACAGGAAGTAAGAATAGAAAGTATGGGCACTCCTGCTTTTTGGATTCATAAGCCACACGATCACATGATAGTAATTATCATGCTGAACAGGATAATAATTATTACGAAGCCACACTATCACATCCATTTATTTTAGTTATTTCTTCTAAAATATTATTTTTTTCTCTCTAAGTGTAATTTTCATTGATTTTCAAAAGACAAAGGAAACTTGATCTCCCTAGGATAGAAGAACTACCGGAAAAACATAAAAAATATATGTTACTTATCCCTTAAAACCACAGGATGCCATCTAAAAACAAGGTCCTCATTACTTTAAAACCAATTCACAGAGTTTACAATTGCAGTGATGTATTTGATTGTTTGGAACTATTTTTTAAGGGTTGCCTTTTAATAAATTGTTCATCACTTTAAAATCAATTTTAGAAGATAATCTTCCAGCATGCCTTGACTACTTGACATTTCTTCATCTATTGGATCTCTCTTAGAATCAATTGGAAGGAAACATCCCTTCATCCTTGTTTCATGTTGGTTTGTTTTTCTGAATTTTCCTTGTGCACTTACTACATATGCTGTGTCTATGGCAGAAAACTGATAACACTATAACAAATGCATTTCCCTTTTATCATTGTTTGCCACTGTTTGAAATTAATAATTCTCCATGGTCGGGTCATCTTATCAACTTTATATGCCTATAAACATACAGAATCAGGTTGAATGTTTGTCTTAAACTACCTAGCTTTTCTGGTGGACTAAATCCTTGGGGTACAGCAAACAGGAAGAAAGAGCGAGATGTGAGTTCTAATTTGCAAGTTTCATTTTCTTTCTGTTTTAGAGAGAGGAGCAGAGAAACATTGTTTTGTTGCTAACACTTGTTCATTGAAATTTTCTTGGTGTATGGTGTGATCTACAAAGAGACTTGACGGCAGCATTTGTTGATGATAGTCTTCTTGAGGTTGTCGGTTTTAGGAAGGCTTGGCATGGGTTTGTTTTACTTGCTCCCAAGGGACATGGAACTCATCTCGCTCAGGTTAGAAATACAATTTTTTTAAAGTCATGTTGCAGTCCTATGCAGACACCAATATTTGACCAGTTCAAAATAAATGTTAGAATCCCTACCAATATTTGTAAGTCTCAGTTTTTTTTTTTTTAACCGTACTTAGGCAAGCCGAATCCGCTTTGAATTTCACAAGGGTGCAATTGACCACACCTTCATGAGAATTGATGGGGAACCATGGAAACAGCCTCTTCCAGTGGACGACGATACTGTTGTTGTCGAGATTTCTCACCTTGGCCAAGTCAACATACTTGCCACCCAAGACTGCAGATCCAGAAGTGTGTATGATCCCTCTACACCTAGCAGTCATCAAGGAGATGATGATGAGGATAGTAACGAAGAAGACTCTGGTGAAGATAGGGAAGAAGGCGGAAAATTTGGCACAGCAGATACTTTCAGAATCCCTGACAATTTGATAGTTAGATTTGCATAATTGTTTGATTTTACCTTCTAACAATAGATAATTTACACGGGTGGTTCAGAAAATAGTTAGATTTATGAAAGTTGAAGACGAGGGACATTTGGGTCTTTTCATGTTGCTAGTTGGGGTCTAGGTCATCAATTTCAAAATATAGGGGTATCTCCAATATTTAGTAACATATGAGGGGGGCAGGTATAAAATCAAATTTTTTTTTTAACGTTCATATAGCTGAGCGTAGCTAAAGAGCCAATATATTATTTTATATATAAAAATACACTATAGCGACGACGAATAGTGGCTATCCCTATAAGCCCCATATATAACGACAATTTTATAATTAGTTGACCGTCAATAATACTTATAGCATCGGAGGTTTTAACGACGACCACGGATGATACAGGTGACTGTTGGTATATGTATTTGCAATGGTTTTTCCCCTATAATGACGGTCGGAGACCGTCATTGTATCTCGATTTTACTATAGTGTACTATCAAAAAGACTATATGTAATATACTACGGTAAAGAGAAGACCCCTATTATAAAATAGCCTAAATTAGACTTTGTATTATTTCCATATTTTATAAAAGGTTAAGTTTTTTAGGTTAACATGATCGTTGAATACAATATGTACAGTTAATTTATAAGCCTTGTCCCCATTGTTTAAAATTTAAACTGGCAAGATAAAAGCATAAATCAACTATTTCTACAAAGATGACATTTTTTTTCTTTTTTGGGCCCACTTAGGCTGCACATGTGATATGCGGGTGTTCGATGTGCCCCAGGACTGATCCTTGGATAAGACCATGATCTATGGATTGGGCAAAAGCCCAAATACAGGTCCGGTCCGTTGTCTACAAGTATACCCAATTAGCTAAAAAAAAATTCTTAGGCAGCCTTTTGCTACAGCTACTTAGCTAATTTTTTGGATCATGCCATCTATGAAAGCTTATATCAATAATTGTTCCTTCAAAAATATTTTCTATAATTGTCAAAATAGCATAAATTTTATTTAAGAAAGTGCATAATTGGTCTTGGTTGGTATGTCAGTGGACAATGAATAGTATTTATTCATAAATTAAAAAACATTAAGGCCTTACTTGGTACGAAGCAAATCATTTGTAAATGCAAATGATTTGTTAGAATCTAATTTATAGATGCTTGGTTACCTTCTGAATATTATTCTGCATTGCAAATTACTTGTATGAACCTCTTAAATCCTTCACAAATTTCAGTAAATAGTTTACAATCTAAAAAGTGCTGCAAATCATTTGCATTACAAAGCATTTATGGTGCAAAGTTTTTGCATTTGCAAATGATTTGCATGGTAGGACTGGCAATGAGCCAGATAATACCCGCCTATTTGACTCATCCAACCCGAATAAATTGGATATAAGCAAAGTTTTTCTATCGGCCAGTTAAAAATTTGGGTAATATTACCTGATACCTATTTACCCAAAAGTTTTGTAGGGTCGAGTATGAATATACGTCATATCTTACCCGATTACCTATTTACTTGATAACAAAAGTATAATTTTATATTCTATATATAGATATATGCAAATAATTAGTTTTTTCTTATTTAGTTTTTGTTATTAAAGTAAAAAAATAAATTTGGATAACCCAAGAATCGGGTATGATTATCCACTTATAACTTGGGTAAAAATTTGGATTTGAGTATTATATATCCTAAAATTTGGGTAGGAAATCGGATATGTGCTTATATATTTCAATTTGGGTATGGAGTTGATAGAAATCTTATCCGACCCACGCCCAACCCATTGCCAGCCCTAGGTACCAAGTAGGACCTAAGAGAGATTCTATTGTCACACCAAATTTTACTTAGAATATCTCAAGATGTGTGTGAATTATTTATTAGTGTCATATGAATTGGGGTGCCTACTAAAATATTGATGTGACGATAAAAGCTCAAACATAATTGTTGCGAATCAAGTTGATAAAAGCTCAGAAAAATTATATTTTTATTAAAAGTCAAATTATTTGAAGTAAAATTTACTTTATCATGGGCATAGCATTTATAATAATACTAATAATAAATGTTTATCGATGACCTGTTTTACAGTCCTCAGATCTCAAATCATTATTTAAAGAAACTTTCTGGGGAATAGGATTTGAGGAAACCAATGCAAATACCCAACTATGTATATCTTCTAAAAAGTTAAATTAGTTTAAAATTAAAATACTTTTCCCTGTGAGCGTCATTTATTTATCTTAAAAAATTTAGTAATTTAGATAATGTTGGATTTAATAACCCATAAATAATGTCTCATGAGAAAACATATAATACTGACAATGTAAATATGAAGTTCAAAGACCAAGATTTATGATTGTCCAAATAACACATCTTGAGAAAATTAATTTATCCATTAGTCATTCTTTGTAAGTCATTGGATCCCAACCTATAGACACCCCAATTTGATTTGCCCCATGTAAAAGAGGTTGAAAGGCATTGTGCAAGGTTTTTGGCACCAATCTCCATATCTTGATCAAAGATTTTCTCCCATAAAAATTAAGGCTTTTCTTCACCTTTACGCATCATCTTATTTTGTCCCTAATTATACTTATGTGGAAAATTACAAACACCATTTAATACTTCTTAAAATTAATATTTTAATAATTATTTCAAAAAATATAAACGTGACGATGTTTGTATGCAAGTCTTGCTACATCTCGGATTATTAACTACAAATCTTGTCTTTTTCACGATTTATTAAGAATCAGAAAAGCACATTCTAGATATCGATCAAGAAGCAAATGATCGAACAAGAGAGCCCTAGAAGTGTTGCTCTAATACACCATATTAAAATAAAATTAAAATCTAGATGATAAGAAGAAGGAGAGAACAAGAGGCGTTCTCTATTCCATGCGTGCTAGTTGAAAAATTACAGAAATAATAAAAATGGGACTTATATATAAGCCAAAAACAAAAAAGAATATAAAGACTAAAATACATCCCTAAATTCATCTAAATACTCTAATATATATAACATCATGTTTAGGTTGAGTTGGGTTTCCTGAATCCTCGACTCGAATTGAGATCGAGTTGGGATATTCAAACCTAGGCTCAACTCATCTTCTACATAACTCAGCCCAAGCTTTCCCTTCAATCGTGTTGTGAGCCCATGTTGACTTGGAGACAGTCCACTTCCAAAATTTTGACAATTTTTCATTTTTGTGAAAATTTTCTCAATTTATCCGAATTAATTAACCGATTTGAGCCCCAACCTAATAATTGTCGAATTGAAACGTTGTTACTATGTACTTGGTAGGAATCATTAAGAATTATGTACCTTTTTCATTTTACTAAACATCTACTCATTAATCTCTCTAAAGAACCTTGTTCATCTAATTACAAGTTTCTTCCACGCATTAATTTCTCTAATTCGTTGTGCAAGATTTGGAATTATATTGTTTTGTTTAACACCTTTTATGCTTAATTGGTTAAAAAGCATGGAGACAAACACTGCCACCATAGAGGGTCAAGCTGATGAGAGGCGTGCCAAGTGAGCAGTGCTATTAAAGGATCAAAATTATTTTAAAATTAATAATTAATTAACCATGTGTAGGAGTGTCCATTGGTCATTTCTAGTATGATTCCTAAGAAACATAGAATCATAACCACTATATTTATTTTGGTTTTGGGTCCGGTTCCAAAATAAATGGAACCAAAACCACCAATAAACATGGGTATCCGTTTGTTCAGGTTCTCAAGAATTGAATGTGAAAAAAATATTTCAAATCATTATAAAACTTTTTTCTTTTCAAAAAATCAACATATTAACTCCAAAATTATTAACTTAGTTATAACTTGTTGTATTAAAAATACAAATTAAATATTTTTTTTCAAAATTAAAAATCTATCTTAGTTAAAATAAAAAAAACTTAAAAGATATAGTTATTTTTAAGTTTCAATCAATAATTTAAATAAAGAATTGAAGAATTTTACATAACATGCATTAATTTTAATATAAAAGAATTCCTTAAATCATCTATAATATGAAAAGAACTGATAAAATAAATCGGTTCTAGATACCCATTCACTACAGTAAAATAGGGATATAGCGACGGTCGTGACCGTCGCGATAGGTACAAAATACCGTCGCAAAAGCACCTAGCAACAGCCAAGGAGGCCGTCGGTAGTGGTCGCTAATAGTCCCATCGCTAAATGTTATATCGACGGCCAACATTTGACAGAAACGTCGTTATATAGGACTTATAGAGACAGTCACTATTGACCGTCGCTATAGGGTAGTCTTTTTTTAAAAAAAAATTTATCCTTCAGCTACGGTTTTGGCTTGGCCGTCGCTATAGAAGCTTTTGAAAAAAAAAAATTAATTTTATACCAGTCCCCTCATGTATTGCTGAATTTTGGAGATACCCCTATATTTTGAAATAGATGACCTCGACCCCAATTATCAATATGAAAAGACCCAAATGCCCTCTCTACTAGAGCTCATTGGGTTACTATTGCAGACTAATATAAATTCTCATAAAATCCAACTCACACACATTATAAGATGATCATCGGAATCCAACTCACGCGCACACACACATACACTCCAACTCACACATACACACACATGCAAACATACACACACGGGCGCACACATACACATACACTCCAACTCACACACACACAAGTGCGCACACATACACACATGTGCACAAACACACAAACACGAGCGCGTACACACATAAAATATTGTTCTTTTATGTAGAAACACTTATTTATCAATAAATCCCTAAAAAATAGTAAAAAAAGATAGAGATACATAGAGTTAAAGATGGAGAAGATACATGAAACTTTCAAATATTAATAAATTTAGCTCAAATGAAGTCCAGAAAGTCTCACAGACTGCTTATGAGATACAAACAAGAAAAAATTGAAAGAATTTGAGAAATTGTTACCCGGAATCAGTGGAGTACTCATAGAGCTTTCCTTTACTTAAAAAGACAATCAAAGAAACATCATCATCGCAAATAACTGAGGTCTCATGAGCTTTCTTCATTAATCCTGACTTTCGTTTCGAAAACGTAACTTGTCGATTGATCTTGTTTTCGATTTGAAAGCATGCTCTTGTTCTTGAAGAAAAGCCCTTGCCTTTCCATATTTCTCAGCCCTTTCCTCTTCCAGTAATGCCCTATCCTTCTCCCTCACCTCAAATAAGAAATGATTATCTTTCCGAAGTTCACGAGCAGCCCCTTTAGCTTCCTGTTTAAGGAGCTTCTTCAACTTCTTCCTATCAACCCGTTCACGGTCCGGATCATATTCTCTACCCTTCACAAAGCTGCACAACAAGGTAATTCATTAGTTACACACTTGTACTCAACCAAACATTTCAAGATGCTTATAAGCTGAAGTGGAAAATAGGAGTTTCAGAAATAGTAAAATACTTCTCAAATTTTGGATTTAGTTGCTTGATTGGCACTGGCTTTTGCTTCAGCATTTGAAGGGGTTGACGTAGCATGTGATGCTCATCAGCTTTCCTTTTTATGAGAAGAGCAACATCTTTAATATTATCTTGTAAGACATCTGGCATGTTTTCTTGATTTATCATTTCTTGTAATGATGTTGAAATTGGCAATAATATTTCAGGGAAGGAATTATATCCTTCATATATATTAACAAATCCTCCTAGTATTTCAATCACCGACATAAGCACACTATCCCTGCAGTTAATACATCAAGCATGCAATTAATCCAATAGTACAATTATAAATCAAAGACAATCCAACTAAGAAATGGAAATTAACATGACAAAATTTTAATTGTTATAAAAAATCAAAGATAATCCAACCAAGAAATTGGCTTAAATAAGACATATATTTCATTGTGGGTTCAACAATAAAATCAAAGAGAGAATCCCCAAATTAATAGTCCTAAATCCAAAAAAACATAATTTCTCTTACCATATGCATTCTCATTTAACCCAAAAGAGATTGAAACATGTGCTTACCTGAAGGGTCTACCATCCAACAAATAACCATATGCCAAGTGAATATACCAAACTGTTTTCTCCTCTTTCAAGTAACATATCTGTAATGAGTTTTATCTGCTGGTGTACCTGATAGAGAACCACATCGAAATAACTACTACTGAAATGTTAGATTTTTATTTTTATTTTTTATTGAAATATATTCCTGATTTTTGTCCTCAATGAAACAATGTTAATCAAACAAAAAGAATGAGAAATAAAATCTATGGTCATCTTAAAAAATAATTCATTCTGTAATGCACATATGATTCTAAGTATGCATTCAATCTGAACCTAAAACAGGTTACCATCACTTACATTGTCGCCTTGCCGCTTTTCATCAGTTTCGTTCAAAAACTTAATACTCCTTAAATATCCAGCGCCTGCAGAACAAAAATCAGCAAATCAACATATCGAACAAAATAGATTCAAGACATGTACCACAACATGTATACTATTCTTAGAACAAAAGACAACCCATACAAAACAGAAAGCAACACCATATGTGTAGAAACATAAATCTTCTATACATCTGCAATATAGGTAAGTAGAGAAATTTGAAATTTTCTAGACAGATTACCACTAAGAATCTAAATACATGTAAATGAAGTGTCGTTAGCTTGATAACAATGTTAGAATGAGTTTCTTACCAACAGCATGTCTGCTACTTCCATGTCTCTTATACGAAAGCAACTTTTGAGTGGAACGACCCAAGCGGAAGTCGAAGATACTAATCAAACCCCACACACAACCTGACTGATCTTTTTCATTGTGTATTGGGTGTCTCTGCGATCTCTTTGACATGATTACAGGTGATCGTTCAACTCCAGAACGTTCTGTTTATCTGAATCAAACTTACTATAATCACATCAAACCTGGCCAAAAAGGAAAATCAGAAATCAGAAAAGTAATCTATAAAGAGTCATTTTATAAGTAAAAATTGTATGTATAAAACAACAATTTTTCACTAAAAAAGAAGATTTTCGACACCAAAGATACAAGTATAAGTTACCCTTTTGGGAAGGGATGATTAGGGGATCCTATTGAAACTTGTTAGATAGTAGTGAAGATTTACACTTCATTTTAAGTGATAAATACAGTGAATAAGGATGGAGTCTTTCCAGATTGAAAAGAAAGTGTCAATCTCAACATTTACTTTCACCGTAATAAAATTATTTTTGTTAAATTAAGAGAACAATCTAAGCTGTATACATGTCATAAGTTTGTAAGCATGTAATGGAAGACGGAACAAAGAAACCCCCACTAGAAATCTACCGATCTGATTATTGGGTCTGCTTTCTTCTTCGACTCATTGATAAGTTCCGCATTGGGCTTTTTTCACATAGTGTGTATAATGGTTTCGATTTTTTATGATAGTCAGCCATCTATTCCTCAGGAAATTCAGAATATCTGTTGTTGGATGCACCAACTGAACTCAACAGGTCAGTTTTCCAAAGGGTATTCTTCAAGGGAGCGAGCAACTTTGCTGGAAGTGGTCTGTCAGTGTCCGATTGTAGACCTTTCAAAATTCTTCAGATTCAATGGCTTAATCCACCTGGCTGGTTAAAACTTAAAGTCAATGGGGTGGTTCTAGACAGTTCAGGTTTTGCAAGAGGTGGATGTGTTCTAAGAGGGTCCACCGACGAATTGGTTGGAGCTGCCTGTTGGCCATTTGGCTATATCTCGAATATTATGGCAGAAATAATGGCTTTACTCCGAGCTATGGAGTGGCTTAATCTTCATGACAAAAATGTATTGATTGAACTGGATTCCATGTGCATTTTTCAAGGTCTAAAGGGCAAAGCCATTCTTTGGAAAATCGAAGCTCTATTCGTTCGCATGAGGAGAGCTCTTTCTAAGGTTAATTGGAGGATTCAACATACCTGGGCAGAAGGAAATAAATTAAAGTAGCCAATGCTCTAGCTAGGCGTACACAAATTGTATCTCTCCCCAGTTTTTTATGTCTTCACAGTGAGATCCTCCTTTGACAAAAAGTGCCTGGGTAGGGGATTACATTGGACTTCCTTCTTTAAGGATTGTAAACTAAGGGTTTCCTATTCCTTGTAAATTCTTCTATATCTATAAAAGAATTCATTACCTAGCAAAAAAAAAAACAAAAAAAAACAAAACAAAAAACAAAAGAAACAATACCCACTTACTTCGTGCCATTTTTTAGTCATTTTCACAGGTCATGTTAAGATTTGCCACCCCTACCATTTTCCTATGGATTTCAAATTCTATGATGAGGTTTTAATATAGATGATGGTGACTAGCTCTAATGAGTTTGTTTGGTATGAAGTGTAGGAACATACCAATACATTTGCGTTTATAACTGTGTCACATTCATAACCGAAGACCTCAGCATCCTCCGATAGCACAAATAACATCACACTAATGAAATCGTGATCATCGCCTTTCTTCGCACCAGACAATCTCTTATGTTGATGTTCTTCTAACCAACTTCCAAGAAGATTATCCATTTCCTTGACGACAAGCTTCATTGTGCTTATAACCCTTTGTACACCATCTCGGGCTTCTGCACTACCTAAACATTTCTTCCCAGCCATCAACATGGTGATCACATTCAAAGTAAAATCCTCGAACCACTTCTTCATCTCAACCTTGATCGGTCGACCCTCGTTCTTCACCCATTGTGAGTACAATTCTTTAATGCTTGTATCAACCTCCGTGGCTGACACATGCTTGAACATCTCAAGGCGTCGGCTGGATAAACAAAATGAGAGACATACAAACAAGTTTACTCTAGAACTGAAATTAGATTTCTAATTGATCTAAAACAGAAACTAATTGCAATTTTCAACAAAATAAATTACTGACCTTCACGCTTTCCATGAAAATTCTCCTCTTTGGGTGAAGAAATTGGTTCGTTTTCAGCTTTTATGTTGTCTGCATTAGTTGAGGTGACTGATGCTTCTGAAGGTTTGTTTGGTTTTTCAATATCAATAGTATCTTGCTTTGCATTAATCCATTAGTAACTATTAGCACATTGTTAGAGAATAAGATGCACTGTATTAAGATACATGAGATACACTGTATCATTGTTAGTGTATCTCATCACAAATGGAAGGTTGTGATGAAGGATATTCTAGAATATATATTGATATTTAGAATATATCAATTGGGATATTCTAGAATATTTATATTAGGTAGTTTTCATATATCTTGGTTGATGTAATGCCTATAAATACCCTACTAGAGCTTTTGTAAGAATCATCCAAGAATTATCAATAAAATTCAGATTTCTACATGGTATCAGAGCTCAAGCTTCACTAAGCACATTGATCTTGGTGCGCCTTTCTTTGGCGATGGCACCACTGCCATCGCCGAACCTTAATCATTTTATTTACATTATTAGTTTTTTTTTTTCAATAAAAATATCATCTTTCTCTATGTTCCAGACCTAGATATCTTTTATTTTATTCTTTGCTATTATTCTAGGTTTTTTTGTTTTTCCAATAAAAATCACAACTCCTTCTACATCTCTACAAATCTCCCAATTTCCACATTCATGTTACATGATCTCATTTTTTTTTCCTATCTAAAATCTCTCCAATGAGAGTTCTTTAATTTAAATGGCACAATCCTACTTCTTATGTTTCTGGGAGAGATCATGACAGATCTGGTCTAATAAGCCACTGGTTCCGACAGACTCAAAAAGAGCGGGATGCGACAGTGATGGACTTCATAGACAGACGGTGACCACCAGCAAGCACGATTAGCACTTTGACGATCAATGAACATATCCATTAATGAGATCAAGCAATTATTCAACAAAATCAATTGCATATTCCTTTTTCAAAGGACCATGCAATTGCGGGAGGATGTTAGAGAATAAGATGCACTGTATTAAGATACATGAGATACACTGTATCATTGTTAGTGTATCTCATCACAAATGGAAGGTTGTGATGAAGGATATTCTAGAATATATATTGATATTTAGAATATATCAATTGGGATATTCTAGAATATTTATATTAGGTAGTTTTCATATATCTTGGTTGATGTAATGCCTATAAATACGCTACTAGAGCTTTTGTAAGAATCATCCAAGAATTATCAATAAAATTCAGATTTCTACACACATTATGAGTTCTGATTTTAATTAGTTGTGAACTTGAAACTGAATAAACAGTTGACCATCATCGAATAACATACCTTGCAACCCAGACACATTGTTGTTGTCCATCTCATTGCCCAAAAAATAAAGTGCATGACCAAAAAATACCAAGAAAATGAAATTGAAGAACTATGTACAATATTGAATTATCTTCAATAGTTATAAGACAATAGTAGAAGTTGCCAACACATATGAGATTGCATCAAATAGAAACAAGATTCATGAAAATCTAATCAAGAAAACCACCACAAGCAAAGCCAGAAAAAGATGGACTATCTAGAGGAGTTATATCCAAAGGTCAGTCTTACAGATTAAATAGTAAATTTAATCAAGAAAACCCAACCTAGTTCGCATTCAATTTTCAAACAGCTAGCATTAATTAAAGATTCATGATTTCCCATCATTTGTTTTTGTGATGCAAAGAACTGAAAATTCAAAAACCAACTTATATGAAAAAGTTGAGATGGATGAGTGGTTAAACCAGGGAAAAATTATAATAAAACCTAACAGAGTCAGTTAAGATAAGTCTGGTCATATGCAAAGAAGACTAATAATAACATCAATGACAAGCCCTTTGGTGCAAGAAATTCTCCAAAAGAAGGCTGAGAATGATGTGGATGGCAATAGTAAGAAAATTTATGAACACACATGCCTTACAATCAGGAACTTTTTCGAAAGATGTGAAAAATAAATTTTCAACTCTTAAATTACTTCAAGAACTTAGAAAATTCTAACACTAAAAAGCAAAACAGACATAAATAAGTTTAAGTAGAATTGAAATCAAAAGCATCAGAAATAACAGATATTAGAATTATAATGCTTTACATTGGTCTACAAGCTAGAAAGGTGAATCTACTATTTCGAGAAATGACAATGAACTATCAAATTCAAGTAAGTAGATTTATCATAAACAAAAAATAATAAAAAGCAGTTGCACATTGCATTTCGGGAAAGAAAGAAAAAATTTAACCATAAACTCACCTGAAATCTGATTTCGTCCCAAAAGCGATTGAAATCAGATCTGAAGTACAATCAATAAAATCTTTAAAAACCTGTATTTCGGTGCAGAAGCTCAACTGAGTTGATCCCCTCTCGATGTTAAAAACCTAGAAAATGAAATCAAGAGTTTAGGGTTCGATTGCTACACCATAATCAAAAGTACTACTTTCTATGATTAAAATCTTAGCTATAAAAATGATAAATTAGGGTTTTGGTTTGAAACTGAATCAAAAATTAAATTAAAAGTATAGAAATTGGGATTTTGGTTTGCAATCGAACCAAAATTTGAATCAACACTATAGAAATTATGATTGCACAGAGAGAGAGAGAGAGAGAGAGAGCTCAACCTATAGAGATCAGCGAGGAGTTTGAGATGAGAGAGAGATCGAGAGATCAGCATCGATTTCGAGTTTGAGATGAGAGAGAGATCGAGAAATCAGCGTCACAGAGAGATCAGCGACATCGATGAGAGAGAGATCGAGAGATCAGTGTCACAGAGACATCAGCGTCGATGTCGAGTTTGAGGATGAGAGAGAGATCGAGAGATGACAGAGAGATCGAGTTTGAGGATGAGAGTCGAAGACATCAGCGTCGATTTTTGAGGGTGAGAGTGAGACGGAGAGATCAGTGTTGATGTCGAAGGTGAGAGACAGTGTTTTCTTCTGAGACGAGAGTGAGTGGGTGGGTTGGGTTTTAGACGACTCTACAACGACGGTCAAAATATGACCGTAACTAAAAGTCATCCCTATAGCTAATTTTTCCTGTAGTGATTGGAGACAACCTATTGGTTTCACTTCCTATTGGTTCATTTCCACTTTCGACCCGGCTATAATCAATTCCAATAAAAATGGAACTGGGACCAAGGGTTTTTATTTCGGTTCCAGTTCGATTGCGGTTAAATGGTTGCCCATTGACACACCTAGCCAGCACAACATTTATAAATAAAAAGGAATTAAAAAATAAAATAAGAGCTTGCAGATCACGCTAACAATAAATAAAGATGTGCATCTCGTATCTCAAAGTAAAACCATTACTTTCCTTTAGGTACGTAAGACCATGTGGAGGTTTCTTCCCAAGCTCTTGGGTTCAAACCCCATCGTATACTAAATGCTTACTGTCAACCACTAACCCCACCGAGCCCAAAAAAAAAAAAAACATTATTTTTCTTTTGAACACTCAAATTATAACATGAAAAATTACTTCGTTTGCCATGTGTAATAAAGAAAGAAAGGTCTCAAACTAGCAACATCTACACTTATAGAGATCTATTGAACTAAGACTTCGTGTATAAATAAAAAAGAATAAAGAAAGATGTGCATCTCATTTCTCAAAGTGAAACGATTATTTTCCTTTTGAATACTCAAATTTTTAACATAAAAAATTACTTCGTTTGAAGAAAGGTCTCAAACCTACTACCATCTACATTTACAGAGATCTATTGAACTAAGACTTTATACATGATTGCACTTACCCATAAAAAGTGTATCCCCAAGCGTACAGATCTAAGGTTCACAAATTTGTCCACCTCATGGAGTCATTTTGTATGCCACCTGGCGAGTCATATTATCAGGAGTCAAGACTCTAAAATTGCCATGTTAAATAAAGAAAGAAAGGTCTAAAACCTACCATCTACACTTACAGAGATCTATTGAATTAAGACTTCGTGTGGAGGAACTAATAAGAAAAATGGCTGTTGTTGGAGAGACGGATTATGATCGGATGAAGGAATGCAAGGAATTTGACGAGTCAAAGATGGGAGTTAAAGGTCTAGTTGATTCCGGCATCACCTCCATTCCTCGAATCTTTCCGTCACCCGCTTGATATTTGATCTTAAACCATTAGCTGCATCTTCTAACTTAAAAGCCCCCATCATCGATCTATCGGGGTTGAATTCATCAAATCGACGGTCACAAATCATTGATGAAGTAAAAGAAGCATGCCGCACGTGGGGATTCTTCCAAGTAATCAACCATGGAATACCCATACAAGTAATGGAGGAGACGATCCAGGCCGTCCGCTCGTTCCATGAGCAACCAATGGAGATGAAGAAGAAGCATTATGGTAGGGATGAGAAAGTCTCATTCTACAGCAATGCGAATCTGTTTTACTCAAAAGCAGCCAACTGGTATGAGAGTCTGAGGTTGTCGTTAATTAATTCATTAGAATGGGAGAGCGTTCCCATGGTGTGCAGGAAAGAGTTGGAGGTGTGGGGAGAGGAAATGAACAGATTAGGTGAGAACCTAATGGAGGTGTTGTGTGAAGGGTTGGGTGTGAGTTCAGGGAGATTGAAGGAGCTTTCGTGTTTGGATGTAAGAGCAATGGTGTGCCACTACTACCCTTATTGTCCTCAGCCTGATTAGACGCTAGGGCTCGTTAGTCACTCAGACAAACTCGTATTGACGCTGTTGTTGAGGAGTAACAGTAGTGGGCTGCAGGTGAAGCATGGTGGAGATTGGGTGGAGCTCCAACCCATCCATGGTGCCATCACAGTTAACGTGGGAGACATTCTTCAGGTTTGTTGTCGTAATTAATTATTTATTTTTAAAGATTATTATAGGAGCAAATTCGATATTTCTCTCAATAGTCACAATAACGGACTTAAATAAGCCACTCAAAATTCACTCGCTGATGTGGATGTGTGTACGGAATCTTAGATATTTTTTAGGAAAATGCTGAAATGACACAAAGCATTTATTGCGATTCGCACAAGTCTGACGTGGGATGTGCACATAACCATAGATGTGTTTCCTCACGATACGAGTAAAAACCCTTTACAGTTATGTATGCATATCTACGTCAGAATTGTGAGAATCACACTAAATGCTTTGTGTTACCCCCAGCACGACTTTACTTTTTATTTGGGAAACACACCGAAGAAGATTTACCCACATCCACATCAACCAGTGAATTTTGAGTAAGTTTATCATTAGTCTTCTCTTATCTAAGTCTATTGAATTTGAACCTAGGGCTGGAAACTAGATAGAAAATATCTGCTTATACGAGCCGAGTTATTTGGGTATGGATGTGGTTATATATTTTTTTAATCTAACTAAGAATTCTAGAAAATGTATTTGTAATTATTTCATCTGAATTTTTTTCCAAGATTGGAAACAAATATGCTTATTCACAATAAGAAATACATAACCCAAAATTCGACTTCTTCCAACTTCCTCATAACCATAGGTATATATATCCGATTCAAATATCCACTTCAAATTCGAGTCGAGTAGGATTGAAAAATTGTTTAAAACTCATATAAACAATTGGATACAGATATCCTTGACCACAATTGGATAAAAAATCAGATACAGATATTCCGATGAGATATTTACGTAAACATAACCCACTTTTGATGAATTTAGGAATCCGGCACATGGTTCATTTTGATTACCAAAACATGAATGGTAACGATGTTGGAGGTTTTAAAGCAACAATTTTGTAGGTTTAAAGTGACAATCTTGGAGGTTTCAAGTTACTATCTCACAGCTTTCACTACTTTTAGGGAGATCATCGCTGTACAAACCAGTGAGATTGTCAATTTGGGGGTAAAAAAAGCAACGACTTTGTCCCTTAAAACCTGTGATTTTGCACGGTCACGTTTTAGTAGTTAAAATGAACAGTCAGCCGGAGTAGAAAAATTTTCAAATACGGCTCACTTACCCTTGCAATATAGAATCGGATACAGATACAGATAGAGATATATGCTTCACCTGAACCACACCAGACACGTTGCCAGTCCTAGTCGAACGAACCTCTTCAATAGTTAATTTGTTACTAGTCATTTAGTTTACTGTAGTCGACAAACATCTGAGTGATGTCTGATGAGTCACTCTGCTCAACAGTGTACTATCTGTTCCCTAAAATAGTCAATATTATTATACTTGAACCCATTTTCTTTTAAAATCCAGTCATAATCTATGAGACTATCAGTTACATATTTTTATTATGGTTATATAAATGCGTACTTGTTTAGTTAATATTTTAATATCAAGAGATGAGTAAATTTTACTATGGAAACGTGGCCATCACCAACTTTTCTCTATAGACTAGAGATGAGTACTGTGTAAATTTCGATAAGATACACTGCATCGCTACTAGTATATCTCGCTACAATAAGGCAAGTTGTGCTGTAATGAGAGATCAATTAGAAATATCCAATATTTTCATGGATCATAGATAACTTTTTTCTGTTTTAATGATACCCATCAATATTGATAAGAGTCATGCTGGAGTAACATTGAAATGTACATTGTGGAGGACATTTCTAACGTGAATGTGTGTCAAAACCATTGATTCTTTTCATCGAGATGCAAGTGAGATCTCGATGAAAGCATCTATGTTCTAACACACATACACATTAGAAATGTCCCCCCACGATGTACATTTTAATGTTACTTCAGCATTATTCTATTCATAGGTGCTTTTTAATCTTATCAACATTAAACAAGCCATGTCAAAGCCTATTTGAAATCAAGCCAAGCCAAGTCAATTTGGCCGAGACCCTTTATATTTTTAAAATAAAATATCTTCTTAAGATCCATAAAATTAAAGTTCTTAAATATTTTTTCATTCATCATTTTTTTAATTATTATAGATATTATCAAATGATGAATATAAGAGTGTAGAGCATCGGGTGGTGGCAACGCGTTCTCAGGATCCGAATATTTCAGTGTCTGTTTTCTTCAGTCCAAGTGAAACTGGAGACACAAATTACTATGGACCTCTACCGGAGCTGTTGTCCTCAGCCAAACCAGCACTGTATCGAAAATTTACCATCCCAGAGGTTTACGAAAAAACAAAAGCCAGAGAAGCGGGTGATAAACTTTTGATGGACTTTTTTAAATTGGAAGATGTCACAAAGAGGCAGCCTGACATTAGTATCTTTTAGAAGTTTAAGATGCTTTTTGAATAAGTCTTAAGAATCAGTCATCCACTATGTAGTTGGTTTTTGATTGAGCAGTCAAGTGAATAACTCCGGCACCTATTTTGGTGGTTTGTTATCTTATTTTGTGGAAGTTTGTTGATGTTTAATTTTCATCTATTTAAACAGTTGAAGACAATGAAAAAACTATCTTTTCTCTGTTCTTTGTTCTTTGTGTTTTGAGTTATCAATATTTTCTTAAAAGTTTTCCTTCAAAGAATTCTTAAAATGCAATTTCTATTATTTTGGCACTTTCGACCTATCTGCCAAAGTATAGAAATTTCTCACTACGAAATATTTTTGTAGAAAAAAATCTCAAATAAAAATTGTCTAAACTTCCTGAGTGGGCCTTAATTTGCTCTCTCTCTCTCTCTCTGCATCTTGTGATAGTATTAATGGCTGGGGTATGTTTTTTATATCTTTAGTATGAATTGGATTGTTCTTGGCAATATTTGATTTCCTAAATTCTGCGACGCACTTGTTTTATCATTTGGGGAGCAACAATATGCTTAAAAGCAAGGGAAACACTATATTCTGGGAAGCAATAACAAAAAAGAGAAGAAAAAAAAAAGAGTAATGATGATCTGACTACCCCATTTGGCACACTCAATCGACTTTCCTCACATGACAAGTTTGGGAGCTGGATACATATTTTTATGGGGAAGTGCAGATTTGTATCCAGAGGCATACAAATCTACGGATCTCGAACTTTTCATGTCAGGAGAGTCGATTGAGTATGCCACGTGGGGTAGTCAGATTTTTACAATTAAATTTTATTTTTAATTATGACGATTTTTCAAAGAATAATGATTTTCTGACTCCCCCCTCTGACATTCTCTAGACATGGTATGTACTAGAACAATAGATTTTCCTCGGGATATACAATTATACAAATTTTAGATGTGTTGTTGTGTGTCCCAAGGAAATTATGGTTCTAGCACATGCCAAGTCAAGGAGAGTTTGAGGGAGTATGTCAAAGAGGTAGAGTCAGAAAAGGGGGAATTATAAAATAAATAAATAAAAAACTAACTTAAGATAATATTTATATAAAAAAAATCAATTTTTTTACATTTATCAAAAATAATCCAAATTGGAAGTTGAAGTGCCAGTTTTTTAATAATAAAATATAATAAACGACACTTAAACTGCCATTTTTTCAATAAAAAAAAAATGGCACTTTAAGTACCGGATTTTATATTTTTTTTAATCAATTAAATAAAAGTGCAACAAAATATTTAATTTTTTAAATAAAAATGACACTTAAAGTATCGTTTTCTCATTATATCTGTTGCATTATTGTTATGTAGCCGTTGTGAAAATATGGTACCTAAAGTGTCGTTTATTAATTCTTTTCAAATTTTCAACCATTGAACTCTGTGTATATATATACATATCACTCCATATTCTCTCACAATTCTCATTATTTTTACTCTCATAATTTTCACTCTTACAATTCTCTTTCGATATTTCATAATTCAGTTAAATCGAAGATATCTTTAAGAGTAATTATTTGTCGATATGAAAGTAACGTTGAAGATATCATGTATATTGGTGGAAATACGTGATTTTTATTGACTTCATCACAAATTACATATTCAGAGTTACAAGCTCTTATTTTTTCGATTTGCAATATTCGACTACAATTTTTAATAAGGTCAGTTATCAATTTAGATAATGAAAAAATTTTACTTGATATTTTGACCAAGGAACTTTGGAATATCTATTAAATAGTAATCAAAATTCTTAAAATATAATTATTTGTGTGACACCACATGAAAATATTGGAACATATCAATCAAATTATGGTTTAGGTGGGCCTTATTCATCGAATCAATATCTAAATATCGATATCAATCATAATGTTGCGTACAATTCAATTGAACTTATTGTTGTAATACAAAATAATTCTGATAGTGATCTCAATATATTTACTGATAATAATGTATTTGATATTAGAGATTAATATAATGTATTTATCACATATATAAAAACTTAGAAAGCAAGAGGAAAAATCAATCATGAAAAACATGATTAAGAAATTGAAGCATATAAAAATCTTGAATATTTTTACTAAATTATTCTAGAAATAAATTCGAATAGCTTTTATTTTCTTAAAATTAGTCTTAATAATTATTTTCAACGTATATTTTTTTAAAGCTTGCGTAAATGATTTTAAATATAGTTATTTATCTATTGTAGAATTAGATGGTATATTCTTAAAAGATAAATATTAAGGCATAATATTTGTTGTATTTTCTCATGGCCCAAACCAAATTATGGTATTTTTCATTTGCATATTCAATAGTTGAACAAGAAAATAAAGATAATTGAGAATGATTTTTAAATTATTTTGAAATGTCAGTTGAACCTTATGATTTTAACAAAATTTTATTTATTTCAGATAATAAAAAGAAATAATATTTGTAGTCGATAAATGTTTTTCTTCATCATTTCATTTTTTTTGTGTTCAATATTTTCAAATAAATTTAAAAAGAATTTATAAATTTTTAGAATATGTAGCTAAAACTTATACTGAAATTGATTATAAAATAAAATTAAAACTAATTAAGAGAAAAAAATAACAAAATATATAATTGAATTATCTAACATTTGCATTAGTTCATTGAAAAGTAAGTTATTCTCTCATTTCTTGTTTTACAATAATAAGATCCAATGCAAATGAAAGTTTTAATTCATGGATAATAACATTGTGTGTGAAACTAATAACAAGATTATTAAAATGTATTAAGTGTAAAATAATTGAATTACATAACAAACGTAGATTAAAGAGTTTTATTTGAAATTATCAATTAGTTTTATGGATTGAAAGTAAAATTTGAAAAAGAATACAAACTTGTGTTAGTTGTGAATTCTTAACTATTAATGATATGAGATTTGAGGTACATAATCGCACAAAATAAAAAATGTACATAGTTCAAATAGATCATAGATATTGTACATATGAAAAATAGGCTCAAACATTTAGCCAACATATACAATAAAAGCGTGCGATATTAAAAGATGTGATAAATATCAATTTTATTTAAACGAATTTACTATTAAAAGATATAGACAGTGTCGTACAACTTCTATGGAAGGTATTATAATTCCATACAAATTAGAAAATCCTCCATAATGAGAAGAAATTTTTTTATCACCAATGACTCGACATTGACCTGGTCGTCTAAAAGTCAATGGAAGGAAGATTGACGTTTAAGATGTGCGATCATTACATTTTAGCTGTTGCGAAAATATTGAAAACAATTAATTAACATATAGAAAGTCAATTTGAAAATAATTGTAATTTTTAAAATTTTTATGTGTTTAATTTTATATATCTATAAAGTGTTGTCGTGTAATATCTACGTTTGAAAATAGTGGATTGATTCGTAAGAACTTGTAGACGTAGTTGTTAAATTATGCAACGAACATCGCAAACAAGTCTTATCTATCCTTTATTCTAATTATTTTATTTAATTAAATTAGTGAATTTTAGTAATAAAAAATTCCACCAAAGTAACACATATATTAAAAAGAATAGAGGTTCAGAACAGTATCCCATACCTAACCATGGTCAGGTGGCATCCCACTTTATGCCACGTTGCATTGTATGCCCCAAATCCAATTTTGTACAATGATTAAGTGGGAAGTTGGTGGGTCGCATTCCCACCTTATCATTATCTCAATCACGTAATAGTTTTTTTTGATACATTTTTTTCAAATCCAATCTTAGTTACATGGCATTTGACCCACAAAAAATGGCAAGATGCCTAAGGTTTGAAATTCTTATTTTTAGTCAAACCCATTTTTGGCATTTATGTGGCATTAGGCTCAAGATTTAAAAAACATGTGTCACATGACCTAGATTTTCTATTCTTGTTATCGATATTAACTAAGTGACTTAAATGCATTCATCATCAACCTCTAATTGAAAATCCTTCATTTTTCTTAAAAGAAAATATGTTATTTTTAAGTTATTAATCTCTATGGTGAATTCATTTTAGCTTATAGAAATTTATGACATTCTATACTAAAAATTGAGCTAATCCTTTTGAATCTTGATTTTGAAGATTTGATTTAATAAAAATTGAGTTAATTCTTTTGAATCGATCAAGTTATCCAATAAATGAATAATAAATTAATTTTTTTTTAATATAAAATGTTACTTGATATTTGAAAATTAAAAAATATAAAAAGTTAAGATTGAAGGGTAAAATTGTCATGTAGATAGACAAACAGTAAATCATAATAACAAATATAGTGTAACAAATATCTAATAACAACAGTGTTTACCTCGACTATAATCACCATTCCATAACTCTTGAGCAATTTTTGTAGCCACATTTTTTTTTTGGATTACACCTAAGTAAAACAATACCGAAATCCTTAGTAGATGAGGGCTCAGATGACTCAATAAGGGAAAAATGTGAGTATTACGTGCGATATCCATGTGCAGATTGATATGACTCTACAGGGAAAAATGGTTAACATATATCATAATGGGGAGTCTGTGGGTACTACATGTAATGATCCAACTATGTATGAAACATAATAAGAGGACTTAACAAAGATGAAAATTAACCTATCCCAAGATTTACAAGTACCATATCCTCATCCTGGCCAACAGGTATTGGAATATATTCACTCTAACTGGCTTGTACATGACTAGTGTCATAATCCTCATGCTCTCCAATTTTGTCATCCTGTTGCTCATAATCCTCATCCTTCTCCTGCACAGGCTTAGGTTTGAGCTCAGGCTCACGTTGACAACATCGACGTTGTGAAACTCTATAGATTGGTTGACCTGATCTAAGTATCTAAAGAGGCAACGGTGGTAACAATATCAGGGTTGTGACAGCAGCTTCCAACTGATCTATAACTTGTCTATGAACATCCATTTCATATATATGAGAACTCAAAGTACCAAGAACAACTGCTTGAAAAAAGATTTAATATATTAAATAAATATTTTTATTATAAGCATTTTGAAGTTAATTAAAATAAATGTTACAACTTATTACATTATAACATCTATCCCTATATAATGCGTACAAGTCATCCGTATAAGCATGAGATATATATCGTGATTCAAAAATGTGCAATGCCAAATTATACATTTGAGGGCAACCATACCATCTTCGAAACTCCTCAGATGACGAATAAACTGAAAACTTTTAAAATTAACTCACAAGTTTTGACATAATTGATCATGTAAGAGAAAACTAGCAAAATTTTCATCTTAATCTCTAATTATCGTAGGTTGTATTGTTCCTCTCCTCCCTCTTATAGCCCATACTTTGAGAAGACCCAAGATAATTTGCTATAAATTAATTGAATTGTCTCACTCATCTATCTTAGGGATAGTACAAGACAATGTGTAAAGAAATTACATAAGATCGGTTGTAAGCTCAGATTATGGGTTGTGTGCAATATCTCTATATCATCAGTAATAAGAATATATGGGGTCCATACAACCTAAAAAAAAATTAAAAAAATAAGGAGACATGGTTAAATATAGAAGATTATAATAATAATATTTAAATTTTTGTATGAAATATATAAATAAAAGGTGTTTATATTTACCATAAAAGGAATAGGAAAATCTAACTAGGTCTGGTATTATAATATACTATGATGTTGATCCCTAATATATGTCCTGTCACGCGTCATTTATCTACATACTTAAGGGAATATAAGATCTTGACTCGTAAGTATGAGTATTTCTATTGACAATGGTTCATGTGCCCATACTTATAATAACGGTGTACATCCGATAAGACTCGATGGCCACTTTTGCTCCTTTCTTAGAAATTTATTAAGAGGATGGTACAAATAAGTAAGAACAACATCACCTTGAACATAACAAGATGTATCAGATAAATCTTTAAAAAAATGTAGTAAATTAGTAAAAATAGTTTTACCTGATGCATCTAGAAATAATGTGGCTCCATACAATGCCAATAGATAGGTATAAATATAATGATGTGTCGGATATAAAATTAAAATATTCATAAATAATATCATCCATTGACATAATTCATATTTATAAATATTAATATTTTCATAATAATAAATAATTAAATTTTACCTCATCTATAGATTTGTCTATCTGGCAATCTCCTAAATGTATTACATAGTCATGTAAATTCAATAGAACTGAAGTAAAAACTTCCATTAGCAGGAGGTAGAACTCCAAGACACTTATAGATAAGATTAAGATAATCATCTCTTGTCGTATGTGACACAATAACAGGGTACCTATTGATCCTTAGTCTTAGACAATGAAGAGTGTCATCTAAAGTAATTGTCATCTTTTCAAATGGAAGGTAAAAGATGCAAGTCTGTGGTCAAAATTTCTCAACTAAGGCATATACAATTATGAATTGTGATGTATCCACCTGATGCACTGATAATGCTCAAAATCAATAGTAGCAACAATGACATCTCGCGAACCACTAGTATCCCAATCTTTAAAAAATTGTGAGTGATATCGCACTCGTAAATGATGCTCATGATTGCATTATTATAAAATTAACTATTAAAAAATTATAGAATTTTAATCAATCTCATTATTAATTTTTAAATATAAAATTTTAACCTATCTTGTCCCAATATCCCTCAATATATGACCCTGACAATTGTTTATAATATCGTCTGTAATTGGACTTTCAAGAATGTGTCCATCATTAGTTATAATCTATTACAACAAAAATAATTATATAAATAAATTATTCAAATATTTAAACTTTTTTTTACTTAATAAATTATTGATTACACCCTAATCATGACCATGATGATCAAGATAATCTAAATCATAGATCAAGATCTTGATCAGTTTGATCACGATCAAGGGTTTTTAATGAGAAAAAAATTAAAGGAGTAGGGTATCTTGGTATTTGAAGGATTCTACCAAAGGAAGAGGAGTAATAAAAAGAAGAAGAATCAAAGAAGTAGGAGGAGGGAAACCAGGAAAAGAACAAGAAGTAAAAGAAGGAGGAAGAGGGCAAAAAAATTTTGATGGAAAATTTGTTAAGCACTTAAAAGTGCTGGATTTTTAAAAAAAAATAAAAAATAAATAGAATTCTGCTGTTAAAGTGCTGGAGTTTTAAAAATTATTAAAAAAGTTCGGTACTTCAAGTACAGTATATTTAAAATATTTTTACAATAGTTCAAATGCTTGATTTTTAAAAAAAATTAAATATAATTTTTTTTGCACTTTAAAAATAAAAAATGCACTTAAACTGCCGATTTTCATAAATTTTAAAAAATTGATTCTTTTTTACAAATATTATTTTATATTGGCTTTTTTTTTTTTTTTTTTTAAATAATTTCACCTCACGACTCTTTTCAAAGCATTGTCATCTTTCCTATAAAGTACTGTCTTGATAAGTTGACTTACATTTTTTTTTTCAGTCTCTTTGTAGTTTCCATTCATACAACCGTACAAAACCACATATAAATATCTGTCGTCGTGTTTCCTAAAACAAGGGTCTACGGTTTTTATTTTGAAAAATCTGTTGCTCTCAATGATGTCGATTTTTACAACTCCAAACAACCGTCATTGAAGATCAAAGATTTTGGTTTTTAACTGTTATCTTTTCCTTTAAGTTTATTAATGAGATCACTACAGTAGTAATAATTAGTGCAACAATCTCTATGCTTCACCTCCCAAGTGTCGAGATCCACAATCAACAATCCGAACAACGGTCCAAGACCTAGGGGTGAATGATAATTTCGACAAAGAAACCCCTTTAGCTTATTGTTTTTTTAATTTCTAATTTTTGCAAGGTTTAATTTTTTTCCCCCAAGTTTTCAATGTGATTTTTTATTTCCAAACTTTAATAAATAAGGAAATAAAAAATAAAAATAAAAACTCCTATTGATATCTCAATACTATATTTTGTCAACAATATCCACAGAAAAAAAAACGTAAAAAAAAAAAAAAAATGAAAGGTTATTTACTAAAAACTGATCAACTTTTAATGAATTTACGATTCCAGATCACTGTTCATTTTAATTACCAAAACATTAAGATTTTATTGAAGTGACTGGTTCTCAGGTTTAAAGTGAATAATTTGAAATAGTCAATTTAAACCTGCAAAATAGGCACTTTAAAACCGCCAAATTCGTTAACGTTCTGAAATTTTTTTGATAGAAATCGTGATCATTCACATTTTGGTAATTAAAATGAACAGTTAGACGGAATCATAAATAACTGATTTTCAGATCACCAAATGATGATTCACTCAAAAATCAAATACTAAAAATAAAAAAACAAAAAATATTCTACGGCTTCATCAATTGGTCTTCCAAGTCCACCAATGCTCATATATAAAAAAAAAACTATGAGCGGAAAGCTCCATAGGATTTTTATCCATCTCATAGAAAATGAATAATAAAACAACATAAACATGTTAAAGTATAATATGAAATCACTACAGGAAATTACTTCTATAGCAACGACTTGCAGCGACGGTCGCATTCAAACCCTCGTTGTATCCGTCTTCGTGTTTTCTAGAGGTACTCTAAGAGTAAGGAAGAAGGGATCTTCCTCTCTCTCTCTCGGCTCTCACTCTCTCTCGGCTCTTACTCTGTAAATCGTCTCCTCTAATATCAGTTTTTTATGGAATCAAAACTTGGTCTCCTCTTTTTTTTACGAAGGTTTCGGAATCAAAACTTGGTCTCGTGGTCGAACGAAGACAGAACAATTGAAAAGAAACCTTCGATTTCTCTAAAAAATTTATCGTAAATCGATCTCTCCCCTTCGATTTGTCTTAATCTTCAATTGGAAATTGATCTCTCGTCTTCTATTTCTCTTAATCTTCAATTGTAAATTGATCTCTCATCTCCGATTTCCCTAAATATTCGACTGTAAATCAATCTCTGACCATCAATTTCTCCAACCATCGATTTCAAAGTTGTGCTTCTCCTATTCTCACAAAACCCTACTCGTCTTTCGTATTCGATTGTAAAGCTGGCTTCTGATCTTTGTTTCACCAGAAGAAGAAGAAAATGGGGCTGTAGAGGGATCTCATTCTCTCTGAAACCCTAGAATCTGTAATTTTTTCCATTTTACTGGAAAGATACCCGATTTTATACAGAACTGGACAAAGCTTGAACATTTGTAAGAGTTTCAATCCTTCTGAATTTTTGAGTGCCTCCAAATGTTAGAAATTCCTTATTCCAATAACTTTTCAATCATCTTGTTGGAATTTCATTGTTGGCAGAGTATTACATGCAAGTGGGTTGGAAGATCCCATTCCTTCTGGCATTTCTCTTTTGACCAAATTATATAGGTTGTGAGTAATCCTTCTTTATATCATGTTCTCTTAATTGTTTTGTAAATGTTTTTTGGTGGTCTTTGACTAAACAATTCATTGTAGTAGTTAATTCTTGGTTGAATTTCTTTATGTAGGAGGATTAGTGACGTAAATGGCATAAGAAATGTCTTTCCACCTCTAAGTAAGTAACTTGTTAAACATGACTAGCCTGTGAGTTGAATGCTTATATAGAGTACTACCAAACAATGTTGTTGAACATGTACATTTGGGCTGCAAACTTTTCCTTAAATGTTTTGTGATGATATGTTTTTCATAGAGATCTTAGCTTTAACAAGCTAGCAGGACAAATTCTGAGTAGCTTTGATAGTCTGTCAAAGATAGATTTCATGTAAGTGATCTGATTAGTATGCTAGTATGTAACAAAAAGTTTGCAATCAAACAGAACTAATGAGATGGCTTAGGTACCTGACTGGCTGATTGGACCTGTTCCTGATTGGATATTGAAGAAAGGAGAAGGAATGTGAGTTCCTCTTCCATAATGCTTAACTTTCATCTTACCCTTGCAGTTTAGTAGTGAAGGCTCAATCTCATTTATTTTAGGCAAACCAACTATAGAAATCTCATATATAAGGACTGATTTCTGTCCACATTAATATTGTGAAGTGAAGCTAATGTTTTTTTTCACTCGGTTTCTAGTATCTGCACCTCTTAAATTCTATAGTATGGTGTAGATTGTGTGTTTCCTTGAGTGATTTTATATTTGGTTGGTTTGGGAGCATTAAGTTTGTGTCGTGTGTTTAATTGAAAAGGCCCAAACCAAATCACTTATATGATATGTAAATATGCCTTATCATACTCATTTGTTACATTTTGGCTTCTTTCTAGTTCCTAGCTTCATTTGGTTAACTTTCTTATTTTAACACAACATTTTTCTACACAATTTTCTTCAGAAACTTGTTTGGAAGTGTAGACACCCCATTTTTACATCTGTCTGATTAATCAAGTCGTCAACCCGATCGCAAAGGTTCCCAATGATGGATGTTTATTCCAATGCTTTATTTTGTTACCAGATGTGTTTCAGAAATCCGGATGAGGTATCTCGAACTGAAAAAACCTTAGAAACCACGCTACGCTAGGAAAATACGACTCCAGAAACATAGAAATCATCATCTTGCGGACCCAAAAAGAAGCTTCACGATAAAAATCACTAAAAATGACCAAATTACCAAAATACCCCTAACATCAAAACAACCCTAGAGCCTGCATTACGCTTAGGAAAACCCACTCAAACACATAAAATAACAAATCGAAATCAAGTAAACCACTTTGCCAATTTTCACAAAATTTGACAAAATTACGAAAATACCCCTCATAAAGTTCATTACCATTTCATACAAAAAACTTCATAAATAACAAAAACCAACATTCCCATTGATTTCCTTATGAAAAATTGATTCCAAAATATCCTAGAACATGGAAAAACGACTTAAAACGACAAAAATCCTCTCCGATGGCAAAATGGTAATTTCATTATTAAAATTTTCGAAATTAATAAATAAATAATTAAATAACGTAAAGTGAAACATTAATAAAATTAATTTTAAAATTTGAATAAGAAAAATCGATCAATCAGGCTTTCAGGCAAAATTGTTGATGGTTCGCAAGATATTTCTTTAAGGACCCTTCCATTTGGGGGTCAAAAGAATTAAAGATATAATAGAGGGGGGTTCTCCAAAAATTTAAAGTCAATCAAATAAGACTAAAGCCAAGATATTAAAGTCAATCAAATAAGACTAAAGTCAAGATATTAAAAGCCAACCAAGAAAAACTAAAGTCAAAGTATTAAAGTCAAAACCCTAAATCAAAACCCTAATCTAAACTAATCAAGTCAATCTCATAAGACTAAAGTCAAAACCCTAAATAAAAATCTTAATCTAAGCTAATCAAGTCAATCTCATAAGATTAAAGTCAAAACCCTAAAGACTAAGTCCATCTCATGAGACCAAAGTCTAAACCCTAATTGAAACCCTAAAAAGAAATCATAATCATACTCTAATTCTCCTAAAAAACTTTATAAATAGGAGCCTCCACACCCTATTTTCGTATAAAAGAAAAAACCCTAAGAAAAGTAGGTGAAGAAGCCTCCACAACCTCTCTAAAACCCTAATTTTGGAGTCCCAACTCCTTACTTAACACCCCTACTTCGATTTCAGCCTGAAAAATACCTAAGAACCTCTCAAAAACACCTCAAAAATCCATAACAAATTCGAAGCACCTAGATCCAAGAAGGAGATACCTTATCTCGGAGATCAGAAATCAGATCCGGAAATAGAACGAAGTAAGGAATATGGTACAAGGAGCCGTTTTCACCAGATCTGAGGGAATATCACTTTGACAGATCGAAGGTAAGATTTTTCATTATTTTTTAATCTAGGTTTGTCATTAGCGATGTAGATTTATTTGGGATAAGTAGAGACCGGCATTGGCCAGGCCGGGTTGGTGCCTAACACCTTGCAATCCTGTAACATGATCCCCGGATTCAGATTTTCTATAGTAGATTAATTCATTATCCGTTTTAGAGTCAGTTTGGTTCCTAGACCATAATAACTAGGTGGCGATTCCCAAACCTCAAGGGTTAAAAGCGGATCCGCGCACCCCGCGGATCGAGGGCGCTTTTAGTGGCGACTCCACTGGGGACATTTGAGGATCAGACTTGAAAAACCCCAAGTATGGGAAACATTGCCAGTAAGACCTAATTTTTTTTAAATTATTTTATTTTTAGTTATTTGTTTAGTTGTTTATTTTTTTTTTATTTTTTTTTTGTTCAATTATTGAGCACTGGTTTGGATGTTGAATATTTTATTTTGACACTTTTTTTATGGATCATCGAAGGGTTATTCAAAATGACCTTAAAATCATGTAGGATTTCAAGAAGGTAATGGTCTAAAATAATCGGTGTTGACTCATTGTTTATTTGGATTATTATTTCTTTTTTTGTATTATCCTTTATTAATACCCTTTGGTTCAATTTTGGATATTTCGGATTTGGCATATAATTTTTCTTTTTGATTCAATCTGGGGTCATTTTGGGATGACCCTAAATAATGAAAGATTCAAATTGACATAAATTGAGGATGGAATGATGGTGGTTGGGATGAGAGTTATGATATTTTTTTTTAAAAAGAAAAAAAATAATTTTGGATGATTTTTTGGCATGTTACTAGGCATAGGCGGCGAATTGTGAAAAAAAAATTATTTGTGAGTGATGCACTAAGAAACGAAAAAAATGCTTTTTTTAATGTTGTTTGTGATGAGGAGAGGATTTCAAGAAAAAAAATTAGGAAAAAATTATATAAAAAAAAATAAAAAATTATGTGATGTGCCATTAGAAGAAAACACGTTTTGCTGTTTGTATCTTCTTCTCCATCTTTTCAAAAACGAAAAAATCAGCAAACAGAACACGTTTTTTCTCTCTCTCTTTCTCTCTCTCTCCTCTCTGCTTCTCGTCGTTTCTGTGTATCTATAGCTCTTTGATCTCGCGAGAATGAGTATTACGGATTAACGGTGAAATAAAAACAGTTACATCAACATATTTAAAGAAAAGAATTAGAGGGTATCATCTCATTGTAAGGTTGGATGAAGCAGATCATAAAGATTTTGTCGCTGTTTGTGGCCATCTCTACCTTTTGGATTAGTCTCTTGGAGATATCTCTAGTTTCACGTAGCCATGCCTGGTTGCTACCAATCTATCTTGTGGTCTCTCTAGGATGTTATGGTCTTTTGATGGTTGGAATTGGTTTGATGAAATTTCCAGCATGCCCTCAAGAAGAAGAATTGTTGCATCCTCTCTTACAGTTTTTGGTAACTTTGAGAAGAAGCTTCAGAAGGAAAACATCAATTGCCGCACGTGGTGATTTTCTCACCTAATGATCATCTGATGGATGAGTTTGGCTTCCCTCAAATCTGATCTATTCCAATCAACCAATTTTAAAATAGGTACTTTTTTTAAAAAAATAAAAACAAAAAAAAAGGTGTGTTGCTGACAGCAACATAAAGAAAAGATATTAAGTTGTGAGTATTGAATGTGTGAGTTGTGTGGCTAGCAGCAACCATGAAAAAAAATATAAATAAATAAAGGGAAATCATCTCTTGATCAACTATTACTACAGATTGGTCGTGTGGATTTCGATTTTTCTTTCTTTGGAAACGTTTTAAAGCATGGGTTTGAACCAGATCAGATCACCTTCAGCGCTTTTCTTAAGGGACTCTGTATGGAGAATGAATTAGAACAGATGATGGAGTTGTTTAACAAAATAGTGAATAACGAGTACCCGATCGATGTACCCATCTTTTGTGTTGTAATTAACAAGCTGTGCAAGATTGCGAACACGAATGAGTCTCTTAGGTGTTAATTGAGAAAGAATGAGAGAATGAGAGAAAATTTTCTATTGTCACACCAATTTTTTTAGAGCACGTCAAATTTGGATATTTGTTAATTCTTTACTTGATCCCAAACAAGTTGAGGTGGCAATAGAATCTTTTTAGAGGACTGTATTTTTAGTTTTTTGGTTAGTAATAATTTTTTTTAATTAATTTTTTTTATTTTTAAAATCAATTTCTTAAAAAAAAAAAAAAAGGTTTTCTTTGTGTTGCTTGGCAAAGTAAAAATTAATTTGTTTTAAAAAAATAAAAAAATAAAAAATAAAAAAATAAAAAAAAATAAAAAATTCATCACTCCTTATCTCAACATCTATCATTATATCTTCAATTTAATATTCTTTGAGAATCTCGATCTGTTTAGGGCCACCCAAAGTGATCTTTGATTGAATCTTAAAAATAAATTTATTTATTTATTTTGGTTGGTTCATTCTTCTTTGAAAAAATTATTGCCATCTGATTGATTATTCTTATGCTATGATTTAGGCCCATCTAACGTGATATAATCTCTCTAGATATGTTTTGATGTACTTGCTTTGATTTTGATCATGAGGAGTTTTGTACACTTTGATTAGTATTAATATGAGATTAATTGTGATGGTTTGATTTGGCCCATGAGCCCATTTGTTTGAAAAGGGCCCCGGGCACACCCCACCCTGTTTTGCACACACCACATGCACGTTTACTGCTTTACTCACTTACACGTCCCATATAGTCAACGTGGCATTAGTGCGTGGCTCGGTCTCTTCGGAGATGCGACGTCATTCATGAAAACCACAACTCCAGTCACGTACCTTAGGATATATCAAACTGGGGCATTAATACCGTCTGATCAGGTGATTCTGAGAGGTATATTGATGCACCCAGGCTGGAGTGACCTGAGCCTTTGACCTATTGTGAGCCACACAGTCGCACGTCCCGATTGCCAACGTAGTACTAGTACGTGGTCGGTCCCCTCGTGGGATGCCAAACCATTTATGAAAGTTACAACTCTTGACTCGTACCCGTAGGTATAAAAGATAATATGAGTATATCAATTGCACTTCTTGGTCAAAACCGGTGCCTAAGCGAAATCTTGCCCCGCTGTACCCTACTGTACGAGGATGATAGATTACGTCTATTCTAAACGAGAGGTATTTAAGTGGGCCCTTGCTCAGCATTGTGCGCCACCTCCCAGCTGGAGATCAAACTGGCTGTTTTTGGCTTCACAGAAGTGAGTTGAGGTTTTAGATTATCACCTATACGGTATATCGAACCAAGTAACCACGTATCGAGAGGTATATAGGTTTGCTTGGGCAAGAGTGGCCAGATAAAAATGCATTGCACGTAGTAAGCTTAGAGTTTAGAAACCTTCCCTGTAGGTCACGACTCAAACTTATCGTGGGTGTTCCCGGGTTGTTTATTGAATGAAACATTTTGATTGATGAATGTATGTGAATGATGTGAATGATGAGATCAAAGTGTATGATTGTCCTCAAGGATCAAAAATTTGTTTTTGAAAATTAAAATGGGTGCACCAACCCAATAAAGAATCCATTCTTTTACAATAATGACCCAGTCCACCTCGATCTAACAATCATTATGGGCCGGGCCATTTAAATCGAAATAGAAATCAAATTTTCAAAGAAGAAAAATGGTTTACGAAGGAAAAGTATTTTCTAGAAAAAGTGTTTTCCAAAATAAGTGTTTTCCAGAAAAAGTGTTATTCTCTAGAAAATAATGTTTTCTAAGAAAAAGTATTTTTCAGAAAATATTTTCCATAAGAACAAGATTTTCCAAGAGAAAATGTTTTCCAAATAAAAAACTATTTTTCAGAGAAAATGCTTTCCAAATAAAAAACTATTTTTCAGAGAAAAAATATTTTCCAAAAGAAAATGTTTTCCAAAAGAAAAGAAAATGAAGGAAAAATGATTTATATGGAAAATTTTTGAAATATGTTTTTTTATCAAAAATCTATTTTTTGCATGGACCTTGTAAAATTATCAAAATATGTTTTTCTAAAAAGAAAATGATTGCAAAAAATAATCAGAATTGTGAAAATCGTTATTCAATAAAAACATTATTTTCAAAAGTGCAATAAAATTAATTTTCTTCTGAATAATCATTGAATGGATGAATTCTTTAATGAATTGGTGCACAAAATTCAATAAAATCTCAGGGTTCATTTAAAATGTTATCAAGGGGGTGACACTGAAATTGGTTAAATTCACCTTCAAAGAGGTTACTAGGTTATCATTATACTTAAAAGTTCAATCGTCCATCGTCTAACTAGGGTTGTAAGTCCGATCAGTTAGAACAAACGTCAGTACCAAGTCAACAGTTAAAAATAACCTCAGAATTTTTCAATATCGCACAGTTGTTCCCTGAAGATCACCGTGCCTCAATCCTGTTGGTTGTAAGCAATGTCTCAGTCCGCAGTCCTAATCAAGCCTGTTGTGGGTAGTTGCATTGAGTTTTCATGAGTTATTTGAGTTAGCTCGAGTCCAATATTTCAATGTCATATTTTCTTTAGATCGAGTCTACTCTTTTTCTACTGAGTCAAGTTAATTTGTCAAGTCTATAGAGGTGTCTGTCGTCCCTTCTGAATTTGATTGGATAAAGAAAATTTTTGAATACCTCGAGCGCATTAACGAATTAACTAATAATCTAGCTTCAAGGATATATTTTTCTCTTGAACAAGAAGATAAGAGTCGGGCTCAAGAAAGCAAAGGTCATTGACCTCGGAACAGAAATAAATTCCTAAAGAGATTCAAATAGAAACCATCCTATCTCTAAAGGAACACAAGGGGATAATGAATTTTCTCAGAAATTTCAAAAGACTTGTTCACGTGGGCCTATGAGGATATGTTAGGTGCAAGCTTGGTGTTGTCTGACACGGATTAGATATTGAATTGATAAAATGAAATCAAAGAAGATCTTACAAAATGTATCAGTACTAGACTTCTCAACATGGTAGAGCTCTCAGAATAGATTACCATTATCAGATTAATGAAACAGTTGAAGCGGTATTGATCTCTGATAATGGGTCGTATATCAAAGCTTAGGTTATCACTCTATGTTCAAAGTTCGAGATTCGACATCACATTATCTCTCTACCGTCCTCAGATCAATGGAACGGTTGAAATAGTTAGTAAGAGTCTCAAGACTATCATCAGGAAAATGTGTCAATCGCATCGAGATTGATCAGAAAAATTATCATTCACGTTATGGACATATCGAACTTCAATTCAATCCTCTACTGGAGCTACTCCCTACTCTTTAGTGTATGGCATGGAAGCAATCTTACCAGTTGAAATGTAAATCTCGTATCTCAAGACTTTCAAGGAAAGTCAATTGTCAGAAGCAAATTGGGTTCGTCAACGGTATGAAGAATTAAGTTTGATCAAAGAAAAATGATTAAGAACTTTGTATCACATGCCAACTTATCAAAAAAGAGTTGCCCGTGCGTTTGACAAAAAGATCAAGGCCCGTCACTTAGAAGTCAGGGATTTAGTACTCAAAGAGAATCGAGCACCTATCTTTGACCCTAAAGGGAAGTTCAAACCAAATTGGGGGGATCTATTCATCGTCAATGAAATATTACCCGAAAAAAAAACTGTCAGACTTCAAGATCATGATGAAATCGAATTACCAGAACCAACCAACTTTGACCAGATCAAACGGTACTACACTTAAGGAGGTCATCTTTGATCGAATCAATTTTCCTACTACCCAGTTCAATATCTTTGTTCTCAACCACTTGCAGCATTTTCAAAAAAAATGATGCATTTTTCTTTCTCAGCCTGATCACCAAATCTAGGGGAGGGAAAAATATTCGAACTACGTTTTGGTCTGATCCCAAAAAATTTGGGGTACGTAGGCAACCTGAGAAGTTACTTCAGTCCCGACCACATCAAAAAAAAAAAAATAGATTCCCCCGATAAAGAAAAAATTTAAAAAGAAAAGAAAAAGAAATATCTTCAAAATGGGAAAGAAAATTCAAAGCAAAATAAAAAATGCCACACAAGGGGCATTCGGGTTTTTGAGCCTCAAAATCTTTTTCTTTTTATACCCAGTCTTAAGCTTACCCATGAAAGTCCTCCTAAGTACCGTGTGAAAAATTCAAGGATGGTAGCAAAGCATGATCAGATAGTAATTCTAGAACTTCAGAGGAGAAGAAAAAGATAAAAAATAATAAAACCTGCTAAGTTGAAAATCCGAAAAGGACGACTATGGCAAAAATTAAGGCAAACTCGCAAGGTTGAAAATCTGAAAGGACAACTTTGGCAACAATCAGAGCCAAGAAAAAAGAAAAAGGTCATTAGATCGAAAACCTGAAAAGGCGATCTAGGCAAAAGCTAGAGCAAGCTCGCTAGATTGAAAACCTGAAAAGGTGATCTAGGCAAAAGTTAGAGCAACAAAGAAAAAAAGAAGAAAATCCCAAGCTGAGAGCGGTCCGAGCGAAAACATCAGAAGTCTGGATAATCAAATTCAATATTCAGCTTAAACCAAGCATAGATTCAGAAGCCACAAGTATCTTGTCTACGATCGATCTGAAAATTCTTACTTCCCCAAGTGAACCAAGGGAGAGAAGAATGAATTCTATGATGAGTCTCAAAAGGGAAATAATTTTGTTCTCGTGAGCCTGACTCAAAACCTTCAATAAAATTAATCAAAATTAAAAGTTGGATCTTTATTGCGCTTGTGGTAATCAATATTTCAAACCTTCATACAAGGGGCATTTTTCTTTTTCCTCTAAATATGTAATTTTTCCCCCTTATACTAGGGGCATTATTTTAATTTTTTACACAATGTATTCAATTATTTTCAAATGCCATGTTTATTGTCAAGCTAGAGGCATTTTATTTTGGACCAATGTTAATCCTAAAAGATAATGAGAACTCCAAACTTAAGGTTACCTTTTTGATAACAGTTTTTCGAAAAACTCTTGAGATTTAAACTCAGGTTTTTAAAACTTTTGGATAAAACCTTGAAGTTCAAACAAATGCATTTTGGATCTCACATAGGAGATAGGGCATTCATTCTGGTCCAAAACTGTTCGTTCCCAGATTTAACCCATCTTTTCCAGATTCATTTTCAATCGTTTTTTCCCAGATTGATTCCTTCATTCTAAGTTTTACTCAGCCAGATGCCGCCAAGGGTTTTCTTGGAATTTTGCTCAGATGCCGCCGATGATTTTCTTGGAACTATGCTCAGATGCCGCCAAAGATTTTCTTGGAATTATGCTCAGATGCCGCCAAGGATTTTCTCGGAACTATGCTCAGATGCCGCCGAGGGTTTTCTCGGAACTATGCTCAGATACCGCCGAGGGTTTTCTCGGAACTATGCTCAGATGCCGCCAAAGGTTTTCTTGGAATTATGCTCAGATGTCGCCGAGGGTTTTCTAGGAATTATGCTTAGATGCCGCCGAGGGTTTTTTCGGAACTATGCTCAGATGCCGCCAAGGGTTTTCTTGGAATTATGCTCAGATGCCGCAAAGGGTTTTCTCGGAACTATGCTCAGATACCGCCAAGGGTTTTCTTTGAATTATGCTCAGATGCCGCCGAGGGTTTTCTCGGAACTATGCTCAGATGCCACCGAGGGTTTTCTCGGAACTATGCTTAGATACCGCCAAGGGTTTTCTTGGAATTATGCTCAGTTACCACCGAGGGTTTTCTCGGAACTATGCTCAGATGCCGCCAAGGGTTTTCTCGGAATTATGCTTAGATGCCGCCAAGGGTTTTCTTGGAAGTATGCTCAGTTTATATTTACTTCATGCTCAGATTTGACTCATTTCCAACTCAAACTCTTTGAAACCTATCTCAGATTTTGAGTCCACACACTTGCACAGTTGTTACATCAGTCAAGGAGAATTTTCTAAAATTCAAGGATCTGGTACTGCCAGTGAAAGCTCGCGCTCAAGGACCTGACATTTTTCTAGTTTGGGGAGAGTTTTACACTCAAGGATCCGAACACCCCGACGAATTGCTAAATCAGGCTACAAAATGAACTGTCACTAGCTTTGGCATTCAGATATCACACTATCTACCAAAATAGATTTCCTATCTAGTTTGCTTCAACCCTCTGCCAAAGAAGGGCATTTATAGACACCCCATTTTTGCATCCGCCTGATTAATCAAGTCGTCAACCCTATCTCAAAGGTTCCCAATGATAGATGTTTATTCCAATGCTTTATTTTGTTACCAGATGTGTTTAAGAAATCCGGATGAGGTATCTCGAACTGACAAAACCTTAGAAATCACGCTACGCTAGAAAAATATGACTCCAGAAACATAGAAATCATCATCTTGTGGACCCAAAAAGAAGCTTCACGATAAAAATCACTAAAAATGATCAAATTATCAAAATACCCCTAACATCAAAACAACCCTAGAGCCTGCATTACGCTTAGGAAAATCCACTCAAACACAAAAAACAACAAATCGAAATCAAGTAAACCACTTTGCCAATTTTCACAAAATTTGACAAAATTATGAAAATACCCCTCATAAAGTTCACGACCATTTCATATAAAAACTTCATAAATGATAAAAACCAACATTCTCATTGGATTCCTTACGAAATACTGATTCCAAAACATCCTGGAACATGGAAAAACGACTTAAAACGTAAAAAATCCTCTCTGAGGGCAAAATGGTAATTTCACAATTAAAAATTTCGAAATTAATAAATAAATAATTAAATAACGTAAAGTGAAACATTAATAAAATTAATTTTAAAATTTGAACAAAAAAAATCGATCAATCAGGCTTTCAGGCAAAATTATTGATGGTTCGCAAGATATTTCTTTAAGGACCCTTCCATTTGGGGGTCAAAAGAATTAAAGATATAATAGAGGGGGGTTCTCCAAAAATTTAAAGTCAATCTAGTAAGACTAAAGTCAAGATATTAAAGTCAATCAAATAAGACTAAAGTCAAGATATTAAAAGCCAACCAAGAAAAACTAAAGTCAAAGTATTAAAGTCAAAACCCTAAATCAAAATCCTAATCTAAACTAATCAAGTCAATCTCATAAGATTAAAGTCAAAACCCTAAATCAAAACCCTAATCTAAACTAATCAAGTCAATCTCATAAGATTAAAGTTAAAATCCTAAGTCAAAACCCTAAAGACTAAGTCCATCTCATGAGACCAAAGTCTAAACCCTAATTGAAACCCTAAAAAGAAATCATAATCAAACCCTAATTCTCCTAAAAAACTTTATAAATAGGAGCCTCCACACCCTATTTTCGTATAAAAGAAAAAATCCTAGGAAAAGTAGGTGAAGAAGCCTCCACAACCTCTCCAAAACCCTAATTTTGGAGCCCCAACTCCTTACCTAACACCCCTACTTCTATTTCAGCCTGAAAAACACCTAGGAACCTCTCAAAAACACCCCAAAAATCTACAACAAATTCGAAGCACCCAGATCCAAGAAGGAGATACCTTACCTCGGAGATCAGAAATCAGATCCGGAGATAGAACGAAGTAAGGAATATGGTACAAGGAGTCGTTTTCACCAGATCTGAGGGAATAGCACTTTGGCAGATCGAAGGTAAGATTTTTCATTATTTTTTAATCTAGGTTTGTCATTAGCGATGTAGATTTATTTGGGATAAGTAGAGACCGGCATTGGCCGGGCAGGGTTGGTGCCTAACACCTTCCAACCCCGTAACATGATCCCGGGATTTAGATTTTCTGTAGTAGATTAGTTCATTATCCGTTTTAGAGTCAGTTTGATTCCTAGACCATAATAACTAGGTGGCGACTCCCAAACCTCAAGGGTCAAAAACGGATCCGCGCACCCCGCGGATTGAGGGCGCTTTCAGGAAGTTCACTAGGCAACAACTTGTAAGTTACAAATATCTTTTTGTCTCACTCCTTTTGTTTGTCTTTTGTTTTTTGTTTTTTGTTTTTTTTTTTGTTTTTTTTTTGCTTTGTTGGAATTGCATCATGATTTTTTTAGATGATGATAAATGTTTCTGAAAAACTACTTCAATCCAGTTCTTTGTTACACTAAAACACATGTAACTTGATGTGGTAATGCTGACATGATCTTGACTTTCTACTAATCTAGAAGTAGAGTTGTTCTGTGCCTGAAGAGTTTCCATTGTCCACGGAGTAAGTGTTTTTTTCTTCAAATAAGAATTTGAGATATTGCCTTGTATTTACTTTTTACTCTTTTTTTTCCCTTTTTGTGAATTCTGATTTGTTTTGGATTTAGTATTTTAATTTTTTTTCAGTGACATGATTAGTGCCTTCCTTAGTCGAATGATCAATCAAATGATGGATATAAGCCAATCCATTATGAAGTCTAGTGAGTAAATTTAGGATGGATTTTGTACGAAGAAAACATAATAAAAATTTGAAAATGATATAAAAACCTACATGATGGGAATTGAAATTACCCCTTTACGTTAGGAAATGGAATATATATATATATATAGGGTCCCTTTCAGCAACAAACATTTTGGCAACATTTTGGCAAAACATTTTCAAAACATGGGTTAATTTGGAATGGGCTGATTTTTGATGAGCATGATCTCTATGGTGAGGAGATCATCCTCATCAAAAATCAGCCCATTCCAAAACTTCTAACCCCATGTTGGGAAATCATGGACCGTCCATTTTTTGTAAGCCATTTTTGATGGGTAAGAGGTTTTGGAATGGGCTGAGATGATGATCTCCTCACCGTAGAGATCATCCTCACCAAAAATCAGCCCATTCCAAAACCTCTAACCCATATTTTGAAAATGTTTGCCAAAATGTTTGTCAAAATGTTTGTTGCTGAACATTTCCCATATATATATATATATACTCCAATGAATCTAAATGCTGATGCTAGTTTTATTTACATAAAAAAGTGTCCGATGAACCATTTGAGCAACTTCATTCACAATTTATTGCACTCTTTTAATAAGATATAGCATGTAGAGTGTTTTTTTTTTCTCTCCTTTTAAAACTGAATTAGCATCTCAAAGTTTTCAAAAGCACATAACTTCCATAAATTGGCTTGCAATAAAAATGGATCCTTCAAGTAGCACTTGTCAAGATCTCTATATTGATATTCATCATTAACTATATGACCATTAAATTTATATTTATTATAATTTAAAATTCTTATATTCATTTATTATTTCTTCCCTATGGTGGTATACAAATTATTCATAATTTGGTATTTTATCCTTTCTTATCAACAACCATTTAGCATTTTTTTTCCTTATGTTAAGTGATTATTCATTCTTAAAAACATATTAAGCAATGCCATTTTGTGAGAAGAGGTTTCAACTTTATGAAGTAGGAAAGTCTAATTTCAACTTGGGTCCTCTTGTGTCAGCTATTTATGTAATTAGTTCCATAATAGATATTTCCTTGTTTTTAAATAATAAAATTAGTCAGTATGATGTGGAGTTAGAAATATTTTAGTGATGTGCCTTTTCGGTCCCTGTGGGTAGATGTATTTTGGTATAGTTCATAACAAATATGTTGAAATTTAATACCACATGTATATATTAAAGAAGTATGTATCTAAATATGGACACTTTTGAGAGTCAAAATACTAGTTTAAATGTTCAAAATATCTAAGTTGGTTCCTTAGTGAGGTGGTAAAGTCTGTGCTGGTGTGTGTATATATATATATATCTGGTTTTATATTTCGATTAACATTGCAGAAATTGACTGAATTTTTGAAATTAAGTAAAATGGGATAAAATCTCAAACTCGTTCATTGTGTCTTTTCATTGTATCTAAGTTGGTTCCATGTTTTGTTGTGTGTCTTTTCATTGTGTTTCATGATAGTAAAATCTAAAACTGCATGAAAGAATTAAATTGATTGGATTTAGGATTGTTCATTGCCAAAAATTTAAGTTTACACTTGCAATTGGAGATTGTTTAGTTTTTTTTGGAGGTTCCTCCTGTTTTGTTGGTTGTTGTCCTAGTTGGAATTGTAGGTATAGAATACAGTTTAAAACTAGCTGGATTAGGTTGAGTGAACTTGTCCCAGTTAAGGTCTTATAAGATTTTTTGTGTCCGATGTGGGACTAAGCTCAATAATTTCAAATTATAGTATTTGAATTATGTGTAATACATTAAGGTAAAAGCAGTTTTTAAATATAGGACATGAAGGACTTCTATGCGAGGCCACACGACTTCTTGATATGGGTCTTCTTCCAAATTCGAATTTTGCAACTTGAGCAATTGGCTATAGACAGTATGTCCTATAAACTTTATTTTACCCTTCTAATTCCTATTTCTTTGTTGTGCAATCTTGTCTTTTCCCTGTATTAATTGTGTATCATTGTAGTTATACTAAAATCAGAAGTTCATTTTTGTATAAAATCTGGAAAGAAATGGATGAGAAGTAAAAGAAGACATTTCCATAAACCATAATGCCATCCAATAACTTACTACATATAAGTAGATTTATAGATGGGAAGAGTGTTGAACAACCACTGTTTTATTTTAAATTTTATTTTTGCCAGGCAAACGAGATTAATAATTTAAAAAGTAGCAGATGTAGGATGGAACATACCAACCAATTTTTAGAAATTATTCTTTTTATAAGAAATCATTAAATACAAAAGGTTGCAAAAAGCCCACTGGATTTTGGGTTTTAATTAGTACTATTTGAACTGTATGCCTTAGATATTGGTGGAAGTGGTTTTTTCTTATAGAAGTGCGGAAAATATTTCCATGTCCACTGTTCTATCCTTTTACCCTTGTTTCTACTTTGCTTCATGGTCACTTAGATCATACTATTAATAGAGATCTTTGAATTATCAAAAACAAATTCATCTGGTTGCATTAGCAATTATATCTTTATTGTCAATGCTTGATACCAAGTTGTCTTGTATGCTCCTTGACGTAGGAGTGCATAGAACCATAGATCTTTTTCTTCGAGATACACAAGGAAAATATCTATGGTTCTATGTATTGCCACGTTAGAAAGCGGACAAAGATTGTCAGGTTTTAGAGTGTCAGTTTATCATTAGTCTAAGTTCTAACATAGCAGTTTCGCTTCTAATCTCTTTCGCTTTGCACCTTTGGTCTGTGCAGTTTAGGTAACTTAAAGAGATTTTGTCAATCTGATGGTCTCTCGGAGTTGCCTGTTGAGACAGGAAGTCATACTGACAGGTGATACAGTTCTTAACATTTCCTTAACATTTTGGTAGACTGGTTACTCTAAGTGCCTAATTTCAGCCTTATATTTCTCAGATAATTCAGATCGTATCGAGTTCACATCTTGGACACTTTTTTACATGGATTGTTGTAGATGGTATCATGCTTAAGGTTCTTGTACGGGTTCCCAAAGTATTTTACCTCAACTCTAAAACTATGAACAAATGCAGTCCCTTACGATTGCTTGTTACCATTTCATAGAACTCAGGTTTTTTTTTTTCTTCTTCATTTTTTTTGTGTTTTAATAGGTGATAATTGATGAAGATCAATTTAGGATGGAGAGCAAGAAGCTTGTTGCTCACTTTGCGGATCCAGAAGTTGAGGTGAAATATACGTGTACTTTAATAATTGTGAAGGGAAATGGATATATTGTTATTTTCTATATGTTAATCCACATAATAATGTTTCTCATTCTTTAGCTTTACTGGATTTATTTTTCTAATCATAGAATAAAATCAAATGTTATTCTAGTTAGATAATCTTGTATTGATTTTAGCATGTCTGAGGGAGGGGAATATATGTGACATATTTTCCTTGGAGAATGCTAATGTGATTATGGCTACATATGAAATGTTGTTCTTTAGATTTTAGAAAATTTAATGAATTTAAGATGAGGGCATTTAAGTATTTTTCTTTTAGTCTATTTAGAAGACGGGGTCAAGGGGGCATGTCTTAAATATGAAGGTACAAAGGGTTTGGAAGCATGTAAAAAAATTCTGGGTTGAAAACAATAAAGAGGGCAGTTGGGTATTTTCCTTAGTCTATTTACAATGCTGGGGTCAAGGAGGGTATGTAAGTAATTTTAAAACATGGGTATTTCCAATATTTCAGCAAAATGTGAGGTTCATGTATAAAATCATATTTTTAAATAAAAAGGAAAATTTTTTTTTAGAAATATATCCTATAGCGACGGTCGGGGACCGTAGCTAAAGACTTAATTATTTTTTTTTTAAACATACGCTATAGCGACGGCCACTATTAGCCGTCACTATAGTAATCTATCAACTATAATACTGCCACATACACACATTTCATCATTTTAAACAACAACGATCCTAATAATATTAAGCCCGAATTTCACATTGGCTCAGCTATACCACCAGCTCAGATTTTCACACCAGCTCGGACAAGCTTTCCAAATCCCCAAATCAGGGATCTTCATTGAGTGGTTTAGGGACCATCCACCTAAGGACACGTTGGTCCCGATTTCTCACCAAACCAAATTAAACATTCTTTAATAGTATATGATTCCTTTCACCAATCAAATTAAGTTTTTATAATATCATTATGTTTATTTTTTATAACCTGGAGCATTGGCTGAAGAAGAACAAGGTCGGCATTGAAAAAAAGAAAGTGGGAAACTCAGCACGTTTGGCAAGAGGGAAACACAGTCGCAGATGCTCTAGCGAGAGTTTTGCAATTGCGACAAGATCATCCCATTGTTTTGTTGCTGAAAAATCAACTCCCTTTAATATCTGAAAAGTGTTTAAGGGGAGATAATTTAGATCTTCCTCTCATCCCGGCTGTAAACTTACTGGGAGCATCCCATTTGTAAATTCTGTTGTTATCAATATAATTTCCTTTGCTTGCTTAGGAAAAAAATGTTTATTTAAAAAAAAAAAATCTACAATTAATTATTTAAAAACCTTTAAGCAATAGAGAGATCAGGATATACGCTACCATCAATAGAATACATCATATGAGCTGTATCCATGAACCATTGCATTTTCACACATATGCTTTCATCATTTTATTCTTAATGTTCTAGAAAAGCGATCGATCACCTACCACAATCTTGGTCTGATGAGAATCCTTCGGTTGATGATCTTTTTTCCTTCCATACTGATGCATTACTATTGACTTTTAACAATAAAGAGTCCTTTTCATATTTTAGTAAGGGAACAGGTATTATAGGAAAATTTATATATAGTGATGGCCAAATTATTTCAATCAGTGTAGAGCATTATAACGACGGACCAAAAAGATACAGTCAGTGTCAAGTTCAGGTTGCAAATGAAGTCCCTCAATTACTTCATCAGAATTTCATCAAGTATTGGGGTGTGCCTAAAAGCATTGTCAATGCCAGAGATTCAAGATTCACAATAAAGTTATGGGACAAACTGTACAGATCACTTGGGTTTCAACTTGACTTTCCAACTAGTGGACATCTTCAATCATATTAGCAAATGGAGAGATTCAATTTCGTGTTGGAGTCTTGCCAATGCCAACCATATGAATTGGATGAATCTTTGTGATATCACGCAGTCAAATTTCAACCTTCAGAAGAGTGTTTTCTCTAACAAGAGACCTTTTGAAATTATCACAGGCCAACACTGTTTAACTCCTCACACTATTATTTTAGATTACAAGAGACAAAGTCCAAGGACGTACAGGTTTGCTAAGCTCTGATTATTGTATAAGTTACGCAGTATTCACCATGTTTTCCATGTAAGGGGTCTCAAGCCAAATCACACAGATCCAACAGATCATACGGGCAGCATTCCAATATGTACACCTTCTAATTCAGTTATTTAACCAGAGTGTGTTGTCGACAAAATTCTCAAAAACCTCAAGTCAACAATACTTCAAGCCAACAGCAAGAGCACGTGGAGTACTTTGTCAGACAGAAGATCATGCTAGAATGTGAAGTTACTTAGAAAAGTGTAGAGAACCTACTATCTTTCAAGTAGAAGATTAAAGAGTTTGTCAAGGTAATGCGACGAGGATATCTATAGAATAGATGGGGAAGACTGTGACGGTCATACATTCTGTCACCTAGAATTAGGTGTAAGTTCGCCCTAGAGTCACCTGGGAGTACTTATGTAACACTATGTAAGGCTCAATATGAAGTCATATCAGCCTCGTGTCAGGGCATATCTATTAGCTTAGTGGCATTTTAATAATAAGGGAGTATGATCGGCCTACATTTTTTATGTTTCATTCTGAAAATCTAAGAAAGACTTAGCGTACTCTTTGTAAGAAGGGTGTTTAGTGCTTCCTAATCCTTGACCTACACCCACGTTGACTCGAGCCCTTACGCCATGCTATGTGGAAGTTCCGCGTGCCATAGATCATCAGTTGCATTGTAACACACATTTATTCTTTTATAACATGTTACCCCGTGTAATCTATATTATATCAACAAAGTTGCCTCTAGCTTTGTCTCGTGTTGTCACGTTATCTTGTTTGCATGCCACGTTTGTGGTGTACTATCATTTTTATAGGCTTGCTTGTGGATTAACACCTCCTTGCACCGCACGACCTCGCTTTGAAATAATACAACCGTGACACAGGTACATCATTAATACGTGGACTACCTTTGCTTTTGTAAAATAACAAAAACTAAAACATGTCACCATCTCCCTTCATTATTTTGCTTTCGAAAAATCAAATCACATTGTCAGACATGTGAAACATGAGACATAAGTGTTGGATTTTTTTTCTTTCTTTTTTTTAAATCTCAATTCCCCTTGTTATAATAATGACTTCCTAGTGAAGGAGTGGTTATGTTGGAGAAAATCAGTACACGATGACAATTTGATTTGCCCAATGTAAAAAAGTTCAAAAATTGTATTTTTTAAATAAAAAAAAGATCTAAACCCTAAAATGGTTGTTTTCCATTTCGATTAAAAATTTTAAGGCTCTAATAGACCTATAAGAGCATTTAAAAAATTATTTCTTTTAAAAAAATCTGTCAAACCCACTAAATATAAATCCAATCTCCATCTTTAACCAACCAAATCATAACCTACTCTTATCCAACCATTAACCCATTTAAAAAATTATGTCCATCCCCATTAACCACTACCTTAGTCAGAACTATCAAAATTCAAGCTCAAGGTCCAAATCCATAAGTTTTTGAGCTTCAAAACCTATGGATCAAAATAAAAAACCCCCCAATCATCTTGTCACATGTCCTCACCACAAACAATCTCCCCAAAATCAATCTCATCATCACCATCACCATCCCTACACCATGTCACATACCATCATCTAATCCCATCACTTTCTCTAAAAAATCACTCCACAAGTTATCTTCATACTCCCTAATACCTCATTTCCTTAATCAAGTCACCTAACTCACTTAAAGCAAACATATGCTCATGTGTTTGCCCCATGTCCTCACCACAACCTACTTCCCAAAATATCATCATCCACCTCTGTCGACAATAAATTTCAACGGATCTACCTCGAGATCCGTGAAAGATAATCGCAAATGATTTTATTGATTTTTTGATGAAAAGTAGATGCAGATCTCAGTGTTTCCTCTGATTAACAGTCAAATACAAAATAGTGATGACGTATGTAGCTTTTCTTCTCTCCGTGCTTCGCGCTTTATCGACTGAGAAGGTTGCTTGAACGGTGGCTTTGCTTTCTGCTTGATCTTCTGTAGAGGCTTCTGTAGATCTTCTTCTCTCCGGGCTTTGCGCTTTATCGGCTAAGAAGGTTGCTTGGATTCTGGAGAAGGGCTTTATGCTTGATCTTTTCTTTAGTCGGAGTCCGGATCTCTGAAGAACCTTGCTTTTGTCTCTGGAGGAGGGCTTGAGAGCTTCTTCTTCTCTAGAGGGAGAGCTTCTGTCTTCTGAGAGAAAGTGATCCAAATCCCCTCTCCATGAGAGAGGCTATTGTATTTATAGACTTAAAAGTAATTTAGCTTTCCAATTATACCCCCGACTTAAAGAAGTTTAATTGATTTATTTAAAAGGCTAAATTTGTCCAAATCCAATTTTAAGGATTCTATGGATCATTATTGGGCCAAAACTCATTTGTTTGGGTATAAGGCCCAATATTTAATATGGATCACTTGATTTTGTTTAGGTCATGGACTTTATCTGCAAAAGTCCAAAACCCAAGCTTGTAGGAGGCATGTTCCCAATTAATAGACTCAATTTGGATAGGAGGCCCATTAATAAATTTAGGAATTTTTATTTATAAAATTTGTAAAGGCCTCCTCAAAATTTTGGTGCCTACAAATGCCCCCTCAAGGATGCACCATCAAATGCGAGGCTGAGGATGAGGTATCCTTGATTATGTCGACTGACACGTAAAAGCTTCGAGTTTAGAAGGATTTGCCACGTGTCTTTGGAACCTTGTAGTAGGACATCTTTTATTAAAGGATAAGTGATGTTTGAGAACAATGCAACCTACGTGAAAATGTATAGCCCCAATATACTTACCTTCTATGAGATTAACTGCATGTGTTTGGTACATCCATATTCTAGAAGGTAACATCCATACTTTATCAAAAGCACTTAGAAATAGTTGTTGGGCTGTTTGGCTTTGAATCCTTCTTAGTTTCGTCATTGAAAGATTTAGGATGAGTATGTACTGTGACGATCTTGTTGATGAAAATCGAACTACAATTGATCGTGCCGCACGATAATCATTGATCATGATATTTCTCATTTATACTCCATTTGATGCAATGTGGCCCAGGTATTGGCTTTCAAAATCCACAAATTCAAGACTACATTTTTCTTTCTTCTTTCCTCATGGGCTATACCATAATAGAAAAGTTAATTTCAATCAACGATTTCTTTGAGCCTATTACATACACCACAACTAATACAAGCAAACTTATTTGCGTTAGTCGTATTGGATGTCAGGTGAATGCATCGAATTTTTTTTTTTATCTTTGTAAGGTGGACTTAGTCTTAAGAAAAACACAGAAGGCCCAACTTACAAATGACTTTGAGTTAGCCCATAATTAGTAGGTACCATAGGCAAGAAACTGTATCAACCTCAAATGCAATTTTCTTAAACTTTTATTTTCTTGTTGAGTTGGAACAAGACTTGGAAGCAATTAAGTCCCATTAGAATTTGGTGTATCCAGTGTGCATGGGATCAATGCCACTTCTCAACAACTTTATTTTAACAGAACTTGAATACTGCCTCTTCAGCCAATCGTGTTTGGATCATGTATAGGAACATTACCGCACTAACCTGGCCCAATGGGCTGTTTTTTTTTTTTTTTTTTTTAAGGCTCATAGCTCTATGCTTTGTTGTTATTAGGCCCAATAGCCATGGATCAGGCCTTAAAACAATTATACTAGTCTTGGGCTTGGACGTAGTAATGGACTAGGTTGGGCTTCAGCATAATTTGCATCTTACTAAGTTAGTAAGCTTAGCTTACTATCATTTTTTTTGTTGGTTTTTTTTTTTATCGATTTTGCTGTTTTGTGTAAACCCTCTGAGGCTTAGGAATTAAAAAACCGGGGTGCCGATAGAACTTGTATCCAAACTAAAACCCCCAATTCTCCTTCTCTTTGCTCTCTTCGTTCCAGATTTTAGCAATGGGAGATTTCAGCCATGGAACTTTGTAGATTCCAAATCGATCAAACTCGGATCTCAACGACTCTTCAATATCTTGCTTTCCCCTCCTTTTTTTACGTCTTTGCACCCACAACCGTGTTGAGGAAGGATTCTTGCATCCACAACCCGATCAAACCAGTTTGGTGAAGTTCTTGGAGTGCTGATTTTTTGAAGGGATTTGCAGCGACAAGTCGACTTCTTGAGCGCTACGTGCCTGTAGGTAATCCCTTCTCCTTCTCCTTCTTCTTCTTTAATTTTCTTTATTTTCTTTTGCCCAAAACAGGGGCTGCGACCTCTCCCCACAAACGACTCATATGGGTTCGTTTGAATCCGATCCGAAATGGGTGAAACGTCCGTGGATCATAAGTTGAGGACGACGTTCCATTTATGAAGAAGGATCGAAACTCTTTTTTTTTATATATATAATAAATCTCAAAATAGGGGCGATGATCTCCTCTTTTTTTTTGTTGAATGGAATGGTCCATTGAGGAGATCATAGAGGAGATCACATCTTGCTCTCGTGGAAGTAGGAATTCTATAGGTTAATCATAGAGTCAATTAAGACTAATGCGATCTTGAAACGAGACACCTTCAAATCTCCAACATTCAGTATTTTTTTAAACAGAGGCTCGAGATATCGCACTTGACATCTAAAAAAATATATATATACATATATCTTCCTTCTTCCTCTAGCTTTAGAGGTTCAACTTAGATGCAATCCGAGCGAAATCGGCAGCAACACATTGGTTCTTGAAGTGATACATGCATACAGGTAACACCCTCATGAAGTTTTCCATCATTGCAGTAGAAATGTGCAATTGCAAATGAGACTTGGAGCAAACAATTTCATCCTGTAAGGAATTTTCCAATCCAACTCCTGCCTCATTAACTTGGGGGGACGTGACAGGCACCAAATCTTGTACATCAGCCAGAACAGGTGGAGGGATGGCTGTCTGATAAGATCTGTTTGAATAGGAGGCTCTACTGTATCCAAGGAAATCAGTGAACAAGGTTCCTCGGCACGGCTGACTATCAACTTTCAATGAAAGGACTGATTCAAGATTAGATCTCTCAATCTCTGAACTACTGTCCTGAATCATAACTCCATCCTGCAAAGGCTGCTGCAAGCTTGGGATCTCAATTGGAGTTAAGTCTAAATTGCTTGGATATTGGACCACTACATTACTTATAGGTGGCTGCCACTGCCCACGAAGCCCATTCGGACCTAAAATGGAATGCTTTGATAGAGTCTCCTCCTTTGGACATGGGATACTTAGCGAGCGCCCCATATGTCCCGAGAGCAATCATCATCGAAGATCAATGACGTCAAACTTCAGATTCGGGTTCATATAAACATCTGTGCAATGTTCATAAATGGGCCCACCATTTGGTGGCTGATCATGTGAATGGAAACCACGCTGCTAGCAATGTCTCATGGTCGACATGCCACCTGGAGTTGTCAGTCGGAAAATGCCATGGGTTCTTGAACTATCTTTCGGGGCCATAACAATGGCAATGGCTTCAGGCAACATGATCTGATATGAGTAATGAGTGTGAACATCGACTGATGACATAAAACAAGACTGAGAAGGATGCGTATGAATCCAACCAAGGGGAAAAAGGGATCGTTTATCCTGGACATCAAATATTTCCTCTTCATGTGTTGTCTGACACGTATCTGAAGTTGATTCCTGTTTCGGTATGATGAGAGCCGTCACAAAAAAACTTCTGTTTTTAAGTAAACCCGTAGAAGAACCATGCGACGAACTATTTGTCCAGTTAGTTGGCTAACCTCTAAAGCAACTGTTTATCAGTAATGCTTCGGAGTGGATGACATCAACTGGCTGACAAACGTCGACTGGCTTGTAGAATTACAGGACACAAGATTTATGCACGTAGAAGATCCATGCGACGAACTATTTGTCCAGCTAGTTGACTAACCTCTAAAGCAACTGTTTATCAGTAATGCTTAGGAGTGGATGACGTCAACTGGCTGACAAACGTCAACTGGTTAAAAGAATCATGATACGCAAGTTTTATGCACGTAGAAGATCCATGCGACGAACTATTTGTCCAACTAGTTGGCTAACCTCTAAAGCAACTATTTATCAGTAATGCTTAGGAGTGGATGATGTCAATTGGCTGACAAACGTCAACTGGTTAAAAGAATCACGATACGCAAGTTTTATACACGTAGAAGATCCATGCGACGAACTATTTGTCCAGCTAGTTGGCTAATCTCTAAAGCAACTGTTTATCAGTAACGCTTAGGAGTGGATGACGTCAATTGGTTAAAAGAATCGCGGTACGCAAGCTTTATGCACGTAGAAGATCCATGCGACAAACTATTTGTCCAGCTAGTTGGCTAACCTCTAAAGCAACTATTTATCAGTAATGCTTAGGAGTGGATGATGTCAATTAGCTGACAAACGTCAACTGGCTAGCAGCATCACAACGTCAATTGGTTGACAAACGTCAGCTGGTTAGAAAAAAACCATGCGACGAATCATTTGTCCAACTAGTTGGTCAATCTTTAAAGCAGTTGTTCATCAGTAATGTTTAAGAGTACACAACGTCAACTGTTTTTAAGTAAACCCGTAGAAGAACCATGCGACGAACTATTTGTCCAGCTAGTTGGCTAACCTCTAAAGCAACTGTTTATCAGTAATGCTTAGGAGTGGATGACGTCAACTGGCTGACAAACGTCAACTGGCTTGCAGAATTACGGGACACAAGATTTATGCACGTAGAAAATCCATGCGACGAACTATTTGTCCAGCTAGTTGACTAACCTCTAAAGCAACTGTTTATCAGTAATGCTTAGGAGTGGATGATGTCAATTAGCTGACAAACGTCAACTGGCTAGCAGCATCACAACGTCAATTGGTTGACAAACGTCAACTGGTTAGAAAAAACCATGCGACGAATCATTTGTCCAACCGGTTGGTCAATCTTTAAAGCAGTTGCTCATCAGTAATGCTTAAGAGTACACAACGTCAACTGACTAGCGGCATCATAACGTTAATTGGCTGACAAACGTCAACTGGTTAAAAAACCATGCGATGAATCATTTGTCCAGCCGGTTGGCCAATCTTTAAAGCAGTTATTCATCAGTAATGCTTAAGATTACACAACATCGACTGGCTACCAGCATCATAACGTCAATTGACTGACAAACGTTAACTGGTTAGAAAACTATGCGACGAATCATTTTTCCAGCCGGTTGGCCAATCTTTAAAACCAAGCATTATTGAGTATGATTTATTTTTAGATTGATGTGGTTGAACCTGAAGTAATTTTACAAGATGCCTACGTACCCAAAATGGGATCAAACCATAACGTAGTTCAGATGGATAATGCTCTAAGTTTTGCCTAGATCGCCCTCTCGGGTTTTCAATCTAGCGAGTTCAACATTTTTTTTTTTTGGACCATCCACAGTTTTAACTCATGCGGGTTAGGAGTATCATGTAATTTAAACTCGTACGATAATGAACATTGCTAAACAGTTTAGGCTCGTGCCGAGGAGCATTGTCAAACAGTTTAGGCTCGTGCCGAGGAGCATTGTCAAACAGTTTAGGCTCGTGCTGGGGAGCAATATCAAACAGTTTAGGCTCGTGCTGAGGAGCAATGTCAAACAGTTTAGGCTCGTATTGAAGAGCATTGTCAAACAGTTTAGGCTCGTGCTGGGGAGCATTGTCAAACAGTTTAGGCCGTGCTAGGGAGCATTGTCAAACAGTTTAGGCTCGTGCTGGGGAGCGTTGTCAAACAGTTTAGGCTCGTGCTGGAGAGCGAGATTCTTTCAAGCATAGTATCGTTTGAGAAATTTCCCGTTGATTGGACCAAGACGTAATCCTTCTGGTGTTACAAGAAGATATGCACCATTAGTGTATACTTCTTTCACTACATGAGGCCCATCCCATTTCGGATCAAACTTCTTTCCAGAACGGTGTGAGAGGATGATTGGTCGTTGTACAGCGAGGACTAAATCGCCAACTTGAAAAGAACGTGGTCGAACTTTCTTATTGAATGCACGTGACAGACGGGCTTGGTAACATTCTAGCCGTTGTTGTGCTTCCAATCTTTTTTCGTCCAATGCTTCAAGTTCAGCCAGACGTAACTTAGCATTATCATCGCAGGTCAAACCTTCTTGAATCGCAATCCTTAATGAAGGTATTTGTCGTTCCAGTGGGAGAACAGCTTCAACTCCATAAACCAATGAGTAAGGTGTGGCTTGTGTGGAGGTACGGTATGAGGTTCTGTATGCCATAGTGCTTCTCCAATTCGTTCATGCCAATCTTTTTTAGATTTTGAGACAACTTTCTCAAGAAGCTTGCAGAGAGTTTTGTTGAAGGTTTCGGCGAGTCCATTGGCTGCAGCATTGTACATTGTAGAACATCTCTGCTTAATGTTAAACTTTATGCAGAATTGATCCATCAGCGTATTGCTAAAAGATTTCCCATTATCTGTCATGATATATCGTGGAATGCCGTAACGGAAGACGATATTACTTTTGATGAAATCGGCTACCGTTTCTTTTTTGACCTCTCGAAGGGAACTGCTTCAGCCCACTTAGAAAAGTAATCTGTTGCGGTGAGGATATAGAGATGTTGCCTTGAAGATTTTGGGAGTGGTCCAACGACATCAAGTCCCCACCCGTCAAAGGGCCAAGATGCGATTGTAGGATGCAATGGCTCCGGTGGTTGACGAATGTAATCTCCATAAAATTGCAAGCTTTACACCTCTTTGCATGGTTTAGAGAATCTTTCACCATAGTAGGCCAGTAAAATCCCATCCTCTTCAGAATGTGATGGAGTTTCGGCCCTGACTGATGTGAACCACACACTCCAGAGTGTGCTTCTTCTAAAGCATCTCAGATTTCATCATCTCCGAGACATCTCATTAAGATATCGTCGAGAGAGCGACGATATAACTTATCGTTGAAATATAGAAATCGAGGTGCCATACGACGTATTTCGATTTTATGTTTTAGGTCGTCTGGCAGCTTCCCATGCTGTAGATAGTCGATAAGTGGCTGTCTCCAATCTTTGATTTCGACTATTTCGACAATGTTTGCTTCGTGCGATTCGCAATCTACCTCTATCAAAGGAGGTAATACCCACCGATGGCATATAGGGATACTCATTGTCTCTCCTTCAGGCATTGCCAAACTTGCAGCAAGACTAGCTAAAGCGTCAGCCTGTTTGTTTTCAGCTCTTGGTATATGCCTAATGATGACGTCTTCGAATTGTCTTACTAGTTGTACAACATAGCAGTGATAAGGCACTAACTCATGCTTTCGAACGTCATACTCTGTTGAGAGTTGGTTAATGACAAGTTGTGAGTCCCCATACACGTAGAGTTGGTGTAACTTCATCTCTAGCCCGAGTTCTAAACCAATGATCAGAGATTGGTATTCTGCAACATTGTTTGAACATAATTTTGTTAAGGCAAACGAGAATGGCAATACTTCATTTTGTGGGGTGATAAAAATTACACCTGCCCCCGCTCCATCTCTTCTAGCTGCGCCATCAAAGAACATTCTCCAAGCTGGAAGCACATCAATAGAGAATACTTCTTCGTCGGGCAAGTCGTGAGACAATTCCCATTCAGCCGGAATAGGATGATCAGCAAGAAAATCGGCTAACGCCTGTCCTTTTACAGCCTTTTGAGGGATGTAAATAATTTCAAATTCTGATAAGAGAAGGGCCCATTTAGCTAGTCTTCCCGACAAGACTGGCCTTGTCATGATGTACTTGAGTGGATCAGCTCGCGCAGTGAGTCGGATTGTGTGCGACAACATGTAGTGCCGGAGTTTCTTTGTGGAAAAGATGAGCGCTAAATATGTCTTCTCGATGGGTGAATAATTTACTTTTGCTCCAACAAGAGTTCGACTCAAGTAGTAGAGTGCACCTTCTTTTCCTTCATCATTTTCTTGAGCCAACAATGCTCCTAGTGACATTTCTTATGCACTAATATAGAGAATCAGTGGTCTTTCAGGAATTGGTGCAGAAAGAACAGGAGGCTTGAGAAGATACTCCTTGATGCTTTTCAGAGCATTCTCACAAGCTTCATCCCATTCAAATGATGTATCTTTCTTCATCAATCGACTGAAAGGATGACAACGCCCAGCTAAGTTTGAGATGAACCTACGAATGTAGGCAAGTCGACCTTGTAAACTTTTGAGTTCATGAATGTTCTTTGGTGCCGGCATTTTTTGAATGGCTTCAATTTTATTTCGGTCGATTTCAATACCGCGATGCCGAACCACGAATCCCAAAATTTGCCCGAGGTAACTCCAAAAGCACATTTTAATGGATTCATCTTGAGCTGATACCGTCGCAATCTGTCGAAGGTATCACGTAGATGTTGTAAGTGATCTTCCCTTTTTTTGGACTTTACCACTAGGTCGTCAACATAACATTCGACTCTATCATGTAGCATGTCATCAAAGATCTTTTGCATAGCTCGCTGGTAAGTGGCACCAGCATTTTTAAGTCCAAAAGGCATAACTTTGTAACAATATATACCTTTTGGGGTACGAAAGGCTGTAAGCTCCTCGTCTTTTGGCGACATTCGAATTTGATTGTAACCAGAAGATCCATCCATGAAAGATAAGGCTTCATGTCCTGTAGTCGCATCAACCATAAGTTCTATGATTGGGAGTGGAAAATCGTCTTTCGGACATGCATTATTCAAGTCGCGAAAATCGACACATACTCGAATTTGTCCATTCTTCTTTCTTACTGGAACTATGTTGGAAATCCAGGTTGGATACTTTACTTCTCGGATGAAGCTAGCTTCTATCAACTTGTTGACCTCTATCTCAATCTGTGGTATCAACTCTGGTCGAAAACGTCGTTGTGCCTGTTTTATTGGGCGAACTCCGTGTTTAACTACGAGCTGATGAACAGCGATCTTCGGGTCAAGTCCTGGCATTTCTTTGTAAGTCCAAGCAAATACATCTATGTATTCTTGTAGCAACTTGAGGTACTCGGATTCTTCATGCTGGTTTAGAAGAGTGCTGACGAACGTGGGTCGCGGCTCTTCAATTGTCCCAAGATTTATTTCTTTCAAGTCGTCTACAGTGGTTTGTCCGCCTTCTTCAAAAACTGGTGGAGCATCTTCGAGTTCTTCATCTGACGACGTAGAATCTTCTTCAGGGAATTCCTCAATGGTAATATGATTTACCGAAATGACATCTTTGGAATTGTCAATTTCAACAGTTGAAGCTCTGTTGTTCTTGTTTGGTTTGTGAGGATGATAGTGCGTCGCTTCACAACCAATGCATCTGATATCGAGACCTCTAAAGTCGTTTGTCGTTTCATGCGAGATGGAATAGTGCTATGCAAGCCACTACTATCTTTATGCTCCACATGTTTATTCATTGGCTTAGGTCGACGTCGCGATTCTTTTCGTATTTTTACTCTAACCTTCTGACCAAGTCTAGATAGAGCAGACGCACGAGATTTATGAATTTGTACATCATGACGATCATCTAAAGCACCCAATCGATCAAATACCGACGTGGTCGAGATGTGGTCACCAATTCGATCAAAGACCGATGTCCGTGGAACTGGTGTTTTTACAGACTCATCAATGATTTCTACTGTAGACTGATCAAATTCATGGTTTAACTTCAACACAAGTCAAACTCGTTCGAGTTGGAGAAAAGGTTTCATTCACACGAGCGAGGCTTGGGTATACGTTGGTAGTAGTTCACCCAGTCGTACGGGTTCACCTTTTCCGTAACCAGCAATTTCGAATAACTTTGAAGTTTTTGGACCGAACCAACTTTTGGACTCTACTTTTGCGAGGTTGTCTTTTTGGTTCTTCGCAATTGACGTAGTTGGGACAACGTTTTTCACGGGTGTCTTACTTTGTAAGATCTTTGGAGAGGTGTTACCGGGAATGTTAACTCTTCTTTCAACGTCTCCAATTTGATTTTAGAGACAAGAAGTTTAGTCTTTGAAGAAATCTCTTTGAAAGGTGATTGTCCCGGCTTCCGTCTCGATTGTGGCACGTAGCGAAGCATTGGGGTTGGTAATACAACTGTGGATGTCGCGTCCACCATTGATTGACCAACTTTCATTTGTCGAGTTTCTGGTTCTTGCTTCTTACTTCGTTCTTTTTGAAGCGGAGGACCGGGAGAAATCTTATCGGCGTCATTCATAGCATGCTTTCCTTTGTCAGGTTTTTGCTTACTCGAAGGAGGTACCGAAACTGGAAGTGCTTCTTGAATGACGTCCCCTCCAAAATAAAATTTCGCATCTGCAAAATACGTTTCTGCCTTATCAAACGGTTGATCTTCGGCTATTACACGTTTCTGTACACCATCTTGGTAATATTTGAAGCATTGATGTAACGTGGATGGTACTACTCCAGTTTCATGCAGCCACGGTCGGCCGAGAAGCAAGTGATATGAAGTTTTACAATCAATCACATGAAAGAGTGTTGTTGACTCCAAATCTGCAATAGAGAGCTTGACTCTTATCATGCCGATCGCTCTTTGACCTCCCAAGTTGAAGCCCTAAATCATCAACTTACTACGAGCAAGTTGATTCGATGAGATGCCAACTTGTTTCATAGTACGAATTGGCATGATGTTGACCGCAGAACCACAATCCAGGAGGATTCTTTGAATTTTAGTTTCCCTCACATAACCTGTAACATAAAGCGGCCTATTGTGAGGTCGAGACCCCAATTGGAGATCCTCGTCAGTAAAGGTGATTGTGGCCATGCACAGACCATCTTCTAGTAGATCTAAGTTGGGTTAAACTTCTTGCTTTGATTAAGTTGAGCTTTGCTTTGAAGTAAGCTGAACTTTTTGAAATTCACTGGACAAATCCCAGTCGACCTACGAATCTTCTGTTTTCGAGGTGTTATTGTCTTTCTCCAGTTTCTGGTCTCCATCACAGGAAGATCCAGGATGTTCTTCTGATCTACTATCGATTTCATCTTCAAGCACCTCCGCTTCCACTTGGTGACATGAAACCGTGCAGGCTTCCTTCAAGAGCTTCCTTGGTAAGAATTCTAAAAGAGTAACCGGCACACGGGGAGGTTGTTGAAAGATGTCTTCAGGGTCTGTGGGCAGAACTCGGAAAGCCTTCTTCTTTGTTGCTCTCTTTCGTTTCTTTGACCCTGTACTTGGTTTTGACTTTCTTCTCTTTCTCTTTGGCTTCAAAATAGAAGGAGTCGACACATATGTAGGACGTCTTTTTCGACGAGTGACAACTGTCCACCCTTCGTCATCAACTAAAGCAGACTCTGAGATGTCTGACTTTGATTTTAAAGCCGAATGAGATTGTGGTCCTTCTTGGAGTGAAGTGGGAAAGGTGATGATTTTTCTTTGATGTGACCTTGCCCCCAACGTGGGATAGGCCTTTTCAACATCAAAATGTACGGACATGAGTTGTGATGGTTTAGGTAAAATTTTGGTGATCTGAGGAGATGGAATCTTCGTAGCATACTGACTTGTCAAGAGTATTGGATCAAAAGATCCAAAAGTAACAGAGGTCACGTTGGAAGTAGCAACATTTTCGACACAGTCAAGTTCAATTTTCCCTTGACGTGCCAAATCCATAATCTTCTCCTTGAAGACAAAGCATTTTTCAATCGGATGACTGATCACCCTGTGATAACGACAATACTTCGGATCATTGTCACGACCTGCTTCCTCGGGTCGTTTGGGCACTGGAAGTTCAATGAGCTTTAATTTCAGCAACTCTTCGAACATGCCCAAGACATCAGCATCAGGAAAAGGGTACTCTTTTGCTTCAAGCTCTTTGAGAGTCATCCAAGCTTTTCCTTTTTCTTGTGTTGAATCAGCTCGCGGCTGATCTTCTCTTCTCTTACCTGTGATCTTGACAGGTTTGCTGGTGGTAGTAGACAAGACTTCTTTAGTTTTGAAGGACTTGCCATCCTTCTTTTCTTGCCTTCGAGGCTCGCTTGGTCGTGGAGTCTGATGCACAGCTATACTCTGCTCCATGTCGTGGGCTCGAGTAGCCAGTTCTTCGAAAGTGTGTGGCTTGATTCCTTTCAAAATGTAGAGGAGTTGCCAGTGCATCCCTTGAACACACATCTCAATAGCAGAAGATTGAGAGAATCGATCCATGCAGTTGAGGGAAAGATTTCTCCATCGCTCTATGTATTCAATGACTGGTTCATCCTTCCTTTGTTTGACGGCAGCGAGCTCCACCATACTTACTGTTCTTCTAGTGCTGTAGAAGCGGCCGAGAAACACTCTTTCAAGTTGATCCCAACTATCTATTGAATTGGGTTCCAAGTCAGTGTACCAATCGAACGCATTGCCGCGGAGGGAGCGAACGAATTGTTTCACCATGAAGTCACCGAATGTACCGGCGTTATTGCAAGTTTCGATGAAGTGGGCAATATGCTGCTTTGGATTGCCTTTTCCTTCGAACTGTTGAAATTTTGGTGGTTGATATCCTGTCGGAAGACGCATTTGTTCGATGCGTTGAGTGTAAGGTTTGGAGTAAACCAATGAGGATTGTGGCATGCCCCCATACTGAGCACGAATGGTGTCAGTAATCATTGCTTGCAGTTGTTGAACGGAAAGCGAGGCAACAGATCCTTGTGGTGGATCTCGAGTAGCTTTTCGTGAACCAGAATAGTCTGCTCGTTGTTCCTCTTCGTGTGGAGGCATGTATGCTTCGGGGGTGAATCCTGGAGGATGCGAAGGTCCAGCACTCGATTCATTCTCCTTGTCTTTATGCTCCAAACGACTAACAAGGGTTGCAATCTGGATGTCTTTGTCTTCCATTGCCTTTGTTAGTTTGTTGATGGTGTCTGCCATCTGGGCAACTTGTTCCTCCATTGTTAACGCTCCAGCTGTCATCACTGCTCTGATAGAGGTGTGAGTTTGCGACGGAGAAGTGATCGATAGAGATCTAGACGATCCCTCGCTTGACTTCGAATCAAATCCAGAATCTGACGAGTCATCTTCTACCACGTCCGCCCACGATTCTTTCGTGGTAAGTGCCGTTTTTGTGGCACGTTTCTTAGAGTGATGCTGGAGAGGCTCCACTAGCTTGATTCCACCAGTCTTTGTCATTGTTCGTGTCACATGATGATCGCGACTAGTAACCTGATCAGATTCAAGATTGGAAGAAAGGATTTTCTTACCTTTCTCAGTAACGGCAGATGCGATAGCGTTGACGTTGCGAGATGCCATCGATGCTTTGGGTGATGTTCTTGCAGTTGACTGAAAGATGAGAAGTTGAGATGGTCCCACCGGGCGTGCCAGAAATTTGTCGACAATAAATTTCAACGGATCTACCTCGAGATTCGTGAAATATGATCGCAAATGATTTTATTGATTTTTTGATGAAAAGTAGATACAGATCTCAGTGTTTCCTCTGATTAACAGTCAAATACAAAATAGTGATGGCGTATGTAGCTTTTCTTCTCTCCGCGCTTCGCGCTTTATCGACTGAGAAGGTTGCTTGAACGGTGGCTTTGCTTTCTGCTTGATCTTCTGTAGAGGCTTATGTAGATCTTCTTCTCTCCGGGCTTCGCGCTTTATCGGCTAAGAAGGTTGCTTGGATTCCGGAAAAGGGCTTTATGCTTGATCTTCTCTTTAGTCGGAGTCCGGATCTCTGAAGAACCTTGCTTTTGTCTCTGGAGGAGGGCTTGAGAGCTTCTTCTTCTCTAGAGGGAGAGCTTCTGTCTTTTGAGAGAAAGTGATCCAGATCCCCTTTCCATGAGAGAGGCTATTGTATTTATAGACTTAAAAGTAATTTAGCTTTCCAATTATACCCCCGACTTAAAGAAGTTTAATTGATTTATTTAAAATGTTAAATTTGTCCAAATCCAATTTTAAGGATTCTATGGATCATTATTGGGCCAAAACTCATTTGTTTGGGTATAAGGCCCAATATTTAATATGGATCACTTGATTTTGTTTAGGTCATGGACTTTATCTGCAAAAGTCCAAAACCCAAGCTTGAAGGAGGCATGTTCCCAATTAATAGACTCAATTTGGATAGGAGGCCCATTAATAAATTTAGGAATTTTTATTTATAAAATTTGTAAAAGCCTCCTCAAAATTTTGGTGCTTACAACCTCATTTTATTAATCAAATTTACTCAATACCCATACTCCACCTAAAAATGAATTATCCAACAAACCCATTAGGATCATAGCCATGGGTATGAGTCAAAGACAACCTACTTAATCAATTTCCCGAAACTACCCACTAAACTACAAAATTCAAAGCCTCCCATGCTTAAAACCCATATCATTTCCCTTCAACTTTAATTTTTTCCCATCTTACTCTGAAAAGTGATCTAAAAAACCTATAAAAATCCATTCATTTCCTCACAAAAATCTATGCTTGAACCTTCTACCCCTAGATTGATGTGAGTTGTGTAATAAACCTACTAATATATTGAATTATTTGTAAGAAACCTCATATTTATGCTTTTATTTTAGGTATTTTTATCTTAAAAATTACTCTTGCTATAGTCATATCTACTTCGATACCCCTTGGGCTTATGATAAAGCTTAATAACTACTCTAAAGTGGCCCCAAATATATACCTAGTAGGATTGGTCTCAAATTGAATTTCTTCAAACCGTCGAAGAATTTGCATAAATTGACGAGGTGATCTTCATCCAAATGAGACTTAGTGATTATATCATCAATTTAGATCTCCATCTCTTTATGAATCAGGCCATAAAAGAGAACAATCATGGCTCACAGATAAGTTGTCCAACATTTTTTAGACTGAATGACATAACTGTGTAATGAAATGTGTCCAAAGGTGTCTTGAATACGATCTTTTCTTAATCTTTCTCTACCATTTTGATCTGATTACAATCAGAGAAATCATTCATAAATGAGAATATGTCATGTCCTACTATTATCGATGAGCGTATCAATATGCAAAAGTGAGAAATCATCCTTAAGACTAACTTTATTCAAATCTCTGTAAGTGAGAAAAAAAATGCTTATTTTTCGATTATCTCTCCCCCAAAATAAAATTACAATGATATTTATAAAAAAAGAAAGAATAAACAAAATCTAGTTCTATTTTAATTGCATATTTACTATAAATAGTAAATATTATTTATAATAAATTTAAAAATAATAATGTTTTATTTACTTTTTCATTAGATTAAGAATTTTAAGTATGTCAAAACTCTCTTTTGTCAAAATTTCAGAACCACCAACAAATTAAAATTATTCGTGATCAAAAGTTTTATAAAAAAAAAAAATCTAACTTTAACTCTTATTTTAGAGAGGTAATGTTGAAATATTTTCGTAAATTACTCTCATTCCAATCTTTTGAATCTTCTTTTCAATATTTTTAAAATCGTCCAATTTTAAGTGCGTATGACAAAATTCTGCCCAAATTAATATATGTTATGTAATAAGATGCTATTGAAACAGCGGCGTACGTTATTTGTCGCGGATCGGGGTTGGTTGCATTATTTGAAGGTGCATATCAATTACTACCAACAACACCAACATTATTGGGGTCATAAATGCTTTTCATCAGTATTTCACTTTCATGTCAGAATATCGCCCCCACAATATTTATTTCATCACGATTCTTCGTAAAAAGGTACAAAAAGTAGAATATGTGGAGTGAATTAGTGCCAGGTACACCAATATAAATATGTGGACAGCCTTAGCTTTTGTTAAAAACGACAAAAACTAAAATAACATGCGACCATTTCCCTTCGTTATTTTGATTTCGAAAATAAAATCACATTGTCAGACATGTGAAACAAGAGACAAGAGACCTAATTGTTGGATTTTTTAAAAAAAAATCTAAATTCCTCTTGTTATAACTAATGACTTCCCATCCAACATGATACGTTACATGATTGGTGAGGGAGTGGCTGTCGCGGAGAAAATCCGTACACGGTGACAATGTGAACGGAGGATCAAAGTTATTTTAAATTTAATATTTTATAAAGTAATGTGGGAATGATTTCTTGCGACACTATGTTCAACACTGAGTTGACGTAATGATATGTACTTAATCATAGATGCTTTTCACTTGTACCTTGAGCAATCACATTTATGATTCTTTCAAACATCTCTTCGTTCGCTTAATATCTTTGGTAGTCACTTTATTTTGAATAATATGTGGTTTAGAATTTGGTTTAATTTGAATCCAATAAATAATGAGAGTCCATAGGTTGAGTGTTCAATATCCAGTATGTGCAATATTTCCTTGGGACCACCTGCGAGGGCACTCCCTCACTTACCTGGTGCATGTGATGTGCAAGTGTTACAAGTGCTTGGGAGAGGGACCCATATGCCTTGGCTTCGGCCCTGGGTCATCGTCCCCCCTTAATCAGACGTAAATCCAGACACCCCATCATCGAGGAAAAAAAAAAATCTCTCTATACATTTCACTTGTTAGGCTTAAGTTATAAAATCATTTTAATTAAAAATTGGATCACTCATGAAAATCATTCGTACGAAAACACATAATTCAAACTGATAAAATAGGAAATCCAATGGTCTGAACAAATTATCGTTAGATACTTGAGATGAATCCAAGCCATTGGATTTCGTGTTTTAAGGATTGGGATTGGCTGTTTGTGTGAGTTATTTTTCATTATTGAAATAGGGATTATAAAGGGAAGCTGTGAAGATACTTTTTGAAATTATTCTTCTCATTATAATTTATAATAGTAAAAACAAAGACTTAATAAGAGTTCAAATAAGAGAAATGCTAATCTTACTATCTTAATAAGACTTCAAATTTTACTCAATGTCGTTGAGCTCACCTTTTGACATAAATAAAACATGATTCCATGCTGCAAGGATGTAGATGACATACTTCTAAGAACTTTGAAAAAACATATTTAAAAAAATATATTTTCACAGTTAAATTTTAATTTTAAATTTGGAATTCCATGGACATTCAATAGCCATCCATTTCAAAACCTTGGATCAAATTCAAAAGAAATTATTTAAATTTTTTTTATTATTTGGATTTGGGTTTTTTCATGAAATCTATATGGCTCTAGCATTGAATTTCAAATGAAGTGATCCATTTGAACTCAAGTGACCCGTAGTAAGATTTGAAATCATATTTAGTGTGGTAAATGTTTTGAGTTGTGCTGGGGTGACAAAGGATTTATTGTGATTCTCACAACTCTGACGTGGACATAGATACATAATAGTAGATGGTTTGTACTCATATCGCGAGGAAATAAATCTATGGTTATGTGCACATCTCACGTCAGATTTGTGAGAATCATAATAAATACCCTGTGTCATTCCAGCATTTTCCAAACGTTTTTCATAGATTTACAACATTCGTAAAGACTCTTAATTTATTAATATTTAGGAATTAATTAATAATTTATGTGTTAACTGTAAGGGGTATTTTAATTATTTTATATCAATTATTATGACGGATGTTTGGAAAAGTCCTTCAATTGGTCCATATATTCACAAACATGGCCTCAACAGTCATTTTCCCTTTTACATTTATTTGGACTTTAGTATTTCATTTATTCTCCAACTTGTTTTTACAAATAAGAGATTTTTTTTTCTGGCGGAAGAATCTCCAGATTTTGTTAAATAAAGAATGGTCCCAGTCACCTACCAACAAAAAATAAAAATAAAGAAAGATCTCAAACCATATTTAAGTTCAAACAGATCAAAGAATCACCATCTACACTTATAGAGATCTATTGAATTAAGAATTTCTTAGGACGAAAGAAAAATGGCAGTTGTAGGACAGATGGATTACGATCGGATGAAGGAAGTCAAGAAATTTGAGGAATCAAAGATGGGAGTCGAAGGTCTAGTTGATCTCAAACGATCAGCTGCATCATCTAACTTAAGAATCCCCATCATCGATATATCGGGTTTGAATTCACCAAATCGACGATCACAAATCGTTGATGAAATAAAAGAAGCATGCCGCACGTGGGGAATCTTCCAAGTAATCAACCACGGCATCCCCTTACAAGTAATGGAGGAAACGATCGAGGCCGTCCGCTCATTCCATGAGCAACCAATAGAGATGAAGAAGCAATCTGTGATAGATGGAAAAGTTGTACTCCTTAGCAATAGTAATCTGTATAATTCAAAGGCAGCCATCTGGAAGGATACTCTGAGGCTGAAATTAAGTGAATTAGAATTGGAGAGTATTCCCATGATATGCAGGAAAGAGTTGGTGGCGTGGGACAAGCAAATGTTGAGATTAGGTGAGAGTGTAATGGAGTTGTTGTGTGAAGGGTTGGGTGTGAGGTCAGGGAGATTGAAGGAACTTTCGTGTTTATCGTCAAGGATAATGTCGTGCCACTACTACCCCTATTGTTCCCAGCCTGATATGTTTGAAGGGATTCAGAGACACACAGACAGACTCTTATTGACGTTGTTGGCGAAGAGTGCGAGCAATGACACTGGGCTGCAGGTGAAGTATCATGGAGATTGGGTAGACCACCATCCTATCAATGGTGCCATCACAGTTAATGTGGGTGACCTTCTTGAGGTAAATTAACCAGACACCACACCCAAAGAGATTGGGCTGCAGGTGAAATAGTCTTTTTTTTTTTTCTTTTTTCTTTTTTTAACTTTGAATTGAGTTGTGATGAATGCACGCGCTGAGGTAGCAAGGGCAGAGAACCATAAATCGTTGTGCAGTTGTGTGCCCTTGCCACATCAGCTGCGTGCATTCATCATTATTCCTTTTGAATTATATGAAGATTAATTATCATCCTCAATTATTTTAGCATTCTTATGAAAATAATTATAAAAAAAAAAAAAAAAAAATCGTCTTCATCCATCCTCCCCTCAACTCAATCCCCGCCCATCTGTTTATAGTGCCAGTTGGTGCCACTTTAAACCAAAAAAGAGCTGAAAAGAATCCTCCTAGATACTAAATCTGTCACTTTAATGGTGGAAAATTTGAGATTCCTTCAAATTTACAAGTTCTATTCAACTTCATTGATTATTTTTTTATTTCAATGATTCATAATTTTTCACAAAAATCTATAATGCCCACATCTTACATGTATATTTTGTATGATTTATGCTCTTCTTAAAATTCAAAACCCACACCTCAATACATGCCTTGAAATGAAAGCCACAATCCGAGAAATTAATGCTCAAAATTTCTCCCTTTCATATTAGGTGAATTAATTGAAATATTTTTCTTTTAAGATTAATTCATAAAGTTAATTTTTTTAATTTTTTTATTTTTTGACAGATATTTTCGAATGGTGAGTATAAGAGTGTGGAGCATCAGGTGGTAGCAAATAGTTCTCGGGATCCAAAAATATCAATTTCTCTTTTCTTCAATCTGGCTCAAAATATTGGAGACACAGATTACTATGGACCTTTGCCAGAGTTAGTGTCACCAACTAAACCAGCGCTGTATCAAAATTTTACCATGCCAATTTATAGAGAAGCAATGAGCAAATACGCTGATGATAAAAAATTTGTGGACTTATTTAAATTGCAAGATGTCAAGAAAGAGGCAATATGATAATCAGTCCTATTCGCAATCTAATCAGTTGCAACTATTTTACTTTTTTTAATTAGTTAGTTACAAGGGTATTATGGATTTTTCATTTTAGTTAGTTAGTTATAGTTTTCTGTTAGTCAGTTAAAAGGGCATTATTGAGTTTGCATATCTTTTGTTTTGCCTATAAATAGGTTATTGTAATCAGTTGTAAGGCAGTTTTTACATTTGAATGAAATCAGTTGAGTTTCTCTCTATCTTTTGCTAACTTTTGAAATTTCTAAAAGTTTCAACCAAATCTGAGAAATTTCAGATCTGATCTCAGCATTTTGGTATCAGAGAACAAGATGAAAAAAAGAAGCTGGAAGATCACTTCCTACCTTTCAATTACATTCAAACCATGTAAAAAACTTTACATAACCTTAAGCAAATTGGAAGTGCGGAGAATTACGACAAAGAATTGTATCAATAAGTGGCTCGAATTCATTTGAATGAAAGGGGTTGTTTGATTGCACAACAAACTCAACATAATATAGTTTGTTGTGGTTTAATAGTGTTTGAATGCAAAACAAATACAAATTACTTATCCCATAAGGCGGCAAGTCTTTTTTCACCCCTCCCCCTATGAAAATGATATGCCAGGATCCCATAAATGCTCTTGTTTTGGCAATCCAACACCCTAGCCCTCTAGATTTCATGGTAAAACTCATATCCTATTGAACCCATAAATTTAAAATTAAAATTTAAAGATGAAAAATAACCGTTTAATTTTTTTTTTTTTTTAAGTTCATAGAATTTTGTCCTCTACATCTCTATGGCATTCGATCATGTTTTTGGATGCCACAAGGTGAGTTCAATGACCCTTGTAAGATTTGAAATCTAGCCAGGTTAGTAAGGCTAGACTTAAAAAAAAAATTCAAAACTAAAAATTCTATACTACCCAGTTTAATGAAAGAGTACAAAGAGATTTCCATGTGATTTGCTCGAACAGGATGTGCTCAAACAATGGAAAATGATTTACCAATAAATCATTTTCCAGGTAAATATTTTCCCAGCAATCAAACATGCCCAAAGTGAAAAACAAATGATTGCAAGGTATGTTAGTGGCTTGAAAATTAACATTAAGGATTTTCTCAGTCTGCATACAATTTTGGTAAGTTTCCAAAGCATATGATTGGACTCTAGTAGTGGAAAAACGACAACAAAAAGCCTCTTCTAGTTCTAATCCTGCTGTTGGGACTTCAATTGCACCAAGTTTCAGTCATGTCGGTGCTGGAAAATCAGTTCAGGGTACTGGTTTTAAGTGTTTCAAGGGTGGAGAACTGGGACATCGCTCTTCCGATTGTAGGAAGGCTATGGGAGGAGGTAGTAAAGCCCTATTACTGGAAGAGACTGTTGAAACCGTGTGTGAGAAATTATCTCCGATTTATGATAAACTGATAAATGAATAACTAGGTGGTGATTATGAAAAATAAGAAGGTATGTCACTACTAATGAATAAGACTCTTCTTATTTCTAAACATGAGAATGATGAAGATTGGTTGAGAACAAATATATTTTATACCCCTCACAATATTGGTGGAAGGGTTTGCAATATGATAATAGATGGTGGAAGTTGTGAGGATGTGGTTTCCCTTGAGAAGTCAACAAGTTGCAGTTGAAGAGCGAAGATCATCCTCAACCTTACAAGCTCTCTTGGTTCAAGAAGGACAATTAAGTAAAAGTAACAAAGTAATGCATGGTCTTTTTTTCTATCCAGAAGAAGTATTTTGATGAGGTATTTGAAGAGAAAGTTTAGGGATTCAGTTAAGTTTTCTATTTGACTAAGTCCTAGTCTTTAGGATACTTGTTTAGTGTTTCCTGATTTTTCTAGTTGCACTCATCATGTTGAGTAGTTGGAAACGTGAGTTAGTTTTTCTCATTCTATTAAGATTGTAAAAGGCTATTTATAAGCCTAAGATAGTTCAATAAGATGAATGTCATTCCCAGAATTATTGATTATTCAGATCTTCTACTTCAATTCTTAACATTCTGGTATCAGAGCCAGGTTCCTTGAAGTTTTTGCAGCAGCAAAGAAGATGACTACAGAAGGGAATTTTGTGCAGCCAGCCATCCCTTGTTTTGATGTCACTATGACCATTGGAGCATGTTGATGGAAAATTTCCTGCGATCTAAGGAATATTGGGGGATGGTGGAGACTGGCTATGTTGAGCCAACAAGTGGATTGGTGCAGACAGAAGCACAGCAGAAGAGACTAGATGAATTGAAGCTGAAAGATCTGAAAGTGAAAAACTATCTCTTTCAGGCCATAGACCGGACGATATTGGAAACCATTCTTGTGAAGGATACTTCCAAACAAATTTGGGATTCAATGAAAAAGAAGTTTGAAGGGAATGCTAGGGTCAAGAGGTCACATCTACAAGCTCTCCACATAGAGTTTGAAATCCTAGAGATGAAGATTGGAGAAGGAATCTCTGAGTATTTTTCAAGAGTGCTGTCAGTGGTCAACAAGATGAGAACATATGGAGAACAGATGCAAGATGTCACAGTTGTGGAGAAGATTCTCAGATCGTTGAGTGAGAAGTTCAATTATGTTGCTTGCTTGATTGAGGAGTCCAAAGACATCGATCAACTCTCCATTGATGAATTGCAGAGTTCTCTAATTGTTCATAAGCAAAAATTCCAGCAACACGCAGAAGAAGAACAAGCACTCAAGATCACTTCTGAAGACAAATTTGGTACAAGAAGATGAGGTCGAGGTGCATACAAAGGCAGAGGAAAAGGAAGAGGCCGCTAGCCTTATAGAGCAACAGTGGAATGCTTTAAGTGTCACAAGCTTGGACACTTTCAAAATGACTGTCCAAGCTGGGATAAAGAAGTCAACTATGCTGAAATAGGAAAAGAAGAAGAGATGCTGCTCATGTCATATGTGGAGATGAACGGTACTGGAAGGGGAGCAGTCTGGTTCTTAGATTCTGGATGTAGCAACCACATGTGTGGTGACAAGAGCTTGTTCAGTGATCTGAATGAGGGCTTCAGGCATAAGGTAAAGCTAGGAAATAACACAAGGATGGATGTGTTAGGAAAAGGCAATGTGAGATTGAAAGTAAGTGGCTTTACACATGTGGTTAATGAAGTATTTTTTGTGCCTGAACTAAAGAACAATCTTCTGAGCATTGGTCAACTACAAGAAAAAGGGTTGGCGATTCTCATTCAACACGGAATGCTCAAGATATATCATCTAGAAAAAGGGCTCATAATACAGACCGAGATGACAGCAAATCGGATGTTTGTGTTGGTACCAAAATCACTGCCACAGATGTCAGCTTGCCTCTACACCTCCACACAGGATTTGGCACACTTATGGCATTGTCGTTATGGACATTTGAGCTACAAAGGGTTGAGGACTCTCCAATTCAAGAAGATGGTGCATGGGTTACCTCAGTTCAAGACTCTAATAGCAGTGTGTGCAAATTGTATGATTGGAAAGCAACACAGAGATCCAATCTCAAAGAAGAGCAATTGGAGGGCCACAAAGAAGCTCCAGCTTGTTCATGCAGATATCTGCGGACCAATTTCTCTCATCTCCAACAGTAAGATGAGGTACATTATATGTTTTATTGATGATTTTACTAGAAAAACATGGACTTATTTTTTAGTAGAGAAATCTGAAGCATTAAGCAAGTTCAAACGTTTTAAGAGTGGTGTTGAGAAAGAAGTAAGAGGATATATTAAATGTTTGAGAACAGATCGAGGAGGAGAGTTCACATCACTTGAATTCAATGAGTTTTGCGCAAAGCGTGGCATCAAGAGGCAATTAACTACAGCGTATACTCCACAACAAAATAGAGTGGTTGAAAGGAAAAATCGAGCTATGATGAACATGGTTCTATGCATGCTTTCTGGAAGGAGGATTCCGAAGACTTTCTGGCCAGAAGCAGTAAACTGGACAATACATGTTGTAAACCGGAGTCCTACATTGTCTGTAAAGAATCAAACACCTGAGGAAGCCTGTAGTGGAAGCAGACCCTCGGTTGAGCACTTTAGAGTTTTCGGATGCGTGGCACATGTGCGTGTTCCTGATGTGAGAAGGAAAAAGCTAGATGCAAAGAGCTTCGCTTGTGTGTCATTGGGAGTAAGTGAAGAGTCTAAGGCATATAGACTCTATGATCCAATTGCAAAGAAAGTTGTAGTTAGTAGAGATGTAGTATTTGAGGAAGATAAGTCTCGGAGCTGGGATAAGAGTTATGAAGAGCACATAATGGTTGATATGGAATGGGATGATGAAGAAGATAATGAAGCAGTGAATGCAGAGAATGAGAGAACAGTGAGTGGGGAAGAAGAAGAAGTCATTGCAGAACCAATTTGTAATCCTCAAACTGGTAAAAATGGAGGAGAATCATTTAGTTCTGATGAAGGAAGAATAGAGGGCCACCAAGGTGGATAAGAGATTATGTAACTGGAGAAGGACTTTTAGAGGAGTCGGAAGAAGAAGATGCAAATGTCAATTTGGCTATGTTTGCTTCAGTAGATCCAGTGCATTTTGAGAAAGCAATGAAGCATGACAAATGGAAGACAGCTATGGACATGGAAATACAGGCTATAGAGAGGAACAACACATGGGAACTCACTAATCTTCCTACAGGTGCAAAGAAGATTGGAGTGAAGTGGGTTTATAAAACCAAACTCAAGGAGAATGGATAAGTGGACAAGTTGAAGGCTTGTTTGGTGGCAAAGGGGTATGTGCAACAGCAAGGGATAGACTACACATAAGTATTTGCACCGGTTGCGAGAATGGACATTATAAGAATGATTGTGGCTCTAGCAGCTCAAAAGGGGTGGACTCTCTATCAACTCGATGTCAAATCTGCCTTCTTGCATGGGGAACTTAATGAAGAAGTGTATGTGGAGCAGCTAAAGGGTTATGAACTGGAGAATAGTCCTTAGAAAGTTTACAGGTTGAAGAAAGCCTTATATGAACTGAAACAAGCTCCACGAGCTTGGTTCAGTCGTATTGAAGCACATTTTATAAGTGAAGGGTTCGAGAAGTGTTATAGTGAGCATACTTTGTTCATTAAAACAAATAAGGGAGGTAAGATTCTCATTGTCAGTTTATATGTTGATGATTTGATATTTACTGGCAATAATGAATTGATGTTTGCTGAGTTTAAGAATTCCATGTTGAGGGAGTTTGATATGACTGATTTGGAGAGAATGAGATTTTTTCTTAGCATAGAAGTTTTGCAGAGGTCGGATGGGATTTATATTTGCTAGAGGAAGTATACTTTGGAGGTGTTGAAGAGATTTAGGATGGAGAACAACAACTCGGTTCATAATCCCATCGTTCCAGGTTGTAAATTGTTTAAAGATGAGAATGGGGTTCATGTTGATGAGACTCTGTTTAAGCAGATGATGGGATGCCTCATGTACTTAACAGCTACAAGGCCGGATTTCATGTTTGCAGTAAGCTTGATTAGCAGGTACATGGCCAAACCAACTGAATTGCATTTGATGGCAGCCAGGAGAATACTAAGATACTTGAAAGGAACCATTGGACTTGGAATTTTGTACAAGAAGGGAGGGTGTGAAGGTCTGGTTGGATATGCAGATAGTGACTATGCAGGAGATATAGAAGACAGGAAAAGCTCATCAGGCTATGTCTTCATGTTAGGATCTGGAGCTGTTGCTTGGTCTTCAAGAAAGCAACCTATAGTCACTCTTTTAACCACTGAAGCAGAGTTCGTGACTGTAGCTGCTTGCGCTAGTCAAGCTATTTGGATGAAGAGAATAATTGAGAAGCTGAGTTTGGAGGAAAGTAAGTGCACTACAATTCTTTGTAATAATAGTTCCACAATTAAGTTGTCAAAAAATCCTATGTTATATGGTCGAAGCAAGCACATTGATGTGCGCTTCCATTTTCTTCGTGATCTCACACGAGAAGGAGCAATTGAATTGATTAATTGTGGAACACAAGATCAGCTGGCAGATGTGTTTACAAAGCCCCTCACAGTGGATGCGTTTCAGAGGTTTCGAAATCAGTTGGGAGTCTGTCAAGTTCCTGAATTAAACTAGTTATAGTTGGTAACTAATTTAAGGGAGGGAATGAAGAGAAAGTTTAGGGATTCAGTTTAGTTTTTTGTTTGAATAAGTTCTAGTCTTTAGGATACTTGTTTAGTGTTTCCTGATTTTTCTAGTTGCACTCATCACGTTGAGTAGTTGGAAACGTGAGCTAGTTTTTCTCATTCTATTAAGATTGTAAAAAGGCTATTTATAAGCCTAAGATTGTTCAATAAGATGAATGTCATTCCCAGAATTGTTGATTATTCAGATCTTCTACTTCAATTCTTAACAGTATTGTGTGACGTGGTTCCGATGGAAGCTTGACACATTCTTCGTATAAAACCCTGGCAATATGATAATAGATGGTGGAAGTTGTAAGGAAGATCATAATTTTTCCTTTCTTCCCATGGAAATGAAAGAAAAGGTTGATAACAAATCAAAATCTGCTGGTCTTCTTACTCTGAAACTTTTCCTCAAAGAATATGATGGATCTACTCCTACATTCGCTTTGGTGGTTTTTAAAGAGGTTGTTGTCCCTACATTTTCTGAACATGTTAGAGATCTTATGGATGGATTTTCAGATGTATTTCCACATGATTTACCTTTCGGATTACCTCCAATGAGAAATATACAATATTATATTTATCTTATTCCACATTTTAATCTTCCAAATGAAGGTTTCGTATAGAATGGTGCCTAAGGAACGCAAAGAATTGCAACGACAAGTTAGTAAACTTTTGGAGAGGAGGTACATTCATGCAAGTCTAAGTCCTTGTGCTGTTCCGGCATTGCTAACACCTAAAATGGATGGATCTTGGTGATGTGGATAGTAGAGCTATCAATAAGATTAGGATCAAATACACTACTACACCGAGTGGAATAGGAGGTGTTTATGTTTTAATATTTAACGCTGGCTTTCAAGTAAAACGATGTTATCAAGGTTAAATATTCGTGGAAAGTTGCGTGAAAATTTTATGAAGATATATAATGTCAATTTTATGAAAAACCAACATTATAGGCTTTACTTAAAAAATTATAACATCAGTTTTTACAAAGCTAGTTATTTTCAAGGCTCTTCATGTGAACTCTAGAAAGTTTTATAACAACAGTTTTTACTCAAATCGATATTATAAAAACATTAATTATATATATTTCTGTTTTCTGTCTCATGAGCAAGTTGTTTTTATCTATGCTCCGAATCTAATCGTACTTAAGTATGGAAAAAAATAAAAAACTTTATAATTTCATCGAAAGCAGTTGTATTGGCATGGAAAGATTTAGGAAATTGTTTAAATTTTCAATTTGATAAGTTGAAGAAGGAAGGAAAGCAGCATAGCCGCATATGTTTGATTTCAAGTCACAGATTGAGGAAGAAATTAAGTCTTCGAGGAACAAATTGATAAGCAATCATTGTGAGCGATGGTAGTAGATCGAAGTAATCACTGTGAGTAGATCACAATCACTGTGAGCTAGTTGCTGATGTTCGAAGTTTGATTATTTATGAATTAATTAATATGGCCAATTAAGAAAATATATAATATCATTTCTATCGTAGGTTTTATAAAAAAAAACCCGACGTTATAAACTATATATTTCACGATTTTATAATTGATGGTATTTTCGTTATTTTTTTATTTCAATGATAATGTCAGTTTTATAGAAAAGTGACGTTATAAAGTTCGTGGCATTTTCGTAATATTTTATCTTAAGTTATAATGTCGATTTTAAGAAAAATTGACGTTGTAAAGTGGATGCCATTTTTACAACAATGTAATTTAATTATAAAATTTTATTTTTAAATATAAATTTGGCATGTAATAGAATTGACATTACATAGTTGATGGCATTTTCGTAATAATTTTTGTTTTTAATTATAACGTCGGTATTCAGTGAAACTGACGTTATAAAAGTAATGGTATTTCGTGAAATTGACGTTATATTAAATTTTTTATTGTAAATTATGACGTCGATTTTAAGTAAAACTGACATTATATAATTTGATGGAATTTTTCGTAATTATGCTTTTTAATTGTAACGACAGTTTTACTTAAAATCAACATTATATATTTGTCAACAATAAATTTCACAGATCTATCCCGAGATTATTGAAAGAAGATCGCAAATGATTTTATTGATTTTGATGAAAATGAGAATACAAACCTCAATGTTTTCCTCTAATATAGTCAAGTAAAAAAATAAATACGACGTATATTGCTTTCTTTTCTTCGAGCATCGTGCGTGATCAGCTGAAAATGTTGCTTTGACGGTGCTTTGTTTGTGCTTGATTTTCTCATAGGCTTCTACAAATTTTTCTTTTCTCTGAGGTTGGTGTTTTGTTGGTTGAGTAGGATTTCTTGACTTTTGTAGAAGGGCTTTACGCTTGATCTTCTCTTTAATTGAAGTTCAAATCTTTTGAAGAGCTTTACTTTATTTTTAGAAGAGGGCTTAAGAGCTTCTTCTTCTTTAGAGGGTGAGCTTTTGTCTTCTTAGAGAAAGTGATTCAATTCTTTCCAAATGAGGGAGGCTTTGGTATTTATAGACCTAAAGTAAGATGATATTTTCAAATATGCCCCCAACTTAATCAGATTTTACATAATTAATTTAAATGGTATTTGGTTATTGACCCAATCCATTTTAGTGGGTTTTAAGTTTAACCATGGGTGAACCCATTTGTTGGGTGTATGGACCCAATACTTAATGTGGATTATTTGAAATTTATTGGATCATGGGATTTATCTGCCAAAACTCAAACCCAAACTACATGAAGTCCGTCCCGATCAATGGTCCCCAATTTAGACATAAGGTCCAATTTTAATTTAGGAGGCTTTTCGTTGATTTAGAAAGCTACGAGGACTCGTTAAATTTTGATGCCTACAACACTTTTTAAAAATTAGGACTTTCTGCCTCATTTTCTTACTTTCACATTACTGTTTTATTGCTCTAAAACTCTTCATTCTCTCTCAAGCTTTACTCTCTCTACTCTATCAATCTCTCAAGCTCTATACTCTCTCAATCTCACAACTTTCTTCTATCTCAATCTCTCAAGCTCCACTTAAGAACGACTCATATGTCAAATTCTCAATCTCTCAATCTCTACTTGAAACCCTAACTCTCTTGAACTCGATCGATGAAATAGGTATGACATTTACAACTCGATCAGTAAAATGTTCTTAGTTTATTGTTCATTACTACTTGACCTCATAGAAATTTTGTTTAGGTCTGAGCCATATATAAAAGAAAACAAGTTTGTAGAAGATTAGTTATCGTTCACCCTATCTCAAATCTTAGCTTTTCAAGGTATTAGTCTATAAGCTTTGCTAGTGACCTTGCTTTAGTTTCATTTTACAATGATGTGTTGAAATTTATTGTTAATATGTAATCAAAGATAAGGGTATTTTCTTCACTTTATTAATCTCATGTGGACAACTAAAGTCATAGAGTATGTCACCAATCTAAAACTTAGAGAGAAAAGAAATGGTATTTGCTTTAGTTTCATTTTACAATGATGTGTTGAAATTTATTGTTAATATTGATTTGACATGTATTAAAACATTTGATGGAATGATAAGTTCATGGTTTAGAACCTTGTTCGAGAATTTTATTTTTATATAGGTAAATATAAATATAAATTTTTTATTATAAAAAGGGCATGGCATGGGTCAAGATCATGACCATGACCAACCCAGTTAGATACAAAGAAAGAATTAAAAAAGGAAGCATTGGTTGATTAATAGATCTTGAAAAAATCATCCTCTAAATTAAACAAATTAAAGAAGGTGAAAGATAAAGATGATTGTCTTGTTGTATATAGTTTGTTTCCTTTTTTTTCAAAAGGATTATTATTCCTCCTTATCTTGATTGCTTGCTTGCACACTATGGTAGGTAATGCATTCTCTTGCCCAATATATGTATTATTAATATGCATCATGTATATATTTTCCAACACATTATTGGTTTGGGACATAAACCAATCCTATAAATTATGAAATCTTTCATGAAATCTCAAATCAGATCATATACTCATAATTGAACAAAGGAAACATGTTGGGTGCTAATAATAATAGTACATCTTCCATTTCTCTATATATGTATATATAAATATAGAAGAATTGTAGTGTAAAAGGTACCCTTTCAAGAAAATGATTGAAAAAGAAAAAATAATAGGCTTTTGGGATCTGCTTTGAGTAAGAAAATGTGGATATGTGCATGTGTACGAATATTTTAGAATGGCCCGGTCTTTCTCCCGACCGATAAACATTACCTAGATACAAAATTTTTAAATTTGAATGAACCAGAATGTGTGACTTGGGGATGGGGTTAGGAGTATGTGCACTCGACATAACTTTGACCTTGTAATTTCAAGTCACTACACCTTCCAATTACTTTATGGACTTACAGGTGACGCATGAAAACATGTTTTGACTTCGGTATATAAGGGTTTACTCACAATTCCTCACTTAAGCCCAAAACCTCACAATTCCATATTCTTTTTTCATTGCAACTGTTTTGGCTTTGGTACCTCATTTGCAACTATCCGAGCCTCATCAATATCTTATTTGTCAAGTTTTGTAGTAGTAATTTCTATTTATAGCTTGGATAACTGATTACTTGATTCAGATTCATTTTTTTACTTTTTTGGAAAAGAATTAATTCCTTGAATGTATTATAATGCTATAATTATTGTTGTACTGTAGGGATCGAAGCGTGTTTATTAAAGATTAATATTTGTGAATTTAGAAGTACATGCTAAGAATATCGAAACTTGCTTATTTATTTTATTAAGAATAATTACTTGATAATCAAGAGATATGTAAATTTAATATTGATAAAGGAGATTAATTTTATTAGTAGAATTAATTTTCAATTATATGAGTAACCATTTGAAGTTAGAAACATAATCCAAGGTTAAGAACAATCCTTGAAGTTTGGTGGTTAGAAAATGAACTTGTAGTATCACATGTGATCTCCTCACCACAATAAGATTCTTAATATCGATTATTAATTAGGTCTATTGTTTAGTTATTATGAATAAAATCCCCAGTTATCTTTCTAATATTTATGTGTTATAGTTGATTAGTTGGTTTAAAAACATAATCCAAGGTTAGGAACAATCCTTGAAACTTAGCGCTTAGGAAATGAGCTTGTGGTATCACATGTGATCCTCTCACCACAACTCGGTTCTTAATACAAATTATTAATTTAGTTTTATTAATTAGTTATTAATTCGATTTGGAAATAACTTCTTTTGGGAAAAAGTCCATATTTTTTTTTATCTCGAGTATTGAAAATATTTGCAGGTCCGACACAACTTAGATATCATGCACATTGAGAAAAATGTGTGTAAGAGCATTATTGAGATATTGCTTAACATACCTAAAATATCAAAAGACGGGGAAAAGAGTCATATGTATCTTTTAGATCTGGCAATACGGATTAAATTGGTAATAGAACATACTTGTTCCTAGCATGTTATACCTTATCGACGGTTGAAAAAAGAAGAAGTTATCAAACACTATATGATCTCAAGGTGTCGTTTGGGTATTCTTCAAATTTTAGAAATAGTATTTCAATGGAAGACTCAAAGTTGTACAGTCTTATGTCCCATAGTAATACAATCAATTTTGCCTAAACATGTTAGTTATGCTATTAATAGAATTTATTGGGGGTGCACTGGTTTGGATTTTGGTAAATTGGAATCGAACCAAACATAATCGATTCTACAAATTTGAAACCGAACCAATTCAATTACCCTATAGAACCAAACCAATCCAAACCAACCTTGGTTTGGATGGTTTGGATTGGTTTGGTTCAGTTCTTGGTTTTCATACTTTCAAAATAAAAAAAACTAGTATTTTTTTCTTTCAAAAGAGGAACCTTTTGGATCAGATCATAAATAACGCCTACTTTTAAAATGCAAATGATTTTATGATTAAATTTTGATTGAAATCTATATAAATTGAAAATTAGAGGAGGCTCAATCAGATTAAAAAAAATTACAATTTTTTAATTGGTATTTTAAATGGATTAATGAGGAAACTAATTCATAAATGGTAGATTAACAAATTCAAATCTAGATTCGTATAGTATATTTTATTTAACAAACATGGCATAAAAGTTCTCGTAAAAAAATGATGAATTAAATTCTTTGAGAAAGTTTTTCCATAACTACGTAGATGCATTTAAGAGTTGAGAAAGAGATTTATGTACATTTTTTTAAAATTTTTTGTTAGAAAAAAAATAGAGGAGATGAAGTTGAAAACTGCTTTCTTTCACTTTTTAATAGAATGGGAGTGGTGATCCCATACTACTTGTACTTTGCTAGTTGAAAGCGCCCTCGATTCGCGGGGTGCGCGGATCCGCTTTTGACCCTTGAGGTTTGGGAGTCGCCACCTAATTGTTAAGGTCTAGGAACCAAACTGACTCTAAAAAAAGCAAACTAATCTACGAAAGAGAAAAAGAGTCTGGGGATCACGTTACGGGGTTGGAAGGTGTTAGGCACCAACCCCGCCCGGCCAAAGCCGGTCTCTACTAACTTTCCAAATATATCACATTGCTAAAAATCTAGATAAAAATAAAAATAAAAAAAATTACATACCTTTCCGATAGCAAGGATTTTGTTCCCTCAGATCTGAGAAAAATAGTTCCTTGTACCGTACTCCCTTGCTTTGTTCTGTCTCCGGATTTGATTTCGGATCTCCGAGATCAAGGTATCTCCTTGTTTTTGGATCTGAACTCTTCAAGTTTGTTGTGGATTTGAGGGTGTTTTTGGAGGGATTTTAGGTGTTTTCTAGACTAAAATTGAAGGAGGGATGTTAGGTAAGGAGTTGGGGCTCCAAAACTAGGGTTTATGGGGGGCTAGGGGAGCTTCTAGACCTACTTCTCTTAGGGTTTATCATTTGATACGAAAATAGGGTGTGAGCACCTCTATTTATAGATGTGTTTAGGGGTTGATTTAGATAGAGTTAGTGTTTAATTAGAGATCTTTTAATTAGAGTTGTGTTTTAGTTAAAATTATTTTAGGTAGAATTGTGTTTTAATTAGAATTGTTTTAGGTAGAATTGTTTTTAAGTTAGAACTCTATTAGATAGAGTTATTATTTAATTAGAATTATTTTAGGTAGAATTTTTTTTAAGTTAGAACTCTATTAGATAGAGTTATTATTTAATTAGAATTCTATTATGACTTTTGGTCTTATTTGATTGACTTTTAATATTTTGACTTTGGTCTTAATTGATTGACTTTTAATATCTTGACTTTAGTCTTGCTTAATTGACTTTAATTTTGACTTCAATCTCACTTGATTGACTTTAATACCTTGACTTCAGTCTTGCTTGATTTACTTCAACTTTTTGGAGACCCCTCCTCCATTATTTCTTTAATTCTTTGGACCCCCAAATGGAGGGGTCCTTAAAGAAATATCTCACGAACCCTCAACAATTTTGCCTGAGAGCCCGATTGATCGATTTTTTAGGTTCAAAATTTTAAATTAATTTAATTAATATTTCACTTTAATTATTTAATGTTTTATTTATTAATTTCGAATTTTTTTATTATGAAAATTATGAAATTACCGTTTTGCCCCCGGAGAGGACTTTTCATGTTTTAAGTCAGTTTTTAATGTTGTAGGATGTTTTAGAATCGATTTTTCGTAAGAAATTCAATGGAAATATTATTTTGTGTCATTTATGAAGTTTTTTGTGTGAAATGGTTGTGAACTTTATGAGGGGCATTTTCGTAATTTTGTCGAATTCTTTTAAAATTGGTGAAATGATTTATTTGATTTCGATTTGTTATTTTATGTGTTCGAGAGAGTTTTATAAGCGTAATGTAGGGTCTAGGGTTGTTTTGATGTTAGGGGTAATTTGGTAATTTGGTAATTTTTTAGTGATTTTTATCGTAAAGCTTCTTTTTGTCTGAAAGATGATGATTTCTATGTTTCTGGGGTCGCATTTTCCTAGCGTAGCGTGATTTCTAAGGTTTTATCAGTTCGAGATACCTTATCCGGATTTCTGAAACACATCTGGTAACAAAATAAAGCAATGGAATACACATCCATCATTGGGAATCATTGCGATTGGGTTGACGAGTTGATTAATCAGGCGGATACAAAAATGGGGTGTTTACAGATGCCCCTCTTTGGCAGAGGGTTGAAGCAAACTAGATAGCAAATCTATTTTGGTAGATAATGCGATATCTGAATGCCAAAGCTAGTGACAGTTCATTTTGCAGCCTGATTCGGCAATTCGTCAGGGTGTTCGGATCCTTGAGGGTAAAGCTCTCCCCGAATCAAAAGGTTGTCAGGTCCTTGAGCGCAAACTCTCACTGACGGTGTCAAATCCTTGAATTTTAGAAAATTATCCTTGACTAACGTGACAACTGTGCAAGTGTGTGATTTAAAATCTGAGCATAATTTGAGCATAATCTGAGTATAAACTGAGCATAATTTGAATATAATCTGAGCATAAACTGAGCATAATTCCGAGAAAACCCTCGGCGGCATATGAACATAGTTCCGAGAAAACCCTCGGCGGTAACTGAGCATAGTTACGAGAAAACCCTCGGCGGCATCTGAGCATAGTTCCGAGAAAACCCTTGGTGGTAACTGAGCATAGTTCCGAGAAAACCCTCGGCGGTATCTGAGCATAGTTCCGAGAAAACCTTCGGTGGTAACTGAGCATAGTTCCGAGAAAACCCTCGGCGACATCTAGCATAGTTCCGAGAAAACCCTCGGCGGTAACTGAGCATAGTTCCGAGAAAACCCTCGACGGCATCTGAGCATAGTTCCGAGAAAACCCTCGGCGGTATCTGAGCATAATACTGAGAAAACCCTCGGCGGCATCTGAGCATAGTTCCGAGAAAACCCTCGGCGGTACCTGAGCATAGTTCCGAGAAAACCCTCGGCAGTAACTGAGCATAGTTCTGAGAAAACCCTAGGCGGTATCTGAGCATAGTTCCGAGAAAACCCTAGGCGGTATCTGAGCATAGTTCCGAGAAAACCCTCGGCGGCATCTGAGCATAGTTCCGAGAAAACCCTCGGCAGTACCTGAGCATAGTTTCTAGAAAACCCTCGGCGGTAACTGAGCATAGTTCCGAGAAAACCCTCGGCAGTATCTGAGCAAAATCCAAGATAACCCTTGGCGGTAACTTAGCATAGTTCTGAGAAACCCTCGGCGGCATCTGAGCATAGTTCCGAGAAAATCCTCGGCGGTAACTGAGCATAATTCCGAGAAAACCCTGGGCGGCATCTGAGCATAGTTCCGAGAAAACCCTCGGCGGCATCTGAGCAAAATCCAAGATAACCCTTGGCGGTAACTTGGCATAGTTCCGAGAAAACCCTCGGTGGTAACTGAGCATAGTTTCGAGAAAACCCTCGACGGCATCTGAGCATAGTTCCGAGAAAACCCTCGACGGTATCTGAGCATAGTTCCGAGAAAACCCTCACGGTATCTGAGCATAATTCCTAGAAAACCCTCGGCGACATCTGAGCATAGTTCCGAGAAAACCCTCGGCGATACTTGAGCATAGTTCCGAGAAAACCCTCGGCGGTATCTGAGCATAATTCCGAGAAAGCCCTCGGCGGAAACTGAGCAAAATCCAAGATAACCCTTGGCGGCAACTGAACAAAATCCAAGATAACCCTTGGCGGCATCTGAGCAAAATCCAAGATAACCCTTGACGGAAACTGAGCAAAACTAGAAGAGGAATGAATGAATTTTGGGAAAGAATGAACGAATTTGGAGAAAACTGATTAGAACGAACCGGAGAAGGAATAAATCTGGAAGATAATAAATCTGGAAGAGAAATGATTGATTCCAAGAATGATTGAATCTGGAAAAGAATCTGGAGAACGAAAGAATGTCATATCTCCTATGTGAGATCCAAAATGCTTTTGTTTGAACCTCAAGGATTTATCAAAAATTTTTATGAATTTAAAACCTGAGTTCTTATTTCTGTTGAACCTCAAAAGTTTTTCGAAAAAACTGTTATCAAGAGGGTAACCTTAAGTTTGGGGTTCCTATTTTTTAGGATTAACATTGCTCGAAGACAAGATGCCTCTAGTTTGACAATGTATGTGGCATTGAAGATAATTGAACACATCATGCAAAAATTAAAAAAAATGCCCCTAGTATAAGGGGGAAAAGAAGAAAGAAAATGCCCCTTGTATGAAGGTTTGAAATAATTGATTACCACAAGCGCAATAAAGACTCAACTTTTTAAATTTGATTAATTTTATTGGAGGTTTTGAGTCAGGCTCAAGAGTACAAAATTATTTTCTTTCGAGATTTATCATAGAATTCACCCTTATCTCCCTTGATTCACTTGGGGGAGTAAACATTTTCAGATCGATCGTAGACAAGATACTTGTGGCTTCTGAGTCTATGCCTGGTTTAAGCGAAGTATTGAACTTGATTATTCGGACTTCTGATGTTTCAGCTCGGACCGCTCTCAACTTGGGATTTTCTTCTGTTTTTTCTTTATTGCTCTAATTTTTTCCTAGATCGCCTTTTCAGGTTTTCAATCTAACGAGCTTGCTCTAGCTTTTGCTTAGATCACCTTTTCAGGTTTTCGATCTAGCGAGCTCTTCTCTTTTTTTCTTTGCTCTGATTGTTGCCAAAGTTGTCCTTTAAGATTTTCAACCTTACAAGCTTGCCTTAATTTTTGCCTAAGTCGCCCTTTTCGGATTTTCAACTTAGCAGGCTTCATCATTTTTTTATCTTCTTTTTCTCCTCCGCATTTCTGGAGTTGCTGTCTGATCATGCTTTGCTATCTTCCTTGACTTCTCGCACGGTACTTAGGAGGACTTTTATAGGTAGGCTTAGGACTGGACATAAAAAGAAAGGAATTTTGAGGCTCAAAAACACAAATGCCCCTTGTGTGGCATTTCATTTAAACTTTTTTCTTGAATTTTCTTCCCCATTTTGGATGATATTTCTTTCTCTTTTGAATTATTTTTTGATTTTTTGATTTTTGTGTGGGGAAATAGATTTTTTTTATTTTGATGTGATCGGGCCTGAAGTAACTTCTCAGGTTGCCTACGTACCCCAGAATTTTGGGATCAGACCAAGACGTAGTTCGAATCTTCCCTCCCCTAGGTTAGGTGATCGGGCTGAGAAAGAAAAAGGCATAATTTTTATTTTTGAAATGACTGCAAAGGGGTTGAGAAAGGATATGTTGAACTAGGTAACTGGGTAATATAATGATTGATTCGGCCAAAGATGGCCTCCTTAAATGTAGTACCGTTTGATTTGGTCAAGGTTGGTTGGTTCTGGTAATTCGATTCCATCATGATCTTGAAGTCTGACAGCTTTTCCCGGTAATATTTCTTTGACGATGAACGGACCTCCCAAATTTGGTTTGAACTTCCCTCTAGGGTCAAAAATAGGTGCCCGATTCTCTTTGAGTACTAAATCCCCGACTTGTAAGTGACGGGCCTTGATTTTCTTGTCAAACGCACGGGCGACTCTTCTTTGATAAGTTTGCACGTGATACAATGCTCTTAGTCTTTTTTCCTCGATCAAATTCAACTATTATACCGTTGGCGAACCCAGTCTGCTTCTGACAACTGACTTTCTAACAAAACTCTGAGAGATGGAATCTCCATCTCAACTGGCAAGACTGCTTCCATGCCATACACTAAGGAGTAGGGAGTAGCTTCGATGGAGGATCGAATTGAGGTTCGATATGCCCATAATGCAAATGGCAGTTTCTCTGACCAATCTCGATGTGATTGACACATTTTCCTGATGATAATCTTGAGATATTTTATTGGCTGCTTCAACCTTTTCATTAATCTGAGAACGGTAGAGAAAGAATGTGATGTCGAATCTCGAACTTTGAACACAAAGTGATAACCTAAGCTTTGATGTACGACCCATTATTAGAGATCAATACCGCTTCAACTGTTTCATTAATCTAATAATGGTAATCTATTCTGGGAGCTCTACCATGTTGAGAAGTCTAGCACTGATACATTTGTAAGATCTTCTTTGATATCATTTTATCAATTCAGTATCTAATCCGTGTAAGACAACACCCAAGCTTGCATCTAACATATCCTCATAGGCCTACGCAAACAAGTCTTTTGAAATTTCTAAGAAAATTCATTATCCCCTTGTGTTCCTTTAGAGATAAGATGGTTTCTTTTTGAATCTCTTTAGGAATTTATTTCTGTTCCGAGGTCAATGACCTTTGTTTTCTTGAGCCCGACTCTTATCTTCTTGCTCAGGAGGGGGTTCCTTATTAGAGGAATTTCTCTTTGAAGCCAGTTATTAGTTAACTCGTTAATGCACTCGAGGTATTCAAAAATTTCCTTTATCCAATCAAATTCAGAAGGGGCGATAAACACCTCTATAGACTCGACGAACTAACTTGACTCAATAAGAAAGAGTAGACTCAATCTAAGGAGGACATGACCTTGCTAGGAAAAAGGACTCGAGTTAACCCAAATGACTCATGAAAACTCAAGACTACCCAAAACGGGCTTGATGAGAACTGAGATATTGCTTACAACCGGTAGGATTGAAGCACTATGATTTTCAAAGAACAACTGAATGATATTGAGAAATTTTGAGGTCATTTCAAACTGTTGACTTGATATTGACGTTTACTCTAACTGACCGGATTTACAACCTAGCTAGACGATAGACGATTGAGCTTAGATACAATGATAACCCTTAAAACCTTTTTGAAGGTGAATTTAACCAATTTCAGTGTCACCCCCTTGATAACATTTTAAATAAACCCTGAGATTTTATAGAATTTTGTGCACCAATCCGTTAAACAATTCATCCATTCAATGATTATTCAGAAGAAAAATAATTTTATTGCACTCTTGAAAATAACAATTTTCACAATCCTGATTATTTTTTGCAATCATTTTCTTTTTAGAAAAACATATTTTGATAATTTTATAAGGTCCATGCAAAAAATAGATTTTTGGTAAAAAACATATTTCAAAAAATTTTCATGCAACAATAGATCTTTTGTAAATCATTTCCTTTTCTTTTGGAAAATATTTTCTTCTGAAAAATATTTTTTCTCTGAAAAATAGTTTTTATTTGGAAATCATTTTCTCTTGGAAAATCTTGTTCTTATGAAAAATATTTTTTGGAAAACGTTTTTTCTTAGAAAACATTTTTTCTAGAGAATAACACTTTTTCTGGAAAATATTTCTTTTGGAAAATATTTTTTTCTGGGAAATATTTTACCTTTGTAAACTATTTTTCTTCTTTGAAAATTTGATTTCTATTTCGATTTAAATGGCCCGGTCCATCAGGACTGTTGGATCGGGATGGACTGGGTCATTATTATAAAAGAATGGATTCTTTATTGGGTCGGTGCACCCATTTTGATTTTCAAAAATAATATTTTTGATCCTTGAGGACAATCATACACTCTGATCTCACCATTCACATCACTCACATACATTCATCAATCAACGGACTCCATTCAATAAACAACCCGGGAACACCCACGATAAGTTCGAGTCGTGACCTACTGGGAAGGTTTCTAGACTCTAAGCTTACTACGTGCAATGCATTTTTATCTGGCCACCCTTGCCCAAGCACACCTATATACATTTCGATACGTGGTGACTTGGTTTGATATACCGTGTAGGTGATAATCTAAAACCTCAATTCACTTCTCTGAAGCCAAAAACAACCAGTTTGATCTCCAATTGAGAGGTGGCGCACAATGCTGAGCAAGGGCCCACTTAAATACCTCTCGTCTAGAATAGACATAGTCTATCCCCCTCGTACAGTAGGGTACAGCGGGGCAAGATCTTGCTTAGACACCGGTTTTGACCAAGAAGTGCAATTGATATACTTAGATTACCTTTTATACCTACGGGTACGAGTCAAGATTTGTAGCTTTCATAAATGGTTTGACATCCCACGAGGGGACCGACCACGCACTAGTACTACGTTGGCAATCGGGACATGTGACTGTGTGGCTTACAATAGGAAAAAGGCTCAGGTTGCCCCAGCCTGGGTGGATCAATATATCTCTCAGAATCACCTGATCAGACGGTATTAATGCCCCCAGTTTGTTATACCCTAAGGTACGTGACTGGAGTTGTGGGTTTCATGAATGACGTCGCATCTCCGAAGAGACCAGGCCACGCACTAGTGCCACGTTGGCTAAATGGGACGTGTAAGTGCTCAAAACAGTAAACGTGCATGTGGTGTGTGCAAAGCAGGGCGGGGTGTGCCCGAGGCTTTTTTCAAACAAATGGGCCCATGGCTCAGATTATGTCATCACATATGGATATCAAATGAATATTGATCAAGAAAATAATTCAAAACCCATCACATCGAAATTAAGATGAAATCAAACACATCACAAATATATCTGTCAAGATCATGGCAAATCAATTAATGAACATGGCATATAATAATTGATCAAACAAACATTGCAATAGGCATAATTTTTATAATTTTTAAGGTCCAATCAATGATTACTTTTGGGTGATCCAAAATAAATCGAGATTCCAATAGGTGTTACATTGATGATAGAATGACAATGGTTGAGATGAGCTCACTCTCAAGAACATTAATTGTGCCAACATTAGATAAATTCAGATTTTCTGTGAATTAGGAAAATACAATCAGAACTTGCATCGATGATATCTAAGGCTCCCGATAATGAAATCGAGTGAACTCAAGTTCTAAATTAATCTACTCGATGAGATCTACATTTTATTAATAGGTGTTCAGACTTAGTTCTCACCAGAATATTTTGTAAAAACGTTTTAACGTTGCTGTCCCAACTTCATTCAGAAATAATTCCAGATTTACAGATTGAACTTGCATCGATGATATCTAAGGCTTCCGATAACGAAATTAAGTGAACTCAAGTTCTAAATTAATCTATTCGATGAGATCTACGTTTTATTAAAGGTTCCCAGACTTAATTCTCACTAGAATGTTCTATTAAAAAGTTTTAACATTGCTATCCCAACTTTCATTCGGAAATAATTCCAGATTTACAGATTGAACTTGCATCGATGATATCTAAGGCTTCCGATAACGAAATTAAGTGAACTCAGATTCTAAATTAATCTACTCGATGAGATATATGTTTTATTAAGAGGCTCACAGACTTAATTCTCACTAGAATATTCTCTAAAAAAGTTTTAATATTTCTGTCCAACCTTCATCATTCCATCATTTTCATAGGTCAATTTGAATCTTTCATTATTTAGGGGTCATCAAAAGTGATCCTTAATTGGAAAAAAAAATGCAATACCCAAAATCATCTACAATCAAGACAAAAAATAAATAAACAGAAAAAATAAATAAAATAAATCCAACTAAATAATAAAAAAAATTAGGTCATCTTGGCATGCTCCCATACTTGGGATTTTTCGAGTTTGATCCTCAATAGTCCCCAGCGGAGTCGCCACTGAAAGCGCCCTCGATCCGCGGGGTGAGCGGATCCGCTTTTGACCCTTGAGGTTTGGGAGTCGCCACCTAGTTGTTAAGGTCTAGGAACCAAACTGACTCTAAAAAAAGCAAACTAATCTACGAAAGAGAAAAAGAGTCCGGGGATCACGTTACTGGGTTGGAAGGTGTTAGGCACCAACCCCTCCCGGCCAAAGCCGGTCTCTACTAACTTTCCAAATATATAACATTGCTAAAAATCTAGATAAAAATAAAAATAAAAAAAATTACATACCTTTCCGATAGCAAGGATTTTGTTCCTTCAGATCTGACAAAAATAGCTCTTTGTACCGTACTCCCTTGCTTCGTTCTGTCTCCGGATTTGATTTCGGATCTCCGAGATCAAAGTATCTCCTTATTTTTGGATCTGAACTCTTCAAGTTTGTTGTGGATTTGGGGGTGTTTTCGGAGGGATTTTAGTTATTTTCTAGACTAAAATTGAAGGAGGGATGTTAGGTAAGGAGTTGGGGCTCCAAAACTAGGGTTTATGGGGGGTTAGGGGAGCTTCTAGACCTACTTCTCTTAGGGTTTATCATTTGATACGAAAATAGGGTGTGAGCACCTCTATTTATAGATGTGTTTAAGGGTTGATTTGGATAGAGTTAGTGTTTAATTAGAGTTGTGTTTTAGTTAAAATTGTTTTAGGTAGAATTGTGTTTTAATTAGAATTGTTTTAGGTAGAATTTGTAGACACCCAAATTTGAGCGGGCCCTCGACGCAAAGTGCCTCAAAAATAGCAAAAATCGGAATGGGCTCCCAAGCCCAAACCTACCAAAAATCCAATAAATTTTGTCATCTTATTTTTAATAAATGGCCCAAGGCCTTTCACGTGGCCCACGGACCAAATCCCTTACCATCCTTCTATACCCAACTCAACTCAATCCAACATAAGTCCAAATCCATTATCCAAGCCTATTCAACTCGACCCAAACCCATTCCTATTCAACCAACAACCTAAGCCCAACCAAACACTCTACCCAAATCATTCAACCCAAACCCAATTCTCTACCCAAGCCCAACATCACAACCAATCACCTAATATGACACATGTCATCACCCCATCTCACCTCCCTCATCTAATCAACCAACCAACTCCATTACTTCTCTTCAAAAATTAATTCAACCCATAACCCTACCCTAACCTATCCTATCCATTCTCTCAAATCAAACACTTATAACCTATCACCCTCCCCTAATCTACTCCCATCATTCCCTACAAAACCTATCTCTACAATCTACACCTATACCCATCCTCTCAAATCAAACACCCATCCTTTCATATCAATTCATCTCAACCCTTCATTTCCACCCACTTTGACACATGTCATCATCTCCCTCACCCTCCCAAAATATCATCAATCACCCTCTTAAATCCTCCATTCTCTTAAATCAAACACCACTTAATCACAACCACCAATTAATTACCCCCTTTAAACAATCTCATCCTCTCAACCACTCTCATCAATTCCCCTCACCAAACACTCAACCTAAATGGGTTGGGTTGGATCCAACCCATTTGGGTTGTTAACCCCCCCTTCCCTAAATACCCTCCAACCTCCATCAAATTACACCCACCCTTCTCTTAAACCCCATACCATTCTATCACTTCTCAATCCTTCACCCTATTATACCCCTAAAATAACCCTCCAACTTCTATAAAAATCCACCCATTCTCCCCTTATAACAACTAATGAAAATTTGACCAAAAGACTCTAAAAAATCACAACTCCCCTCAACTCTCTACTCTTACTCTATTCTCAACATCCAACTCTCAACTCATCTTACATCTCACAACTCTCAACTCTCAACCTTCTCTCAAACAAATCAAGTAAGGAAGAAGAAGTCAAGGAAGGTCAAAGGGAGTCAAGGAAGGTCAAGGTGGGTTGACAAAAGGAACACCCCCTTCAACCCCCCTATTCTACTTTCCCTTTCTCCACACATTTGCACACACCACTATGGTCTAAATCACCAAAGGGCCCCTTCTTCATAAGGGTGCCCTCAATGATTTGGATCTATATCGAAAGCCCCTCACACTTGAGGGCACACAAAAAATGTTTTTTTTATTTTTATCTTCTTTATTTAAAAAAAAATCGAATCCGAGGTTACCACATTTCGTGGATGGAGTAGGGTGCCTAACACCTTCCCTACTCCATAAATGGACCCCCTTACCTTGAATCAAGGTTGGACCAAACATGCATTATCCAACGAGAGTCAACAAAAAATGTCAAAATGACATGTTTTTCAAAAATACAAATTCGGGTGACCATTCACACCCATTTCCGAAAAATGAATGGTGGCGACTCCAAAACACCCCAAAGTGGAGGGATGTTTCAAAAATGTTGAAAATCCCGTGTCCACAGCTTGGCGACTCCAGTTTGCCAACATCAGTTTGCCCGAGGATCATAACGAGCCCTCGTCCTCGGGTAAAGACTGTTTTGAGGGCTCCCTATCTTTACTAATGCATGATTGTTCTTCTTATTTCAGATGTCCGGAAAATAGCACTCAAAAATCAAAAAAATCAAAAAGTCTTCAAAAATCAAAAAAATCAAAAAGCCTACAAAAAACAAAAAAATCAAAAAGTTTTCAAAATCTCAAAAAAATAAATATATTCCAAAAACCAAAAAAAGAGTTTTCTCAGAATTTAAGGGGTTTGTCTCAATCGGATGGACCTTTGGACAGAACAGAATATGAAAAGGATGAGTATGACTTCGATCTCGAACTCGACTTCGATCTCATGGGAATTGAGGAAGAGTCTGAGGACGAAGTGGAATACCCTCCTAAAGAAATCAAGGACCTGTTAGAACGACATGAAAAAGGTGTTCAGCCAAACATTGAGGATACAGACTCGGTCAATCTCGGCACTGAAGATGACCCACGTGTTGTGAAAATCGGAGCCTTGTTAACCCCTCAGCAGAAAGAAGAAATGATTGAACTATTGCGTAACTATCAAGACATCTTCGCCTGGTCCTACAAAGATATGCCCGGTTTGGACACAGATCTTGTTGTTCATAAGTTGCCGATCGCACCTGGGAGCAAGCCGATCAAACAAAAGTTGAGAAGACTCAAGCCAGAATGGACACTCAAAATCAAAGATGAAGTGATGAAACAGTTTCAAGCAGGATTTCTCGCCGTCTCCACGTACCCCGACTGGCTAGCCAATGTCGTCCCGGTACCAAAGAAGGATGGGAAAGTAAGAATGTGTGTCGACTATCGGGATTTGAACAGAGCCAGTCCTAAGGATGATTTTCCATTACCACACATCGACACTCTAGTCGATAGCACAGCGGGGCATGGTATGTTCTCATTCATGGATGGTTTCTCCGGGTACAATCAGATTAAAATGGCAAAAGAAGACCAAGAGAAGACATCATTCATTACACCCTGGGGCACTTTTCATTACAAAGTCATGCCATTTGGACTTAAAAACGCAGGGGCAACCTATCAACGTGCAATGATGGCTTTATTCAACGACATGATCCACAAGGAAATGGAAGTCTACGTAGATGATATGATCGCTAAATCGAGCATAGAAGAAGATCATCTGATAAATCTCAAGAAACTATTCGACAGGCTAAGGAAATACAGCTTAAGGCTCAACCCAGCAAAATGTGTATTCGGGGCAACATCAGGCAAACTGCTAGGCTTCATCGTCAGTAGAAGAGGCATTGAGATAGACCCAGCAAAGACCAAGTACATTCTCGAAATGAAAGCACCGGTATCAGAAAAGGACGTTCGAGCATTTCTGGGTAGAATACAGTATATCAGCAGATTCATCGCGCAACTCACGCCTATTTGCGAACCAGTATTTAAGCTACTCAGAAAAGACATACCGAAAGCATGGAACGAAGACTGTCAAGAAGCCTTCGACAAGATAAAGAAATATTTGCTCAATCCACCAGTCTTGGTTCCTCCTACGCCAGGACGACCTTTACTGATGTATATCTCGGTGCAAGAAACGTCTATGGGCTGTGTACTGGGGCAACACGATGAGTCAGGCAGAAAAGAGCAAGCCATTTACTATCTCAGCAAAAAGTTCACTGATTATGAGGCAAAGTATTCGGCACTCGAGAAGACTTGCTGCGCATTGGTCTGGGCATCCCAACGACTACGCCACTATCTCCTCAGCTACTCGACCATGCTCATTGCTCGAATGGACCCGCTCAAGTATCTCTTCGAAAAACCAGCACTGACAGGTCGTACTGCGAAATGGCAATTACTATTATCTGAGTTTGACATCACCTATGTCACTCAAAAGGCCATCAAAGGGCAAGCCATCGCCGACCACTTAGCCGAGCATCCATTGCCTGATTACGAACCATTGAAGACAAACTTTCCTGACGAAGCCATATTGCTCACTGAGATTGAGGATGATGACGAAGAACCAGGCTGGAAAATGTACTTTGACGGAGCAGCAAATCAAAAGGGGAACGGAATAGGAGCAGTACTGATTAAACCAGATGGGTCCCACGTGCTAATTGCAATCAGACTGAAGTTCCAATGTTCTAACAACGAAGCTGAATACGAAGCATGCATAGCAGGGTTGAAAGCAGCACTAGATCTTGAGGTAGATGAGATCGATGTTTTCGGAGACTCGAGCCTAGTAGTCTATCAGACAACTGGAGAATGGAAAATCCGAGAGCAGAGATTGATCCCTTACCATGAGTATCTCGAAGAGCTAAGCTCATGCTTCGATAGAATCTCATTCACTTATATGCCGAGAGCTAAGAATCAGTTTGCTGATGCACTAGCAACGGTCGCTTCCATGATCAGTATCTCAGAAGATTTAATCATTGACCCTATTGAGATTGGACTTCAAGATGAGCCAGCTTACTGCCTACCCGTCGAAGTTGAAGAATCTGAAGAAAAGCCTTGGTACTCAGACATCAAAGCCTATCTCGAAGACGAACTCTCCCATCAGACGCAACGTCTAATCATCGAAGGACTATTCAGAAGCTAGCAGGCCAATTCTTCCTAAGCAATGACATTCTGTACAAGAAATCACATCATGAAGTCCTACTCCGATGTGTGGCAGAAATAGAAGCAAAACGACTGATCGAAACCATACATGGTGGAGTCTGCGGACCCCACATGAATGGTCACATGCTTGCTAAAAAGATCATGAGAATGGGATATTACTGGACAACAATGGAAAGTGATTGTTATCAACACGTCCGTAAATGCCATCTTTGCCAGATCTATGCCAATAAGATCAACGCGCCACCATCAGAATTGCACAACATGACTACTCCCTGGCCCTTCTCACTCTGGGGCATGGACGTTATTGGACAGATTTCGCCAAAAGCTTCAAATGGGCATCGTTTCATCCTAGTCGCTATCGATTACTTTACAAAATGGGTAGAGGCCGCTTCTTATGCCAATGTCACAAGGAGCAGTGTTCTGAAGTTTGTTAAGAACAATATTGTCTGCAGATATGGGCTTCCCAGCGGGTTAGTGACAGACAACGCCAAGAACTTCAAAAACAAGGACATGATCAAGATGTGCGAAGACTTTCAAATCACTTATCACAATTCTGTACCGTATAGACCCAAAATGAACGGAGCAGTTGAGGCCGCCAACAAAAACATCAAAAGAATTATCGAGAAAATGGCAGTCACTTACAAGGATTGGCACGACATGTTGCCTTTCGCCCTTCACGCTTATCGGACTTCATTTCGAACTTCAACTGGGGCAACTCCGTACTCATTGGTGTATGGAATGGAAGCAGTCTTACCCGTCGAGGTCGAGATTCCCTCCCTCCGGATCCTAAAAGAAGCAGAGTTGGATGAAACAGAATGGGTTCAAGCCCGATTTGATCAACTAAATCTTATAGAGGAAAAACGTCTCGCAGCTATTTGTCATGGCCAAATCTACCAACGGCGAATTGCACGGGCTTACAACAAGAAAGTCAAACCTCGGAATTTCTCACCAGGAGACCTTGTCTTGAAAAAGATCTTACCGATACAAGAAGATGCTAGAGGAAAATTCAGACCAAACTACGAGGGACCATTCATTGTGCAGAAGGTAATGACGGGAGGAGCTTTGATCCTTACAGAGATGGATGGACAAGTCTTCCCTCAGCCGATCAATGCTGACACCGTTAAAAAATACTACGCTTGAGATCTGACCCTGAGATGACGAAAGGCCATCTTTGCTATCCCAAACAAACTATCTAACCCTAGTCAACCCCTTTGAGCCATCACATTCATTTCTTAACCCAAGACTGGGGCAAGTCAACGTTACAAAAAAAAAAAAAAAAAAAAAAAAAAAGAAAATCAAAAAGTCAAAGTACTCCTGGCCCGCATGAGGATAAACTGTGAACGGCTAAAATACAAAAAAATTCAAAAAAATTCAAAAAACTCGGACACTTGATCTGAGCTCGACCCAAATCTCCAGCCTAAACAAGTTCGAGAGACGCTGGGAGGAGACATAGATCACTTTTCGAAACAAAAATAGACGAACCCCATGTCTAGCCCACTTTAGATAAACTCAGACCTTAACCTCTTTTGTACCTTTCCATTACACTTAGCCTTGGCCAACATTTCGTCCCACCAAAAGTCCTTTCAGATCAGGGAATGTTCTAAGGTATCATAATGACGGTGGCAGCACCAATGATCTTGCGACTTGGTCCGGACCCCAAAGTCTTGCTAGTTGTTGGAAGATTCGAGAAGGGAGTCCAGGTCGGATATTCGAAAAAAGAGAGTACTCGAAGTGTAGAGTAATTGATCTCGCGGCTCAACTTGAGTTGTCGAGCCACGAATAGTCGTCAGCAAACTCGAGAGGGGAATCTAGATCTGTTACTCAAGAAAGAGTACCACTACAAGAGTAGAGTCGCCGATCTCGCAGCTCAACTTGAGTCACCAAGCCACAAAGACACAGAGGCTCCAAACAAGATTTGCAATGTAAAAATCCAAAAAAAAAATACAAGCATAGTCTGAAAGGGCATAGTGAAAACCCGAAAGGGCGCTATGAGTAAAAAAATCAGACTATGGCAAGATCAAAGCCACCGGCATGATGAAAACCCAAAAAGGCATCGATGCGCAAAAATGTGGAAACCGGGTCTGGTGAAAATCGTAACTGGCACCAGGGGCAATAAGGGGATAAAACAAAAATAAAAAAAAAAAAAAAAAAAAAACAACTCCTGGCCCGCATGAGTATAAACTGTGAACGGTGAAAATTTCCCAAAATCCCAAGTCCCATGCTCAATCGATATTTACCCAGTACTGGGGCACTGGGGATGACTCTAAAAAGAGCCTGAGAATTGCTGACATTTATATCCTCAGTATTTGGCAAAAACACAAATATCATCGAGATAACAAAGGTCTTTCGAAAATCTTCATATTTTGGATCTACGATATCAATTCGACAAAGACAAATCACCAAAAATTCAAATGCTTTCAAAACTACTATTTTGGCCAATGATGAAAAGTCTAGGACTTATTCGAACATCATGTTTTCAAAGCAATAGATACACCTGAGGCCAAGTAAGTAAAAAACCTATTTTCTTTTCATAAAAAAAAAAAAAAATTTTTTTTTTTGTGCCAATCATGCATCTCTACGAAAAATGGAGAAATAATCAAATCTCTCTTCCAAGGCACAAATTCGGGCAGCTTTCCCCATCATTACCACCTCAGTATCCGAAACATCATGACTCACCAGGGAAAACGTGAAGGCATCAGAACAGAGACCATGAGCAATCCTCCCCCTGAGATCACTTTCCAGGCCTATTGAGGGGAACCATTGTGGGTACATAACCTTAATCATGCTGATGAGATTCTAAAGATGAGTACATTCAAACATTCCCAAGGAGGATTGAGCCAAAACCATTTGGATTGAAATCAGAAGCTTCTCGAGAAACTGCCGTTGTTATCATGAATCACATTAACCTTGTTAATATCCTTATGGATGTGAATCAGTGGCCCATCGTGTTTTCTAACATTGTTTCAAGAGCAATGACTCTTGAGGTCGTACCAACAGGCTAGTAGAAAACTATAATGGAGCCCTTCAAGTGATAACAGCAGAATTTCAAGTCCCTCCACCTCTGGTTTCGACTTGAGAGAGTTTCTTTGTAAGGTATTGTAAACAACATACCGAGGGGATTAGCTTGTGTTCCAACAGCAAAACTCTCTCTTGGACCAGTGACAGCTGTTAACAACCATATTGCATGTGGTCCAACGACAGCAAAACTCTCTCTCGGATCAGTGACAGCTGTTAACAACCATATTGCATGTGGTCCAACAACAGCAAAACTCTCTCTTGGACCAGTGACAGTTGTTAAGAACCATATTGCATGTGGTCCAGCGACAACAAAACTCTCTCTTGGATCAGTGACAACTGTTAACAACCATATTGCATGTGGTCCAGCAACAGCAAAACTCTCTCTTAGATCTGTGGCAACTGTTAACAATCATATTGCTTGCACCATTGAGAATCAAATGCATCATTACAAAAAAAAAAAAAAATCAAAAATCAATAAAAATAAAAAATAAAAAAAATCTCGAAAAAATAAAAAAAATATATAAAAAAATTGAAAAACAGCATTTTTGCAAAAGCTCAACTCATTTGTCCAAGACTTGTTAGAAAACTCCCGTTTCAAAGTTTTTCTCTAAACTACCACAAATCCGAGACCTCACACGAGCTCCGCGCCACGAGGTCGAGGAAATCAAAAGGCTCACCCTGTCAGACCCCGTGCTTGGGTAGCCACTTCTTACCATCAAATTCATCAAACCAAATCAGTATTTTCAAAACTTGTCTGAGCAAAATCCTCGGGCCCGTACAAATCAGGGTTTCGTCTATTCTTTGCAGTTCTTTGCACGCAAATCCTGCAAAGAGGGGCAGCTGTAGACACCCAAATTTGAGCGGGCCCTCGACGCAAAGTGCCTCAAAAATAGCAAAAATCGGAATGGGCTCCGAAGCCCAAACCTACCAAAAATCCAATAAATTTTGTCATCTTATTTTTAATAAACGGCCCAAGGCCTTTCACGTGGCCCATGGGCCCAACACCTCATCACCCTCCTACATTCATCAATCCAACCCAATGCAAGTCTAAACCCATCCTTATCCTACCCACTACCCAAGCCCATTCAATTCAACCCATTCAACCTAAACCCATCCTTATCCTACCCACTACCCAAGCCCATTCAACTCAACCCAACACATTACCCAAGCCCAATTCTCTACCTAAGCCCAACATCACAACCAATCACCCAATATGACACATGTCATCACCCCTTTCCACCTCCCTCATCCAACCAACCAACTCCATTACTTCCCTCCAAAAATTAATTCAACCCATAACTCTACCCTAACCTATCTATCCATTCTCTCAAATCAAACACTTATAACCTATCACCCTCCCCTAATCTACTCCCATCATTTCCTACAAAACCCATCTCTACAACCTACACCTACACCCATCCTCTCAAATCAAACACTCATCCTTTCCCATCAACTCATCTCCACCCTTCATTTCCACCCACTTTGACACATGTCATCATCTCCCTCACCCTCCCAAAATATCATCAACCACCCTCTTAAATCCTCCATTCTCTTAAATCAAACACCACTTAATCACAACCACCAATTAATTACCCCCTTTAAACAATCTCATCCTCTCAACCACTCTCATCAATTCCCCTCACCAAACACTCAACCTAAATGGGTTGGGTTGGATCCAACCCATTTGGGTTGTAAACAACCCATTTAACCCCCCTTCCCTAAATACCCTCCAACCTCCATCAAATTACACCTACCCTTCTCTTAAACCCCATACCATTCTATCACTTCTCAATCCTTCACCCCATTATACCCCTAAAATAACCCTCCAACTTCTATAAAAACCCACCCATTCTCCCCTTATAACAACTAATGAAAATTTGACAAAAAAAATCTCTAAAAAACCACACTCACCTCAACTCTCTACTCCTACTCTACTCTCAACACCCAACTCTCAACTCTCTCAACTCTCAACCTTCTCTCAAACAAATCAAGCAAGGAAGAAGAAGTCAAGGAAGGTCAAAGGAAGTCGAGGAAGGTCAAGGTGGGTTGACAAAAGGAACACCCCCCTCAACCCCCCTCTTCTACTTTCCCTTTCTCCACACATTTGCACACACCACTATGGTCTAAATCACCAAAGGGCCCCTTCTTCATAAGGGTGCCCTCAATGATTTGGATCTATATCGAAAGCCCCTCACACTTGAGGGCACACATCAAATGTTTTTTTTTTTTTTATTTTCTTTATTTAAAAAAAAAAACCGAATCCGAGGTTACCACATTATGTGGATGGAGTAGGGTGCCTAACACCTTCCCTACTCCATAAATGGACCCTCTTACCTTGAATCAATGTTGGACCATATACCCTATCCTACGAGAGTCAACAAAAAATGTCAAAATGACATGTTTTTTCAAAAATACAAATTCGGGTGACCATTCACACCCATTTCCGAAAATGAATGGTGGCGACTCCTAAATACCCCAAAGTGGAGGGATGTTTCAAAAATGTTGAAAATCCCGTGTCCACAGAATTGTTTTTAAGTTAAAACTCTATTAGATAGAATTATTATTTAATTAGAATTCTATTATGACTTTTGGTCTTATTTGATTGGCTTTTAATATTTTGACTTTGGTCTTAGTTGATTGACTTTTAATATCTTGACTTTAGTCTTGCTTAATTGACTTTAATTTTGACTTCAGTCTCACTTGATTGACTTTAATACATTGACTTCAGTCTTGCTTAATTTACTTTAACTTTTTGGAGACCCCTCCTCCATTATTTCTTTAATTCTTTGGACCCCCAAATGGAGGGGTCCTTAAAGAAATATCTCACGAACCCTCAACAATTTTGCCTAAGAGCCTGATTGATCGATTTTTTAGGTTCAAAATTTTAAATTAATTTCATTAATGTTTCACTTTAATTATTTAATATTTTATTTATTAATTTCGAATTTTTTTATTATGAAAATTATGAAATTACCGTTTTGCCCCCGGAGAGGACTTTTCACGTTTTAAGTCAGTTTTTAATGTTGTAGGATGTTTTAGAATCGATTTTTCGTAAGGAATTCAATGAAAATATTATTTTTTTTCATTTATGAAGTTTTTTGTGTGAAATGGTTGTGAACTTTATGAGGGGTATTTTCGTAATTTTGTCGAATTCTTTTAAAATTGGTGAAATGATTTATTTGGTTTCAATTTGTTATTTTATGTATTCGAGAGAATTTTTCTAAGCGTAATGTAGGCTCTAGGGTTGTTTTGATGTTAGGGGTATTTTGATAATTTGGTAATTTTTTAGTAATTTTTATCGTAAAGATTATTTTTGTCTGAAAGATGATGATTTCTATTTTTGGGGTCGTATTTTCCTAGCGTAGCGTGATTTCTAAGGTTTTATCAGTTCGAGATACCTCATCCGGATTTCTGAAACACATCTGGTAACAAAATAAAGCAATGGAATACACATCCATCATTGGGAATCATTGCGATCGAGTTGACGAGTTGATTAATCAGGCGGATGCAAAAATGGGGTGTCTACACTAGTTCTCCATTGCTTATGTCTTGATTGGTTGATCTTAATTCTATTTTTATATCTGAATGGTTGTTTTGATTTGAATCTTATAGATCAATTTTGATTTGAAATTTTTGTTTGTCGATTAATTTTAATTTTAATTTAATTGGTTGATTGAATTTTAATTTTAATCCGATTGTTTGATTGAATTTTAATTTAATTTTTGTTTGATTAGTTGATTGAGTTTTGTTTGATTGATTGATTAAATTTAAATTTGATTTCATGGATCGATCAAATTTTTTATCATGTTTTTCGAATAATAGGGTCTCTAGGTCAAAGTTGGACATTGATGGGCATTTCAGTCATTTTTGTGATTTCTTACAAATTTCTATATTTTCATCGATTTGAGTCCCGTTAGACTCAAAATCACATTCTGAATGCAATAGAGGTACTTTCAAGATTTTTCGTGGTCCAAAATTCATTAGGAGTATTTTCATCATTTTGGTGATTTTTCAAATTTTTACGAATTTTGGCGTGAAATTTCTTTTAGCTCCAACATGATTATTTCTAAATTTTGAAGTCATATTTTCCTATCATAGTGATGTCTCTAAGTTATCAAACTGTATGGCGAATGTAAACGTACGTGCTTGCTAAATCAGGTGTAAAGTATAGCGATCTTAAGTGTGTGTTAATTTCTATATTGAGTCGTCATGTGTAGGAAAGATGAAAGGATTAAAAACAAAAAGATTGGGGACAATACTTACAAGCCTTCGAGTGTTTTATGATTATCATTAGAAATTTACGGTAACTAGGTGACGAATTGTCAAATTAGGCAGATGCAAAAATGGGATGTCTACAGATGCTCCTATTTGACAGAAGGTCGAAGCAAACTAGATGGCCAATCTATTGTGGTAGATAGTATCACATCCGAATACCAAAGCTAGTGACAACTCATTTTGCAGTATAATTTGACAATTTGTCAATGCCTTCAGATCCTTAAGGGTAATCTCTCTTAAGACTTAAAAATGTCAAATCCTTGAATTTTAGAAAATCTCCTTGACTAATGCAAATGCAATTAGAGTGCACGTGTTTAACAGTGTAATGATGATTTTGAAAAGGCGCACCTCTATTCTACGCATTCATGGTAGGAAGATAATAAACTTAATAATGAAAAACTACATAAAATCTGATCAAAATCTTAGAAAATTATGAATTCAAAATTGAATAAAACTAAGTAAAATCTTAGCATAATTTGAATATAACTGAGCATAATTTGAGAAAAATCTCAATGGGGTCTGAGCATAATCTGAGAAAAATCTCAGCGGGGTTTAAGCTTAACTTGAAAAAAATCTTAGTGGGGTTTGAGTATAATATGAGCATAATCTAAACAAAATCTGAGAAAAATCTTAACGGGGTTGGAGTATAATCTGTGAAAAATCTTAGTGGGATCTAAGCATAGCTGAACATAATCTGAGCAAAGGTTGAATGTCTTACTTTTCCTAGCTTGGGTGAAAGAGTGACGAACTTATTTTTTTTGGAGTCTTATTCTACCAACTCGAAGTGAAAGAGTAATGAACTATTTTTTTTTAGCCAAAATAAATAGGAAATTGACAATACTTTTGAAAAGATTTGAATTTTATAAAGGTTCGGTCAACATTTTTACTTTCTTTAAACCTTTGGGATTTTCCAAAATTGTTGTCAAGAAGGTAACTTTTAAGTTGAGGTTAACCTTATCCTTTATGATTGAAATTGATTAGGTTTCAGACTAAATGCCCCTAGTCTAACAAGGAATATTGCATTTGAGATCATTGAAAATCATTTGAAATTGAATACCCCTAGTGTAATGGGGAGAACCACATAGTTTAAAAAAGGGAAGTGCCTTTATTATAAAAGTTTGAAATCTTTGGTTACTATATAAGTGTAATAAAGGCTTAACTTTTAATTTTGACTTTTTATATTGAAGATTTTGGAGTCAGGTTTAAAGAAATTGGAATAAAATATTTCCTTTTGAAATTCATCACAGAATCTTTTCTTTTCTCTCTATCGATTCACTTAGGAACGTGAAGCTCTTCAGATCAATCATAAATGAGATATTTGTATCCACTGAGTTTATATTTGGTTCAAATTGGGTATTGATTGTACGATGATTAATTGTTTGCCCCAAAGTCGATGAAACTTGGCCATCTGGACTTTCAATGTTTTGTCTTGTACCGCCTTTTAGATTATCACCTTTACTGAGATTTCTTTTTGATTGTTTTGATTTTTGCTTAGATTGCCCTTTCAGATTTTCGATCTAGCAAGCATGCTCAAACTTTTGCCTAGATTGACTTTTCAAAATTTTGATCTAGCGAGCTTATCATTTTTTCTTCACTTTAATTATTATCAAGACTATTTTTTCAGATTTTCAACCTTGCGAGCTTGCCTTAATTTTTGCCTAAATTACCCTTTCGGATTTTTGACCTAGCAAACTTTTTTTTTATTCTTTTGAACTTCTGGAGTTACTGCCTGATCATGCTTGTTATTTTCCTCAACTTTTTTGTGCGGTACTTATGTGAACTTCCATAGGTAGGCTTAGGAGTAGGCTAAGAAAAAAAAGGGAACTTGAAGCTCAAAACCCAAATGCCCCTTGTGTGGCATTTTAAAAAAAACATTTATAACTTTATTCCCCACTTTGTTTGTTGTTTTTTTTATTTTTTATTTATTTATCTTTCTTCATTTTTTATGGGGAATATATATATATATGGTCGAGCCTAACATGACTTCTTAGGTTGCCTATATACCCCAATTATTTTTAGGATCAGACCAAAACATAGTTTAAGTACATTCCCTTCCCTAGGTTGGGTGATTGGGTTGAAAACAAGATAATTCTTTTTAATTATATTTACTTTTTGAAAAAAATTGCAAAGGGTTAAGAATGGAGATATTGAATTAGGTAACAGGAAAATTAGTTCGATCGAAGGTGACCTCCATAGATATAATACCACTCGATCTAGCCAAGGTTGATTGATTCTAGCATTTTGGCATTATTATGATTCTTGAAGTCTAACAACTTTTTCAAATAGTCTTATCTTGGTGATGAAAGAACTTTTCCTATTGGATTTACATTTTCTTTATTGGGTTAGAGACAATTATTCGATTTTCTTTAAAAGCTAAATTTTCAACTTACATGTCCCGCACCTTCACTTTCTTATTGAAAATACAAGTGACTCATCTTGCACTTGCGATAAATCAAATTCGCTTCCAACGATTGGCTTTCTATTAATACTTTAAGAAATGAAACTTCCATTTCAAAACTTCCTCTCATACCACATAATAGAGGGCACTAAGTAACACAAGTCAAAATTTGCCATCTCGAAGGTGATAAAGATAATTTCTCATACCAATCTTGGTGTGTCTCATACATTTTCATAATGATGGTATTAAAATTCTTGTTAGTTGCCTAAATAGTAATCTACTCTAGGTGCCCTACTATTTTGAGAATTCCAACATAACCTCTCCTCCAATTATGTGATTCTATTTTGATTTTGTATGTGATGTTCTCATTTCATAGGACGAGTATCTATTTCGTGTTGGACAACTTCCAAGCTTACCCAGCATATTCTCACAAGACCATGCAAACAAGTTTTTTGAATTCTATAAACAAATTCATTATCTCCTCGTATTCCTCTGTGGATAAGTTAATTCCAATATGAATTTCTTGGGAATTATTTTTTTTCAAGGTCAATGACTTTCACTTCCTTGATTAGAAGTTGTGCTCGACCTTTTTTTTCTTGTTCAAGTAATGTGAATAATTCGGGAGGAGGTTCCTTATTATAGGATCCTCTCATAAAGCAAGATTATTAGTTAATTCGTTAATACGCTCGAGGCATTTCATACAATGTTTCTATATTGATGTAAGTTATTAATATTTTTGTTGAATGTTTATTTATAATATTTAATATTTTTTACACTCTAATAAATTATTTGTATTTTACTATTTGAATACAAGCAATATGTCACAGAATGGGTCTCGTAATCCAAACTCGAATACTCCCGAGCTACATGATTCATTGCATGACCATTGAGCTTCTTGATCTGGATTATCAAGGCATAGAACTACATCTTTCCAATCGATAGATGCACCATCTTCTTTGACACTAATGACAAATTGTGCTTCTTCATCTTTTTGCCAACGACGTCGTTTGAGCTTCAACGGGCATGGACAATGCATCGATTAGAATTCAATTGCCTTAGCTACACTTATAGGCCGTTTTTCTATGGTGAATGTTTCACCTCTATACTGTTCTTGGAATGGAGTACCCACCCATATACTTGATCTCATTTGGCATTTGATCTAGGTAATTGTTATTTATTTATAATATTTTTGTTGATGTTAACTTTTATTTACCATATCTTTGTTGTTTAATTTGATCAATTTGTTTATTTTCCTTCTGAAATTTGTCGAATCAGTCGGGCAGACCCGAAAAGATAGTTTCCACTAGAACTTGAGCATTATAGAGTACCAAAGTTGAAAGTGGCAATCATTAGTGCTAAGCTTGCAGGCATGTCAACTGTAGTAGAGCTTTTGGATCAAGGCCATGAGGTTTAATCCTTACTCTCTTTTTGTTTCTTTTTGTTCACTATTCAAGTATAAGATTTTCATATGCTACAAAATTTTCTTTTGGAAAGAATAAATATTTTAGTTGCTAAATTAGATGCATTGTTAACATTAGGCATGGCATCTGTTAAAGTATTTTCCCATTTGGCCCATTGTACTCCACACCACAATTCTATTTTAGCTTGGTCATTCTTTCAAAATAAACACGGTTATCTATTTGTGTTGAATTCATTCCAAGCTATTAAAAGAATTTGAATTTTCCTTAAATTTTGCTCATTTAAATTCCTAATTAATTCCAAGAAGTTTAATTCAACATTGAAAGTGTGCTTTCCTCTCCGACCCTTACCTTTGGCTGCATACAAAAATTTACTTGTGAAGGATCATACACGCACTTTTGTAAATAAATGGGGTCAAATTGGTGGTATGCTTCTCTCATTTTTTAACTCATTAAAGTTTTAGTTTTAAGACATTTATGTTTAAAACCTTAGATTACTTAATTTTCTTACATGCAACTTAAATTTCCATACAGAAATTGATTTCCAGTTTCCAGTGAGAGCCCCTTTACATGGAATTAAAGCATTTTTGTCTACAAATCATTAAGGTAATGCCCTTATGTGTGCTTTTATGACTGAATATTTTGTTGTGTTGATTTCTATTTGCATACGGAACATCTTTTTTCAATCTGTCATTCAGTAGTATTTAGTTTTTAGCATTTACTTCGTTGTCCCTTTTTTAATTTGTCTCATTGTGGTTTTTCTAATTGAAGTAAAACACCATAACACGAGTTTTTCTTATGTAATTTGATCTGGATTTGATCATTTTTATCTAACTCTTAACTGTATAGGTGGCTATTGCTTTGCTTGCAAATGTATATATATTTAAGAAAATGAGACTACATGTTTTGTTTAGATTAATGATAAAATAATGAATAAAAAATAAACTTTAGCAAGTAATAATCAATCCATAGAGACAACGTTGATCCAGCGATTCTTTCAACTCAAACCGATTGGAATTCGAAGTTAATAAATTAAAATAGTTTTTAGGAAGAAATTTAAACTAAACTAAAATGAAATATAGAAACTATAAAAGAAATGTTAGATCAGTCATATCCATCATAGCATTAATCTTAAATAAAATAAATAGTGAATATTTTTTTATTTCAATCTACTTAGACAAAGCTAATGCCCATAGATCGGAAAGTGAGTCTGATTTAACTCCAATAATAATCAAAGATTATGCTTCCCTTTTAAAGAAATAAATAGTAAAATTCTACATCAAACTACAAAAAATTAAGTATGATTTAACTTAACCTTATCTAAGATTAAAGTCATTAGAACTTACGATAATTTAAAATAATTTCTAATAATTATTAATCAAAAGTGAAATACATAAGAATATAAATCAACATGGATTCATATGTAAGTTTTAATTAAAACAATCATTTGGCTTCATTGATCTCTCTAACAGAAGTTTAACCTAGAAACATCACAAGAACAATAAAATAGAAAAATAAGAGAGATGAGAGAAAGAAAAATTATCTTCTTTTATTGATCTTGATCTGAAACTGGCAACGTCTCTTTACAATCTTGAAACTAAGAAATAAAGAAAAAAAATATGAAAATCAAAAATTAAAAGAACAAAATAAGAAAGATTGATCTCAGAGGAGATGAGATGATCTTTGGCTCTTATCGAGTCTCTTATTTATAGAGACCAGATTAGGATTTCTAAGGTTCGGAAACCTTCTGTAAATAAAACAATTTCAAAACCTTACTTCAATAGGAAGTATTTGTAGCTGCCAAGCTCTTACACAAAGCTCAAGAAATTATCCACCGACACTATTGCGCCGCCCAAGTTAACTAAAGCACCATGGTCCATGTGGGCCCAATGGGCCTGTATTTTGGTCCTTAGTCTTATTTTTGATCATGGATTGTAGTAGAATTTTTGGATTTTTCTAATTCTCCTTGAAACTTTGTGACTTTCCCCTGTTACACAAATAATCTCAATTAGGTCCGAAATACATACTTTAATGGAAATCAATACTAAATATGGACTAACAATGAATTATAACTAATTAGAGGATTTAATATATAATTTACTCGTAAAATCTATGTAATTAGGGTTCTAGAAATCAATTTCTAGACCCTAATCACTACAGTTCTTCTAGGTATGTGCTTTTCATGAAATAATCGACAATTGAAAATGATTACTTTTTTTTTCTATGTGATGTTGAGAATTTGATTTTTAGTTCTTTAGCACTTGTTCTTCAATTTCACTATTTGAGCTATGATAAATGCGTTCGTAAAGAAGATACTCATTATAATACTTTTTCTTTGATAAATGCTATCATCTTTGACAAATAACCCATTATTTTTCTCCTATTATAACTGCTCTCAATCTGCAAATTAGGTTATTTTTTACTCCATACCTGTTTTTTTTTTCTCTCATAATATGTGTTGCTTTTATATTTGGTTGACAGCCATTATAAAAAATTGTGTGCTGAGGCAGTTTTAGTTCTTTTTCTACTATAACTTCCCGCACTTCTCAAATTGTGTGATGTGTATGTTTTATTTCATACTTTTCCCCCTCTCGCTTGTTTTGGTGTTTGGTTAAAACTCATTATAGAAAATTATATGTTGAGGTTAGCCTTTTTTATCTTCTTTGTCAGTCTGCTTAGTTGAAGAAACTGCATGAATCATGGGAAGAAAATCCCAATATCAGATTTCCAATCCTTGAGCAACAATTAGTTGTTTGTTTTATTAATCCCCCACCGACCCAACAAAAGCACTTTTCACGTGAAGTTTGCATAATTCTGGTTTTAATGCTTATACCATTAGTCTCAGAATTAACAAAAAAAAAAAAAAAAAAGATTTAGATTTATGCAATCTTTTGCATTACCTTAGACATTTTAGTTTCTTGTTCTGCAGGGTTTTGCATCCTATCCTTCAAATGAAGCCATTGATACTGTTGAGGTTAGCCCATTTTAATTTCTTGTTCTGCTAATGGATGCACGTTATTACCGCTACTACTCCTTGCACTGTTATCCTTTAAAATATGAGTTTTTCTTAGATTTTGATTTTATGTTTTCTAGTTCTGCTTTGAAATATCATGGGATAACAGGTAATAGTTGTGTTACTTATAAAAGAAAATGCTCTCTGAATTATTATGGAATTCTTAGTACTCTAAGAATGTACACATGCTATGGAAAATAATTCTTCATGCCGTTTATTTATGCTGATGGAGTCATCCAACATATATCCTTATATGATGATCTTTTGCTAGGTCATCTGTTGTTTTCTTCGTAAAGTTATTCTCTAAGCAAATGGTTATAAATGATAACAACTTTCGATGATCTCAGTTAATCCTTCTTTCAATTCTTTAAATGGTTCTGTCTCTGAGGTTCATTTTGCTCAACTCTCCAAATTAGAATATTAGCACTATGTGAAAACTGGAAAATTCGACAGAAAAAATTGACGGGCCAATGCCTAAAAATTTTAGAGACTGAATTTTGATGGTCTAGGACCGTCGAAATTCTTGATGTTCCCAGATTTGACAGCTTAGACATGTCGAATTACATCCTTCATTCATTTGACAATTTCGGTCCGTCGAAAAAAAAATTTGACAATGAAAAATTTGATGCCAATTCGACCTCTTGGTTTGTCAAATTTTATGAAATTTGACGGCCCAAGACCAACAAATTTGGGCTTTTTTCACATTGTGTTGGGTATGAAGTTCAACTCTTTGGTTCTGAAAGTTTGATCTGATTGGGTACCTCCTTTCCAACTGTAATATTTGCACTTCATCTTACAAAATAGGATCCCAATTTCCCCATTGGCTCTGAAGACAAACTACAGTTCTTGAGTGGTTGGATATAGCCAATGCAAGCATTTCAGATTCCATTCCAAACTAGTTTGGGAACCTCTCTAGACATCTGTACTTCTTAAATCTCTCTCACAATCAGATCCATGGCAAGGTACCAACTTTTATGGTGTCAAACAGAGAACCTTTGAGTCTATTTTTGAGTTCCAGCAAATTTGAGGTATGTGCACGTCAACCAATTGAACGTATAAGTATGTTGCCACTTAAGCCAAGTTAGATTAACTGCTTTTATTGATTTATGAAACAAGATACTTCGCCTATAAAAAGAAAAAACTTGTTTGACACAATTGTGCACATGTAGCTGAAAACAATAGAAAAGTCCATACATGTTACCTTATCTGATCATTGGCTTGTTTTCGTTACTATATTTCTTTGTAGAGTAAGATAATTATTTGTTTTTGGTTAATTTAAAACTTGTATTTTGGTCAGTAAATCCTCATCTAACATTAGCGATTGTTACAGGTGAGCCATGGAAGCTTGAAATGGATTATCAAGTAAGATGGGAAGAAGCTTGGTTTAAAGTATTTTGTTGGTTCTGGGTTGACATTGGTTTTACATATTGACTGCTGCATTTTGCTATTAAAACTTAGGGTACAAATAAGTACGTAAGTCCACGAAGAGCTGTGCTAAGCATCCAAGGTTTCAACCTGCAAGGAACAACCCAAGTTAAGTGTTTTTCCCAAATGACTCAGAGCTAAGGATGAAGCCTATCAGATTCTGATCAGAAATAGAGTTTCAAATGGCATCTTTGTTCTACTGTCCGTTACTCCAAACCTCACTGATTTTCAGATTCTTATTTTCATTCGGATTTGCCAATTACTAAGTAAAAGAGAGATAGTACTTCGAATCAATTGCTTCAAATTTTATTAAGTGAGCTGCAACGTCTTCTTGATCCCATCCCAAATTCTTGAACCACCGTAATTGTTATTGACAGACCACCAATCACCATTGCTTGCATATTTATTTTTTTGGATCGATCCAAAGGCGCTTCCAATTGAAAATAAGCCTACATAATTTTACCTGGCTTTATGAACATCATTCAAAGATAACCACCCTTCAATTTTGGTTAAGAAACATTTTCCCATCTGAACATATGCATATTCTTAGTTTCTCCATTATTTTGCCATAAGAAATTTGACAAAATGTCTTTCTATTATACCCACCTCAGATTTTGGAATGGGTAAAAATCGAACGCAAATAGATGGGCATGAACCTAACACATTTTAGAAACGTCAACTTGCCACCTTCCGAGAGAAGCTTTGATTTCCACCGTTCAATGTTCTTTTGAATTTTCTCCATATGAGGACTACAGCTTTCTCTAGTTAAACGAGATGTGGTAAGGGGCACCCCCAAATGATGAGATGGAAGCCGAACTACTACAAATTCCAGAACAATATTCACAGCAAGTTTACAAGATGGAAGAGCATTAATTGCAAGATAGAAATGCTCTTTACTGCATAAATTATTTGACCTGATATTCTTTAATACTCATCTAGGATGACTTTTGAAGGAAAAAAAAATGTAACTACCCATTTAGAGTGTAGAAGTTTAACAAAGCATGTTTGTTTCATAGGTTACCCTCCACATTTAACTCTTATAAGTTAATGAAATATGATCCGCAAATTAGTCATCTTCAACCCTCTTAGATGATGACAATAACTACAATGATGATGAGGATGGTCATCATCAAACTGATTATATGTGTGTATGTGTGTGTGTGTGTGTGGGGTTGGGTTTTGTTGACTCAAGAAATGACACAAGATCTTAACCATGTAAACATAAAATCGAAAGGTTGAAAATCATCCTCAAGATAAGTATCGTATGAATATGTAGTGTTGAGATACACAAAAAATTTCAATTGTTTGATTTTACATGGTCACGATCTTACGTCATTGCTTGAGTCAATAGAACCTGACAGACTCAAGAACTGACACAAGATCTTGTCCATGTAAAGACAAAATTAAAGTTGTAAGATTATCCTTGAGATAAGTATCATATGAATATATATTGTCAAGATACACATAAAATCTCAATTGTTTGATTTTGCATTTATAAATAAAATCTCAATCGTTTGATTTTGTGTCATAATTTACTTAATCAAATTGATTGGAGAAATTGATCTCCTCGAGTTTGGCCAATTTACTGTCAAATCCAACAAAGTTAACTCAAGAAATCAAGTTCTATACATTGCTATCATCATGATTGCATTTTGCAATGACTTATCCCCAAAATTTGGGGTGCATACTGGATTGGGTAAATCCAATAACTGAACCAATCCGAAGCCTTTTGGATTGGATTGGTTCGGATTGAGCATGGCTTGGTTCGGGTGCGGATTATAAAAAAATTCTGATTGATTTGGTTCGATTCCAGATTAGGTGTATAATAAAACCGAACCAATCCGAGAATCGAATCAATCCAAGATATCTATTATAATGTATATATTTTGTATTAAAAAAAGAACGATTTTCTCCTAGTGAATTTTAACTTCCTTTCTCTTTCATTTTATGAGTGTTTTGTGTCAAACTCATATTTAAATATGATTCTAATATTTATTTTTTCTCCTTTTCATTAATTACTGGTCTTTGAATTATAAGAATTTCTCTATTGATCGCTTTCCCACTTGAAATATCCATGGAATTTTCATTTTTTTAAATAAATTACAATAATTTTTGGTACATAGGTAGACCGATGTAAGATCGAAATAAGGGCTTGTTATTTTTGTGTTATGCGTGATGTTTTATTTATGTTGACATAATAAGTATGTTGATGTTTTGTTTATACGTGTTACGTGTTATGTATTATGCCTAATGCTTTGCTTAATATTTATTTTGCTTAGTTTTAAATTTTAACTATTTTAATTTTACTATTGAAAATAATAAGTATGATAATCGAGATCTTATCCGAACCAATTAGAATTAAAGTTGGTTTGGATTGGTTCGGTTTCAAATTTGTAGAATCGATCATGTTTGGTTCAGTTCCAATTTTGGAACCAATCCGGACCATGTGCACCCATACCCAAAATCAATGTCACCAACTTACCAATCCAACTTTGTTGAGTTAACTGAAAAATGTATTAAGTTGGATAAGAAATTTGACCAAGTTATTTGGCTATGTAAAATATTTTACAGCAAAAGTTGGGGTGCCAGTAGAAACTGTTTTTCTATAACATCAAATGTCAATTCCACTTTTTACAACACATCAAATCCAAACAATTATGGGTAATTGAAGAATAAGACTAAAATAATTAAAGAAGAAGAAAGTGCTTATTTTTATTTTATTTTATTCTCTCCCCAAATGGAGTTACAATGGTATTTATAAAAGAAGAAAGAACAAACAAAATCTAGTTCTATTCTAATTGCATACTTATTATAAATAATAAATATTATTTATAATAAATTTAAAAATAATAAAGTCTTATTTATTTTCCAATTAGATTAAGGATTCTAAACACGTTAAAACTATCTTTTGTCAAAATTTCAGAATTATCATCAAATTAAAATTATCAGTGTCAAAAGTTTTATAAATAGAAAATCCAACTTTAACTCTTATTTTCGAGGCATAAACAATATTGGAACGTTTTTGTAAGTTATGTTCATTCCAATCGTATGAATCTCCTTTTTAAAGTTCTGTCCAAATTTTTATAGGTTATGTATTAAGATCCACCTGCATCAGCATCCGACGTGATTTGTCGCATGATTGGGTTGGTTGCATTATTTGATTGTGCGTATCAATTACCACCGGCCACACTAACATTAATATGTGACGTGGAAACAGTCAGAAATGTCGCCCCCACAATATTTCTCCATCATGACTCTTAAAAAAACAAAAAATAAATAAAATATGTGGAGTGAATTAGTGCCAGTTACATCATTAACACGTGGACGGCCTTTGCTTTTTTTAAAACGATAAAAACTAAAACAACATGTCACCATCTCCCTTCATTATTTTTCTTTCGAAAAATCAAATCACATTCTCAGTCATGTGAAACGTTGAGAAATCCAACAAACACACAAAACCTCATTTTATCAAGTTTCTTACTCAACAATCCTTCGAGTAGGGAGGCACGTCATAAAATTTAAGAGTAATGCTGGGTGACACAGGAATTTACAGTGATTCTCACATTTTTGATGTAGAGGTGGTCACATAACCATAGATGCTTTTTACTCGTATATCGATAAAACATTTATAATATCACATCAATGCAGTGAGAATTACACTGAAAAACAAAATACCCCAAGGATTGTCGTAAAATTTAATTGTAGGTAGTTAATTTGTTATTTAACGAGTAGATTCTATCCTCATTAATTTATAGCGTCCAAAAACATGATATGATTAAAAGATTGAAAATCTAATAACTTAAAAAAAAAAAAAATAATTTTCATCATTAAATTTTGATTTTAAATTTGAGTTCGATAGCCATTCATTTTCAACATGTCACATAGCCGATTGAATATGCCAAGTGAGATGGTCAAATTATCATGACTCTTGTAAAAAATAGATACATTTAAATTTTATGACATGGATCCCTATTTGTTCAAAAAAATATGACTTGTTAAAGTGTCTTTGTAATAAAATTGCAAAAGATACGTCTACCAGTAAAATCTCTCAAGGATTTGTTAAAGTGTGTCTAAGACCCAACGATTAAACTGCAATAAATACACTCGTGAAATTTGTATCCAAAATGCTCTTTAAAAAATCATTTTTACCATAATACCCTCAAATGCTTATTCCCAAGCTTTATTTATGAAAAATATTAAAGTAACATTAAAATTGACATCAATTCTCACATTGCTGACGTAGATGTATATACAGAACCATAGATGCTTTTAATCTAGATAATTGAAAAGCATATATGGTTATGTGTGCACCTCCACATCAGCAATGTGACAATTGATGTCAATTTTAATGTTACTCCAGCAAGTTGACAAGGGTATTAGGATAAATTGAATTTAAATCGTAAGTCCCCTTAGTGGTTCCAAAATGATTTTTGGGGAATTTTAAATCTTTTTTCTCCTAATTTTTAGTTGATTAGGAGATTGAAATTGAAATAAAGAAAGGGTAAAGGGATAATTTGGCCAAAAAGTTTTTTCCAGCCCTTTAAAGTTCTTTTAAATTGGGTTAATTAGATTAAGATTTTTTTAAAATCATTTTTTAATAATAAAAAATCGGTTTTGGAGTTCAACTAAGAATATCGAGCATATTATTTTAGGTTTTAATTATTATTTTTATTTACTTAATTATTAATTTTTTTATTAAAAATTTTTATTTATAATTTTTAAAGGTTATAATGGGTTTGTACGGAATCTACGGACTAGAAGGTTACAATCATGTTCAAATAAGAGAAATGCTAATCTAGTTTAGTAAGATTTCAAATCTTACTCAGTGTTGTTGAACTCAGCTTTTCACATAAAAAAAACATAATTCCATGCTACAAGGATGTAGAGTACAGAATTCTAAGAACTTTGAAAAAATATATTTTCACAGTTAAATTTTAATTTTAAATTTGGAAGTTCGTGGATATTTGATAGCCATCCATTTCAAAACCTTGGAAACCCAAAAAAAATTGGTTTTTGAAATTTTTTATTTGAATTTAGGTTTTTTTCATGAAATCTAGATGGCCATGGTGTTTGATTCCCAATGATGTGATCCATTTGATCTCAAGTAACCCTTAGTAAGATTTGAAATCATATTAAATTAGTGAGGTAAATGTTTTTCCTAGATTAACAACATTGGAGATGTAAAAACAGTTAATTTATTAATATTTATGAGTTAATTAATAATTTTCATGTTAACTGTGAAGGGGTATTTTAGTTATTTTATATCAAGAATTATTATGGATGTTTGGAAAAGTCCTTCAATGTCCATATATTCACAAACATGACCTTAACAGTCATTTTCCCTTTGGCATTTGTTTGGACTTTAGTGTTTCATTTATTCTCCAACTTGTTTTACTAGTAAGAGATTTTTTTTGTTTTTTTCGAAAGAATCTCGAGATTTCCTTAAATAAGGACGGGTCACCTACCAATAAAAGTTAAAAAATAAAAATAAATAAAGATCTCAAACTAATGGGGTAGGTAGTTGGGTGAGGGAGGTGAGATGGGGTGATGACATGTGTCATCTTTGATTATCAAGATGGTGATTGGTTGATGCGGGTAGTGGTTTATGGGTTAGGGTTGTGGGTTGGATAATGAATTGGATATGGTTAATGATTTGTGGGCTTTGTAGTGTTGGGCTTGGGTTTTAGAAATGGTTTTGGGTTTTAGGGTTTGGTTGAGGGTTATTTTAGAATGGATTTTGAGGGTATAGGTTGGTTTTAGATTTTAGATGATGTGGGATTGATTTTAGATTAAGGGTAAGATGAGAAATCGATTTAGGAAAGTGTTGAGGGCTCATGGGCCTTAGGTGGACCTATGATTTTTTGCGGATTCGGAGGCGGAGCAGTGGTAGTAGAGGAGGGGTAGGCATCCTAAGTCTCACATTTTTAATTTTTTAATTTTTTTAGATTTTTGCAATCATTAGTTTGATAAAAAATGCCACGTGTTGGCGAATCAGGCTTTTTAGGCCTATTGGTGAAATTTATCGAAAATTTGGCATTTTTAATTTTTGGAAGCGGAGCGGTGAATATTGGGAAAGCATAAGGTTGGTCGAGTCCTTTTGGTAGGCCTCTTAAACCATTGAGAGGTCTTAGGGGCCTCGGTTTGGTCAAAATGTCACTTTTCAATGACTTGGGCCCTTAAGGTCCGTTGGCCCATTTATTTGGAGAATCAACATTTTTGGACCCTTTCGAGAAGTGGCCCGTTCAAATTGAGGTGTCTACAGTCAAAATTTCAGAATTATCATCAAATTAAAATTACCAGTGTCAAAAATTTTATAAATAGAAAATCCAACTTTAACTCTTATTTTCGAAATATAAACAATATTGAAACGTTTTTGTAAGTTACGCTCATTCCAATCATATGAATCTCCTTTTTAAAGTTCTGTCCAAATTTTTATAGGTTATGTATTAAGATCCACCTGCATCAGCATCCGACGTGATTTGTCGCATGATTGGGTTGGTTGCATTATTTGATTGTGCGTATCAATTACCACCGGCCACACTAACATTAATATGTGACGTGGAAACAGTCAGAAATGTCGCCCCCACAATATTTCTCCATCATGACTCTTAAAAAAGGAAAAAATAAATAAAATATGTGGAGTGAATTAGTGCCAGTTACATCATTAACACGTGGACGGCCTTTGCTTTTTTTAAAACGATAAAAACTAAAACAACATGTCACCATCTCCCTTCATTATTTTTCTTTCGAAAAATCAAATCACATTCTCAGTCATGTGAAACGTTGAGAAATCCAACAAACACACAAAACCTCATTTTATCAAGTTTCTTACTCAGCAATCCTTCGAGGAGGGAGGCACGTCATAAAATTTAAGAGTAATGCTGGGTGACACAGGAATTTTCAGTGATTCTCACATTTCTGACGTAGAGGTGGTCACATAACCATAGATGCTTTTTACTCGTATATCGATAAAAACATTTATACTATCACATCAATCCAGTGAGAATTACACTGAAAAACAAAATACCCCCAAGGATTGTCGTAAAATTTAATTGTAGGTAGTTAATTTGTTATTTAACGAGTAGATTCTATCCTCATTAATTTATAGCGTCCAAAAACATGATATGATTAAAAGATTGAAAATCTAATGACTTTAAAAAAAAAAAAAAATTTATTTTCATCATTAAATTTTGATTTTAAATTTGAATTCGATAACCATTCATTTTCAACATGTCACATAGCCAATTGAATATGCCAAGCGAGATGGTCAAATTATCATAACTCTTGTAAAAAATAGATACATTTAAATTTTATGACATGGATCCCTATTTGTTCAAAAAAATACGACTTGTTAAAGTGTGTCTTTGTAATAAAATTGCAAAAGATACGTCTGCCAGTAAAATCTCTCAAGGATTTGTTAAAGTGTGTCTAAGAGCCCAACGATTAAACTGCAATAAATACACTCGTGAAATTTGTATCCAAAATGCTCTTTAAAAAAATCATTTTTACCATAATACCCTCAAATGCTTATTCCCAAGGTTTATTTATGAAAATATTAAAGTAACATTAAAATTGACATCAATTCTCACATTGCTGACGTAGATGTATGTATAGAACCATAGATGCTTTTAATCTAGATAATTGAAAAGCATATATGGTTACGTGTGCACCTCCACATCAGCAATGTGACAATTGATGTCAATTTTAATGTTACTCCAGCAAGTTGACAAGGGTATTAGGATAAATTGAATTTAAATCGTAAGGCCCCTTAGTGGTTCCAAAATGATTTTTGGGGAATTTTAAATCTTTTTTCTCCAAATTTTTAGTTGATTAGGAGATTGAAATTGAAATAAAGAAAGGGTAAAGGGATAATTTGGCCAAAAAGTTTTTTCCAGCCCTTTAAAATTCTTTTAAATTGGGTTAATTAGATTAAGATTTTTTTAAAATCATTTTTTAATAATAAAAAATCGATTTTGGAGTTCAAATAAGAATATCGAGCATATTATTTTAGGTTTTAATTATTATTTTTATTTACTTAATTATTAATTTTTTTATTAAAAAATTTTATTTATAATTTTAAAGGTTATAATGGGTTTGTACGGAATCTATGGACTAGAAGGTTACAATCATGTTCAAATAAGAGAAATGCTAATCTTAATAGTTTAGTAAGATTTCAAATCTTACTCAGTGTTGTTGAACTCAGCTTTTGACATAAAAAAAAACATAATTCCATGCTACAAGGATGTAGAGTACAGAATTCTAAGAACTTTGAAAAAATATATTTTCACAGTTAAATTTTAATTTTAAATTTGGAAGTTCGTGGATATTTGATAGCCATCCATTTCAAAACCTTGGAAACCCAAAAAAAATTGGTTTTTGAAATTTTTTTATTTGTATTTAGATTTTTTTCATGAAATCTAGATGGCCATGGTGTTGGATTCCCAATGAGGTAATCCATTTGATCTCAAGTAACCCTTAGTAAGATTTGAAATCATATTAAATTAGTGAGGTAAATGTTTTTCCTAGATTAACAACATTGGAGATGTAAAAACAGTTAATTTATTAATATTTATGAGTTGATTAATAATTTTTGTGTTAACTGTGAAGGGGTATTTTAATTATTTTATATCAAGAATTATTATGGATGTTTGGAAAAGTCCTTCAATTGGTCCATATATTCACAAACATGGCCTTAACAGTCATTTTCCCTTTGATATTTATTTGGACTTTAGTGTTTCATTTATTCTCCAACTTGTTTTACTAGTAAGAGATTTTTTTTGTTTTTTTAGAAAGAATCTCGAGATTTCCTTAAATAAGGACGGGTCACCTACCAATAAAAGTTAAAAAATAAAAATAAATAAAGATCTCAAACTATTACTCCCGTGGTTATAATTAATGACTTCCCATCCCACGTGATTCGTTACATGATTGATGAGGGAGTGGTTGCGCTGGAGAAAATCAGTACACGGTCTTTAATTTGATTTTCCCTTTTACATTTATTTGGACTTTAGTGTTTCATCTATTCACCCACTTGTTTTTACAAAGAAGAGATTTTTTTTTTCTCTTGGGAAAGAATCTCCAGATTTTGTTAAATAAAGGTCTGGGTCACCTACCAACAAGAAAGATCTCAAAGCATTATTTGAGTTTAAACAGATCAAAGAATCACCATCTACCGTTATAGAGATCTATTGAATCAAGAATTTATCGGGACACACTAAGAATAATAAGAAGAAAAATGGCAGTTGTAGGAGAGATGGATTATGATCGGATGAAGGAAGTCAAGAAATTTGAGGAGTCAAAGATGGGAATCAAAGGTCTAGTTGACTCTGGCATTACCTCCATTCTTGAAATCTTTCCTCAACTACCCTAAAACACTATTGATCTCTCAAAACATCAGCTGCATCATCTAACTTAAGAGCATCGATCTATCGGATTTGACTTCATCAAATCGACGGTCACAAATCGTTGATGAAATAAAAGAAGTATGCCGCACGTGGGGAATTGACGGTCATGAATCCTTGTTCCTGACAAACTCCCCCCAAACTCTTCCCATGTGGATGTGTTAGAACCATTGATTTTTTTCTTCAAGATATACAACTGAACATCCCAATTAATATCTGCAATTGTTTGTCCGAAGAAAAAAAAAAATCTATGGTTATATGCACAATCAAATAGGGAGTTTTTTTAGAGGGGAGTCAATGTATCATCATTCTTAATTCATATTATCCTCCAATTGTGGTTTACATGGCATTTATTGGATTACATATTAAGGAGTCGCAACTTAGTTTATGTGTTGAGTAAAGTTAATGATTAAAGACATGGCAAGTAGTTGGTATACCACTGGGTCCCGTTCAGCAACAAACACAAAACATTTTTCAAAACATGGGTTAGAGGTTTTGGAATGGGCTGATTTTTGGTGAGGATGATCTCTACGGTGAGGAGATCATCCAAACCAAAAATCAGCCCATTCCAAAACTTCTAGCCCCATGTTTACAAGTTGAAAAATTGTGGACCGTCCATTTTTTGTAAATCATTTTTGATGGGGTTAGAAGTTTAGTAAGATTATTGAACAATTGAAGGAAGGTTAAAAGAGTAAAAGAGATGGATTTTCTTGGGGGAAAAGTCATTAAGGAATGAGTTTAAAGATAATTAGTCCTAATTAGATGAGTTTTGTAACAGAGTTGGCCTTGGGTGAACTAAGGCATTAATAAAAATTATGCATGGCTGTGGGTCACCCTTGGACCAAGAAAAAATTACTCTCGACCAAGGGTTACCTTTAGTCAAATAAATATTAACCTTGGCCAAGAGTGAGGTACGACTAGGCTTAAATCAATTCTTTTGAAAAATGGCCTTCAGACCTTGTGATTGCTTAAAAATGAGATTTTGAACCATCTTGAAAATTGTCTTGGGTTAAGTCCATTCTTGAAAGACTTTTGGTGTTTTCGGACTTAGCCTAGACAAAAATAGGGTGTCTATAATTAAGATACACATAAAATCTAAATTGTTTGATTTTGCATTTACACATAAAATCTTAATCGTTTGATTTTGTGTCATAGTTTACTTAGTTAAATTGACTGGAGAATTTGGTTCCCTCAAATTTGACCAAGTTAGGGTCAAATCCAGCAAAGTTGACTCAAGAAACCAAGTTTTATACATTGCTATCATCACTATTACATTTTGCAATGACTTGCCCCCAAGCTTGATGTCACCAACTTACCAATCCAACTTTGTTGAGTTAACTGAAAAATATACTAAATTGGATCAGAAATTTGACCAAGTTATTTGGATATGTAAAATATTTTACAGTAAAAGTTGGGTGGCAATAGAAGTCATTTTTTTTTTTTTTACACTAAATGTCAATTCCAAGTTCTTAAAATAATTTAATTTTAATTTTAAATCCATTTTCAACATGTCAGTTAGTGGATTGAGTGCATAGGTACACCGACATTAATATATGGACCGCCTTTGCTTTTGTAAAACGACAAAAACTAATAGAACATGTGACCATCTCTATTCATTATTTTGGTTTCAAAAATTAAATCAAACTATAAGTCATGTGAAACATAAGACAGACATATCCAGTTCATTTTTATTTAAAAAATTCTGTTGGTGTATATGTTACTCACAAAATCTTACTTTATCAAATTTGATACTCAGCAAACTTTAGGGTAAGGATGCCTGTCATAAAATTTAAATATATATGATTAATTTGCTACTTAACATCCATTAGAGTGGATTCTAATCTCATCAATTTGTGACATTTAAAAATATAATATAATATCAAAAATTTAAAATTAAAATTTAAAAAAATTTAAAAACTTAAAAAATATATATTAATTAACTTTTATCATTAAATTTTAATTTTAAATTTTAAAATTCGATAATCATCCATTTTCAGTATGTTAGGTAGTCGAGTGTGTATGTCACGTGAGGTAATCAGATTTTCACGACTCTTGCTAAAAAAAAAAGACAAAAAGTAGAATATGTGGAGTGAATTAGTGCGTAGGTACACCAACCATTAATATGTGGACGGCATTTGCTTTTGTAAAATAACAAAAACTAATCGAGCATGTAGAGATCTCCATTAATTATTTTGTTAAAGTGTGTCTAAGAGCACACGTTTAAAGTCCAATAAATACACTTGGGAAATTTATATCCAAAATGCCCTTTAAAAAAAAATCATTTTTATCATAATACCCTCAAATGCTTATTCCTAAAGTTTATTTATGAAAAATACTAAAGTAACAGTAAAATTGACATCGATTCTCACATTACTTACGTTAATGTATATACGGAATCATAGATGCTGTTAATCTAGATATAAGTGAAAAGCATATATGGCTATGTGTGCACCTCCACGTCAACAATGTGACAATCGATGTCAATTTTAATGTTACTCTAGTTTGACTCTTTATTTATTGCACTTTGATGTGTGCCCTACTCTCTTTCTCTCTTTTTACACTAAGGGTATGTTTGATTGCACATGGAAAATAGAGTGAAAAATTAATTTCCATGGAAAATGACATTTTTCAAGTGTTTGATTGCATATAAAAATCGAAATTCATTTTCCCACTCATATGGGTGGCAAAATGAAATTCACAAATATTTTCCATCCTCAATTCTTCCCTACCACCACCACCATTACACTAACCTCGCCATCGTTACCATCGCCCTCGCCGTCGACTCCGTCTCCGATCACCTTCTCTCTCTCTCTCTCTTTTTTCTTCTCCTTCTTCTCCATCCCTCACCTCTTCCGCCACCACCACCACCACGTTCTCCCCCCATCTTCCTCACTTGCCTCCGTCGTCGTCGCCACCGTCACCACATCCTCCTCCCTCCCTCCCTCTTCCTCGTCATCTTCTTCTTCCTCTCCTCCTCCTCTCATCTTCTTCCTCCTTCTCCTCTTTTTTTTTTTTTTTTTTTTTCATATTTTCCCATGATTTTATCCAAGTAAAATCAAACAATGAAATTTGATTTTCCAACCCTACCTATTTTCCACAACTAATTTTCCATGGATTTCAAATTCCATGGAAAGTGACTTTCCATCCAATCAAACATACCCTAAATTACAATGACTTTGCATCCCACCTGATTTGTTGCATGATTGGTTAGTGTATGAGTTGTTGGAGTTTGTTGCATTATTTGACAGTGCGTGGACTCAATAACTACTAGGCACGCTAAAATTAAGGGAAAATTACGTAAAAGACCTTGGTAGTGGGATTTGTTTCTAAATAGTCTCTAAATTTTGAGCAGTAATTTGATAGGACATTTAGTAAACTTTTTAATTTTTAATAATCCCTCATATTAGACGAATTCATTGCTTTTTTATTTATTCTCGAGTTCAGCACTTTTTATTTATTATAGAATCAATTGCTTTTTTATTTATTATCGAACTCACCATTTTTTTTTTTATATCAAGTTCACCACTTTTTATGTATTGTCAACAATGGTAAAACCCACCCGTTTTCGATTTTTCAGTTTTTTTTTACTAAAATGCATGGAAAGATCAACTAAAAGCTTGAGATATCTCAATTGACAATGTGATAATCCATGTGAGCTCAATGATCTCTTTTAAGATCGATTATGTGATAATCCATTTTGTATTTATTTAATCCCTAAAAAATTGAACTGTAGTAAATTTGTGTTTTTCCTTGAATCCTATTGCTCATGTTGACTTCAGCCCATGGTGTGGGTGGGGGTGTGTGGAGGCCGAGAAATCCAAGATCAAAGAAGAAATGCTGACTAACAAATCTCATTTTCGGACTTTTCTACTCTCAACCCACATTTAAAACTCTCAATCGACATGACCGTTTGAATTTGAGAAAAAAAAACACAGATTTTCCCAAGATTAGTTCCACTCTTTTAGGAATTAAAACACTTTTTCCTAAGGATACATTTCTCTTGGGAATCCTTATCGTCTCAACGATCATGTCGATGGAGAGCCTCAATCCGTGGTGATTCTAGCGTTTTCCCTACATTTTCCCCTCTAATGTTAAGAAAAAAAAAATGCAGATTTCCTAGAGATCAATGGAAATCTTCTAGGGATTAGTAAACTATGTCTTAGGAAATTTTATTAACCGATTGTTTGCTTATGTTTTTTTATCTAGAATTTTTAGGTTTACAAATTTTAGGATTCCTTTTGTTTTTCAGTTTGGTGAAGAGATTTCTTGATGGAGACTCTTTATTTATTTGATAACTTAAGGGAGGTTCTATAGGAATTTTCAGACATCTTTTTGTTAAAATTTTTGTGTCAATCGTCTTTTCTTATGGTTTTTTTATTTTTTATTTTTTATTTTATTTTAAATTCATGGATTAGAGTCCTATAGATGTTTTTGTTTTGTGAGGCTTCAAGATAAAAACAACTTCGTAGAGTCCAAGTTGACTAGGGTATTATGATAAATTGAATTTAAATCCCAACCATTGATCTAAGAGTAAGTCCCCTTAGTAGTTCCAAAATGATTTTTAGGGAATTTTAAATCTTTTCCCCCCTAATTTTTAGTTGATAAAGAGATTGAAATTGAATTAGAGAAAGGATAAAGGGATAATTTGGCAAAAAATAAATAAATTTCAATCCTTCAAAATTCTTTTAAATTGGGTTATTAGTTAGATTAAGAATTTTTAAAATCATTTTTTAATAATAAAAAATCGGTTTTAGGGTTTAACCAAGAATATGGATCATATTATTTTAGGTTTTAATTATTAATTTTATTTATTTAATTATTAATTTTTTTATTAAAAGAATTTATTTATACTTTTTAAAGGATATATTTGATCGAAGTTCTTGTCGGACTGTGAGCTTCGGGTTATCATGTCCTCAAAGATCTCTCTTTATTGGAACTCGAGAAAGAGAGAGAGCGAGAGGGACCTACACACAAATCATGATGACTTTTATTTATATATAATATAAGAAAGAAAAAGTTGATTAACACCTTTTATTTATATAATATAAAAAATCTTTTTATAATGATGACTTTTATTTATATATAATATAAAAAATAAAAAAATTGTCAAACACTTTTTATATATATATATAATATAAAAAAATTGTCTTCTAATTTTATTTATATATAATATAAATTTTAAATAAAATATGCATTGATATCGGATCGGATATTAATGATTTGAATGTATCAACATTTGAATTCGTATCCAAAATTTATTCGAAAATTTTTTTTTGGGTATCATCCAAAAAATTTTACAAATTCGAACTATCCAAAAATTTCGGATATCAAAATCGGATTTAAATTTTTGACTATCCATGACTGGCCAATAATTATGACGGATGTTTGGAAAAGTTCCTCGATTGTTCCGTATATTCACAAACATGGCCTTAACAGTCATTTCCCCTTTTACATTTATTTGGACTTTGGTGTTTCATTTAGTCTCCCACTTTTTTTTTTTTTTTTCTTGCGAAAGAATCTTCAAATTTTGTTAAATAAGGACGGGTCACCTACCCCAACAAAAAATAAAAATAAAGAAAGATCTCAAACCATTATTTAAGTTCATACAGATCAAAGAATCACCATCTACACTTATAGAGATCTATTGAATTAAGAATTTCTACACTTATAGAAAGAAAAATGGCAGTTGTAGGAGAGATGGATTACGATCGGATGAAGGAAGTCAAGAAATTTGAGGAATCAAAGATGGGAGTCGAAGGTCTAGTTGATCTCAAACCATCAGCTGCATCATCTAACTTAAGAACCCCCATCATCGATTTATCGGGTTTGAATTCATCAAATCGACGATCACAAATCGTTGATGAAATAAAAGAAGCATGCCGCACGTGGGGAATCTTCCAAGTAATCAACCACGGCATCCCAGTACAAGTAATTGAGGAAACGATCAAGGCCGTCCGCTCATTCCATGAGCAACCCATAGAGGTGAAGAAGCAATCTGTGATAGATGGAAAAGTCTTATTCTTGAGCAATTCTAATCCGTATAATTCTAAGGCAGCCATCTGGAAGGATACTTTGAGGCTGTATATAAGTGAATTAGAATTGGAAAGTGTTCCCATGATGTGCAGGAAAGAGTTGGTGGAGTGGGACAAGCAAATGTTGAGATTAGGTGAGAGTCTAATGGAGTTGTTGTGTGAAGGACTGGGTGTGAGATCAGGGAGATTGAAGGAACTTTCGTGTTTATCCTCAAGGACAATGTCGGGCCATTGTTACCCTTATTGTCCCCAGCCTGATATGTTTCTAGGGGTTCAGACACACACAGACAAACTCTTACTGACGTTGTTGGTGAAGAGTGCGAGCAATGACATTGGGCTGCAGGTGAAGTATCATGGAGATTGGGTAGACCACCATCCTATCAATGGTGCCATCACAGTTAATGGGGGTGACGTTCTTGAGGTAAATTAACCAAACACCACACCCAAAGAAATTGGGCTCCAGGTGAATTAGTCTTTTTTTTTTTTTTTTTAAACTTTGAATTGAGTTGTGAGAATGCACGCGCTGAGGTAGCAGGGCACAGAGCCATATATTGTTTTTATCGGAATAATTGTTTTCATCATTATTCCTTTTGAATTATATGAAGATTACTCATCATCCTCAATTATTTTAGCATTCTTATTGAAATAATTAAAAAAAAAAAAAATTCTTCTTCATCCGTCCTCCCCTCAACTAAAAAAAAAAAAAAAAGCTGAAAAAGAATCCTCCTAGCTAAATACTAAATCTGTCACTTTTATGGTGGAAAATTTGGAAAAATTGAAAACTGCACTCAAAGTTTGTCACATAAAGTTGCTACTGAGAGTTGAAGGTTTGATTACCCTTTGGAATTTGAGATTCTTCAAATTTATAAGTTCTATTGAACTTCATTGATTATTTTTTTTGTTTCAATGATTCATAATTTTTCACAAAAATCTATAATACCCACGTCTTACATGTATATTTTGTATGATTTATGTTCTTTCTAAAATTCAAAACCCACACCTCAATACATGCCATGAAATGAAAGCCACAATCCGAGAAATTAATGCTCATAATTTCTCCCTTTCATATTAGGTGAATTAATTAAAATATTTTTCTTTTAAGATTAATTCATAAAGTTAATTTTTTTTTATATTTATTATTTGACAGATTTTATCGAATGGTGAGTATAAGAGTGTAGTGCATCGGGTGGTAGCAAATAGTTCTCGGGATCCAAAAATATCAATTTCTCTTTTCTTCAATATGGGTCAAAATATTGGAGACACAGATTACTATGGACCTTTGCCAGAGTTAGTGTCGCCAACAAAACCAGCGCTGTATCAAAATTTTACCATGCCAATTTACAAAGAAGCAATAAGCAAATACGCTGGTGAAGAAAAATTTGTGAACTTATTTAAATTGCAAGATGTCAAGAAAGAGGCAATATGATAATCAATCCTATTCGCAAGGTAATCAGTTGCAACTATTTTACTTTTTTTAATTAGTTAGTAACAAGGGTAGTATGGACTTTTCATTTTAGTTTGTGAGTTAGAGTTTTCTGTAAGTCAGTTAAAAGGGCATTATTGAGTTTGCTTATCTTATGTTTTGCTATAAATAGGTTATTGTAATCAGTTGTAAGGCAGTTTGTAAATTTGAATGAAATGAAATCAGTAGAGTTTCTATCTATCTTTTGCTAACTTTTGAAATTTCTAAAAGTTTCAACCAAATCTGAGAAATTTCAGATCTGATCTCAGCATTTTGGTATCAGAGAACAAGATGAAAAAAAAAAAAAACTGGAAGATCACTTCCTACCTTTCAATTACATTCAAACCATGTACAAAACTTTACATAACCTTAACCAAATTGGAAGTGTGGAGAATTACGACAAAGAATTCTATCAATTAGTGGCTCGAATTGATTTGAATGAAAGGGGGTGTTTGATTGCACAACAAACTCAACCTAATATAATTTGTCGTGGTTTAATAGTATTTGAATGCAAAACAAATACAAATTGCTTATCCCATAGGGCGGCAAATCTTTTCTCACCCCTCCCCCTATGAAAATGATATGCTAGGATCTCATAAATGCCCTTGTTTTGGCAATCCAACACCCTAGCCCTCTAGATTTCATGGTAAAACTCATATCCTATTGAACCCTAAATTTAAAATTAAAATTTAAAGATGAAAGATAACCTTTAATTTTTTATTTTTTTTTAAAGTTCATAAAATTTTGTCCTCTACATCTCTGTGGCATTGGATCAAGTTTTTGGATGCCACAAGGTGAGTTCAACGACCCTTGTAAGATTTGAAATCTAGCCAGGTTAGTAAGGCTAGACTTTAAAAAAAAAAATTTCAAAACCAAAAATTCTACACTACCCAATTTAATGAAAGAGTACAAAGAGATTTCCATGTGATTTGCTCGAACATGATATGCTCAAACAATGGAAAATGATTTACAAATATATCATTTGCCAGGTAAATATTTCCCCAGTAATTAAACATGCCCAAAGTGAAAACACAAATGATTGCAAGGTACGTTAGTGGCTTGAAAGTTAACATTCATGATTTTTCCTCAGTCTGCATACAATTTTGGTCAGTTTCCAAAGCATATGATCGAACTCTAGTAGAGGAAAAACAACAACAAAAAGCCTCTTCTAGTTCTAATTCTTTATTTCGAACTTATGTAAGAGCTGGTTATACTCCCACTACAAAAAAAAAAAAAAAAAGTAATGTTCCTCATGGAGAACATCAGCGTTCCAGTGCCTCTAATCCTGTGGTTGGGACTTCAATTGCACCAAGTTTCAGTCATGTTGGTGCTGGAAAATCAGTGCAAAGTACTGGTTTTAAGTGTTTCAAGTGTGGAGACAGGGGACATCGCTCTTCTGACTGTAGGAAGGCCATGGGAGGCGGTAGTAAAACCCTATTACTGGAAGAGACTGTTGAAACCGTGTGTGAGAAATCATTTCCGATTTATGATAAACTGATAAATGAAGAACTTGGTGGTGATTATGAAAAATAAGAAGGTATGTCACTAATGATGAATAAGACTTCTTATTTCTAAACATGAGAATGATGAAGATTGGTTGAGAACAAATATATTTTATACCACTCGCAATATTGGTGGTAGGGTTTGCGATATGACAATAGATGGTGGAAGTTGTAAGGATGTGGTTTCCCTTGAGTAGTCAACAAGTTGCAGTTGAAGAGCAAAGATCATCCTCAACCTTACAAGCTCTCTTGGTTCAAGAAGGACAATGAAGTAAAAGTAACAAAGTAATGCATGGTCTTTTTTTCTATCCGGAAGAAAGTATTTTGCTGAGGTATTGTGTGATGTGGTTCTGACTGAGGCTTGACGCATTCTTCGTATAAAACCCTGGCAATATGATAGGAAAACAATCCATGATGGAAAAAAGAACACTTACACTTTTTGTAAGGAAGATCATAGGTTCACCATTCTTCCCATGGAAATGAAAGAAAAGGTTGATAACAAATCAAAATCTGCTGGTTTTCTTACTCTGAAACTTTTCCTCAAAGAACATGATGGATCTACTCCTATATTCACTTTGGTGGTTTATGAAGAGGTTCTTGTTCCTACATTTTCTGAAGATGTTAGAGATCTTATGGATGGATTTTCAGATGTATTTCCACATGATTTACGTTTCGGATTAGCTCCAATGAGAAATATACAAGGTTTCGTATAGAATGGTGTCTAAGGAACGCAAAGAATTGCAACGACAAGTTAGTGAACTTTTGGAGAGGAGGTACATTCATGCAAGTCTAAGTCCTTGTGCTGTTCCGGCATTGCTAACACCTAAAATGGATGGATCTTGGTGATGTGGATAGTAGGGCTATCAATAAGATTAGGGTCAAATACAATACTACACTGAGCGGAATGGGAGGCGTTTATGTTTTAGTATTTAACGTCAGTTTTCAAGTAAAACGACGTTATCAAGGTTTAATTTTCATGGAAAGTTGCATGAAAATTTTATAAAGATTTATAACATCAGTTTTATGAAAAACCGACATTATAGGGTCTACTTAAAAAATTATAACGTCGATTTTTACAAAACTCGTTATTTTCACAATTCTTCATGCGAACTCTAGAACGTTTTATAACAACAGTTTTTACTCAAACCGATGTTATAAATACATTATATATATATATTTCTATTTTCTTCTCATGAGCATGTTTTTATCTATGCTCCGAATCTAACCCTGGTTAAGTATGAAGAAAATAAAAAACTTTATAATTTCATTGAAAGCAGCTGTATTGGCATGGAAAGGTTTAGAAAATTGTTTAAAATTTCAATTTGATAAGTTGAAGAAGGAAGGAAAGCAACATAGCCGCATATGTTCGATTTCAAGTCATAGATCGAGGAAGAAATTAAGTCTTCGAGGAACAAATTGATAAGCAATCATTGTGAGCGATGGCAACAGATCGAAGCAATCACTGTGAGTAGATCAAACAAACTCTGTGAGCTAGCTCTGATGTTCGAAGTTCGATTATTTATAAATTAATTAATATCGTCAATTAAGAAAACATATAATATCATTTCTAATGTAGGTTTTATAAATAAAAAAAACCAACGCTATTAACTATATATTTTGTGATTTTATAATCGATGGTATTTTCGTTATTTTTTATTTCAATGATAATGTCGGTTTTATAGAAAAGTGACGTTATAAAGTTAGTGGCATTTTCGTAATATTTTATCTTGAGTTATAGCGTTGATTTTAAGAAAAATTGACGTTATAAAGTGGATGCCATTTTCATAACAATGTAATTTAATTATAAAATTTTATTTTAAATATAATGTTGGTTTGTAATAGAATTGACACTACATAGTTGATGGCATTTTCGTAATAATTTTTATTTTTAATTATAACGTCGGTATTCAGTGAAACTGACATTATAAAAGTAATGGTATTTTTCTAACATTTTATTTTTAAATATAATGTCGGTATTTACTGAAACCGACGTTATATTAAATTTTTTATTTTAAATTATAATATCGATTTTAAGTAAAACTAACATTATATAATTTGATGGTATTTTTCGTAATTATGCTTTTTAATTATAACGACAGTTTTACTTAAAATCAACATTATATATTTGTGGACAATAAATTTCATAGATCTATCTCGTGATTATTGAAAGAAAATCGCAAATGATTTTATTGATTTCAATGAAAATGAAAGTACAAACCTCAATGTTTTTCTCTAATTAATAGTCAAGTACAAAAATAAATACGACGAATATAGCTTTTTTTTCTCTAGGCATCGTGCGTGATCAACTGAAAATGTTGTTTTGACGGTGCTTTATTTGTACTTGATTTTCTTAGAGACTTCTATACATTTTTTTTTCCGGGCTTAGTGCTTTGTTAGTTGAGAAGAGTTTCTTGACTTCTGAAGAAGGGCTTTAGGCTTGATTTTCTTTTTAATTGAAGTTCAAATTTCTTGAGAGCTTTACTTTATCTCTAGAGGAAGACTTGAGAGCTTCTTCTTCTTTAGAGGGTGAGCTTTTGTCTTCTTAGAGAAAGTGATTCAATTCCTTCCAAATGAGGGAGGTTTTGGTATTTATAGACTTAAAGTAAGAGATTATTTTCAAATATGCCTCCAATTTAATTAGATTTTACATAATCAATTTAAATGGTATTTGATTATTGATCCAACTCATTTTAGTGGGTTTTGGGGTTAACCATGGGTTAACCCATTTGTTAGGTGTATGGACCCAATACTTAATGTAGATTACTTTCTTTTGTCAAAATTTCTGAATCATCATCAAATTAAAATTATTCGTGTGAAAGAAGAAAGAACAAACAAAATCTAATTTTATTCTAATTGCATACTTACTATAAATAATAAATATTATTTGTAATAAATTTAAATATAGTAAAGTCTTATTTACTTCTTAATTGAATTAAGAATTTTAAGTACATCAAAACTCTCTTTTGACAAAATTTCAGAATCATCATCAAATTAAAATTATTCGTGTGAAAGATTTTATAAATAGAAAATCTAACTTTAACTCTTATTTTCGAGGTATAAATAATATCAAGACGTTTATGTAAGTTATGCTCATTCCAATCGCATGAATTCTCTTTCTAAAGTTCTGCCCAAATTTTTATAGGTTTTGTATTAAGATCCACTTGGATCCGCATCCGATGTGATTTGTCGCATGATATGGCTGGTTGCATTATTTGATCGTGCGTATCAATTACCACCGGCAACTCCAACATTAACATGTGACGTGGAAAAAAAAACACACAGACACACTATTTCTCCATCACGACTCTATGTATAAAAAAAAAAAAAGGAGAAAAAGTAGAATATGTGGAGTGAATTAGAGTATGTCCCAATTTGGGGACCAAAGGTGCCAAGCAAAGTTGCTTTCTTCACTTGGACGGCATCGTTAGGAAGGATACAAACGGTGGACTTCTTGATGCGGCGGGGGTGGTATGGGGCAAGCTGTTGTGTCTTATGCATGGAAAATGGAGAATCCTCGGATCATCTTCTCCTTCATTGCAAATTTTCTCATGGTATTTGGGCACAATTCTCTTAAGTTGTATGGAATCCTAACTTGTCTTCCAAAAACAATAAATGACCTTTTCACGTGTTGGCCGTCAATCGGGTATTCTTTTAGAGGCACAAGGAGACTTCTGTGGAGCATTACACCATTCGCAATTTGTTGGGGGGTGTGGTTGGAGAGGAATAGACACATCTTTGAAGGGAAACAAATGGATTGCACAGACATGTTTGTATCTATTTTGGGTCTTTTGTTTTGTTGGTCTAAAGTTTATAAGGAGTTTAGGGGGCTATTTTTCGAGGACTTTCTTTACAACTGGGATGGGATTCATTGTATTTCTTGTGAGTAGTTCCTTATGTAAGGCTCTGCTAGGTTGGTCATCTCGACCGATCTAGCCTTGTTTTTATGAATTTAATGATACTTATCAAAAAAAAAAAAATTAGAGCCAGGTACATCATTAATACGTGGACTGCCTCTGCTTTTGTAAAACGACAAAAACTAAAGAGTTGTGTTGGAGTGACACAGTATTTACTGTGATTCTCACAATTCTGACGTGGACATGCATACATAATCATAGATGATTTTTACTTGTATCACGAGAAAACATGTCTCCCTTCATTATTTTGCTTTCGAAAAATCAAATCACATTATCAGTCATGTGAAATCGTTGAGAAATTTAAAAAACTCATTTTGGTGTTTGTTAGTCACAAAACCTCATTTTATCAAATTTGTTACTCAGCAATCCTTGGAGTAGGGATGCACGTCATAAAATTTAAGAGTAATGCTGAGGTGACATAGGTATTTACTGTGATTCTCACATTTCTGAAGTGGAAGTGGTCACATAACCGTAGATGCTTCTTATTCGTATCTCGATGAAAGATATCTATGGTTATAACATCAATGCAGTGAGAATCACAATGAAAAACAAAATCCCCTAAGGATTTTCCTAAAATTTAATTGTTTGTGGTTAATTTGTTACTTAACGAGTGGATTCTATCTCATTAATTTATGGCATGCATCCAAAAACATGATATGATACTAAAGGATTGAAAATGACAAAATTCTAATAATTTAAAAAAAAAAAATTTAATTTTCATCATTAAATTTTGATTTTAAATTTGAGTTCGATAGCAATCCATTTTCAACATGTCAAGTAGTCGATTGAGTATGCCACACAAGATGGTCAGATTATCACGACTCTTGTAAAAAAAAGATAAAAAGTATAATATGTGGAGTGAATAAGTGCCAGGTACACCAACATTAATATGTGAACGGCCTTTGCTTTTGTAAAGCCAAAAATATTAAAAGAACATGTTTCTCCATTTATTTTGCTTTCAAAAAATCAAATCATATTGTCAAGTCATGTGAAACACTAAAAAACTCCTCTGGTGTTTGTTACTCACAAAACCTCATTTTATCAAGTTTGTTACCGAGCAAACTTTGGAGTAGGGATCCATGTCATAAAATTTAAATGTATGTAATTAATTTGTTGGTTAACATACCTTGGAGTGAATTCTAACCTCATCAATTTGTGGCATTCAAAAATATGATATGATACCAAAGGTTTTAAAATGACAAAATTCTAAAAATTTTGAAAAAAAAAAAAAAATTTCATCATTAAATTTTAATTTTAAATTTGAGAGGTTGATAGTCATCTAGTTTCAACACCTACAATCAAGCTCAAAAATATTTTTTTTTAGAAATTTTTTTGTTGAATTTGATTTTTTTCATGAAATCTAGGAGGCTATTTGATAATTTGTGGATCTAATGACTCAAATCTCATTAAATTAGTCATGCTAACTTGATTCATAAAGTAAGTTATGTTGCAATTAAATTGCAATAGATAGGTTTACCACAGTAAATCTCTCAAGGACTTGTTAAAGTGTGTCTAAGAACCCACGATTAAAGTGCGATAAATACACTTGTGAAATTTGTATTTAAAATGCTCTTTAAAAAATTCATTTTTACCATAATACCCTCAAATGCTTATTCCTAAGGCTTAAGTAACATTAAAATTGACATCTATTCTCACTTTGCTGATGTGGATGTATATACGGAACCATAGATGCTTTTAATCTAGATAATTGAAAAGCATATATGGCTATGTGTACACCTCCTCATCAGCAATGTGACAATTGATGTTGATTTTAATGTTACTCCAGCAACTTGACTAGATTATTAGGAGAAATTGAATTTAAATCGTAACAATTGATCTAAGAGTAATTCCCCTTAGTGGTTTCAAAATGATTTTTGGGGAATTTTAAATCTTTTTTAATTCTCCTAATTTTTGGTTGTTTGGGGATTGAAATTGAATTAAAGAAAGGGTAAAGGTATAATTTGGCCAAAAAAGTTTTTTCCAGTCCTTTAAAATTCTTTTCAATTGGGTTAGTTAGATTAATATTTTTTTTAAAATCATTTTTTAATAATAAAAAATCTGTTTTGGGGTTCAACTAAGAATATCGACCATATTATTTTAGATTTTAATTATTTAATTATTAATTTTTTTATTAAAAAAATTTATTTGTAATTTTTAAAGGTTACAATGGGTTTGGACGGACTAGAAGGTCACAATTCAAATAAGAGAAATGCTAATCTTACTAGCTTAGTAAGACTTCAAATCTTACTCAGTGTCGTTGAGATCACCTTTTGACATAAAAAAACATAATTCCATGCTATAAGGATGTAGAGGACAGAATTCTAAGAACTTTGAAAAAACATATTTAAAAATATATATTTTCACAGTTAAATTTTAATTTCAGTTTGGAAGTCCATGGACATTCAATAGCCATCCATTTTAAAATATTGGATCAAATCCAAAAGAAATTGTTTTTTAAAATTTTTATATTTGGATTTGGGTTTTTCCGTGAAATCTAGATGGCTGTGGTAGTGGATTCCCAACGAAGTGATCCGTTTGAACTCATCAAGTGACCCTTAGTAAGATTTGAAATCATATTAAGTTAGTGTGGTAAAAATGTTTTACATAGATTTACAACATTCGGGACGTAAAGACAGTTAATTTATTAACAGTTAGGAATTAATTAATAATTTATACGTAAATACAGTTAATTTATTAATATTTAGGAATTAATTAATAATTTATGTGTTAACTGTTAAGGGTATTTTAGTTATTTTATATCAATTATTATGACGGATGTTTGGAAAAATCCTTCACTTGGTCCGTATATTGACAAACAAGGCCTTAACAGTCATTTTCCCTTTTACATTTATTTGGACTTTAGTATTTCATTTATTCTCCAACTTGTTTTTACAAATAAGAGATTTATTTTCTTGCGAAAGAATCTCCAGATTTTGTTAAATAAAGAATGGTCCCAGTCACCTACCAACAAAAAATAAGAATAAAGAAAGATCTCAAACCAATATTTAAGTTCAAACAGATCAAAGAATCACCATCTACACTTATAGAGATCTATAGAATTAAGAATTTCTTGGGACGAAAGAAAAATGGCAGTTGTAAGAGAGATGGATTATGATCGGATGAAGGAAGTCAAGAAATTTGAGGAATAAAAGATCGGAGTCGAAGGTCTAGTTGATCTCAAACCATCAGCTGCATCATCTAACTTAAGAACCCCCATCATCGATTTATCGGGTTTGAATTCATAAATCGACGATCACAAATCGTTGATGAAATAAAAGAAGCATGCCGCACGTGGGGAATCTTCCAAGTAATCAACCATGGCATCCTCTCATTCCACGAGCAACCAATAGAGATGAAGAAGCAATCTGTGATAGATGGAAAAGTCTTATTCTTGAGCAATTCTAATCCGTATAATTCTAAGGCAGCCATCTGGAAGGATACTTTGGGACTGAAAATAAGTGAATTAGAATTGGAGAGTGTTCCCATGATGTGCAGGAAAGAGTTGGTGGCGTGGGATAAGCAAATGTTGAGATTAGGTGAGAGTGTAATGGAGTTGTTGTGTGAAGGGCTGGGTGTGAGGTCAGGGAGATTGAAGGAACTTTCGTGCTTATCCTCAGGGACAATGGCGTGCAACTACTACCCCTATTGTCCCCAGCCTGATATGTTTCTAGGGGTTCAGAGACACACGGACAGACTCTTATTGACGTTGTTGGTGAAGAGTGTGAGCAATGACATTGGGCTGCAGGTGAAGTAGTCTTTTTTTCTTTTATAACTTGGAATTGAGTTGTAATTAATGCACTCGCTGAGGTAGCAAGGGCATAGAACCATAAATCCTTTTCACCAGGATACACAGAAAAAAGATGTGCGGTTCTGTGCCCTTGCCACATCAGCCGCGTGCATTCATCATTATTCCTTTTGAATTAAATGAAGATTACTTATCATCTTCAATTATTTTAGCATTCTTATGAAAATAATTAAAGGAAAAAAAAAAAAACAAAATCTTCTTCATCCATCCTCCCCTCAATTCAATCCCCACCCATCTGTTTATAGTGCCAGTCGGTGCCACTTTAAACAAAAAAAAAAAAAAAAATGGCTGAAAAAGAATCCTCCTAAATACTAAATCTGTCACTTTTATGTTGGAAATTTTGGAAAAATTGAAAACTACACTCAAGGTTTGTCACGTAAAGTTGCTACTGAGAGTTAAAGGTTTGATTACCCTTCGGAATTTGAGATTCCTTCAAATTTATAAGTTCTATTCAACTTCATTGATTATTTTTTTGTTTCAATGATTCATAATTTTTCACAAAAATCTATAATACCCACATCTTACAGGTATATTTTGTATGATTTATGCTCTTAAAATTCAAAACCCACACCTCAATACATGCCATGAAATGAAAGCCACAATCTGAGAAATTAATGCTCAAAATTTCTCCCTTTCATATTAGGTGAATTAATTAAAATATTTTTCTTTTAAGATTAATTCATAAAGTTAATTTTTTTTTATTTTTTTTTTTGACAGATATTTTCAAATGGTCAGTATAAGAGTGTGGAGCATCGGGTGGTACCAAATAGATCTCGGGATCCAAAAATATCAATTGCTCTTTTCTTCAATCTGGCTCAAAATATTAGAGACACAGATTACTATGGACCTTTGCCAGAGCTAGTGTTGCCAACTAAACCAGCGCTGTATCAAAATTTTACCATGCCAATTTACAAAGAAGCAATAAGCAAATAGACTGGAGATACAAAATTTGTGAACTTATTTAAATTGCAAGATGTCAAGAAAGACGCAATATGATGCACTTATAATCAGTCCAATGCAACTATTTTACATTTTTTAGTTAGTTAGAGTTTCTGTTAGTCAGTTAAAAGGGCATTATTGAGTTTGCATATCTTTTGTTTTGCCTATAAATAGGTTATCGTAATCAGTTATAAGGCAGTTTTTACATTTGAATGAAATGAAATCAGTAGAGTTTCTCTCTATCTTTTGCTAACTTTTGAAATTTCTAAGGTTTCAACCAAATCTGAGAAATTTGAGATCTGATCTCAGCATTTTGGTATCAGAGAACAAGATGAAAAAAAATAACTGAAAGATCACCTCCTACCTTTCAATTACATTCAAAACATGTACAAAACTTTACATAACCTTAAACAAATAGGAAATGTGGAGAATTACGCCAAAGAATTCTATCAATTAGTGGCTCGAATTGATTTGAATGAAAGGGGGTGGTTGATTGCACAACAAATTCAACAGAATATAGTTTGTCGTGGTTTAATAATGTTTGAATGCAAAACAAATACAAATTGCTTGTCCCATAAGGCGGTAAATCTTTTCTCACCCCTCCCCCTATGAAAATGATATGCTAGGATCTCATAAATGCCCTTGTTTTGGCAATCCAACACCCTAGCCCTCTAGATTTCATGGTAAAACTCAAATCCTATTGAACCCATATATATAAAATTAAAATTTAAAGATGAAAAATAACCTTTTAATTTTTTTATTTTTATTATTTAAGTTTATAGAATTTTGTCCCATTTATCTCTGTGGCATTGGATCATGTTTTTGGAAACCACAAGATGAGTTCAACAACCCTTGTAAGATTTGAAATCTAGCCAGGTTAGTAAGGCTAGACTTTTATAAAAAAAATTCAAAACCAAAAATTCTATACTACCCAATTTAATGAAAGAGTACAAAGAGATTTCCGCGTGATTTGCTCAAACATGATGTGCACAAACAATGGAAAATGATTTACCAATATATCATTTGCCAGGTAAATATTTTCCCAATAATCAAACATGCCCAAAGTGAAAAACAAATGATTGCAAGGTATGTTAGTGGCTTCAAAGTTAACATTCAGGATTTTCTCGATCTGCATACTATTTTGGTCAGTTTCCAAAGCATATGATCGAAATCTAGTAGTGGATAAACAACAACAAAAAGCCTCTTCTAGGTGTAATTCTTTATTTCAAACTTATGTAAGAGCTGGTTATACTCCTACTACAATCCTGCTGGTGGGACTTCAATTGCACCAAGTTTCAGTCATGTTGGTGCTGGAAAATCAGTTCAAGGTACTCGTTTTAAGTGTTGCAAGTGTAGAGAACTGGGACATCGCTCTTCCAACTGTAGGACGGCTATGGGAGGAGGTAGTAAAGCCCTATTACTGGAAGAGACTGTTGAAACCGTGTGTGAGAAATCATCTCCGATTTATGATAAACTGCTAAATGAAGAACTTGGTGGTGATTATGAAAAATAAGAAGGTATGTCACTAATGATGAATAAGACTCTTCTTATTTCTAAACGTGAGAATGATGAAGATTGGTTGAGAGAAAATATATTTTATACCACTTGCAATATTGGTGGTAGGGTTTGCGATATGATAATAGATGGTGGAAGTTGTGAGGATGTGGTTTCCCTGGAATAGTCAACAAGTTGCAGTTGAAGACCAAAGATCATCCTCAACCTTACAAGCTCTCTTGGTTCAAGAAGGACAATGAAGTAAAAGTAACAAAGTAATGCATGGTCTTTTTTTCTATCCGGAAGAAGTATTTTGATGAGGTATTGTGTGATGTGGTCCTGATGGAGGCTTGACACATTCTTCGTATGAAACCCTGGCAATATGATAGGAAAACAATCCATGATGGAAAAAAGAACACTTACACTTTTTGTAAGGTAGATCATAAGTTCACCATTCTTCCCATGGAAATGAAAGAAAAGGTTGATAACAAATCAAAATCTGCTGGTCTTCTTACTCTGAAACTTTTCCTCAAAGAATATGATGGATCTACTCCTATAATCGCTTTGTGGTTTATGAAGAGGTTGTTGTTCCTACATTTTCTGAAGATGTTAGAGATCTCATGGATGGATTTTCAGAAGTATTTCCACATGATTTACCTTTCGGATTACCTCCAATGAGAAATATACAATATTATATTTATCTTATTCCACATTCTAATCTTCCAAACAAGGTTTCGTATAGAATGGAGCCTAAGGAACACAAAGAAATGCAATGACAAGTTATTGAACTTTTGGAAAGGAGGTACATTCATGCAAGTCTTAGTCCTTGTGCTGTTCCGGCATTGCTAGCACCTAAAATGGATGGATCTTGGTGATGTGGATAGTAAAGCTATCAATAAGATTAGGATCAAATACACTACTACACCGAGCAGAATAGGAGTTTATGTTTTAGTATTTAACGTTGGCTTTCAAGTAAAACGACGTTATCAAGTTTCGTGGAAAGTTGTGTGAAAATTTTATAAAGATATATAACGTCAGTTTTATGAAAAACCGACATTATAGGCTTTACTTAAAAAATTATAACGTCGATTTTTACAAAACTTGTTATTTCACGATTCTTCATGTGAACTCTAGAAAGTTTTATAACAGTTTTTACTCAAACCGATGTTATAAAAACATTAATTATATATATATATAGGGTCGCGTTTTGTATACACTTATCTCTACTCATATCTCCACAACTCATTTGGAGCTTTGGATTAAACGAAAATCTACAGAAAAGATTAAAAATTTCTTACCAAATATAAGTTTCAAAATAGTTTTATCTCCCCCATAAAACTGATTCTCCTCTCTCAACTTCGTCTTCCTCATTTCTCTGCGGAAGGGCACACCCTCACTTACTGGTCAGTTGGCTCTTACCAGACGCACTGCCTCTCAATTCATGTTCTCTTAATCACACAAGATCAGCAGTTCAGTTGAAATGCGTACCAATAGAAAGGCACTTGACTTGATGCAGGAAATCATTCTCATCGGAAGTACAGGGCAGAGAGACAAAGAAAAATAAAAGGTGGCTATAAAATTTAGATTATAAAATTGAGAAAGAATTTGATGTCCTTCCTTAAAACAGAATATCGATACATTGTAAGTGTCATAGTTTTATGGGCTTACTGATACTGGTCTATCTTTGGTAGATTAAAGGAAAAATAGTCCCTCTCTTAGAATGATTTCATGTGCTTTAATACTCATGGTTTAGAAAATGGGGAATATAGAAATAGGTGAGGGCAGAAGAAGGGCAGAGCAACAAGATAATGGTTTCAAGGATTTTAATCAAATTTTCAGACGAAATTGGACCTTAGAATTTTTTTGTTCGTTAGAGACAAAGTCTCTCTGTTTTGTTTTGGGTTTTAAGTGCTTGAGGGATGTGAAACTAAATACACTCTTTTTAAAGGAGGGCGGCATAAAAAATGTATAAATTTATAACTTCAACGAAAAACAGATTTCAATCGTTAGATCAAGCACGATCTAACCATTGAGCTCATTTGTGGAGATATGAGTAGAGATAAGTGTACATGGAACGCAACCCATATATATATATATTTCTTTTCTCTGTCTCATGAGCAAGTTGTTTTTATCTATGCTCTGAATCTAACCCTACTTTAGTATGAAGAAAATAAAATAATTTATAATTTCATCGAGAGTAGTTGTATTGGCATGGAAAGATTTAGGAAATTGTTTAAATTTCAATTTGATAAGTTAAAGAAGGAAGGAAAGCAACATGACCACAGAAGTTTGATTTCAAGTCACAAATCGAAGAAGAAATTAAGTCTTCGAGGAACAAATTGATAAGCAATAACTATGAGCGAGGGCAGCAGATCGAAGTAATCTCTGTGACTTGATCGAACAATCACTATGAGCTAGCCGTTGATGTTTGACGGACCAAAGCCGTCGTTTATTTTCGGAACCTTCCGCCCGAATTAAGTTATATTTGACAGCCATAGCCCATCATTTTTCTAAATTTTTCACGTAGTGGAGAGGGAGAAACTCACATTGGATTCTTGATATTCATCTTCCGTGGATATTTTGAAAGAATCCATCACAATGCTCTATATTTTTTGTATAGAAGAGGTAAGTTTTTATGAGAAGAAGAAGAGAAGAGGTTTGAAAAGATGAATCTTGAAGAAGAAAACTAAATGGATCTCTTTATCAAGGAAAAAAAAAGTAAAAATGAAAATGAGGAACATGTTCAATACCTCAAAACGGCAAATTCTTGTGATTTATTTTTACGTAATTAGCTATTCTAAGCAAGAAAGAAAAACATAATTTTTGAGCCTTTACTCGACTCAAAGAATCTACAGAGTTAACGAGTAGACTTGTGAAAGTGTGCTGGTTCTAGTTTCCACTAGGAGTCACCTCGATTTTCAATTGAGTCAATTCAATTTGGCTGAGTTTCAAGTTGACTTGAAGAGTTTTAAAACTATGGTATGAATAAATTTGACTGGAATATTATATAAATACAAATAGAGACTTATTTCATTTGAAGCAGAAAGTGTAATGGGTATGACCATCACTACGTCAAAAACGTAGATTTGCGACATTAATATACTCTAAAAAAGACTAACCATAGCAGTCGTTTTTATTGAAAATAAAATGACTGAGGGTAATATAGTAATTTTTCAAAAACAAATTTGATAAAATGAGGGTTGATGTCGTTCGGTGATTAGACGAATTATTCAAGGTTCATTCATCTTCGCGCCATTCATTTTCAGCTTTTCACCTTCTCTAACATTTCTCCCTCACAAAATAGAAATATCAATTGATTGTAATCTAGAAAAAAGGAGTCATATTGGTGCATATTTGTGAAAAGTCCCACGAAATCATTTCAAATCGCAAGAATTATGAATTTCTAGGGTTAGGGTTTCTACGATTGCCTCAATTTCGAAGAACATCACTGCATCTGCTTCAAATCCAGAAATCTATAGTGTTTCCGCAAATCAAATCTTCTTCCTGCCTCGTTTTAGCCTTTTAATTGGTACATCTTTTAATTTTCTATGTAATTTTAATTTAATCTTGTTGAAATTCTACTTTATATGCTTTAATCTAGTTTTCCGAGCTTATTTGCACTAAAATGAACTTTTAATTGTAGAGTTATTAGTGGATTTTTTTGTAAAAACCCTAATTTCTCAAGTAGGTCATCTTCACTTCTTTTTTTCTTACATTTTTATTCTAGCTTCTTTGTTGTTTCTATTTTTCACTTTAATATTATCTAATTATTATGTTTTGATCGTGATTTATAGTTGTTTTTGGAGCTTTTCTGATAAATTTGGATCTAAAATTGGAAAAATCTGATTGAATGCTTTTTTCTTTAAATTTTGCTTAAGATGATATGAATGTAGTTTCTTTGATTTGAGTTTAGATCATTAAGGGTCTATTTTTGGAGCTCTTTGTCAATTTTGTTGGTTTTTTTTTTTTTAAGGCTTCAAAGTTGTTATTTAAAACATTAAACCTAGCTTGTAACTGGCTTTCTATACATTTAAATCCCAAGGCATGAAGGAGTGTTCTACATAGAATTGTGTTTTATCTTAGGTAATTTCAAATCAACTTTAGTTTCTTATTACATGTTGTTAGTTTATGTCATGTGATTTCTTTTGATTTGTGATTTGTGTTTTTGGTTATGTGATTATCTTTTAATTCATATACAAGGGTTTGTTTTGGTTTATTATGTTCTGTTCTATTTTGGGTTTGTTATGTTAATGTGTACTAACTATGGAGGTCGATTTTGTGATTGACCTCGAGATCTAATTTTTAATAAAATCATTCACCAATAAATAATAGAAATAATGAAAAAATAATGAACAAGAGAAAAAATACAAAAAGGTTTTTTACGTGATTCGGCAAACATGCTTACGTCCAAGGGCTCGAGGAGTCGTTTCATTATAATCTCGCGGTTACATGGCCTCCTCTCCCTTTTCCTCTACCTTCTTTCTCCTTCTTTTTTTTTCTCTCTTACAATGACCTCCCGATCTTTAAATAGAAAAATCCTAATTAGAGTCTTAACCCTAATTAAGTTACAATTGACCACATTGTCGCTTATCCAAATTAACAATTACATAAAAAGGAGAAAAATCTTCTTAAATCAGGATTCTTCCTTAATAAGATAGAACTCTCTTCAAATGATGACATGTGTCCACCTCAAGATAAGTATTGATGGCGTGAATAGACGATCTGGATGGGAAACGATTTTATCCCTCCATATAGCCCCCTCTCGAAGGTGAAGATCAATGTATTGAGATCCGCCTTTGAGAAATACTTCTGACCTAAGTAAACTCCATTCTTTATTTTTGAATCAGTATGATTCTTGATCCCTCAAACCTATTTTTTGCAAATTTGGTATTCAACTCGGTTGAGCTCTCATAATAAATAAATGTTTCAATAATAGAATTGACCACAAGTTAGGCTTGATTTCTGTAATGAGTCAAAACTTTGGCAAATGAAAGAAAAACCATTCGAAATCCCAAATCGAGCTTGGATCCTTGAATGATCTAAGACTTTGATAAATAATAAAATAATCGACCAAAATTCCAGATCGAGTTTGGATCCCAAAACGATTCAAGACTTTGATATATAACCACCGAACCGATTGAAATCTCAGATCGGACTTGGATCCTAGAATGATCTAAGACTTAGATAATAGAATAATCGACCAAAATCCCAGATCGAGCTTGAAGTCCAAAATGATTTAAGACTTTGATAAACAATACAATAATCAAACATATTAGATTTTGCATCACTTACCTCATAGAGTGACGTTTGGGTCCATAAGGAATCGGTCATATTAGGATTTCGTGCCACTCACCTCATAAAGTGACACTCGGGTCCACAGGAGAATTGACCTTATTAGGATTTCGTGTCACCCACCTCATAGAGTGATACTCGGGTGCCTTATTAGGATTTCGCATCACTCACCTAATAGAGTAATGCTCGGATCTAAAAGGAACCAATGACCTTATTTGAATTTCACGTCACTCACCTCATAGAGTAATGCTCGAGTCTAGGAGGAATCGATGACCTTATTCAAATTTTGCATCACTCACCTCATAGAATAGGTCTAGGAGGAATCGATGACCTTATTCAGATTTCGCATCACTCACCTCATAGAATAATGCTTAGGTCTAGGAGGAACCGATGATTTATTTGGATTTCGCATCACGCACCTTATTCGGTTGGTGTGCATAATGATGCTACGTATCCACCTCAGGGATAAAATCATCTCCCATCTAAATCGTCTATTCACACCATCAATGCTCATCTCAAGGTGGACACGTGCCATCATTTGAAGAGTGTTCTATCTTATTAAGAAAGAATCCTAATTTAAGAGGATTCTTCTCATTTTTATGTAATTGTTAATTTGGATAAGGGCTAATGTGGTTAATTGTAACTTAATTAGGGTTAAAACTCTAATTAAGATTTTTCTATTTAAAGGTCGGGAGGTCATTGTAAGAGAGGAAGAAAAAAAGATGGAGGAAGAAGGTAGATGAAGAGGAAGAGGAAGCCATGTAACCACAAGATTATAGTGAAACAGCTCCCCGAGCCCGTGGACGTAGGCACGTTTGTCGAACCACCTAAAAAACCTTTTTGTGTTCTTTCTCTTTTTCGTTATTTTTTTCATTATTTTTATGATTTATTAGTAAATGATCTTGTTAAAAATTAGATCTCAAGGTCAATCACAAAATCGACCTCCACACTAACAAAGCTGGCATTTTCTCCAATCATGCATGTGTTCGAGTAATGAAAAGAAAACTGTTAGAAGAATTGTTACAAGGAGCCACCACCTACTCCATTGTTTGGGAAAACTATTATGACAATTATCTCATTGATTATTTGAGATTTGTATTGCCTTTTTAGTCTTCTTATGGTTCTTAGGTTTAAAATCTTCCCCTATTTCTAGTTATTAGTTAATTTATTTTATAGTGAAGGTAGATAATCATCTCATAAGTGTTATCCCTTTCTTTGGAACGAGTTTTACACTCTCACTCATCTCACACGTCAGTAACTGTAAGTGGAAATATGCAAGGTTCTCAACCAATTTTTGTTTCCTAAAATATTGTCCTTAATTCTTGTGCAAGTTGATGTGTTGGTGTGGCAGACATGAACCCAAATCAAGAATGTTTTAGAAGGAAAAAAGGCTATTACTTTTCCATGCTCAACATATAGAACATAAATTTCTTAAGTGAGCCTTTATCACATTTTCTATCATTTCTTAGAAACTTAGTTGTTACATCTTTTCTTATATACATATTTATATTATTCATAAGCATATAACCTAATTTATACAACAGAAATTGCTTGTAACTGAAGACCAATAAAAGAAAACTTATGTTCATAACTAAGTACACCAAATTACTTTAATATATATTGATTTAGAACCATTGCTCCCGTGATGGTAGGAGCAGTCATTTTCCAAAGAAAAGACAGTTCTGGTACAGTTGTTTTTTTGCGCATTTTGACGTAGTGCAGCATCCAAGATAAATTATCAATAAATATCTGGAGTATTTGTCGTTAATGTTCTAAGTGCTTTTTTCTTGTAAGGAGTCGAACCATAGTTTTAAATCTAGCTGATTCAACTACAAACTCGACTGGGTCGACTCAACTCAACTGGGTATTAAGGTGGCATGACCCCAATAAACTCGGCTAACTCAAATAGAAACTCTTGACTACGTATAGTATGCTTGGAAATTTTATTTATTTTAAAAATATTTTCAACAACATAAATTTAACATTTTTTTTTTATTTGACTTGACTTGCAGGTTGTCAACTTGACTCCATTCAATCGACATTCAAATCCAGTTTTAAAAACAATAAGTCAATATATATGAATTCTCAAAGAGTCATGATAATATGACTCGTCAGGTGGGTGGCATATACTCACGTGACAAGTTTGGGAACTATAGCCCTGACGAGTCATATTATCAGGACTCATTGACAAATCAAGAAAATGTTGTGACCTTCTAACTTCGAATTTTCTTTTTTTATTTTTTAAATCCAAGAAAGGGCTAAATGTCATCATGATGTTCCTACGATTCTTATTCATGATAATAATAATAATAATAATAATAATAATAATAATAACAAAACTTTTTAAAACTACGATTATTGTTCCAAATGAAAGAGAAGTGTGGTCTAAAGCTGTAATAGGTAATTTAGGGCCATGATTGCAGTCCATATTATTGTAAGATAAGATCCTAGTGGAGTGCAGTTAATGCTTCCACCGTTGGAATGGTTATGGTGGTTGTAGGTTGAACCACCTGGGAAATAATAATTGTGGTTAGATTTCCCACCAGCCTTACTTGAACCACCACTACTCCCATGGCTGCTACCAGAACCCCGCAACATGCGCCTGAAGTTCATCGTCTCTACTTCCATTGTATTATCCGCTGGGATATAGGCTGCAAAATTAAATTAACTTAATCAACAATAGTGATATATATTTGTAAAAGGCATATATGGTTAAAAAAATTTACAGTTTGAATTCACCAATAAGGCTTATTACATTTTTTTTATATTTTGATATATGGGTATCCGGACTTGGTCTGACTAATCCCATGGATCAGCCACCACCACTTCCACCATGTGCCTTGTGTACCTGGCCTTTTAAAGCACCATGGTGGTGGCCAACAAAGGGAATAAGGCTTAATACCATTTTCTAAAGTTTGAAAAGTAATATATGTCGTACAATTCATAGTTAATATTATTTTTTGGATTTTGTTGGGGGAAAGATTTGAACTCAAGACCTTTTTTTCTCTTAAGTGTGGTTGGTGTAGGGTTTTTCCATTTTGGTGAAACCTTAGTTAAGAGAGCATTTTCCTTATTTGTGATAGTTGAAAAGTCAAAGATACATTCTTTTTCTTTCTTTTGAGAGTTGTAGAGATAACTCTCTAAATATTTAGTCCCACATCGAATAAATATAAGACTTATGCTCAACTTATAAATATTCCTACTCTCATAATTGCTTGAGTGTGAGAGAAAAAGATTGGGCCTCGTACACACATGGGGGCCCCAGGCACCATGAGACTGCAGACCATTATGTTTGGGGCCAACCATGCAACGCGTGCGCAGGGAAGTGAAAATCTCAGATTTATGCCTCACATGGATGCGCATGAAAGGCACCCGAACACGTTAGACCAGACATGTTGAAACTAGAACCTTTCAAGGTAGAGTACAGTTCTTTTAGAGGTCAGTATTGTGCAAAACACAAGGGAGTGGGATGTTGACACTAATGCTACAAGACACGTTTGTGGAAACATAGAGATGTTTGCCTCCTACAATCCAATAAGGGATGAGGTAGTCTACTTATAAGACTCGAGGACATCTCAAGTTGTTGGAAAAGGCAAAGTACTGATCAAACTGACTTTTGGAAAGACATTGGTAATTACTGATGTTCTTCACATCCCTACTATTAGAAGAAACTTAGTTTATGATTTTTTTTTTAACAAAACAGGAGTGAAACTTGTTTTTGAATCTGATAAACTTGTATTGATTAAAAATGTGGTATTTCTAAGAAAAAGGTATTGCAACCAAGGGCTTTCTGTATTGAATATTATGAATGAAAGTAATTTTTCTATATATCTTGTTGAGTCTACTTTTTTTTGGCATGTTAGACTAGGTCACACTAGTACAGAAAAATTAAAGAAAATAAGAATTTAGGGATTTACCAAATCTGGAAATTAAAGAGTTAGAAAAATGTGAAGTTTGTGTACAATCAAAGATTACCCACACACCACATCTTAGTGTATCTAGAACAATGTCAGAACTTCTTAGTCTTATACACAGTGATCTAAGAAACTTTAAGAACCTTGAGTCTAGGGGAAGTAAAAGGTATTATATTATCTTTATAGATAATTATTCAAGATATACGAGAGTTTATCTTCTAAGAAATAAAAATGGAGCAAAAGATATATTTTTGAAGTATAAAAAAGAGGTAGAAAATTAATTTGATAGGAAAAAAAAATTGAAATCAAACAGAGGAAGAGAATATGAGTCAGATATTTTAAGTTAATTTTGTGAAAGAAATGAAATTATCTATGAAGTAACTCTTCCATATTCTCCTGAGTCAAATGGTATGACAGAAAGAAAGAATATGTTACTTAAAGAGATGTTACATGCTTTACTTATAAACTCAGGAATGCCCTTTAACATGTGGAGAGAAGCTAATTTAACTACTTGTTATATTAGTAATAGGATTCCTCATAAGAAATTAGGAAAAACTCCTTGTGAGTTATGGAAGGGTTATGCACCTAACTTAGGTTACCTCAAAGTGTGGGGGTATTCGTGTAATGTAGGACTCTTAAAAATTAGAAAAAGAAAGATAGGTCTTACGACCATTAACTATGCATTCTTAGGATATTCAGAAAATAGTTCTTCATATAGATTTTTAACTTTGATGTAAAATGAAGATGATTATGAAGCTAATGTTATAATTGAAGCTAGGGATACATAATGTTTTGAAAAAACATTTCCAATGAAGGATAAAACATCCTTGGATGATAAAGAGAAAAATATCCCTGTTGAGAACATTAGTAAAAGATCAATAATTGAATCTTCTTCACAAGATCACACTAAGGTAGTAGAAGAAATAGAAACTAGAAGAAGTAAAAGAGTTAGAAAAGAAACTAACTTCGAAAATGGGTTTTATACTTAGTAGATGACAAACATGTGACTTACCAAAAGGTTGTGACTTCTCCTGATGCAGTATATTGAAAAGAATCAATAGTGAACTAGAGTCAATTATGTTGAATAATACTTGGGAGTTAGTTGATTTACCTAAAGGCACCAAATTTATTAGTTGCAAATGGATTTTTAGAAAGAAATTAAGAGTAGAAGGGTCCACAGACAAATTTAAGGCGAGGTTAGTAGCTAAAGACTTTAAACAAAAAGATGGGGTAGATTTCTTTGATATTTATTTTTCAGTCTCTAGAATTGTTATAGTTAAAGTCTTGGTTGCCTTAACTTCTATATATAAGCTAGTTATTCACTAAATGGATGTCAAAACAACATTTTTAAATAGTAATTTGGAAGAAGAAATCTATATGGACTAACCAGAAGGGAGTGTGATACATGGTCAAGAGAATAATGTTTGTAGATTTGTAAAGTCATTATATGGACTAAAACAAACACATAAGCAATGACATCAGAAATTTGATTATGTGATTAAATCTAATGGGTATGTATTTAATGATTGTGAGAGATATGTTTATAGCAAATTTAGAGGTAAGACTGGTGTGATCATTTGTTTGTATGTAGATGATATGTTGATCATGGGAACTAGTAGTTGAAGAAATCAAATATGTTTTAAAATCTAAATTTGATATGAAAGACTTAGGAGAAGTTGATATCATGCTAGCAATTAAAATTACAAAGAAGGATGAAGGGTATGTCTTATCTCAAAGCCATTATATAGAAAAAGTACTTAAGAAGTTTGGACATTTCAATAGTGTACTCGTTTTAATTCCTTTTGATCCTAACATGAAATTAAAGAAAAATAGAAGTGATAGTGTGTCATAAAAAGAGTATCAAGAATCATAGGAAATTTATTGTATCTGATGAACTGTACTCTCCCAAACATAACTTTTGTTGTGGGGGTGTTAAGTAGATGCACGAGTAATCCTAATAAAGATCATTGGATAGCTTTAGTTAGGGTTCTCAGATTTTTAAGGGGAACCATGGATTTGGATTTACATTTTAATGGAAATTCAAATGTACTTTAAGGGTATAATGATGTTTATTAGATCTCAGAATCCGATGAAGCTAAGTCCACTAGTGGTTATGTCTTTACACTAAGTGGATGAGTTGTCTCTTAGAAATCATCCAAGCAAACATGCATAGTCAAATCAACAATGGAATCAAAGTTCATTGCTTTGGAATTGGCAGGAACTGAAATAGAATGGTTGACAAATCTGTTAATAGATTTTTCTTTATAGGAAAAACCAATGACTTCAGTATTCATTTATTGTGATAACCAAGCAGCTATAGCCAATGCTAAAAATCATATATATAATGATAAGAGTAGACACATTTGTCTAAGACACAATATAGTAAGACAACTAATAATGAATGGGATGATCATTATTGACTTTGTGAGGTCAAAAAGCAACCTAGCAAACCCGTTAATAAAACCACTAATTAGAAGGCTAGTAAGTAATACATCAAGGGAAATGGAACTTAAGCCTACGTAAATAATTAATCTGTGATGGAAACCCAATCTATTTGAATGGAAATTCTAAGAAGTAGATTTAATGGGTAATAACAAGTCATTGAACTAATGGATGAGCACTAGTGAAAAAGAGTTTTAACTTTATTTCCATTTCCTATAGTGTTCACTAATACTATTTTATAACGATGTGAGGATGAATTAAAGCTCTTAGTAAATTTCATAACTTATATTTGAGTAGTGTGTAATAGTCATAGAATACACTTGATAGAATTACATATGTGAATGTGAGGGTGGAGTCGCTCCCTATGAGTACTATAGGCAAGTACTCTAAAGCATTCATGAAAAGAATCAAGATTCGATACACAAAAATGTGTCAAACTATAAGAACTCGATCAATCTAAGAAAGAAAGATATACATGATACGGTCATTAACTTACTCCAAAAAGAAAAGGGTTAAGTAACCTAGTTACAACAAGTACCTATAAGTTCTACTTAACTATACTAAGTATTGATTAAATCCGAAAAACATCGACATTAGATATCTGGTATTTCACTTTGTATGAACAATATTTCCTATTCCTTCTTACTATGATTCTTTGAAGGATTGTTGCAGGATTCATAGTTAATATTATTTTTTGGATTTTGTTAAAGGAAATATTTGAACTCAAGACCTTATTTTCTCTTAAGTGTGGTTAATGTAGGATTTTTTCATTTTTGGTGAAACCTTAGTTAAGAGAACATTTTCCTTATTTGTGATAGTTGAAAAGTCAAAGATTCATTCTTTTTTCTTTCTCTTGAGAGTTGTTGATATAACTTTCCAAATATTTAGTCCCATATCGAATAAATATAAGACTTGTGCTTAATTTATAAATGTTCATACTCTCTTAGTTACTTAAGAATGAGCGAGAAAGAGACTGGATCACATACGCACATGGGGGCCTAAGGCACCATGGGACTATAGCCCATTGTGTTTGAGGCCAACCCATCGAAAACCTTAATACGCATGCGATGCATGTGCAAGGGGGGTGCAAATCTCAAATTTAAGCCTCACGTGGGTGCGTGTGAAAGGCCTATTTTGCTCAAAGTTGTTTGATATTTTTTTTATTTAAGAATCTCATCTTAATCGTTGATCTATCTAACTGTTAGAATTAATATTTGTTGACCGTTTGGATCCCTCAATGTTCAGAAACTGGCCAATAAAGGCCCAAATGTCTCTCTCTTTAATTCATTAAACCCTTAGGCTTCTTTATACCATTTGGACTTTTAACTATTATAAAAGAAAAGGGTGCTTTTAACTATTATAAAAGAGAAGGGTGCCCTAAAATTCTGCACGCAAGAATACTAGTTGAAAATAGAAACTTCTAATCCCCTTCTCTTCTGTTCTTTTAATTCTCACTACTCGTACACCGACCGTTTTGATCAAGTTCGGGGAAGGTATGTTATTTTTGAGTGCTTAGTTAACAGACTTGTGACTATTGAATCTTGGAAACCGTTCACCTAAGATCGACTGCATTGTGGATATCATCCTAAGGGAGCGAAATTGGTTTTAAGAATAACGATTTCTCCGTACCCTAGTCACTCAATCTGATTTTCATTTCAACTATTCTTATTGTTTGATTTATATAACATTTTTCTAATTTTGATTTATATATTAGGTTCAACAATATAGACTTAGCCTTTAAGGTTTTGGTGAATATTTGAGATATTCTTGTGTTTACAAGTGAAGAGATACCACCTTGATTGTGGTGTTCTATGAGAGACTAATAGAAATAATCTAAATACCCTCTTTTGTAATATCTATCAAAAACCTTTATTTATTTTTCTCTTTAACCCTTTTGTCTTCAACATTGGGTTGTGGATGACGCTTAGTCGATTTTCGCAATTTTGTTTTTAAAATCAATTAGAAGAAAATACACAAGGCTTTTCCATTACATAATTATGCATAATAAACCAAGAATTGAAGACAATGGATTTCTTTTTTGGGGGGGGGTCAATGAGTTTTGCCAAAAAGAAAATAAAAAATTAAGCGGTGCCCATTAAATCTTATTTACTGTATATAGTAATAATTGAAGAGACTATTTTGTTCATTTTTTGTAGTCACTAGTAGAAGACCACAACAAGGAGGTATGACATTTTTTGAAAACTCATTTTATAGGCACAAAATTTGTTTTCAAGAAAAATATATATTATAGGGAAAATGGTCGTGGGAATAAATTTCATGGACAAATTAATTCCACTTTTGGATTGCTATTAGGAAAATATCAAAAAGAGATATGGTTTTCAATTTGGGGTTTGAGGCAACTGCTGAGACTAACATTAGGAGGTGAGACAACCATGCACTTTCCCAGGTCTGGAATGAGAAAATACTTTCCCTCCCATGGTGAAAAACCTCTTTGGCCCATAAATCAAATTCCAAGGAAAATGTGTAATCATACACCTAAAAATCATAGAATATAGGAGAAATAATTTTCTCACCCATTTTCCATGCATAATTCTACATACCCTCAATGTTTAAAGTACCTAAGGCGTACTCATTTTGGGTTCTTGAGGCAAGGCACAAGTCTCAAGAAATATTGAGGCGTAAGGCTCAATTAATTTAAAAAAGAAACCCAAAAAATATATAACATTCATATAAATTCATTAAAAAAATTATAAAAACAAGTAAACAATCATGAAGCATCAAATAAACATTAAACAACAAAAATGTAGATTAGTAGCAATCTTTCACCACTCATGGTATCAAACATCAAATTAACAACTAGTTTAAGCCTAGGAAGGAAGTTTTAAAATAGAAAACAAATGAATCAAACACAAAGATAAGAGAAATGCGAGATTTTGAAAAGAAAAGAAAAAGTAAAAAACTTCAAGAAACTACATATGAAAATCACATACCTCAAAAATTTAGTAAATCATTGTTTTGTTACTTCTATTTGACCACAATCTTTGCAAGAAAGTTGTAGGAAGCGACATAATTAACATCAAATGAGTATTGGAAGTTCTAGGAAGAAATCTTGGCATAGGGAGAAATTAGGGTTTGAAATCTCTTCAAAACTTATATTTCTAAAGCAAAAATAAATAAATAAATATTATTTTATTTAATAGGCTTTAGTAAATAAATGACATGGAGGAGGGTATTTGTGCAAAAGAAATCTCAAAAAATGACCCATGGGTTTGGGATTTTCCACCAAAACTGAGGCTTAAGCCTTAAGGCGTAAGCCTCACAAAATCCCTATGAGACTTCAGCCTCAAGGTGTAATCTCTAGCCTCGCCTCGAGACGTATGACTCATGCCATGAGGCATAAGCTTTTAAACCAGTGCATACCCTTAAAGTATGTCAAGTATTCTTAAAATCCAGAAGAGTATCTAGATTACAAAAATTAAAATCAAGACTACTTGTTTTTTTTTAAGAAAATTAATGGCAGTTATAATCATAATAACAAAAAATTCCATTTTTTTTAAATCTAGTTTAAAACATGTTTTGTACCTCTAACGATTAAAATAATAATAATAATAAAACACTACTTTTTCAGAAAAAAAAAAATTATCTTGTAAAGAGCTTAAGAAAGTGAAGATGGGATAAATTTAGTGAACTTTATATTGGCACAACCATTTTTTCACTTATAGCACCCACTCTAAAATAAAGTAAATGTCTAAGGGTTGTAGTTCTCCATTCTAAAACAAACCTGGTTTGTAGGGGTTGGAAGATATAATTCCCATCTTGGTTCATTTAGGTTTGTTAATTAGAATCATTTGTGCATATATAATTCAAGCTGGCAAATTACAAATACAGCTGAAACTTTCATAATCTATTAGAGGAGGAAGCCATCAAGATCTGAAAATCTGAAAGGAGCTTAAGCAAATAAGAATAATTGAGAAAGAGAGAAATTATTTATTATTATAATGGACATTAGCATTTTTCATATTTATCTGTATCTTTAGTATTATAATGAGATAAGGCTGAGTTGAAAAATCAATAGTTCCAAAATTTGGATTTCATAACTGCCCCCATCTTAACATATAAAATTAATATCTCAAAGGTCATTTTAGTCAAAATAAATAATCTAAGGCTGAGTTGAAAGTCAAAAGTGATAAAAGTTATCATCCGTCCCAAAATCGAGTTAGTTAATTTTTGAAATTAAAAAAAAAAAAAAAAAAAACCTAAGATCCAAAATAGTGTTCAGCATTTTTAGAATACAAAAAGTAGTGGATCCCATTAAAAAATATCTTTTTCAAATATGCAATTTGCCGAAATAGAAAATAATATCCATGTCCCAAGCCTTTGTCAATTATTCGAAAAGAAAAACCTTTTTTCTTACTAACATGGTAAGATTTTAAGGCTTACTAAGGGACGTTTTGTTCAAATGGACTAGCATATCAACAATCCAACACCGCCCTATAAGTATCTTCGATAAACTCAGATCTAAAAAATATTCAAAAAACAATTTTATTTGAGCTTGATCCAATGTTTAGAAAATGGACGGCTATCAAACTTCCACATAACTCCCAAACTTCAAATTGAAATTCAACAGTGAAAAGTAACTTTTTGTTTTTTGGAAATCTCCTTTTTCAAAGCTCATAAAAAATTTTCCTCTACAATCCTCAAGCGTTGAATCATGTTTTTTTGATGCCACAAGGTGAGCCCAAGTACTCTTAGTGATGGTGAAATCCTTACTAACTTAGTAAGGCTAGACTGAATATTTAGAAAATCCTATCTCACATCCCAAAAATCCGTTGGCCAGTTTTTTAAATTAAGAAAATATTTTTTCTACTATATACAATTTTAAAAATTATTTTACTAATACTACTAATATCTTCAAGTTAAAATAAAAAAACAAAACGAGTTAGGATCCAGAGCGGTGTCCAGTTCCTATAAGAAAGATAAAGTGTCTACATGGCACGTTTTTGTTGGAGTTTAAAAGACCTAGGGCTCTTAACCCAGCTGTGCACGCAGCGTGATGTGTTTGAACTCTAAAAATGTGCCATGTAGATTCCTAATGTTGTTATAGAAACGGGACAACCGTTCTGGATCGCGACTCAAAACAAAATACTTTCAAATACCCACTACCCAATTTTTCTTCTCTATTGAGACCCTAGAAGAATCAATTCCTTCTCTAACGTCCTTTTCATCTTCTCTATCAAAGCAGGCACTCCAAGCTCCATTCTATTTCTTCTCATTCTTGCTACTAAAATCTTATTTCTCCATTGTTCTCATTTAAATAGATATCAATAGATTAGAGAATCTAAAAAAATCGCAATTAATTTATGTTTTTCATTATTCCTCTTCCAATAATTTTTTTTTTTTTTTTTTTTTTAACGTGAATTTTGGAGGCATTGTTATCTAGAAATCCTAAAATAATCAGATTGAGGTATGCATTTAGGGAATATGTTAACATATTTATCCATTGTTCTTATTTAAATAATTTTATTTTTATTTTTTAGGGTTAGTGAGAAGTCAAAGGGACTGATTATGGTCTCTCAATAGACCTTAAAAAAATCAGGATTAAGATATGTTCTTAGTTATATTTTAAACGATAAAAATTCTGAATCTACTATTTATTTAGTGGTTTATTCTTGTTGAAATGATTACAAAAAAAATATGATTCTACTATTTCTATTTGTTTCGGGTACTCTTAGATTTCTATTTATATAATTAGAAAAATTATAAACCTTCCTCACATATTTTATTTTAATTTTTATATTATTATAATAATTAATTTTTATATTATTTGTGTTGTAATTATTAGAAAAAAAAATTAAGGAATTTATTGTTTTTTATTTATTTAAGACATTCTTACATTTGTGTATATATAATTAGAAATATTGTAAATCTTCATCATATATCTTATTTAATTTTTATATTCTTAAGATTACAATTCTATATTTACACTATCACATAATTTCATTTTTGTTTAGTTTCACTCACATGCTTGGCACAGGCATTCCACAAATTATTATATAATGAGAGAAGGTGGATTAGAACTGATTGAACACTAAATTTTGAAACCCACAAGTGCTCCCACATTTACATTTAAATTTAATATAGTCAGTGTCATTTTGGTAAAAAATTAAGAAAATTGCAGCCTAATTTTAAAAATTACAAAAGTATCTTTTTTACTATGTAATATTTAAAAACCCGTTAATCAGGGGTGGATTTAGAGTGGGGGCAGTGGGGGCACTTGCCCCCACAAGAGTTTTCAAATTCCATGGAATAATGTGCTATTGCGACAGATTTGAGCAGTGGATAAAGAAATTTATCACTATTGCCCCCACAAATTTTTTTTCCAATCTTAATTGCTCCCACAACTATTTTTTTCACTCTTAATTGTCCCCACAAATTTTCTTTTCTAGTCTTGATTGCCCCCACATGAGCAAAATCCTGACTCCACCCCTACCGTTAATCAATGTTTTAAATAACAAATAAGATAAGCCCTTTGGATACATGTGCCTTTGCACATGCTAAAAGAAAAGGAAGGAAGATTAATAGGTAAATAAATTTGTTTTTAAACATATATTGTGTGTATGTATGTATAAGAGGTGTATTCAAATTTTTTTCCAATTTAAATATATTGAATCATCACTCTTAGGTTCATTTAATCCAATGGTGAAATTCAGTGAACTAGAATAATTGATTTTACAAATTGGTTGGTTGGTACGGCTGTCTACTGGGAACAGATAACAAGGTCTCCTGCTGAATGCTATCCCTAAAATCTAAATCACCCACGCTTAAAGAGGAGGGTGTGGGTATTGTATGGATCGATTTTAGCATTTATTTCACTTTCTGGTATAAGAGAAAACAAAAAAAAAACTGCTATTGGCAACCCAATTTTTAGTTATCACACCTCTATTTCCAAAAATAATTATCACTCCAATTAAAGATTAAAACACACTCTTCAAACATTACAAAGGTTTGGCTCAAATTATAATCTCAACATCACAACACTCGTTCAAACAATTTCCATCATTTTTTATAATTATGATTAGGTTAATATCAACTCCTAAACCCAAAAAGATAAAAATAAAAAAACACAATATATATATATATATATATATATATATGGGTCCCGTTCAGCACCCAACAATTTGCCAAACCATTTTTGTCTTACATGGGTTAGAAGTTTTGGAATAGGCTGATTTTTGGTGAGGATGATCTCTATGGTAAGGAGATCATCCTCACCAAAAATCAGCCCATTCCAAAACTTCTAACCCATGTTTACAAGTTGAAAAAATCATGGACCGTCCATTTTTTATAAATCATTTGTGACGGGGTTAGAAGTTTTGGAATGGGCTGATTTTTGGCTAAACCAATATATATATATGTCCCATTCGACACCCAACCATTTACCCAACAATTTGCTCAACCATTTTTGTCTTACATGGGTTAGAAGTTTTGGAATAGGCTGATTTTTGGTGAGGATGATCTCTATGCTGAGGAGATCATCCTCACCAAAAATCAGCCCACTCCAAAACTTCTACCCCCATGTTTACAAGTTGAAAAATTGTGGACCGTCCAATTTTTGTAAATCATTTGTGATGGGATTAGAAGTTTTGAAATGGGCTGATTTTTGGTGAGGATGATCTCTATGGTGAGGAGATCATCCTCACCAAAAATCAGCTCATTCTAACCCATGTAAGACAAAAATGGTTGGGCAAATGGTTGGGTGCTGAACATTTTCATATATATATATATATATATATATATATGGGAAATGTTCAGCAACAAACATTTTGACAAACATTTTGGCAAAACATTTTCCAAAACATGGGTTAGATGTTTTGGAATGAGCTGATTTTTGGTGATGATGATCTCTACGGTGAGGAGATCATCATCACCAAAAATCAGCCCATTCCAAAACTTCTAACCCCATCAAAAATGATTTACAAAAATTGAACAGTCCACGATTTTTCAACTTGTAAACTGGGGCTAGAAGTTTTGGAATGGGCTGATTTTTGGTGAGGATGATCTTCTCACCATAGAGATCATCCTCACCAAAAATCAGCCCATTTCAAAACCTCTAACCCATGTTTTGAAAAATGTTTTGCCAAAATGTTTGTCAAAATGTTTGTTGCTGAACGGGACCCTATATATATATATATATATATATATATATATATATATTTATTTATTGAGAGAGATTCTATTGGTACCCCAACTTTTTCTTGTTCTCAACCATTCACTAGTCTTCTTTATTTTTAATCTGGGTGTAAAAAGTAGAAGTTGGGGAAAACAGAAGTAAAACACATGATTTGGACAGAGTTTTCTATTCGATTTAACTGAGTATATAGTACCCCTCTCATCATTAATTTGTTCTTTTCTTTTTCGTTCATGAAAAATTTCACAAATGCAATAGTATTAAATGATATTGCACTACCATCAACAATTTCTACAGTGGTTCTTCGTAAGTCAGGAAACAAATTAAGACCGAAAGGGCTCAAAAGAAAAGGAAGGATGGACGTGTGATTGATTTATATATACCAAATAATAATCATCTCAATGATAAAAATAAAAACAAGAACAAGAATTATAATAAAAATAAAAAACAAGAACAAGAAAAAGAGAATGAAGAACAGTACCTGAAACAAGGATCAAGAGGTTGTTGGGAATTAAAGAGAAAATTGGAGAGAATAATTTTGGATGGAAGAGGTTTTTTTATTATTGAACTCAACTTGATCTTTTTTGGATGATACAAAATGGTGGGAGAACATCTCTATTTATAGGACTCTATGGACAATTCTAGATACACCATAAAATAACTTAGATTATTCTAGATACTTCCTATATACCAATTAATAAATGAGTGTTTCTAGAAAATACAAGAGTATTTCTAGTGACTCTAGTAAATAAAAGAAAATTCTAGAAACTCTAGCAATTACAAGATAATTCTAGAAACTCTAGCAATTACAAGAAAATTCTAGAAACTCTAGAGACAAACTATGATAAATCAAGTTTATTATTTCAACACCCCCCCTTAAACTTGATTTGTGACTCCAAGAATACCTTGTAATTTGGTAAAAGCTTCTCTCTTGAGTGGCTTGGTAAATATGTCTGCTACTTGATCTTGAGATTTTACGAATTCCAACCTTACTTCCTTTCTTCCAATGCATTCTCGTATATAATGATAACGAGTGTCGATATGCTTACTTCTTTCATGAAAGACAGGATTCTTTGCTAGTGTGAGTGCTGACTTGTTGTCAACACGAATCTCGACAGGCTTTTCTTGTGGTAAATTCAATTCTTTCAACAAGTTTCTTAGCCAGATAGCATGACAAACACATGATGTTGCAGCAACATATTCGGCTTCACAAGTTGATAGTGTGACGATTGGTTGCTTCTTTGACATCCAAGTGAAAGCAGTGTTTCCCATAAAGAACACAAATCCGGTGGTGCTCTTTCTATCATCCAAGTCTCCACCCCAATCGCTATCACTATATCCAACTATCTCATAATTGTTAGAAGATGAATAAAACAAGCCATAGTTGGTTGTACCTTTGATGTACCGAAGTATTCTCTTTGCAGTCTTGAAATGGGTTGTTGTTGGAGCTTCCAGGTAGCGACTAACGATTCCAACGGCATAGAGAATATCCGGCCTAGTACAAGTTAGGTAGCGCAAACTTCCAATAAGACTTTTATAGAGAGTTGGGTCCACCTTTTCTCCTTCATCATGCTTTGACAACTTGATTCCACATTCCATCGGCGTGCCAACTGGATTAGAGTCATTCATCTTGAACTTCTTAAGCACTTCCTTAGCATAGCCTTCTTGAGTAATGAAGATGCCTTTGTCCTTTTGCTTTACTTCAATGCCGAGGTAGTAAGACATGAGCCCAAGGTCTGTCATCTCGAACTCTTTCGCCATTTCTTTCTTGAACTCCTCAAACATACTCGGGTTGCTACCTGTGAAGATCAAGTCATCCACATACAAGCATACAATCAAAATATCTCCATTTTTAACTTTGATATAGAGTGCATGCTCATATGGACACTTGGTGAAATTCTTATCTTGAAAGTACTTGTCAATTCGAGTATTCCAAGCTCTCGGCGCTTGCTTTAGGCCATATAAAGCCTTCTTCAACCTCAAAACTTTATCTTCATGTCCTTTTACTTCATAGCCCAATGGTTGCTCGATGTAGACTTCTTCTTCAAGGAAACCATTTAAGAAGGCGGACTTTACATCCATTTGGTAGATCTTCCATCTATTTTGGGCTGCCAAAGAAATTATTAATCTAACGGTTTCAAGACGAGCAACAGGAGCAAATACCTCATCATAGTCGATGCCTTCTCTTTGACTATAGCCTTTAGCCACTAATCTTGCTTTGTATCTCTCCACGTCTCCTTTAGCATTCTTCTTCGTCTTGTACACCCATTTTACTCCGATCGCTTTGTGTTCTTGTGGAAGTGTAGCTAGCTCCCATGTGTTGTTCTTTGTGATTGAATTGATTTCTTCATCCATAGCGTCTTTCCATTTCTTGTTTTCTACCGCTTCTTGGTAGCTTAGAGGTTCACAATCACCAAAGAGACACAAAAGAGTGATATCATTTTGATTTTCGGTTTCCTCATAAAGTTCTTGTAAGCTTCTTAAGCGTGGCGTCTTCTCATTAGAACTTTCACCTGATGACGAATCTTCATGCAGGTTTCCGGTTGGTGAGATCGGTGGAGTAGTAGGCTCTCGAAGTTCTTGTCTTGTCTCTTCCATTCTTGGTTGCTCCATTTCTTCTTCTTCTTCAAAGTAAGGAAGAAAATCATACTCGTCTTCTTGTGTGTTCCAATCCCAAGAATCTTCTTCATTGAACTCTACATCACGACTAATGAGAATTTTCCCGGTAATTGGGTTGTACAACTTGTAGCCTTTGGATCTTGAGTCATAGCCAATGAATACGTACTTCTCACTTTTGTCGTCGAGCTTGGTTCTCTTTTCATCAGGCACATGAACATAAGCAACACTTCCAAAGACTTTGAGGTGAGAAATTCCGGGCTTTCTTCCACTCCATGCTTCTTGTGGTGTCTTCTCATACACACTTCTTGTTGGAGAGCGATTTGCCAAGTAGACTGCACAAGCCACCGCTTCGGCCCAAAACTCCTTGGGCATTCTTTTGCTTTTGAGCATGCTACGAGCCATGTTGAGTATGGTTCGATTCTTCCTTCTGCCACTCCATTTTGTTGGGGGGATCTCGGCACCGTTAAGGGACGACGAATTCCATGATCTTCGCAGTACTTTTGAAACTCGTTTGATGTGAATTCTCCTCCTCGGTCAGATCTCATGGCCTTAATAGCAAGACCACTTTCTTTCTCAACAAGGGCTTTGAACCTCTTGAAATTCTCGAACACCTCCGACTTCTCCTTTAGGAAATAAGCCCACGTTTTTCTTGAAAAATCATCAATGAAAAGGAGAAAGTATTTGCTCTTACCAAAAGAGTTTGGTTTAATTGGTCCACAAACATCAGTGTGTACGAGCTCGAGCGGCTTTGTGGCTCTTGATGATGACTCCTTCGGAAAGCTTCTCCGGGATTGCTTCCCAAGCAAACATCCTTCGCAAAGCTGATCGGGTTGGTTGATGCATGGTAGACCTCTCACCATCTCCTTCTTTTCCAAAAGTTCGAGCCCGCCAAAATTGAGGTGTCCAAAGCGTAAATGCCATAGCCATGATGAGTCACTATAGCAAGCTTTTAGACACATTGGAACATCGTATTGAATGTTCAAGAGGAACATTCTATTTTTTGACATGGGCACCTTGGCAATCAAATTACTTTTACTGTCTCTTAAGAAAAGGTTATTTTCTTTTAAGTGAATATCATACCCTTTCTCTAGCAATTGACCCAAACTCAAAATATTATTCTTCATGTTGGGCACAAAATAAACATTTGAGATGAATTGATGACCTCCATTTTTTAAGCGTATGAGAATTTTACCTTTGCCTTCCACGGGTATTTTTGATTCATCTCCAAAGGAGACATTCCCTCTTACCGCTTCATTGAGCTCCACGAACATTTTTCTTTGTCCACACATGTGATTGCTAGCGCCGGTGTCAAGATACCATCTATTTTCTTGGCCTTCATCTTTGTCTTTGCAAGCTAGCAGCAACGTACCTTCTTCTCTACCTTTATCTTCGATGAAATTGGCCTTTTCTTCGACCTTGCTTGGCAATCTACACTCGGAGGCATAGTGACCGAACTTATTGCAATTATAGCATTTGATGTGAGATTTGTCGTTCCTTGACCATGAGTTGTTTCTTCCGTGCCCTCTTGTTGCTTGTGGATTTCGACTTCTTTCTCCGTTGTTGAAGTAATTAGAGTTGTTGGAATTGTTGAAGTTGTTGTTGAAGCCGCCTCTTCCTTCTCTTCCTCGTCCACGTCCACGTCCTTGGCCACGTCCTCTTCCTCTTTGATTTCTATTATTTCCAAAATTTTCTTCCTTCAAGTTGAGTTGTAGTAGTTGCTCTATAGTCTCCTTTTGCTTCTTTTTTCTTTTTTGTTTTTCCTCATAGGCTTGTAAAGAACCCATGAGTTGCTCAACGGTCATGGTTTCTAAATTTTTATTTTCTTCAATGTTCGTAGCAATGAATTCAAAATTTGGATTCAAAGTACGAAGAATTTTCTCCATAACTTTCACTTCACTAATATCTTCACCATTTCTTCTTAGTTGATTAACAATGGCCAATACTCTAGCAAAATAATCAGAAATTAATTCAGATTCCTCCATGAATAAAAGTTCAAACTCACCTCTAAGAGTTTGAAGACGAATCTTTTTAACTTGCTCGACTCCTTTGTTGCAAGTTTGAAGCTTCTCCCACGCTTCTTTGGCCGTAGTTGCATTTGAGATCTTCTCGAATGCATCTTCATCTACTGCTTGATAGATGAGATAGAGAGCTTTCTTGTCTCTCTTTCTTGAATCCCTCAAGGCTTCCCGTTGGATTTGGGAAAGAGCAACATCGTCTTGCTCCTTATGGCCTTTCTCGACAACTTCCCACACATCTTGAGCTCCTAGTAGTGCCTTCATCTTGATACTCCAATTGTCATAGTTACTCTTGGTGAGCATTGGAACTTGGAAGGGGACCATTCCTCCACTTGCCATTTTTCTTCACGAACCTGACTGCTCTGATACCACTTTGTTGGGAATTAAAGAGAAAATTGGAGAGAATAATTTTGGATGGAAGAGGTTTTTTTATTATTGAACTCAACTTGATCTTTTTTGGATGATACAAAATGGTGGGAGAACATCTCTATTTATAGGACTCTATGGACAATTCTAGATACACCATAAAATAACTTAGATTATTCTAGATACTTCCTATATACCAATTAATAAATGAGTGTTTCTAGAAAATACAAGAGTATTTCTAGTGACTCTAGTAAATAAAAGAAAATTCTAGAAACTCTAGCAATTACAAGATAATTCTAGAAACTCTAGCAATTACAAGAAAATTCTAGAAACTCTAGAGACAAACTATGATAAATCAAGTTTATTATTTCAACAAAGGATTACAGCTTTTCCCATTGGAGGTATTTTAGGGAAAGGAGTCTCCTTAGTTTGTTTTATTTTTCGAATATTTTGCGTTTGCCGTTTGGGACTCCTTATATAAAGTCGCATTAATCATATTTCTAATTTTAAATGCCTAAATAAAGATCCTAAATAGAAGGGTGATTTAATTAGATACGCACCTCTATTGGTTAATATTAGAGGTACCCTGTGTTTTCAAATTGAATGACCTATGTCTTCTCTGAGAGATAAGCTAAATGCCCTCATCATCCATATTTAGCAAACAAACCACCCCTTTGGTTTTATTCCCAAAATCAGTCATCCTACGTTAAGCATAAATTATTATTTTTTTGCCCTCAATCTTCAACAAGAGGTTAATGCAAGATTAAAACGATGGATTTAAGATAAGAATGGATATATTTTCTCTTAGAAGTTGAAGATCATGAAGATGATGGATTTGTGGTAAAATACAACCAAGGATTTCTGGTTAGAAAAAAATAAGGGGTTCTGGATGGATTTTAAAGAAAAGGGTATTTCAGTAATCTTACATTAGTTTCTCAGATTAAATCTAGGTCCAAGAGTAAGACATTGAGGGATATGTCTAAAGCATCCTTTTATCTTCAACCTACAAGCTTCAAGATTGAAATAGGATTTTAGGGAAAGAAAAATCAAGATTTTCTTACGAGAGCTCAAGGAAAGATTAAAACGATATATTGAAGATAAGGATGAATAGGTTAAAAATAATTTTTCACAAAGATTAAAGAGCTTGAAGATGATGAATTTTTGTTAAAAATTTTGAAAAAGGCATGTTTAAAAAAAAATTTATATATATATATATCAAGGAGTTTTGGATAAACTTTGAAAACAAGAGTATATCATCTTACATTAGTATCTCAGAAGTAGCTGGTTCAACTTTCAAGGGGGTATATCGATAATCACTTGGAAAATTTTGGAGTATTTTTAATATTGACCAAAACATGGAGGGGTATGTCTAAATCACTGTGAAACCTTATCTCTCATTGTTGGATCAATCCGATTTTCTATAGTTTCAAGGTATGTCCTCTTCTAGTCTTCTCTTGAGCTCCTAGAAGCTCTTGTAAACTCAAAAATCACTTGAAAATATGCCTGTCAATTGATAGTTGAAAATTCTAATCAAATTCAAATTTGTATTTGAAAGTGCAGATTTTATTTGATAATATCATTTTTATGGGTAAGTTGAACTTGAACCCATGACCTCAAAGTTGCTTTGATATATCAAACCAACCAAGCCATAGGTCTAAGCCCGTGTAACATTTTACATTCAAAAGCTTATCGACTATGTATTTGAATGTTGATACATTTGATCCCATATATGTATAGTTTGTCCATATATACTCGCTTCTTTTACACTGAATTCCTACCATTTGCCCAACAATATCGAAGGACTATCTTTATGCTGACATGGAAAATTTTTGTCTTCGTTTTACCTTAATCAGCTTGGCTCTAGATGGTTAACAAGCGGAAAAGATGGATACTCCGGATTCTCCACCTTTTAAAATTCATATGAAGCAGGTAAGTTAAACACGATCAAATACCACATGGATGTAGATCACTAAATTTTAAGAATTTTAAAGAAAGAAGAAACTAATAAAAGTATTTTTTTTTCACCATTTGCTTTTATTTGGTCGGCTATTTACAAAACCTTGGATCAAGCACAATTTTATTTTTTTTATTAATTTTTTTTGGAATACTTTTTACATTTGACTCATACCATTAATTCTATAATTGTGATGCTCGATTGCCAATGTGGCAATGCATGTGGGCCCAATAATACAGTCCCAGGTGGAATTAGTATATAAAAATTAAATAGAGGGAGAGAAGAGAAATGCAATTCAACCCAAACAAGTATCACACGCTTCTCTGAAATAAAAAGTCTTTATTCGAGAGAAATACTACTTCAAAAAGCTGTTATGTTACTACTCTGTTAGTCCATTTTATCACATATCCCACTTACTAAGAAAGTAAAATAAACTAAGAAACATCATAGCTGGATTCTCTACTTTCCTATAACTAGCAAATATAAAATAGGAAGTCTAATGAAGAGAATAAGACGAAAATAAAAGAAAGGAAATAATGTAATCCTTTGACTAGGACCATATCTGCACTCCTAAAGAGCAACGATAATTTTCCCCATTAGTCATAGAAACGGGTTGGTTTTCGAATCTCACGTGATGGCCTTTTCTTGGTTTTATCATCAATTAAAGAGGTAGAGATAGTTTCATCATGGGCCCCACTATCCATCTGCATATCATGGTCGTTGATCACGCCATCACCCAAGAACCCTTAATAAGATTTGGAATTTTACTTAAGCCAATTAGGGTTATCAATAGAAAGTTGAAAATTCAATCCAAATTGAAATTCTTATTCAAATAATTAGTTATTTCTCCATAATTTGGATATTTGATTCGAGTCGTATAACTTTTAACATTTGAATACATTGTGGATATGTATTCTAATGGTGGTATATCCATTCAGATAATATCTGATCCAAAAATTAATTTTATCAAATTAATAATTATATTAATTTATATTTTAAAAAAAAAAATAGAGAGGTGCTATTGGCATCCAAAATTTTACTTAATACAACCCAATTAATAAAAAAGAACACAATTAAGAATATGTACAAATTCGGGTGCCAATAGAAGCCTTTTTTGGTGGGTTTAGAATTTTATATGGGGATTTTTCCCAAAACATGCACAACTTATGTCAAAATTCCAGTTTTGGTACACTGTTCATTTTAATTTCCAAAACATGCATTTCGAGCAAATTTATTACTTTTATAATCAATGAATTCCCTGGTATATCTACAAACTTGTAGATATTAAAAGTGAGGAACTCACGAGTTCTTAAGTTATAAAAATGACGAATGCATGTTTTGGAAATTAAAATGAACAATTTACAAAAATCGAAATTCTGTCATATGCAGCTTGAGAAATGGAGATTCACCTCTTTTATATGAGCCTAAAAAACTACTGAAATTGTTCAAACAAGTGATAATGTTTTGAATATTGGGATTATAATTTGAGCCAGCCAGACCTTTGTGAAGTATAAAGAGTGTGTCATAATCTTTAATTAGAAATGGTTGGACTGTCAATAGCAGCTCTGTAAAAATATACTGACTTAACAATTACAAATTACAAAGAAAAAAAGACGAGACCGAGAGTCTCCTTGCTATTTTCTTCTCATCACAGTCACAGATCTCGTTTCAACTCCATTGAGTCTCAGACAGCAATTAACTTTCTAACGACTTCAAATATTCGATATTTGTGAGATCTAACAAAAAAAAAACTATTTGACCTCATCTAGAATACATCGTTTTCAACCCGTAATGTTTCTCCAAAAATCGGTCATATTTGATATCTACCCTAAAAACCTATTAACTTCATCTTGAATCCGTTGTTTCCAACATCTAGCCAAAATACCTTGATTTTTCTTGCCAAAAGTCCATCATCTTCTTTGGTGTTTGAAGATGACTTACAGATTTTAAAGATTAAATATCATAGGTTGAAGATGATTAGATGACTGGTTAAAAAATGATAAAGAAATTAAAAATCTCTTTTTTAATAATAATAAATCAAAAACAATCTTTAGGGTTATATTCCAGATCTCTTTAAGAATTTCTATTCATTTTGTTATCTAGGTTGTTAACTTCATTTTGGGGGCGTCAGTGTAATGACCTAAATCATCTGAATGGGTTGATTTATAGTGTTGAAGATCTCACTGATGTCGCTCACTGTTCTGATAACAGTTAAGTACCACTCGTAGTCGAAGAGTTGTTCTTCAAATATCCGTTGGGTTTATGTTTTTCTTTTCTATATTACGTATGGTGTTATTCCATTTTATTGTCTAATGATCCTTGAAATTCCTTATCTTGTTGGATGAACAAATCATTTGTTCTACGTCATAAACTTGGAAATTCTGGAGCAATTTTGGTTTCTATTGTATTACCTCTTAAATTTTGAGCATTGGTTCAATCTGAATTATGAGTACTTTATATCTCTAAACATGAAAATTCAGAGCACTCTTCCATTCTATTCCAATGCCAATTGTTGCGGAATATATCTGCAATATCTTGTAATGGTTATATTGATTATAGTCTACTGTAGAAATTTTAAACGATACCATCAAATCTATTTTGCAGAATATATGTGCAAATTTAAACTATAAGCTTGTAATGGTTATCTCACTACAACACTTATGAGCTTTGGTGATGTAATTTCACAACGGAGAATTAAATCCACCTATATATACTGTTCTATAACGGTGGATATATTATGTACAATATATTGGAATTTGAAGAAAATACAATAAAGAACACTTAAAAGACTACCAATTCAGCTTCATATTGTCACTTTTTTTCCCTTAGAATTTGCTATATTATTGTTTCTATAACTTCTGTTGATTTTTGTTGTCACAGTTGATGATGACTTTAATATTTGGTGTCATGAAGTAAAAAATTGAACAAGCCATGTTAGACTATAAAATTTTCCTTTCCTATTTTTAGTTTGTACTTTTAAATAGAATTATGTATTGCTTGTAAGTTATTTCTTACATCTTCTTCCATTTGAAGTGAAAGTTAGTAGGAGGTCTAAGTGGCAGATAAGATCTTAGATGATGTTAATAGTGATGGTCATTATATATTGGAGGGAAGATGGTGGCTCCTCAGATCAAAGGGGAAGCCCCCCAACAAGAGGAAAGGTTCCCTCCATAGCTTGAATAATCTAGGGGATACAAGTGCATGATATTAGAGAATCGCATGATCCTTACAAAAAAAAAATCTATCCAATGAGAGTTCTTTCATTTAAATCGCACAATCCTAATTTCTTTGCTTTTGGGAAAGATCCTAACAGACCTAGTTTCATAAGCCACCAACTCCAACAAACTCAAAAAAAAAAAAAAATGGGATGCGACAATAATGGATTTCACAGATAGGCGGTGGTCACCAAGAAGTGGAATTGGATTTTTGACGATCTAAAAATGTATCATTTAATGAGATCAAAAGAAATTATTCGAAGAAGCCAATTGCATATTCCTTCTTCAAAAGACCATGCAATTGCGAGAGGATATTAAAGAATCGGATGCAATATATTACGATACATGAGATACATTATATCATATCAATGTATCTCATTTTGAAAGGAAGGGAATGTTGGAGAATAATATTTGTAGCAATATCAATTAGGATATTCTACATTAGGAAGTTCTAATAAATTAGAATATTTATGTTAGGCTAGTTTCCTTATCTTGGTTGATGTAACACCTATAAATATCCTATCACGATTCATGTAATATTCATCCAAGAATACTCAATAAATTTAGTTTTCACATATGATGTACCTTAAGAGATTCTAATGGAAAATTGATCGAGGTAGCTGCCTATTACTTGGGTTCCAATTCCAGCAATGTCGTTGAGTTGTTGGCACTTCTTGATGGGGTAAAACTAATGCAGTTGGCTGGGACGAAATTCATTATAGAATCTAATTCTATGTTGGTGGTGAAGGCATTGCAGATTGGTTCGTTCCCCTTGGAAACTTCATAATTTGTTTGTCAGAAGTTTGCATATTCTTAAAGACCCTCAATAGGAATGTGACATGTGTTCAGCGAGGCTAATCATGTTGCGGATGCTCTAACTTTTTTAACTTCAAACTCAAAATGTAATGAGACTTATGATACTATGGTGAGTCTACCTTTGATAGATAAAAAATAAAAATAAAAAATGTTTATGAAGATGAATCTTCCATCCCCTAGGAGTTGGTAATTTGTATACTTTTTCTTTAATTAAATTTCTCTTGATTAGAAAGAAAGAAAAAAAATAGAGAACTCACATATTGACCAATATGCCTACATGTCATTATGACCTCTAACTTCTCTAATAGACTAATGCAAACGGGTGTTCTAGTTTCTAACCAATAAAAAGGGTTTCAAATCTCAGAATAAGGTAAGTGTTCATGCTGGTATATGATTTCCATATCGAAGAGTTAAACTTTCCTAATTCGGTTAGAAAGGCTTTGAAGAGCAGCAAGCTAGTTCTCCCAATAGTCAGATCTGTAAATTAATTGGGGTTTCCATTTTTCTTTCATACAAATCTTTTCTTGCTTAGCAGAAGAAAATGATTTTCTGTAGATAAATATGACAAATAAGGGGGCGATTCATGGGACATATGTAAAACCATATGTAAAAACAATGGTTTTTCAAAATATGGGTTAGAGGTTTTGGATTGAGCTGATTTTTTGCGAGGATGGTCACTATGATGAGAAGATCATCCTCACAAAAAATCAGCTCAGTCTGAAACTTCTAAATCTATCAAAAGTGATTTACAAATTATTGGCAAAAAATCGACGGTCCACATTCTAAACCACTTTTAATGGGGTTAGAAGTTTCATATTAGACTGATTTTTTTTTTCGGATCATCTTCCCATCATAGAGATCATCCTCACAAAAAATCAGCTCAATCCGAAACTTATAACTCATATTTTGGAAATTTATTAATGATACATTGTTTTTACATGTGTTTTTTCATATGTCCCCTGATCCGTTCCAGACAAATAATTAGAAATCTTCTTGTTTTGGCAAGTAAAGTCAATCCACAAATATTGGGGATTAGTTATCCAAATTAAAGAAAATCATATGAAAAGAATTTAAAATTAATTTTAGGCAAGAAATTATATAAATAAAACTAAATTAAAATTTGAGAAAAGTCTGCAATTAAAAAAGCCTAGGGAAAATGAATTCACATAAAATAATTCAATTAAAATCTAATTTATAATTTCAAGTTCTTTTTGATAACTCAAATCAAGATCTAACAAAAGTTTGTGATTCAAATAATTTGGCTATAAAAATAAACTTGATTTTTAATTAATAATTGGCCAAGATCTTCTTCACTTCAGAGGTGTTATCTACCAATGATCAACCATAAATAGAATTAAACCAATGATGGAAGATAAGGAGAGATCCTAAATAAGTTGAAGAACCAAGGTTAGTTTGACGAGAAATCTATTACAAATTGCAAGAACATAGAAGAACTTAAAAATAAAAACTAAATTATAATTCAAGTATTCTGGCTTCATCAATCTCTGTAGATTAGGAGATTAGCCAAGAATCATTATAAAAAACATAACATGACAAATTAGGATTCAAAGAAAACTTGATCCTGTCAGTCTTTTTGCGGATCTAAGACCATCGGATCTCATGGATCATACTTTGATCTTGACTTTGACTTTGACTTTGGTAGTTTTCCCACTCTTGACTTCTAAACTTCGTCTGATTTATTTGCAAAAATACAATTCATAATCAAGATCATCAATTACAAAAATTTTCTTACAAATAACTAATAAAATATGAAATATAATGATTTAAGTGATATGCATGATTTTATTATCAAAACCAATGATATGAGTCAGAAAATATGTTAAGTGCCTTAGGAAATGACGGTAAAATAAGGACTTTTATGCACTTAACACATCTCCAAACCTAGATATTGCAAGTCCTGAGCAAAATAGAAAATTAAAAACAAAAACAAAATAATAAAAACAATGTCACTTTCGTAGGCCTCTCGACTATAACTAGCAAATGTAATAAGCCCTTAAACCCCTAAATCACCCCTACTGGACGATTTTGATTTGTGAGGGTTTGTAGTGAATATACCCAAAAAATTCAACACAATGATATATGATTTGCAATTTCTGACTAAGTGGTATTCAAAAGCACTAGACTAACTCTAGTTTTATCAGAAAATCAGTAATTTAACATTTCCACAAAGCCCAAATCATTATCAAACTTTTAGAAGAATTCTAGAAATAATTTGACCTTGAGTGTAAATGAAAGTCTAACTAGGACTTTGTGGTTAAATTTCAAAAATCAAAACTACACTAAATTGACCACAAGTGGTTGGGTTAACCAATGATCTAACTCAAAGCTTAGCATCTTATCTGGAGAAGTGAGAGGTGTGGATGTTCACTTTAATATCTCTAAGGGATTTTATTTTTTTTTTCTAAAATTATTTTTTTTTATCTAAGTTTTTCCATGAAATCTAAAGGGTTGTGGTGTTGGATTGCTAATTTGGTAATCCATTTGAGCTCAACAGCCTCTAAGGAATGTGTTTTTCTTCATTTTTTACAACAACTTCGCATTCGATGTGGTTCATTGTGAGGGCCAAACGTACAATACACTACGTGAAAACTGGAAATTTTGATAGAAAAATTTGATGGGCCAAGGCCCATGAACTTTAGAAATTGAATTTTGATGGTATAGGACCATCGAAATTCTAGATATTCCCATATTTGACAGCTTAGAGGTGTCGAATTTCTCTCATCCTTCATTAATTTGACAATTTTAGCCCATCGAAAAAAAAAATTTGACAATGAAAAACTCGACACCAATTCAACCCTTTTGTCCATCAAATTTGGGTTCTTTTCACATCATGATAGGCGTGTCAACTATTGAAAAAACAATGTAATTGGAGGATCAAAATAATTTTACAATATGGAAAATCCTAGTGACTACTTAAAAACTATGTTACACTTGGCTCACGTGGAGGTGTCTCAAAACCATAGATGCAATTCCTCAAAAAACGAGTGAAAAGCAACTATGGCTCTGAGCACACCTCCAAGTCAATGCAGTGCCTAACACAATAACTCTAGGATGGCTCTAATTTGAAATTAATTTCACATATACCAAAGAAAATTCTAAACAAGAAGATTAATTCAGCCATGGTGATTTGTTAAATATCTCAATGACAATATAATATTGTGGTTTTTGTTTTCATATTGGACTTAATTGCAAACACAGATAAAAAAAATGTATAGATATTTACAATTATGTTGTGGAGCCCAGTTTGATCAATCTATGATGGAGGAACCAGAGGTCTAATTGGCTAATAATTAAATTAATTTTAAAATATTTAAAAATGCATATACCAACGGTCAGGTAAATCAGTCGATATAAGATAAAACAACGGCCAATTAAGACCATCGATAAAAGTATAAACAACGAACAAAAAAAAAATTCCCCAACAAATTTTTTCCCATCAATTTTTTCCAAAAATAATGATATAGCGACAGGATAAAACTAATGACTCGCGATTCTTCAACTTATAAGCGGGGTATGAAGTTTTAGAATTGGCTGATTCTTTGCAAGGATGATTTTCTCATCATAGACATCATCCTCGCAAAAATCAATCCATTTTGAAACTTGTAACCCATATAGGATAAAAAAAAATTCAACTAGGATTTTGGCTAGGACTTTAGCAATTGAACACTACCTATATATATATATGAGGAATGCTAACATTCAAAACCTTACGGGAACATTAGCATTATCCACTACATTCACTTTCGAATAATACCCATCTCCATTTTATCTTTTAATGAAAAAGAAAATGATATATTGATATTTTATATAATAAATACTTATTTACATAATAAATTTTAAAGGCAATTTAATCTTTTAATTTAAATTTTTTTATAGTAACTGTTTTGACAATCAATGTCAACATAATAAATACAATTATGAGGGCATAACAAATATATTTATTATGTAAAAGTCTAACATACCTTTATCTTTTTTACTAAAAGACAAAATGAAGAGGGATATTATTGAAAAATAAATGTTGTGGAGAATGCTAACGTCCCCCATGAGGTCTTGGATGTTAGCATTCAACATATATATATATATGGGTCCCGTTCGGCACCCAACCATTTTTGTCTTACATGGGTTAGAAGTTTTCGAATGAGCTGATTTTTGGTGAGGATGATCTCTTCATAGAGATCATTCTCACCAAAAATCAGCTCCTTCCAAAACTTCTAACCCCATGTTTACAAGTTTTCGAATGAGCTGATTTTTGGTGAGGATGATCTCTTCATAGAGATCATTCTCACCAAAAATCAGCTCATTCCAAAACTTCTAACCCCATGTTTACAAGTTGAAAAATCGTGGACCGTCCATTTTTTGTAAAGCATTTGTGATGGGGTTAGAAATTTTGGAATGGGCTGATTTTTGGTGAGGATGATCTCCTCGGTGAGGAGATCATCCTCACCAAAAATCAGCCCATTCCAAAACTTCTAACCCATGTAAGACAAAAATAGTTGAGCAAATGGTTGGGTGTATATATATATATATAGGGTCCCTTTCAGCAACAAACATTTTGACAAACATTTTGGCAAAAAAAATTTCAAAACATGGGTTATAGGTTTTGGAATGGGCTGATATTTGGTGAGGATGATCTCTACGGTGAGGGGATCATCCTCATCAAAAATCAGCTCATTCCAAAACTTCTAACCCCATGTTTACAAGTTGAAAAATTGTGGACCGTCCATTTTTTGTAAATCATTTTTTATGGGTTAGAAGTTTTGGAATGGGCTGATTTTTGGTGATGATGATCTCCTCTCCGTAGAGATCATCCTCACCAAAAATCAGCCCATTCCAAAACCTGTAACCCATATTTTGAAAAATGTTTTGCCAAAATGTTTGTCAAAATGTTTGTTGCTGAACATTTCCCATATATATATATATAGGGAGCAATTCCGCAACCCTAAAGTTTACCAAACATTTTTTAAAACATGGGTTAGAAGTTTTGGAATGAGTTGATTTTTTGTGAGGATGATCTCTATGATGAGGAGATTATCCTCTCTAAAAATCAGCTCATTTTGAAATTTCTAACCCTAGTTTACAAATTGAAGAATCGTGAACCGTCCAATTTTTATAAATCACTTTTGATGGGGTTAGAAGTTTTGGAATAGGCTGAGTTTTGGTGAGGATAATCTCCTCATCATAGAGATCATCCTCACAAAAAATCAACTCATTCCAAAACTTCTAACCCATGTAGGACAAAACATGTTGGGCAAAATGTTGGATGCCGAACGGGACCCACACTACGTCATATAACGTTATTGGCGACGCTACAATTGTGCTAAAAACGACTGCTAAAGGATGTCATTCATTGCAATAGTTTTTAGTTGTCATTAAAACGTCGTTTTGACGATAATAAGTAAAAGAGTTGGTGTGCCAATATCTACTCTAAAAGAAACATACTTTCAGACCTTCGTTTACAGAAGCTCGAACTTCTTATCTTCTCTCACTCGACTCTGTCTCTCCTCTCTCTCTCTCTCACTTGACTGCTCTCGATTCTCTCTCTCTACTTCATGATCGGTGGGATTTCTTCTCTTCTCTCACTCGATTGTCTGTCTTCTCGCTTTCTCTTAAATTCAAAATCCATGATTGCTCTCTCTTGAATCCAATCGAATCTCTCTCTCTCTCTCGAATCTTTCTCTCTCTCTCTCTCTCTCTCTCTCTCTCTCTCTCTCTCTCTCTCTCTCTCTCATCTATATATATATATATATTTCTCTTGAATCTCTCTCTCTCTCGAATCTCTCTCTCGACTCTATCTCGATTTCAATAAGAAGATCAAATCTCTAAGTTTCGATCGGAATTTTTTTTTGGATAGAAATCAATCGGCGTTTGATCGAAAGATCTTCGCTCGATCTCTCACTCACAAAATCTATGATTTTGAAGACGCAATCAGATTTCGATTTACAAGTTTTAGGGCAGAATCAATCGACGTTTGATCGAAAGTTTTAGGACTTTATTCAATCTCCCTCCTTTTGCTTGATTTGTGATCGAATCTTGAGGTATGTTAAAGTTTTTTATTGAATCTCTGATTTTCCTTAATTAATTTAGGATTTCAAAATGCTATATATTCTCGGATGTTAGTTGTTTAATTGATATAATTATAAAATCGTCATCTAATTTAGTTTTGTGAAGAAATCTTAATCTGAAGCTTTTTTTCCTGTTAATTGAACCATTTTCAAGACCTTGTTTGTCAAAACATACCCAACTATTGTCACCTTCTGTTATTTCCTGTTTATGTCCACAGATTTAACTCCTAAACAAAAAACAAAAATATTGGAGAAAAAAAATCCGGATTTCATTAGCAAAGGATAATGGCAAGAATAAATAGGTTATTGATTCTTTGTTCCTTTTTAAGCAAATTGGACCCTCGACGACCTTTGAAAGCTTTTATAGTTTCTGACTTTGAAACATTTTCCAGATGGTGGATATGTATTCATAGTCCATGTCCATGAAGACAAAAACTTGCACTTAAAGTGCTATTAAAATCACCAAATTACCCTTATCTTCGACCTTAAGGTAAAGCTTTTCATTTTATTTGGCATACAGTCCATAATTCTTTTACGTGGAAGCTTTACATTATGCAAAGTCATCCCAAAATGGCTTTGGTGTAAGAGTTATGAGTATGTCATTTACCGTTCTCCAGTTTCAGCATGTGAAGATAATCGCTTCTAATTGATCAACTAACCTTGTGAACACGATAATAAGTTATAGACACCCCATTTTTGCATCTGCCTAATTCGACAATTCGTCATCTGGTTACCGTGAATTCCTAATGATGATCGTAGAGAACTCAAAGGCTTATGAGTACTGTCCTTGATTCCCTTCGTTTTCACTCTTCTCATCTCCCCTACTCGTTACGACTCGACATAGAAATTTACGCACGCTTATGATCGCCATACGTCACACCCGATTTAACAAGCACGTACGCGTAGGCTCGCCACACAGTTCGATAACCTAGAGATCTCGTCACGCTAGGAAAATACGACTTTGAAACATAGAAATAATCACGTTGAGACTAAAAGAAACCTCACGCCAGAATTCGTAAAAATCCGTAAAAATCCACAAAAATCGATAAAATGATGAAAATACCCCTCATAAATTTCAGACCTCCGGAAGACCTCGAAAGTACCTCCATTGCACTTAGAATATGATTTCGAGTCTAACGGGACCCAAACCGACGAAAACAGAGAAATTCAAGAAAAATCATAAAAATGACCGAAATACCCCTCGACCTCCAAACTCAACTTAAAAATCTCGATCCTTAGGAAAATATAATAAAAATTAAAATCAAATAAAAAATTAAAAAATTAAAACTTAAAATTAAAAATTAAAATCAAATGAAAAATTAAAAATTAAAATCAAATTAAAATTTAATTAATTAAACATCTAATTCAAAATTAAATAATTAAAACTTAAAATTAAACAAATAAAATTTAATTCAAAATAAAAAAATTTAAATCTAATTTAAACAATTAAAATCCAATTCAAAGATAAACAATCAAAATTTAACATCCAATTCAAAATCAAATAATTAAAACTTAAAATTAAACAATTAACCTCTAATTTGAAATTAAAACTTAAAATTAAACAATTAACCTCTAATTTGAAATTAAAATTTAAGATTAAAAAATTTAAAATCCAATTCAAAATTAAATAATCAAAATCAAATTGAAAATTAAACCATTAAACCAATCAAATTAAAATTAAATTCAAATCAATAAAATTTAAAACAAAATTTAAATCAAAGCTAGAATTAACCAATCACAACCCAAGGTTATCATGCTACGAGTAGCGGGGGATCATCTCAGGACGCGTAAAGAGAAAAAGAAAGAAGGAATAAAATTAGAAAGAAATAAAAGAAAAACGAAAAATAGAAAAATTCTCTTCTATTTAAGAGAGGACGTCCTCTTCTCTTTTGGGAAGGTTGGTTGGCCAAGAGGACTGCTCAAGAGGCTGAAACGGCTTCATCTTCTTCCTCTCAACGTCCTTAGGCTGAACGGAGTGTGACCTTCTTCAACGCCTCTCTCTCTTGGCTGCTCAGAAGAATGAACCTAGGCTCTCTCTAATCTGCCCGCTGCTGTAAAATCAGCAAGGCCCCAGGCTCCATTACAACCCTCTCCAATGTCCAGACTTGCTGCTGTCCATTGTCTCTTCCCCCATTAAAACCTACAACTCCCTCTACGTTCATCTCCATCCCCAACGTCTTTGCAGTTTCCTCACTGCACCTCGCCCTCCCAAAGTTCTCTCAATCTCTGAACGACCTCCTCTCCCATACGATCTCTCTCCACCCCCTTTCATACCCCTACAACACGTTCCATTGCAGCCATTGCTACAACACATTCCACCGCAGCCAAGCCTCTACGACTGAGAGTTGCAGCCACGTTTTTACTGCCCACATCTTTCACGACAACCTCTCTCTGCCTTCATCTCTCCATACCCTCGTCTCTTGCGTCTCCACAGCAGCAAGTACTGACAAACCTTTGGTTTATACCTGAAGGAGGGAATCAACTCATCACTCCCAATTCAATCGGTAAGTTTACTTTTATTTTTTTGTGTTTATTCTTGCATATCGAGTAGGATCCAATAGTTTTTTTGTATTTTTATATTTTGTATAGTAGCGGGTTTAGGAGTACGTTTTTTATTTGAGGTAGTTTTTATTTTTTATTTTTTTTTCGATAGGATTAAGGTATTTTTTTATGTAGTCTCTTCTATGTTTCATCCATTTTTTTCGTTTCAATTATTTTATTATATTGGTAGTATGAGGAAAATGTATCTATTTCGGTTTTTTTCCTTATTTTTTATATATTGATAGGATTAGGAGTTACTCTACATTTAGTTTTGCACATCATTAGGATTTGGAGAGTGATCTCCTTTTTATTTGTTTATTTTGAGTAGCTTTTATTTTGTTTTAGTAGGATTAGGGAAATTTGAGTAGTTTTCAGTTTTTTTTTTTTTTTCTCTTTTTATTTGTTTTATTTGTATTTATATTTTTTATTGTTTTGCATTAATAGGATTAGGAAAATTTCTCATATAATTTTTTCTGTTTTTTTTCCCTTATTTATCTATGCGTTAAGCCTATTTTTTGTTGCATATTGATAGGTTAGGAGAGAATTCTTGTGCCCCCCACTTGTGTAATTAGTTTTGTTATTTTCAGTTTTTTTGTGTTTTTGCATGATTGGTAGGATTATAGGATTTTTTTTATCATGGTTATTAGGGTCGAGTTGGATTTGCATGATTTATGATGATGTTTGAGTTCTTTGTATTATTTTAGGATTTTTTCATGTGATTAATGTAGTCCTTGAATTGATAGTTATGCGTATTATTGAATGATAACTATTTTGGAAAGATCGAAAATCGTGAATGCATGTCCGTTTGATTATTTTGAGAATTGGTTGAATATGGGATTTTCTATGGTTATTTTGATTAATTTCCAATTTGAGGATTCATCGTAAATTCATAATTCCTTGATTTGAAAACTCCTATCTGTAATCCCATTGGAAAATTCGTATTTGGAACTTTCTGATATAGAAATTGCATAATGGTCTATTTGAGGAAGGAATATATTTATAAATTCCTATTTTAGGAATTTTACTTCTCATCAATTTCTAATTTAGATGATTTTGCAATTTTGTACTTAGAAAGTTCATGAATTTAGAAGTTTCTAACTCAAAATTGTGATTTTTGGAAAATTTCTATTTCGGGAATATTCCATTTTTTACGAAATTTCTAATTTGGAATTCCGCATATATCTCTTGAATCCTAATTTAGGAAATTTTTATTCCTAATTTGGAAATATTGAGTCTCAATTTGACAGGTTTCTATTTGTAATCTTCTTATCTAGGATATTCTCATCATTTTCTATTTTGGACAGTTTGAGGAATACTTGCAGGTGGAATTTTTAATTAATTTCAGATCATGGAGCTCATTAGGGTTTTTTCAAACCCTTCCATATTTCGTGGAATTCAAAGAAAAATTATGTGACAATTGGGATAATTTTTTACCATGGGATTATGTTGGGAAACTCAACATGAATTGATGATGATGATTGGACTGTGATCTTGACCGTAGTCTCTATATGTTGACCATAGGATGATCTTGGATTGTAGTAGAGACCGATCATCTTGATCGGACGGGTTCGATGCCTAACACCTTCCGAAACCCGTAACCTGACCCCTTACCCATACCTTTGGTCCGTGGATCGACCCATTATCTATTTGGAGTTATTTATGGTTCCTAGACCTAAACTAGGTGGCGACTCCCTTCTTTTAAAGTTCCCCCATTTTATAAATCGGACCCATATCCACTATTGAGTGAAAACAGGTCGAGGCGATTTCATAAGTAGAATAAACTTTCAGTTATGATGTATTTTGCAAAATGAGTCCTAATCATTGTCATCAATTGGAGATGGACATCAACTTCTATTTCATTAAGTTTGGGTAATATATTTACATATCTTCTGTCATGTTCTTCACATTTTAGCACTATAAAAGAACAACCTGATTAATAGATATATTATCTTTTATTTCAGCACTATTTCCATTATATTCTTAGCCACACATATTTTATGCTCATTGTTATTTAGGATTTTTTGATTAGTATCTAACTGGATTTTTCAATAAGGCTTTGTTGTTATTGTTGTTCAAGTTGGTATCTCATTATGAGTTTTCTTTATTGCTATCTGACATTAACAGCAACTGGAAATTATAACTTATTTTAGAAAGATTTGGGTTGAGAAACCTATCATGTTCATCTAGATTGAACTACTGCACACTATTCATAATTAAAAGAAAACCTTGAGTACTGGCCCTTTCACTTTAACACTTCATATTGGTTTTTTTTTTTTTTATAATCTGGTCAGAAAATGAGTAACGAGGCAAATGGAAATGAAGCTCCTCAGAAACGTCCAGTTGCACAGCTGAATGCTAGGATCCTTTCATCCTTGTCAAGGAGATTTGTAGCTGCGCATCCTTGGAATGATCTTGAGATTGGTACCTAGATATTGATTGTCTTCATGATTCATAGATTAAGATCTGAATTTAAACAACATATCAATACTAATTATCTTTTCAAATTTCATGTGCAGGCCCTAGAGCCCCTTCTATAGTTAACTGTGTATGTGTCTGCTCAGTGATCTTTATCAAGTGCATAAGTTTTTTTTTTAAGTGCAGTAATGTACTGTAAAGATCTAAGTGAGAAACCATAAAGTGAGACCATGGGTTTCAACTAATTAATTTTCTTACATAAAGCATAATACATTTTCTCTCTTTGGAATGAGAAAAAAACATTTTAATTTTACCCCACAATACCTGTAACCAAGGACAATGGACTTTCTCAAGCTGCCCAAACAGGTTTTAGTTTCTTGATAGCCATTTTTCCTGTCTAAAGAAGTATATGAAACAATTTCAGTACACTATAATTTTTCTACTTAAGTTCTACCCTTTATGAGGTTGGTTAACTGCTTCATAACCCTTTTATTCATCTGGAATAGGTTGTTGAGATAACGAGAGGAAGTAAGGTCAAATATGAGCTTGACAAGAAGACAGGGCTGATAAAGGTACATAAGGCCAAATCCCTATTTTGACCTGGTTAGCATTCATCTGTTACTTGTATGCATTTGTTCTTAGTTGTTACAGTTGAAATGTATGTCCAGGTCTGCTTGATGAATGCATAATGTTCGAAATCTAGTTAACTTCCTAGATAGGCCAAAGAGGTCGTAACCTGAATTTCATCCTACATTCTTAGAAGAAGCTTACATTTTTAGAAGAAACATACAAACATTGATTGTTTTATTTGTAACAATTTGTGTATCCTTGATGTATCAGTTTTATATTACAATATTTTTGGTTTAGAAGCTACTTGATCCATCATAACCCAAGTTACATATACAACCATTTGTATTCTATTAAAACGTAGCACCTGGAGTAAAATAGAAATCCTATTGTCATTGGAGAAGGGAAGAATGGGTGAAAAATTAATAAATTTTAAAGTTCATTTTTGTAGTTATGTATGAAATTTGGTTATACATTAACACATAAAAAAGATTTTGTAATCTATGGAAATTGACATCTCATAAATTAGACTTCTGGAGAAGTACTTTGAAATTTGATAGAGCTCAAGTAGAGTTATGTTTGTATTCTATTTCAGTCTACGAGATACAGCTCAAGTAGAGCAATTGCTGCATTATTTGTGGAAGAGGCTCCAGAGGATGCTGAAAGCAAAAGAACCTTCAAGTAAATTACCGTCCTTTGATGGAAAATCAGTTTTATTTTGATTATATATTTGTCTTAGTTTTATTATTTGATATTGTACATGTTCAAAAATAGAATTTGGGCCCTCTATGCGTTTTTTTTCTTCTTTCTATAATGGCCAGGCTTCAACAAGGGATGAGCCACATGCAGAGGATGTGGCTCATCATGAATCTACTTTGGCAGCATGATTCTATTTTGGAATTTAACTCTAGCATGAATTAAATCCTTGTAAAAGTATTTCCTTAGTTTGATTGTTAAATATATTTTCCTTGTCAATTTCTCCATCTTTATGTATAATTGGGCCTAGGTAACTGAGATGGTTTATTTTGGGTATTATTCATCCAGTCAATCTTAACTACTAGTTCATCTCTAAATGTGTCATAACCTATGTTACTTGGTTCGTTGGTTCAAATTTGGATTCGGGTTCTCGGTTTGCCACTCTAGAACGAACCCGGAGATAATTTGTTTCTTGGTTTGCTAAGGTTCATTAGCTCGATTTGTTAGCGCATATATATAATTCAAGCATGCAAGTTACAAATGTCAATGATGGTTTACTCCAACCCATTGTAATTCTGAATCCAACCCATTTCAGAGTTTGGTTTCAAAGTCAGTTTTTGTGGTAATTATGAGATACCCAGATCTAAAAAATTATAAAATCTGTAGTAGGGGAACTCGGTTTTACGTAGAAATGGATAGTAAGAACAAGAACAAGAAGCAAAGATTCAACATGATTGAAAAATATTAGGAAATAACAGATGGAATAGGAATTTGATTTGAAAGAGTGGTGATACAAGTTTAAAATTCTTGGATGATGGAAGCTTGGAGTTTAAATAGTTTTGTTGAAGTATATGTAGGCCTGCCTGTTCGGTTGCTAGAAAGAGATGGAACTTTAACCACATAGATTATTAAGATCGATTCTTTTTTTCTTTTTTATCTTTTTAGGTATTGAAAAAGGATAAGGTCAGGTAATTATAGTATCTCTCTCTCTCTCTCTCTCTCTCTCTCTCTCTCTCTCTCTCTCTCTCTCTCTCTCTCTCTCTCTCTCTCTCTTTTTGCTTTATTTTTTTAGGGAGGGGGGAGAAGGGGAAAGGGGTATTTTAGTCTTTTTTGGTAGCTTGTGATATGGGGAAGTATATGGAGGTAAGATAGTGAGTTGGGTACTGCTGAAAGGAAGACAAAAGTAGGGGAGCCCCACTTGCACCAAGCAAACATATTTTGGTTCAAATTATCTTTGATAGTATAGAAAGATCATATTTTCAATCTTCAATTTTGGCAAGAATTGATAATTTGAAGTAAAGAGATTATAATCTCATTAGGAAAGAGTATTGACTCTCTAATCTATAATCAGTAGAGATTGAATATGCATCTTTTTTATTTTTCCTTTTCAATTCATCTTATGTTTTCTGTTGATGACATATGGAGTTGTTGATTTAGATAACAATCTTTAGGAGTCAAGACAAATATGGAAGATGTTTTGGTAGTAATTTAAGAAACAGATATTAATGACAGAATTACTATTTTGAAAATTCACATTCTTTGGAATATTTTTTATTCATCATGAGTTATGATCTGAAATATCACCTTGCAAAATAACAATTATGGGATTATTTCCTATTATTAAGGAGCAAATATCTACTGGATTTTATTTGATTGGAATATACATTTATATTTAGATTTGTTGAATATTTGTTTCTTTGAAAGTTTAATTGTTGATGGTGTTTATATTCTATGGAGCACAATTAGATCAAGGGATGAATGGCCCCCAATTCGTACTAATATCACCAATCAGTAACCCTTCCGAGAAGTTTGATCTATCAATTCTATTTTTTTTCCTTGGGATCTACTTTCACAAATAATGCATCAACGGTCCAACCTAATATGAATGAAAATGCAACTGCATAGGAAGTCTCATTATACTGAGGCTGACGCACATTTTTACAGAAGCAGAGGCACATCTAAGTCATAAAGACATCACAAGTCATGGAGCACAATTTACAGACTTGTGACCAGATGATACTCATACTTGCATAGAAAATAACAATGGCTACCACTCTTAGCATGGCAATCCATCTTTGGACATCATGGGCCCAGTCAAAGACTCTGTGTCTGTTCATGACCACTTTATGGTATTAGATCTACTGACAAGCAGGTAAGGGTATAGGTTTCTCATCCTTTCCTATTAAGTTACAGTTGTGCTCTATACATATTGCTGATCTTCTTTCCTCCTGTAGGTAGGGTAAGGAGGTAAATCTATTCCAACCTGCAAGTGAATTTTTACCAATGACTGTGCAACGAAAAAGGTGAGTAATAGCTTTTATTTAAGTGTATGACTGTGCAACGAAAAAGGTCTAATCGTTTGTATTATAAAATAAATTGAAGCTGATAGATGTGTGTTGTACGCTTGGGCAGGTTTTTAGATCCCTTATCGAGTATACTAAAGAAATTAGTGGCATATATTGTCACCTTCCGAATATCTGAATTAGACTGTTTGTGTGTGAGGCTACATTAGAATTGTAGTTGGACTAATTTTTTACAAATGCAAACTCACCTGTTTTGGTACATTTTCTTAAGTAATACTTATGCTATCCATTGTACGTGAGATTCATTCATTGACCTAAATTTATTGTCAAGATACCTTGATGCAATAAATAGTTTGTCAATGCTTATTTGTTGAAAAATAGTTTGAGCTGCATACAATGTCTTGAGCTGTGTATTTTAATGAAATGGATAGTGATATATAGAGGTTCTAATGCTTTATTACTGTGTAAGCTTGTCTGATAGCTAAAAATAGGCGTTGAATGCTTTTTCGTTGGCTTGTCTTCAATATTGAACCTTCTTCGACCTAATCAAGGTATGATGTGGTTAAACCATATACGAAATACTGCTCTCTTTTGTGTTAAAGTGGACCTACTGACTCACATGGTTCAGTGATTCTAATCAGTATTTGTTGTGGTCGATTACCCCACCCCATAGAAATATTGAGATATACCTCATCTCTTTATAGGTTTTACTTTCTCTATGATGCTTATGTTAACAAAGAAATACCAATTCTTTTTTTAATCATTTGCCTCATGCATTCATAACTTTGTAGGTTCATGGGAATTAACCAATTTATTATAAGTTTTTTATTTTTTTTATTTTTTATTTTTTTAAATGTTTAGCTAGTAGCCAATTTTAGTTTGGAAGGTGACAATATCTGGAATAGTTTTTTCATCTTTTACTTTACTTAAAGAATAGTTTGATAGATGTGTCTAATCGTTTGTATTTTTATATAGTTTTTCAATTTTAGTTTTGAAGGTAACAATATCTAGAAGGTAAAATGGCTACTTTGATCTCTACAACTGAATTAGACTGTTCATATTGAATCCTGCATTGCAGCTTATGTGTAGCTTTCATGTTGAAGTTATTTATTTTTGTGTTTCATGGTGTACCTATCAGAATTGGACTACCGTAGCACAGTGTGTTCATGACATTCTTAAAGACTAACCACGCCTGCGATTAGCTCATGGGCAGAAGGTATTTTACTTAACGACTTGAAGATTGTCTTCTACTTCATGTTATTTCCCCCCTTCATTTGGCAATACTGTGATTGTCAATTTTGATCTTGGTTTGGATATTAAGCTTTGTTTTCTCTGTTGAAAGGTTTTAGAGGTCTGACCTATTATTAACTGGGACAAGGGGAAAGCTATGGAATTTCTTCTTGAGTCACTTGGTGGGGTAACTCTGCATCTTGTTGTCCTTTCCGAGTTTTCAACGCAAGCAGACTTGGAACTGTGTATGTAATGTTTTACCTTAAAATAGTGCAAGACTAAGTGAATGTGAGGATATGCTCCCCATATATGATACATTTAAATAAATAAATAAATTTCCATAATACATGGAATTTGCTATCAGGGAGACCACGCTTGCAAATTACTAAATAACTACTCTCATTTGTGCTTGAAATGTTTGATTAAAGGTTTTTGGAATCCATCTATCATCCATTTTACATTTTCTTTCTTTTCCACTTTTTCAGCAAATACTTCCCAGATCACATATTCCCAGAAAATGTTGTTGCTACAACTGATGCAAAGATTGCATTGCTGGGTGCTGATTTTTGCCTGCATGCAACCCCTGTGCAGGTATTCAAGAAATTTAATTATGTTAACCTAGTTTATCTTGATGCAGTTCAGTTCATCATTTCTTGAAGGCCTTTCAGAACACATTGACTCAAACTTGCCATTCATATCTCTTAGTAAGGATTTAGAACAAAATACATTGAGGATGATGTCTCAGATTATACCTCAATCACTAGGGAACCCTTGTCAACCTTTTATTGCATTATCAGGGCCTTCTTTTGCATTGGAGTTGATGAAGAAATTACCAACAGGTTACTTATAAACATTTCGTTTATGTTACTCACTTCACATAATATGTATATTCTTGAATCTCAGGTTTTGATGCCAACTATAGCCAATATGAAGATCTAAGGCCTTCCACCACTAATATTGTATTTGCACCACATTTCGATGTTGAATGTTCCTTAGTAAGCATCTTGAGACCATTGTTCTTCCTCTTCTCTTGATCGATCCATCCTACGGCCGAGTTTAATTGATGTTCTACTTTATATATCTATTGATAAATTTTATTGAACCTTGCAGAATTATTGAGTATTAAATCTTTTGGAGTTACATGACTTAAATATCTGCTATGTTTTTTATGTGGCCATCAGATGTATGATGCAAGCAGGTCAGGATGCATCACCAAGAAAGAAGTAGCATCCATGCTTTGAATCATGGAAACATTGAACTTGCAAAAATAGTGGCTAAGAATGTGTATGAGCTCGAGCCTGAGAGTGCAGGGAGCTGCTTGTTATTGTCAAACTTATATGCGGATAATGACAATTGGGGCAACGTTGAAAGGTTGAAGAAGATGATGAAGAGGAGGTTGAGAAGAAATAATGGGTGCAGGTGGATAGAGATTAGATAACAAGTGCAGAGAGCATTATCTCCCAAATTTCTTCCATAGGAATCTGAACTCAACCTATTATGGAACCATTTTCATTAAGTGATACCCAAACTATTACAATCGAGGGGAAGTCGTTGTCGTATCCCATTAATTTGTTGTGACATTGTAGGGTCTTCTATTGGATCTCACATTCATTTTAATAAAAAAATTATTACATTGAAATGGATAATAGAAATGATGATACAGCCTCAAGTTGCACTTTTTAGCTATTGAATAATTTTTTAATTTATAAATTAAAAAAAAATTAATTTATTAAAAAATAAAGTACTGTAAATAAACAACTGTTAAAGACCGTCATTTTTCCCGATTGTCAAAGACAGTCGTTTTGACCGTCATTTTTTCCGACTGTCAAAGACAGTCATTTTTTCCCGACTATCAAGGACAGTCGTTTTTTAAAACCACTCCTTTTAAAACGACTTTTTTTTCAATTGTAGGGGTAGTCGGTTTTGGCGCATTATGACGTAGTGCCATATATATATCCTTTCTTTTCTTTTGATCAAATTTTGTTTGGATATCTTTAATTTCATTTGGATTGTTATTCGTAATTTGATTTCCTTAGTTCCTTTTCATTACTTTTATGGTATATTACATTTTCTCCAATCCAGCAAGGGCTAGATGAGATGGTAAGGGTGACTGGGTGTGCTCCCCAAGTCACAACTTCGAATCCTATATGCCCTTCCACTTAAAAGTGGCTAAATTTAAATTATGAACACGTGCTAGGGTGGTTGGTAAGTGTGAACTGCCAAAGAAAAAAAAAAAAACATCTTCTCCAAAGGCCTTGAGAATTTTTTAGCCTCTTTACATTTTGAAAAAAAAAAAAAAAGTTGTTAAGCATGACTTTAAAGTAGTGTTTGACTAGAGAAAATTTATCGCATCTAAGAATAGTGTGTTCACTAAAAAAAGTATGCCCTAGAGATATGCTCAGTGGAATTGAGATTGTAGAAACATGTGTTAGAAAATAAAGCCGAAACCTTAATTGAGAAAACCTAATTTATCCAAGATCCTCCATGTCAAATCATTGAGAGAATGAAAGACGAATATGCGGAAGCGTACCTGAATCCATAGTGATCAATTACTCTTTAGAGCCAAGTGGTTGGCCTTCCAAATCAACACGTTTTTCTTAGAGAATCATTTAATTTTCTCTTTGTTCTTTCTCTCTGATGATGGGAAGTCAGAAAGAATATAATAGAACGTGTGACTTAGGGACCACAACCACTATATATATATAACTTACCCTGTTATTCTTTGGTATTTCTATTTTAGCCCATCATAAAAATAGAAATTATCCTTAAATCTCTACACATTAAAGGCTCACACCCTAAACCCAAATTACTCGAACCTTAGTAGATCACTTTTAAAACAGACTTAACCTTATATAACAGTCTGCAACACATAATTATTCATATATAAGTCCAACGTTAGGTTAAGAATCCAACAACATGATCTTTTGATATATTTACACAGGATTTTGGACCGGTTAATGCAAATATATATATATATATATATATATATATTATTCATACATATACAGCATAGTCCAAGAGGGCCCACTTAAAATCTTTACTAAACTATGATTGGCCATCATATTAGCAAATAAATCATGATCATAAATAAATTATGTTCGTATGATTAATTTAAAATTAACTTTTATCATGTGCACTAAAAATTTAAAAATCACAAAAAATGGTAAATTGTTCATTTTAATTTCAAAAATGATAATCTCACCTTACAACACATGCCCCAATTTTTTAAATTATTTATCACACCACAATTATAGATTAAAACACACTCTTCAAACATTACAAAGGTTTAGCTCAGATTATAATCTCAACATTACAAAATTGTGAAACACTTGTTCAAACCATTGTTGTAGATGTTCACAATTATGATTAGGCTCATTTAAATCGTAAACCCAAGAGAGAGAGAGAGAGAGAGAGAACAGCTCTTGCAACCCAACTTTTACTTATTCTCAACGATTCACTTATTTTCCTTATTTTTATTTGGAGTGTAATAAGTAAAAGCAATAGCAGCTAGCTCTCTATTTATAAGTTAAAAAATAAAAACACATTCAATGTGATCGAGCATTTTTTGTTATTGCTTATAAGCTTTTTCCTTTATTTTTTTTTAATGGAAAAAATTCATCACTCATCCAAATGTGTGAGATTTTGTATCCCGACACGAGTATTATGACATAAGCCCCGATTAATCCATGATCTTGAATGTATTGAATTTTTTTATTCAAAAGCTCTACATTTATCAAAAATTAAAACTCCAAATCATTACAATTTGGATTTATCCCAATCAAATTAAAATTAAGATTCTTTTATGATGTAATCCTAAACAATTTCTTTCTAATTATGAGAAGGAGAGAAACACTACCTTTCTATTTAAGGTGATTTAGACATTCCCTCTACGTTATCTTGAATATTTGAGATAAACCCTCAACTCAGTTTTCTCTTATAGACTATCTGAAATGACCTAAACGCCCTCATCTTCAACATGTTCTAAAAAATACTTGATTTTTATTTTCTTAAAACCAGTCATCTTCAACCTCTTCGATAAGTAGAATTTTTCCTCATCTTCAACCTTTGGGTCTCTTTCTTTTTTCTTTTTTTTTCTTAATATTATTAATGGTTAATGGAGGTGAAAATGAGTTTGACGGGATTTGAACCTAGGTCATGAGATTAACTCTCCCCAAGCCTTTACCACTTAGCTAAGTGTCACCTTCAAACCTCAAAAGATAAAATGATTCTTGGAGTAATAGAAGAAATGAAACTCTCGACATTATACACTAGGATTTTTGGTAAGCTTGGATTGAAGATGAAGTTGAATAAACTACAAATAATTATCTTAAAGGTTGAGGAGATTCAACTTGACAGAATTTTTTATTTCAAAAAAATCAAGAATTTTCTCCAAGAGATTAAAGATAAGGACTTTTGAGTCATTTCAATAGTCTACAGTAGAAGACCAGGATCAAGAGTCACATCATCAATTTGAAAACACGTGGGTAACATCAATATTCACACCAAAACAGGGAGGAGTATGTATAAATTACCTTAAATAAAAGGGGGATATACTCTCCATGTTTTGGTCAATATTAAAAATACCCCTACTTTTTTTAAGTGATGATATGCCCCCCTTGAATTGGCTTTTTATAATGGACTAGTCTAAGACTGAAAAGCCCTTGTTTTCAACCTTTATCCAGAACGCCTTGATTTTATTTTATGTTTCAAAAAATATGCCATCTTCAAAGTTGTTAACAAAAATCCTGGGTTTTTTCTTCCAAAAATCCAAGCTCTTCAACCTCTGAGAAATTATTTTTAACCTACTCATCCTCATCTTAAATCTATCATTTTAATCTTGATTTTTCTTTCCCAAAAATCTTCCCTCATTCCTAAAGCTTATAGGTTGAAGATTAAGGGAACAGATTTAGCCTAAAGTTTTGTCTTCCATGGGAGATCATCCTCACAAAAAATCAGTCCATCTAGAAATTTCTAACCCCATCAAAAGTGGTTTATAAATTGACAATCCACGATTCTTCAACTTATAAACTGGGTATAGTAGTTTCAAGATTGGCTTCTTTTTTTTTGGTGAAGATGATCTCCAAACCATATAAATCATCCTCACAAAAAATCAGTCCATTCCAAAAATTTTAGCCCATATACGACAAAACACTTTGGCTAAGACTTCGGCAATCAAACGCTACCTATACATCGTGCTCAAGGGTCAACAAGATAGATAAAGATTTTTGTAACATATGGGCTAAAAGTTTCGGAATGAGCTGATTTTTTTTTATGATGATCACTATGGTGAGATCATCCTTACCAAAAATCAACCCATTCTAAAACTTCTAACTCTATTTTACAAGTTGAAGAATCGCGGATGGTCATTTTTTAGTGTTAATTTGTAAATCACTTTTGATGGGGGGGGGGGTGAATGGGCTGATTTTTTATGAGGATAATCTCCTCACCATAGAGATCATCCACACAGAAAATTAGCCCATTCCCAAACTTCTAAGCCCAACAAAAATGATTTACAAAAACTTTGGCCATATCTTGTTAGTAGCACACGTTAGAAAGTCAATTTCGTCTTATATGACTTAAAAGTTTCAAATTGAGCTGATTTTTTGAGAGGATAGTCTTTAGGTAAAGAGATCATCCTCCCAAAAAATCAGCCCAATATAAAACTTCTAAATCTATCAAAAGTGGTTTACAAATTATCGGGAAAAAATCGACGGTCCATATTCTAAAATCTCTTTTGATGGGTATAAAAAGTTCAGATTAGACTATTTTTTGTGATGATGATCTCCTCATCATAGAAATCCTCACAAAAATTCAACTCGATCCAAAACTTCTAAGCCATATAGGACAAACGTGTAGGCTCCTTAACGTTGGTTGCCGAATCTATATATATATATATATAATAGGTCAAGCTTGCCATCCAACGAAAAATACCAACGTTGGGAGCCAACATCTTATCCTGGAATGAACTGATTTTATGAGGATGATTTTTATATGGTGAGAAAATCATTCTCACAAAAAATCAGTAACCCCAACAAAAGTGGTTTACAAATTAATAATTCACGATTCTTCATCACTTTTGATGGGGTTAGTAGTTTCATAATGAACTGATTTTTTATGAGGATTATCTTCAATGTTGGCTGTCAAACCTAACCCTAAAATAATTTACCTTTAATTTGAATCAATTCAAATTACATAAAATATATCTAATTTTGGGAGGGAGAGAAACAAGACCTTTCTATTTTTGTCCGGAGAGAAACACGGCTTAAATGAAAGTGATTTAAATGCCCTCATCTTCATCAGGTGCCCAAGAACCCTTGATATTTTTTTTCTCAAAACAAGTCATCCTGAACCTCTAAATTCCCCTCATCTCAACCTTACAACCCTATCTACTTGGAAAAGTAAAAGAAGATGAAACCTTGGGTAAAAACTCAAGGATTTATTGATAATGTTTGGGTGACTGTCATACCCATTACATTTCTTGCTTCTTCAAATAAAATGAGTTTCTGATTATATTTATACAATATTCCAGTTAAATTGTATATCTATGACTGGTACAAATTCATTTATTCATTTATTTAATTATAAAAGGGAAATTCACAACAACTAAAAACATAAGTAAAGAATGGTAAATTTCATTTTAGTTTTGAAAACGATAAATTATCATTCTCAAATTTTCCTACTTTTAGGGAACAATAAATATTTTCTAAGCTTCAATTTCAATAAATGTGAATGGTTAAAAAATTCATGTTGAAAGGTCAGGATCACATTCATTATAACTTTCTTCTAGGAATGATGCCTAGAAGGGGAACAGGTCCTATAGGGTCATCACTTAGAAGAGAGGGGTTTTACACCATAAAGAAAACGACAGCTCTATTAGAGATTTCTCTAAGACAGCTCTATTAGAGATTTCTCTAAGACTACTAATCTCAATTCATTTTCCTGGATTATTTTCCAAAACTAGAATCTCTATTGGGTACCAAAATCAAGATCCAGACACTAGAATCAGAATCCAGATTAAATCTATCGACAATCCTAATATGTTGAATTTCACTATAGAGAGCTTATATTGCTACACACACTTACTTTTGCTAATGCCACCCCCTAATTCTTCAGTGATTTACAATTGAATAGGGCGGCATGAGCAAAAGTTGGGGTTGCAATAGAAGCTCTTTTCACTATATTAATGCCAATTAAGCCAGGTCACCAAATAGTCTAAACCACACAAAACGTAAGACGAATAGATTTGTTAAACCTTAATAAAATGAACCCAGTAAAAAGAGTAACTGGAGGTCTCACTAAAGGTTTGTGCTCATAGCAACTCAAAACTAATCTCAGGTAAGTCATCATGGAAACTACAAAACTGCTTTCAACAACTGAAAAATGAAATCCCAACGAAAATTTGAAATAACCACGACCATTGTCGATAGGATAAGACTAGAATTGGATAATAGGGGAGAACTTACAGCCTCCTTCCTCTCCTACCTCCCTTTCTACGGGTACTATCGGTGGGAATTGGGGTCACATCCTCTGAAACATAATAATAACAGAAATTACGAATTAGGGTCTAATAAAAAAGAAAATAAAAAAAAGTGTAACATTTTCTATGCTTGTTGATGCAACTATGATGAAATCAAAGTTTTCAAACCCAGATCAGCCAATAAGCCAGTGAGGAAACAAGTCGATTAGGTAATAATTTCAACCAGGTAGTCAACATGGTGGTGATCCGAGGAAATAATACAAGGTAAAATAACAATTATTTGTTGTACTAACCTAGACAATTTAACCACACACCGGGGGGCTGGGTTTTAAAAAAATGTGAGGGTCAATTGAAACCCAAAATGAACATAAAGTTAAGGTAAAACAACAATCGTGAATCATAAATAGCATGAACCACAGAGGAAAAAGAGATGAGAAAGTTTTTTACTTGGGGTGGTGAAGGGGAGATTTAACATGTACAACTAAAAATGTCGTGCTCAGTTTGTGGATATTTGCTCAATTGATGCAGGACCATGATATACGTACCGTACCCATCATCAATGCTACAGAAAATATTCTGAAAACTAACAATTATGTGGGTTGCTTTTTAAATTGATTAAAGACTTACCAATGCGACCAACTCTCATTCCAGACCGAGCAAGGGCTCGAAGTGCAGACTGGGCACCTGGACCAGGTGTCTTTGTCTTGTTCCCTCCAGTAGCACGGAGCTTAATGTGCAGAGCAGTAATGCCAAGTTCCTACAAAGAATTAAAAGAGTTAAGCATCTGAACTACAAAGAAGAAAACACTTCGGGAAAATAAGTAGAAAATCCAGGCCCAAGAAATTGTTATCTTAAAATAATATATTCAGCAACAAGGTATTAAATTTTGGTAAGCCTGGTAATGAAAATATTTCGATCAATTGGAATTAATATAATTTCCATGAAAAAGATAGAAATGTTGTTGAAATGATAGAATATTGAGAAATTCTCAATGAAAATGCAGAAAATAATAAAAGGAAGATGAAAATGCACTCATAATTCATCAAACTACCATAAAGAACCTTATCGAGTGTACAAATGAAGACCAGTGGCATTTTGCCACACATTTGAGCATGTATTTGAGAGCCTAATAGCTGAAAACAATTATGTTCTTCGTAAAAATGAGAATAACGTATCGTTAACTACACTCACGTATTATTATATTTTTTTATTTTTTAAATATATATATGAATAAATTAAAAAAATATAGAGCTAATCAAAAATGATATCTAAATAATCACAATTGTACATGTGCCCATATATGATGACAATAACATACAATGGTGATTAGTTTGATTTCACTAATTACAAGTATTTTATAATTGTTTGTTCATTTTATAAATTTTATCAATAGCTATAAAATAATTTCCTGTAAGAAAAGTTTCAGCCAAATTTTAACATTAATCAAAATATTTTCACTAAAATTTTGCACTTGTGTACCTGCAGTTGATCGTTTTGGTCAAAATTTATTGTTAGCCCAAACATTTTATGAAACAGATAGTTATTTCAGCTGAAATATATACAAAAAAAATGCAGCTTAAATTCAGTGTTGAGCCTTGTGGAAATAGAAATATTCCATAGAAAGTCATATTTCATACTATGCTCAAGGGGGAGAAATTTGATCATCCAAATTTAACTCGACCAAGCCAACCATCTAAAACTGTCTGAATCACAACCATCTAATAGCTATTCTAAATTTTACTTAACAAGGCTAAACCTAGTGAAAATGCCTGAGTTCAAAAATATAAATAAGGAAATCAGCATTTCAATATCAGCATAGTCCTTAACACAAATCAAGAACAGAATGTACACCTTGCATCGTTGTGCAACATCTTGTGCTGCAAGCATGGCTGCATATGGTGAAGATTCGTCCCTGTCAGCTTTGACCTTCATACCACCTGGATTTAAAAACAAGGCCTAGTGTTACATTTAATATGTTAAAAGTAAGCAAAAGAAATAAAAGGGAAAAGAACAAGTAAGCTGCTATAGAATTATCCCAAAAAAGTAGATGATCAGACAAAAAGTCAAGCATGCATTAATGGGCGTTTGGGGACAACATGACCAAGTTTTGCTGAAGGCATTGCCCAAGTTACCTAGCAAGAACCATAAACATCAAGTTGGAGTACGGGTTGGTTTAAAACAGTAAGGAAAATTTCAGGAAAAAAAAGGGAATAAAAGAGGAACAAACTAGAAAAAAGTTTTCTCAATAGACAACATTCTAGACAAAGTTTTGTCTTATATGGCTAAAAAGTTTCAAAATGGGCTGAATTTTTGTGAGAATGATATCTATGGTGAGGAGATCATCTTCAAAATATATATATCAGCCCATTCTGAAACTTCTAACCCAATGAAAAATGGTTACAAACTAACGGTAAAAAATTGACAGTTCATGATTCTTCAACTTATAAACTAAGCTTAGAAATTTAAGAATGAGGTGATTTTTTGTGAGGATGATTTCCCCACCATAGAGATCATCCTCACAAAAATCAGGTCATTCTAAAACTTTTAGCCCACACATGACAAAACACTCTGTCCAAAACTTTGCCTAGAAGTTTGTCTACGCAACCCGACCCATATATATATTTGGAACTAAGTTTTTCCAAGAAATCTAGAGGACAGTGGTGTTAAATTTTCCAATTTGTTGATCCATTTGAGTTCAACCATTAGTAAGGAAAGTGTTTCTCTGTATAAAAATATGAGATTTATAGGAGAGATCTCTTTGTTGCATTTTTATTACAAAAACTCCCTATTTTATTAATTTTGTTACTCAACAAACCTTGGAGTGGGACTCACCTCACTGTAAATGGTTAAATACCTATAATTCCTTCAGTTCAATGTATAATTTATGAAAACATGACCAGGAGATAATATGTATTTAATTGAATAAATTGAGGGCATTACTTGTATTTAATAAAAATAATTTAAATGTGGGTCCCATTCCAAGATTTTTTAATAAAGAAAAACATAAGGAAAGTTTCCTTAACGATTAAAGTGATACTCCAAAAATATGATTTGATGCCGCAGGGTTGTAGTTTAAAAATTTTAACTTTCAATTTTTAATTTTAAATAATGTTAATTTTCACCATTGAAATTTAATTTTAAATTTGAGAGTTCGGTAGCCATCTATTTTCAACATCTTGGATCAAGCTTAAAAGAGATCCTTTTTTTCTATTCTACCTTTATTAATGTGAGTTTTCGATGAAATCTAGAAGTCTGTGGCGTTGGATTTGAATGTGATAATTCAAGTGCCCAACAACCCTTCGTAAGATTAGAAATCTTACTTAGTCAAGCTAGTAGGGATTATAAGGTGAGGTTTGTTGAGTAACAAACTTGATAAATTGCAACGGATAGGTCTGCCAAGTAAATCTCTCTAAATATATTTTGTGGGGGGCATGGCCCCCCTTGCCCTTATGTAGTTCCGCCCCTGCTTGTTAATAGATCTTAGGATAACATTTTCAGACATGGGGATCCTCCTTTTGTATCCATTGCAATACAATGATAGAGGCTCTAAGTAGAAGGACTAAGAGAACAGATGAATCAGGCATAATTGAAGGCTTTAAAGACAGAAGCAGATTCCCTACAATAACCCACCCTTGGTGTGCAGAAGATTCCACCTTTTTAACAAGGGTTCCAATGGAGCAGTATAATTCCTTGAGGTTTATTTTGTCATGCTTTGAGGGAATTCCAGGGACTTAGTGTATGGTTGGCAAAAGTTAAATGATAGGCATGGACAATATAAAAAGCACAATCTCAAGCTCTCCCCTATATACTTGTTGGAGTTCTTTCTTAATTTTCGATTACACATCACGGGCTAGTAGGATTGAGGTTGTGGAGCGTGAATTTTTCTGTGGCAACAACAATGTATTTCCCAAGGTAATCTTTTGGTACACACTGATCATTTACACAAGGAAATTGAGCAGTAACAGGACAGCTGCTTAATCTATTGATGAGTGCCTCCCAGCATAAACCAACCGATTAAAAGAAAAGAAAAGAAAAAAAATCATACATTGCACTTTTTACCATCACTGATCAATCTTAGGCGCTTGAGCTAACACCAATTAATGTCTAAAAGATCTTGTATTCGAATCACATATATTGTTTCATCCCTCAAGATGGTGCATCTGAACAATTACTTATATCTAGAAAAACCTAACATTTATAATTAAGAAGAGTGAAGTATTGGACACCATTGTTACGAAGTACAATGAATAACAATTTTTCCAACTAAAAAAGCATAAATGTTCCCATATATCATTTCCAAATGAGTCATGATAATATGACGCCCCCTTCTGACACACAACCTCATCACAGAACAGTAGATCATTGCCTCAGGATACACAAGAAAAGAATTTTGGTCGTGCGTATTCTGAGGCAAATGATCTATGGTTCTGTGATGGGGATGTAGGGGGGGTTAGGAAATCATTACACTTTCAAATTTCAGGTTCCAGCAAAAAAAGTGGCATCCAACTAAAATATAATCGAGATAAAAGCTAACCCTTACCAGTAATGCGAACAAGGGTTTCTCTTCCTGACAAATCAGTCACATGCTGCAGTTCAAATAGAGAACTCAGTTGTGCTTGAACAATTAATAATGTAAATTGAGAGGGGAAGCTGGGGAGAGAGGGGATTCACCAACACTTACGATGAATGTGTCATTAAATGATGCAAAAATGTGGGCCACACCAAAAACATGCTCCCCTTCCCGTACAGTAGGTCCAAGTGTCACATTCTCCTCCTTGGGTTCCCTAACCTTCCTCCTCGACTATAAATCCACGACCGAGCATAAAATAATATAAATTAAAAAAAAATCTTTTGCAATTGCTGAAAATTCATTATAGACATAAACGGGCAATTGTAAAACAATAAAGATGTAATATTTATTATGTATAATGCTCCACAGCTTTTATCTCAAACGGCATAGATGCTCATTGATCTTATACTGTTCAAACAATGTTGAAATAGATGTTCTACTAATCCAAAAATAATACTTACAAAGTATCATAAGTGTTCATTTGAACCACATTTAATTTAGTATATTACTTTAATGTGGCCAACAAATTGGTGGAATAACATGAACAAATGACACATAATGCAGTTCAAACCCCCTTGAACCCAACAACTTCATTTGCTAACCACTAACCCTATACCAATAAATAAATAAAAACCACACACACAACAGTTTTTTCCTTAAAATTCACAACTTCCATTAGTTTTATGCAGTATAGCCTTAAGAAGGATGGTCCAAATTATCGGAGTATATGTGGAATTTATCAACCGATATGTATCGGTATCAGCCGATACGAAATATTGACCACGAAACATTGGATGTTTCGGGAATGTATTGGACCGAAACATTGGATATTTCGGGCTCCGAAACTACATCTTAAACATTCTTACAAAACAAATCTTGGAGTTATGACCAAGCACCTCCCTAATTAAAAATATATTCGGCTCATAACCAACCCTTGATACATATTTATTTAACCTTGTACGCAGTCATTCCAAACAGCGACAACAACAACAAAGTGCATATCTTCCTAAAAATCAGAAAATTTGTTTCTTTTTTTTTTTTTCTTTTTTTTTGGGTGTCCACGACATGAATGATCATTTAAGATTTTCTCTTAAAAAAATTGTACGTTTTTTTTTATTGTGTCACAAAGTTAACTATCAAAACAAGCATTTAAATTCAGATCTAAAAATTACAAAAACGATCGGTCTCAAGAGGTTGATAACATAATCACATTTTCGGCTAATTAATACAGATGAATCGTTTGTAGATCTCGAGTAACGCAAAAGTAAAATACATACAATAAATTAGAGTTTTTTCAACGAAGAATCATCAGCGATACAAGGAACTAAAACAACATATGCATAGTGAGATAGAAGAGAGGATTGAGATTGAGATTCATTTACCATGGCTTCGAAAAGATGAGATTTACACGAGAATTAGGATTTCGAGTGTAGAGTTTCTCCACTCCAAGCTTCGATTAAGAACTACAATTCCAACAGAGGAGAGAAAGTTAAAATCCCTTCCAATATATATCAGGGATAATTAGGGCTTTAGGGTTGGGTAGTGTTAAAGGCACCCCAATTATTACCAAGGGCGCCCCACCCTAAAGCCCTGATTATCCCTAATGACTCTAACTCGACCGAATTCTGACTTGAATTGGATGAGTTTTTGAGTTGACTCAACGAGTTGAATTTTCAAGTTTCCGGATCGATTCACTTTGAAATCCAATCTAGTCGAGTCGACTCAATCAAGTTTTGAGTTGACTTGACAAGTTTTAAGACTACGGATACAAAAACTCATAAAATTAGATTATCTATATAAACTTTTGAAAAATTATTATAAAAAAATTCTAATCTTATTTAAATATTTTTTTATAGCCTGTTATCCCTGTATAGGAAGGACCAGGCCCATATATGGGCTTTTCCCAATCCATAAACCATGGTCTTGTTCAATGACTAGTCCGAGCACATGAAACACCCACACATCACACACACACACACCAATAAGTGAGGGTATGCCCTAGTGGGTGGCTCCTAAGTAATTAATACTCATATTGAGTATCAAACTAACAATCTACGAGATATCGAACTCACAGTCTATGGGCATAAATTGCTTATCAGTCCGAAATTGAGAATGAGCCAACCCTTCGCGGTTTTTATTTAAATATTATTTCTATAATATATATTTTAAATTGAAAAAAAAAAAAACCCTTGTAGCAATTATTCAAAAAAAATTATCCTTCATAAAATAAAATAGTAATTAACTGGGGGACCATGGCGGTGGGTTGCTGTGGTAGTCCTCCCTGAGATTAGTTGTGGTGCGCGCTAGCCCGGACACTCGGTTAGCAAAAAAAAAAAAATTAGTAATTTATATTAATAATTCATCACTAATGCTGGGGTGACATTGGATTACTTCGATTCTTACATTCCTAACATGGAGGTGTACACATAGCCGTAGATGATATTTACTTGTATCTCGAGGAAGCATATCAACAGTTGTGTGAGAATCACACTAAATCCCAATGTAACAGTTCTTGATTTTGACGAATCGTTAACTAGTAAATGTGCATAGCACATGCCCCTACCTAGGCACTAATAAAACATTTCAGCACTTACGACAGCTAAGAGCAACTCCAAGAGACTCGTTAGCTGCCAGGCTCTCCTTATAATAAAGAGTGAAACACCACTTTTTCACATCCAACAGACTCACTGGATGTCAAAATTAAAGTAGCCAGCTCAAAATTAAAGTAGCCAGGAGACTTGTTACATGTAGCAAAGTCCTTTGACTCGCTATAAATAAAAATATAATATGAAAATCCTTTCCTTACTAACTTAGTAAGATTTCAAAAATTATTAAGGGTCATTGAACCCACATTAATTATCACATTGACAATCGAACACAAGATCCTTTCTACATTTTATGGAAAAACTCATATTTACAAAAACAATTATATATATATATATATATAGAACAGCGTTCCTAAGACTCATATTGGGACTCACATTGCGACACACCGTTTTGTCTTATATGGGCAAAAATATTTGGAATGGGCTGATTTTATGTGAGGAGATCATCCTTGCCAAAAATCAGCTCATTATGAAACTTCTAGACCGTCCAATTTTTGTTGAAAAATTATAGACCGTCCAATTTTTGTAAATCAATTTTGATGGGGTTAGAAGTTTTGGAATTGGATGATTTTTTTCCAGGATGATCCCCTCATCACAGAGATCATCCTCACAAAAAATCAGCTCATTCTAAATATTTTTGCCCATATAAGACAAAACGGTGTGTCGCAATGTGAGTCTCAATATGAGTCTTAGGAACGTGACCCATATATATATATATATAGAGAGAGAGAGAGAGAGAGAGAGAGAGAGAGAGAAAGAGAAAGATCCAAGTTATTGAAATGGATGGCTACCGAACTACCAAAACTTAAAATTCAAATTCAACGGTGAAAGTATATAATTTTTTAAACTTTTAACTAGAAACTTGTGCCATTGGATTATGTTTTTAGATTTCAAAATGTGAGGTCACGACTTTTATTAAAATTTAAGTCAATTTTCGACAAATGAAAGATTTGCTGAGCCTGTTGAAACACACAAGAACTTTTAGGTTAGCTAAAGTTAGACGTCTCTTTATTTCAAAGAGCAGTGTTGGAGATGCTCTAAGATCTTAAAATGTACATTGGGGGTCCACATTTATAATTAGCCTTGATGGTGATGGGCCTAAGCCCCATCATGTTCGCTTACTCACCAAGTATCCATCTTCAATTTCAACTCGATGTTAACAAGTCATATTTTCATTTTTCCAGCAAAAGAGAGTTGAGATATAACAGACAAGAAAAGATAGAGAGAACATAATTCTTGATTGTATGTGCAGTGAGAATTGAGATTTAGCCTTTGCGAGAGGGGTCCCCTATTGAGGACTACTTGCCTTCTATCACACTCTTAAATCAAGAGAGTCCCCATTTCAAGACATAGTAACTTCGTTCCTATTATTGGTCAATGAGCAAAGCATCCTGACCACTCGATCTTCGTCACTATTTCTAATGATGATGTTCAAGTACTTCATGGCGTCACGAGGGATGAGACCTTCAATCATAAAGTGGAAGAGGTGAGAGTGAGTAGCCTCCATCATTTCCAAGCACTGCTTCATCATGCTCTCTTGTCCCACCTCGCTTGGCTCGATTGCCTCCAACTCCAACAGTGGTAGCAACTCTTTTTCCTCCTTTTCAAAGTGTTCTTTGCAATGCTCCTAATAATTAAGAGGATAATAATAATAATAATAATAATAATAATAATAAGTCACATATTATTTGATTTTCATGAATCCTGACCATTGTGAGATCCTATTTGGTGAAGATATGAAAAGGGTTAGCCTGAATAACTTAGTAAGATTTCAAATCTAATAAAGAATCTTCGGGCTAACATAAATTAATTACCAGATTGGCAATCCGGTACCAATATCCTTTAGATTTTATGGAAAACCCCATTTCAAAGAAATAAAATAAATCTTTTTTGGGCTTGAACCAAGGCGTTGAAAGTAGATGGCCATCAAATTCCTAAATTTAAACTGAAAATTCAATGATAAATTTTTTTTTTTTTTTTTTAAGTTTCTAAAATTCTGTGATCAACATTGCATCCAATCATGTATGTTTTAGATGCCACATGCACAGGTAGTCAGGAAACTTTCTATTACTAAGTTAAGTGTGTTTGATAACACTTGTGAAGTTTGAATGGAAGTGGTCCACCTTTAAAGTTTAAACTTCAAAAGTTTTATTTCCATTTGTTTTGTTGCAGATTTTAGACTTTAAAATCAAAATTTAGAAGTTTTGAATCAATGATGGGGACACTGGATGAAACTTTTGAAGTCTGATCAAATATTGCCTAATTTCTTTTCAGAATATTTAGAAGAATTTTTTGTTGTTATTGCTTGGTGGGATTAGTGGTTAATAGTTAGCATTTAGTATAAGAAATGAACCTAAGACCTTGGGAATAACCTCCACAAGGTCTTACCACTTAGTTAAGTGGTCCTTCTTAAAATATTTAGAAGATAAGGGACATTTCCTTATACGAAAATGGAATTTTTTTTTATTAAATAATTATTCTTATTTTTATTTTTTCCATCAACTTTTATTTCAAGTTGAACAATGGTATAAAGTAATTAAATTTAAATAAATGCAAACCGGTAAATCTCCCTCATACCAATCCGTATGCAAGAAGGTACTTTAATATAGAATATTATCTGAATTTGAATCTTATATCTCAAAGTTTCAGATAGGATCTGATTATTGGGATACGCATTGGAATTTGGATTGAATTTTTTATTATCCGTTCATATAGACTTGAAGAATTTTGAGAGGAATAGATGGCTATGATTAATCTCCCTCATCCTAACAACTTACCCCATTATTAGAGGCTAAACTTTTTTTTTTTTTTTGAAAGGTATTAGAAGCTAAACTTTCTTTTATTATTAATGGACAATTAATAGATCGAACCTGTAAAATTTTAAGTCGAGAAGTGACGTTGAGCAAAGCTTCTAGGTAGACATAACTCCCAGCTTCGATCACTCCAATGGATTTTATATCTTCTTTGATGCCATTCATGATGGGTAGGTCCCTCGCGTGCTCCTCGTTTGCAACTTTAGTCAATCCTGTGCCATAATAAAAACTTTATGGTTGGACAAACGATGCCCTCATTGAAGAATTATGAGTAAAAATTCACAACTTACTCTTCTGCTTAATCAATCAATGGTTTTCATATTGATTTCTTCGTTACTTATGAAGTATTGGATAGTGGAAAAAATGAAAAAAACGCATGTATTACAAAAGTTAAGATTTATACATCATTTAAAATTTTAAAATTTTAAATAAACAATCTAATTTTATGTTATACTAGAGTTTGTCCATGTACTTAAGAGGTAAAAAGAGAAAAGACAACTAAATTGTAAAGGTATTATTAACAAAATGGTAGAAGGGTAAAGACAATAAAATTGAAGGGTAGGACTTAAAACAGGTCAGATACGGGTTGGATATGAGTGTAGGCATATCCATATCCGATTTTTTTATCTGGATCTGAATCAGACACAGATCATACTAGCTAAGATCGTATCCGAACCATTTAACTTTCATTAAAAGTATATTTGGATTCAATCTGACTGAATTTATTGATCCGATTGGGTCGGATAATGTCAACCTGTTTAAGATTTTAAATAAATTGCTAAAATATGACTAAATAGTGACTTGAACTCAAGACCTCTCCATTTTGAAGAAATGCCTTGACCATTACATCAAATCGTTGTTGAATGATGATTTAAAAAATATAAGAATATAACTTACAAAATAATATATCATTCGGATCTTGACGGATATAGGGATGAAATCGTATCCGACCCAAATCCAACTCAGATCAAGGGACATCAAGTCATATCCGAATCATATTTTTATTTGAATATACTTGATGAAACCAAACTCGCAAAATTCAAATTCGAATCACTCGAATTTCAAATAAAATCCATACCATTTTAAGTCTTATTGGAGGGGAATTATTGCAAAGAGATAGAAGAGAAAAGACAATAAAGTTGAAGGGTTATTCTTAAAAAAATAGGAGAGAAAAAAGAATAAAATTGAAATTATTTCTTAAGATATATTCAAGATTGAATCTGAACCACTATTTATGGGGTTAAACATTGGGGAAGATAGCGGTTTATTATATAAAATTTTATCATTTAATATATTATAAGAACTTATTTTTTTTACAATTTTAAATGTTAATCAAGTGATTTGATAGTAAAATAATAAAGGAACGTTTATAAATTTAGAAAGCCAAAAACTATTTAACATGATTATAGGAGGTCATGGTTCCTTTTGTTGAAAATGAATATAAAGAGAGAGGTTAAATGTAAAGTGGGAGCATGTTTGGTCTTTTGTAATTTTGGTATAAACAAACGCTTATTCGGCGGTCTCACATCATAATAGTAAGACATATAAAATGAAGTGAGTCACACATGATCATAAAGGGTGTTTGATTCTCACTTTAGTTATGAATTTGATACTTCGAATCATGCAATGTACCTTTTTTTATCGTTTATTTTAGGGTGATTATTAAAATACCCCACCATATTTTGGTGAATATTAGAGGTACCCATTGTAAAATAACTAAAATGCCCTTGACTTCAACATGTAGTCAAAACCCCTTGATTTTTCTTCCCATGGCTTGTCAACTTCAACCTCTTGAGTAATTTTGTTTAGTTAATTTATCATAATATTTGCTGAAATTTGTGGAGTTCTCATTTGAATGTACTACTTGTTTTAATTTCAAAAATAGTAAATTATCACTTTTTATAATAAATAAGTATATAATTTATCAAATAGAAAAGGTCTAAGCTATATTGTAAAAATAGTTTTTCAAAACGTCATATTTAATAATAAACACTAAGGGGTATTTTTGTAATTTTAATAATTTTTTTTTTATTATTTGATAAAAAAATTAAATTTCAAAAATGATAATTTATTATTTGTATTGATTTCCCTCTTTTCATGCCTTCTTACGTCCTATCCACTTCAATTTTCAAACTTCACAAACAAGAATTTTTTAAAAATGATGTTGATAATGGCCTAAAGATAAGGTTAAATAGATTGAAGTAATTTATAAAAGAAGCTGAAAATGACTAATAATAAAAAGAAAAATCAAATAATTTTTTTATAGAAAAATATAAAACAATAAAATTTTAACTATAAAAATCTAAGATTTTCTGCAAAGGAAAAATTACGCTAAAGAGGTTGAAGACAAGGGCAAGATCATGTTGTTTAGTCTATTATGTCACCAATTTCCAAAAAACAGGGGTATACAAGTATTTTCGAAGAAGTTGCTATTTCGGAAAATTAATTTTATTTATCAAAACGATAAATTTGATATATAAAAAAAGATTAAATTTCAAAATTGATAATTTATTATTTTTGTTGATTTCCTTCTTTTCACGTCTTCTTTGACTTAACCTCCTATCCACTTCAATCTTCAAGCTTCACGATCAAGATTTTTTTAGAAATGATGCTAATAATGGCCTAAACATAAGGTTAAATAGATTGAAGTAATTTATAAAAGAAGCTGAAAATGACTAGTAATAAAAAGAAAAATCAAATAATTTTTTTTTAGAAAAATAGAAAATAATAAAATTTTGGAAAAATTATGAAAAAAATTCAAAAAAAAAATTATTTATAAAAAAGAATTTAATTTTTGAAAAATTAGAAAAAAGATAAAAATTTGGTTATTGAAAGACCGGTTTCTTCTCTCTCTTCACTTCTCTCTCCTCTACATTTAAAAAAAAATATCAATTTTTTTTAAAAAAATATCAGTCATTGAAAGACCAGTTTCTTCTCTCTCCTCTACATTTAAAAAAAATCAAATTTTTTTTAAAAAATACCGGTTATTAAAAGACTGATTTCTTCTCTCTTCACTTCTTTCTCCTCTACATTTAAAAAAAATCAAATCAAATTTTTTTAAAAAAATACCAATCATTAATATGTCTAATACAAATTATGAAAAAATATATATCTAATAAAAATTCTTAAAATCAAGTTATCATCATCAAATCCCATATTTCTACATTTATGAGTTACCAAATTCTATCATACATCAAATCCCACATTTAAAAAAAGAGAGAAATTGCAAATCGCATTTTAAATGTGATTTTTTTTTTTTTTAATTCACCAATTTTTGTGACTATGATTATAAGTGAATGCAATGAACACAAATGGTGGGTGCAAATAGCCTAGCTTGTACCGTTATGTATGAAGGGTTGGGACTTGGGAGAGTTTAATCACCATCTCATCGTTTATTGTTAATTTTAAAAAGCGATAGCATATTTTGTAGAATAAGAAAAAGGGATGAAAAAAATATTAAATAAATAATATGGAAAAGTGACCAACTTCGTGAACATTAGGAGTGTCAATGGATCGGTTCCAGTTTGATTTCTATGAATATTAGAATCATAATTACTATAATTTATTTATTTTTTTCATAATTTTCCCTTTTTTTTTTAAATGTAGAGGAGAAACCGGTCTTTCAATGACCGGTATTTAAAAAAAAAAATTGATTTTTTTTTAAATGTAGAGGAGAGAGAAGTGAAGAGAGAGAAGAAATCGGTTTTTCAATGACCGGTATTTTTAAAAAAAATTCGAGAGAGAAGAAACCAGTCTTTCAATGACCTGATTTTTATCTTTTTTCTAATTTTTCAAAATTAGATTCTTTTTAATAAATAATTTTTTTTGATTTTTTTCATAATTTTCCCTAAAATTTAAACTATAAACATCTAAGATTTTCTACCAAAGATTAAGGGTATATTAAAAAGGTTGAAGACAAGGGTAGGGTCATGTTCTTTAGTCTATTATGTCACCAATTTCCAAAAAACAAGGGTATAAAGGTAGTTTCCGAAAAAGTTGTTATTTCGAAAAATTAATTTTATTTATCAAAACGATAAATTTGATGAAAAAGATTAAATTTCGAAAATGATAATTTATTATTTTTGTTGATTTCCTCTTTTCACGCCTTCTTTGACTTGACCTCCTATCCACTTCGATCTTCAAATTTCACGAACAAGATTTTTTTAGAAATGATGTTAATAATGGCCTAAAGATAAAGTCAACTAGATTGAAGTAATTTATAAAAGAAGCTGAAAATGACTAGTAATGAAAAGAAAAATCAAATAATTTTTTTTTAGAAAAGTAGAAAACGATAAAATTTTACTTATAAAAATCTAAGATGTTCTACAAATGAATAACGGTACATTGAAGAGATTGAAGGCAAGGGCAGGGTCATGTTCTTTAGTCTATTATCTCACCAATTTCCAAAAAACAGTGGTATAAAGGTAGTTTCGGAAGAAATTGTTATTTCAAAAAATTAATTTTATTTATCAAAACGGTAAATTTGATTAAAAAAAACATAAAATTTTAAAATTGATAATTTATTATTTTTGTTGATTTCCCTCTTTTCACGCCTTCTTTGACTTAACCTCCCATCCACTTCAATCTTCAAGCTTCATGAACAAGATTTTTTTAGAATTGATGCTGATAATGGCCTAAAGATAAGGTTAAATAGATTGAAGTAATTTATAAAAGAAGTTAAAAATGACTAGTAATGAAAAGAAAAATCAAATAATTTTTTTTAAGAAAAATAGAAAACAGTAAAATTTTAACTATAAAAAGCTAAGATTTTCTGCAAAGGAAAGATTATGCTAAAGAGGTTGAAGACAAGGGCAGGGTTATGTTCTTTAGTCTATTATGTCACAAATTTCCCAAAAACAGGGGTATAAAGGTAGTTTCCGAAGAAGTTGTTATTTCGGAAAATTAATTTTATTTATCAAAATGATAAATTTGATATTAAAAAAAAAAGATTAAATTTCAAAAATGATAATATATTATTTTTGTTAATTTCCTCTTTTCACACCTTCTCTAACTTAACCTCCTATCCACTTCAATCTTCAAGCTTCATGAACAATATTTTTTTAGAAATGACATTGATAATGGCCTAAAGATAAGGTTAAATAGATTGAAGTAATTTATAAAAGAAGCTGAAAATGACTACTAATGAAAAGAAAAATCAAATAATTTTGTTTAGAAAAGTAGAAAACAATAAAATTTTAACTATAAAAATCTAAGATTTTCTACAAAGGATTAAGGGTATATTAAAAAGATTGAAGACAAGGGCAGGGTCATGTTCTTTAGTCTATTATGCCACCAATTTCCAAAAAACAGGGGCATAAAGGTATTTTCGAAGAAGTTGCTAGTTCGGAAAATTAATTTTATTTATCAAAATGATAAATTTGATATAAAAACATAATTAAATTTCAAAAATGATAATTTATTATTTTTGTTGATTTCCTCTTTTCACGCGTTCTTTGACTTAAAACCTCCCATCCACTTCAATCTTCAAGTTTCACAATCAAGATTTTTTTTAGAAATGATGCTAATAATGACCTAAAGATAAGGTTAAATAGCTTGAAGTAATTTATAAAAGAAGTTGAAAATGACTAGTAATGAAAAGAAAAATCAAATAATTTTTTTTTAGAAAAGTAGAAAACAATAAAATTTTAACTATAAAAATCTAAGATTTTCTACCCAAGATTAAGGGTATATTAAAAAGGTTAAAGACATGTTCTTTAGTCTATCATGTCACCAACTTCCAAAAAACAGGGGCATAAAAGTAGTCTCCGAAAAAGTTGCTGTTTCAAAAAATTAATTTTATTTATCAAAATGGTAAATTTGATGAAAAAGATTAAATTTTAAAAATGATAATTTATTATTTTTGTTGATTTCCCTCTTTTCACGCCTTCTTTGACTTAACCTCTTATCCACTTCAATCTTCAAGCTTCACAAACAATATATTTTTAGAATTGATGCTGATAATGGCCTAAAGATAAGATTAAATAGATTGAAGTAATTTATAAAAGAAGCTGAAAATGACTAGAAATGAAAAGAAAAATCAAATAATTTTTTTTAAGAAAAGTAGAAAACAATAAAATTTTAACTATAAAAATCTAAGATTTTCTACAAAGGAATAAGGGTAAATTGAAGAGATTGCATGCAAGGGCTGGGTCATGTTCTTTGGTCTATTATCTCACCAATTTCTAAAAAACAGTGGTATAAAGGTAGTTTTGGAAGAAGTTATTTCAGAAAATTAATTTTATTTATCAAAACGGTAAATTTGATATAAAAAAAAATATTAAATTTCAAAATTGATAATTTATTATTTTTGTTGATTTCCCTCTTTTCACGTCTTCTTTTTTGTTGATTTCCCTCTTTCCACTTCAATCTTCAAGCTTCATGAACAAGATTTTTTTTAGAAATGATGCTGATAATGGACTGAAGATAAGGTCATATAGATTGAAGTAATTTATAAAAGAAGTTGAAAATGACTAGTAATGAAAAGAAAAATCAAATAACTTTTTTTAGAAAAATAGAAAACAATAAAATTTCAACTATAAAAATCTAAGATTTTAGGGATAAAGGGTATGTTAAAGAGGTTGAGTGTCATGTTCTTTAGTCTATTATGTCACCAATTTCCAAAAAACAGGGGAATAAAGGTAATTTTCTAAGAAGTTGTCATTTCGGAAAATTAATTTTATTTATCAAAACGGTAAATTTACCAATTTTAGAATTATTTTATGACTGTTACTGGTCCAGTAATTTTCTTAAGTTACCTCGATCAGCTCTCTCCAATGCTGGGAAAATGACCCTCTCCTCCAACTGCGCATGCTCCAGCATCATCTCAAGCAGCTGCGAATACCTCCTCCCCAATTTCCTCACCTCCATTCGAGGACTTCCCATCGAAGGATCAACGACCATCCCTGTTCCACGTGTCGCGAGATCCTCCACCAACTTCACCAATCCTTCAAGATGCCACGTCATACTCTTGTGTTGCAACACAGCCGCCAAAACAATCGCTGATTCCGCTTGATTCTCAACGTGACCTACGCGATCGAGCAGGGGAGGATTCGGAAAATTTTCATCGATGTATCGTAACAGCGTTTCGGAGCATCCCGTTACGATATCGGAACCGAATTGTAGAACAGGCGTATCGGATCCGAAATGAGGGTTTTCGGACGTAATGAAGTGCAGAGTGACGTTTTTGTACGAAAGCGCGATTCGGATGTGAGAGGTTTGAATGCCAGACGGAGATCCGGAAAGTCGAACGACAGGTAAACTTTTGGTGTAATTTGATGGTACGATCTCTACTAATTTCTTTGGTTTAGCGAAACAGCTTCCCATGGCTGAAACAGAGACGAGAAGATCAAGAAAAATCGAAATCCTGACGAGAAACGAAGATTAAAACAGTGAAGAAGATAAAGATCGTCCGAAACTTGCAGAAATGGAGACGAAATCTGAAAATTGAAGAGGAAACACCATTGGAGAAAATTTTGAAATATTTTATTCTGTCAAAAGCAATTCAAAACATAATAAGATGAGAAATAACAACAAATTAACCTAATTCAAGATCGTTAAATACGAAGAAATTGGGGCACTTTGGACTTGCAGACGCCTTCAGAGGAGCTTCTCGCAAGAAATTAGATTTCAAACAACAATTGAGAACTAAAGCATTTTTTATAGATAAATTGCAGTGCGGAAGAGCGTATCACTTGTTTTACGAACCTTTATCAAGATATCATTCTTCTATATTGGACTTTATTGCAAGGAAAATGCCGACTTGACATTAAAAATTGACATCGTTTCATACATTGATGACGTGGATGTATGTACGGATTCATATTTTTATTTCATCGAGATACGAATTAAATGTAACTCTGGTTTTATATGCACAAATGTGTGAAACGATGTCAAGTTCAATGTCACGGTAGCTTATGGCAAATATGGTTTAGAGATGTATTTCGGACACCAATCTACAGAGATTGACTATCTTTTTACTTATAGTACACATTGGCACCTACCTTTTAACTTAAAAAAAGGAGGTGTGCTATTAGTACAAATTAATATGCCAATTTCAAAAAAATATCTTTATGTTTACGAAATGACGGGATTTAGGGTCATTGAATTGCTAACGGTAATCCAATTTCAAATCACTCATTAATTCGACTTAATTAAAGCCGATTTGCATTTCATTTCATTAGAGAGAATTTCTCTCTCCTACCCGTCGCGTACAGATTAATTTTTTAAGATTTCAAATCTTAAAAGAAGACCCCTTAGGCCCATCTTGATATTGTCACATTGACAATCCAACAACATCTTTTAAATTTCATGAAAATATTCATATTAAAAAAAAAAAGATATTATTTTTTATCTCAATCCAAGGTGTTGAAAATAGATAGTCACCAAGCACTCAAATTTAAAAATAAAATTCAACGATAAAAATTAATTAAATTTCATATAATTTTTTCTCCTACAATTTCATAACATCAGATCATGTTTTTAAATGTCAAAAGATTATCTAATCAGAAATTTTTTCTTTTTTCACTATGGACAAGAGAGAGAAAGGTGTGTCAAGGGCGTTCAACCAAAATTGCATCATTTCATCAAAATTCAATGAGTAATGACTAGGACTATCAATGGATCAGACCGGATTTGATTGGGTCCATTTAGTATCAATCTAATAGATCAGAACCAAAACTATTGGATCTCAAAAATAATACTTGAATCGAATCCAATCCAACAACTACTGCATCAAGTCCAAAGTGGGCCAAACTTGATTTGATATACAAAATATAAATAAACTTTATATATTAAAATAAAATGTAATTATTATACTTTCTCACATTTATGGGATCGAGGTGTGATTAGTCAAAAATGGATCTGATATGATATCAGATTAGAAACTTATTGACTCCAAATCTTGATCCAAACCTTAAGTTATCGAATCAAATTTTGAGTATAATTTGATCCATTGACAACTCTAGTTTTTAAACTTGTTAAGTCGACTTGATTGGTTTTTGAAGTGACTCGGTTGAAAAGTTGATGGAACAACTGTTGAGACAATTAAAAAGATTATCAGGCCAAATTATCAACTCATCCTTGTTAGATTGAGGATGTACCTAGTCAAATAAAAAACTCGACCTAATTATATTTAGCCGTGTTTAAATTTTCGTGGAGAAAAAATAATTATTTATTTTAAAATATTATTAATCTAATATATGTGTATTCAATACAACTGAGTTGACTCACAAACGTTCAATTTGATAATAGTCAAGAAAAATGCTCCAAATACACATTTTTCAAATCGCACACGAAGATAAGAAAAAAAGCTAAGATATGTATTCTTGGGATAAAAGATTTTGATGCCATAAAAAAACTATGAGAAGCACTTACTATTCTTACGAAGATCGGAATCATGCATCCCGAAGCCTACAAATTTACAGTTCCCAAACTTGTCCACGTCATGCATAGAGTCAATTGAGTATGCCACCTCGCGAGTCATATTATTAGGACTCAAAAATAATCTTTTTTCATTTTTCTAATTGCCTGTTTCAGTTTGGGTAAGAATATGCATAGTGAAAAATACTTTTCTTACTAAGTAAGTAAGTGAAATCTTACTAACTTAGTAAGTGGTCATGGGGGCTCATGTCGACTCCTATGTTTGCCTAATAAATCCTCTAGACTTACAATTATATAACATATTTAAAAAAAGATTGAAATAAAATATTTTGAACTTGATCTAAAATTAAAATCCAATGGTGAAAAAATAAAATTTTTAAATCTTTTTTAATTGTTTGAACATTCTAAAAGTTTTGTGATCTACCTCCTCGTGGCCGATCATGTTTTTTGGATGTCCAATGGTATTGCAATTATAAACGTTCCTAACTTAGTTTTTCTTTTGGTAATGTATCATAGCACATTCAATCAATCAAAATTTCATATACTCATAATATTAATAAATTTTGTAGATGGGAATTTGCGTTTACCTCAAGTTACTCAACTTTGTTGCTCTGTCATCCTTGCTCCTTAGTGATGGCACTGTTGTGGTAACTGTCAATAATTCATATTTTATGAATTATTTTTTGTAATTAATTCTTATCCTTTTTTTTTATTTTTATTTTATATAGTTCAAAAATAAAGTTGATTGTTTGTGTGTAATTCCATGAAGAGATCTATTAGATCCAATTTAGTGTCACTAATCATTTTCAAGGAGGATAGAAATACAACTTAGGCATTTTTGATCTTGGATAATTTGAGTAGTAAATAAGCCTACTGGAATTGACACCATCGTCTTTCATGAAAAATTCAAATCTTGGATAAATTTATTCCATAAAGATTGAAGACAATGAGTACAAAAATTCTAATGACACTTCAATGTGAAATTGACCATATTAGGATTATCCTCCCACAAAATACAAGATTGGGTTTATCCCCTGTTTATCAAAAGTTTGCATTATTGATTGGCGATGAATCAACGATTTTAGGTATTTGTTCAAATACTCTCTAAGAACATAGATAAATTACCAATTCAAAATCTAACAGTTAACTCCTTCGTAGTTAACAATGGATTAAGATGATAAAATTAAACATACATTTTATAGGGGATAATCCTAACACTATTTGCCAATTTTGCCGGGGCTATTACCATAATTCCCAATGAATTTTTAGGGAGAGAGCATCATCAGTTAAAATTGAAATAGATGATTTTTATGGTAGAAGGTGGAAGATAGGTTATTTTAGTAATTTGCACTTTCGTAGAATACCATGGTCAAGGAAATGTTTTGAAAACAGAGGGGTATCTCAAGTATTCAATAAAATCTAAGGGGTAAATCTAAATTACCCTCGTTTTTCTGTCTTGCGGTTTAGGGTTTTGAGGGCAGACTCGCAATCACTTGAGATTAACCATATTCTCGCTCTCTCTGTGTCTGTCTCGCTTGTCTTCTTCTCCACCATGAGCAGATCAGGCCAGCCCCCGGATCTCAAGAAGTAAGCTTCTTTCTCCATATGCGTGTGTGTGTGTGTTTCTAGGGCTTCGATTTTGATCTCTTTTTTTTCTTCTTCTCTTCACCTGCAACAGATACATGGACAAGCAGCTTCAGAGTAAGTTCTTGATCTCTAATTTACACTCGTACAAACTTTTTATGCCTGCTTCGTTATGTTTTCTTGTATTTCTTATCTGCTAGGTTTCATATGCACAATTAGGGTTTTATATCCTATTTTTATCTTTCTTCAATGTTCAATTGATACTAATATGGTTTCATAAAAAAATTGATAAAAATTTGTCTACACCACACCATTTATACTCCTCACATCCCCATATTTCATCGTCTCCAACAATAAATTTAGTACTATGCACGCCTCTTCCAAACCCAAACTACTTGAGAAGTCCTCACTTGAAGTGAGTACCTTCCAATATTTCACTCCAAATCTAGGTCCAATAAACATGAAACCTTCCTTGCTGAACCTTTGTAGCCATTTTCCTAGCAATGACTTGTTCATTGATACCATCCTCACCCCTATACTCTGCGGATATATAGATATTCTTGATTCTAGTCCGGAACCTGGACCATGGTTTAAGAACTTGGTATTTTGTCTTGTTTGGCCCACCGTCTTTGACGAGAATAAACTGTTTAACTTGGTTTATAATTATGTATTGGGTGGTGTTTAGAGGCCCTAAAGAGAGCCAAACATTGTGCTAGACATTTTTTCAATGTATGGGTTAGAAGTTTAAGAATGGGATGTTTTTTTGTGAGGGTGATCTCTATGATGAGAAGATCTCATAGAGATCATCCTCACCAAAAATCAGCCTATTTTGGAACTTCTAACCTTGTCAAAAGTGATTTATAAAAATCGATCGGTCCACGATTCTTCAACTTCTAAATAAGGGTAGGAAGTTTCAGAATGAGCTGGTTTTTGGTGAGGATGATCTCTTCGCCATAGAGATCATCCTCACAAAAAAATAGCCCATTCCAAAACTTTTAACCCCTATTTTGAAAAATGTTTGGCTCTGTTTAGGGCTTCTGAACGCTTCCCTTATGTATTAGCATATTTATATGCAAATAATTATATTTGTTTAATAAATAAGGTGGATTAGTAGGTGTTTAGTCACAAGATCATATTTTTTTTAGATAATAAAAGTTTACATTATTAAAAATAAATTATTTCAATCAAAAATTGAAAACTTGGATTACTTAGGGCGTGCTTGATAGCGCTTCTAAACGCAGCTTTTGGTGCGTTTGCGTCAAAAAGCAAATTTTTCCTCGCGTGCAACGTGCTTGATAGCGCTTCTTAACTTTGCGTTTCGAAATTTGAAACGCAATTTGTTATAGTTGACCGCGGTTTTGAAAAGCACATAACGAGAGCTTCGCACAGCTGAGTTGAAAAGCGCGGAAGTGAAAAGACGAAAATAACCTTCGTCTTTTATCAAATTTTCAGCCACAGTCAGCGATAAAACGAAAGACTCGACTGTAACCCTTCGTCCATTCTCTCTCTCTCTCTCTCATCGATTTCGACAGTATCGACGACCTACCTTGACGACCGGCGATCAATTTTCCGATCCTAACCCATCGACAAAGACGACGTTGTCTTGTTAAACCGAAACCCATCGATTACCAACAAAGGATTCGAAACCCATTTGTCATTAAACCTAAAATCGGTGAAGACAGCGACGCCAATCGACGCCATTGACAACTCCGAGTCCGATCGACGCCATTGACGACGACGAATCGAAGTCTAAGCGAACTCAAACTCTCCGTTTGCCTCTTTTCCGATCGATGCCTTTCGATTCCTTCTCACAGCAGCTTCGAACAAGATCTGTGAGCTCTCTCTCTCTCTCATCGATTTGGATCTTTGAAGAAATTGCAACTTGAAGATCGATTAACAGAACTTTTTCTTGTTAGATTTTTAGATTTGTTTTACTGTTTTTCTTGTTAGATTTTATTTAAAAAAATAAATATTTACTATTGATCGAATCAGAAATTATTGCTTATATGCTGTGATTTCTCTGTGATTTCTCTCTGTGATTTCTCTCCTATATGCTGGATCTCTCTCATATAGCCATCTTTAACTTTTCTCCCCTAAATAAAACCTTAGGAAAATCTGAAAATCTAAATCTCCTTTTAGTCTAGTCCCACCATCAATTATAAAGAAAAACTAGTTTACTGTTTTTTAACATTTTTACACAACCATGGAAAATCTCAGCATAAGAGGGCAAGCCAATTGAAGTCAACTTTTCATTCTCCTAAAATTTGTTGTGGCTAATAGTGTTATGTATTTTCATTTTTCCCATTTTTATGATTAAATGATTAGTCATGGTTCAAAGTATAGATTATTCTTAGAATTTATCATCCAAAGATGTCTTGGTCTCAAGCTGATGGGAATGCCATGTTATGGATTTGTCTTGGATTTCAACTGACCAAAAGAGCCCCCAAGATTGGAACTTCGAACCATGTTTTACAAATAAAATGATTTAGCATAAGTTATATATGGAAATGAAGTTTAAAAATTCTATAAGCTTGAATCCATCTGTTAATAAGGATCTGATATGATTTTGGAGCTTTGTGTCTGATTATAACTTAGAAAAGCTTTGGTTTTATGTTATAAGCTTTGGTTTTGGTTTTATTTATTTACCAGGTCAAGATTATGCGTATATTTTGAATTTGTAGTTTTAACTCTTTTTGAAGCTTAAAAAACAAGTACTACATAAGTGGTAAGATAGAGGGGGCCACCAGAACGAAGATTCCCTTCTCTCTCTCTCTCTCTCTCTCTCTTCTGCTTTTATATTTCAACTTCTACTTTAAGCCAACTTCCTCTTATATAATTCATTGTTAGCTTTTCCCAACAATCAGGTTTCCTCTGCCTAGTCCATCATTTCTTCGCTTGGGGACATCATAGTTTGGATTGTATTGGAGGGTTGTACAATGGACTTAAAGATTTTCACCCATTGGACATTATGTCATTATTTTTTCGATTAGTTACCATCATTTCAAACTAAGATGAACTAGGTATGATTTTCATTTTTCTAACTCTTCATTTATTCAGAGAATGAGTGTATTATGCAATCAGTGACTAAAACCAGTTGCCCACCCTCAGTTTTCTTGGATTGCCTCGTCAATTTAAAATGTGTGGAATGCTCTTTGGTGCGAACAAGAGTTGTTGTTTTTCATTAATTTATTTAAGTGATGCAGATGATATCTTCTCAAAAATCTCAAGCTTTTAGGTTCACCTTTTGTCACTTCATCCTCATAAAGAAATAGATGATGTAATAAATGATTTAATTCTGAATCAGCAACTGATTGTTTTAGTTGTAATTGTAAATAAGATTTACATAGATCACCAATCAGTACTTATATTTACTTGTATTTATGAATTTATGTATGTATATATGTATTGGTGGATTGTGTATTATGCAGGTATTTTGTTTATCAGGAAAATTTTATATGTCCATTTTTAAGAGGAGATGCTGCCGAAATTTCTATAGAATTATAAATTTTTCTATAATTTTTATAGACATTTTAAAATTAAAATAATAATTATTTTAATTTTTATATAATTTTATTATATTTATATATATTTAGTGTAATTATATAATTATAGGAGTATTCTGGTAATTTTTAATGTATTCTGGGTGCATTATCAACCTTAAGGGTATTTTGGTCATTTTACCCTAATACAGCAAATTCTTGAAGCTGTATCAAGCAGTAATTACCAGATTCTGACAGCAGATTCAGACAGCACAGCACTTTTAGAAAGCTCTATCAAGCAAGCTTTTCAGTGTTTCAGATTCTGACAGCAGATTCTAGCAGCAGATTCTGACAGCAGATTCTGACAGCAGAAGCTGACAGCTAAATCAATCAGGCCCTTAGTCATGTTTCATTGACTCGGCTAATATTTTTCAATATACCTAACTTATATGGCTCCCCTCCATGGCTGCCCGGGCAAAGTGCTTCTTTGTTGATGTGATACTATTTTCATCTCTGACTTTGGAGTACCCAGTGTAGTTAAGGGTGAAAGGTGCACTTAAGGTGCAAATGCCTCCTAGTGCCTGAGTAAAGTAAGGCACAATAATATTATAAAAATTAAAAAATCTTAAGGCGTTGAAAGCTTGGAATCGTGAGTGCTTTGGTAGAATCAAGGTGAGGAAGAAAGTCTTGTTAGATAAAATAGATGATTTGTATAGGGAGGAAGAGGAGTTGGGTGCGCTCGATGGTGTGAAAAAAAGCCATTGATGTAATTTGAAAGCTGAATTCCAACAAGTGGCTCTTTTAGAAGAAATTAGTTGGAAACCAAAGTCTAAGGTGAGGTGGTTGAAGGAAGGTGACAACAACACAATTTTTCCATCATGTTGCTAATTTTAACAAAAGAAGTTATTTCATTGGGAAGATTTTAGTGGAGGGTAGATTGCTCGAGGATGAAGAGAGTATTAGAAACTTGTGGACTACTATCCCAAACTTTATTCGGAGGAGTGCAAAGAGAGACCTTTGTTGGATAAATTAGGCTTTGAAAATATTTCGAGAGCGATAAGGTTTGGCTTGAAAGACCGATTGGAGAGGATGAAGTTGTACAAGCAATCAACAACATGTCCAATGATAAAGCTCCAAGTCCCGATGGTTTTACGATGGGTTTCTACAAAGCTTGTTGGGACATGGTAAAAGAGGATTTGTGAAAGGCTATAAGTGATTTCTATGAGGAAGGTTTTTTGGATTATGGCTCTAATTCGGCATTCATTACTTTGATTCTAAAAAAAAAAGGGCGGAAGAATTGAGAGATTTCAAGCCTATTAGTCTAATTTCGTTTGCATATAAGATTTTATAAAAAATTCTTTCGTTGAGACCAAAAACAGTGATTCCAAACAATATTGGCAAAAAACAAGGGGCTTTCATCAGAGCCAAAATATTTTTGGATGGTATTTTGGTGGTCAATGAGTGTATAGATTCTAGGAAAAGGATGGGCATGGTGGGGCTTATCTATAAAATTGACATCGAAAAGGCCTATGATCATGTTAATTGGAGCTTCCTTTGGTACCTTTTGTATCGTATTGGTTTTGGGGAGAAATGAAATAATTGGATGAGAAAGTGTGTTTCTTCAACATTGTTCTCTATCTTGGTTAATGGAAGCCCAACTAGCTACTTTAGAAGCTCTAGAGGACTTAGACTAGGCGATCCGTTATCCCCTTTTCTTTTTAATATAGTGGTCGAAGCCTTGGGTAAAATGTTCCATCATGCCACCTTTTTGGGAGCGTTGTTTGGTTTTGGTGTGGCTAATAATGGACCGCAAGTCTCGCATCTTCAATTTGCAAATGATACGTTAGTTTTTTTGGACGCCAATACAAGTCAGGTTTGTTTCCTTAAGGGACTCCTTTGTTGGTTTGAGGTGGTGTCAGGCTTTCCCATTAATTTGAGAAAGCAACCTTTATGCTGTGGGTGAAATTCTTGATATTGAAGCGTGGGCTGAATTTTTAGGTTGTCAAATTAGTTCCTTGCCTTGTTCCTACTTGGGACTCCCGTTGGGAGCAACACACAAATCTTTGTCGATTTGGGTGGCCCTAATTGAGAGGGTGAGCAGAGGTTTAGTGTGTGGAAAGCTAGATAGATACTTGTTTAAAGGGGGGAAGATGACCCTAATTAGAAGCACATTGTCTAGCATTCCGATTCACTTCTAATCTGTTTGTGCTACCAAGGAAGATCGAGTTGGAGGTTGAGAAGTTGGTTAGAGATTTCTTGTGGAATGATAGATTGGGTAATGAAGAGATTCATCTTGTGAATTGGAAGTTGGTTTGTTATCTTAGAAAGTTAGGACATCTTGGTTTTAGGAGATTTAGGTCTGTGAATAAAGCTTTGCTCGGGAAGTGGTGTTGGCACTTTGTAGTTGAAAGGGAGGAGCTTCGGAGAAAAATTGTTGCCGCGAAGTTTGTGGAGTATGTAGGAGGGTGGAGTAGTTTACCTAGCAATATCTCGTTCGGTTGTGGGGTTTGGAAAGACATATCGAGAGGGAAGAATCTTGGGTGAGCATGTCCGTTTCGAGGTAGGGAAAGGGAACCGTATTCTTTTTTGGGAAGATTGCTGGTGTAGCGAAACTCCATTATAGCTTTTATTTCCTGGCCTATACTCTATTACGACGAGGAAAATAATGCTTGTTTCTGCTTTCTTGGTCCAGAATGAGAGGGGTGAGTTCTGGGACTTAGGTCTTAGAAGAAGATTAAATGACTAGGAAATCGAAGATGCAATCTTCATCCTGGATTTGCTAGCCTTAAACGAGTCCTTTGATAGACTGGGTTGATCATCAGATCTGAAAGGTAGTATGGATGGTCGTTATTCTATCAAATCTTTCTATTCCTTTTTTGAAGGCAACCAAGAGGTTTGTTTTCCTTCATCAGTTATTTGGTCCTCTAAGGTGCCAACCAAAGTGTCTTTCTTTTTATGGTTGGCGGCTTTAAATAGACTCCCCATGGTCGATGTCCCTTGGCGTAAAGGTCTTGTGTTGATTGACTATTGTTGCTTGTGTAAATCAAGTGGGGAGTCGGTTGATCATATTTTAATCCATTGCAAGTTGGCTTATCTCATTTGGTTCCATTTCCTTTCACTTTAAGGTTTCTTGGTGCCAATCACGTTCATTTCCTTCCCTTTTATTTGGTTGGAAGACTCCCTTTCATGGTAGTAAGGTAAGGATTCTTTTGAAATTAACACCCTTTGCAACTTGTTGGGACTTGTGGAAAGAGAAGAACTCCCGAACTTTCTATGGGAAGGAAAACACCTTTCAAGAGATAATCTTCAATATCACCGGCTTGCTATTTTATTGGTGCAAGCAATATAAGGAGTTTCGAGGTGTTTTCTTTGAAGATTTTGTTTTTAGATGGGATACCATGACTAGGGAGTAGATCTTTTGCTTGTGTTTTCTCTTGTGGTTTTTTTTGTCTCCTTTGTTTTCTTTTGGCTTTGTGTTTTCTTCTTGATATCTATGTAGCCTTTGAGGACTCTTGGTCCTCCCATTTATAAAATTTTTACTCAGAAAAAAATTGAAAATTAAATAGTGAAAGGTGGTTTCTAGATATTTTACAATTATAAATGTGAGTTTTTACAAACAAGTTAAAGTATTCAACACTTCAAGAAGAACGATCAATAGTAAAAGAAAAAGTAGAGAGGAATAAGGAGAATAAAAAGAAGAGAAGAAATAAAGAAAAAGTAGGCCAACAAATTTTTTTTTTTTTTTTGGATAGGTAAATGGCTAGTGGTTAGCAAATGAAGTTGGGTTCAACAACATGTGTAGTTGCTGCTAAGGCAGAACAACAACTATGGCTATCAATGGTTGGGTTTTGGTCAGGCTTGGTTGAGCACTAACCAGACCCTAAAAAGGTAGGCTCAACCTTAGACTAGCCCAATACCCTTATTGGGCCTAAGTCAACTAAGTCCTAACGGGCTTGGGCTGAGTAAAAATCACCATATGTAAAATTCAATATTTTTTATGGTAAAAAATTGAACTTTCCAAAGAAATTTTATTTTGTATGTAAAAAGTATACAATCAAATCTGAAATGAGTCTTAATTAAATAAATTAATTCATTTTTAGTAAGGCGCACACCTAGTGTGCCTTGCACCTTGAAGCGTGTGGTCAAGGTGCGTGCCTCGGTGCGCCTTACTTAAACTGCCTCGCCTCACATGAGGCACGCCTGAGGTGCTCGCCTTGACTACATTGGGAGTACCATCTGTTGAATGGATTTGTCCTACCAATTCCACTTCCCGTTTAAAATGTAACATTTATGGAACAATGTTAAAGTTGATCTTAATGAATTTTTGTTGATGTTCTAGTATTTTCATCTCCGGCCTTGGAATACCATCTGTTGAAGGGATTTTGTCCCACCAATGCTCCCTGTTTATACATTCATGGAACAGAGTTCACTTTTACCTTGATGAACTTATTCATTAGGATTGGTGCATATTCCCGTTAAACTCTGAATGTAAGGTTTTGGAGTACAATCTGTTGAATGGATTTGTTCTCACCAATTCCTCCTGTTTAAAATGTAACATTCATGGAACAGAGTTCACTTTTATCTTGATGAACTTATTCATTAGGATTGGTGGAGATTCCCCCTAAACTTTTTGAATGTAACTAAATGAAATATTCCTTGCCACAGCCCCGAGACCTAGCCATAAACTCCTACAAATACCCAAGAAGCCAAAATTATTTGTACCTCTGAAATGATTGTGTATGCTGTTGCCAGAGGAGTGGCTTCATTGGTGTTAAGTAGCTATCACAACTTCTCGTACTGTAATGTTTTATTTAGTTGGTAAATTGGATTTGAGCCCACCACCTCAAATCTCATACCAGGTACTATTGTGTGATTTAGGGGAGGTTTCTTTCATCATCTGCCACCAAACCTTCAAGAAAGAATCAAATTGGCACTGTCGTATAGTTCATTATCTTTCTTCTATGTAGCTAAGCCCATTCTTGGGGAAATTTGATTGCTGAAATTCCAAAAGGGGCTCTGCTAACTTTCATTGATTAAATGACCTTGGACCTCACTTTCTAAGATTTTTTTTTCATCCTACACTGCCATCTATTGATTCTATGCTTTTCCCTCATTATATATATCATATGGTCTATGGCCATCGTTTGATCCATTTGCACACAAAAAAGCTAAGCTAATCATTCATCAGCAATAACATAATGGACATTATGCTATAACTATCTCAAGACTTCGTATTTTCTGCATCTATCATGCAATAAAAGGTTAGTGTGCCTAAAGGATAGCAGAAGCCATGGCCGAATAATTTGCTAGTCTCATAAGTGGCTTTATTTACCTATGATACTTGTTAAAAAAACATGTAAAGAATCGTAAGAGTGCAAATTAAAGAAATCCTTTTTATAAGTTGACTAGAAATAAATTAAAAATTGAAGGGCACTTGAAAAACACTTCTTTTGAAGCTTTGGCCGCAGCTGAGGTTGTGTGGCGCACAGGTTTAGAAATATAAATGACTTCTTTGTGTCAGTGTTTGGGTATGCATCCTTTCACAGAAATCATACCAATATAGTTTCTCATGTGGACATATATTCCTCTTCCATCATGGTCTGTGTTTTAGTAGATAAGAGTCCATGGATGGACATTGCTTCGTAATTTTGGAAGTTGTCTGGAAATATTGAAATTTATTGATTTCCACTCCTCTTGGGTTTGAAGCGGGGATTGTTTAGTCCATTTGTTAGGAGGGAACTGGAGACGAAACAACTCTTAACAAGAAATCCATACTTGTTCATAGGGATGGCGTCCAAGGCATAAGTGAACAACCTGACTAAAGAGTGAGGAAGTTGATATTTATCTCCAATGTTCTCTCATTTACTCATTCTTTTCTTGATCTTCTCTTCAGCTGTAGGGTTCTTCATTTGCTGTCATGTCAATAATAGTAATTTGTAGTTGGTTCTAAATAAGAACCAGTAAGTAACATACTGATGGTTTATACTCTATTTTCTTCAAATCCCACATGCTTACGAGTTCTACTGGAAATAGGTAAAACTCATTCCTTGGAATGGCAGTTGTTCATGAGTATGCCAATTAGGAATTAATCATAGCATAGCTGGATTAGTCACATTTTTGTGGTGCGACGGTTGTAGATAGCCTTTAATGATTTTTTCCTTTTAGTGAATATTGGTGGTTGTTTCATTAATAATTTATAAGGCATCTGAACTTAAGCCGGAAATCTTTGTTGCAGTAAAGCTGAATGCAAACCGTGTTGTGGTTGGAACACTTCGTGGGTTTGACCAGTTTATGAATCTGGTGATTGACAACACGGTGGAAATGAACGGCAATGAGAAAAACGATATAGGCATGGTGGTAGGTCCCTACTCTTCCTCCGTATTATTTAATAATCTCTATTATATAAACTACAAAACAATGATTTGCTTGCAGTACTTTGATAGTCTATTGGTCAATCCCCTGCAGGTTATCAGGGGAAACAGTGTGGTTATGATTGAAGCCCTTGAGCCTGTTAGTAGAGCACAATAGTTGTTTCTTTGGTGGTGTTGCAATTCTAGGTATTATCTTCGTGTATGTTTTGGATCATATGGTTCGTAGCATAGGTGGAAGGTGTACTTATTTATGGGGCTTTCCATTCCCTATTTACCTACATTATTTTGGCATATATACTGATGTAATGAAATAGAATATTTCTGTTTTCTAATGATTTTTTTCTTTCATATTTGATTATTCTCTATAGGCACTAGGATATTAATTGCTAATGTATAACCCTTAAGTTCATAGATTGCTTGATTAGGATAAAGCTTTGATGATGATAAGTGGATGGTCCACGGTTATTGATTAAGTGAGCTGAGCTAAACCCGACAGTAGAGACCTGGATGCATAAGATATCACAGCCCGAATTGATTAAAAGGGGAACCCTTTAAATTGAAAACATTAGTGGTGGTGGTCGATCAATGTGTCGTGAGCATCTTGAATTGTATGGATGGTGGATGATAATTGCATGCATGGAGTGGAGCAAAGAGAAATCAAACTAGAATAATGCTGATGCTGAAGTGACCTCAAGATTGGATCTCACATGGCACACCCTGGTCCAAAAGTGTAGGGGTAAAATAGATGCTTTCCTCGAGATATGAGGGAAAATGCATCTATGATTCCTATCCACTTTCACGTCAAGATGTGGCTATGAGGTCCAATGTTGAGGTCACTCCAGCTTTTCTTGTCATGTTGCCTTTGAAGGCAAAAACATGAGTTCGAATCAGAATTTGAAAGAAAATCTCTCTTCAAGAGGATAAAGGGCGTGATTCAGATGAGATATGTGGATTTTAACTTTTTATTCACTTGTGGTATCTTGGGCAGTATGGGATGGGTTGATAACTAATGCTCTTTTCTTGAGCCATTGTTAAAGTTGGAGAACGATACCTTCAGGTTATGCCCATGCCAAGTCCCATATTTCCAAAATAATCCTTCCTGGTTGCTGGTTGCTGGTTGCTTTTATGTTTCAAATATTTCCATTTGCAGTTGGCACATTTGATCTCTGCCTAAATGAGAGAATGGCTTCAAATCTCGTTCCACCGTCTCAAGAGACAAACAAGATGACTTAGATGATATTTTTGAAAATCTTTATTGAGTCAATAGGGGTTCTGTATATTTAATTAAAGTTACCTTCTTTTTATTTTTTATTTTATTTTATGATTTAAATATTTATTATAGTTAAATGAAAAATGAACTTGTAACTAGTCATCTTATAATCTGACTTATTTTATAAAAAAAATTATAATTGCTACACATAAAAATATTTTAATAAATAATTATAAATTGAGTTAAATAGTTTATCTTGTTTGAGATAAGATGCTTCGTCTGGGATAACTCGATTTCCTCCATGATGGGCACATCAAATTGCGTTTTGTAATGATGAAATGATTGTAGTAAAAGAACAATTAGAAAAAACTTTCTAAAGTACAATCGAGGGTACTTCTTTGTCAAGACTTCCCAATATCAAGACACAAAGCACCTGTCACTGTGGGTTTGAATATGCCACTCCTATTTAAAAGTGATCACCACCATTTAATTTGGACTTGTTTGATAATTCATAAAGGAAAAAAAAAGATGTTTGGGATCTCAATGATGGGTTCCATTGAGCTGTTGTTTCAAGCACTCTTGGCCGTGCTTTGCATGTCAACGCTGTCATGATTTATATCATTGATTTTATAATTTTTTCCCATTAACTAGGTCATTTTTCTATGGTTTCGTTGGCCCTAAATTAGGTGGTAGTTAAGTTTTTACAGCTATTGCGAATGTGATGTAGCACGCACATATTACGGTTAGGATCAACAATATAATGTAAAGGAATGCTCCAAAATCCTTACCAGTTGCCCCTCACTTCAATAATTCTGTATTTTTCATTAATGAAATTCAATTTGTTGATTATTGTAAAATATTTTCATTAATAAAATTATATTGTTTTTTTTTTCTTCTAAAATCTTATTTTTTAAAGAGAAAATTTCAAAATTTTGTATTGAAAACAATTCTAAAAAAGCCAATGATTCTTCCCAAAATTCGGATTATATTTGAATTGAACGAACTTTGTTATAAAGAGTATGGATTCGGACCTATGTCCAGTTTTTAAAAACATAATGCATGTTAGTATAGTATATTTCCAGATATCTTCACATATTTGTTTTTTAAAAATGGTAACATTTGCAACATGATATTAATTATGTCTTTTGGTATCCTTTTAAATACTTTATCTCCTCTGCTGTTTGTTTAATGGAGAACCTCCAACCTTGTTTAAGGCTGGTAGTTTCTTACTTTCCTTCCCGAGAGGTTTTTTGTGCACAAAGAAATCAATTTGGGATTTCATAAAATTCAGATTGACCAATTGTAGGACGTCTTATGTATTAAAGGCATCCCCAATTTACGAAATATCCATATTAGGGAAGCTCTCAATACAAGATTGGTTAATCTAGAATTCTGTAAAATCTTGGATCGATTCTTCTGTGTGCAAATAAATTCTCTTTCCTTTCGTAGGTGCTTAAATCCCCAGAAAATGTATAATTTTGCTAACCTCAACAATTTGTTGAATGCTCTTAAGATAGATATTAAAATAAGGGGTGAATTAATATTTCGTGAGTTGAAAATGAGTTATTTATGATTCCGGCCACTTTTCATTTTAATTACGAAATCATGAACAATCACATTTTGGTTAAATTTCTTTTCAGAACGAAGTGATTATTTCGCAGGTTTAAATTGACAATTTCACTGGTTCAAAGTAAAATTGTCACTTTAAACCTATGAAATAGACACTTTAAAAACCTCCGAATTCGTTATCGTTTATGTTTTGATAATTAATATGAACAATGAGTTGGAATCGAAAAACTGTCAAAAGTTGATCACTTTTTCATAAATATCTCTAAAATAAGAGTCCTGATTAAGAGGGTCAATGGGTTGGTTCAAGTTGGGTTCCAAAAGGAATCAATGTAAAAAACTGTTAATTTTTTTTGGTTCTCAAATTAATGGAATGATCAGAATTGGACCTATGATTCTTTTTTTTTTGGATTTCAATTATTGGTTCTTATTGGTTTTGTTCCTCAATCAATTAAGTTCCAAGATTTTTAACTGTAATTGATTATAATAAAAAAAATTTAGAAGGGAGATTTTCAATTTCAATATGGGTTTGAGTGTTGATTAAAGAGATATTTACTGGGCAGAGTTATCTCTATTACAATTTTATTACAAGAACTCCTTTACTTTATTAAATTTGTTACTCAACAAACTTTACCTTATAAAACTATGTTGGCTTGAGTAACTTAGTAAGATTTTTAAAATTAAGGATGTTGGGTCCACAAGGATTGGCACATTGGCAATCCAACACCACATACTTTTAGATTTCACCAAAAAAACTCAGATTCCAAAAAATAGGATAACAAAAATCTCTTTTAAACTTGATCCAAGATATTGAAAGTAGAAGGCCACCGAACCATTAAATTTAAAATTAAAATTCAACCATGAACATTAATGTTTTTTTTTATATTTATTTATAAGTTTTTAGAATTTTGTCGTCTACAGGTTTTGTGGTATCAAATCATGTCGGTGGTGTAAAAAACTGATGAGGTGAGTAAAATTTTCTTATTAGAAAAGTGTTCTTCTTACTCATCAAATCTTAAAATAGGACTCACATCTTTTAAAAAGATTAAATATCTATATTTTCTCTATTATCCTAATCCGTGCTTATTATTTACAATAATGTGAGTTTGAGATTGAGATTGAGATTGAGAGGTTGAGATGAGCTAAGAGGATGTACATCGTGAGTGGGAGTGGCCATTGGTGAAGAAAGCAAAGAAAGATTGTTGAATGCGACAAGATGATACGATTTCTTACATGGCACGAGAGAGAAAAGTTCTTTTACTGTTACTCATGTCATCAGCGCCGCATGTCAAAACAGTGTTGATCCATGAGCAATCAATCACACACAAACTTACAAAGAAATGGAGTTTTTTATTTTATTTTAAATGCAAAGAGATAGGTCTGCCACCTAAATCTCTCTTGATTAAATGGAAACCCTTAATCCTGATAGGACTCCTTCACTGACAAACAGAATGATTTCACTGTCATGAGACACAGAGAATAGAAACGGTAACCGCATGTTTTAACAATCTTTCCTTGCTTTCTTCGCCACTCAAGTTTTCAAAAGTGAACATCCTCTTAGCTAGCTCATCTCACTCTCTCTATGTATACCGTCCTCTCTTCAATCTCAAACCCATCTCTTTTTTATCTCGTTGTGTCCTAGCAGCCATGGCTAACAATGGTAGCCTTCAAAAAAACTTTAAGAACCCATTACCTGAAGACCCATTTTACTTTGAGATATTTGGTGAACTTTATTTCAGAGAGAAACCCGAATCATCATCATCTCTTCTTCCTCGTTCCATGATTGATGATATTGAGGAATCCAAGAAAGAGAGCGACGTAACTAGAAAAAACCAAGAGATGGAGAAGAAGGAGAAGCTGAGTGTTACTAAGAACAATCTGAAAGAGTTTGGGAACTTAAAGGCAAGCAGCAAAACCTTTCCTCCACCTATTACTTGTTTAGGTAAGAGTGGAAAGCCTCGGGTTTGCCTTAAAGCTTATCGCTTTGATGGGAGGTTAATTCTCGTGGAGAACAAGATTCTCACTGAAGAGGAAGAAGATTTTGCTGACGAAGAGGAAGGTGAAGGAAAGAAGTCTGAATAAAGATCTTAAAGCTCTGTGTTTTCTTTCCTTGTTCAAGGGAAATAAGTAATGGATTTGTCTTTAAGTGTTTCTAATAGGGTTGCTTTTATTGTAGAAAGTAATGTAGGTTTTTGGTTTTCTTTTCCTTAGTGTTATATGTTCTTTTTAAGGCTAAATATGTGGGATTGAACTCATCATCTGAGCTTAAATGAAAACTAGTATAAATGTGAATTGGAAGAAAATTACAGTGTGAAAAATCTCTCATGATTTTTATTGCAATGGCCATCTCTAATGTTTAGATTGTTTTGTGTTACCTTTCTCATTTGCTGAAGTCAGCCATTATTGCTACCTAGCAATGGCTTGCTTTCTCAAAATGTTCTACATTTGTACCTCATTCTTTCCATTTATCCACCATTAATTTTCAGTTCAGAAGGGATGATTGGATTTGAATGAAATGATTATTTGATCGCTTCGAGCATGTGGCAGATCTCAATTTTTGATTTTAACTCAAGTTAATAATCTCCCAATCACTTCGAGCATGTCGCACATCTTGCTTAGATCAATAAATATAGCTTGCGGGGGTAATAGCTGAAGTCGTCATAATAAAACAAAAATAACTAACTATATTAAGAATGAAGAGGAGCTAAATGACATAAGTTCCATTTAGAATTTTTTTGTTTTTGTTTTTATTTTTATTTTTACAGAGATAGATACAATTATTTTAAAAATTAGAGAAAATTTTCAAAATGTGATCAATTTTTGACAAAATTCCCATTCCAGCTCACTAGTTCACTGTTCATTTTAATTCCCATAATGTGAAGAGTGATATTGCAGGTTTTTCAAATGACAATCTCGCTTTTTTTTCTAAGTGACAATCTTGCAGGTTCACTACTTTTTACTGAAATCGTCACTATATAAACCAGTGAGATTGTCACTTTGAAAAAAATATCAGTGGTCTTGGTACTTTATAGTTGCAAGATCGTCACTTTGAAAAACATGCGATCTTTCTCTTCATGTTTTGGGAATTAAAATGAATAGTTAATCGGAATCAGAATTTCATCATATTCAACCCACAAAATGGTAATTTACCCTAGAAATTATGTAACAAGATGTGAATATGAAATGTTTACTTAATCAATCAAACTTATATGTTTTTTTCCAATTATTTTGGACAATTTCATGAATTTTTTGTATAGCTATAAAACTAAATTTACCTTTATCACCCTTACAGACAATTAAATTATTATTTTTCTTGAAAAATGATCTTTGTGGTCAAATTATACCAAGACTATTTCCATTCAATGCTTATCTAGAGTGTTGTGGTTGAGAAAATAACATGAAGCCTAGGAAATCAAATCCAATAGATTGAGTATGCTTGGAAACTCCTCTTTTAATGGCTTTAGGCTCATCATTGTGGGTAATGGGAGATGTATCAAAGAAGGACCTTCAACAATCATGATATTTTGGTCAATGCGTGAAGTTGGCAAAACTCCAACACCAAGTGTAGATGTGTGAGAGTTTAAGACTTTAAACCTCAGCTGCTTGGGTTTATAACTCACCACCATTCAAAAAGTTACGGTGTGAATGGACACTATAAAAAAAGTTTTTGAAATCTTATTTTTAAGCAAATTAACTCGAATATGATCTTCACCTAGAGGTAAATGGTAAAGAGGTTTGGTTGTGAGACAAGTGTTAGGCATCTTGTCTCACCCATCAAGTTGGTGGTTACAAAGGATTAGCCAAATGTGAAGTATAAACTATTTTTTTTTTTTTTTTAGTTTTTTTTTTTAAGTTAGAAAAATTATAGATATTTACAAACACATAGAGGTATAGCTAGGTCCTTTATCTTGCTTTTGAGTGCAATGAGTAAGCTAAAAGGAGGATTTGAATATGCTGAAATTTTTTTTTATGAGCTTGAGGTTTTAGTATAAATCTAAATAGATTTTATCTTTTGGAATCTCTAGCTTCTACCATACATACATGTACTCTCTTGAGAGCCTATTTTTTTTGGTTGAGCTCTAGAGATATATCAATGGATTTGATGAATCCATTTAGGGAGCTTTCATCTTGTGCAAAAAAATGTGTCATTTAGGGATTGTTTTTGTTGGCTTAGAGTATTAACTATATGGATTTAGGGGGATCTACACTTTTTACTCATAGCCATTTTAGACTAAAGAAAGAAGTGGTGTGTGTAAGGGTGTATGCGTGCAATATTCCATAAGAGAACTTATTCATAGACTTAGAAATGAGAGATTACTTCACATTGTGAAGATTTTCTTTCTTCCTCCTTAGGCCATTTGAAAGAAAGAATCTAGAGACTTGGTATTCAAAGTACTTGAAAAGTAAAGGAAATAGAAATAACTTGCAATGAAATTCAAATACTCGTTAAAGAGTTTATTATGGACTTAAAAATGGGAAGATTACTTCACATTGTGAAGGATAATTCTCTTCCTCTTTAAGACATTTTGAAACATAAGTAAAGTAATTACAATAGATTGCTTGGAATTTAAAATTCTTAAAACAAACACTACAAAATTTTAGGCTTTTAGCGGGGGTAAAAAACCACTGCAAATACCAAAAAACCGTCGCTATTATTAATAGTGATGGCCACTTGTAACGCCATTATAGGTGGCGTAGCTAAAGGCCATATGAAACCCTATAGTGGTGGTAAAAAACCGCCGCTAATTGATGTACTACCGTCGCTATAGATATAAATGAGACCTATAGTGACGGTCAAAACCCGTCGCTAATTGAAATTATTACCATCGCTATAGATATACATGAGATCTATGGTGACGGTCACAAACTGCCGCTAATTGATTATATTACCGTCACTATAGATATAAATGAGACCTATAGTGACTGTAGTGACCGCCACTAATTAATTTTTTACCGTAACTATAAATACGATTTTGAATGCTTATATTGGCGGTAATGGTCGCTACTAATAAGATTTTTTTTAAATTTTAAAATTATTTGTAATTAGATACCTATTTTTATACAACCTGTTAATTAAACACAATTACTTAGTAAATCAAATTAGGTAAGAGACAAGTATAACAAAATAATAAATTGATTGAATTAAGAGTCAATGCTTATAAATCCATGTTTGATGTTTACAAATTCAATGCTTATAAATCTATGTTTGTCACTCAAAAAACAAAAACTATCTATCATGGTTGTTGTTGTTGACACTAATCATTGTCGGGTTAATTGTGCTGCTCATCAACCTACACTTCATATACATTAATCAAATTAGTCATATCAATTAATATTTATCTATTAATAAAATATTTTAAAATATATTCAATTATCAATGAGAATTTACCTTTCTCATTAGAGTAATGATCAATTCCTTGAGTTTTTCCACCTCAGCATCTCTCACAATCTGTTGTTGCTCCAAAGACTCTAGTTTCTCCTTCAATCTAAGTACCTCAACAGAATCACTAGAGGAATTTTCGGAAGATGATGCAAATAATTTACTGGGAGTTGGTCCCAGGTCGACACCACAAACACGACTATGTCTATCAGGACCCAAGACCTGAGATAATACATCATTTCGACTTGTAATATCTTGAGAGCCTTCTGATAATAAACTCAAAAGTTCTTTTATCTTGTTCTGTAAATTATTTAAAAAAATCTTAGTATCTTCAAATTCAGATATTAGTATAATTTGTTAATACTTGATGAAAATTATTGTAAAAACAAACTTACAATCTTCTCCGTCGTGACCAAATCATTGGGCTTGTGTGTCATGAGAAATAAGATTGCTCGACTTGACTCAGTATTCGTTGAACTCTTTAATTTCTATGTGTATCATATTAAGACAATGACAACAATATTAGTTTATAATATAAATAATTAGGCATGAAATTGATAGATTAAATAATAAAAAAATATATATACCTCATCATATCTAATACAAGCTATACTCTTCGTCCCAACTATATGGGTCATTGTCTGTTGAGCACGATTTGCCTTATTTCTATGACTTCGAAACTGTACATTAAATAATTTGTGAGAAGTTAAATATATGAGATATAAAGTACTTTATAACTTGTTTGCAAGTTTTCATAACTCAATTGTATAAATTTTAAATATAAAATATACCTGCCCCTCCTCCGAATTCCAAAAGACTATGAGAGAATACCATTGAGCCTCCAAAACATAGGATGGACGATTGGCACATCAGGTTGCATCATCTTTATATTTATCATAGAATTTGATTTTCAACTTACATTTATGATCCTTCCACTTTTTGCCAACAAATTGTAACACAACTTGTTTAAGCGTGGCCGAGATATCAAATTTGGTCTGTATCAAATAATCAATTGAAAATTATGGGGTCAAAATCGTTCAATGCTAAACTCATAAATTATCTAATATTATATTATAATTAATTTATACCAATGTTGTCTGCCATGCATTTTCCTTCATTGATTCTGACATTGCATGCCAATCAAGGATGTCAAGTGGAAACATATGGCCATCGCAGGCTAATATACCTAAGTATCTTTGGAACTTAGAAATATGTCTCCCTACAGGCTGTCTATGGCTATCTCGCATTATTTCAAGCCTTTCTCCTGGCTTTAGATTTTGTAATGAGAGGCATCGAGTGCGGCCTCTTTTTTTCTCTTTGACTTTGTCCTCTCACCAGATGAACTTTGTTCAGGTTCCATCTGCAAATGTTAACTGTAACAGAAAAAATAAATTATCTATCTAGATAATTATGTTTTATATACTAATTGTTGAAAAGTATATGCAACAAGTTATGCTTTATTTACTACTAAAACAAGTTAGATTCACTAACACCTCATACAAGGACTAGCATTATATCGAAATCTGTGATCAATTGATAAGAATCGACGATGCCCCATGTAACAGTATTTTCGACCCTTGTACAAGTAACGATTGCATGTGTTCTTGTGACAGTTAGGACATGCAAGCTTCCCTTTCGTACTCCAACCAGACAAGATGGCATAACCTGGGGGAAATTACTAATGGTCCAAATTAATGCCGCACGCATAAAAAATGTCTCATTCCTCGAGGCATCATAAGTATCTAATCCAGTTTCCCATAAATCTTTCAGTTCTTCTATTAGTGGTCTTAAGTACACATCAATGTCATTTCTAGGCCCAAGGGGACCTGGAATAAGCAATGATAGCATCATAGAAGACTGTTTCATACACATCCAAGGTGGAAAGTTGTACGGAATTAGAACCACAGGCCATGTGCTGTGAGCAATACTCATTGTCCGGAATGGATTGAACCCATCAGTCGCCAATCCAAGTCTAATATTGCGTGGTTCTAAAGCAAAAGAAGGGTTAATGTTATCAAAATGTTTCCATGCTTTAGAATCTGCAGGATGCCTCAACATCCCATCCTTAATGCGACCATCATCATGCCATCTCATGACTGAAGCAGTTTTTGATGACATAAACAATCTTTGTAGTCTTTGTTTCAACGGAAAATGACGTAAAATCGTGGCAGGGGTTTTCTTTTTATCACCTAGTGAGTCATCTTCCTTCAACCTTGGAATTCCACAAATGTCACAAACATCTTTATTATTAGCCTCCTTCCAATACAACATACAATCGTTGGGGCATGCATGAATTTTGTTGTAGTTGAGTCCTAAATTTGTAATAATTTTCTTAGTTTGGGTGAAATTATCGAGAAATGTAAAACCTTCCGGGAGTACCTCTCTCAACAAATCAAGCAACATGGTAAATGACTTATTACTCCATCCAGCAAGACATTTTATGTGAAATAATCTCACGATGAATGACAATTTGGTGTGTTTCCTACACCCTGGGTATAATTCCTGTTCAACATCCTTTACTAGCTTGAAGAATTTCTCAGTATCTGTATTCTTACCACTTCTTGTTGTTTGTGTCGAAACGTTAATATCACTAGTTGTGTTGTGCATACCAAGCAAATCGTGTAATAAATGTCCCATTTCTTCACTTCTCACATCGGGTTCAATATCCATCACATGTGTATCGGATGAGGATTGTGCTATGTCTTCTCCATGAAACCACCATGTAGTATAATTTTTATCAAAACCATCACATATCATATGATCATATGCTGTTTCTTGATCCTTATACAACACGTTATTGCAGTTGGGACATGGACATTTCAACATCCCGTTGATAGTTGCTCCGTGAGTAATTGCAAACTCAATGAAGTCTTTCACTCCTTCAATGTATTCTTGACTAAGCCTTGACTTAGTGATCCAATTCCTATCCATGAGGTAGCTATGGACAAATACCTAAGGGAAAAAGGTTCCAAATGCATTACTTTAATATACTTTGACACATGGGAGACTCAAGCTATATATCTAAACTAAATAACTCAATGATCACTATGGAGAAACTATCAATAGAAGAAAGAGTGATTGGTCAATATATAGAAAATTTCCAAGCAGTTAAAATATGCTTTAAGCTATCCAAGATACATGAGGAATTTATTTCAATCCCAATCTTGAGGATACATGATTATAACAACTAGTTGGTACGTTGGTTAGCATGCCTCATGACACATAAAGAAAACAACATATGTTGGCATGTAATTGATGGATGATCCTTGTTGCGAACATTAGCAAATAAAAAATTAACTAGAAGTAGCTCATACCTCTATCAACTTCTTCAAACAGATTGTAGCCCTCTCCAAGGCTTCAACATCTTCATCTATCCCCAAATATTCGAATTGGAATCTACAAGATGGAGAAATAAGTACAGAAATAAGTTATTCTGAATTCTGATGTACAACCCTTTGTTTTTTACCATCTGTAAACTATAATCTGAATCCTGTTTTATTCATAAATGTATACTAAAATGGAGAAACAAAGTGATCTACTCAAAAGTATTCAAAAAAAATAAAAAGGTGTTCCTAAAGGGTTGATTAGATGAAGGTTTTAAAAATGGCTGTTAATAATTGATTAATGATGATGACATTATAAATGCCCTTTGTGTTAAGATGATCCTTGTCATCTTTATTTGGTTTTTATTTACTGTTCAATTAACTTGTGATGGATAACAAGGCACCCACTTCTCGTCAATCTATTAAGAATTCTGCATCAGATGGAAATCCTAAGCTACAAATAATCTATCCAATATACATGAGAAATCTGTTTCCGTGCATAAGAGAGGGCAAATAAGAAGGAAACTGAAATTAATGTCTCATGTAATAATTGGTGCACAAAAAGCATCTCATGAAATTTTGTAGTGTGTGAAAGAGTATTACTCTTATGCCTTTTTACAAGCTATATACAATTGGAAAGATTTTGGTTAGACCTTTCTAAAGGATCCGTATTACAGTTTTATTTGTAAATACCATTTTGATGACACCTTGACCATGTCTCTGATTACCCAAATAACATGCAAGTTATTATGACACCATGAACAGTCCCCATTAAGCTATTAGCTCAATCCCATCAAAAGCCATAGAAGAGAAATTAAGTCAATTTTGTTGACAAGGAGCACTTCATCTAAGAAGTAATCGATACAAACTTAAGCGTGCAAATCTTTCGAAAATTTAGTGGGGAGTCGGTACTTGTGGAAAAACATGTATTAACATGGAAAAGCAAGTAGAGATAAGTAAATACACTTACCCGCAAATTCCCATATTATTTATCATCCCACCTTTGAAATAATTGAAGAACTATTTTGTAAAAGGAACTTTTATACGACATTTATTCACCTTAAATTTGGAGGATTCCCATATCTTTCAGCACAAGGAATGGATATGAACTTTTAAAGATCAACATAAACATAGAGTCCAAATAATTACTACAAAAATGCAATGAATTCTAAAAATGAAGGTAAAAACACACAAACATTTGTAGGATATAGCAATACTTACAAGTACTGCAAATCTGTAAGTGAACCAAGTTGTGCAGTCAGTTGACCAGACAAACCCACATTTCCAAGATCACTAAAACGAGACATGTGAAGAAAATTACATTCACCATCATGTATGCTATACCAATCATAAGCATTTAATATTGCAAAAGTTATGGACAACCTCCTTTATTTCCTTTAAAGGAGAACATTTGGAACCAAAAGGAAGAATCATCAATTGAAGGAACTATGGACTCATTCGAACCCGTTGAAAACACTAGGTCAGACAGTAATAAAGACTTAGAATCGAAAGATGAAGATAACGACTAGTTTATGGACTTGAATCCCGATGATTTGCAGGATTCTCTAGCACTATTTGGAGCAATGCCTATGTTAGATCAATCATACCACGATTCTCAAGCCCCGATTCTCCGCATATGAAGCCTTACTAGTCTAACATGCTATATAGGAAGATTTGAATCAGATTCTCTTGTTTTTCCCCATCTTAGAACAGATGGGGTCTACAAAATTCCGTAAAGCAGGACAGGGTAGGTAGCAATGAAGATTAATTGCAATCCCATTTATAAAAAACTTTTAAGAATGCAAACATATATACAACATAATTTCTTTTACAGAGAATAACCCAATAACCACAGTTCTGGTTATGAATGGGTACTTGAAGAGCTTCACACATCCCAAATAAAATGAAGTCCAAGATCAAGTCACTTAATAAAGCAACTTTTCTTTCAACACTTTTGTATTGTTCTGTGCTTTTGCTTTTCTTAAGGCATATCCATACAACCTCCTTTATTTCTTTTAATCTGATTAACAGATTTTATATTTATCAAAAAAGAAAAAGAAAAAAGAACTTCAAAAGGGATGCCAAACTCATGTCAAACACCACACTATTTTAACTGTACATGTTTGGTCCATTATGTGTCCTATTTCATCTAGTAATTAACACTTTTAAGACATAATTCATGCATGCCAACATCTCCTCAAGTGGAAAAATCCAAGTTTCTTGTAAATCATCATTCAAGAAAGCAGTGATATTAGATGAAAAAAGGATGGCAGCATAAAAGAGGAAACATAAATGGTACTATGAATCACAATTGGTGCATAGATCTATATTTTGTAAAGTTCTTCATCATATCCTTGGCTTCAGCCATTCAAATGTTTCATCAAAAATGAAATATGAATGGATCAAGAATTCATCATATTTTGATTAATTATAAAACTAAAACTTATTCCTACAAAGACTTCTCGCAATTTTGGTGAGGTAAAAACTAGAGCAATCTATAAAGGATAAGAAATGAACTATAATATGTGCAACATGATTTTAAATAGTTGCACTGATGGGAAGTGATTACATTGATGCCAACAACAAAGACATAGTAACTACTAATCAAACAAACAAAAAACTCTCAAATCTACCACATCTCAAATTAATTACATAGAATCTGAAGTTTCAAGATTGTACCTACTAATTGAGTAATATTGTTTATCTCGATCTCTAAAACCAGGGAACTTAGCTCAAATTCAAGCAACTTCTATTGAAAATCTCCCCCAAATGTCCTACAACAAACGTAACTCATTCTGTGATTTGGATCATAAATCTATCGAATTCGACGGGAGAAATAAATAGAAGAAATCTTATTATAAGAATCATACCTCATTCTGCGATTTGGATTCTCTAAACCTCAAAGAGCTGCAAAATCTGCAATTTCGATTCTCAAAACTTCAGAGAATGTGAAAAGGAGATGTGAAGAGTAGATTTCGATTCTCAAAACTCCAGAAAATGTGAAGAGGAACTTGATACAGAGAGAGAGACAGTGATTTGGATTCTCAAAACTTTAAAGAACTACGAAATCTGTGATTTTGATTCTCAAAACTGCAGAAAATGTGAAGAAGAACTTGATACAGAGAGAGAGAGAGAGAGAGAGAGAGAGAGACCTATTAGAATGGAAATCGAAATCCTAGATGTAGAGGAGCTATGATGAACTTGTTACACAGAGAAAGAGTGGTTTCAAAATCTGTTGATACAGGAGAAAGAGGTTTTTTTTGCGAAATATCGGTTTATGGCGCGTAGGTTGTGTTATATAGTGGCGCCTATTTTGGCCGCCGCTAAAAATGGGTCTCTAAAAGACGTTAGTTTTGTTAAAAAAGGTAGAAATAGTAGTGGGATCTTAAGGGGGATTTATGAATCGGGCATAACCCAATAGAATATTAAAGCATTTGTTTTATTTGAATTGAGCTTAGCCCACACTAATGATCAAATGGGCTTGATCCAACAGAAACTTAAAAAAGAGCTTAGCCCAAAACAAACTACAAACGGGCTTAGCCCAAATCGAAATAATTAATCGGGCTTAGCCTAATAGATTAGCCAAACGAGCTTGGCCCAAATGAATGAACAGTTCGTCTTCTTCGTCAAAAAGACAAAATCGATCACTGAAACCCTAGTTGCCATTGCAAAATTGCAGCCACAACTTTGTCGATCAACAAGTCTGATCAAAGGCATTGGGCAACGACTACGGTCATCGTAAAATGTTCAGTAACGTCCGATTATAAAACTCGCGATTGATTGGCAAATCTGATCAACTGGAATTTTTTTTTATTTGCTTATTTATTCAATTTTTTACAGATTTGAAATCTCTTCGATTTTAAAGTCTCACAACTCGCAAAAATAGGACAGACGCGAACTCAGATCACATCTTCTTCCCCATCTCTCAATCGATCGATTGTCTTTAATGTTCTTTGATCATCGCACGATTGATCGATCATCGTAGAGATGTGAACTTGAACAATTAATTTGTTTGGTTCCTTTGGATTGACAGAACGAGATTACGATCACTAGAATCGTTGTCTTTGTTATTCTTTTTTGAAGAAGAAAGATGGCAGATTGTGTTTTTGAAATAAATCGATTTTAAAATCAAAGAAGAAAAATTATTTATTCCAAAATAAATATATTCAACTCAAATTTAATTAAGGGTTTTGAACAAGAACAAATCCATAAATGGCTCTGATACCAATTGTTGGGAAAATACTACAAACATAATAAACATGGATCTAGGATTTGATCTTGAACAAAACATAATAATTTGATAGAAAAACAATAAACATTAAAAATACCTGGATTCACTTTTCCGATAATCCGCGAAGAACACTTTGATCTTGATCTGTGAAGAATAAGCGTACTATCCCAACTTTACCTACACCCTTGGTGATGAGAACGTCTATCTCAATAATAGAATAATCTGTGTATAGAGAGGGGGGACGACCACCTACTTATAAAAGATGATACTAGGTTTTCTACTCGTAGAATTAGAGTATTAGATGAATACCACTTAAAATTTGATAGCATGTTCACTAACCCATCATATTTGATGTTGGTAACTAATGTTAGACCACAAGCACGATTTCCAATTTTACCCTTAATGTTTTAAACAAATTACAATCTAGTATTTATATAAAATTTGTATATGTGAAAGGGTCACAAAATAATTTTAATAATGAAAATAATAATAATAATTCCGACACTACCCTCTTGAATTCATAGTTTATGTCAAATTTGAAAAAAAATTATCAATTTTTTTTTTTTTTTAGCCTTAAGTGTTTGAAAATGGATGGTCACTGTACTCCTATATTTAAACAATTGGATGCAATCATCTTGATGATGTGGCACACCCTCAAATGTTGATATGGGCCACAGAGGGCTACAAGAGGTTTGTGCTACAAAGGATCTGCTCCCTCAGGTGTATTCTCTTCCTATTCATGGTAAGAACAAACCTTATTTGGGGCTACTAGAGAAGGCATGCAGTGTGTCTTTGTCTATTATATAAAATTAACTAGGGAGGTAATGAGTGTGGAATTTAATTCCCATTTTTAGAAGATTAAGATATCAATTTGCATCCAATTAGAAGCTAGGAGGATCTCCAAAGGAAGGATCTGCCAACCATTATAGTCCTCATAGTTCATTCTTTTCTTTTTCTCATCACCCCATCTTTCATATATATAGCTCTCTCGATCTTCTTCTCCAACAACCATTTCCTCTTGGGTGCTAAGTACGAAAGCTAGTTTTGTTTTTCTTCTCTTTGGAAACCATTAATCGAAAACCCTCTACTAACAATATTTTTATTAATAATGCTAGCTAAAGGGTTTGAGGAAGAGATTCTAGCCAGAGAACTACGTAAAGGATTCCATCACTGATTAAGGTGGGATTTCACCTCCATAATATAGTCTAATATTAATGATATAAAAGCGTGACTTATATGTACATGTATTTATATCTTATAGCAAAGTTATTATCTTAGTTTAAAACAAAGAGATGATAACTATTGAATCCAATAGTGTGTATGTGTAGACATTATTACAGTTTTGTTGATGCCATGATTATAATGATTGTTTCGCATGATTTTTGAGTTGAATAAGAGACAATAGATTCTATGCTTATGAGGAACAATGGCAGTGTAAAGCAAGTAGGCCGTAGGCCCTTAGGTGCAAGATGATAAGCCTCAAAGAAGACTCCAAAATGGGATGGTTGTGGTTTAGCTCTCGAAGAAGACTTCACGGCTTTTAATGTTTCAGATGCATTGGAGTGTGGCAGCATGACATTGGAGGAGTTGAGTGGAGTATTCATTCTATCTCACTAAACATGATTAGGAGTTATTTTGTTATGTTATTATTTGGTGTAGGAGGGCAGGAGAAATACTATCACCAATATTTAGTTGATTTAGCCTTATTGTTATCTTGATTAAACTCAGTTACATCTTGTAAATTAGATATTTTTCTTAAATGGGTCATCGAGTTCTTTTTCCAAATTGGTATGATCCGTCAAAAAACATCTTAAGTTGAGTGAGATATGATTTTTTGATTGAAAACATGTCAAACTTGTCCATGTTGTAGATAATTTGGTGAGTTCAACTAAGGTGGTGTCTAGCCGAGTTACCTGGGCGAGTTGTCCATGTTGTGGACTCTTTTTATCTCACCCTGGGTTCAGGGTCGTGATCACACCATGTACCATGGGCCACGGGCCGTGTTGTGAGTCCCAAAATCTGGATGTGACATTTAAATATAGAGAAGGGTTTTGTTAATGTGTGCCATGTTAAGATGTATTTAAAACACCTTGGAAATAAGCATTTTGAAGGTATTTTTGGTAGCAAAATTATTTTTTGAGGGCATTTTAGGTAGTACAATAAAATTTGGAGGTGTATTTAACGCATCTTAATGTGTGTCTTAATTAACACCACCCAAGAAGAAAATGAAAATGCCTTACCTCACAATGCACATGCATGTCATGTTTTCCATCGCCTTAGCATATTATTAGTTCCCACACTGAACAACATATAAAGAAGATGTTGGCCTATACATAAGTTGGGAGAAGATATCCCTTATTCCCTTGTCCAATGTGGGACTAAATAACAAAAATCTATCCAAGTATTTAGCATGTCTTATTTCATGCTAGTCACAACCGTCTCGAGTTTATTTTTTCTTTATTTTTTCTATCTTTTTTATTTATTTGTTTTTTATAATATTTTGAGGTACCTCTTATGTTTTTCAAATTAATGACATGACCCACTTCACGTCGATCTTTTTTTAATAAAAAAATGATCGCCATTAACGGTTTTCCTTGTTTATCCCAAAGAAAAAGATCTAGGGTTCTGTGCCCTTGCCACATCAGCCACTCACAAACCGAGTGAAACTCTTTTTTTTATAAAGAATAATGATGAATTCTGTGCCCTTGTCACGTCAGCCACATACAAACCGAGTGAAACTTTTCGAGTCAGAAAATCACAGCTCTTGTTTTTATTTTAAGAATAATGATGAATGCAAGTTGTCTTGGTACACAGCTGACATGTCAACTGCTCTTGACACTTCAGCCGCATACCCTCCTTTTTTTACTGCCCTTGACATGTCAGCCGCATACCCGCCTTTTTTAATGTATTCAATAATTCAGTAGTGGCAGGATTTGAACCCAGATCTCTGGTATCATCACCCAAAGACTTCACCAACTAAGCTAGCTGGCACCGGTACGAGTTTTCTTTTATAACTGCAAATCCCTACTCCATTCAGTCTATAATTTTCTTTCCATATTTTTATTCCCTTTTTATTATAAATAGTTTTTTTGTTTTTTTGTTTTGTTTTGTTTTGTTTAAGCTCATTTGAGTTTAATCCAACATTGTTGGGCTTTTCAATTACGGCTAACAATCTCAATCTTGAAGTAATGATAACCAGAATCCTATCCACAATCAAATTAAACCTACCCTACAAACATCCAAACATAAATCCATCACTTTATTTCCATTTGATTATTGATATCTTCCCGAACATAAAAGGAATATGCAGAACGTGAAACAGACATGTAAAACTGATCAAACTTGTAACCCCCAGTACCCATTACAAATTGCCATCGTCTCTTCCGATTTTCACATTTACTCTCCTTGTTCATCTTCTTTTTCATGATCACCATCAACTTTTTCCTCCTCCTCTTCTTCTTCTTCTTCTTCTTCTGGGATTTCTTCATCTGGTTTGATTAAGTTAATCTTCAGAGTCCCATCTTCTTGGGTTGCATGCAGGAATCCCTCTTTCGGAAGCTTGTTCTCCTTAAGAATTAACCTTCCATCAAACCGATAAGCTGTAAAGCAAACCCGAGGCTTTCCGCTCGGACCAAAACAAGTAAGTGGTGGAGGAAAGCTCTTCATGGTAGTCTTCGATCTCCTAAAAACATTCGGATCCTTAGTAATGATCTTCTTCTTCTCCTTTTCCTTCACATTGTTTATCCAATCTACCTTTCTCTCTTTCGAGGATCCTTCAATAAGGTTGGTGCTTTCAAATCCTAGTACCTCGGTGCAGAGCTTAAAACTTTCAGGGTTCTTCCATTGAAATCCTTTCAACTGGTTGTCGTCATTCGCCTTTTCATTTTCAGGTCGGAGGTTTGCATCCATCGTAAAATGAGGGAGAAGGAGAAAATAGATACTATGGCTGTTGGAAGTGTGAATAACAAAATGAGAAGAACTAAAGAGTTGGATTTGAATGAGGAGAGAAAGGGTATATATATAGTACATCTGGACTGACAACATGAGTTGGAGTGGTCAGGTGGGTGTGTACTTCACACCTCATCTCCTGCATATATTGTTATCTTGTTTTATTAACCGGTTTCCTTGAGATTAGTACAGGTTAGCTTAAGGATCCGTTGATGGGAATCCCTAGGAAATTCCTCCCATCCAAGACAAATATGGGTCGCATTTGGGAACAAAGTTGAGGTTACTTCCCATCCTTTTAACTCTTAGAAGCACTTTAAGATTTGAAATTTGGGTTAGAAACACTTTCCAAACTTTGTAAGGAAAAAAGGCCTTACTAATGAATCTCGAGGGTTTTATTTTGATGGTGGATGAGTCTTAGTAAGCTTTTTTTTCCTTACTAAGTTAGTAATGCTAGTCAGACTCATTCGGGTTTTGTAACGGCTCGACTTCCTACTTTATTTGAAACATATAAGTTAAAAAGGAGCCAGAGGAATAAGTAGCCCAGAGCCCAAAGCAATTACCAATTCCAACGTTGCGCAAATTTTATGGAACTTAAAATTTAAAATTTTGGCATGTAAATGCCCTTACTTTTTTAGTTAATAACTAAAATACCTTTGATTCTTGGATAGGAAATTAATGACTTGAAATTTTGAGTTCTCTGCAAATTTTTGTCTATGATTTGTTAGGGTTATTTCCTATTAGATGAACAATTTTAATTTTATATCATTATATAAATGATGAATAGATCATCTCACAAAAAATCAGCCCAATCGGAACTTCTAACCCCAACAAAAGTGGTTTAGAATTGTGGATCGTCGATTTTTTACCAATAATTTATAAATCACTTTTGATGGATTTAAAAGTTTTAGATTGAACTAATTTTTTGTGAGGATGATCTCCTCACCGTAGAGACTATCTTCATAAAAAATCAACTCAATCCAAAACATTTAAGCCATACATGACAAATTTTGGCTCCCTTACTAAGAATGACTCAAGTCTATAAATTTTAATGTGCTTCTCAAAGTGACTAAGCAGTTTTTTCCGAAAAAATTTCCAAGCAAAGAAAAGATTAAATAAACTAAAACAGTGATTTACATAGATTCAAGAATGTATCCCCTAAATTTATTTTGAAAAGCATCATCTCACTGCCAATTTTACAATCACAATCTAATAAAAGTATTTTTTTTATAGGAGTAATTCCCTTGTGTAGACACCCCATTTTTGCACTTGCTCGGTTGTAAAGCTTGCAATAGAGATGCAAAGATTAAGATTAAGAAATGGACTTTGGGTAAGTCGAATTCGTTCCACAGGGACAATGAGGATTCAAGGATTCATTCGGATAAAAATGCCAAAACAGAATTTAGAAACAAAAACAGATTAGTTTTAAAAACAAAACAAAGTTGTAGTAGAAACTAAATTGAAATCTAAACAGAAAATAAAGATTGAAATTCTAAGAGAGAGGGATTAGAGAGGTCAAGTAAACCTTTGCAAGTAATCCATAGTGTAGATAAATTTTGAAATTAACTCAATCCATGGAGCAAGTCATTGCTCATGGATCGGAAGATGGATCAATTAAATTTTTGAAAGAAATTAAAAGCTATTCATGAAAATCCTAATATGATGGAGATTGCCCAATTTATATTCTGATTATTCACATAGCATAGCCATTCTTGAACTTATCTAAGTAATGGCTATCTAAGTTGGATCAGAATTATAAGTTGGATTACCTTAATCAGAATAGAATTTTCAGAATTAAAACATGTAAGCAAAACAAGAATTTAAATCTACACTAGAGGGATTAATTTGCTATGGCTTCCTTAACTTCTCTAATGAGAATTTAGCCAATCATTGCAAGCATTGTAATTGCAGAAAAATAATAAAAGAGAAAAGAGAGAATAGGTGAAGAAGATGAAGATGATGATCGATCCGAATTCCTTTTTTATAGCTCTTCCAACAATTTACAAAGAAAAAGAATTGAGCACTCTTGATGTTCTCACTACACTCAAGAGATCTCTCAATAGAAAATTACAAAAAATTAAAGAGAGGAACAATCAACAATTGGAGAAGAAGAGAGCAAGGAGAGGGACCCCTTTTCTAAAATCAACCCTTCAATTTATAACATTTGTATTCGGGTAATCGGGTCAACTTTTCGGATGATTTGCTTCGAACTACCCATTCAGTTACAACCACCGAAGCAATTGGAAGCTTCTGTGAAAATCTCGAGGACAAATTTCTCGAGATGACCGCGACGCGGTCATGCCTAGCCGCGGCACGGTGACGTGGCGCTCAAATCCTTCGAGGTTTTTCTGGATGCTTCCTTTCGGCTCGTGTATTGTAACCGTATTTGTTTCGCGATTTGTTAGCTTTCACGTGCGCTACAATTAACACTAATATATCATTAGTTCTATTAATTTGGATAAATAAAATAATTTTACAATTATTTAAAGGAACTAACATTTATGCAATGGTAATCTTAATGCAATTAAGGTCCCAAAATTGAATAATTGGGACCTTATCACACTCTCAAACCTCAATTTTGCTAGTCCCGAGCAAAATTTAAATCTAAACAACTCCTCTTTCGTGAGGTTCCCGACTGCATTTAGCTTATGCAGTAAGCCCTTAAACCCCTAGGTTACCCCTAGTGGACGAGTTTGACTCGTGAGGGTTTGTAGTGAATATACCCACAAAATTCTAACATTTTGAAAGATAACAACTTCAAAATTATTGCATATAGTGCCATCACACCCATTTTCAAAATCCAGTCAAAGGTCTATTTGAGTAAAAATTCTTTTTATTCCTCATTTTCATAAATATCTTGAGTGTGTGCACAAATTTTTTTTTTATTTATTGTAACAAAGATTTTTCAGAACAGGGTTTCCCTTCTTAACTGTTAAGATGGTTGGGTCTGCCTAACTTCTAACTCGAAACTGAGCCTCCTGTCTGGGATTGTGAGAAGTATGGATGTTCACTTTAATACCTCTAAGGGACTTTATCTGTGATATTCCAGTGTACTCACGTTTTTACCATTGACGGCTTTCACCCTACTGCACTAGTTGGTCTCATTGGACTCTTTTTACAATTTGCACTTTTTCAGCTCTAACCTTCACATCTTTCTGCTTTTCTGTTCAACATTTTTCATGCTATATCATTTTTTTTCGATATTCTTTTTTTTTTTTCAAAAAGCAGGTAGCCCTTTTCAAGGTACCCAGTCTAATCCTATGGTTGCTGTCTCCAAAAATATCAACTACAGTTCTGTTTTTCTTCTATTCAGCCAACCAAAGGACAAGGAGGTCAAAGTTCAGTATTTTTCAGGCTTTCCTTCTCATTCTAGACAGCGAAGAAGACAACTCTTAATCCAAAATAACTTTTTCACTACAATCAGAAGTGGCGTGAATTTTATTTTTCAAAATATCTTGTTTTTGAGGAATAAAAATTTATAAACAACTTGGACATGAGCTTGGTTTAAAAATTCGTATGATGACAGTACATATAAAAATTTTGATGAAGGTATTTTTGAAAATGTACCGAAAACAATGTACAAAAATTAAAATGTGCTATCCCACACCCCAAAACCTAAATTTAGCATTGTCCTCAATGATTAAAAAGTATGTGTTTAGAATACACCTGAAAACGGATTTCATTACATCGCAAAAGTTGTGGGTACAACCAAAAGAAGTGTTCCGCATAAGATGTAGAAGCGAAGAAGCACGCCACATAGAGTTCAAGCAATAGAAAGTATGCCAAAATAAGTGGTCCGAATTTTTTTTTTTCTCTTTTTTTTCGAAATTTAAACTTTTTGAGAAGGTGAGTAAATGTGGAAAAAAATTGACAGAATATGCACAAAAATCAAGGGTTACCTCCCGAAATAGCGCTAAGTTTAATGTCTTCAGCCAGATATGGAACTGGAGCTAATCCTGGTACACAGGATTACTCAAAAATGAGTCTTTTTCTGATGAATAAGGGAGAGTCTGAAATGGCTTCAGTCTTTGGCCATTGACTTGGAAGATATTTCCATTGGCTGGATTGAGTACCTCGATGTTTCCATGAAGGTGAATATTGTGGATCAAAAATGGTCCAGTCCAACGGGACTTTAATTTTCCTGGAAATAAATGAAGGCGAGAGTTATACAGGAGCACTTTCTGGCCTACGTGGAAAGATTTTCTCTGAATGTGCCTATCATGCCAGATTTTCGTTCGATCTTTGTATAGTTTTGCGCTATCGTAAGCATCATTCCTTAATTCTTCCAACTCAGTGAGTTGGAGCTTTCTAAGCTCGCCGGCTTTTGCTAGATCAAAATTTAAATGTTTTATCGCCCAATAAGCTCGATGCTCAAGTTCGACTGGCAAATGACAAGCTCTACCAAAGATTAACCGATAAGGGGACATTTCTATTGGAGTTTTGAACGCTGTTCTGTAGGCCCACAAGGCATCTGATAATCGTAAGGACCAATCTTTAGGAGTCGGATTGACGGTTTTTTCAAGAATGATTTTGATCTCACGATTAGAAATTTCGACCTGCCCACTGGTTTGTGGGTGATACGGAGTAGCTACCTTATGAGTGATTGAATATTTGCGCATCAAGCTTTCGAAAACTCGGTTACAGAAATGTTTCCCTCCATCACTAATGATAGCACGAGGGGTACCTAATCGGACAAACACAGTATTTTTTAGAAATTGAACAACAACCTTATGATCATTCATTCGACAAGCTGTGGCTTCAACCCATTTTGACACGTAGTCGACTGCGACTAAAATGTATTGGAATCCGTGTGAAATGGGGAAGGGACCCATGAAGTCAATGCCCCAAACATCGAAGATTTCGATGATCAAAATTGGTTGTTGGGGCATCTCATTTCTTCGACTGATTTTTCCTATACGTTGACATCTATCACAAGATTTAGCAATGAGATGAGCGTCACGAAAGATTGTGGGCCAATAAAAACCACACTGTAAGATTTTAGCTGCTGTTTTCTTTCCTCCAAAATGCCCACCACAAGCATGATTGTGGCAGAACTCGAGAATACCACTTTGTTCTCTCTCATCAACACACCGACGAATTATCTGGTCTGGGCAGTATTTAAATAAATATGGATCATCCCAGAAGAACCATTTGGCTTGGGCGAGGAAACGCAGACGATTTTGTTTACTCCAAGAGGTGGGAGTTTGACCAGTCACCAGGTAGTTGACAATGTCAGCATACCAAGGTGTGTCAGAAATAGAAACTGCCATGATTTGCTCGTCAGGAAAATTTTCAGAAATCGGAAGAGAGTCAGAGAGAGTTTCAACTACTAGCCTAGATAGGTGGTCTACAACCACATTTTCGCATCCCTTTTTATCTCGAATTTCGAGATCAAACTCTTGAAAAAGAAAAATCCATCGTATCAACCTCGCTTTTGCATCCTTCTTAGCAAGAAGGTATTTCAGCGCTGCGTGGTCAATGGAAATGACTACTTTGGACCCTATAAGATAGGAACGAAACTTATCTAAGGCAAAAACTACTGCTAGTAGTTCATTTTTCGTGGTGGAATAATTGAGCTGGGCATCATTAAGCGTCTTGCTGGCATACTGGATGACATGGGGGAGTTTGTCAACTCGTTGCCCCAATACAGCACCTATAGCGTAATCGGATGCATCACACATCACCTCAAATGGGAGATCCCAATTGGGTGGTTGGATAATAGGTGCTGAGGTCAACTCAGTTTTCAACTTCTCAAAGGCGGATAAACAAGCGTTAGAAAACTCGAAAGAAATGTCTTTGGCTAACAGATCACACAGGGGTTTTTAAATTTTTCCAAAGTCTTTAATGAACCTTCTATAAAACCCTGCATGCCCTAGGAACGAACGAACTTCTTTCACAGTTCTAGGTGGAGGGAGATTTGCGATGAGATCGACTTTGGCTTTATCTACCTCAATTCCTTTGTGGGAAATAATGTGCCCTAGAACTATCCCAGAAGTGACCATGAAATGACACTTCTCCCAATTTAGCACAAGGTGCTTCTCTCGACATCTTTTCAAAACTAGCTTTAAATGATTCAAACAAGAATCAAAACTCGACCCGAATACAGAAAAATCATCCATGAAGACTTCAAGAAAGTCTTCGACCATATCAGAAAATATACTCAACATGCACCTTTGAAAGGTGGCAGGAGCATTACATAGCCCAAAGGGCATACGTCGATAGGCGAAGGTCCCAAATGGACAGGTAAACGTTGTTTTTTCTTGGTCTTCAGGAGCAATTGGGATCTGATTGTATCCCGAATATCCGTCAAGAAAACAGTAATAAGCATGACCGGCTAAACGTTCAAGCATCTGATCGATGAATGGAAGAGGGAAGTGATCCTTACGTGTCATCGTATTCAGTTTTTGGTAGTCTATACACACTCTCCATCCGGTTTGGACTTGAGTAGGTATGAGTTCATTATCCTGATTTGTCACAACTGTGACACCCGACTTTTTAGGGACAACCTGAACTGGACTAACCCATTTACTATCCGAGATGGGGTATATAATATCCGCATCTAAAAGTTTGATGACTTCTTTTCGAACGACCTCTTGTAACACCGGATTGAGTCACCTCTGTGGTTCTCTCGATGGTTTGAAATTTTCCTCAAGATGAATTTGATGCATGACCACAGAAGGACTGATGCCTTTGATATCAGCTATGGTCCACCCAATAGCTTCTCGATTTTCGCGCAGAACGTCAAGTAACCGATTTTCTTGTAATTTTTTTAGAGTAGGGGAGATAATGACAGGAAAAGTTTCAGCATTACCCAGAAATGCGTATTTCAGCGTATCAGGCAATTGCTTTAACTCGAGCTTTGAAATTTCTTCCACTATTGGAGATGACGAGAGAGAGGACAGACTCTGAATTTTTGGCTGCCAATCCATCATAGGGACAGATTCAAGAAGAGAGTTCACCTCCCTGATGGATTTCTCAGTATCGAACTCAAGGCCGAATTGGCCAAAATACTCTTCTAGCGGATCCTTGTTCTCCGCTTCCTCAAAAGTGACACAAACCGATACTCCCATTGAATTTCTTACAAAAAATCGATTCTAAAATATTTCAAAACATCGAAAATCAATCTCTCAACTCAAAAGCCCTATTTGAGGGCAAAACAAAGTAAAATGTGAAAAATAATAAAATTAGAGGTATAGTTGAAAAAGGGAAGAGAGTGGGCTAGATGGGATGTTTGCCTCACACAACACTATAACAGACAGAACGTTTATCTCTCACACAACTGTAACAAATTGGATCTTATATGGGTTAGAAGTTTCTAATCCCATAAAAAATGGTTTAGAATGGTGGATCATTATTTTTTTTATCGTTAATTTATAAACCATTTTTTATGGGGTTAGAAGTTTCAGATTGGGCTGATTTTTTGTGAGGGTGATCTCCTCACCATAGAGATCATCCTCACAAAATAAAATCATTCAAATTCGAAGCTTTTAAATCATATGGGACAAATTTTGTCTCCCAACATTATCTCCTAAATATTCTTTGTAGAACGCTACCATACATATATATAAAAGTGATTTAAAAATTGACATTGTCCACAATTCTTCAAGTTTGTAAACGACTTTTGATGGGGTTAGAAGTTCTAGATTGTGCTAATTTTTTGTGAGCCAATCTGAAACTTTTAAGTTAGATAGGAGAAATTTTGTCTCCCAAAGTTGTCTCCCTAAGATTGTCTATCAAACAATCCCTCTCTCTTTCTATATACATGGGTGTCGTTCAAGGGCTACATTTGAAACTCATGTAAAGACAAAAATTATTCAATATATAGGTTAGATATTTTGAATTGGGATGATTTTTTGTGAGAATGGTCTCTATGGTGAGGAGATCATCCTCACCAAAAATCAGCCCGTTCTGAAACTTCTGACCCCATCAAAAGTGGTTTACAAAAATAGGACAGTCCACGATTCTTCAACTTGTAAACTAGTGTTAGAAGTTTCAGAATGGTCTGATTTTTGGTGAGGATGATCTCCTCACCATAGGGATCATCCTCACAAAAAATCATCCCATTCCAAAACTTATAACCCATATATTGAAAAATGTTTGTCTTTATATGCATTTTCAAATGTGGCCCTTGAACGTTACCTCCCCTATATATTTATATAAATATATAAGGGGGGCGTTTAGCTGAGAATCTTAGGATGACAATGTTGGCTGACAAAATTTATCCTATATGAATTAAAAGTTTTGGATTGAGTTGTTATTTTGTGAGGATGATCTCTACAGTGAGGAGATCATCGTCACAAAAAATTAGCCAAATCTGAAACTTCTAAGTCTATCAAAAGTGGTTTACAAATTTTTGTTAAACAATTGGTGATTCACAATTCTAAAATAATTTTAATGAGGTTAAAAGTTTCAAATTGGGATGATTTACCATAGAGATCATCCTCACGAAAAATCAGCTCAATCCAAAATTTCTAACCCAGATAGACTCCACATAGACAATGTTCTGTAGACGAAGTTTTGTCCTATATGGAAAAGAAGTTTCTGAATGTGTTGATTTTTTGCAAGGGTGATTCCTATGGTAAGGAGATCATCCTCAAAAAAATCAGCCCATTCTAAAACTTCTAACCCCACAAAAAGTGGTTACAAACTACCAGTAAAAATTGACGGTCCACAATTCTTCAACTTGTAAATTGGGGTTAGAAATTTCAGAATGGGCTGATTTCTTTTATGGATGATCACCTTACCATAGAGATCATTCTCACAAAAAAATCAGCCCATTCCAAAACTTTTGGCTCATATAAGACAAAACACTATGTCTAGAATTTTGTCTCTTGAACCCAACCCTATATATATTCAAGTTTGGTAGCCAACGTTAAGTAGCCAAATTTTTTCCTGTTTAGGTTAAAAGTTTCTAATTGGGTAAATTTTAGTGAAGATGATATCCATGGTGAGGATATCTTCCTCACCAAAAAACAGTCCATTTTGAAACTTCTAACCCCACCAAAAGTGGTTCACAAATTAACGGTAAAAATCAATAGTTCACAATTCTTCAACTTTGTAAACCAATTTTGATGGGGTTAGAAGTTTCAGATTAGGCTTATTTTTTATAAACATGATATTCTCACCAAAGCTATCATCCCCACAATAAATCAGCCCAATCCAAAACTTTTGACCCCTATAGGAAAATTTTTGGCTCCCAATGTTGGTTGTCGAATGAGACCCTATATATATGAAGATCATTCGAAGGACAAATATTTGACAATGTGTTTCAAAAATATAGGTTAGAAGTTTCTGAATAATTTTATTTTTGGTGAGAATGATCTCTATGGTGAGGAGATCATACTCGCAAAAAATCAACCAATTCTAAAACTTCTAACCCCATCAATAGTGGTTTACAAATAATTGACGGTCCAAGATTCTTCAATCTGTAAAATTGGAGTTAAAAATTTCAGAATTGGCTGATTTTTTGTGAGGATGATTTGCTCACCATAGAGATCATCCTAAAAAAAATCGGCCCATTCTAAAAGTTTTAACCCATACTTCCTAAACATGTTGTCAAATGTTTTCTTAATTAATTTAGGTATGTTGAAGTTTTTGATTGAATCTCAGATTTTCCTTAATTAATTTAGGGTTTCAAATGTTTTCTTCATTGTTAAAGAAAGTTTTAGGGTTTTGTTTGATCCCTCCTTCCCTAATCATTTTAAATTACCTTCTATCGCAGAGGAAATCCATATAAGATCGCAATTCAACAACTAAGTTTCGATCTCTCTCGGATTTGACGCGAATTTTTGCTAGATTTTTTATCTAATCTTAAGGTATGTTAAGGCTTTTGATTGAAAATCAGATTGTTCTCAATTATTTTAGGGTTTCAGATTCTAATTTTAATGTTATTTGTCAAAATGCTATATATTCTCGGATATTATTTGTTTTATTGATATAATTATAAAATCTTCATCTAATTTAAATTCAACTGATGTTCTTCATCAATTTGTATAATATTGAACAAAATGAGGAGTATGTTTAAATCACACATTTTTTTATAAAAAGAATCTCATTGTTGTTTCAACATCCCAATTGTTTTTTATAATGTCAAATTAATTGACATTGTCCATTCTTCTATTAATTTTGTTGTATCTCGATGTTGATGCTCGTGTAAACTCCTTTTGTTTTGGAATGCATTCTTTTTTTGTTTCCGTAGTGTATTTTTTTTTGTATTTTTTGTATTTTTTATAAGTCACATAATAACTTATTCCTAACAAATTGTGATTAGTCTCCTTTTAGATTTTTATAAGGTATTAAAATATATCCTAGTGATTTTTTGGGTTCCCCTATTTGGTAATTTGTGTAATTTTAAATTTTATGAAAAATACAAATATGATAAAGTTTGCACTGTTGTGAAGGAATAGAAAAAGACAATTCAAAACATAACTTAAATTGCCTAAGTCACAATTTCTAAAAGAGTCGTGTTAGAGTGACCTCAAAATCTAACTATTGTCAATTTGGGTACTCCCTTTTCTAAATAATGGTATTTGTTCAAAATTTTACCATACTTGTTACTATAGAATCCATTTCTGTGAATGAAACTGAAGCTATTGCAATCTTACTTTGCAGGAACAAGATCTGCATGCATATATGCTGCAACCTTGGCACTTGCAGATGCTGGAATTCCAATGCATGATCTTGTTACTTTCTGTAGTAGTGGATATCTTAACAACACTCCTTTACTAGGTACATCAATAATTTGTCTTACACTTCTTAAATAGTTTACTATTTAGAAGGATCTCAGGACTTGGATGAGAGCTCATTGTAGTTGAAAATTTTAAATTTTCAGATTTTAACTATGTAGAAGATAGTGCTACAGGCCCAGACGTCACTGTAGGAATCCTAGCCAAGTTGGATAAAGTGACTTAATTTACTTAAGGTTCCACTCTAAAAGATTAATTATGACCACAACGTATGGCTTGAACAAATTGATTTAGTACGTTTGATCTTGTTGATAATATTGTTGATGTTGATTCTTCATTAGTGCGTTTTTTGATACTTGATACTTGACTAGTGTAGATATTTATACTTGATTAGTCTTGGTGTTGATGCTTGCTTAATGATCTATTTGGTATGAATTCCTCTTGTTAAATTTTGGAATCTGATAGTATTTATCTATAATTCAGGTATTGGCTCTATGTCGCTGTCAAACTTAAGTGTTTGCTTGTGACAAATGATGAAATGCGAGATCACATTTTTGAACTCTTAGGCAGCAAATTCTTTCTCAAGTGGAAAGAGCGACATCAAGTATGTACTATTTAAAACCTTACTTTGGTATGTTTTTGGTTTAGTAGGAGTTGCACATCCATTAGTTTGAATTGTTGTAGTTTTCAGTTCTCTCTCTTAATGTTAGTATGATGTAATGCTTTAGCCTATGGTTCCTATGGTTAATAGGCATGTTGAGTTATGACTTTTTTGCATATCGTGATGAAATCTTTTGGAACTATTTTAAAGAGAGAGTGAGGGCATTTTTTTTAGTTTCTTTCTGTTTCTTGTTCTTGGTAGGTCTGCTCAACTTCTTTTCTCTTCTTTCTTTTTGATAAAATTTTTACGCTAACAATAAAAGCATGACTAGAATGAAAATGCACTAAGTTTTGGACCTGATTTCCTCTCAAGGCTGGCGGAAGTTTGGTTTACCATGACTATTGGCTTGAAAATTATTATTTTTTTAGTTTCAGTTCTTTGCACACAGACTACTTTTATTTCATTTCAGTTCATGTGATATGTTTTCACACAACTTAGGATTTTACAGATTAGTATTTATCGAAAGTAATTATCTCCTTTCTGTTATCTTGTGATGATATGAACACATTCATTGTGGATTGCCTGCAAACATCGCTTCGGAAGATTTCTGTCTGTTTCTGACATTGGTTCTGATTTCTTATCTATGTTGCGTAGCTTTTTATTTCTCAATGAACTTTTGTTACCATCTGTTTTACAGGTTCGATTTACTTTCCATGAACTTGCACCTTCAGATTGGCATCCTTGGACAGCCTCCAGTAGTTTATAGCAATAGCAGGAGTTGTATATGAATGTATTGCTTCCTCCTCCAAATACCCAACAACTCTATGAGCCAGCTTAGGGGAAAGCATATAGAGCACAAAAAAGGCATTGAAGAAGACTCCCTGCACTGTTACATTTTTTTCACCATGCTTTTTGTATACATAATCTACGGAATTTTTTTCCAACTTCAATGTCCCATTTGTGAAATTTACTTTTGATATTCTATTTTTAGAAATTATCGAATGCCATGAGTGAGTTGGAGGTGTTGAAGCCAGCAGTTCAAAAGCAGATCAAGGAATTGAACATGCAAAATACAAGTCAAGTAGCTAGGTGGGGTCACCTCCTTCAAAATGATTCTCTTGAGGCTTGTTTAGAGTGTCCTCCTTTTGCTAAACAGATTCCAATAAATTATGAAATCATAAAGGTAAATTCATATCAGCATACTGTTTAAAATTTATTTATTTGTAACTTCTTTGTTGTGTTTTAGGAATTTTGAACCTCGAGAGCTGTAATCTTGAGTTTGAATGGCAGTTCATAATTTTATATCCTGTATTTCAAGCAAATATCATTCTCACCTATTTGGTCCTTGGTCTGTTTTGTTCTTCTGCTCTTGTAAGCCTTTACTGTGTTCTTCTTTGAGGAAATTTCAATTTTTTAAGAGAAAATATTTTCTTTCAGGCATGCATATGGGATATGCGTAAATTAGAAGCTAAATCTTCCCTTACTTCACGGACATGTTGTGAACTCTGCACATTTTTCTCCCTAGTCTGGAAGCAAAATTCTTACTGTGTGAATATAAGCTAAATCTTAAGTTCTTTACTTTGATACATATAGACCCATGAAACTGGTTTCTAGATTATTTTGAACATTGAAGTTCATCACATGTGGCTTTCTTTTGTAGTGCCCTCTTTTGAATATAAGTTATTGTCCTTCATTAGAAGTTGATTTGTCTCAGGAGAAAAGCTCGGTAAGGTTAAAAATTGGTTTTCATTGAATAGAAGGCTACAAACTTTTGTTATGAATTCTATCTTTCTATGTCTTTTCTTCTGTAGGTTGTTGTTGTCTACAATCCTCTTGAGTGGAAGAGGGAGAATGTAGTTCGGATTCCTGTAAGTGGTTCTATTTTTCTCTATGCCACCATCTTTTCTGCAATTGGAAGTTAATTTTGGAAAGTTACCTCATCATGTTTTAGTGTCTGTTCCTTTTAATGTTTCAAGTGTGCACACTAGGTCCCGCTTGATCTCTTATTGGGATGGCAGCACTGTCAATTGAATTTTTACTCCTCATTTGATCTACATTGAATTCGGCCTTATTTTAGAATTTAGATATATTTTTGTGGGTTAGAAATTGACACAAAGCAAAAGAACTGTTTGTGTGCTATGTTTGACCGCTAACAGCTATGTATTATGGAATAGTTTGTTTTTTCATTATGCTTGGCTCTGATACAAATTTACTACCTCCACTCTCCCCTCAAGTATCTCAGAAGTCTGTGTGAAGTGTTGTGCTCTCTCGATGATGCTGGTTACCATTTCAAGTACTTGATCTGGGCACACCCACAACCTTGTTCTGGGAAAAGGTTTTCTGGATGGTTGGTCACTCAACTATGTTAAGATGGCCAGGTTTCCACATCTTTTATGCTTTTAGTTGTATTTTTTATAGGAGCTTTAAATGATGCCCTGATCTTCACCGTCTAGTCCACCTCTTCTACTAATGATTATTATGGTTTTGCTTAGTCTGTCCTTGATCTACTTGGTTTTTGTAATCTAGGAAACTTTAAAATCTTTTATTGGCACTAGTGTCTGGCACTCTCCTACTTGATCTTGAAATGCTTGACTTTGTCACAAAGATTCTGACAACGAAGATGAACATATTGATTGACACTCGAACAAGATTACATGTACACAAGCTAAGGTGCGTTCATATTATTGTTACTTGGCAAGAACGTAATTCAGGTCATTTTTTATAAAAAGATTGTATGTGATTCTTGTTGCAGGTCAAACTGAGCCAAGGTTCTCAACTAGGGGTCCACACACTTATAACTCAGATGTAAGTTTGATATGTTCGAAAGTACTTGTGATGAAAACTAGTAGCAAATAAAGGATAGGCTTTTGTATATTAATATTTTTTTGGTGGGAGTATTCTAACCTGAGAAACAGACTACAGTGAGACCATAACAAATTGAAGTCTTAGGTTTTGCATTTCCACTTGCAACATCCCCATTTATTTTATTTTATTTGGGCTGATTGTCATTCTTAGTCATGTTAATGAAGTCATTTTTTTTGGAGGATTAGCAATGGATCGGGTCAATTCAAAGATTTGATCCGAACTTGATTTGCATTTAAGACTCGGGGGGTCTTGAATTGCTACCTCGAATATGACAAGAACCTAATCTGCTAATGAAATTAACAGGAGAAAAGCCCAATTTAGTGACATGGAACGCATTAATTGCAGGTTTTTCTCAAGTGGGTCATGGCATGATTGCTTTAGATCTTTTCCAAACTATGAGGGACAATGGCATTGAGCTTGATGTCATATCTTGGACCTCAATAATATCTGGGTTCGTACAAAATTTCTGCGACAATGAGGCTTTTTATACCTTTAAACAGATGGTTCGTGCAGGAATCCGGCCTAGTTCATTTACAGTTAGTGGCATCTTGCCTGCTTGTGCAACTGTGGCAGATTCAAAACGTGGAAAAAGAGATTCATGGCTATGCATTGGTGGCTAGAGTCGAAGAAGACATATTCGTGAGTAGCTCTCTTGTTGACATGTATGCTAAGTGTGGTTTCATACACGAAACTGGGACATTTTTCAACAAGATGAGCAAGAAAAACACGGTTACTTGGAACTCTATGATTTTTGGATATGCAAATCATGGATACTATAATGAAGCAATTGCGCTCTTCAATCGGATGGTGAAGGAGGAAATACAACTAGATCACCTGACTTTCACAGTAGCCCTCACAGCTTGTAGTAATGCTAGAATAGTTGAAATTGGATGGAAAATTTTCCTTTTGATGCGAGAAGAACATGGGATTGAACCAAGGTTAGAGCATTATGCATGCATGGTGGATCTTGTAGGTTGAGCAAGTGATCTCAATGAAGCTTATGATTTGATTAAGAAAATGCCCATCAAGCCTGATTCATTTGTGTGGGGGGAGCATTGTTAGGGGCATGTTGGAATCATGGAAACATTGAACTTGCATAAATAGCGGCTAAGAATGTGTATGAGCTCGAGCCTAAGAGTGCAGGGAGCTGCTTGTTGTTGTCGAACTTATATGCGGATAATGGTGATTGGGGTGACGCTGAAAGGTTGAAGAAGATGATAAAGAAGAAGAGGTTGAGAAGAAATAATGGGTGCAATTGGATAGAGATTAGATAACAAGTGCAGAGAGTATTATCTCCCAAATTTCTTCCATAGGAATCTGAACTCAACCTATCATGGTAGAAGAAGTGGGCGTTTACGGTCTTCTCACTACGTGAAAATCACAATTTTTTCTAAAAAAATTTGTTGGGCCTAGCCCGTCGAATTTTAAACCCGAAACTCCGCGGCCCATGAACCACGTTTTCGGTCGAATTTTAAACCCGAAATTCGCTGCTCCTCTTTCACTCTCTCACAGTCGAATCTATTGTTTCTTTCCCTCTCTCTCTCTCTCTCTCTCTCAGTCGATCGATCGACCTCTCACTCTCTGCCTCTCTCTCTATCTCACTCAATCGATCGACCTCTCCATTGCTTTTTCACTGTCGATCGATTTCTCTCCATTGCTTTCTCACTGTCGATCGATCGACCTCTCACTCTCTGCCGCTCTCTCTATCTCACTCAATCGATCGACCTCTCCATTGCTCTCTCACTGTCGATCGATTACTCTCCATTTCTTTCTCATCTCTGGATCGATGTCATCGCTCAATCGCTCTTATTTGATCACTCGAAGTGATCTCTCGATCTCTCAAGATTGAAAACGATGGAGTGATCTGTTGTTTTTAAGGTGACTCTCTCTCTCTCTCTCAAGTTGATGGATCCATAGCGTTGTTCAGATTGATGACGATGAGATCTAGGGTTTTGGATTTCACAAAGTATATTAATTTTGATTTTTTGTTTCCCAAATGAGTTAATTTTACACAAAAAAAACCTAAAAACAAATAAAAATTTGATTAAGGATCCAAATGATTTCATAGATCTAAGTGTTTTGATATGATTAGATCTGAATTTTTTCACCATTTTTTTTCTTTCTCCTTGGATTCAAGTAGATATTCTACGGTGAGATTTTGAGAAGTTATAAGTTTAATCTGATTATAAAATGGAGGGAAAATTTTCTTTGTTTAGCGGCTTTAGAGCTCTTCAATCTCTGAATTTTCTTTACTTTTTTATATTGCAGGAAGCATGTGAGATAGAGAACAGCGTGGGGAAGATCTTTGTTGCACGATCTGAAACGGTACAGATTTTGGATTTTAGCTTTTTTTCGGATTTTAATGTTTTTTGTTAATTTAGAATTTAGAATTTAGAATTTAGAATTTAGAATTTAGAATTGACAAATTTCAACTAAAGAATTTTATGTTTTAGTTAGATTTTATGAATTTTCATTATATATATTTCATAATTTTTCATATATTCTTTTTTATTGTTTTCAACAATTTTGGAAATTTTCCTTTGTCAATTTAAACCTATAATCCAACTTTGTGACGATTTTTGAGACATAGTTGACCTAGAATCAATGTTGGGTTGGAACCTCATTGTATCATATATTTGTCGAAATCCAAATCCTTGATCTAGACCTAAAGTTATTGGATTGGATTTTAAGTTTGATTCGATCTATTAATAATCCTATCACACTCAATGAAAGAAAAAAAAACAGTCTAATGTGCACGCCACCCAACAGTGTGAGAATATATGTGAAGATATATGTGATAATTGAATCTTTTTACAGTGCATATTATAGCCTTCCACAGTCAATCTTCTCTCTTTTGATCTTAAATAGTGCATGTGACTTGGTACCAAAATTTTTTGTCTTTGTTTCCCTATTACAGTGCATATTATAGCCTTCCTTAATATTTCACTTCTTAAAGTTTCAAAACACATTTAACTTATCAGATAGCAACCCTTTGCATCACACTGCATGTACTAGCATTTCTAGACTAAGAACTATGTGCTTGCTAGGCCTATTTAATTGTGTAGTTGCAATGTGCCTGCTACCAGGACTGCATTCTTGAGTCGAGCCTTCAAAGAATTGAATCCAACTTGTTTAGGATAGTTTCTCCAATTCAAACACTTCACACTGTTTTAATCTTTGATGAATGGAACTAAACAATGTTATCTTAAACGAGTTTCAAGAAAGAAGCAAGCACACCGCACCCCATGTGATAATAGATTATCACAATAGGTCCAAGATTGTCTTCACTGGCAAGGTTCAAGTCATCTATCTCACTGTTTCAGTGAATTGATGGAGTGAGACGATCAATTGAGATGAAACAATGCAATGGAGTAATACGTCTTGATAAGATTAAACCAAGTTTAGTGCTTAACCAAGTGAAAAATTGTTGTTCGTCTATAATGAGTCATAAAAGACACATTATAAAAACAAGATCCTAAACATATTAATATTTCTACCATAAGACCATCTGATATGTGATGATAAGTACCCTTATGTATAATCCGGTTACCTTACTGGAATGAGATTTCACGATGATCATTGAGTCATATTGAATTAATCTCAACTCTCTAGTTTCTTAATGAGACTGCAACTTGCCACTTAATTTAAATCTAATGGCTGAAACACAGATTTCCATTAGTTTTCATTCTCATTGAAATCCCATAAACTGCCAATACAGAGATTTCGCATGGGCAATGAGCTTTACTTTTTTCCTTTTCCTGATTAGTCATACTGCATGTAGTATTATTTGGAGATGGACTCTTCCAATTCTGGTTCTCTACTAGAAGATTTTCCTTTCGTTTAAGTTAGTATTGTTATAGATACACGCTTTTAAAATCTTTGAGAACATTTGCTGTAGTATGATAACTTAACTAGACTAATCCTCCTTTCGGATTTCTAATGTTTTCTTTATCAGATAAAAACTGGTGCAAGCATATGCATATTTTAAATCTGGGATCGCATCGATGATGAAGATATCTGAACTGAAACAAGTGACTCCTATCAGTATGCCTTGAACTGAAATGCAGACCTTGCAGGTGTTGATACTCACTATAACATCACACTTTACTGAGTTTTTTTTTTCAGCATTTCTTTTTGTTAATAATATTATCTTTAGGCAAAACATCTATGTTTATTTTTCTTTTATTATACATGTAGTTTCCTCTATATACATTTTAGACTCCCTTGCAACTATTTTTGTTTTGGTGTTAATAGATTGTAGCTTTGCTCTTTGATTGTGGATGAGTTAGAGTGAGTAATTGAAAATGGGGAACTTTGTGTTGGAGTGTCTTTGTTAGCTCCAAAAAGCTTAATGCAGGGGATGCATTTATTTTTCTCAAGTTTGTTATCTACTCCACACCCTTCACTTCCTGTGGCACCAAATTCCAATTCATGTCTGATATGGTGTTGTTTGTGGTTTTTAAAGGTGAAAATGGGAAATTGTCATCTCTACCAGAACCATGTTCACCATATCTTTTCTTAAGGACGATGTTGGCAAATGAATAATTGGTGCACGTGTCCGAGATAATTTGTCAAGCATTGTTAAACTCATTTTTATTTAAAATCCTTGATTTGAGTTTCAACTTCTGTCAAAGCGATATCGTTTGCTCGACGTAACGGTCTAATTGTCCCCAAATGTTCATTTTGGAGTAGAATTAGTCGATACTCAACTTCCTTAATGCTTAAAGGACTAAAAAGAACAGTTGGCATCGGACTTATAACGTTTATGATCTTTGGATCTGTGTCTGGATTCATGTTGTTTTCGTATAAGATTGGAATTGAGGGGAAAGACGTGGTGATTTCATTGAAAACACATTTGCAGGAGAGTAATTATGCAGAGCGAATTGGGATCGATCATTGGATGGATGAGAATAAGGTGCCGGAAATGATCAATACTTATATGATGAAATTCTATGAGACAATGTCGCAACAGATTGATGTTCTTGCTTTGCATTACAATGTGACGGAAATCGTTGAAGGAGTTCAGCATTATTTGATTAGGCCGTTATAGACTTCGTTTACCGAAAAAGTTCCAGGACAAGTGCGGCATAGACCGTTGTCCGAGAAGCTTTATTGCCTTAAATGGAGGATGAGGAATGTAGAGTGGAATGTGATTTATAGAGATTTCCATAAGGTTTTTAGGGAGTTTATGTCTGTTATTGCTTGGGAGGATTTAGTGGAGAAAATTAAGGGTTTTGTTCTTCACAGTTTGGATGTACCGAAGCGTGTGTTCGCAAGTAGTACTATGGTTTTGGTGGGGAGTACGAATTTGTTGTTCTCAGCGGTGGTTTCGATTGTGTCAGGTGCCGTTGGACTGTTGAATTTCATTTCTTAGCTAATGGTGTTCTTTTGGCTTTTGTATTATTTGATTACTTCGGATTCGGGTGGTGTCATGGATCATGTTTTGGAGATGCTTCCTGTTTCAAAGTCAACTAGGGTTCGGTGTGCCGAAGTTCTTGATCACGCGGTTAGTAGTGTGTTGTTGGCCACCGCTAAGGTTACGTTCTTCCAAGGGTGTTTAACTTATCTTTTGTTTCGATTCTACCGTATACATTTCCTCTATATGTCTACATTCCTTGCTTTGATGAGTGCCATGCTGCCCATATACACTCTACAAGCCTTGTTCCCGTTCTTTTTTTTCCTAGGATTTTTTGTTCTTTGGATAGAATATATCATACAAATCATGCAGTTTCGTAAACTTCATTGTTTATGATTAAGTATAGTTTTTATAGCCATTGATGAGGTTTCGCAATTTCATGGTAGATAATTTACTTCATTATTTGTACAGGGAGCGATCATGGGGCCTCTACTAATGACAGTGATGATTGCCTTAAAAAATTTATATGTGGAATTCGTACTTGCTTATGCCAAAGAAATTAGCAGGTGATATACTTCTTTAAATGATTGCTTTCTACTTGTATTGCAATTGGTTCAACTGTATTAATTGTTTTTCTCTTTTCTCTTATATGGCTTTTTGTAATGGTGCCATATATTCTTTCATGGAATGAGAGGGTAATGAGGACCTACTTCCTGCTCTGTATATATGTAGAACATGGCTATTTGCTTCGCATCCAATTTAGGAAGAGAAGTCTATCTGAAAATCCATTAACTCTTATATTGCAAAACCTGTTACAAAATTATGGGTTAGTGTTTTGAGTTTGCATAACATGGAAATATGAAATACTAAAAGAGCTTTTATTGCACCATAAACCAGGAAGCCTCATTCTTTTTGAATATCCGATCTAAACATAATCCTTTCTCTTGCCTAGAGGAATTTCACAAAGAAACATACACAATACTGTTTCATATGAATTGAGAAAGAGGGGTGTGTCTTCAATCCATCAAATATATCAGAAGTTTTTTTTTTGGATCTTATGAATATACATCTCAAAGAAGAGGTGCCAAGAGCTTAGTTAGGATCCATGTGTAGAAAACGGACAGCAGTGCACCAACTGGAATTGTGACAGCCCAAGATGCCACTATCTCCTTCACAGTCTCTGTTCTCACGTTGTTAAATCCCCTTGCAAACCCCACACCCATGACAGCCCCTACAAGAGTATGAGTTGCAGAGATGGGCAATCCCAGCTTTGACGCGAAAAGAACCACCGAAGCTACTGCAAACTCTGCTGCAAATCCTCTAGTTGGTGTCAATTCTGTTATTTTCTTTCCAATTGTTGCCATCACCCTATAACCCCAAATCATCAGCCCTGCAACTATCCCAAATCCTCCCCATGCAAGAACATCCATTGGAATGACAATCTCAGTTCCGCCGGCACCTCCATGAAGAATGGATAGTGCAGCGGCCAATGGACCTATAGCATTGGAAACATCATTACCCCCATGAGCAAATGACATGAAACAGGCCGATAGAACCTGCATGTATCCAAAGACACCATATACAATTTTCAGTTGTGTCCCCTTAGGACCTGCAATGTCAGAGAGGAATCCAATATTTTTATGATGGAGGGTAGTATCGCCCTTTGGTTCTTATTCTGCTGATTTGGACTTGAGGAGGAGGTGACCCAACTGTTTCTTGATAACTTTACTTACTAAGATTGCACTTTCTGTCCCACATGTTAAGGCCTGGGCTAGAGCCACAAGGGGGGTCTTGCTAAGAGGGAAAGCTGCAAAAGAGATGCTAGTTACACCCACAAAGACAGAGATTGGTGCTGCTGCAGCAGCGGCCTGCCCTGGATTTGGAGCACTGTACACAAACTAGAGAGAATGAAAAGGAATCAGTGACAGTTAAGAGGTGATTTAGTTCTGTCCATTTATCAAGATGCGCAGAATAGTTTAAGCCCCATATGTGATTTAGTTCTGTCCATTTATCAAGATGTGCAGAATAGTTTAAGCCCCATATAGAGTGAGAACATACAAAGCGGATGTTTATAGCTTTGGAGTCGTAGCATTAGAGATTGTCAGTGGGCAGAGCAACACAAATTAGGTTTATATTATTCGAAGTATAAAAACATTAGGATATCTCAATATGTCAAAATCATCAAATTCAGTGTCATCCTCAGTATATGATGCTTCATTGGTAAAATAGTCACCTCATCTTCATCAAGGTCATCTCCTCTTACTATTGGTCCTTGTGATTAGCTAATGTATAACATTTTGCAATGTAACCAATATCTCTCACTTGACAGTTTGTGAATAAATTGCGATATGCTAAAGAAGGTGCCAAGGATATAATGGATAGAACATGTGCAGATCTACCATGGAAAATTCGCCTCGAAGTTGATGGAAAAGACATTGAGATCCCAAAAGTGAAGTCACGCTTTCTTTGTTGGGGTCTTTTACTGTAAAATTTTGTTATTATTGACATAATTAATACAATAGGCCATTGTCGATTTTTTTCTCGTCGCTCCTGATGTTCCTTCGTAATCTTTTTTGGACAGGATGTTGAGGGTGTCATCGTGCTCAACATCGGAAGTTACATGGGAGGAGTAGATCTTTGGCAAAATGATTATGATCATGATCATGATTTCAATCTTCAGTCCATGCATGATAAACTGCTTGAGGTTGTATGTATCAGTGGAGCATGGCACCTTGGTAAACTTCAGGTATGGGTTTTGTTGTTTTTTTGCATTATTTCTGAAGTTTTAAATATAGAGATTCTATTGCCACACCAACTTTTGATAATGCCACCCCAATTTATTTTCTAAATCACCAAAGAATTAGCACACACTTGCAATGACATTAGCAAAAGTTGGTGTGGCAATAGAAGCTCTCTTTAAATAGCATGCCAATCATTGCTGAAATGAGTTGTTTTCATCGTTATAATTATTGGGGTCTTATTCTACAGGTTGGACTTTCATAGGCGAGGAGATTAGCCCAAGGAGGAGTGATAAGAATACAAATTTCAAGTCCTTTCCCCATTCAGATAGATGGAGAGCCATTTATACAACGACCTGGCTGTTTAGAAATAACACATCATGGACAGGTATAATTTGTTCGGAGTTTCATTCACACTCATATGTCCTGTCACAACATCCTCGGTTGCGTACTTCACACACACACACACACACACACACACACACACACACAAGGTTATCCAATTCATTCGAAAGGTACCAACTGCGAACCGGTTCAAACCAACCTGTTCGTTGTGGGTTTGTGAAATGTAGCAAATCTGATGAATTCCATTCTACTTTATTGTTTTTAAATCCCCCTCCACATGATAATAGTTGTGAAAGCCTATCATGCTTCCCGTTCTCGTTCTCTCTTTTTTTTTTTTTTTTTTTTTTCTTTTAGTATGTAGTTATAGTTCTTCCCCTTTGAATGGTTTTTACTTATCGATGGATGCAATATAGGGAAAATGATTAATGAAATGCTGCATGCAGGAGAATGTGCTGGAAAGGGCGAAAAAGGACAAGGAAAAAGCGGCACGTGAAGCACAAGAGTTCATTCCCCAATCTACAACGATAACAAAACCGACCTCCACCAAAGATGTTGCCGATCCAGTAATTTCAATATCATTTGGTCTTATTTAGTTTAATTATTGTCAATTATTTGTAGCTTCAACAGAATTTTCGATCTTAACAAAGAGGTTTACATGTATATTAATTTTGGGTTATTTAATTTAATTTTGAGCTTGTTTTATGATTTTTCTTTTGTTTTTTCTTTTTCTGATTTTTTTTTAATATTATTTCGTTCATTGTGATTGGTGAATTAGAGGACCGTGCTATTGTTTGTTAAACCTCCAAATTTGACAGTCATACTCTATGGATTTTTTTTTTGTTTTTTTTTTTAAATCCATTCTCCAATAATTTGATAGTCTAGGGCCGTCAAAAAAAAAATCTACAAGAGAATATTTGACGGGAGGATTCATCAAATTTCTCAAAATTTGACGGGCTAAGACCGTCAAATATGGGCCTTTTTCACATACTGTCTATTGGATCTCACACATTCTTTTTAATAAAAAAATTATTACATTGAAATGGATAATTGAAATGATGATACAGCCTCAATTTGCACTTTTTAGCTATTGAACTTTTTTTTAATTTATAAATAAAAAAATACATTTTTTTAAAAATTTAAAATATATATATAGTCAGTGACTGTCGTATGTGTGCACTTGTAAATAAACGACTATCAAAGACCGTCGTTTTTCCTGACTATTAAAGACAATCGTTTTGCCTGTCGTTTTTTTCGATTGTCGTTTTTCCCGACTGTCAAGGACAGTCATTTTTTAAAATCACTCCTTTTAAAATGAATTTTTTTGCCACTGTAGGGGCAGTCGTTTTGGAAAAAAATGACTGCCCTGGACAATCGTTTAAGGCACATTATGACGTAGTGGTTCTATGATGGGGGCATGAGTCAAAGGGGGCAGTCAAAAAATCATTAAACTTTGCATTAACATAACTTTCGTCATTATAATAAAAAGAGTGCTGATTTTCTAATTAGAAAGTCTTCACTCAGTCAATACTTGGCTAATGTGGCAAGGACAGAACAATAGATCTTTTTTCCTCCGGATAAACAACTGCACATCCACATTAAAGCTGGACAGTAGTGTATCCTGAGGAAAAAGATGTATGGTTCTGTATCTGAGCCACGTGAACTGAGTGAAGACATTCTAGTTACAAAATCATTTTTCTAATAAAAAAGATATAATTTTTTAGATATACATTTTTCTTGGGAATCTCTAGCATCTCAACCGTCTCTTTGATGGAGAGCCTTGAACTAGGTAGAGTCCACTAAGCAATTAAGTCCAACCGGATATTCTAATAAAATTGACTTGGTTTTATCGAATTGAACCCCCTCCCAACTGAATCCAGCCAATTAGAAAAAAATTCGGTTCAATCATAGGTTCGGTTTTTCCTTTTTATTTTTTTCATTTTTTTAGACTCATGATTTTTGAACTCAACCAGACAACAACTCACCGACGTGTGCAAAGAACCGTAGATTCTTTCGCATGGGATACACAACTGTACCCTCGGGATACACAACTGCAGATGACAGGTCGGTTATATATCTCGAGGGACAGAATCTAACGTTCTTTGCCCATGCCAGGTCAGTGAGTTTTTGAGGTTCCCTGTTAGGTCGAGTTCAAAAATTGGCACTCATTTTTTTAAGGATTATTACACAGCTGATGCCTTTCTAAAAGAACACAGGTCACAAACTCACTCTTAGTTGAGAGGGAGAGAATCAAAACGGAAACCAACTTCCTTGTTTTCACTGCTAGTGACCATTCTTTTGTTACTTGTCAATCCTTTATACTCTCTCTCTCTCACACACACACACACCCCTAACCCCTCTTTTTTCTTCATTCTGTCAATCTGTCCTTCCTTGACACTCCTTTGGCAGCCATAGCTAACAACAGTAGCCTTCAATAAATCTTAGAGAACCCATCACTCAGCCGATATTTGGATAGTAATCAGATTCAATCCATAAAACCTTCTGAAGACTCTTTTTGCTTTGAAATCTTTGGCGAACTAAACTTCAAAGAAATCCACGAAGAATCGTCGTCATCTTTTCTTCCCAAGAATGATTATGGGTTTTCATTCAAGAAATTGGTAAGTCTACAGAACTGCACTGAGAGTCTTGGATTCAAAAGCATCAATGACTATGTGGAGGAATCCAAGAATCATGATAGTGAGGAAGATAGGAAAAACCATGAGATGGAGAAGAAGAAGGACAAGGTGAGTGTTATGAACGACAATCTGAATGAGTTTAGGAAATCGAAGACAAGCAACAAGTGCTTTCCTCCGATTTCTTATTTAAGTAGGAGTGGAAATCCAAGGGTTTGCCTTAAATCTTTTCGCCGTGATGGGAGGCTTACTCTCAAGGAGATCAAGATTTCCTCTTAGAAATCCTTCTATGCATGCAGAGAAGATGGAACTCTTAAGCTGCAACATGCTCAACTAATCAAAGAAATCCCCCAAGAAAAAGAAGAGCAAGAAGTAGGAGTGTAAAAAAGATGATGCCAAGTGGAAGAAGAATTTTAAATAAAGATCTTCATGATCAACTCTGTGTCTTCTTTGCATCTTCAGAGTGATTGCAATTAATAAACAAGGGAAATGAGTTATGACTTTGTGTTTGGTGTTTCTTGGAAATATTTGATTGTGAAAAGAAATGTATGCACTTTGTGGTTTTCTTCTTTTATTTAGTTTTAGTGTTAAGAGGTTCCCAAAAACTCATCTGAGACTTAATTCAAGTGTGCAGGGTCGGGATTAATATTGCAATGGCTAGCTATAATGCTTAATTAGATTTTGTTGGGCCTTCTCACTATGTTCTAAGTTAATTCTATCTCCACCGTTCTTTATCCAATTGGGTTGAATGTTTTTAAATATATTGATTTCCCCTATTACTTCGAATGTGTGGCGGACCTCAATTTGTGATTTTACTTTAAGGGTGTGTTTGCAAATGGTAGTTGCTAGGAGTTGGAGTTACAACTCCCATCTTAAAATTATAATTGGTTGTTTGGTTCATCAATTCCATGGAGTTGCAACTCCAAGAAGGTCTTCAACTCTTATTTTTAAGTGCAATGACAAAATGACTAGTCAGGTGGCATACTCAATCAACTCATTGACGTGGACAAGTTTGGAAATTGTAGATCTTTTCGCCTCGGGATACACAACTCCCTCGGGAGACACTTTTATGGGGAATTGCAACCGTGTATACCGAGGCATACAGATCTACAATTCCGAACTTATCACATCAGTGAGTCAATTGAGTATGCCACCTGGTGAGTCCTTTTATCACGACTCCATTTTTAAAGGAGTTACAACTCCCACCTATGTAGGTGGGTTTTACAACTCCAAGCAAAAAGTTTTAATCGCAAAAATCGAGTTAACTCACCTAAGTCATCTAGTATATAAATCATTTGACTTACTTTGCACATTTATAATCTAGATTCCTATTTAAATAATTGTAATTGTTAAATAAAATAAGGTGATTAGAATTAGGCATAAATGGGTTGGATTTTATCCGAAATTCGATTGATCCGAATATGAATTTAGTGGGTTTGGATCTCTTGGAGTAGATCCAAATAAAAATATGGGTTGGATAAGGGTTGATGTCCTTTAATCTGAGTCGCATTCAGGTCAGATACGAATTCATCCCTATATCTGCCTACATCCGAATGATATATTGTTTTGAAGATTATTTTTTTTCCTTTCAAAATAGTTTTTATCTACTAGTTTAATATACGATGAATTCTTAGAAAATAAATATATTATAATAGTAAAATCGAATAATATGGAAAATAGAAAAAAAAATATAATAAAAAAAATATTGAACAGTTCAAAATTAGTCGACCCGGATCAAGTAATTCGTTGGGTCAGATCCGAATATGGATTTAATGTAATTAATATGGTTTAGATATGGTTTTAACTAATAAGATCCGAGTTGGATTCAAAATCAGATATGGATATAGATATACTCAGATCCGGCCCGAACCCAAACCATTTTAAACCCTAAATTAGAATATGTTTCATCACAAAATCATATTTATTTAAGATAATAAATATTTAAATTATCAAAAATTAATTATTTTATCAAAAGATATAAAATCCAACTAACTTTTTAGAATTTTATTGCCTATGACAATAATTTTTCAAGTAGTAGAGGAGTCATATCGGATCTCAGTCAAATGCAAATAATTCATCGACTGAATTCCTACACAAAACCAAACACTGGAGTTTATTACAACTCCAAATCCAACTAACTACCGCTTCCAAACACACCCTAAATTGATTTCTTGATTGACTCAGGCACGTGGTGAATTGCAATTTGTGATTTTACAATAGTCATTAATGACTAGAAACATAGGCCATCATGTGCCACTTACTAAGATTTCAATGTAGTAATTATTGAACATTAAACCTAATCTACTGACGGATGAATGTTTGTTATATGGAATTGGTTAAATTAAAAAAAAAAAAAAAAAAAAAAGAATAAAAAGGGTATTTCTTCTTTCTTTTTTTGCTAAGCAAGCAAATGATTTTATAGATTAAATAAATATATACAAAGATAAGAGGGCATACCCCTAGCATTTTGTTTAATTGGTAAAGCTGCTCTCAATGAGATCAATTATTGGCGATTTCAAGAATTGAACCCAGACATACGGGTTCAATTACATCTTTGAATATTTGAGATGTGGAAGATCCATCAAATCTCCAAATAAATTCTTTCTAACTCGGGTTGATGTAATTGAACATCCACAAGAGGTAATATAATTTCCAATATCTTCATGATCCTACTTCAATATGGTTGAACTCAGGTCATTACAAAATCTACAAAACTGGGTCCTTGTTATCTAAAATAAAAATATGATATTAAATATGTTACTAAGATGTAACATTTAAATCATCCTTCCTTGGACGTATATTTATCCAAAATCTTATCTTGAAAGACATATTTTTTCAAATACAATATTTTAGAAAGGGTCACAAAATCAAACAACTTACTTGAGTCAATAATGGTTGAAACATTTGTTTTCTGAGAATTAATGATTCGTTGGATTCCAACTACGATTCTATTGAAGTTTGAACTGATCTAAGCATCTTCATGTGCCCTATGGCACACGTTACGGTGCATTAAATACACATTGATGGATCTTAGCGTGTGCCCCCATACGGCACACATTTACAAAACCCTTGATCAAATTTGGACAAATTTTAATAAAAAAATCGTTGGATCTGTAAGGCTATCCTTCGGTCTAGTTTGTTTGAAAGATTGAGGTTGATGCATTTTATTTGCTTATTGATAAGTAAAATTCTAGTGTGGGACTCTGAGGTGCAGCTGGTATGAAATATGAGTCCATGCAAATTATACAAAGGTGAAATTTTTTTATTTTTTTATAAATAAAAATCATTCAATTAATCATGTTTGGTTTAGTAATATAAAATCACCATTCCTCTATGTTTTTAAGGTTAATGGATTTTTTCCAAGGGTATTTTGGGTAATGTTATTTCATTAGCTTATGATGGTAGTTGTTGTCTATAAAAGGGATTTCTCTTTTGTTGAGTGTGTGAGAAAACATTGAGTCTCTATGTGAGTATTTTTTTCTTCTCTTATAAAACCTAGAAGCTCAAGGTTCTTGAGGGTGGTCGTCACCATGGTTTAAAATTCCATTTTGTTCCGGTGTTTCGATTTTTTTAAAAACTGAAACGAAACCGAAACATTCTCAAAACACTAATAGTATTTAAAACATAAAGTCTTTCTCAAGAAACTATGGTCAAGGGTCATGGCACCAGTCTTAAAACACAAGGGTATATCAAGTATTTACCTAAACATTAGGAACTGGTCTAAATGACACAGTCTTCTATAGGAGATCAATGTCAAGGGTATCTCCACTATGTGAAAATACCCAAATATCGACGGCCCAAAATCGTCGATCAATTCGACAGTCTCAACCGTCAAATTGGACCATCGAATTGAGGTTTGTCGAAAAAATATTCGGCGGCTGAAAACCATAGAATTTTATAAAAATTCAACTATTTTTGACCATCGAATATGTGATATAAACATCTATTTGACGGCTATAGGCCGTCGAATAACGTATTTTATACGGTTATAGGCCGTCGAATCTGTAATTCTTACCATATTGTCGATAGAATAAGGCCGTCGAATTAGTTTAAACACCATATTAGATTGAACTCTTTTTTTCATTCCCAAATGCTTTTGTCTTCAACCTATACCTGCAAAAAAAATCACACATTCATATTCATATCCCATCCCATCCACTCTCATCCCCATCCATTCACATCCCATCCACACCGATTTGTATTCAATTCATAGTATCGAAAAATAATAAGATTAAAAAAAAAATTACTTATATAAGTCAAAGTTGTAAGTCACATGTTGGAAGAATTCCTGAGATCATGTTCACATACATCAATGTAATGAAATATGAAAAAAACAAATCCTACTTTCAATATTCCATTTCTCATAAGATTGTGAGATGCATACGACATTAGCACCCGCTACATGGGCAGATAGCTCTATTGCACTTTGCAATATCACCAAAGCACAAGAAGATGGGCAGATGGGCAGCTTCACAGACCGAAAAGATGGGCAGCTTCACAGACTGATGCAACTGACAAGTCCTTGGGGGAGCTGTGTGTAGACACCCCATTTTTGCATCTGCCTAATTCGACAATTCGTCACCCGATTACCGCAAATTCCTAATAATGATCACAAAAAACTCGAAGGCTTGTGAGTATTATCCCTGATTCCCTCCATTTTCAATCTTTTCATCTCCCCTACTCGTTACGACTCGACATAGAAATTTACGCACGCTTACGATCGCTACACCTTATACTTGACTTAGTAAGCACGTACGCCTTAGGTTCGATACACAGTTCGATAACTTAGAGACTTCGTTACGCTAGAAAAATATGACTTTGAAACTTAGAAATAATCACATCGGAACTGAAAGAAACCTCACGTTAAATTCGTAAAAATCTGCAAAAACTGACAAAATAACGAAAATACCCCTCATAAATTTTGGACCTCCGAAAGACTTCGAAAATACCTCCATTGCACTAAGAACATGATTTCAAGTCTAACGGGACCCAAAACGACGAAAACAGATAAATTTAGGAAAAATCATAAAAATGACCGAAATGCCCTCAACCTCCAAATTCAACTTAGAGATCCCAATCCTTAAGAAAATGTAATAAAAATCGAAATCCAGTTAAAAATCCAATCTAACTAAAAATAAAACTCAAATTAAAAATTAAACAATTCAAATTCAAACGATTGAAATTAAAAATTAAACAATTAAACAATTCAAATTAAAATCAAGCAACAATTAAATTAAAATTAAAACATAATCAACAAATTAAATCCAATCAAAACTTTTTCAAATTGATCAACTAAAATTCCAATTAGCCAATCATCAAAATTAAACTCAAATCTAATCGACAAATTTAAAAATACAAAATTAATCCAATCCAAAATCAAATTCGATCGATAAAATCAAATTGAAATTAACTTTCGTTTTCCAACTCTCTCACTCTCTCTCAAACCCTAACTTTATATGGAAGAAAATGATGAAAACGATAGGGAAGAAAAGTATAGTGTAAATCAAGGAACAACCTTTCGTTTGGATTAGAGCCTTAGAGTAGAGAAACAGATCTAGATTTGAGAGTATAGAAATAGATCTAGATCTGGTCCCAAGTGCTCCAGATCTCCAATGTAAATCTTAGGTAATTTTCAACATATTATGTTGTGCTATGTGCATTTTCACTTTATTTAAATTAATTTCTGTTAATACGCCCTTGATTTCAGGTTTTTTTTTTCTCCTTATTTCCATATCTAAGTATGAATCCTTAGATTTATGGATTTCTTCTTGAATTTCATAACTCAGATTTGAGTTTTTGCCAAAAGAAAATTTTAATAGCAAAATGCAACGATTTGAATAGTTTTCTCTTCTCTTTGTGTGTGTGTGTGTGTGTGTGTGTGTATGTATGTGTATATTTATGTATGCGTGTGCAATTTATATAGGTAACCCTCATTAGTTTGAAGAATTAGCTGAGAAAAATCTCCATCTTTTTCTGGGAGCCCTCCAAAGATGATCTCTTCAGGTCATCCTTTCTTCATCAAATTTTCTTCTTTTCTCTTTCTTTGTTCTTTGAAGAAATTCTAATTCGTAATTTGTTTTTAATGGAGGAAGAGGAGATTGATCGAAGCCTGAAACGAAACAAGCGTGAGCTACAGGTTTGTGCCTCTAAGAAGTATACATATTTCAAATCTAGGGCATTTTTTAATATTCCAATTGATTTTAGGTTTATTTTTGTTGTTATTTTCTTATGATTACCAGTTTTGATCCATCTCCTAAAAAAATAAATGAAAAAAGCAAGACCTATGTTTAGGTTTATATTAGAAGTACATGAATCTTTAGCTCTCTTGGAGAGTTCGTTATAGATTCTAACCACTTGGATTAATCAAACAATGCATGCCTTGGATTGGCCCCAAAGAAATGGTCATACAATATCTGTACGTATATGTGCACTTTATTTTATTTTAATTTCTTAGAGGAGAAGATCATAGTATGATATTTAGAAAGGTTTAAGCGAAAGAATCTTCAATATATCTATTATTGTTCTAATGAAAAACTTACATGGAAATAGACTAATGTGTGGTTGAATTTTATGTATTGTACTGCCTCTAGGATTAAGGGTGGAGGTAGCTCATGAAAGATGATTACTCATCCTCCTACTAAAGATGAAGCATGGATTTAATTGGATTCTTCCAGTGTCACCTATTAAGTTCAACTTTCTCCCTGAAAATCTCTCCCCAATGGGCACTGCAAAGTATTTTCTTCATACTTATTCAACTTCAATTGCACTAGTTAAATACCCACATGTCAGATAGTTGTTAGATTCTGATCCCTCAATAATCATGAACTGAGAGTTAACTAAGCATAATATTCCAAAGCACAACATTCACACAGATCTTTACGTGGTCTTGGGGGGGGGGGGGGGGGCTACATCAAATTGAGTCTGATTTTTTGTTTGGATGACATCCTCACAGAAAACCATTCCTTAATTAGCCCATTCCAAAGAATCCAACCATATGAAAAGTGGTCTCAAATAACATTTAAATGGGCGGTCTGAACTTTATAACTTGTAAACTAGTTTTGTAGGATAGAATTTTCAGATTTAGCTGAGTTTTATTGTTGATAATCTCCATGATGAAGATATATAAATATAAATTCCCAAGACGGATTACTTTTGGTTCATCACCAACACACATACATATATGTGCTGGAAATTTCTTTGTTGGTCCGCACCTCAAATGTGAGGATATGGTTGTCATGGTTCGAATTGGGTGGTCCTTTTCATCAAGGAAACTAAAAATTAACTAGTAAAGTATAGAGAGAAAGATGGGGTAGTGTAGGCTTGAATTAGATCTACTAGTGTGTCTGATGGGCTTAGCTCTGATGCAAGTCCTTACTAGAGAGTTCCTATGTGTGTCTTGTTTTGGGTTCTGATGTGGAATAAGTTGGTTGATTTCGTTTGTCCTGTTTATGTTCTTGTTAATTATGATTTTGTTCGTCCATGTCGCTAGTACTGATTAGTTTAAAAAGGGTGTCTGCTCTTGTGTCAACTGTTCATTGGACACATGAAATATTTTTCCAAATATAGGACCCAATTAATATTTTCCCTCTAGACTCACTTGTTGGATATCAGGTTTGGCCAGTTTTTATTTTTTTTAAATTTCTTTTTTGCCCATTTCAGATCTATATTTTTACGGTTAGAACTTAAAACACTGGGTCCGATTTTGGAAAGTTTGAATTTCTGATAATGCAAACTAGTACCATAATTTTACAAGGAGTATTTCTAAAATACCCATAATTTCAAGGAACACTTTTTGTGAGGATAGTAATTCATTTTCTGTAACTTATAACACTTCCAAATTGTGGCTTTTGAAACTTAAATTCATCTCAACTCAACCAAAAAGGGGGGAAAAAAACGGAGGGAGGGGGGGTTGTGGGGTGTGGATTCTTCATTTTTTTTAGCTTCATGCCTTTCGCTCAGAATTTGTATGGGGAATATGCAGGGAAGTTGTTGCATCCCTTCAAAAAGACTATCCCATCCTAATGTGGAGTAGGTCTTCAAACAATGGTACGATGTTTCACATGTTACCCTTGGTAGTTTTTTCATTTTTTGATGTATTCCAGTAAGTTCTTTTGGTTGGAACCAGTGTAATATAAAATGCTTTATTTCCTAGATGCAAGTGACCTGGTTGATGCGGTTGTCCCTTACATGGGGGAATCTATTACTGACGGCACTCTAGCAAAGTTCTTGAAAAATATGTTTTCCTTGTAACCATCTTGCAATGCTTACGCTCAATATAATGGTTAGTCTGTGTATGTCATCGAGTTTATGTGCATAAATATACATAAAATTTTATTTTGTAACTCATTCCTGTGATATTGGTAACAGAAGCTGGTGACAGTGTACTAATTAATTAGCCAATTGCTCAAGTTGAAACTGGTAAGGTATCTACAATTAACACAACATTTGTTTTTTAATGTTGTAAAAATATGAAACATAGATGGCCACTGTCACTATGGAATAAATATAAATATAGTTCTTGACTTGTATTAACTGTCAGGTAACCATCGATGTTGCTAGTCTTGAAGCTGGAGTTATCCAGAAGGTGTAATATCTTTTAATCCTAGATTCCCTTGCTTTCCCTTGTAAAATAGGCGTGCTTTTGAATTGAAAGGCTTTATGTTTTTTATTGATAATTGATAGTTTGTAGCCAAGGAAGGTGATACTGTGGTACCAGGAACCAAGATTGCTGTCATTTCGAAATCTGGTGATGGTGTAGCACATGTTGCTCCATCAGAGGAAAAATCACAGGTTCCTATGACGAGGCTTAGAAAACGAGTTGCAACATATTTGAAAGATTCTCAGAACACATTTGCCCTGCTGACCACGTTTACTGAAGTTGATATGTAAGTTTAGTTTCATAAATTTCATATTCACTTGGAATGTGGACTGACCATCTTTGGTTTTCACAACCCTTCATGGCTTTGAAATTTTCTGTTTAGTCTTTCCACCTCTCCGCACTTGCCACCATTATCAAGTCTAATTACGATGACAATGCCAACTATTTTTCGAAGGCGGTACATTATGCTACTCTTCTAGTAAATTTAAATACTTTGAAACTCTGTTTGATGCTATATAAATTTACTTTAGTTTTAATCTTCTATACTATATCAGTTGTTCATAGTTTATGGGGAAACCAAGTCCTTGAAATAGATTTCCATGATACTTGATATAATAGTACTTGATCTTCAAAAATGTGACCGTGATGAGTAATGGGTAGGTCGCTTGGCAGTCAGAAGACACAAATTATAGATTAGCCAATGCATTTTACGTTTGGATGCTAGATTCATGAAGGATATTTCCTCTCAAGTTCTACATTGGCTACCTTTTTGTGTTGCCAAACCTTGAAAGACTGTTTATACTTTGGCTTGTCTTCTGTTGGAAGGTTTTCCTGTTATTGTGGCCCCCTTTTGTGTAAACTAAGCCCTGATATATCTGGGGTTCAAGCAGAGCTTCATAATTTCAGCCAAGTAAAAGGCATTTAAACCCAACTGTGAAAGGATTATAATTTAATGACGAGAGGAGTATGGTTTATTTTGGGCCCATACTCACTGTTTGGTTTCATGTCGAATATGTAAAGCTGTGATTTTTCATGTGTGTGTGTGTGTGCATACGTGTGCATGTGTGTGTGTGTGTGTGTGTGTGTGTGTGTGTGTGTGTGTGTGATTTCTTTCTTATTCCTTAAGGTAGCTCATTTGGTATGCATACATAAACTCAAGAGTGCTCTATTTCAGGAACTTCGGGTTTGGTGTCAACTCTCAAATGGTCAGTGGGAGTTTGGAAAAATTCAATCAACTTCTGAGGAGGATGCTCTAGTTTTGCTTTCAGATGGCAGTGTGGGTTTACTTTTTCTTTTTATATTGTCTGAGTTACACTTATCCAATTTCAAGAACTTAAGCTAGTGGAGTTTAAATTCACTTGTGTTATGTTATTTCTTCAGGTTGAATCAGTGCCTACAAGGAATCTCTTGCCTGAAAACCCATATATACTTGAAGGCATTGATGATCTTATACAGCCAAGTTACTTGAATGAGCCATCCGTTCTTCACAACTCCAATACAGATATTGTCATGATAGGATTTATGTGAGTTTGATCTACAATCAAAATTCTTTTCCACTACCTTACTCCTATTATTGATTCTTGTTTATATTTCTATAGACTAAAGCTGGGCCTGTTTTGGTTGCAATCAATCCCTTTAAAGATGTCCCAATTTACGGAAACGAGTTCTTCATAGCTTATAGACAGAAACTTACGGACCATCCTCACGTTTTCTCTATAGCAGACGCTGCCTTCAGTGAGATGATGAGAGGTGAACATAACCATACATATTTGGAGATAATTTGATTCTTTGGTGGATTACCTATTGTTTATTAAGGAGTGCATGACTTGTTTCTGAAGTTTTTATGCTTTTTTTCTTTCCCTATTTTGTGGATTCTGCAGACAAAACAAACCAATCCATCATAATTAGGTAAGTTGGAAGTATCTGCACCCTATTGTTCTTTGAGAGTATATCTTTTTTCTTGCCAAGCTCCCTAGTCCCCCCTCCCCCCTATCGTTGTTGATCTATATCTGGAGAGATTATGCGTAAAATATTGTGTGCAGTCTTGGTGATCATATTCAACTTTCTACCACAGTGGGGAGAGTGGAGCTGGGAAAACTGAAACAACAAAGACTGCGATGCAATACGTGGCTGCATTTCCTGTTATTGGACCTTATGTTTGTGCTGAATGGAATTATGGGTAATTTTCTTTTTATACAATTAATTTATAACTATATATTTATATCATTGATTACTTTGCTATTTTTTTTTTCTATTAGGGGATTTCCTGTGTGGTTACACAATATGCCAGGTGTTGAAATCAGAACAGATAATGACGTTTTTAAGGTTATTATTGTTATACAATTTTATTTTTTGAAAGTTTTTTATAGTTCAAATTCTTGACTATTTTCATTTAATTACCTAGAATGAGATGCAAATTTTCACAACCTTGATAGTCGACATGGCGAAAAAGGAGAAGCTCTTTGCCTCACAAGGTGGTCCTATTATCATTGCTCAGGTATGTTAAGCTTTCCATAATATTTATTATGGAAATAGTTTATTATTATTATTTTTTAAATATTTAGTTATTAATATTTTTTATTTATTTATTGATACATAATAGATTGAGAATGAATATGGTAACGATATGTCTCCTTATGGAGATCCTGGGAAATCATACATTGGCAAGATTGGCAAGGTGGTCCTATCATCATTGCTCAGGTATCTCTTGCCTCACATTGTGTGAAATATTACCGTTGTGGAGACACACATGAGCTTCTGAAGAAGCATGATTGGCAAGCGCTTCTAAAAAAAGACCAGGTAAGAGATCTCTCTTGAACAACTACCATTTGATATAGTAGATAACAAAACTATAATATTTCACACAATGAATTTGAAGGCACAAATTTGTTGCTTTAGGAGAATTTTAATGTGATATTCCTTGAAATGCCCTATTGGACATTCTTTTGAACCAGCAGTGAGTAAAACACTTCTAAACTATTCATTTCTTGTAAGTCATTCTAAACAAATTTCTGTTGCTTAATTAATGATATATAGACATTAGATATGAGTATCCTAAAAATATATAATTAAATTAAGGTCTACGAATAAATTAACAAAATTCTTGAGGATTTTTAGGGAACAAGTACTTGTCTCTAGGAAATCTTTGTTTTTCCTATCATCTCAATCTTGTGTTTGATGGGGAGCCTCAAACCTCGTTTGAGGTTAGGGAAATCTCATGTTACCCATTATTATTCTCTTTTCTTTTGCTTTTCTGTAAGTTTCATATGCTTTTAATCAGTTTGTTGAAGCTTTTAACTACAATCTTAAATTAATTGGCAGCTCTGAATAGAGAGGAGAGCGGGTCGCGTATTTGAAGGTTGGGAAGAAGGGAGGATATATTTCGCTCCTACCTACAAATACCTTGCTAACTCCGACCATTATGTCGTCCAAAACTCCAAATCTAAATAAATAAAACGCACTCCTGCCTAGTAAAGTTCCTTCTCTTTTCCAATAATTTCCAATTTATTAATTACCTCATATAATGCCTAGTGTAATTATAATATGCTGACCATGGAGTATAATGCCCTCCTTACACATTGTACATGTTAGAACAATAGTCCCACATTGCCTGTGGGAGCCTAATCCATGGGTCCGTAGAGAGAATGAGTTTTTCACGTAAGATAATATGGAGTCATGGAGTTGTACATCACTTTTATATTTCTCACTCACTCACATCTTTGCTTATTAGATGTACAAAGTCTCCTAGTTTTGTTGTTTATGTATACATGTCGATTATGAGAATTGACGATTATTCAGTTCAATTCTTTGGATCACATATTCATCCTTACATTAGGTAGTAGCTCTGTCAAACCATACACACTACTGCCCTTGACACTTCTTGACTATGTTTGTTTTCTTATGATGTCAAGCTACTTTTTCCCACCTGCAAAAAGAGTCTGTTGCCTACTCTATTTATAACTTTTGGTGCTTGGTTTGAATTGGCTTAGACATGTTGGTTTGACCATCTTACCCATAAATGAACACTTAAAATAGTTCAATTTCTATTTTTGGATGACCCTCACACTCCCAACATAGACTCATTGTAGCACTAGGCCACTCCCAACGTAGAACCATGTTGTAACACTTTCAGTAACTAAGTTTTAAACTAATTATTATTGGCATCTGTTTTGTGTATTTTCTAAGTATTGAGCAATGAACATTGGTTGTGGCATATCAAAATAATTGGTTCTTATGTTGGTAGGTAATGATTGCTTATAGCCTTTTTTCATTAGTGGACTGCTCGATTACAACTAACCAAGTTAGCCTGGAATTGGTTTTCTATTGACTTATTTCACAATTCTTGAAGATTTTAATAGTATTTTGCCTTCATACAGTATTTCTTATTTTTAACATTTGTGAATAAAGTTTAATTATGTTCTTCTATTATTTTGGGTGGATATCTCGATGTACCAAACCTTTTCCGTGTAGGTACGAGAGCGTTATTAGGATTTTTTTGAGAACAGTGGTAATGTAAGGGAAATCCAAACCTTGAGGAAAATAAGAAGACATGATAGAGCTGAGAGAGCCAGAAGAGATCAAAGGCATCATGACTATTTGCTTCTAATTGTATTTTATTTCTAAGTAATTATGTAACATAATTTCATTTGTAAGTGCCCAATTACTTCAATTAGAGCTTGTTTAGTAATGAAATTTCAATATATAATATGAATTTTGAATTGTTTAGTTTAATTTGGAGCTTGTTTTATGATTTTTGTTTTATTTTTTATTTTTCTGATTTTTTTATTCTATTGTGATTGGTGAATTAGAGGACCGTCCTATTGTTTGTTAAACCTTCACATTCGACGATCATACTCTATGGATTTTTTTTTTTATTTGAAGCTCATTCTCCAATAATTTGATAGTTCAGGACCATAAAAAAAAAATTCTACAAGAAAATATTTAACAGGCATGTTTAATGGGATGATCCATCAAATTTCTCAAAATTTGACGAACTTAGACCGTCAAATATGGGTTTTTTTCACATAATGGTGGCTCCCAAATTTAGAGTTAGGATTAGAGATTAAATAGAAAAAGAAAGAATTGAAGAGGGTATACAAAGGGTGGGAGACAATGAGAGAACATAGGCAAATGATAGGAGAGAGAAATAGAGAGAGGAAAGGAAGAGAAAAACATATGGGAGAATTACAGCGATAAGTATAAGGTAGAAAATGTGGGAGATATAAAGAAAGAGAAAAATAACAAGGCGTTGAGGAGAGAAAAAAAAATGTAGGAATTTGGCTCCTTGGATATGGAGAAGATAAAATCTTTTACAAGATTTTTTTTTCTTTTCTTTCTTTCTTAATTTCTTTGGCACTCGTTCTTCTCTAAAAAATTTCTTCAACCTTTTGATGTTGAGTAATGATAATCTGGCACCCCCATGTGGCATACTTAAAATACACTCCTAACGTGGGATGTGTCTGAACCTTAAATTTTCTTTCAACGGAATACATAATTGCACAGATTTATGGGAATGTGCAGTTGTGTATCCCGTTGCATAAAGTCTATGGTTCTAGCACATGTCACATCAAGAGATTATTTTGAATATGCCACATGGGGGAGTCAGATTGTCATTATGGTTCTAGCACATGTCACATCAAGAGACTATTTTGAATATGCCACATGGGGAGTCAGATTGTCATGATTCTTTGGTGTTTTATTGCATCAAAAATATATTTCTAACATTTTTCTTACACTTAGAGCTTTCCAACCCTATAAAAATAAAAGTTAATCCAATTAATCCCAAATAATAAAATTAATAATAAGTAATAACTATGAATTAAGAAAATTATTCATCAATATATGCATTTATCACTTTTTTTCCATTTTGCTATCGTTTCTTTTACTGTTTTAATTTAAAACTTGTTTGAATTCGTTCAAAAGGGTTTGATTGATAGATGATACTAGATACTGGGCTTAAAAACTATGAATGATATCAGTATTCACTCCTACGAATAACTGAGACGAGAAGAAATTTCCTAGTAAATTTATCGTCAAAATCTTTATTTATGTTCTCATGCCAACCATCTGTTCAACTTCAGTTGATACTGTGTCCAAAAGCGCCACAGTAGAAAAGTTCAAAGGAAAAACTTAGTGGTGATTGGGTACACGGCCAACCAATCAATATATTTCTCCTCTCTCACTTTATGAGGAAAGGACATTTTTCATCTCAACCCATGATTGAGCCTGTTCATCAAACAGACGGTTGAGAAAAAAGGGAAAACAAAATTTTCTGAGTAACAATATAAATCTCAATCAAAATATAATCATATCTTTATATAGGGAAGCGTTCAGACGCCTTAAATAGAGCCAAATATTTTTCAAAATAAGGGTTAGAAGCTTCAGAATTGGCTGATTTTTTGTGAGGATGATCTATATGCTGAAGAGATCATCCTCACCAAAAATCAGCTCATTCTGAAACTTCTAACCCTACTTTACAAGTTGAAGAATAGTAGACCATTGATTTTTGTAAATTACTTTTGATGGGGTTAGAAGTTTTGGAATTGGCTGATTTTTAGTGTACTAAAGACTAGTCCCGAGGTACAAGTAATGCCCGCACATCACACGCATCAAGTAAGTGAGGGTGCACGACCTACGAACTTTTGCCTTGAGCCAACCCATGGGGTTACATTAACTCAAATGTAAAGGCAAAGTACAAGGACTTGTAATTTAAAAAAAACTAACTAATGTAGATTTGCATTAGAGTCATGATAATATGACCTCCCCCCCCCCCCCCCCCCCCTCCCCCTCTAACAAGCCCCCATCAAAGAACCATATATCATTTGCCTTGGGATATACAAGAAAAAGATTTACAATTATATGTATCTCGAGGCAAATGATCTACAATTTTGTGATAGGGACATGTGTTAAGGGGGGCGTCAGAAAATCATTACACTTTGTATTAATATAACTTTCATCATTATAATAAAAATAGTGCTAATTTTCTAACTAAAAAGTCTTCACTCCGTCAATCCTCGGCTAATGTGGCATGGATATAAAACAATAGATCTTTTCCTCAAGATACACAATTGCACATCCCCATAAAAGTTGGATGGTTGTGTATCCCGAAGGAAAGATCTATTATTTTGTATCCATGCCACATTAGCTGAGTATTGATGGAGTGAAGACTTTCTAGTTAGAAAATCATTATTCTAATAAAAAAGGACCTAATATTTTAGATATACATTTTTCTTGGGAATCTCTAGCATCTCAACCGTCTCTTCGATAGAGAGCTTTAACCTAGGTAGAGTCCAGTAAACTACTAGGTCCAACCGAATGTTTTAACAAAATTGAATCAGTTCTATCAAATTGAACCCCCTCCCACCCTAATCCCGCCAATTTGAAAAAAATTTGCTTCAATCATAGGTTCAGTTTTTCTTTTTTTCTTTTTTTTTTATATTTTATTTGAATGATTATTACACAAGTGCTTATAATACGATGGACTTTTGGTGGATGGACCTGACACATACTGAAGTGGAAGCACATAACTTATTAAAAAAATAAAAAGAGAAAAAAAGAGTTTCTCTCTCCTACCCATAGTGAAAACAAAGAAAAAACTTTCAGATCTGACCACCTTGTGACATCCAAAATCATAATAAGATGAAATGGCCGGGGTTGTAGAAGATAAAATTATATGAAGTTTAAAAAAAAATTATTATTATTATTTTTTACCGTTGAATTTTATTTTTAAATGTGGGTGTTCGGTAGCCATCCGTTTTATACACCCGGGATCAAGCTTGAAAATCAACTGTTTTTTTTTTTTTTTTTTAATATGAATATTTTTATGAAATCTAGATTTCTATGTTGTTGGATTGCCAATGTGATAAGCAATGTGCCCCAACGATCCTTTTTTAAATTTGAAATCTAAACAAATAAATATGCGAGCAAGAACCGGCAATAGAGAAACTTTCTCCTTTTATTTTTTAATGAGTTATGTGGTTACATGTCAACGTGCGTCAAGTCCGTCCACCGAAAGTCCGTCTTATTTATCAGCACTCTTATTACACAGCGGAAGCCTTTCAAAAAGAACACAGGTCACAAACTCACTCTTAGTTGAGAGGGAGAGAATCAAAACGGCAACCAACTTCCTTGTTTTCACTGCTAGTGACCATTCTTTTGTTACTTGTCAATCCTTTCTACTCTCTCTCTTCTCTCTCTCACACACACACACACACCTAACCCCTCTTTTTTCTTCATTCTGTCACTCTGCCCTTCCCTGACACTCCTTTGGTAGCCATGGCTAACAACGGTAGCCTTCAACAAATCTTAGAGAACCCATCACGCAGCCAATATTTGGATAATAATCAGATTCAATCCATAAAACCTTCTGAAGACTCTTTTTGCTTCGAAATCTTTGGCGAACTCCATTTCAAAGAAATCCACGAAGAAGAATCATCATCATCATCTTTTCTTCCCAAGAATGATTGGTTCTCATTCAAGAAATTGGTAAGTTTACAGAACTGCACTGAAAGACTTGGATTCGAAAGCATCAATGACTATGTGGAGGAATCCAAGAATAATGATAGCGAGGAAGATAGGAAAAGCCATGAGATGGAGAAGAAGAAGGAGAAGGTGACTGTTACGAACGACGATCTGAATGAGTTTAGGAAATCAAAGACAAGCAACAAGTGCTTTCCTCCTCCAATTTCTTGTCTAGGTAGGAGTGGAAAGCCAAGGGTTTGCCTTAAATCTTTTCGCCATGGTGGGAGACTTATTCTCAAGGAGATCAAGTTTTCCTCTCAGAAATCCTTTCATGCATGCAGAGAAGATGGAACTCTTAAGCTGCAATATGTTCAACCAGTCGAAGAAATCCCCCAAGAAAAAGAAGAGCAAGAATTAGGAGTGTAAAAAAGATGATGCCGAGGAGGAAGAAGAATTTTGAATAAGATCTTCAATGATCAACTCTGTGTCTTCTTGCATCTTCAGAGAGATTGCAATTAATAACAAGGGAAATGAGTCATGAGTTGTGTTTGGTGTTTCTTGGAAAGATTTGATTGTGGAAAAGAAATGTATTCCCTTTGTGGTTTTCTTCTTTTATTAATTATAGTGTTAGAGGTTCCTCAAACTCATCTGAGGCTTAATTGAAGTGTGCAGGTCGGGATTAATATTGCAATGGCTAGCTATAATGCTAATTAGATTTTGTTGGGCCTTCTCACTGTGTTCTAAATTGTTACAAATTAAATTCTATCCCCACCATTTTTTATCCAATTGGGTAATTGTTTTTAAACATATTGATTTCCCCAATTACTTCGAATATGTGATCGAAGTCAATTTTGATGATTTACTTTAAGGGTAGCTTGGAAGTGGAAGTGGTAGTTGCTGGGAGTGTTTGGTTCATCAATTCCATTAGAGTTGCAACTCTAATTACTGCTTCCAAACACACCCTAATTGATTTCTTGCATTTTTTTCAGGCACGTGTGTGAATCACAATGTGTGATTTTACTATAGTATTAATGACTAGAAACATAGGTCATCATGTGCCACTTAATACGATTTCGACGTAGTAATTATGAACATTAAACCTAATCTATTGATGGATGAATGTTTATTATATAGAATTGGTTAAATTTAATGAAAATAGAAGGGTTTTTTTTTTTCTGTTAAGCAAGCAAATGATTTTATAGATTAAATAAATATACAAAGATAAGAGGGCATACCCCTACCATTTGTGTTTAATTGGTAAACCTGCTCTCAATGAGATCAATTATTGGCGATGCCAAGAATTGAACCCAGATATGGGTTCGATTACATCTTTGAATATTGAAATGTGGAAGATCCATCAAATCTCCAAAATAAATTCCTTCTAACCTGGAGAAACAAGTCGGAATTCCCATTCCAAAGATAGAAGTTATAGTTATGTTCATTGAAAATAAGAAGTGGATGCAAGGAAAAAAAAATGAAGAGTAAATTATTTTTTCGCTTTTTGATCTTTTGAGATATCTAATCAATTAAGTCATCTCTTATTAATTCTAGTTAAGGTTCTCTAGTACTTACTTTTACAATTGCTCTCTCGTTATTTAAAGAATAATAATGACTCAAGGAGATCAAGTTTTCCTCTCAGAAATCCTTTCATGCCTGCCAGAGAAGATGGAACTCTTAAGCTGCAATATGTTCAACCAGTCGAAGAAATCCCCCAAGAAAAAGAAGAGCAAGAATTAGGAGTGTAAAAAAGATGATGCCGAGGAGGAAGAAGAATTTTGAATAAAGATCTTCAATGATCAACTCTGTGTCTTCTTTGCATCTTCAGAGAGATTGCAATTAATAAACAAGGGAAATGAGTCATGAGTTTGTGTTTGGTGTTTCTTGGAAAGATTTGATTGTGGAAAGAAATGTATTCCCTTTGTGGTTTTCTTCTTTTATTAATTATTAGTGGTAGAGGTTCCTCAAAACTCATCTGAGGCTTAATTGAAGTGTGCAGGTCGGGATTAATATTGCAATGGCTAGCTATAATGCTTAATTAGATTCTTTTGGGCCTTCTCACTGTGTTCTAAATTGTTACAGATTAAATTCTATCCCCACCATTTTTTATCCAATTGGGTTAATTGTTTTTAAACATATTGATTTCCCCAATTACTTCGAATATGTGATCGAAATCAATTTGTGATTTTACTTTAAGGGTAAGCTTGGAAGTGGTAGTTGCTGGGAGTGTTTGGTTCATCAATTCCATTAGAGTTGCAACTCTAATTACTGCTTCCAAACACACCCTAATTGATTTCTTGATTTTTTCAGGCACGTGGTGAATCACAATGTGTGATTTTACTATAGTAATTAATGACTAGAAACATAGGTCATCATGTGCCACTTACTACGATTTCGACGTAGTAATTATTGAACATTAAACCCAATCTATTGATGGATGAATGTTTATTATATAGAATTGGTTAAATTTAATGAAAATAGAAAGGGTTTTTTTTTTCCGTTAAGCAAGCAAATGATTTAATAGATTAAATAAATATACAAAGATAAGAGGGCATACCCCTACCATTTTGTTTAATTGGTAAACCTGCTCTCAATGAGATCAATTATTGGCGATGCCAAGAATTGAACCCAGATTTATGGGTTCGATTACATCTTTGAATATTTGAAATGTGGAAGATCCATCAAATCTGCAAATAAATTCTTTCTAACCTGGAGAAGCAAGTCGGAATTCCCATTCCAAAATAGAAGTTATAGTTATGTTCATTGAAAATAGAAGTGGATGCAAGGAAAAAAAAATGAAGAGTAAATTATTTTTCACTTTTTGATGTTTTGAGATATCTAATCAATTAAGTCATCTCTTATAAATTCTAGTTAAGGTCTCTAGTACTTACTTTTACAATTGCTCTCTCGTTATTTTAAGAATAATAATGAATGTGCACAGTTTTGGTATGCAGTTAACGTCGCAAGGGCACAAAACCACACATCTTTTTTATGTGTATCCTGATGAAAAAGATCTATGATTCTATGCCCTTGCTATGTCAACTGCGTACCAAAACTACATGCATTCATCACGGCTCTTATTTTAATTAGTAGCTTTTGTAATTAATGTAAGCCAAAAAAATCAAGTCGATGATGCCAACTTAGTTAAGTTGGTGAAGGCATGTGGAGTGTTGATCCTATAGTTGTGTTCAAATCTCGTTCAACCCACCTACACACACACACACACATATAACTACCTTGCTTGCCTAGCAAACAAACAAACAAACAAAAAAAGCCAAAAATCTAATGAATTCTCATTTGGATCAAGAGAAATTGACCAAAATGGAGAACTTTTCAAACTTATTTATCAAAATGGGGCATTGTACATCTTATTTCTGAAAACGGTAATGTAAACTTGAGATTTTCGAGTTCGAAGATCTCTACTAGTTGGATTTGGAATCACCACCATTCTTTTCTAGAAAAGGGTGTGAATGGGCATTTGAAAAATGATTTTGAAAACTTATTTTTATTTGTATTGACTTTTGTACATATAAGGGTATTAGTCCACCTAAGATTTAGGTAAGAGGATCCATGTTAAGAAATAGGAAAGATATTAGACACCATATTCTCTCCACCATAGGTGGTAACCTTAGATTCGATCGTTTTTCAAAAAAAATAAAAGTTGGGAAAAATTGGTTTGTGCCTTCGAGTGGGAGGGACTTCGATTTTGGCTTAAATCAAAAAGGTGTTTCTTTATTGAGGAAGGGGCCTTATCATGATTCATGCCCTTAGAAATTTTGGAAAACTTTATACTCTTTGGTCAATGACCCATTTTCATAAGAAAATAGCTCAAGGCCTTGATCTCAAAACATTTTGTGGTATGTGCAAAAGTGTAGGGATTTTTAATAAATATTTTTGAAAAGGGTTTTTCAACCCCTACCCTTAAGACCAAGACGAAGTTCAATCTATCAGAACCATGGGGGTATACACTACATCTTAAGGTAGTTCTAGAAAAAGTAAAATAAAAAGTAAAGAGGGGAGAAGTAGAAGATAAGAGAAAATAAGGGGGGGGGGATTATCTTTTTTTATTGTCCTCACTCTACCTTGTTTTTTTTCTTCTTTAAGTTTACTTTAGGTCTTCAAGATACAAACTTCTTTAACTTTACACTTTTGAACTTTGAAAGTGAAAATAAGAAGGGTTTTGGTGTGTGGATTGAGGTTGTAAATGAGATTGACTTTAGAAAGTTGAATAGGGCTTTACGAGAATTGAGATAGTTGAGAAGTGAGAGAATTTTTAGAGTAAAAGGAGAATGAAGCTAGGTAGGAAGATTCAAGTCTTGGGGGATTTGTGGTAAGAATGAATATAGGTTTCTGGAGGTAATTTTTAGGAGTAGAATGGGGTGAAAATATAAAAAAGTAGAGAATTGCATGAAGTTTATGGGTCATGTGTGTGAAATTTAAGCTTGGGGGAAGTATATGTGGAAAGGGGTGTAAGTGGATTGTTTTTTATCTAAATGGTTTAGATCTTTTTACCCATTTGGGTTGAATGTTAGGTAGGATTAAGGGAAATGGGTTTTGGTAAGAAGAATGGTAGTGTAAGGGGGTGATTGTTGATATTTTTTGAAAGGTAGAAAGGATGATGACAAGTATCCAAAAGTGTGACGATGTGTGTTAGGTGAGTTGATTAGGGAGAAGAGGTGTGGGGGTGGCTTGTGATGAGGGATTTAGAGAGAATGATGAGGGTAGGTTATGACATGGGTATGGGTTGAGATGTGGGTTGGTTAACTTTTTAGAGAAATGTGATGGGGTTCGTAAATGAATTTTGGAGGTGAGTTTTGGTGGTGACATGTGTCCCATTTTGATGATCATTGATCTCTATGGTAATTGGTGGTGATCATTGGGCTTGGGTTGAAACTTGGGCTTAGGAAAGTGGTTTTGAATTAGATTTTAAGTCCAATGGACTTAGGGGTTGGGTTGAATTTGATTAGGTTATGATATGTATAAGATTGGATTGGGTTAAGAGGTGAGGTGGTGATGGTTATGTGAAACGGGAAATTCTTAGCCCATGGGCCAAGCAAAAGGGGCCTTAGGCCATTTATTAAAATAAAACAAGTTTTTTTTAGGGTTTGGATTTTTAGCCCATTCCGAATTTTAGGTATTTTGGATATTTTGCAAGAGGGGAAGTTCAAATTAGGGTGTCTACAAGCAATGTAAACACCCAAATTATACCAGGCCCTCGATGCAGAATACCCCAAAATCAATAAAAATTAGAACGGGCCCTAAGGCCCAAATTTTCAAAAATCTAATATTTGTTATCTTTTTTTTAATACATGGCCTAAGGCCCTTCTCACGTAGCCCATGGACCAAAAACTCCTTACCACTCTTCTCATTTTTCAATACATCCCAACCCTAATCCAAATCTATAATTATTCAACTCACAACTTAAGCCCATTGGATTCAAAACCCAACACCATACATATTCAACCCACTACCCAACCATCTTTCATAAGCCCAACTAATCTACCTAAGTCTAACATCACAACCAATCACCTAAGATCATTAAGGTGGGACATATGTCACCACCCCAACTCACTTCCCTCATCCAACTACCTACCCCCATTACTTTTCTCTAAAAAATCATCTACCCACATTTCAACCCATACCTCTCTCTAACCTACCCTCATCATTCCCTACAAGCCTATATTTACAAACTAAACCCATACCCCTCATCTCCAATCAAATATTCATTCTCTCCAATCAACACACCAAAATACTCCGTCTCCAAACCTTTGGGACACATGTCACCACCTCCTTTATCCTCTCAAAACCTAACCAACTAATCTTTTACACAACTCATTCTCCTAACCTAAACTACTCCATTCAACCTACCTAATACTCAACCAACAAATCAATCTCTTACACTCCCATTCTCCTAACCAAACACCATTTGGGTTACAAATGATTCACTTAAACCACCTTCCACAAATGCCCTTCCATCACCTTCAATTTACATACCCCCCTCTCACAAATCTCAAATCATTCTATCCCTTTTAGCATTTGAATAATAGTTTGAAACGTGACTTGATAAATGAAAATTCATCCAACTTGTGGCAAAAACGTCTAGGGCACATCTCTAGAGTTAGGATAAATAAATTAGTGAAGAACAAAGTTCTCGATAATTTGGACTTCAAAGATTTTTTAGAATGCATGGATTGCATTAAAGTAAAACAAACTAAACATATTAAAAAAGAAGTCACAAAAAGTAAAGAATTTCTTGAAATCATACACACTAATATTTGTGGATCTTTTCCCATAACATGTATAAGTGGAGATGATCTCTCTAGGTATGGTTATGCCTATCTAATATATGAGAAATCTCAGTCTACAGATATCCTTCAAATATTTATAACTAAGATAGAAAGACAATTAGATAGGAAAGTTAAAATAGTTAAGTGAGATAGAGGATGTGAATATCATAGTAGATTTAATTAATCATGCCAAAATCTTGGCTTATTTGTTAAACACTTAAAAAAGTTAGGCATTTGTGCACAATACACAATGTTTGACACGCCTCAACAAAATGGTGTGACTGAAAGACGTAATCGTACACCTATGAATATGATTAGAAGTATGTTAAGTCATTCAATAGTTTTAAAATTCTTATGGGAAAGCATTAAAACCACTATATATATCCTAAACACGATTTTTAGTAAGGTGATTGCCAAAACTCATTTCAAGTTATGGACTGATAGAAAACATAATTTACAACATTTCTAAGTTTGTTGTTGTCCCAACGGAAGTAAGGATATATAATTCACAAGAAAATAAATTGGATCCCAAGATCATTTCTAAATATTTCATTAACTATCTAAAAAAGTATAAATGATACAAATTCTATTAACCTAACTATAATACGAGAATAGTTGAAATCAGAAATATCATATTCCTAAAAAATTATGAGATCAATAGGAGTGTAGAACCACATAAAATAACTCTTGAAAAAATAATAATGGATATCCTATCACCTCTTAATTTTCAAGAAATTATTGATTCCCAGGATGCTCAACAACCTGGGAAAAATGAACAATAGTTAGAACAAGTTGGTTCATTAGGACCTAACCACTATGATTGAAGATTTACCATCAATAGTTCTGAGAAAATCTCTTAGAGAAAGTAATGATTCTTCTAAGTAGATGGATGTCATGAAAGAAGAGTTAAAATCTATGTACTATAACCGTATTTGGGATCTCGTTTAATTGCCTTCTAAAAGTTAAAAAAAAAATCGATTGTAAATGGATCTTCAAGACCATGCACGATGTAAAAAGCAATATCGAACAATTTAAAATCAGATTTGTGACTAAAAGTTTTACTCAAAAGGAAGATATCGATTATACTAAGATTTTCTCTCCAATTTCAAAAAAATAATCATTATGGCATTGGTGGCTCATTATGATTTGGAGTTACTCTAAATGGATGTGAAAATAACTTTCTTAAATGGAAGATTGGATTAAGAAACCTACATGAAACAACTTGAAGGGTTCAAAGAAAAAGAAAAAAAAATTAGCCTATAAACTTAAGAGATCCATCTACGGACTTAAACAAGATTCAAGATAATGATATATAAAGTTCAATGATACTATTACATCTTTTGGATTTTAAGAAAAATATTATTGACCAGTATATATATTTGAAGGTTAGTGAAAGCAAATTTATTATGTTGGTCATGTACATGGATGATTTGCTGTTAGCTAGTAGTAATCTTGGTTTGTTGCACGAAACCAAAAATTATCTCATTAAGAATTTCAATATGGTTGATATGGGAGAGGCAACTTATGTCATTACCATAAAAATCCTTAGGAATCGATTAGAATTATTTTAGAAAGGATATATCAATAGAGTCTTAGAAAGATACAACATATAATCTTGTTCTATCGATGATGCGCTTATCGAAAAAAAAGATAAATTCAACTTAATGCAATGTATACAGAATAATTTAGAAATGGAACAAATGAAAGATATTCCATACACCTTAATTGTTGGGAGTTTGACATACGCTCAGACCTGTACCATTCTAGATATCAATTTTTGTTGTTGGAATATTAGGTAGATATCATAATAACCCAAAAATTAACCATTGGAAAGCTGCAAAGAATGTTATGAGATATCTACAAGGGACGAAGGACTATATATTTATTTAGAAGATATTAGATTATCTAGAGGTGATCGAGTACTCAAACTCAACTTTTTTCAAATGTTTTGATAGCAGAAAGTCTACATCAAGTTTTATATTTCTACTAGCAGGTGGAACTATCTCATAGAAGTACGTGAAGCAAAGTAATATTACTTCATCTACTATGGAGGTTGAATTCATGGCATGTTTTGAAGTCACGAGTCACGCTTTGTGGTTGTGGAATTTTATTTCAGGATTTGAGATTATCAACTATATAACTAGGACGTTGAATATATATTGTAATAATACTACAATTGTATTCTTTTTTAAGAATGGAAAGTACTCAAATAATTCAAAACACATGGAGGTCAGATACTTGGTGGTTAGAGAAAGAGTCTAAAAACAGTTAGTATCAATAGAGAACATTAGTATCACTCAAATGATAGCTGATCCACTAACAAATGGGTTATCACCAAAAGCTTACAAAGAACATATTATCAGGATAGGTTTTGGAGAAATCTCTTATGTATTTGGAATAGGTTATTTTGAAGTGATTATGTAATTGACATTAATATTAGTATTAAATAGAGTTTTGTTTCTGCTTATTTTCTCTTTCCATTTATCTTACGATCATATTCTATTTAGATTTAAGTAATAGAGGAAATGTCTTGACAAGACAAATATCAAGTGCATAATTAAAAATTATATTAGAAAGAGTATTAATAATGTGGTATATGAAAAGAAGTATACCATAGATGACATACAACCGTCATGACTCACGTTAGTATCTAATTGAAACATAGTATTATAATATCTAATTGAATATTGGGAATATTAACAAGATTTCAATATTCATAATCATATGTAAAAAATATTTTTGGTTATAGAATCTTAAACTGAGTCTTTTTAAAAAGAAAATTATTTTGTAAAAGAAAATTCACTTTAACACAATTGGTCTAATGGATTAAGTGGAAGAATGTTAGAACCCAATATCTTGTGACCCAATTGACCTACACGTTTTGTGTATTTAAAAGAAAATTTACTTTAACACAGTTGGTCTAATGGACCAAGTGGGAGAATGTTAAAACCCAATATCATGTGATCCAATTGACTTACACGTTTTGTGTATTTAACTTACACAAAGGTTATATTCAATTAAAGACGTTAATAATTAATGTTAAATCCAAATAAAATCAAAATTAGAAATACTCTTTTGGTTTTAGTAGGAATCCTACTAAAAGAGGATATCTAGGCCCTCTATTTTCATCTATTTAAGTGGATCGGTATCCCATAATAAGATAGAGACAAGCATATGCATAGGGGTTCTGAATCGTGGTGATCTCCATCAATTACTAGAACTTTTAGCCAAGCCAACATAGAGAATGTGAGTCTGGAAAATTAAAGAATACATAAAATAAAGGTTCAGGATTGAGGATTTGCACACATTGGATCATTGGCATATGGATTACAAAAGGCACATCTCCAACTATATTTGGATCATCGATTTGACTTATAGCACAAGATAAGTACCCTAAACCTTTTAATCTTTAAGAACATAAATAGATTTCTTGAGATATATGAATGATTCTTGATCTTGAAAATTATAGACTAATAGTTATGTGATTAAAGATTTTGTATGTTATAAATCTCACAATTTTGTCTTTTATGTTATATATATATAAGATATAAAATTTATTTATTGATTAAAATGAAATTAGGAATATTCAACACCTGCCCAAAATTACCTAACTCGAGCTAACCCGAGCTCAACCTGATTTTAGAAGATCAAGCTTGGGTTCACCCTCCAAAGTTGCAGCCCTAACTATAGCACTACATTTTTCATTTTTTATTATTTACTATAGCACTCCATTTTTCTTCTTTTCCAAGAAAATCACTTAAACATTGTTTATGCAAACACTCTATTCAAAGAGAGAGAGAAATTTGTAGTTCAGAGAGAGAGAGAGAGAGAGGCAAACATTTCCTCTCCTCCAAATGCTATTTTCAAAGAAAGGAAAGAATGGACGTATTCATTAAAGAAGTTCATTCATAAAGGAATCTTGGAATCTTGGAAGAGAAAAGGGGGTGACCAACCTCATTTCTTCTCCTCCAAATGCTCTCTTCAAAGAAAATGGGAAAATGGATGAATTTTTTTGTTTTCTTTTTTTTGTTTTTTTTTTTTTTTAGATTTTCATTGGTGTGTGATTTTTGAAAATCTAGGATTTCCGAAAGGACTCATTTCTGGTTTGAAAACAAAATTATTATTTTTTGGAATCTAGTTGAAATAAAATTCATTTTCACTCTCTTTTCTCCTGTCCCCCCCCCCCCCCTTCTTCTTCTCATGTTCCCTCCAATTCTCCTTTCAAGATTTATCCTTTTAGATTCATCTTAAAATCATTTCGAAGATATCCTAGAAAAAGGCTTTGATGTCTATTTAATCTTATAAGCATGGGTGTAGAGTATAATTTCATTAATTGGTGTATTATATTTAAACTGTAGAGTTTTCTTGTGCCTATCAGTAGGCACAGGCATCCACTTAGGGTTTAAGGTGGTAGTTGAGTAAATGCAATTAAGTTGGGGAGATATTGTTGAAAAGGGGGGAGAAGAGGAAAAACAATAAAATTGGAGGGGTGTTGGAAAGGCATTTGAAAAGGAGGGTAGAAGTAAAAAGGGAATAAAGTTGGATGGGTATTCTTGCAAGCAAATAGAAGAGAAAAGGAAATGATGGAGAGTTTTTCTCGATTTTCATGAAGATCTTAAATCCCAACCCTTACATGTTGGGGGGACGAGGGGTTAAACTGTTGTGTTTTATCATATAGAATGGTGCTGCAATAGCAATTATCTTTCTATTTCTAGGTGAAAAACAAAGCAAAGAATTTTGGCATAATGATTATTAAAAATCAGTTTCTTGACATGGGTGAGATGAAAAACTAGTCATACAAAATATACAAGAAATACATTGAACCGGAATAAGTGAAATTGTAGTGCTATAGTTTTAACCATCAATGGATGCCCCTTCAACAAACATAGCTACTCTAACAATCTGAGATACGAAAGTTTCTTCTTAAATAAACTAAGCACAATGTCACTTAGTGAGTCATATCAGAATGATCAAGTACGAGCCGCAAAAAGAGGGCAACGTATACCTTTCCAGTACCATGAGGCAGAGAGGTAGCACCACACACCATCTGCAATTTAATCTATACAAGAGCTCTGTAAAAAAAAGCAATCCATTGGAATGTTGAAGATATTAATAAATCAAATTATGGAAATACATAAAAGTAGCTAGGTTACATCAATTGAAGAAGACAATAGAAACTAAGGACCAACTCATTTGGAATTTAAATTTGTTCTTTCCTTTTGTAACAAGCACATTTTTCCTCTAAAGAATTACCAAATGCTGATCACATATGATAGACACCTTTCACTTATAAGCTTCAATATTAGAAATACCTTGTTGGGCACACGTGGAGGCATACTTCCAAATAGAAATTACCTCTTCATTTCACAATTTTGAATGCATTTCATTCTCAACAAAGTAACTAAAATCGACTAACAATCATTCTTCCAACCAATATACGAATCAAAAGAGCATATTTGAGAACTATGTCTGTGTGACGATATCCTAATTTCTAAACCACGACAAAACAAAATCCCTCCTTATTGATCTTGATTGACAAACCTTATGGCACTACCTGCAAATTCCTAGTATCTTCAAGAATTTTTACAAGATTTTTCATACTCATGATGTTTTGGTTAATTTTAAGTTTGCGGAAGTAATTTAAACATCCCACAGTCCAGCCCATGAGGGCGCTTTAAGAAATAATTCATGTTAGAGGTATCCAGACTCCACTTGACAATGTGGGGGATTTTTCTTCTTTTTTTTTTTTTTTTTTTTTTTTTTTTTTTGCTAAACAAGCAAGGTGGTTAGATGTCAACATGAAAGTGGGTTCAATGAACCTAAGTCATAGGATCAACTCTCCACATACCTTTACCAACGTAGCTAAGTTGACACCTTCAGGATTTTCCTATTCTAATAGGATGTTTAACAGTAAAAAAATTAAAAATAACTAAAGAACCAAAAACACTCTTATCTAATCAAATATTGAAAGAATTACATAAAGTAATTGTAGTTGGGTAATGAATACTACAAACTTTCCTATAGCAAATTAGAAGGCTTATAAGAAACCATACCTGGTCACCTCGATGTCGATCAACACTCAAGTTCACTAGCACTTCAATAACTAGAAATGGCTTGGGAATTAACAAAGATTGAACTTTCACAAAGAAAGTCAAATAGTAGGAAAATAGTGACTGAGGACCAGTATAAAGATTCCTCAATAAAAAGCGTAAATTTTGCGCATATGAGATTCACTCATTATTATCAAAGACTAAAACAAGATCAAACCAAATAATGAACAACGAACATTTCTTTAATGACATAGAAAAGTAAATAACAAATTAATAATTAAAGCATAGCACAAGAAAAAAGGATCCCAATCAACACTTGAATGATCTTTTCTTCACCCACCAACAAGTTACAATTGGATTATTTTGTGAGTTGATGTCATAGGGCAGAAATCTAGCTATCCTTGAAATCAGAATAGGACTATTTTGTTACTTACATTGACAAAGATAACTCCAAAAAAAAAAAAAATTTGAGGGTGACTTTAAAAACTTCATCTTTTAACATAAATTTTTTGGACTTTAAAGCAGATTAATGACAGAAATTACAGGAATCAAAAAAGAATATTTCACTTTACTTTTAGTCATCCAACCCAATATAAAACATCATCTAAAATAGAAATCAATTTATAATATATCAAAAATCAGAAAAAAAAAAAAAAAAAAAAAAAACATTTTTCATCGCCATAACAGGTATCCAAATAATCACACTTGAGGTTGTTCCCTATATTTAGTTAGATTTTCTGTTTCAATCTTTTTAGGTTTTCTAAGCTGAATAACAGAAACAAGCATCAAAAGCTTTTAATTGCATAAAGAAACCATAAAAGGCATCAAATTATTGCAACTCTACAATGTCAATGTTAAATAAATTTTCGTGGTAAATGAATTAACTTGATTTGTAGGTCGAAAACTTTGGTTTCTAAAATCAAATAAAAACATAAACCCTAATATATCAATAAAATCGATGCAAGGGGGCAACCTGAAACTAACCTCATTCTCCAGAAGATCGAAGGGGTTTTGAGAAGGTAGTTGTGAATCGAGCAAGGCAGATTCGGGCTTCCTCGCCTTATTAATATCTCCACCTCTAAAAAATGAGTTTCTTATGGATACTTACAGGAATGTTAGGGTTTTTTCTTCGAATAAGTTGGAACTAATATGAAAAGCAATAATTTTGAATCCAAAATTAATGAAAAATAGGAGTATATCAGCATCTTCTATGAACTTGAAAAAAATGAGAAAAAAAAAATTCTCTATAAACTATTTTAATAAAAATACAAGAAAATCCCTTTATCCCCAATTACCAACCATAGATTCTCCCAAAACTAAAAAGACCCAATTTTACCCAAACAGGAAATTAAAAATGGTAGAAAGTGAATCTTTATAAACAATTCGATGGAGAAAAGAGAGAAACCCTAGGGTTTACTTCTATGGAGGAGCTTAATATCCTTTGAAATTGCAAAAATCCCTTTGATAGAAAGATACCCTTTGAAATTGCAGAGTTTCTAATCAAAAATCTTGAAATCAAAGGGTTTCTACTTGAAATCGCTAAGAAATATACCCTTTGGAGGCGATGATACCCTTTGTGAGAGCTTCAAGTGAAAAACCAGAGAGAGAGAGAGAGAGCAAATTCTTCTCTTCTTCAACCTTCGAATCAAATTTCTTTGAAGCGTTGTAACAGGATCGAAGCATCTATCTCATCAAATCGAATTTACAAAATTTTGACGGTTTATAGCACACAAACCATGCCATCAAACTTGGAATTTTTCACGTAGTGAGAGAGAACAGAAAGCAAAGAGTGAGAGAACAGAGAGAGAGAGGTCTCTAAATTGATTATTAAAAAATTGATAGAGAGAGAGGTCACTAAATAGAGTTTTTTATATTTAAAAAAAAAAAAAAAATTAGTGACGGATATGTGTTTCCGCTTCTATGTGTACATGAATCAGCGGGAAACTATTTAACGTGAATTTTTTTTTGCGTGTGAGGCATGAAGATCTTATGCACAGTCCCTATAGCGTTGGATAAAGTTGTCTGCTGAAACAAATGTATCATACTAAAGTTGATATAGTCATCCACTGCTATAAATCGCTGCTGTAGATCAAAAATGTTGTAGTGACATCTGGGTAATATACGAGTGGAGGGAAATCATAGCAAAATGATTGTGACAATTAAATTAGGCTCATTTCTCCAAAAATAACTGTTTAGATTTAACATATTAGACTATATCCTTTGTAGGAGACGCATCAAATGATTGATGCTACTGACCATATATTTTTCCAATTGATAAGCTGAGTTTTAGGCTATGTTTGGATTGAGAGAAGTGGCGAGAAAAGAAACTCATTAAGAGAAGAGAAACTAAATTCCTCTCCACCATGTTTGGATTGACCGGAGAGGAATTATAATTTGGAGAGAAAGAAAACTCACATTCTTTTCTTTCTTCCTCCCTCCAATTCTTTTCTCTTCTCTCCCTACTTAACAATCCAAACAAGAGAAATGAAGAGAAACACATTTATTTTCTCCTCTCTTCTCTTCGCTTCTTTCCATTTCTCTCAATCCAAACACAGTATTAATGGGACCCCACCTATTCATTAATCAGCCAACAATTACATACAAGAATAGTTGGAGGTCACATCATCAATCAAAATTTTCAAAAGCTCGGACCGAATGTGGTGTTCACTAAGAATGATTGTTTAAGAAATTTCTAAAGTTTGCATGCATTCTTGCTAGGTAATCAGCGACTCTATTCATTTCTCGCAAATAAAATTCAGAAGATCGAGTAGAACATAAATGTCTGACTAAACCTCTTAATTTGTTACACCATTAACACATATAGTCATATGCCATTACATCTTAGAACTACTTATTAAACCTTAATAATAGGGACCGACTAGTTGCACACCAATAGTGGCTTGTTGCACCTTAATCTTAAAAAATTACCTTCTTTTTTTTTTGTATTTTTTTATAATCTATCCAAACCTATAAGTTGCACTTCATTAGGATAATCCACTTGTTCATCTTCTTTATTCTATATGTTTCCTCTTTGTTTTAAGATATTTAAATATTTTTAATGATTTAGTTAAAATTTATTTTCTTTATTGAAATTGAAAATTTGTTTTGATCTATTGAGGAAACTAATAAAAAATTGATCACGTACCTTTCGCACAAATTTATGAACAAACAATAATTTTTATAGGCATTGTTGAAGAAGAAGAAGAAAAAAAAGGAAAAAAAAAATGTGCAACCTTAAGGTAAGGGATAGTTGTGCAACTGATCCACCCCTAATAATAATATTAGACTTATTTGCTCTTTCAAAAGAACCCATATAGCACTTTTTTTTTAATTTTCCTAAATTAAGGTTTAGAAATTTTGGGTGGTATGGCTAACTGGGTTTGCTCCAGTCATGCCTTCAAAACTCTATCTGCCCTTCTACCAAAAGGTGATTATTTAATGATGTACACGTGTCGAGTGAGATGGCACGTGCGGCCATCAAAGTCAAAAAAAAAAAAAAGTTTAGAAATTTTGGGCACCTTGATGCAATATGCCAAAATATATGAAAAGTTGAAAACCACCGTGTCATCTCGTGGTAACTGGTAAGTTTCAGTCCAATACCACTCCACCACATTATAAGGGAAGAGAACGACTAATGTCCTATGGGTCAAAACCATGACATAAAGCAGAGCACCATACTCAAAAGCATAGTCACAAAATTCTCCAATTTTTTTTCAAAAAACCATAAAATTCTTTGAAGAAGCAACTAACTGATTAAAATGGCAAATTGAGAAATTAATTGACAATTTATCAATTAATGATTAAGCACCAATAAGGCTACATTCTTATTCCCTACCAACAAAATTTTATTTTCTCCAACAAATTCAAATTTCAAGAACAAGATAAGATTTTAAGGAGGTTGACGATATTGAGTTTTAGTAAGAAATCTAAAAACATCATTTGTATATTTCGTGAAATTTTCCCGATTCATTCATAGAGCTTTCATCAAATTAATTGAATTGAAAACCTACCGAATAATTATTGAATACGAACTTGGTTACCAGGCTCAAAAAAAAAAAAATCATCGATGGATCCCAAAAGATAATAGATGGATGGCCAGGATGACTCCATCCTGTAGGGACATCCAGCCAAGTATTGATACAGCCCCGATTCCCTTATCAATATCAAAGAGTAGTTTTTTTTATTACAGGTTGAAGATGAGAGCATTTAGATCATTTTTTATAAGCTCGTTAGAGAAGACTGAGGTCAAAGGCCAAAACAAATCACAATACGACAAAAGTGGAATGTAGAAGTCACTTTCAGATTGCCTAAGAATCAATTTCCATCGTTCCAATGGTTGGAATGAAAAAGAGCTAACCTATTTTTTGTTCTTCATTCGTGTTTATAGCACGACGCCGCTGGACAATGAGACAAAAAAACACGTTGAAATGTAGAATCAAACAATTTAAAATAATATAAAAAAAAATGTGAGGAATTATTTAAAGGACCCTGGCCGAGGGATTTTTTTCTAAATAATCTTTTAATTTTGGATGGTCTTTTAATAATATATGTAGTAAACTTTTCTTTTCTTAACGGTCCATCAACCTCATCTCTTATATTTCTCATGATTGAATGTCTTAATTATTTGAACTCATCATTTTTATCCCAAAAAAATTAGATTTTTACGTCTCAATCAAATTTTGAAGATTCTATTCCATCGAAAAGAATTTAAGAAAGAAGAAGAAGTCATTTTCAAGAGTTCTTTCAAACATTTTGAAGATATATATAAAAAATTAGATTTTTTTTACTTTTTTTTCTTAAATTTTTTTATGAAAATCAGTAAAGAATGATTCTTTTGATTTGAAATCATCTAAACAAGTCATCATCTCAAATTTTTAATTGATCTTTCCATGTATTTTAATCGGAAAAAATTCAAGAAATTGAAAATGGATGAATTTTACCAGTGGTGAGTACGACAATAAATAAAAAGTGGTGAACTCGACAATAATAATTGTCAACTCCCTAAAAAATAAAAAATGGTGAGTTTGCCAATAAATAAAAAAGCAGTGAGTTCGCCAATAATGAAGGACCATTAAGAATTAAAAAATTTACTAAATATTCTATCAAGTTACCGTCCACAACTTAGGAATTATTTAAAAACAAATCCCTTTGCCAAGGTCTTTTGAATAATTTTTTCAAAAAAATCAACTAAGAGAACTTTTGTGAACCTTCAACCATAGTTTTAAAACTCGTTGAGTCAACTAAAACTTGGCCAAGTCAAATCAACTCAACTTATTTGATTTTGAGGTGACTCAGATCCAATACTCGATGTCACCAAGTCAACTTAGTAAATCAATAGATCAACTCAGAAATTTGGATGAGTCAGCTCAAAAATGTGCCGAGTTAGATCATAGCTACTCAACTATATATTATTTCTTCTAGGGGAGAAAATATCTTATTCCATAAAAAGTAATTTTAAAAATATTAATAGATCTAATATATTTTTATTTTATTAAATTTTATCTTATAGATAAGATAGATTCAGATTCGATTGAAGAGTCGCTCTTGTGAGAGAAAGTAAAGAGAAGGAACCACCGCCCAAAGGTACCAGCTTGGTCGGTCACCGGTGGCTACCTCTAGACTTTATCGCACCTGAATGATTCCTTCTTATGGATGGCGACTCTCCTCGGTTTAGCTTCTCTTTAGCTGATCTTGACGCATAAGTTCAAACCAACACCCACACATTCCAAACTATTTACTCCATTTCACTTATTCAAGAGAGCTGATATTGCCACACCAACTTTTACTAATGGCACACCAATTCTTATGTAAATGACTAAAGAACTAAAAGTTGGTGTGGCAGTAGTAATTCTCTTATTCAATTATGCTTTCTATTTTTTCTTCTAAACTAGCCATGTAACACTGTTAGAATTTGCTTTTCTCCTTTTTCCTTTTTTCCCTCTTTTTTCTTAAAAAGTCTATTGGCACCCCAACTTTTACTTATTACAACCCAATTGTTTAATTATTTATCACTTCCCAACTGAAAGCTAAATCATGCCGTTTAAAATAAGAATTAACATTTTTACATCAAAATTTTCCTAAATAATACTTGGACAAGATGTAAAAATCATGAATTGCTACTATCAACAATAATAACCCATCAAAACGATCAAGTTAACATCAACAACAACCGTGTACTACAACCTCTTGATATTGATCTCGTGCTCTTCACTCTTTTGATGTTTCTTCATCAAAGAGAAGAAAATATCATACCTAATGCTCTTTCCTATAGTGAGAAAATGTAATTTAGTGGATGAAATAAGTAAAAGTTGGGGTGCCAATAGAAGTTTTTTTTGTTTTTTCATTTTATTTACCTCATTAAAATTTTCACATTATTTAGGTGAGATGCGATCGATTCACACAGCCAAGAGTTGTACACACATTATACAGCTTTGCAAGTGAAGCTGCAAGGTCTGAATATAATAGATAATAGTCACTGTTAAACACACATTAAATAGAGTTTCGGAGTCTTTTTCCTCTTCAAATCAAATGAATTTGAAGAACAATGGAGAGAGGCATGAGCCAACAGTAATTAAGCTTAGGGATGGAACACAACCAAATCCTTTTCCAACCCCAAATGCTCTTAATTTAAGTCTTCCACACTAAACCAGCTTTTGTCTTTAATGAAAGCTGATTGAAATAATCAATGGTTGTTAGGCTTTGACCCCAACAACAGTTGGGGCTTCCCCTCTAATTCTCTTAACGTAAGAGGTGTAATCATTGTAGTTCATGGTGCACAATGTGCTCTGGTAACGAGTCAGACGGATCCGCTTCCTGAGTGATTCAGTGATTGTGCTGTTGCAACCAGCTTTGCGCATCAGTGAGTCAATTGTCTCAATTTTTGTCCAACCTGCAACCAAAAATAACATACATGAAGAGTAAAGAAATGTAGAAATATTTTTTACAGTCTATATCAACTATTTCAGGTTCCTAAGGAGAAACCCTGTTCAAATTGAGTTAACCATTTGCAAAACCATTTTCTTCGATTTAAAATCTATGCAAAGATGAGGTTTTTATCATGAATTGTTTTTCTTCTTTTCTTTTTTCTTTTTTCTTTTTTTTTCAGATTGATAAGCTGGGGTTAACAAGGGACCCCACCCCCTCCCTAACAATACAGCAGACTATCAAGAATAATTACAGCATAAGTGCTCCACTAGGATTCTCGACAACTCTGGAGGTAAGCAGCTTGCATCCTCAATTACATAGAAATTATCCCCCACAAGACCCTAAATGGGATAAACAGTCTGCAGCTCTATTTGCTTCTCACCAAAAAAATTCAATACCACACGATAAAAAAAGATGATGCCATAATCTGAATTTCCAGACTATCTCAAGATACTTAACAAGAAGTTTCAACCTCATTCTTGATGCTCTTAATTGAGTTAGAAAAATGAAAATAATGCTCAAATTAAAGATGGAAATATATTATGCTTTGTACTATCTAAAAATTTTCAAAAACGATGTTGTAATTGCTGACATTAATAATTGGGATGGACGGGAGCATTTAAAAAATCCAGTTAAAACAGGTTTCAACACATGGTACAATTATGTTGAGGGGGCATACGAAGGTTTACATGGAAAGGAGAACATGAAACAAAAATATATACCTTCATTTGCCGCTACCTCAGGAAGGTAGGTCGCACTTCGCCTTACATTATAATCAGGATCAGTAAACTCGATAATTATACCATGCTTTCCAACCTGGAACAGCAAAGCATAAGATTAAATCAAGTTCATGCAAGTTTGCTTCTAGCAAATCTTGGATCCTTGTCATCATATTCGCCCTCATACAGAAAAAATATATATATTCTTCAATTCCACTTTTTGTAATTATAGTGCAGAGTAGCTGCAGCGCAATGGCACCAAGTTCAAAAATATCTTAGGGAGTAAAGTGTCTTGGGAGTTGGGAGCATTATATGTTACGCGACTATAGTTGATCTATACTTACTCTCTATTTGTACTCCCGCTTGTGGGTTTACAACTCACAAGGATATCATGGTGTACGATCCAACTGTTAGTGACAATGTTCAACTGATGATCATAATCACCAAAAATCAGTCCAGCAGTGGGAATATAAAGGGGGAGCTAGTATAACCATAGTGATAAATATACGCACTCAAATGTTTATCATACAAACACTTCTCATGAACCTTCTCAGCTGACTGAAATATTAACTTAGTTGATGCCTTAATTAAGTTGTTATCTTAGCTACTCCTTCAACACTAAATCTCTCCTATGAAAGAAAACAAAACCTCCTAGCTACGATAATAACTCAAATTTCATTATAATCATTGCTTTTGTGCACATAATTTAAATAAGCAAGACTTTTTTAAGAAGAAGTAAAAGTAGTTTCCAACATTTTGAAGTGGGGTTTCAACATTTGGAAGCTGTGTTTGGAATTTGATCAGCTCCCAAAGCGTCGGTGCGATGTTTGGGAGCAGGTGCGGCACCTCAAACAGAAAGATTGGTCACTAAGGTGTTGTTTGTTAAACTGAAAAAAATAAGTGTTAAATAGCATTAAGCGCTTAAACTTATAAGCGTTGAATTTAAGTGTTGAAAAAGTTGTTTGTTTAGATACTGAATCATGTTTGTTACACATTGCGGAAGCTGATAAATTGCTATTGTTACCCTTATAATCATATTATACATTATTTGCATGTTTCAAATGCCTATTTCTTATCAAACACAATAAAATATATTATTTCTTATAAAATTAAAATACAATTCATTTTTAAATAATAAATAATATTCAAATCTTCAATTTATAAATAATAATTTCTATTTATAAAAGCCCACAAATTTCAAATTAAAAATAATAATGTCATACAAGTCACCAAAATTTAAAATCAACATTAAAAGAACTTAATTTTGGATAAATAATTTTCGATGAAAATGAAGGATGTGTAATTATAAAAGCACCCTATGAATTAATAAGTGCAACCCACACTATAGCCAATTTTTTTTGTTTTATATGGGTTAAAGTTTTTGGAATGTGCAAAATTTTAGTGAGGATGGTCTATATGGTCTAGAGATCATCCTCACAAAAAATTACTCCATTTTGAAACTTCTAACTCGTCAAAAATAGTTTTTTTTTTTAAAAGGGGACGATTTACGGTTCTTGATCTTGTTTTGATAGGATTAGAAGTTTCAGGATGTGCTGATTTTTGGTAAGATGATCTCCTCATTGTAGAGATCATCCTCATCAAAAATCAATTTATTCCAAAACTTTTAACCCATATAAGACAAAATAATATAGCCATGGTGTGGATTTATTAATTTGTAGGGTGCTTATATACTAATGAAGAGATCATCCTCACCAAGAATCAACTCATTCCAAAACTTTTAACCCATATACGACAAAATAATTTAGTCATGGTGTGGGTTTATTAATTTGAAGGGTGCTTATGTAATATAAGAGGTTATATCCTTTTAAGATAAATGTATACTTGTCCATGCTCAAAGAAATGAAGGGCATACTTGTCCGTGTCAAAAAAACCAAGTACTTACCGCTTCAGCACTTTTTTTCAGCATCAAAATAGTGCTGAATTTTTTTCACTTATTTTCAGCAATAAGCGCTGAAAATATAAAGTAAACAAACGTGCTATTTTAACAAAAAGTGCTAAATTTAATTTTTTTCAGCAATAAGCGCTAAAAAATAGTGCAAACAAACACTGCCTAAGTCTCCACTACTTGATGACATCTGAAAACTATTGTATACATACAAAACCAAAGAGAGGACAGAACACATCTAAACTCCAATACACATGGTTAACTTACAGAAGCATCAGAGCCCACCATTGAGTTGTCCCTGCCTACGAAATCATCTTGGTAGAATGATGACCAAATTGGGTTATCTTATCAATCAGAGATGGGACAATTTTTTGTGGACATTCATCATATTTTTCTGTTTATCCAAAATCAAATTGCTTCATATATTTTACCTATAAGATCTGGCTAGTAGGACCTATCATGCTGTAGGTAACTTAAACATCTTATAACAGATAATGCAGAAATCCTAACCCAAGTGTTATTCAAATTGAAAAATAATCAAAGGTAAAGAAAAAGAAAAAAGAAAAAAAAGCAAACCTCCCAATCAAGGTAGTGGAGAGCAGTTTCATAATCAGTCAGAATGGAAACTGTACATTCCAAATATGGCAATTCTTTGGGCTGTATAGGGGGGAACCGGCGGTCCCTCAAAGCACTGCAGCAGATAACATATAAGACAACCCAAAACCTGGTGTGTCAGAGACAAGCACATACATGATCAAAAATAACAAACCCTTTAACAAGCAAGAGCAGGCCTTTTTCAATTCATGATAAACAGTTCCATAAAGGCAATGTTCAACAAAAAAAGAGGAATAGCTAAAACCAAGGTGCCAGTTTGTAATGTTGGTAAAGCTTGTGGGAGCTGAACTACAAACGTGGGATCATAAGCATCTTCACTAACCAATAATTCACTTGCACACCAGCCAATCCCAACAAGGAAAAACAGGCTAGGACTAATGCCCAAAGTATCAGTATCCTAAGGTAATGAAATAAGACAATTTAGAAGAGTCAAATTGTCCATCTCAGTAGCACCATTTTTTATGAAGAATATCCAAGGTACCAATTGTGCGAACACGGGACAGACTAACAGCACTGCTGTAGATGATTGCCTTGCCTTTTGATGAGTCTCACCTAGGAGATCTCCTGGACCAAAAAATTGACCCTATCCAGTAAACATAAAATCAGTCTACAACAGTTTTTTGAACAGCCAAAACTTATGTAAATGAACAAGAAGGATTCAGCCTTTATTTTATTTTATTTTTGCAAGGTTTTTTTCCCCGTTTGTGGAAGGATATGGTCCAGTGCTAAGGTTTTAAGTTTTAAGAGTATTGTATTATCATTGCATATCAAGCATTTATTTGTCTGTTTAATATGACTATGTATTTTGGTCTTCTAGAGTCACATGTGTTGATACTTTGAGTCCAAAGACAAGCCACGAGCTATGAGCAGAAGTAAGTGATGGCAAGTCCTAGTCCTTTCAAACCAGATACTTCACAACCTGGACCTAACATTTTCAAAGTTCAAACACAGGGCTTTGCTTTTGGAGCAAAGCAAAACATGTTTGAAAGAACAAGATCTTGGTGATCAAAGTCCCTGGCAAGAGATCCCAAATGAATTCACTAACATTGCTTCTCACAAAGATTTCCTTGTAAAGGTTGCATAGCTCTAAAGATCATTTCTTTTATCTTATGTAAGCACTAAACATAAATTAATGTAACATAACTAGGTGTATTTTATTTGCCAGCGTACCCCTAATTTATTTGCATGTATAACTGGATGCCTATTGAGCTTCGTGTTCACTGATCTGCACCTCAAAACCAATATTTTTTTATAGGTACCTCTATACCAATATTTGAAACCTTACATATCACTAAACCTAGTTCTGGTTGATGTATTTTAGTGCACCTTAAATGTTTTTACTTTATCTTAATGACAAATGCAGTTTATGTAGTTTTTAACATAATTTGAGGACACCAACATGAACAATAATAACAATATTTTAAATCATGGTGATGGACGAGCAGACAATAGATGGAGAAAGAAAGAAGAATAATGAAAATAAGTGAAAAAATAGAAAATAAATAAAAATTAAAGAGTAACTAATTACCCTCGTCTATAATTCAAAAACACGAAACAAGGGACCTTTTCTACTCCAAATAAAATTGGGATAGCATCTACATCTCATCAAGGGTAGGAACTTTAGGATTACCAATTAGTAGATAAATGTAACACCTATCAATAAAAAATTATTTTAAAAAAAAAAGATATTGACTGTGCCTTGTACGTACATTTACACACTAATGCACATACTTACAGTGCATGTTAATAAATCAACACATGGTTGCGTTAGTGAACAAAAAGGACCTTCCATTCCATTCAACTACATTTCAAATTTTGTACAGTTTGGCATGAGATGCAACACAAATGGTGCAAAATCATAGTTTTATAGTCTGCCTCTGCCCTTTCTAATATTTCTTTTCCTCAAACATAAGCCCCAATCTCTGAATGCATAAACTATTTACCTTAGATACCCTAAATGCCCTCATATAGACAAATCTAAGAATAGATTATATTAATGAACAAAACAAGAATGTAAAAAATCCTGAGAGGTCAAGGATGACTAACTATCCATGATCCAGCCATCCCAAACCAAGAGAAAAATGAGACAACCAAACTTCCCTAGCCACGTCAAAATGCAAAAGTTGATGATTAACAGATTCACCATTGCACAAAAAACATAAATCAATAATATTCTTCTACGAATACTCCAATGATCAATGATTAATATCTCTTATCAAACAGAGCAGTACAAAGATGATGGATAGAAGGCTGCTTTAGAAGGAACTTTGGACCCATATATTTTTTTTGATCAATTACTTTGGACCCATATATAACTAATCAACGATTTCCTTAGGCACTTAAAAAGTGGTCAATGCAAAGAAAAAACCCATCTTGACATCCCCACATCAACAAAATTTCAAAAGACGCCAAAACACATGAAACAACACAGTTTTTGTTTAGTTCCTTAACTTCCTAGACACTACTTCAAGGGAAGCAAGTTTGGTTTACTACACTTCACTTGATGGCATATACCCAACAACTTATGGCACAAGCTGATGACAGCCATGCACCATATGTATCCACATTCCCAAAGGCACCCCTCTCTTGCAAGAGGATTCCCGACATGTCAATGCTATTCTTCCCCAAAATTCTGTAAATAAAACTGATGCAGGACGATAAAAAATATCCTAAAGTTACCAAACTACCCCTAAATATAATATTAAGACCATGGGCTAATAAAACATGAAAATAAGCCTAGAAAACATAAAAACAACAACCCAAAATAGAAAATTAAATAAACATAAAATCTACTCTTCAAGCTTTGATGTCCCCATCAAAAGCTGCACTTGCAAGCAATATCTACCAGTCTTAATAGTAGGCTAGTTAACACAAGGGACCTAGCAAAACACCTAAACTCAAGCCAAGCCTAAACAATTATTGGTACATTAATATGAGATAACCATGCGATGATTTCCAAGATAACACCACCAGATCATGTCTTATGAACTATGATATGCCTTAGGAAATCAAGAGTAAGGATTAATGGTGCTTGATCTAACAAGTATGTGATACGTACAATAACAGAATAAGAATCTATCAAAACTTTAATTTTTCTACTTTAAAAACAAATAATAAAGACAAAGAAAGGAGGCGGGGGGCTTTGGTGATTGCATTCAAACATGCACAAACCCAATGATTTCAAATGTATAATACCTTGTCAAAGCATAGTCCTTAAACCCATTAATCAAAGCACGGGCTTCTAAAGTTCCAATGCATCCACGTAAACGGGGCTCCCCACCATTCACGGTTTTCTTCCATGTGACAAACAATGGGCTGAAATAAATGAAACAGTTCATATTAGATAAAGACCATAAATCAAAAGGAGGCTCTAATAACCAATATAAATACAATAGAGCTAAATTGTATCATAAGTAAGCTTCCACAGAAGGACAATGCATCATTCAAGTTAGATCAAATAAAGTGTATTGACATCAATTTCAAAGGGTTAACTACTCATAAAGGGAAAAAACAGTTTGAATTATTGAACTGTTAAATGAACATATTTAGAAAGACCAACAAGAACAACCCAGGTCAGAGGGATGAATTTTAGCACAACTTCTGTCTCCTCTTCAGCTAAAATCTAGTATACCCTTCCACTACTAATGAAGCATTTTCTTAATGATCAGAGATTGCAAACTAAATTAGAACGGATGAGATGGTAAAAAAACAAATATAGAAACAAATGAAAGATTTACAAAAAATAAATTTAACAGCAATGAAGCAGATTATCACAAAGAGGGCACAGAAACCATATAAAAACATTAATGCAGATTTAAGCACCAGTAAAAACACGTATTTCCCATTTAAAGAGACAGTAAAGAACCCAAATTATAAAATAATAAAACAACCCTTTACAGACATAAATGAAAACGAAAAAGATGAACTTATTATCACTTTAGAACACTCAAAAGCACATATTTTTACAACTAATTCAACCAAATATATATATATATATATATATATATCAAACATGCAACTAAACGATGTAACGCCAAAACATATGGATTAACAGAATCGGAAAGTCTCAAAACCATCAAATTGAGAAAGAAGAGATCACAAAACTCTCCTCAAATCGATCAAAATCGAAAAACTTACTGTTGCCCTTCATCGAAAGCTGGTGCAGGAGTCTGATCGCTGTTATAATGAGCGACAAGCGTATCGAAGCAGTAAACCACCATTTCCCGATTTGCAGACACCATTTTCAAACACGAAAAATGAGGAATCAAGGAGGGGAGAAAATCAGAGATTCTGAACAAGGATCTGAAGGTCGATTGAAGTTGAAATCAACCGAATTGAATTGGGAATCTCTGGATGTTAGGGTTTTGGGGGATCGATAGCTTTAAAGAGATTGAAAAAGAAATAAATATGCTTTTCTTTATTTCTTTGAGCTCTCTTTCGTCCCCAGTGAGGACTCAGAGAAAGAAACGAAAATAAAAATAAGCTTTTAGCTTTCCTCTCTCCTCTCCAAGTCTCCAACTGTACTGTTTCTTTGTCATTAAATATTTGTTGTGTACCCAAATTACCCTTATTATTATGCGGAAATGCCGATTGGAGCCAGTTTACTTTAGATTTTCTGACAGAGAAAATGACCATATTAACCTTGATATGTGACTACAGTGTTCCCTGTATTTTAGAACCTAAAGTAAAGAAAAGCTGAACAGTTCATTTTCTTGTTAACAAATGTTATTTTTACCCTTTTACGTAATCGATTCCTAATGACGCAATTGATTTTTAATTGTGGGCCCACCAATCATGATTTCAAAACTCATTCAAGATCGAGGCATAACGCTCGAATCATCTCAATATCAGGCAAGGACATTCCGGACAGACAAATCAATTTTTTGGACGAAATTTAAAAGCTCGCATTCATTTTTCAAATTTTTTAACAAGATTTAAAAGCATGTCTCGAATGTATCAGAAAACTCATCTGAGACGACTAGTTATCTGGCATGGATGAGACAAGATGTGAAACCGAATTTTAAAACCATGCCACCAATACTTTACAATGCATCTAGTCTTTATCAATAATAGTAATAATATGAGCACTACTGTTTGATTAGAGGTCCAGAATCATCTTAAATGATTTCTTTAGGATATGTTTGATTAGGCATGAAAAATGGATGAAAATTTTATTTTTAATTATTTGATTGTTTTTTTTTTTTATGAAAAGGAATTTTCATCCTAATCTAAAAAGAATCATGATTCAGGACAGTGTCCCGTTCCTATTAAAATGTTAAGTGTCTACGTAGCACATTATTGTTGGAATTCAAACGCAAACACCAACTAAAACGTGTCACGTAGACACCCATCCTATTTTATAGGAACGGGACACTATATCGGATCCTGAGTCATCTAAAAATCTACTCTTTTAAGGATTTCATATATAAAAAAAATAAAATAAAAAAAATTATAATTATTTGAATAAGATACATATAATTATAAATCAACTTAAATGACTTATTTTGTCCAAGACAAGATGACTTGGGGAATCAACTCAAAATCAGTGGAGAGCGAGCGAGACACGATGGAACACAAGGTTTTAAAACTATGGTAGGAAGCCTCTTAACTCTTCCCATATCAGCATTAGACTTATATTGCTTGGAAGATGTGTAAATCATGTGAAATTACTCCGTAGCTCATGGGGTTAAATGCCAAGGGCCTTGGACTGTCAAGGTGATGTAAGGGCCCATGGGCCTTAGTAACCATTTGGATCTCTAAAACAGTCTTGAGACGATTTACCTTATGAGTTAAGAGAATCTAATGCTTAATTTTGACTTTCTTGTGAGTCAAGTTGATAGTTGATATTTTCTAAAATTCTTGAAAAAATGTAAGGTTGATTGGTCTTTGGATCATTTTTATTTTATAATAATATTATAGACACCCCAATTTGCCCGAACCCAGCCCGAGAGCTTAACTAAATTCAATAAGAAAGATGAACTCGAGAGAATTTCAATCAATCAATTGAAACCCACTAATCAAAAGTCAGATTTTCTTTTTTGACTTGCGCCTCAGTGACCAACAACCAAGTTTACCCACACTTTTGTCGTTATTCACCAAGAGGCCATTTGGTTTACATTGGCTTTCACTTACCTACATGCAAACTATTTTTGCCTTAACATTCACTTACCTAGATGCAGACTAATTTTGTTTTAGCCTTCAATCACCTAAAGTCAATTCAGTTAGACATTTGTATTGAGAATGTTAGCACATTTGTGCTCAAGATTTGCTTAAGAAAATGACTTCTTAAATCCCCTCTTAAGTAAGACTGCAACTTGGGCCTGTTAACCTGATTGATGGGCGAGCCTATGTTGGGTTATATTAAAAATGAGTTGAGCCTGAGTTAGGAAATCTCAACCCGAATTGAATTCGGGTTGAGGCCCTAGGCAACCTGACTCAACCTAAACCCAATGCTATATATTTACATATAAATATTTTTATTTTTATTTTAAAAAAAATATATTAGTTTTCTATTCCTAAGTATGTTTGTAAAATTAAGGAAAAAAATTATAATATACAAATTAATAGATTTGGAAGTTATGTGCAAATTTATTTACTAGTGATTTTATTTTTTTATATTGAATTTATTTTTTAAGATATAAAATAAAAGTCATGTGTTGATCAAAATGAAATTAGGTTTGTTGAATGAACCCAACCGCCCAAAATTACCTAACTTGGGTTAACCTGAGCTTAACCCGATTTTAAAAGCTCAATCTCGGGTTCAGCTTGGGTTAATGACTTATAACCTAATGATTAAGTTAAGTTGAGCTCAGGTAAGGGTTCTACACCTTGGGTTGAGCCTAGGTTGATCCTCCAACCCACTCAGGTTCTAAACCTACTCTTAAGTGGCTTATTCCTCAAGAAAATCCTATTTTTTCCCTCTTTGCCCTTGGATTAGGCTTTACATGATCTCTCCAACTAATTTTTTTAGTAATTATCTAAATTTTTCAATATTGACACATGGTCTAATTATTAGAGTAGCAGTTATGTAATAGTTATTAACATGTGTCGAGATCCACTGAATCATATTTATGATAAGATCATGTAGTAGGTAGTTAAGCAGTTTTACAGCTTCTTGTAACTTGTTCTTCTATTTAATGCAATCCTACCAGAGAACTATGTATTTGGGTTAATCCATTAATCAAATCTTGTCATGATATCAAAGCCATGACTAGCTCATATCTTACGATCAGGCTGGTCACACCCTAGATTCAAACTCAGGGTCATATACGTATCTTTGTTTCTCATATGATAATCATTGAGACCATCCAACAAACACATCTCAATAAACTACTACATATCTACTATTCTAATAGAAAATTGAGGTTGGTCTCAGTAGTCATGAGACTACAGACTATGGGCCTTATGAAGATTTGAGTGGACTGTGGGCTTTTAAGTATACTTTTTGGTTTTTTTTTCCCTAATCTATTAATTGAATTCAAGTGGGCTGAAACTATCTAAAAAAAGAAGGGTTTGGGAGGGATTCTCTAACAATTCTAACCTCAAAACTATTTAGAAATTTAAAAAATAGGAGACCACAAATCTTATTAGTGAAAGACTTTGAAAAGATAGGCCCAATGCTTAAGAAAATTGGTATTCCACTAATGAAGATTGTTGACAATGGCAATGGAATTGACAACATAAACTATTGACAATGGTGACCATAAAGCGTAGTTGACAAGGAAGAGAATGGGTTGTTTTTGGTAGGCCTATCAAGAGAATAGACAAGACAAACCAAGAGAAGAGAGAACATAAATTGTTTACAAAGGCTCTTGATCTTGGTTTTGGGAATGGTAATATAGGAATCAGGTATAATCATATATCATGTTATCACCATTGGTTATAAGTAAGTCAAGAATGAAGTAGAAGTAGACTAAACAGAGTACCACAATAAAAGGTGGTGGAGATAGTAGAGAAAAATTCAAAAGAGAAAAGTAAGATGAATTGTGGGACAAAGAGAATAGAAAGACTATATAATCTATATTGAAGAAGTGCATTTGGGTTGTGTGAGTGATCGATGGAAGGGATACAAGTATAAACCAGATCTATATTTTTTTTTTGTCTAAGTTCTTAGTTCAAGAACATGATAACAGGAGAATCAAGTTTTGGAAAGTAAACATGAAAATGATTTGTTTGATAACATGCCTATAAGACAGGACCTGACAAGAGAAACAAATGAACAAACAATTTTTTTTTTTTTTGTTCGACAACGACAGAATTGTTGTTGCTGGAAAAAAGCATAGGCTAGATCAAAGTTATTCTCAGAAGAGTAAAGGCTTTGATACCATGAGAAGATTTGATAAATTGAAATCCCATATCAATTGGTCTCCGATGAGCATTTTATTAAATAATCAATGGTTGGTTACATACGTTTGGTTAACAAAACAAATATGATTCAGTGGATCTCAACACGTCTTAATAAACTTCTACATAACTACTATTCTAATATTAATTTGGTCCCCCACAAAGAGTTAATCCCTTTTTTGCCATCAATTTGTTGAACTCAATTAAGGAAATTGACACTTAAACCCATCCTTATAATTCTTAATTCAAGGCCTTACCTATACAATTCTTTGTACATTGACCAAGATAAAAAAGTCATAACATTTTTATCCAACTATAGGAATTCTTTAGAATTTGTATATAATAACCCTTATATCCTTAAGTTTATTGGAGACTCTATCAAAGAAAGTGACTAAAAAGTCTAAAATCCCAATCAACAATTACAGATCATTGGTACTTGTTTTATAAAGATAGAGATTGATCCAAAGTCAATGGACTTAGACATTTGTATCCATCAATTAAGATTCTCTAGAACATTTGAGCTTTGACTCCTCTACCCATTGATGATCCTGATTGATAAAACTTCAAAGAGGTGTAAAGACATACATTTGATGGAAGGTATTTGGAGCCATTCATAAAGGTTTTTTTAGAAATATTTGAAATTAAGAAAATTGGACAAATATATCCCTTAAGGGTTTCCTATAACCTATAAATATAGAACCCATCCAAAGCAAAGGGAAAAACAAGTCTAGAACCCAAAATTCTGTCATTTTTTTTCTTGAGCCCTCTAGCATCTCAAAACCATGTCTATTTGTTCTCTCAAATCATCCCTAAACTCCAAACCAAAAGGGAAAAGAAAGAAAATAAGCTTAAGATGGAGAGAACTTAATATTTTTATTTTATGTAATAAATTCCTCTAATTCCTCATTTATACCCCTCCATTTCATTTACTTTGAGCATTTTAATTCTTAGCCACATAGTTATAGCTAGTTTGTTTTTATTTTCAATGACACATAGTGGAAGAAAGTAAATCTTCACTATATGAAATAATTTTCCTCTTTTAAGTCTATAATAAGCTCTTTAAGAGCATTTAATTTCATTCAATTTATTTTAAGTTTATTTCAATTTCAAATACTTTAAATTTCTAGTTTAGCTTCTTGTTATATAAGAACTTAAAGAGGAAAGAGTAAAACTTCACAATGTGAAACAATCTCCCTTTTCTAAGTCTATTTAATAAGTTTATTAAGAACATTACATGCATATATATTTACACACACCATTCATTTTATTTTCTAAAATGATTGTGAGTCAACAATGTAAATCTACCTAGATTTATTCTTAAACTCTAAACTAACAAAAACAACTTCTAGTAGACACATTTTTATGTATAATGCATGAACCCTCCAAAGAATCTATCCAACCCATGGATATGTTCGTAAATGTCCAGTCAACAGAAACATAATCCTAAAGGAGTACATATATTTGAGTTAAGGGTTTGAAGTTCAAAGAGGTGAAATCTATTTAAATTTTCACTTAATCCAAGCTCACAAAAATTCCAACAAACACAACATTCTTTCTAAGTTTACTTGTTGGATCCATTTTGAGTCTTTGTAAGTCAAACTATAGTTTATTTGACTCTTAACTTCTCTTATTTTCTCTAACTTCAAAAAATCAGTTTTCTACTTCACTTTAGCTATGTTGTAGTAATCACGACTTTGGTAGGTGAGACAAAGGTGCCTAATACATTCCTTGTCTCTCAATCGAAGTTCTTAATTTATGACCTCTAATGATTAGACCAATTGCAAATCATTATAAGCTAAAAAAAATATTTCTAAAAATTATATTTATGATGTCCATTCATACATCAACTCTTTGAATAGTGGAGATTCCTAAACCCACGTAGTTAAAGTCAAATCATTTGAACCTCACGTATCGACAAATATAATTTTATTTTCTATATGTATGTTTGAGTTAATCATTTTCACCATTGCATTACAATGGACTTGACTTGTCACGCCCTCGATTTAGCATCTAAATTTTTCCAAATCTCGAGGGTTGAAGTAAAAAAATCAAAATCTTCAATTGTAAATACGATGTGAATTTTAATAAAATTTTCCCTAAAAATTGAACTTATAAAAAAATTTCACCTATATAGACATACCTATATAACAAGATCCATATATCTAATTTCATTTCAACGACCATATTATATCGATATATATATATATATATATATATATTATTTAAAAAAAAGTATAACTATAAATACAACCCAAAAGTATTAAATACGTCAACTACAAATCCCATATGAATCAATAGTTGTTCACATCATAAACACTAACTCTTACTTTTTAGACATATACATATAAGAAGACACAACACACGTGATGCTAATAATACAAAAAAATTCAAAAGCACATAAAATTAATTCTACTAAATTCTAATTTTAACTCACATATAATAATAATAGTGCCTATTATCTTAATCATGTGATCCATTTATATAATATTCCCCATTAAAAACATGTGTCTCAATAGTTGGGATATTTGTAATGTTTTGTTGGTAGGATGAGTAATATAAAAATTACTCAATAATAAACTCACATTTTAAATTAATAGTCTTAACATGAATGATTAAATAAACTAATCTATTATAAATAATGTAGATTTTTAATTAAATAAATAAAATGAATAAAATTGAAAATACCTTAATTATTAATAATCTCACAATAAAATATAAAAAATATAAACATGTAATAAGAATATTAATATTGATAGTGTATTTGATAAGAATGACAAGATATACGATCAATACAAAAGTATCGATCTGTATATCGATAATTCAGTACTTAATCGGTGTGAAATTCACTATTAGTTCATAATTTTATGGTCAATTTAATAATTTACCATAATTTGATAACCACATTTTTTTATTCAAGTTGACTGTTGATCCTTAATAGAGATTAATCATTTGACTACTATAGATTATAAATGATCATTTGACAAATAAATTTCATTGTACATCTATGATATGAATATATTATCAACTAATCCAATCATCTACAAATCATCTTTACATTATAATTTATTATTTTTCAATGAAAATAATATATAAATCTTCCAAATAATATGTATAATAATATTTTCAAGTTGTATTCATACCATTGGGGATAATATCAAATTCCTATTATTCTAAATTAATTGATTACTTTGAAAAAAAACTATCGATTAATTATATAAATATTTATTATCCCTTTAATAAATAACAAAAATAATAATATATATTTTTCAAAATTTATTTGAAATAAATTAAAATAAATTTGTAAATGTGGTGATCTTCCCAAGTTTTCTAAAATTATATACATGCATCAGTATATTGAAAGTAGCAAATTATAAAGTAAGAAATATGCAAATACATCATCCCACGGTTACATTATCTTAATTATATTTCATGTATTTATTATATAATGCTCAAAATCACTCTAAACCTGAAAATCCCTCAACACAACCACATATAGTTGAGAATCCCATTTTCGATTTCAAACAATCGAGAATCTTATTTTCAATTCTAACTAGACTTTCATTCTATATTCCAATTTAATCTTAAACAATTCATTTTTTAGATTATTATCCAATGAAAATACATTTTCAAAATAATGCATCTTAACAATTTTTAAAATGAATACTCTACAAAAATAATTATAAAAATTAATTTGTTTTGAATTGATTTTTTGATTAAGTGCATCCAAATTCATTCTTTTGTTCCATAATATTAAAATATTATAGAAAACATATAAAACGAATTACTCTACATTTTGATACATGGATTTTGAATTTAAATGATAATAAATTTAAAATTAACTATCGAAATTTAAATAAAATAAATATCATTGAAAACTGTATTACGAATTTAAAATTATAAGTTTCCTACCTTTGCAGTTGGATTTTACACTTCGTTACGATATTAAAATAATTTTTCAATTAATTTTTTCGGTGATTCGACAAAATATTATGGTGATTATGTAGATTTTGATGTCATGGATATTTTATTCTTTAATATCAGATATTAATTTATGTCTGATATATATTTAAATCGAAATTGTAGGTTACGTCTACAATGTTAACCTTATGTCTGTGTTTTTTTTTTCTCTTACATGAATAATGTTAACCTTACGTTACATATCTTATATACCTAAATAACTAAATTGTTAACACAAATAATATAATATAATATAATAATATTAATATTAATATTAATTATACATCACCCATTTAATACTTCAATAATTTTAAATTAGCCACTCTTTTATAAATAATTATACATGAAGTTAATTTTATAAAATAATATTTATTTTAATATTTTAATAATAAAAATTAATTAAATAATACATTTTTTCATGTATTTTTTTCTTTGTTATGTCTGTTGCATTAGACCTCTTTCTAATTGTATGTCTTGAATTTTTAAAATTCCTCATCCTTTTTTCTCTATTGACTAAAATATCTTTTAAGTCATAAGTTTTCTATACAAAATTAATGTTTTCATAATTTATTTTACTAAATTCAGATTTAAGCATGCTTACAATTTAAACTATATTTTTTAAATACTTTTGAAATCAACGGTAATGTCCATTTGACAAATATAATTTCTTATAAAATTTTGAGTTTTATCTACTTTGACTAAATGTTTTAATTCTTCAATCATAATTAAGTAAGGTTCTCTGAATTATATATTTCCTTTGTCAAATTATCTTTCTAGTAAATCTTTGTTTTAGATTGACAATGTTACGATTTATTTTTAATATTTTTTTCTAAACTTAATAGGAAGTCATGTCAATATAGTTGACTTAATTTCTCGATATATGTATTAAAATTTTATGGTATTACATGACTTTTGATAATACTCCTTCATATTATTTGATGCCCCATAACTTATCATTGTCCTTGTCTCTTTTAGTTACTTTTTAGGGTCTTTCATTTCTTGTGCAACTAAGGGTGCATCTTTTTAAAACTCCAAATATTTATCATTTTTTTGTTATGGAACTTTTCATATCTAACCCTAAGGTTTTCGAGTCTGATTTTGAAGCGGAGAAGTCGTTTCAAAATTTTGAAGGAACCATTTCCATTGAGTTATTCACTTCAAAAAAAATTTTCATGATTTCCCTAGAACGCACTACAAAAAAGACAAGAATTAGAGGCCAAAAATAAGGGCGTTTATGTAAAAAGCCATAAAAATGAGGGATTTGCCTGCGTTTTATAGAAAAACGCCTCCTAAACCCACGATTTTTTTTTTCTCTGTAAATCTGATCGATTTTTAATGGCGTCTTCTCCTAATAGCCACGAAATCAAGAGTGATGGGAGGCGATATTTCAAAAACCGCCGGAAATTTTATAGATTCAGAGATAATGGCCGATCGATTGGAGGCGTTTCCAACGGAAACGCCTCTAAAGAAGGAAGAACCTAGGGCTTGTGATTTTCTTCAATCATCGAGGTGTTTCCAACGGCCATTTAGTGAACCGCCATTAGAAACCCCAAATCGATGCTCCGCCATTACAGAGACGACGAATCGAGGCATTTTCAACATAGATTCTTCGCGGGTTCCAATTTGACGGTAAATTTTCGTTTCCTCTTCTCCTCTCTCACTATGTCCCACTCCCACTATTTATTTCTATCCCATTCTGTAATTCTCCAATTCTCTAATGATTTATCAAGGTTGAAGAAGAAGAAGAAGAAGAAAAATAAGAAGAAATTTCAAAACCCCAATCTGTCGATAGTTGGAATAGGTATTTTTTTTTCTCATTTTCTCTGTATCAATTGATTTTGTATGAATTTTTTTTAATCGTTAGGTACAACATTAATTCGAATTAATTTAATTTTTTTTTTCAGAAAATTTTATTTACAGTATTTGGTTGATCCGAGAGAACCAAATCTTCAAAATTTTCGTTGTATTATTCTCTCTAAATCATGTAAGTAGTCACCCCTCTTCTCAAGCCCTTTGTTGCTGTATTTTTCAAAAAAAATTTAAATATTTATTTTAATTTGTTTATGTTTGATGGTCAACTGAATAGTCCGGATTACTGTCATAGGGTTGCCTTTACGGAAGAAGCTTTCTGTAAAATTATCTTTGTCTATCAGAAAAAAAAAATGTAACTATTTGATAAAGAATGACCTACTATTATGAATGAGTTGATTCTGCAAGATTCATTCGATTTCATACCTATTGTAAATTAGATATTAAAGATATGCATGTTTACTAACCTAAACTCTTTTGTTGTGCTTATATTCTGTTATTTGATTCCTAGTCAGTTCTTCAAATAGATTAATTTAATGACTAAATCCATTCCACTGTTAACTTATATATAAACAAAATTTGCAGTTCCAAGTTCAGCACCATAGATACAGCTCTACATCCCATGAACTTAGCAGTCATGAGCTTAATTATTGGCTGACTTTTTGTGAGGATGATTTCCTCACCATAGAGATCATCCTCACAAAAAATCAGGTCATTCCAAAAATTTTAGCCCATGTAGGACAAAACACTTTGTCTAGAACTTTGTCCAAGGAACCCGACCCTATATATATATGGGTAGCGTTCAATGGCAAACTTTTTGGCAAAACATTTTTCAAAACATGAGTTAGAAGTTTTGGAATGGGTTGATTTTTGGTAAGGATGATCTCTACGGTAATGAGATCATCCTCACCAAAAATCAGCCCATTCCAAAACTTCTAACGCATGTTTACAAGCTGAAAAATCGTGGACCGTCCATTTTTTGTAAACTGTTTTTGATGGGGTTAGAAGTTTTGGAATGGGCTGATTTTTGGTGATGATGATCTCCTCACCGTAGAGATCATCCTCACCAAAAATCAGCCCATTCCAAAACCTCTAACTCATGTTTTGAAAAAAGTTTTGCCAAAAAGTTAGCCATTGAACGCCCCTATATATATATATATATATATATATATATATATATATATATATATATATATATATATATATATATATATATATATATATATATATATATGTTTTATTGTTTATTGAGTTTGCTGGTATATCAACTGGGGTGTTGATGTTTTATAGGTACCGAACACAGTAGAATTTGCCGACTAGATTGGTCGGACGAAGCAAAAGAAAATTCGTGTCACTGGGTAAGAAGCCATTTATGGTACCAAAAAGTCTTTTACCATCCTCAATAACAATGAAATCCTGTTAATTTTACTATATTCACAGTTTTATTTTTGCTAAGGTGCTGCTCATATTCCCCATTTGAAGAACTACAGTGGATGTTTTTTTTTTGACATTGTCATAATTTTTTTAAACTCATTTTTCCAGCATGTTGGTTTGTGTTGTTTGTCAGGACCACAAAAAGACCTGTTCCTCTGGAACATTGTCTATTCTATTCTGGAGAACTATACAAAGTATGCGAGAATGAAAATTTTCAGCCTCTAGGATTTAGAGCGGTTAAAGATGCTTACAAGAAGAAAAATCCAAGTACAGCTGGAAGTGGTTCTGGAACATATTCAGGATCTGCACAAGCTCGGCAAAATCCTAGTCGTGGTAAACAGCAGAAACATTCTGGACCCCAAACTGTAGGCAATTTTTCAGGGACAAATGGGGCGAACCAAAACAATTGGGGATCATGGAGATCAGAAGCTTCTTTGTGGCTGTTGCTTATAAACAAGCTTTCAAAGAAGTCCCTTTTACCTGTAAGGAAAGATCTTCTTGAGATGGATGTGTGCCATCCCTGTACTTTCTATTTCTTCCATGAATGATATTTTGTTTTTCTGAAATGCATGACTCATGCTGCGTACTGGAAATTACCACATCGATATATCGGTTATTTGTACGATGTGATAACTTACATAGTTCTGGCATGGCTTGTGACCCTAGGTGATTATTTTTTGCTTCTCAAAGAATCGTTGTGACAAATCAGCAGATAATTTGACTGGGACAGACCTTACAAGTAGGTCTGAGAAAAGTGATATTCGTGTATTCTGTGACAAAGCCTTTTCTCACCTGAAGGGTTCGGACAGGAACCTTCCACAGGTTTTCTAGTGCTCAGACTAGTTCACTTTTCTAGTCTTATTAATTTAATAAACTTCAGGAGACAGATACAGTATATGAATATTTGCTACAGGTTGTCAGAGTTCAAAACCTTCTACTTAGAGGGATTGGTGTGCACCATGCGGGACTGCTTCTAATTGTTAAAGAAGTAGTTGAGATGCTCTTTTACCGTGGTGTGATTAAGGTACTTCTCTATACAAATTGCATGCCATAGCTGACTGAAATTTTTTGGTTGCATGTGGATTCTTTTCTTTTCATTCACACTCTCTAATCCAGCAAACAATATATATGGGAAGATGTCTGAAACTCCCAATAGGATGGCCAAGAGGATGTTTCTGCAAAATGAAAGAACTTAAAACAGATTTACGGTTCCAAAATATTACAAAATGAACAGATTGCTGTTCTTCCTATAAAATTGAATTTTTGCATATTTACAAACACTCAAATTTGTAGGATATGGATATCATATAAAGCTAGCCGCTTATTGAGAGGTACCTACCTTGGTTAACCATAATACCAAAAATTGGTAGGCATTCTGAATGTCGACATTTATCACAGTTTGCTGCCTTACCCTTGCCCCATACACATCCCTTTGTATTTTGGTCAATTGGTCATATCCTTCTCGAATCTTGCCATTTCCTGAGATTTTACCTGATATGGACATTGTTTGTGCTATTTGGGGTCTCTACATTGAGCATCTCTGTTTATCTTTTACGAACAATTTCAATCTTACTGGTAATGCCCTGAAGAGTTTACATTTAAAGGTCCATTGATTTTGTTTTGGCATGCAGTTGAGTTGTTGTCATTGTTGGCAGGTTCTCAATTAATTATTATTTGCTTTTGTGCTTTATGTAGGTGTTATTTTCAACGGAGACATTTGCCATGGGGGTGAATGCCCCAGCCAGCACCGTAAATCTTTTCTTGTTTGACAGCATGGATATGTTAATATTTTCCTTGTATTACACTTCTACTTGCTTTTATTGTATATATTTTCTAACCTTACAAGTTCGCAGTGGTGGATAAAAAAATCTGCCACCATTGCCCCCCCAGCCCTCCCCAATTATTTTTTTCGACTCTTAGTTGCCCCCACAACTATTTTTTTTGCACTCTTAATTGTCCCTACAAAAAAATTTATACTCTTGGACAAGGGAAAAAATAGGAAATTGATAGACTGAACTAATTTTAAACCATGTGCAATGCTCTTCATTCTTATAATGCATTAATGTTCATCCTTACCCAAAAAAAAGTATCACATTTTTTTTAATATGTTACAACTTATTGTATTATAAGGAGAGATTGTATGACTTTAATCTCCATTCCTTTTTACCAATTTTCTTCCAGGTTGTCTTTGATTCTTTGAGGAAGTTTGATGGGAAAGAATTTAGACAATTACTCCCTGGAGAATACACTCAAATGGCTGGTCGTGCTGGCAGGCGGGGACTTGATAAGATTGGTACAGTAGTTGTCATGTGTCGTGATGAAATCTTAGGCGAGATTGATTTGAAACATGTCATGGTTGGTAGTGCAACGAAGCTTGAATCTCAATTTCGATTGACCTCTTCATCTCCTTCGTGTCGAAGAGTTGAAGGTACTTCAAAACTCAGTTATGTTTGCATAAAAGTTATGCTACCTGTAATTTTATTCTTAAAAATTGATGCATCTCCTACTGTCTAAAATTAGTTATCTAGTGTTTGTGTTGTGATTCATAATTATAAATCAAGTGGCATATTCTTGGCTTCTTCATTCTCTATATTGTACTTTGTGTACAAATGAGTTTCACTGTGGTTTCCTTGATTTTAGTAATTGTGATTGCTCCATGGTTACAAATGCATGTCTATGTAATCATCCTCTTTCAAGGGGTCCAAGGGCTCATGCATCAACTTTATTCAATGTCAATACAAGTTAGATCATTCAGGTTCAGTTGTAATCAAGTTCTTAAATGTCAGGCTGGATTTCTTACGGTTATGGTAGAAACTGATTTCATGATGGGTTCAATTTAACCACGTGGACCTCCTTTTCTTAACGTATCATCAAAAAGCTGACTGCGGACATATATTGATTTTACATTTATGCTTTTGACGAGTAATTGAGGAAGAAGGTTTTTTTTTCAATGTTTGTTGTAATCCATTTCTATAAATGACTTAGCATCAAATATCTATGTGCAATTTAACAATGATCTTGTAGTTCTTTCTTAGTAACTTAAATGTAGTCTACGATATAGATTTTTTATTTATTGTAAGACATGCAGTGTTATATCCATTTGTTCTATCAACTGTAGTCTATAGGGTCATGATCAAGGGTCTTAGTGTTGGTTGCTATGGGTCATATATATGTTGCCTTTTCTACATTCCAATATGAAATGGTTGTGCGAGAGAGATCCTTTATAATGATTTTGGAACTAATTTAAATATCTATTCCACTTTATCTGCTCATGGAACCCCCTTGGTTTTGATGCTGGACAGAGAGCAGTTTTGGATTAGAAAGAACATTAATGCATTTGACTCATTTTCTGTAGCTTGTGCAATGTTAGCCACTGAATGCAACATGTGGAACCTATAATTAAAAATTAGTTTCATAAGTTATCTCATATTTCTCCTAATTATGAACATGTCAGGCTTAGTGACCATTCTCTCATCTTGTGTTGGAAGTTAAGATTGTTAGTAATTGAAGCTGTAATCTTTTTGTCCATAGATGGATTTTTATGTCCTTGCACTTGCAATGAATTTTTTATAGGTGAAAAAGTTATTAATAAGAATGACACACTTTTGAAGCTGGATGATCAAGTTGGTTGAAATGCTTTCTGATAGATAATCGTCATTGCAGGTGGAGGACATGTTGAAGAGAAGCTTTGCTGAATTCCATGCTCAAAAGAAACTTCCAGAACAACAACAAAAACTCATGCTAAAGCTTGCTCAACCTACAGTAACTATTGAGTGAGTTTCTCAAATTTTCCCCAATTAGATTTATAATTCTTCATTTTATAATTAGTAATTCAATTTTATTGTATCAAACTATTGTCGGTGATTCTCTTTCCTCAAATGCCTCCTTGTTGATTGAGGTGCTTGGTTAGAGCCTAGACATTTATTAATCATCCTTGATCTTCACCTCGACATCCCCATTGTCTCATGTTCGACCTTTGTTTTGAAATTGCAGCAGCCATTGGGGTTCTCAAAGCTGGACATTTAAGGATTATAAGGCTCTGTCGCTGTGTTTACCAGGTGGTTCAAGCTTCGAGCAGTTAAGAGAGTAGCTCCGCCAACTTCTTCTTGTTGCACTTATAATTAAATCTACAAGGTGACCAGCAATTTGTTTTTTTTTTTTTCCTTAAAAAAAATTAAATTACCATTACCATTTTTTTTTTATAACTATAGGTAGTGTATTAATGAATTTTCATTGAGTACTCTTTAATGCATGAACAATCCACTTAACTTAAAATGCAGCTAAGGTAGAAAATATGGACTAGAAGAGATGATATTCATATACAAATTATTAGGTTTTAAAATACTATTGATCAATGTTTGAGTTACTTATTTTGTTTATAATTCATAGAGTTGCCTTTTTTTTATAGTGAAAATATTCGTGAATACGTACTTTATTTTTTAATTTCGCAAATGCATGTTTGGTAGATTGTAGTTTATGTGGTGAAGACCTCCACACAGCACATTTACAGGTTTTGGCATCGTTTTATAAACATGTGATAAGTGAAATGTGGGGTGTTAATAGTAGCTCTTTTTAAAAAATATAATTGCAGATTTTATTTTGGAATAAATATTTTATTAAATTTTTATTACAACATTAGAGGCGGTTTTGAACTGCCTCTAATGTTGTTTTTTTTTAAACTAAATTTATTATTAAGGGCGGTTTTTAAACTGCCTCCAAAGTATAAGAACCGCCCTTAAATCATTATCTTTAGAGGAGGTTTTAAAATTGCCCTTAATTCATTATTATTAGAGGCGGTTTTCAAATAGCCTCTAAAATATAATAACCACCCTTAAATCATATTCTTTAGAGGCGGTTTTCAAACTGCCATTAAATTATTATTATTGGAGGCGGTTTTCAAATAGCCTCTAAAATATAATAACCACCCTTAAATCATATTCTTTAGAGGCGGTTTTAAAATCGCCATTAAATCATATTCTTTAAAGACAGTTTTCCAATAGCCTCTAAAATATTAAAAAACGCCCTTAAATTAGTATTTAGAGGCGGTTTTAAAACCGCCCTTAGTCGGCCACTAAAAGGAATCAGCGACGCCACTATAGTGGGCGGTTTAACAAAACCGCCCTTAAATATATTGGAGGCAGTTTGTTCAAAATTGGTGGCGGTTTAAAACCGCCTCTAAAAAACTCATATTTTGTAGTGACATCATTTGTTATTATTGATTTGCAAGTTGTCAATTTCATTCAACATTGCACACTCATAAATTAATGTCTAGATACCACTTGTCACAAACCTAACCTAAAGGGTATCAATAATGTGACAATTGAGTTAGCATTCCCTAATAAATCCCAATAGTTAATGTCAAAAACTCAACTCCCAAGGCACTTACTTTCATAATTGAATATATATTAATTAACTCTAGGGTGTTCCTAGCATGTCCTTTGTTATTATTGGCTTGCAAGTTATCAATTTCATTCAATATTGCACGTCTAGATATCACTTGTCTCGAGCCTAACTTCTTAGGCTATGAATAATGGGAGTTAACCTTTCCTAATAATTCCCAAGAGTTAATGTCAAAGTTTCAACTCCTAAGGCACTTACCTCGATTATTAAATACATATTGAAGTTTTGGAACAATAATTTGCATTGCATACAATTCTAAGATATAATTATGGATGAGCACCTCTCCAGAGCTTCACTCCCCCTTTTACGTGAACTTGGGAATTGAAACAAATGATTTACATCTAACGAACCAATAAAAATTCAACAATAATGAAATTCCTAAGAAAATTATTACAAGCTTTACACTTCTTGAATATATCCATGGACCTTCTAAAGTTCCCTTTTTACGTGAACTTGGGAATTGAAACAAATGATTTACATCTAACGAACCAATAAAAATTCAACAATAATGAAATTCCTAAGAAAATTATTACAAGCTTGACACTTCTTGAATATATCCATGGACCTTCTAAAGTTCTTCTAGACATATGGACTTTTAATAAATATTATGCCCGACTTTATATAGAAACTGTGATATATGCAATTTCCTCTACTAGACTTCTCCATGTGTTAGTACATTATATAGATTTTAGGATTTCTTTACATGCCTCCATCTTTCTCTAAGATTTGGTGAAAAGAGGAAAAAAAAAAATCATAGATTACAGTGTAGGATTGTAGCAATCTCTATTTTTGTATGAATTGATAATATTTTCATAGGTATTTATTACTCATTACATAAATTTTAGCGCATAAAGAAGATGTCGTCTAACTTAGCTGGTTAAGTAAGTGAATGTTGATATTATAGACCTTGGTTCAAAACCCACTCTCACTTAATCTAGTTATCTCATTAAAATACGCTTTCGGTGACAAAAAATAATAATATGAAGGGTGTTTTTTAATTTATTTACGTTCGCAAGATCTACCAAGCTTGCTTGAATAGTTAAATGTGAAAAACTCCATATTTGGGCCATTCTATCTCTACTAAGATTGGGTGCATAATTGCTACTCATGGTGGTTCTCCAACGCTACATCTGCCATGGTTGGATGCATAGTTGCTGCTCATGGTGGTTCTCCAAGGTGTGGGTTTCTCTCTCAATCTCTCTTTGTCCCTCTAACCTATATTACCTCCCCAATTTCTTTTTAAAAAATTGGTTTTCTCTATTAGGAAATTAGGATCGGTTCGGTTTCGGATTGAGAGGAACATTAATCGGATCAACTTTGGTTTAAAAACTACATGATTGGATCGAATCGAATCAGATTTGGATCATAGGACACGCATTTCTGATTGGTAGTGGTTTGATACCAATCCGGTACCAAACCGATCCATTGCTAGCCCTAAATGAGAAGCATCTATGGTTCTGTGCACACAAATGTCCCAAAAGATATCAATTTCAATGTTACTCCAGCACGACTCATTTATATAATATGATATAATATAGAGTCGTGCTGGAGTAACCTCAAGATTGACCTCATTTTACACTTTTCTAATGTAGAGGTGAGCACAAGATCATAAATGCTTTTCACTCGTATCTCGATGAAAAAGCATTTGTGATTCCCATATTCTTTTACATGGGAAAAGTGTGAAATAAGATCAATCTTGAGGTGACTTCACCATTATTCTATGATAAAAGTTATTGACATGGATCATGGCCATTGGACGGGTCTTAGCACAAAGCCCGGACCTTAACAAGAAGTCGACCTAGCCCGACTTGATAACTAAACGGGCCCAATTACGCTACCCTAATCCGGCCCATTCCTGGCCAAACTCCGCCCATGGACAGTTCTAGCCCCGGTGATCGGCCCTGAGCGCTGTCTTCCGCAGCGGACTTTAGTCAAATCACCCAAAACCCTAAAATATTAACCTTCAGAAACCTTATACGAGAACGAAGAAGAGTGCCCAATGAAACACCTTCTGCAAGTTGCATTCTCGTTGAGTTTCGGTCGAAAACCCTTGAAATCGTCACAGAGGCGTCGTGATATAAATCTACAACTCTCCTGGCTGAAGGAAGCAAGGGAAAATGTTAAAGGTTGGAGGGTGTTTTTTAATTTATTTATGTTCGATAGTGTAGAATTTGTAGACTTTTTCGACTTTTATGGGAGAAATCTGAGTAAATCGAAGCTAAAGCACCTGTTTTCGATCGAATGTTGTCTTCTGGTTCTCCATCTTGCCTTCTTTTGTTTTTTGGTTTGAATCGATTGAGTTTGGTTTTTCAGATTAAAAAACGTTAGATAGTCGTTATAGCATCTCCTGCTGCGAAACATTGATCGAAATCCAGATTTGATTCCATCTATTTCATGATTTTTTAAATTAAAAAAAAATGAAGTTTTTTTACCAATTTTTTTATTGTTCTGTTCTGTCAAATCTTCAGAATCTGAAAGACTCAAGGTGAAATGATGAAATACATCCATCTATTCTGTAAAGAAATGATGAATATTTAACATGCACTACCATCTGATCTCGCTTGCATTCAGAATCTGATTTATTTCTTCTTTTTTTCAAATCTTATTCTCTGATAAAACGTTCTTGATCTTAAAGAAACATTTTTTTTTTAACTTCTTTGTGCAATCGATGATGAACATTGTTAAGTTGTTCTGATATACTAGTGATGATCATCTCAATTATCACCATCTTTCGGCTGAGATTGCACATTTACATTGGTGTTCAACTGTTTAGGGCTAGAAAAAAGATTTTTTTTTAAGTGCCAGAAATTGGGTATCTATTTTGATTACCATTTTAGGGTTAAAAAAATATATCTTTTTTGCTCTTTTTTTCTAAGACTTATTACTAGATTGATTGTTGAGCAATGCCTAAGGTATCTGATGCCTTGACTCTTAGAAATCCATAGCTGGGCATCTCGTTTAAAGGGCAGAAAGTTAAAAATAAACAGGTCTTGCGACACAGGTTGCTCCAATTCTGACAAGCTTCCTGTTACTTTATACCTGCTTACACACTAATAGGGCTGTCAACCGATGCTTAATGGTTCGGATAAAACAATATCTGAATCCGAATCAGAAATTTTTGTCTGATATCCGAATTCAAATTCGAATCAGATGGATGTTCTAAAATTCTATCCGAATTTGAATCTGATTAGAATTCGAATAATTTATATATTAAAAAAAGCATAATTTTTCCTTATTCAATTGATCTTTTATTATTTAAAAAACTTATTATATATATACTATGTATATAATAAATAAATCAAATAAACTAATATATATATATTATATATTATATATTATTTCGAATTGGATATTATTGGATTTGAAATGTTAATATCTGAATCCGTATTCGATAAGGATTCGAATATATAAAACCATCCGAATTCGAAACCGATATCCAAAAATTTTGGATAATATTCGATTTTTTGAATTCGAATTTTCGACTATCCATTGACACCCCTACAAACTAAACCTCTAAAATTTAGAGAGATTCTATTTGCACACCAAAATTTACTGATAAAACACCGATACTTTTGAAATTATGAGGATGTTTATATGTAGATTGGTGTGTTATAGTTGGTGTTTTGATAGAAGTTTTCTTTTTTTCTTTTCTTAATTTTGATATCAAATTGTTTTTTTTAAACTTATTTTAGCAAATAAATATATTGAAGTATCTAACATTTATAGAATTATAAACGATCTAATTTATTCAAATCATCCATTTTATTTCATTTTGTGAGAATTGTGACCTTTGTTATTCAATTGGACTCTACTTTGTTTCATATTTCATCTCTGTTATACTGATTTTGTATAATTTCTCAGATTCCAGAATTATGAAACATTGAGAACATTATGATCTGTTTTTGACACCCCAGTCTTATACACATCTTTGGTGCGAGATGGTCATCCTCAGCACCTCAACGAAACAATGACATGATCAAACTGTCGATTATTTCTTCTACAAAAAGACTAAAATTTGAATCCACCACACAAAGCAGTAACAACTCATGGAACACCCGCCTAAGAGATCTAGCCAAAGATGGCCTCTTCAAGGAAGCTCTACAACTTTACCAACAAATGCTTCGCTTTGGCCACTCCCCCAATGCCTTCACATTCCCATTCGTTTTGAAGTCTTGCGCCTCACTCTCTCTACCAATTTCAGGTTCACAGCTCCACTGCCACGTCATCAAGACTGGTTGTGAACCCGAACCCTTTGTCCTTACCTCTTTAATCTCGTTCTATAGTAAATGCTCTTTGATTGGAAACGCTCGCCAACTGTTTGAACAAAATCCCCAATCAAGAAAACTAACTGTTTGTTATAATGCTCTACTTGCTGGGTGTACTCTCAATTCTCAATCATACGATGCCATGTCTTTGTTCCATCAGATGTGGCATGATGGGATTCCCTTCAACGCGATCACAATGCTTGGGGTGATCCCGGCGTGCACCATCCCGGTGCACGTTAGCTTCGGTATGTCTCTTCATGCCTGCAATGTCAAGTATGGGTTAGACACTGACCCATCTGTTGGAAATTGCCTACTCACTATGTATGTCAGATGTGGGTCAATCGATCTTGCTAGGAAGTTGTTTGATGATATGCACCAAAAGGGGTTGATCTCTTGGAATGCGATGATCTCTGGGTACGCGCAAAATGGGCTCGCGACACATGTATTGGATCTTTATCGTAAGATGGAATCATCCGGGGTCGAACCTGACCCAGTAACATTAGTTAGCGTTCTCTCCTCCTGTGCCCATCTTGGGGCCCATAGCGTTGGTCGTGACATTGATTGGCGTATAACACGTAGCAATTTTGGTATGAATTACTTCCTAACGAACGCTTTGATAAACATGTATGCTCGGTGTGGAAATTTGGTTCGTGCTTGTGCACTCTTCGATGAGATGCGTGAGAAGACCATAGTTTCATGGACAGCTATCATTGTTGGGTATGGAATGCATGGGCATGGGGAGATTGCAGTGCAGCTCTTCGATGAGATGAGACGGACGGGAATTCGACCCGATGGAGCTGCATTTGTTAGTGTGTTGTCTGCTTGCAGCCACGCAGGGTTGACGAACAATGGCCTTGAGTACTTCTATGAAATGGAGAGGAATTATGGGATATGTCCGGGGCCGGAACATTATGCATGTGTGGTGGATCTTCTTGGTCGAGCTGGTCGGCTTGAGGAAGCGAAGGAACTAATTGAATCGATGCCCATGGAATCTGATGGTGCGGTCTGGGGAGCACTTTTGGGTGCTTGTAAGATTCATGGTGATGTCAAGCTAGCAGAATTGGCTTTCGAGCGAGTAGTTGAGCTCGACCCAACAAATGTCGGGTACTTTGTGTTGCTATCGAACATATACTCTGATGTAGACGACTTGGAGGGGGTAGCAAGAATCCGCGTGATGATGAGAACTCGAAAATTGAGGAAGGAACCTGGGTTTAGCTATGTTGAGTACAAGGGTAAGGTCCATCTGTTCATGGCGGGTGATAGAACTCATGTTCAGGTTGATGAGATACATAGGATGTTGGATGGGTTGGAGGATTTAGTTAAGGACATTGATGGGTATAAGAATAATGATAATGAGAGAAGAAATGGAGAGATCGTACCAAGGACAGGGGTACATAGTGAGAAGCTAGCAATTGCATTTGGGTTCCTAAACACTAGGGCAGGGGAGGAGATTGTGGTGATCAAGAACTTGAGGGTTTGTGGAGATTGTCACTTATTTATGAAGTTGGTTAGCAAGATTGTTGATCGCAAAATCATCGTTAGGGATGCAAGTCGTTTCCACCATTTTAAGGATGGGATCTGTTCTTGCAATGAGTACTGGTGAGGGATCACCAACTTCAGTGGAACTGTGGAAGGTGGTGGTGTCACTACTACACGTTGATTTTTAGGTGCATACCCCTGATCCAAGCAGATATTGGATTGCACATTCTTATGAGGAACGCTTTAAGAGTGGTCTGGAACCTGAAAATGTTGATAAGGTCTGTTTTTCCTGTTAAGTAGCTCGTTTTATACTTTTTGAATATGAATTGTTGCTGAATGTAGGGAGTGTGGTTTGGTTGAAAGGCCTGGGCTATTGTGTCATTTTTTTTTTTACCGTTGCATGATTGTACTGGTTGGTTTTGTGTTTCCTATATGTTTGATGTTTGTTTTTTGCTTTCTTAGTTAAGGGAGCACCCTTGATGGGTTAGCAACAAATTACTGACAAATGAATAGTGATCAGGAGTTCTTGAGTCTGGTTTAAAGATCATTGCAGTCCATTCAAAGATGAGGTGACTCCTAAACTATTTGGATTATGTTTTCCTTTAGCAATTCTATATGTGAATGAATCGTCAAATCTCACTTAGGTGAGCCAAAATGTGTAGGTCCTCCCTGATGCTCTTGAAGAGCTTGTTTGCGAACTTGCTTGGCGGTATGTCTTTTAGTTTTTTGTTCTTTATTGCAAGCCTGGTCATCTCAACTGCCTTTTGTACATATTTCTTTTTTTAGTTCGCATAGCAGTTGGTTTATTAGTTCCTATTTGAATTTTTAAATTAAAGCATCCATGAAATCATCAGATTGCCCTCCTTTTAAAACTGATACATTCTTTATTTGGGGTTTTGGAGGGAATAACATTAGTTCATTACTCAAGGACGAATTTTTTCTCTTACATTGAATTGTGGTTATTCTGAATGACATTCTCTAGTTATTCTTTTACTTTCATCTTTCAAAGTTCAGAACAAATTGCCAAGCGAATGGGTCAATGGATGATGATGACATGACCCCATGGTTATTGAATATCAATGACCCACACCCAAAACTACCATATGGCACTCTTTCGGGCCCACTGACCCATGAAATTTGATTGTGTAACTTGAAATGAATGTTTATGCAACTTTTGCATAGCTTTAGCAAAAAATATCTTGTTTGTCTCAATTTTAAAATAGACCTCATTTCAGAATTTAGAAGTAGCTTAATTTATATAATTGTTTCTAAGTGATGATTTAGATAGGAAAGAAAAACATAAAAACATTTTATTGTTAATGATCCTTAATATAGATAGGAAAGAGAAACACCTAAACCAATCTAAACTGATTGAATTATGCACTTAACAGGGCAATTTGAAACATGGATTGCGTTGGTCTACGTTGGATTCACGTGGGAGGAGTCAAGTTTTAAAATTATAAGAGTACTAGAATCTTACGAGAAATATGGTCCTTAGGATTTGCACCCATAGATTCAACTTTGTGGATATAGAGACACCAAACTTGGAACTTTAGCTCACAACTCTAATAGTATTTATGCAAACCACTTGTTTGGGCACACTTTAATATAGATGTTAAAAGGCTTGGGAGTTGATGATATGTTGAAGGAGAAACAAAGTAGTGACTGCCAACTTTTGAATAGTAAAATTCAGTTAGAGCATGATCACATTGTCTATAAAATATACCAATTACTCAACTCCTTGGTTCAATATAACTAAAAAATGAGGAAGTTCTTGAATTTAATAATTGAAAGAAAAATGAGTTTCTTCTCTTCTCACGACAACCACACCATAGCAGCAAAGCAATCAAATCTCTCTTCTTCTTTCTTTGTTCTTCTATATTTCTACTTGATCTTGATCTTATATCACTTTAATGGGAGATATTGGGTTTTTTTATGGCCTTTTATTTGTGGTATTTTGGTAGTCAGCAAAAGTAACAATCATCCTAAATGGGCACATAATGTCTAATAAAACATTGAAAGTGATGCCCAATCAAGGGTGCAGTCATCATATGTAAATTCATGAAACACCACTCGAAATGTAATAGTTACTTCTCTAAAATAGAGGTTTGGTGATTTGACAACTACTGGTCTTTTGAACTTATGGTCACAATTCTTACAGGTCGACTGTTATTTTGGTTTCATGTTGATTTTGTTAATTGTAGACCTTCACTTAATGTGATTGAGGGATCTATAACAAAAAAGTAGTAGGGGACACTACTCTTGTCCGTGATGGTGAAAAGCAGAGTAAAGAAGGGGACGGCATTTTCACAAATAACTCTAGCTTGATATGAAGTCGAACATTCAGGTTGGGAGAGCCAAAGTCGTTCAAAGCACTTTTCATTAAGAAAGAATTAGAGAATCTAGAGAAATGGAGATTTTATTTTAAAAGATCATTGGCTTTAAATTTACTTATTGGCCTGTTATCGTAAAAGATCATTGTGGAGAATGATTTGTTAAAGAATGAGATGTTTCTTCTGAGAATGTTGAATATCATTCTTTTAGGTCTATCATGGATGCAGGTAGATAAAAACAGCACGATGAGAAGTAAATGAAAAACAAAAAGCAACTTCAGACAATGGTTCTGAAAAAGCTGATGTCTAAAATATTTTAAAAAACTACATTAAAAAAGGATTAAGAACTGTCTGTGGCACGTTTTGGTTGGACTTTAAAAGTCCCAATGTGTTAATCCAATTAAAAATTCTGCTTAGACGTAGACACCCTTTGTTTCTATTGGAACAGAACACCGAAACATTGTACCAGATCATGACTAAAAAAAAGTGGACCATTTTATGGCTCTAATAATCTTTAGACATCGGTTATGTACCAACCGATGTCTAACGTCTTTTGAAAACTAGCTATCCATACTAAAAAAGGATTGAGAACTATGTTATGTGGCACGTTCTGGTTGGACTTTAAAAGTCTCAATGTGTTAATCTCCAATACAAAAATGCCACATAGACACCCTTTGTTGCTATAGGAACTGAACACCGGAACACTTTACCAGATCGTGACTCTAAAAAAATATATATGAAAATTCATTTTTTATCTGCAATTCTTCATATTTATATCTCGATGTTAATTAACTAGCATAAAACTGAACTCATCATTCGAGATACTATGATGTTTTCTTCTCTACTCATCCAACATTGTTTATCTTCACAATATCATTGAATAATTTAGTTAATTGGGACTGTCGTAGCAAACATCACCAAACGTAGTAAAGATTATATATTTTCAAATTCACAATCAGAATTCATGATATAGTGTTTTCACATTTGAATCAATTTACACAAACAAAACATAGGACATGAAACTAATGCTAACTATAAACTTCAAATGGATATATAGTTGAAGATGACCCCAATGCCAAGATTTTAAGAACCTTCCCTGCTGTAACTTCAATGGAGGTGTTCTGCTATCCCTTAGATCCATCAGTCCAATCCTGTCAACTGGGCAAGACATTCTCGAGATGGCAGCAAACAAAAACAAGATCAAGAATCTAAATCATTTTCTCAAGCATCAAACATATAGATGGATAGATAGCTTGACATGGCACACACAACAATGGGCCAAAATACATAGTCGTTGGGACAAAAAATTATTATTGGTTTGAAACTTAAATGCAGAAATTGAAGTTTTTCTCTTGTAAAAATACAACTAAAAATATTTATATATACAAATATTAAAGCAAAAGTGAAGCAATACATGTTCTTGTATTGTAGCTAATGTGTAAGTAGTGGTAAAGTAACATGAAGCTTATCAGAACTGGAGCAACCTGTGTCGCAATGCCTGTTTATTTATCATTTCTGCCCTATGAGCGAGATACCAAACCATGAAAATATAGACAAAGCACCAGATACCCCAGGCGAGGCCAACACAAAAATAAATTTAAGCCGTAAAAGAGAAGGAAAAAAAGTAAACATAGCATAATGCCACACATCAGCCAAAAGATGGTTATAATTAGAGATGCTAATCACAACTAATTCAGCATCAGTTGGCACTTTTCATCATCAATCGAACACAAACCAAATCGAAAGTATACCGAAAATTCATCAAATCTCTTATGAAAGGAGAGCAACATTAGATATTTTACTGGCAGAAAAAAAAAAAAAAAAAACCTGAATTATTGCAAAGAGACCAAAATTTGAATCCACCACGTAAAGCAGCAACAACTCATGGAACACCTGCATAAGAGAACTAGCCAAAGATGGCCTCTTCAAGGAAGCTCTACAACTTTACTAAGAAATGTTTTGCTTTGGCCACTCCCCCAACACCTTCACCTTCCCATTCGTTCTAAAGTCTTGCGCCTCACTTTACCAATTTCAGGTTCACAGTTCCACTGCCACGTCATCAAGATTGGTTGCGAACCTGAACCGTTTGTCATCATCTCTTTAATCTCATTCTATTGTAAATGCGCTCTGATTGGAAACGCTAGCCAACTGTTTAAACAAAGTCCCCAATCAAGAAAACTAACTGTTTGTTATAATGCTCTACTTGCAGGGTGTACTATCAATTCTCAATCATCATATGCCATGTCTCTGTTCCATCAGATGTGGCGTGATGGGATTCCCTTCAGCGCGATCATGATGCTTGGGGGTGATCCTGGCATGTATTGTCCCGGTGCACGTTAGCTTCGGTATGTCTCTTCATGCCTCCAAGGTCAAGTATGGGTTAGAAACTGACCCATTTATTGGAAATTGCCTACTCACTATGTATGTCAGATGTGGGTCAATCGATGTTGCTAGGAAGATGTTGATGAAATGCTCCAAAAGAAGTTGATCTCATGGAACGCGATGATCTCTACCCATGTATTGGATCTTTATTGTAATATGGAATCATTGGGGGTCGAACCTGACTCGATAACGTTAGTTAGTGTTCTCTCCTCATGTGCCCATCTTGGGGCCCATAGCGTTGGCCATGACATTGATCGGTGTATAACACAAAAATCAGTGAGTCAACTTAATGACCATGTTTTAGAAAACGAATTTTGCATTTAAGATGCCACATGCACAACAAATCAACGAGTTAACTCGAGTACCAATTTTGTGAAATCAAATTTTCCATTTTACATTCCATGTGCACAAATTCAATGATTTGTGTAATACGCTGAACAATGTCATGACCAATGCTATGGGCCGCAAGATGGGCACATGAGGAGAGAATGCTGACTAACGTTATTGGGTTAGGTTCGACCCTCGATGATTCCATCTTACGATAAAGATCCAATACATGGGTAGCAAGCCCATTTTGCACATATCCAGAAATCATCGCGTTCCATGAGATCAACCCCTTTTGGTGCTTTTCGTCAGCATTTTCCTAGCAAAATCGATTGACCCACATCTAACATACATAGTGAGTAAGCAATTTCTAACAGATGGGTCAGTGTCTAACCCATACTTGACATTGCAGGCATGAAGAGACATATTGAAGCTAACGTGAACCGAGACGGTACACATGGGGATCACCCCAAGCATCATGATCACTTTTAAGGGAATCCCATCATGCCATATCTGATGGAATAAATACATGGCATCGTATGGTTGAGAATTGAGAGTACACCCAGCAAGTAGAGCATTATAACAAACAATTAGTTTTCTTGATTGGGGATTTTGTTCAAACAGTTGGTGAGTATTACCAATCAGAGAGCATTTACAATAGAATGAGATTAAAGAGGTGAGGACAAAGGGTTCGAGTTCGTAACTAGCCTTAATGACATGGCAGTTTGAGCTGTGAACTTGAAATTGGTAGAGAGAGTGAGACATAAGACTTTAGAACGAATGGGAAGGTGAATAGTAGAACTTCCTTGAAGAGGCCATGTTTGGCTAGCTCCATTAGGTAGGTGTTCCTTGAAATGGTGTTTTGTGTGGTGGATTCAAATTTTAGTCTTTTTGTTGTAAAAATAACCGACTGTTTGATCATGTCATTGTTTCGTTGATGTGCTGAGGATGACCTCCAGATGTAGAAGACGCCCATTACTAAATGGGTCAATGAGTCGGATCCAATTTGGGTATTCACATGCCCCCAAAGGTATGACTTATAACTATATAATAAAACAAGAGTTGTGTGTGATACAAACGTCCAATTAACTATAGTATTATGGGAGACAAATCCAACTAGGACAAATCTCCCATCATTGACAAATTTGTGAGTTAAATATCCCATCAAGCTATAATGTTATGGGACCTATTTTATTTCAATTACTATTCATTTTCTCTCGTTTTACTATATTTTCAAATTAAGTTGAATTCACGCATAAGCTTCAGATTGCCTGAACCCACACTTAATATGATTATGACTTAAATATATTTTTTCCTTTCTTGTACATACGTGGGCTTCGAAATTTTTTGAAGGTTTGAACTCATCTACTTAGGTTTTGAAGTAGTCATCATTCAATTAAGGTGGAATGGACACCATAAAATAAGTATTAAAATTCTTTTAGGCATGACTCATATCCAAATAGATAAGTAAAGGTCTATCTAAAGTTCTAGGTAAGGGAGTTCGATTGAGGGACAAAGAAGGCACCTTGTCCCTCCTATCAAGTGATGGTTACCAAAGAAGCCATAAATGAAGTAGAAAAGTTATTTTTTTTCTCAATATTTTTTAAGATAGAGGGGATTATACAGAAGTTAAAAGTCCAACGGATTATAATTCAGCCTACAAAAATTCAAAAAAGATGTAATGAGTAAGCCATATACAAAAGTATAGGCTTGCTGATTTTTTTTTGTAAGCTAGAGGATTTTGTATGAATCACCATGGATTTCATCCCATTTGCCTCTAAGCTATTTAAAACACTCATGTACCCTTAGGAGGGTTTATTTTTGTTGGTTTAGCCTTAGAGACATATCCACAGGTTGGACACACCCTTAGAGAATCTAAACCTTATACATGCAATTTTATTTACTCTGGGACTTTTTTTTTGTTGGCTTGAAGTGTTAAACATAGATCTAAAGAAATCAATATTTTTGATTTGTTGCCTTTTTAAATATGAAGAAGGTGGTGTGTGCTTGAGGTGTATGCATGAATATACTTATAAATGAAAAGATTACCTCAATGAAGAGGGATTACTTTCTTCCTCCCTAGCCATTAAAATAAGGAAACTAAACTAAAAGAACTTGAAAGTAAAGTGCTAGAAGCATAAAAAAAACTTAAAATAAATTGCATTAACATTGAATAATATTAGAATTTATTGGAGACTTAATAGGGGAAGATGACTTCTAAAAGAGAAGACTTACTTTCTTCAACCCTATGCCCTTAAAGGAAAGCAAGAAGAGTACCTTGCAAAGAACTTAAACAAAATAACAAAGAAGGATTATGTGAGAAAGAGAGAAGCAAATGGATTTAGATAGATAAAAAAATTCGGCACTTAGATCTCTCGCCCCACCTTAGTTTCTTATTTCTTTCTAACTTCTTCTTCTTCTTTTAGCTCTAAGGGTTCAAAAGCGGCGAGTAAAATTTGGACAAAATTTTCTTACTCTAAAATTCTCCCTCCTATTTGTCTTGAGAAGCCCTTTATTTATAAGAGATCTTTTGGGGGTAAAAATGTCCAACTCTAAGGAATTTAAGAAATGACTAAAGAAAGGTATCGGAAACCCTTTGAATTTTCTATTTTCTTGAGGGTAAAAAGTGAAATTTGACATAAGACCTCTTAGATAAAATCATTTGACCAAGCCATGTGAACTAGGCCATGTGACACAAATTTGGTGGTTATGGAATGTTAAGTGAAAATCGAATTTGGGAGAACACATGAGGGAAGGTTACGTGGAAAGGTGGGTGATTGGGTTTCATGTAATTATCCTCAAAAGTAAAGACAAAAGGTAAGAGACAAAAATGATTTTGGGGGGATTAATAGGAGACTGTCATGAGTAAAGTTGAACTTAAGGCTTTTTATAAATATCTTATAAAGTAAAGTTAGATTCATATTTTTTAAATGGGTCAATGGGAAAGTTCCATGTATACACTTGAAACTTCTACCTTTTAAGGGTAGAGTTGGAACTTCTACCTTTTGATGGTAGAGTTGGAACTTCTATTAGCTTTAAAGATTTTTACCAAAGATCAAAGCACATTTTTAGTTTGACCTTACTTTTTGAAAGGGTCATTCTTGGGATTTCTTAAAAAAGTTGACTCTCCAATGAGATTGGAGTATTGGCCAACCAGTGAGGATCGTTTTTGGGTATTGGAGTTTATGGGAGACCTCCACGTGTTCTTTTTTGGGGAGAGATGTAAGGCCATGGATTTTAAGTGTTGGCATGGGTCTAACATTGGATTGAGTCATGGGTTTGGGTTATGGGCTTGGATTTTGAAATAGGTTTTGAGGGAGTTTTGGACTTGGGTTTAAGAATTGGACTTGAACTTCTTGTGATTGTTCATTTGGACTGGATTCTTCTTCCAAATGCTTTTTTTATTTCTCGGGTTTGATGAAGGCAAAATGGGGTGTCTACATTTCTTATTCACAATTCACACGTCAAACATTAGTTAATCATCATCATCATTTTTGTAAGTTACGTATTTTTTTATATGTCACTTTATGTTCAAGGTTGGGTTGGGCATGTGTTGGTGTTTGTCAAGTATGGGTTGGGCATGAGTTGAGCCCTAACCCGCTTGAGTTGCAATCCTATATAAACATCCCATCGAGTTATTTTTGTGAGGTCTATTTTATCATCTTTACTCTTCATCTCTTTTAACTTACTATATTTCCTCTTTTACTCCTTTAATCTATTTTATAATTTTTCATATTTTACCCTCTTAACCTCAATTTTTTAATATTACCCTCCAACTTAATTTTTTTCTACTTTTAACCCTTTAACCCCAAAGAGGATACTCATGTCATAGGCACAAGAGAACTCTAGTCTATATAATATAACAAAATGGTGGATCTCACAATTACTACAATTATGGGGGATAAACCACCCCATCCAACTGTAGTTTTTGTGGGGTGCTCACTTTATTACCTTTCCTCTTCAACTTCTCTAACTTTATTATTTTTCATCTCCTCTCCCTCCATTTTTTTTTAAATAATACCATTCCAATTTTATTATTTTTTCTTTTTTAGCTCCTTAACCCTTAAAGAAGATGTATATGCCATTGGCATGGGGGAACTCTAGTATAATAATAATTCAGAACAATAGACATCGACTTTGTACAGCAATCCTAAAGATATATAGTTTTAACTTTTCGCGCCACTGACACATAGGGTTTATTTTATTTTTTATTAGTTTTTTTTTTTTAGTGAATTCAATAACTTAGTATTGACAAGATTTGAACTTAGGTCTCTAGTATCATTACCCAAAGACTTTACCAACTAAACTACTTGACATGTACAACACTTAGGATTTGTTAATGGGATATATTTTCATTTTCTATGTAAGTTGAAATCCATGGGAAAATGAGTAAAGTGGATAGAAGCAAATAAGATATGTTAGTTGATGGAGATGGAAAGGGAAATGGGATGAAGAAGAAGGGTAGGGTGGATTTCACTATCGCATAATGTAAAATAGGAAAATGAAATCCAATCTTGACTGAATTTTTAATTAAGGGTGGAAATTCATTTTCCGGGAAAAACCAATCATACACATGAAAGATTTGATTTTTCATGAAAATGAAATTTTCTATGCACAATAAAAAACAACCAATACTTCTCGTGTTGATCCTTAATACCCAAGAACCACATGGAGAAGCAATCCACTTGCATATCTTAGAACTTTATTGCTTATATTGTTGGGATTAGGCTTTGATGATTATGACGAGCTCCCTCCCTACAACCGATGAGGATCTCTACGAAGTTGGTAATTTTAAAATATGACACATAACAAAATAATATTTGACACAAGTAGGCGTATACTTGTGACTCATTATTGAGGGTGTGTTCGATTTGGATTATACAGCATAATTCTCAAATCTGATTATGGATTATCAAAATCAAGTTGTAGAAATCGATTTTTAGAATCCAAAATCTCATTTGTTTATACTATTTTCAGGAATTGATTTTACAAATCTAAAATCATAATATCAATGTTCCTGAAAACTAATCTTGTTGAAAATTTTATCTAATTAATATTCAAGAAAACTTCACAATCAATAGTTTGTTTACAGATGAATATTATTAGAGAGCTGCTATTGCCACACCAACTTTTGCTAATGCCATCTCAAGATGTGTGGTGGTTTACATATGAATTAGGGTGACATTAACAAAGGTTGGTGTGGCAATAGAATCTCTCAATCATCAAACTTTTGTACACGATGGATACAGCAAACTCCCGCTGCAGGATTCTTTCGGGATAACGAAGGATAAAACTTTCAGAACTCGGAAGATAAAGTTGTTAAACCCAGAGACACAGTGCTCTCGGGCGTCATGGAAGCGATTTCTTACTCGACCGTTACTTGCCGCCATTTCTCTTCTACTTCTCTTTCACCCTCAACAAATAGGAGCTTCTCCAATCCAAGAAAATTGACGAAATTCTGCTCTTCTTTCACTGGTTCGAGCCTCTCGATCGGGCATTCTTCGAGAAATCTTTTCACAGTAAGTTGAAGATTTCACTTCCGTTCTTGATATTTTCAAATTCTTGGAGAGTTTGCTTTTAATCTGAAAATGGTGTTTTTTTTTGTTTGGTTCTTAAAATCAGAGAGAGATATGGGGTTGGGTTAATTCGAAAAGACAGATTATTAGAAGAGAAATGCACGGTGTTGTAAGAGCAGAAATGTTTGGGCAACTGACAAGCGGTCTTGAATCCGCTTGGAACAAACTGAAAGGGGAAGGTTAGCGTTTCTGTTTCTTCTCTTAGATATTTAGATTTGCTTGCTTCATTGTAATTTATTTGAATTAGTTCAAATTTGAACTAAATTTAGTTGGTTAGCTAAGTAAATTATATCAGGGGACATTGAAGGCAATGTAGGCTAGAGTCTTTAAAGCTTTAAGTAGTTCTGGTTTTAGAGATTTGGCAATGAAATTGTTGAAGGGTCTGAAAAATTATTGATTATTTCAATCTATTAACAACTTGATTCTGCTCATACTACTGTCTACTGTATTATAATTTATTTTTTATTTAAATTTAATTGGATGCGTCGATTGCATTACTTGAGAAGAAAACCCTCAATTTAACTATCCAAATCTATTTTATGGGTTAAGCTCTCCATCCTTATGTTTAATAGAACCAACATTATAAAAATGGATGCTTTTGGGTATTTCTTGACTGTCATTTTTTCCTGGACATTACTCTCTATGTGGGTGTCATTACTAAAGTTGCGCTCGACATACTTGATCTTGGTTCTACTTTTATCAAAGCCCTCTTGGACTCTAGAGAAGTATTCTGGAGTTCGTTCTAGTTTTATATAGAGTCCCTCTTCGATCTCATCAACTAACACTATGTCATTTGCAAATAACATAGACCAAGAGACCTGATTTGAGTAGTTACTTTATCTATAATTAGAACAAACAAATACGGAATTAAAACCAATTCTTGATGTAAATCAATTGTAATTGGGGCCACATTTATCTTCTTACTATTGGTTGTGATACTAATTAATTATGTCAATGTATCCATTTGGGACTCCTTTCCAATTATTTAGATACTTCATTATATGCTTTATCTAATTCAACAGAAACATACATGGAGATTCTTCCTCTTTTATCTAAATTACTCCATCATTTGTCTGAGTAAAAAGGAGTGCCTCTATAGCTGAACTACATGGCATAAAATCACTTTTCCCTTAATTTCATAGTTTTGTTCATGAGTTTAATGCCCAAATGGTTAATAGCATTTTGTATGTCTTCTTTCTTCTCATATATAGGTCCTATAATATCTTTTCACTATTCATCTGATATCTTTTAAGTCTTCAAAATATAATTGAACAACTTCATTAGCTAGGACAACCCGATACAATGTTAGACTTGAGCGGAAATTCATGTCTCATCCAATACCGATACATTTGTTATTCAAAAACAACTATGTAAATTGGGTTGTTGAATCAGTAGTTGCACAAACACCTTCAGAAGTTCAAAGAACCCATTTCTTGTATTTGATGATCGAGAAAAATTGAATCCATCAGATCGTCCATCAGTATGCACCATCACATCTTGAAGATAAACAAGTCACTGCATTACCTAATGAACTGGTGAAAGTTTAAAATCTTCATTCGCTAAAGATGGGCTGATACGATTCAAGGAGGATATGATATGACTGAACCCACGATTGATAAAAGGAGACCAGAATAATAACCCAACCATTAATTGATGGTGAAGAGTTCATTGTACGACCTCTACTAAAGCAACGAATCTGAAAGTCTTCCTTGATTACAGATATGTGCCATCAAAAAGCCAATAGCCATCAAGTAGCGTTAGTTAACTCCATAAAAAATCAACATGCATTTTCATGATTTATCAGAGTTTCCAATACACAAGTAAAGTGCTGCATTGGAAAATCACCTTTGGTTACAGATATGTGCCATCAAATTCAATGGCCATCAAGTTGCATTAGTTAACTCCATAACACATTGACATGCCTTTGTATGACGACAAATTCACATTCATGATCTAATTGAAAATCTGAAGATTCTAGCTGTTTAGTTGCGTGATTCAATATGTGGTTGAGCATTCTTTAAACCTGGTCTTAAGAACTGTTTTTTTTTTCCCATTGAATTTGTTTTCTGAGTGCAATTTGCAATATTGGTCTCCTTATTATTATTATTGTGTTATTTTCTTTTTTAATTGTTTTGATGGAAATTCAATGTTGAGTCCATTGAATTAGTTTTCTGATTAGAATTGGAAAAAACATATTTCCAACCTTAAACGAGTGTTTGCAATGTTGAAGCTCTTATTGTTGTGTTCTTTTCCCATTGAATTGTTCTATTGATTGCAACTCACATTGACAAGTTGCTTTTTCATGTAATCTGTTATGTTTTAGAGGTTTTGACCAAGGAGAATATTGTTGAACCTATGCGAGATATTAGGAGAGCTTTGTTAGAAGCAGATGTGAGTGTATTTGTATTGTAATATTTGAATCATACTTAATAATAATTACTACTACCATCAGAAGAAATGTTTGATTCTTATTCTATCGATAGGTAAGCTTGCCTGTTGTGAGAAGGTTTGTCCAGGCTGTAAGTGAACAGGCGGTTGGTGTGGGTTTGATTCGAGGGGTGAAACCAGATCAGCAATTAGTTAAGGTATGTGGACCTATCTACTGGATTTTTATTTTTTTTGCAAGAAAACATACTAATGCCTATATAAAATAAAAAATTCAATTCAACTCAGAGATTAATTAAAGCAGATTGAATTAAGTTATACTTTTCAAGCTTCCTAATAAAACTAGTGCTTGATGGGGATTTGCTTATTTTCCTCGAGGCTTATCTGTGCAACAAAGACATGGACACTTGTGTTGATGTCCACTCATGACTTGTTTCACAGTTTATTCCTTGAGAAATATATTGTCAAAAACTCTCGTTGGCATTAAGTATATGATGAAGAAAATTTTATTTAAATAAACTTTTACTGTTTTACATACACGTACTCTAAAAGAATGTAAAACCAATTTTTAAATAATATTTGGAAATGAAATATTTGAATAAATTTAGGTTTGCTTGAGAAAGTTGTTGGCTTGTGTCCAATACAGAAAATTCTTTGAAAATGAAGTGTTCTTGTTACATAGGAAGTTATGGTTCATTTCTTGAAATAATGGGATCGTGAGATCACTCCTAACTTATGCTACATAAAATAATGATAAATTCTCACTGTTCAGATTAAGTTATGATTTATTTCTTGAAATAATGGGAGTCGCTCCTGACTTACTTGTATAAAATAATGATAAAAGCTTACTATTCAAATGAACTTATTATGTAATTTTTATTCTGATAATTTATGTATAATTTCATTGAAGGAAGTACGTAGGTTTTAAGCATGTTTATTTGGTGATCAATGACAGATTGTACATGAGGAGCTCGTGAAATTGATGGGTGGAGAGGTATCTGAATTGGTTTTTGCAAAATCTGGCCCCACGGTGATATTGTTGGCAGGTCTACAAGGTGTTGGGAAGACAACTGTTTGTGCAAAGTTAGCCTTTTATCTTAAGAAACAGGTCTGAAGTCCCCCCCCCCCCCCCCCACTCACACACACGCACACAAAACTTTATTGAAACTGGTTATGAGGTAAGAGTTGTATGATGTGTCCTTGTTTAACCTTATTGCAACTGATTGCAGGGAAAGAGTTGCATGCTAGTTGCTGCAGATGTGTACCGGCCCGCTGCAATTGATCAACTAGTTATTTTGGGTGAACAGGTGAATCTAACTTTCATTGTAGATGCAGATGATTGATACTCTTAACATTCAAAGCAGCATATCAGTCAATCATATTTGCATTCATGAATCATTTTCCTATTTCTGTCCATCGGATTAATATGTGAAAACAATTATGTGGAGGTGTCGAGGGTAGTGTTTATATTGGCAAAAGGCCAGGGCACCTTTGGGTTTAACGTTTACAAAAGCACAAGATGCTTAAGCTTGACTATACCTAATATGGAAAACAATTGTCATGATTAACTTACCTCATAAGCAACAAAACATCAAACTGATGAACTATATATATGGGTGGCGTTTGTCAGTCAACATTGTCCTATATGGCTTAAAATTTTCGAATTGAGCTGATTTTTTGTGAGGATGATCTCTATGGTCAGGAGGTCATCATCCTCACAAAAAATCAACCTAATCTGTAACTTCTAAGTCTATCAGAAGTGGTTTACAAAATTTCAGTAAAAAATCGACAGTACACAATTTCTAAACCATTTTTGATGGGGTTAGAAGTTTCAGATTGGGCTGATTTTTTGTGAGGATGATCTTCTCACCATAGAAACTTTTAAGCCATATAGGACAAACGTGTTGACTCCATGTTGGCTCCCTAACATTGGCTGCCGAACCTGACCCTATGTAATCATTGATGTTTTGGAATTTTTTCGTTCGTTTTTGCTTTTCTTTGAGGACTACCTCAGCCTTCTCTTCTTGTTTTTTGTTCCTCTCCTTTCTTCAATATATCTTATACTTATCAAAACAAATATATATATGGGGCAGGATCAAGATCCAACGTCTTATCCAACATGTTTTGTAAACTAGGGTTAGAAGTTTCGGAATGGGCTGATTTTTGCTGAGGATGATGTCTACATCATAGAGATCATCCTCTCTAAAAATCAGCCAATTCCAAAGCTTTTAACCCTGGTTTACAAAACACTGGATAAAATGTTGGGTAAAACGTTGGATCATCCAAGACCTCATGAGAACGTTAGCATTCTCCACAACATTCAATTTCCAATGATACCCTTATCAATTTTGTCTTTTAGTGAATAGATAAGGGTATGTTTGTCTTTTACATAATCAATACATTTATTATTTCCTTAATAAATGCATTTGTTATGTTGGGATTGATTGTCGAAGCATTTATTGCAAACAAGGCATTTAAATCCAAAAATCACAATGCCATTAGCATTTATTATGTAAAAGACCAACATATCATTGTCTTTTTTACTAAAAGACAAAATAGGCAGGGGTATTATTGGAAAGTGAATTCATTCCCCATATATATAAGAAGGTTAACATAAGACAAGACAGTATAACCAAGAAATAAATAAGACATTAGGATAACCTAATAGCTATATAGACTTGTATCTTATTACGGAGTGGGTTTAATAATACATGTAAAGAAGACAATTAATTTAGGATGATTGAAAATATTGCTTAGGACATCGTGGAACAAGGTTTACAACAACATAGGAGCACATTTGCGTGCTCTCCTGTCCAGGCAACACTACGAGACTGGTACATGTCCAACTTTGGGTGATTGATCTAATAAACAAACTCTTGGGAATTTTTCCCTTGTAAAATTATTTTTTCATTTTGCTTCAATAAGAACACCTTGATTATTGATAAAATCAACATCAAAGCCTTATCCTAAAGATTTGGGGTTGGCTAAACAAATCATGTTCCTTTATTCAAATCTGTCCAGAGCCATACTCATTAATAAAATAAAACATGTAAATAAATATGCAAATTGGATTGTAGAATAGTGTCTTAAGTTTTATTCAATGAGAGACTGATATACACTTCAAAGCCTAAGCTGATAGTTGAGTCATTCTTAGTTTGGCTCTCAGTTTTTTTACCTTTCAAATGAAAGATTTGGACTCACAATGATTTAATTCTTTCTCATATTCAATTTATAAGCTTGTGACAGGTGGATGTGCCTGTTTATACGGCAGGAACTGAGGTAAAGCCTTCACAAATAGCTAGGCAAGGTCTGGAAGAGGCCAAAAAGAAGAAAACAGATGTGGTCATAGTGGATACTGCTGGAAGACTTCAGGTTCTGTGAGAGATTCATGATAATATTACTGAAATTTCTCATATGATGGCTTTATATTTTTTGATGAAAATATATCTTGAAAGTCTGATGTGAACTGAAATGTCATTCTCTTAATCAGATAGACAAGGCAATGATGGATGAGTTGAAAGAAGTGAAGCGAGCCTTGAGCCCCACCGAAGTTTTGCTTGTGGTGGATGCAATGACTGGCCAAGAAGCTGCAGGTATTTGAACCCATTAACGTTTTTTCTTTTGTAAATAAGTTTATATTTGAAGCAATGAGGAACTTAGAGATAGAGTATATGGTGATGTGGGTTGAAATAGCTAAATATATTAAAAGAGTAGCGAAAGGGGTTCTTGGGGAAGGTAGAGGCAAAAGTCACAACAACAACAAAAAAGAAACTTGGTAGTGGAATGATGAGGTTCAGAAGGTCACAGAAGAAAAAATCTATTACAAATTTGGCAAATGGCTAAAAACGAAGAAAACTTAGAAAAATGTAAACTTGCTAAAGAGGGAGCAAAGAAAGTGGTAAGTGAAGTTAAACACAAAATATACGGCGATATATCTAATAGATTAGAGATGGTTATAAAGATACCTTTAAGCTAGTGGGTTGTACATAGAAATTATTAAATTCGGACTACTCATGAGGCTTTAGACTTAGAAAAGATGCATGGGAGACCAGAGAATGCATATACTTTCGTAAAATTAGATTATCAGAAGAGAAAACTGATCTAGCAAAGATGAAAGCAAACGGGACTTTAGGACCAAAAGTATTCTAACAGAAGTATGGAACTGCATGGGAAGTATTAGATAGTCTTGGTGCCGATCAAAAAAATGTATTGGATTGACTTGGTTAACTAAGTTTAACTATATTTTGAAAACAAAAAGAAGTCAGATGAATGGAAAAATGTTTTGTAGTACCAATGAATAAACATAAAGGAAGTATACAGAGTTGTACCAAGTGTCATCACAATTAACTTGTCATAATATGGAATTTTGGGGAAGAGTTAATATGAAAAACGAAGATATCAGGCAACCAACTTGGTTTTATGTGAGGGAGGTCAACCATTATGGTGATTTTCCTACTAAGATGTATGATAGAGAAGTTTGGAGAGAGAGGATCTCCAAATGGTTTTCATTGGCTTAGAGAAAGCATATGTTCTGCCCCATGAATCAATTTGGTGCGTATTGAGGAAAATGGAGTCTCAATTAGATTTATTTACATAATTAAAGACATGTATGAGGGAGCTATGACTAGTGGAAGAACAAACGGTGATGGGACTAGTGAGTTTCAAGTTTCAGTTGGTTTATATCAGGGACCAACTCTAAGTTCATATATGTTTACACTAGTTATAGATAAAATAAATGCTCATATTGATGCATGGATCCCTGGGTGAGCGCTATTTGCAGGTGACATATTGTTGGTTAATGAGACTAGAGAAGATTCAACGGAAAATGAGAATTTTTTATGGTCGTGTTGGAGTCCAAGGCTATAGAATAAGCAGAATTAAGATAGGCTTTGTAGAGTGCAACTTCAATTAGGAAATATGGGGAGAGGAAAGACCAACATAAATTGATGGCCATGAAATACTCCAACACGGCAAGTTTTGTATTATATTTCTATCTTCCATAATATGGAGAGATATGAGAAGGATGTTTCCTAATGAATTAAAGTTGAATGTTTAAGCTGGAGTTATGTTTTTGGTGTGCAATGTGAGTGACATATCTCAATCAAATTAAAAGAAAAAATTTATAAGATTGCAGTAAGACTGCCTATGTTTCATGGAGCTGAATGTTGAGCAATCAATAAACAACGTGATTATGGATAGAGCATAGTAGAGATAAGGATTTTGAGTTGTATAAGAGGAAAGATGAAGAGATATAAAATTAATAATGGATGTATTTTTGAGAATGTTGGAGTTTCCCTAATAGATGATAAACTCAGGGAAATTCAATTGAGAGAATTTGGTTGTGTGCAACAAAGAAATATGACAGCCTCAATTAGAAGGAACGTGCAAGTTAAAGGTTTTAAAAAAACTAACGGAAGGCCAGAAATGATGTGAGGCGAGCTAGTGAGAGAAGATCTAAAGACACTTAATTTGATTGAAGACATGGATTTAAATAAATTAGATGGATGAAACAGGTTCATTCAACTCCCAGACTTGGGAAAATTACCAAAGCAACATTGCTTTTGTTATTTATTACCTAAAAGATAAAGTTTTTTCAAAAATTACCAAAAGTGATTTAAAACACTGGACTGTCCAACATTTTGACTTCCTACCTTTGTTATTTATTACCTATAGAAATCTTTGGACCGTCCAGTGTTTTTTACGAAATTGCTGGACAGTCAAACCGTTTATGTAGAGAGTTGTAAAAACGGGAAACTAAAATACAGGACAGTCCAGCAACTTCAGAAAACATTGGACAGTCCAGCTTTTTAAATTGCTTTTGGTAATTTTTGAAAACTTGCTATCAGTAAACATTAAAATCAACAATGTTTTGGTAATTTCCCCTTTTTTATGGAAATTCCTATTATTTATCGTTTTTTATAATCCTTATCAAACTAAATTAGTTTCATGTAACTTTATAATTGCCTGCATTCTTAATATTGTTCATAAGATTGTGTTCCAATCTTTTTAGTGTACATGTGTACATATTTATAGTACGTTGAACCTAGCCGCCAGGGCCTGATCTTGCCATTTACTTCCATAAAAATCTATAATGTGGTTATCAGTTTAATCAAAGTTGATACATATCAGGTTTCTCTCTATCTGATAATAAATGAACAAGTACAAGTGTACAACTGCACTAGTAGTACAGTTATATCCGAATCTAAATATATAAAAGAAGAGCTATATCTGATGCTCCTTTAATTAATTCACAATGAGCATCTTGGATTGTGGAAAGTCATAATATTTATGATAAACAAATTACTATGTTTTGCTTATACCTAAGATGGTAGATGAAAGATCGACTTAATCCATCAGTGGGTTCTTTTGTATACCTATTATAGTTATTATCGTCAATTTTTTCATTTTGATAGTTTCTGTGATTACATGGATTATACCTATTTGCACAAATCCCTCGACGATTCCCGATCGTTAATACATAGAGTCCCATAAGCATATCTTGAGTTGGTACGGAAATGGGATCTCCAATAGCTGGAGACAAGAGATTCATATGAGAAAACATAAGTAAACGCGCCTCTGCTTGAGCCTCCAAAGATAAAGGTACATGAACTTGAAATATCATTCAACATGTATCTCTTGTATTATGTATTATGTATTATTATTTCCTTAAAAATAGAAAGAGACATTTTGTCAAATCTGTAACCGAATACCTATCATGTTACAATGTTGGAACCATTTCATAAAACAGTCTTTATACGGACCATTATCTTCTTTGTATACTTTGCATCCATGTCAAATGGTGGTGTACCATAGCAAATTCTTTTGGAAAGTAAGTTGGGATTGTAACTCCTAGCACCATAACTATTGATCCCATGTCATACATCTTGTCCTAGAAGTTGTAGTTTAGAAGAACAAGAAAGAAGAAGATAGGAGAAAATAGATAGAAGAAAATGGGTGAGATTAGGGTTAATCGACCTTTCTCTTTACCTTTTATATTTGATTAATAATAATTACAAATAACCCCCTCAAACATCTAAATATTATGACTTAATCCCTACTACATAAATAACTTATTTATTCCTACACTCCCCCTCAAGTGGGGCATAGATATTAATCATGCCCAACTTGCTTAGAACATCATCTAGTTTCTTCTTGGTAATTCCTTTAGTTAGGATATCAGCTAACTGGTTCTCTAACTCCACCTATGGTAAACACATTACTTGAGATTCAACCTTTTCTCAAATGAAGTGTCTATCTATATCTATGTGCTTAGTCCTGTCATGTTAAACATGATTAAGAGCAATATTAATAACAGCTTTGTTGTTGCAATAGAGTCTCATAGGCTTCTTTGCTATAACACCAAGTTCACCCAATAAGATACCTAGCCAGAGAACATATGTAGCACCACGAGACATTGGTCGATACTCTGCGTCTACACTAAATAGGGCAACAACAGTTTGTTTTTTACTTCTTCATGTAACAAGGTTTCCCCCAACAAACGTGTAGTAACCAGTTGTGGATCTACGATCATCCTTAGCCCCAGCCCAATCTACATCAGTAAAGGCTTCTATCTTAAGATGACCATGATTAACAACTAGAATCCCTTTCCCAGGTGTTGCCTTTAGGTAACACAAAACCCAATCTGCAACTTCACAATGAGGGATTCTAGGAGAATGCATATATTGGCTTATGACACTCACAACATAAGCAATATCAGGTCGAGTTAAGGACAAATATAAGAAACACCCAACAAGTCTCTGAAACTGGCCAACTACGATCAAGTTTATGATTAGGGTCAATAGGAGTGTCTGTCGGCTTGGCTTCAAATTTTCATGTGTCTTGTAATAGATCTAACACATACTTACATTGAGAGTGTGATCAGCATGACATCGAGAGTATCCCACTCGCTTAACTGCTTTGTTGAAACAGTTAAACCATGCTCTGGGAAACTGTTTCAACCCATGTATAGATTTCCTCAATCTACAAACTTTTCCCTCACTCTAAGAAACACATATCCTGGAGGAGGATCCATATACGCTTCCTCTTCTAATTCTCCATTCAAGAAAGCATTCTTTACATCTAATTGATGAAGAGGCTAGGATAGCTTTGCTGCCAATGATAACAAGACTCAAATAGTATTCATCTTGGCAATTGGAACAAATGTTTCAATGTAATTGACACCATGGGTTTGAGTATTTCCCTTTGCTACTAATCTCGCATTGTACCTTTCACTTGTGCCATCAGCTCGGTTTTTTACAGTAAATACCCTTTTACATCCCACTAGTTTTTTTTCTCTTGGCAAAGTCGCCATTTCCCAAGTGTTATTTTTTTCTAGAGCGATTTCCTCTTGAATTGTTGTTTTCCATTCTGGTATCTTCAAGGCTTATGCAACACACTTAGGAATAGGAACAAAAGAAATAAAAGTCACAAATATGATAAATAATTAGAAATAGGATGTGATGTGCAAGTATGTGTTCCTTTGCCTAAGGCAATAAGAACATTAATATCAAATGCATTAGAAACATTAGGAATTGAAACAACACAAGTACCTGGCTCCTCGGATTCCAACTGGTTAGTCTGATCAGCAAGAGCCTCTTGTTGGACTTTCTTCCGTTACCGAGGGTAAATCTTAAGCTCTTTACCTTCATCAATTTCGTCTCCCGATGGAACCAAAGAAGAGGGAGAAGACACAACAGAACTTGGAACAGAAACTGGAATTGGAGACGATAAAGACACAGAAGAAGACCAACTCTCTTCCACATTTTGCTCCCCCTGAAGAGAGGAGGGAGAACTAAAAAAAGGCATATTAAAAAAAAGTAACATCGACCATGACGTATCTTTTTTGGTACAAGGGTCAAGACATCGATACCCTTTTTGTGTTAAGGAGTATCCTAAGAAAACACTCTGAATGGCTTTTGCGTCCAAATTTTTCTATTAGAACCAAGAATATGGATGAAACAAAGACACCCAAAAACACGTAGAGGCAATTGAAATGAAGAATGACCAGGAGCCAACAATTGTAATGGGGACCGAAACTAAACGACTCGTGATGGCATCTGATTAATCAAATGTGGGTGAGAGTAAAACATCAGGAACATATATAGACAACTGCAAGCTACACACTACTTCTAAAAGATGACAACTCTTCCACTCAGCTACTCCATTTTGTTTAGAAGTGTATGCGCACGAACTCTGATGGACAATTCCATATTCTATCAAATATTGTTCTTTTTTCGGATGATGCCTTGCTAAAAAAAAGTAATGAGTCGGCCTCCTTGCTTAAGAACAGCCCTAATACCCTTTCCCGAAGGTGTCACACTCTAGGAAAAATGGAATATTAAAGTCAGGAAGTGTTACTACCAGTGTAGATGCCATTGCTTGCTTAAAGCGAATAAAAGCATTCTCTACGTCATCTGGCCAATTGAATTGATCCTTGCGTAGCATGGCTGTGAGTGGGACAGCAATCTTACCATATTCCTGCACAAAACGGCGGTAATACTCAGTCAACCCAAGAAAACCGTGGAGCCCTTTGATCATGGTCAGTTTAGGCCAATTAATCATGCTTGGATCGGCAGCAACTATTATAAGAAATAAGGTGGCCCAAGTACTCCACCTCTTGCTACCCAAAAATACATTTTGAATGTTTTACAAATAAGTGATGTGCCTGGAGTTCCTCAAAGACCATCCGAAGATGGGATGTGTGTCTCCCACGATGGGCTATATATTAGAATATCGTCAAAAAAACCAAGACGGACCGACGGAGAAATGGACGAAATACATTGTTCATGAGACTTTGAAACGTAGAAGGGGAGTTGGTAAGTCCGAATGGCATTACTAGAAACTCATAATGGCCATCGTGAGTACGAAAAGCCGTTTTAGGAACATCCTCAAATCTGACACATATTTGATGATATCCCGAACACAAATCCAACTTCGAGAAATATTGTGCCCCATGTAGTTCGTCCAATAACTCATCAATCACCAGGATCGGAAACTTATCCTTAACCTTGATTGCATTTAGAGCTCAATAGTCTACGCAAAATCTTCAAGACTAATGTTTGCATTAGTCTATGCTCAACAAAGACCCATCTTTCTTCTTCACAAGTAGAACCGGTGAAGAATAGAGACTAATGTTTGGTTGAATAATTCCAGAGTTAAGCATCTTTTTTACCAAAAGTTTGATTTCATTCTTTGCACGTGCGGATAACGGTATGGTCGCACATTTGTTGGGACAGCTCCTGGAATAATCTCAATCTGATGATCTTGTGAATGGGGAGGAGGTAACCCCTAGGGTTCCTCAAAAAGGGAAGAAAATTCATTAATAATACAAGTAATATCATTATGAATGCCGACTTTCATACCTTCTTCATTGATAGAGAGTTGCATAAGCTTATCACTGACTAGGTACTTCAACCATTTTTCCATGGCGTGCACACTCGCCATTTTAGGTGGTTTCGTTGCATCTCCATCTAAGTGATATCTCTAATTTCCAATATTGAAATCCATAGTGAGTTTAGAGAAATCCCACACAACCAGACCTAATTGTTGAAGCCATTATACCCCAAGAACCATGTTTGATCCTTGAAGGGGTAAAACATAAGAATTATTTTGAATTTGTACCCTTGAATATCCAAATCCAAGTCCTTGCAATATCTCACGCACTCGAACTTGCTTCCATTGGTGACCAACACATCAAAGGCAGGCGAAAGATGAATAGGCACTCACAAGCGCCGTACAAAGTGTTCACTAATAAAGTTGTGGGTGTTCCTGTTATCTATGAGAACAAAGATTTTTTGATGTACCTCGTGACTCACATCATTTGATGAGAAAGTTGACCAGATAAAGCATGAAGAGAGATCTTTGATACATCATCTTCGCAATCAGCGTTCTAATCAACGTCATTATTCACTTCTAAGAGAAATAATTGTTGCCTTTTACACTTGTGTCCAAGTACAAAACGCTCGTCACAGTTGTAACACAGCCCATTATCACGTCGAGCCTACATTTCTGCCCAATTGAAACGCCTCACTAGTGGTCCCCCTTGTGGCTAAAACAATGGTGTTGGTGTGGTTGTCGTAAGAAGACGTGGATTATTTGAAGTCGTAGCCTCCCAGATTGGGAATGGGCGTGAAGGTCGACGCGTCTTCAAGAGGCGATCTTGTGTTCGAGCCAACCTAGTGGCAGCGATCATCGTGGTTGGCCGAAATAGCTTGATCTCATAACATATTTCCTCCTTCAATCTCACAATAAAGCAATTGATTAGTGTTTTCTCATACCAATCCTCCACATAGTTAGCGAGTTTCTCGAACTTGCAGTGGTATTCACGTACAATACCCACTTGACGGAGTCTGGAAAGAGCTTCGTCGAAGGCTTTATAATCAGACGGGCCAAAACGTACTAACAATGCTTATACAAAGGTTGGCCACATCATTCTTTAGGTCACCTTCTCGTACCATTGATTAGCCTCTCCTTCCATATGGATCGATGCAAGGAGAATTATCACCTTCCTATGTATTCTAAAAGTGAAACAATTGTTCAGCACGATGAACCCATTTTGTAGGTTCAAATCCCATAAACCTTGGAAAATCAAGTTGTGCATACCTCCCTTGCACAATTCTACCTCCATTACTTATTTCTAGATCAACATTATCCTTACGATAGTTGCGAACATGGCTTCTGCCCGTATCACCTGATTGGCGACTAGCTTCTTGTTGGGACTTTAGCTCCTCAATCAATTCAAGGGTGGCCGCTTGTTGTTGACGCATCACTTTCGTGGCTTCATTGATTAAGCGAAGGTTATTCTCCAAAAAAGACACACGATCTTCCATTTTGTGTGGAGGTATGGAAGAAGAATCATCACTTTGATATCAGTTGATAAGACTATCTTGATGGATGGCGAGATGGGTGCCCAATTTAGAGGATGGATATGCCTTTCCTACGAATTACACAAGAATTGTGATAATTTCTTCTCCTTTTTAGAAAGAGTTTGAGTCACATATATAACTGTGGCATACCACAATAATAGCAATTTCTACGTCAAAATAACTACTCTAGCTATTTTTTTCTATCAAGGAAACTACTAGCAAACTCTAACTATTTCCTTCTATCGAGGAAACTACTAACAAACAGGAAGTAACAAATAAAAAGCTACTAACAAATAAAACAAAATCCTCAACTTCTTTGGCCACGTCTCCCATTCTTGGAAGCATTCTCCAAGTCATCCCCTATTTGCCACATCAGCCCCTTTAATATCTAAGGATGTATCGTAGATCCCTCAAGCTTAGTAAGAAGCTGGCTGGGACACTCTATTTCCTCATGAGCATTGGATAGCTCAGACGAAGAAGTAAAACCAATGGGTGTGGGAGCTACTTGTGAAGTAGAAACTAGCTGATGCTCAGAGCTAAGAGGCTGATGATGCTCTTGACTGGCTATATGTGCATTGGAGCGATGTTTTCGCTGAGGAGTTTGTTTTCCTTTAGTGAACTAGGCTGGTCTAACAATTAGATCCCAACATTGCTGCCGAGTGTGCCTAGATCTCCCACAATTATTACAATGTAGCTTATTTTAATCATCTCCCCCTTTTACACTCCTTCAAGATCCTCCTTTATTAGATGAAGAAGATATAAAGACAGTAGGAAGGAGGTTACTAGAAGGTTGAATAACGCTCCTTGTACTCTCCTCACCTTGAATAAGAGAATACACATCCTCAATGGGTGGGGTCAAATCTCTCCCTAAGATTTGAACATAGACAAACTGATAAGTAGGACTCAACCCGGCAAGGAATTGAAACACACGATTTTGATTTGTCAATTTTCGGAATTCTTCAGTATCACCATCGTGTTTCCACTTAAACACTTGAGAATGATCCAATTCCTTCCAGAGAGCTTGGAGAATAGAATACTAAGTGGCTAAGCTTTTCTCCCCCTGACGAAGATTAGTAACTTCATGTTGAAGTTGATAAATTTGAGCAATGTTCCTTTTCTAAGAATAGGTCCTCATTACTTTCTTCCAAATCTAGTGAGCAATCTCAAAAAATAGATAATTTCTACTCAATTGAGCTTGTATTGAGTTTAGGAGCCAAGACATCACAGTTAAATTCTCTTGTTCCCACCTCTCATACAAAATATCCTTCTTATCAGGCTTTTTGATTTGACCTGTCAGGTACCCTAACTTCCCTCGTCCTCCGATATACATCTTAATAGACTGAGACCACTCTAGGAAGTTAGTACTATATAATTTTATAATCGTAATTTGAGCCCCAGGGTTATCGCCATAACCCCCTACAACAACCGAAATAGTCTTGGGTACACCGGAATGCAAGCCAATGATACTAGAACCATTATCATTCAACTTAGTGACCTCAACTAATTGAAAAAAAATCTGATTTGAGAGAAGAATAACATATCGGTAAAGAGAAAAGTGGAAAACTAGGGGTGGGCGGCAGATATACAAGAGAGAAATACTCGTTGCACCTTCAATCCTCTTCCAAATCAACCAAACATAGATTTGTTGGTTAGAGAAACTTCACACAAACCAAATCTAACTAAGGAAGTCACCCAAAAAAACCCTCACGCAAGCGCACAAATCATTTTTGCAAAAATGAATATTTTCGGATTTTTCTTGGAGATCAACGAAAAAGACATCAAAGAGAGTTTAAAAATTCAGGTAAAAATCACTAAAAATCAAAACGACTTGAACCATGCCCTTCATGTCTGCAACCTAATGACGTCATCATGCTGAATTCAGCGTCTGTACTGCAGACGTCGGCCCTAACGTGCAGAGAAAATTTTGAAAAAAAGTTGAAAAAAAATGTAAGGATCCCTGATAGATTTAGAGATTTGATACCAAGTTGTAGTTTAGAAGAAGAAGAAGATAGGAGGAGATAGATAGAAGAAAATTGGTGAGAGTAAGGTTAATCGACCCTTCTCACTACAATATTTGATTAATAATAATTACAACTAACCCCCTCAAACATCTAAATATTATAACTTAACCCCTACTACATAAATAACTTATTTATTCCTACACTAGAGAATGGGTTGAGGTTTTTATTTACGAAGCACCTATAGGTACAAGGGTTAAAGACTTGCTATGGTTATATTATCGCTTGTTTGAATGTAAGACAACTGTATGATCTCCACATATCTTGTCGGCCAAAATGAAGGTGAACTAATGAAATACATATTATGACTACCTTCCAAATGATTGCTCATATTCTTTGCAGCCCTGGTCACGACATTCAATCTTGAGATTGGGATTACCGGTGCTATACTGACAAAGCTTGATGGGGATTCTAGAGGTGGAGCAGCTTTGAGTGTTAGAGAGGTTGTCTCCTAACCAGTGTTTCTTGCTTCTTTGTATTATTATAATTGTCTTATTCTTAAAAAAAATGTACTCGTGATGAAACTATGTCTAAGTCGGTCTCTGAATCAATGATTGAATGATGGCAGGTTTCAGGAAAGCCAATCAAGCTAGTAGGACGGGGAGAACGTATGGAAGACCTTGAACCTTTCTACCCAGATCGTATGGCTGGACGCATCTTAGGAATGGGAGATGTTCTTTCATTTGTGGAGAAAGCACAAGAAGTTGTGAGTGCCAATCAATTCTACTTACTTTTCATTAGAATAGAAGTATTGTCAATTGGCTCTGATCTCATTTGCCTAAGTAGATGCGCCAAGAAGATGCTGAGGACTTGCAAAAGAAGATAATGAGTGCAAAATTTGACTTCAATGACTTTCTAAAGCAGACCCGTGCTGTTGCACGGATGGGTTCTATGACCCGTGTTATTGGAATGATCCCAGGCATGGGGAAGGTAGAGTACCTCACTTTCTCATTTTGAATTGAATTTCTTCATTGGTGGATGTTTGCATGTTTATTTGGTCTCCATATTTTTTCACGGGTTTTGTTAACATGTGACCTAAGGGCACACGTACATTTCCAAAGTGTATTTAATGCACCTTGACACATGTTAACAAAACCCTGTTTTCACAAAGAGGTAGAATGATGTGGTAATTCGTTCCATGGATAATTTATTTTATTTATGGGATTCGAGATGGGGCAATACCGAGGAAGTCAGTAGGCTTTTGAATTAGTATTAATTGTGGAATTTTTATGTATGGGATCAGGTGACTCCTGCACAAATTAGGGAAGCAGAGAAAAGTTTAATGATTATGGAAGGAATGATTGAAGCAATGACCCCTGGTATGTCTTTTCTCTCCAATATTTCAAGAAAATTCTTACAATAGAGAAACCTTAGAGTTTCCTCGGTGGGAATTGCTTATTCTATAATAGTTCACCACCCATTGGTCCTGGTCACCAATCTTAGGAACTATCTTCCAAAGGAATTTAGAGAATAAAAATTAGGAACATGGCTCAATGCACATCAATAACACCAATGGAAGATGTACAATGTTAGAATAATCTCTCTCTTTTACATTTTTCTTTTTTCCCATTTGTATGTTTTACCTTCTTTAGCTGAGAAATTTCTTATCCAGCAGTTCAACCTGAACATTTGTATGTCCTTTGTGCTGTTAGTTTTTTTTCTTTCTTTTTCTCCCCAATTTACAATTTGTAATTGGTTGAAAGAGTTTATATCCATGAGATGCCTTCCAATATTGTTATGGTGATACTGCATGATTTACGTTAGAATCTTACCCTACTGATTAGCTTTTGTCTTATATTGGTTAAAAGTGAATGCTCATGGTGCACGACTGCACATGGAACTTGATTTGGATTTTCTTTTGTTCTAATTTAGTGTTATCACGCTTATAAGCTGCAATAGAGAAATCTACACACCTAAAGATATGAAAGACATGTCTCAATCATTCAACAATGAGTCCCTTCCATAAGTTGGAGAGGGAATATCGATGTTCTTTTCTATCCCTAAATGTATCTATCCTGTTGTTGTCATCTTATAAATTGGCAAGTAGGCCTCTGACTCATTCTCATATTTTCTTTCACTTGGACCTTAGATTCATCTCCTTGTCTTCTTGCTTTTTCTCTCCTCCAAAACCCATTTACTTAAATGCTTTGTGTGTCATGGATGAATGAGCGTATTATGCTTGAAACAAGCATGAGTGTTAAGTTCCCTTATGCAAAGGGTAATGCTCAACATAAAAAAATTGTAGTTTCTTCAATGAGGTTATCAATAAGTTTTTTCCATCTGTGTGATCTCTTTGTGGTTGGGCCTTTCTCATTATGTTGTTACTTTGCAGAGGAAAGGGAAAAGCCTGAACTATTGGCTGAATCCCCTACAAGGAGGAAGAGAGTTGCTCAAGATTCCGGTAAAACAGAACAACAAGTATGTATACGTTGTCTCAGTCCTTCCATTAAGCAAGATCAATATAAGTCCAAGATAATGTTATTCTCATCTTAACATGTTATTAAGTTAAAGAATCTTAACCTTTTCAGGTTAACCAACTTGTTGCTCAACTTTTCCAAATGCGCGTTCGTATGAAGAATTTGATGGGGGTCATGGAAGGAGGAGGATCTATTCCTGCATTGAGCAATCTTGAGGAGGCAATAAAAACTGAACAAAAGGTTCCTTTCTTAACTTATGTTGTGTGCATTGTGCAATCCCCATATCCACTCATGTATCTTAATAACCTTCCACTATTGCTTTACCATGTTGGTGCATGTCTACTGCAAAATATTCTGAAATTTAAATTTATCCTTCACGAAAGATTCGATTCTCACACAAACAATTGCATTTTTCTGTCAAATCATTCCTATTATTATCATGCATATGCATATGTTTATTGTCTATATTATATGTAAGAAGTGCTTGTATAAACATGTGAAAAATCAGGAGTTGTACATTTTTTTTTTTTTAAATTTCCTCAAACACTCAAAAAAAAAAAAAAAAAAAAGCTCACTGTTAGAATAGGTGGTTTAACATTCCAAATTTCAGTAGTAAGTTGTGAAATAATAAATAAATAAATAAACATTTTTGTTTGCAACCTCAAATTTTGGACATGGTTTTGATAATACATACTTACATCAGCAATGTTACCGAGGATTCTTTTGCATCATAGTGCGTGATAAAACGTAAACCAGCCCCAATATTTTTCCTCGCTGTTTCCATAATGTTCTCCCAACTATTTCAACTCCTAGTAATGTCTCTTGGGTGTTTTCAGTTAATCCTTGTAATCATGGTTTTATTTGCACAATGTCACTGACTTACTTGCATTATTGTTTTCCTTTCTTTTCTCATTCCATATCAGGCACCTCCTGGTACTGCAAGGAGGAAGAGGAAATCAGAATCTAGGAAACAATTTGCGGATTCGGCAGCATCAAGGCCGAGCCCCCGTGGCTTTGGGACTAAGAGTTGAGAACCAATTATTGTAGGATAGTCATAGAGAATGCTACTGATGGGCCAGCTCTATGTTTATCCTTTATGTTTGTACATTTCTACCATGTATGAACGATGGAGACGCCAAAAAATAATTTCCTAAACGAGAATTTTTCATGCAATATGGAACTCTTGTCAAATATAGATGTTTTTCCTTGATATAAAAGTAAATATAATTTACCGTTCTAAGTACACCTCGACGTTAGTTCAGTGTGAAACTCAGTGTCTTGCACAGTCACTCAATATTATTCAAACATTAAATCAACTTGAACGGTTTACTCATTCAAAATGAGATGTCTCTAGTCAAACCAAGATGACTTGAACAATTAAATTCATTCCCTATGCATCGTGAGGGAGCTTCAATATGCTCTATTTTGGTTGAAAAATATTAAGAAAGAAAAGGGAGCGGTTCCCCTGTAGTTCTTTCTTGAATGACTCAGAGAGTGCCACACTGAAAGAAACATGAGTGATTTACTGGGCAGAACATGCAGTTTTATTAAAAAAACTCCCTTACTTTATCAAGCATGGTTTTTAAACTCAGTATCGCGTCTCGTCTCATTCAGCTCTGATACCGAATCATCTCGAACGAGTTTTCCGATACGTTTGAAACGTCTTGTGAGATAACTCAAAAAATTGTACTTGAGATGTAAAACTCGGTCAAAAAAATGACTTTGTGAGTTGGTTTCGTTCAGCTCCGATACCAAGTTAACTCGAGCGATACGTTTCGGTCTCGGACGAGTTTAAAAACCATGTTATCAAGTCTATTACTCAGCAAACCTTACTTTATAAATCACGATATTATGACTAACTGAAAAAGATTTGAAGCACATGCATGAAACGTTGAATCTAATGCTAATCATTTGAACAAAGGATAGGCACAGGATCATGTGAAATGGGGTTATAAGCATCATTTCATATTTCTATTTATATTATTACATTTCTCTTTTTTGGTTTTTTTTATTTCTTCAAATTTAAAAAAAAAAAAAAAAAAAAATAGAGAAAAGAAACTATTCTTAGGGAAAATTATTAAAAGGACCCTCGTGGAGGAATTTCTTTTTAATTAGTTCATAAATTTTAAGATTTCTCTTAATAGTCCATTTAGTAAAAATTTCTTTCTAATGTGGCATTGTACTCCACTCTCACGATTGAAACGTTGAATCTATCCTAATCATTCAAACTCATCGTTTTTATCTAGAATAAAAAAATTGAATTTTTAACATCCCAATTAATTTTTGGAGACTCCATTCCGAAGGATTTGAGAAAGAAGAAAAAATCATTTTCAAGCATTTTAAAAAGGTATGTAAAAAAATTAGGATTTTTTTAATTTTTTATTTATTTTTAAATGAAAATCGATAAATGATTTTTTTTTTTTTTTTTGAAATCATCTAAACAAGTCGTCATGTCAAGTTTTTAGTCAATCTTGCCATGTATTTAAGTTGGAAAAATTCAAAAAATAAAAATAGGTGGATTTTACCAACGTCAAGTTCACTACTTTTTATTGTCAAGTTCGATATTTTTTAAGAATTATTGAATTCTTAAAAAATATCGAACTTGACAATATAAAAAAAATGGTGAGATTGACAATAATAAGGAACCATTAAGAAATAAAATGTTTACTAAATGCACTATCAAGTTATTGTCCAAAACTTAGGAATTATTTAAAAAGAAATCCCTCCGTCCAGATCTTTAAGTAATTTTCTCTTTATTTTAAAGAGTTGTTTGGAAAAAATTTATAATCTTACATTGATATTAAGAAAAAAAAATTGCACACACAAAAGTCAATCATGGATTTTGCATAATCCCTCAATCGGGGATTTTGCATATTCCTGGATCGACCAATCACATGAACCCGTGTATTGAGGGCATCCTAAATTACAAAAATACCCTCAAATCCCAATTAATCTTAAAATTATTTAACTCCATGCCAAATCAAATAAGTTAATGTCATTTTTATTTTATTTTTATTATTATTATTATTTTGGATTTGTATTGTAGTGCATGATTTTCAAAGGGTCAGGTCTCAGGATCAGATGACTAATTAAAAATGAAATGTTAAACATGAAATTCAATACTTTGTCATAGGCATAGAGGAAACGCACCGATCCATCTCGATCATGGTGGTTCAACTCTGCTGCCATAGCAATACTATAGGGGAGGTCCTACGGAAAAATAACTCGATGACAGGATGATAAAAAATATTTATATGTATCCCAAAAATGCATTTTTTTTTTCTTTTGCTACATACCCAAAGGAATTTATAATAATAATAAAAAGGGGAAAAATAAATTTACTAGTATATGGCATTTGGGGAGAATATCCCCCAAATTACACAACACAGAGCATTGGAAGATTCATCTCATCAGCCACCAAGGAAGTTTTAATATCCCTTAGAAGATCATTCCTCAACATAAAAGACATTCGTGATCAAACCCAACTGTTGGATTTTGTGTTTTAAGTGTTGATATCCTTTGTTTTTTAGTAATGATAATCTGACAACCCCACGTGGCATACTCAAAATACTCTGCTGATATGGGATGTGTTAGAACTATAGATTTTCTTTCACTGGGATACACAAACTGCACAGATTTATGGGGATGTGCAGTTGTGTATCCCAAGGCATAAAATCTATGATTCTAGCACATGCCACATCAGAGAGTATTTTGAGTATGCCGTGTAGTGAAGTCGGGTTATCACGACTCTTTGTTTTTCCATAAATTATGTTCATGAGTCACCCTTTTTTAAATAGCTAAATTACATATTTAAATATGAAATCAAATTCTTGAACCCATTTTTTTAATGGGGATCCAAATTCTAAAGGGGGTGAAAACACTGTTGAATAGATTAAAAATACCTTATCACAGTAGTTGAAGAGTTGAAAATGACTGATTTTTGGGAAGAAAAATACATGGTTTTTTACGAGAACAGTATGAAGACATAAGGGTAATCTCATACTCACCAAAATGTAGAGCTATAATGGACTCGAAAGAAAAATGGAATTAAGACGAAGATAACATAATCCATCATGCTTTAAGGGAAGAGAAGCACATCGAAAAAAGAGAGTAAAGCAGAATGTATAGGTCCTGCACTGCAGATTCAACACTGCAACAAGTTTTCCCCTATTGAACCAAAATACTTGGATGCAACAACACTCACACCTCTCCGAAACTCGAGTCAACACAACCTCAGTCCTGGACTTCTTCTGGCTTCTTTGCACTTGATTTTAGATACCATCCAAGAGCAGCAACTCCAGTTACAACACCCGCAACAACTGCATAGTTTCGGTACTTGTCGGTTGAAACACCTGAAGTTGAGGAGGCTGGCCCACTTGGTTTAGCATCAGTAACCGATCCTCCTCCGCTGCTCACCGCTGGTTGTGCTTCTGGAGTAGGTCCCTGAAAACAAACATTATTATTTGATGTTCATTATATCCCTAAACCAAAAATGTACAAGGATTTATGCTTCTTCAACTTCTTTTTTTCGGTTTCTGAAAAGGAAAATATAACACCATGGATGGGGAGGAGATGCAAAGGAGAGGCGGACATTGGGGTAAACATCATTTTGATGGGTCTCATTGGGAATATCTACAAGGCCTGATTCCCATCCATGCATTACATTGACCTCTTCCATCAACCTTGCTATTATCCGAGTAGTTAAAATCTCGTTTTGAGTCTTACCAAGACTATCTCGACCGAGATAATCCTGAAATATTCAATGTATTGGGATCAATGTTTCATTCCAATCTCAACCAAGGAATTCTAAGACAGTAGTAAGGAACATTAACATTTTTTCAACCTACTTTTGACAACTAACCCTCTCTTCATCGACTTTTATTTTAAGTGTTTCATTTCCTGGGCTGAGAAGAAACGTTGCAAGAATATAAAACATCAAGTGAACGTCCTTTCACTTACTAAGAAATGGTAAGAGCCGAAATTACTTTTACCTTTCTCAAATAACATGGCACTCGTCAAAATACGACAACAGATTAATAATAGATGAAGATTGAAGAGTAATCATACCTTGCGAGCAAGCTTCTCCAACTTCTCCTGCTCAATTTTCTGAAGAACAAGAACAACATTTCATTAGTACAAAGAGAGTGATAAATACCAGGAAAATCCATTGGCAATCATGGCAAGATAGACAGAAAAGATGAGTGTGTATACATATGCAGTGGGTATATTTAGGTTAACACACTTCATCATTCACTTGGGAATGGTTTGCTGTGCTCTGTACATATAAAACACGAAAAGAACATATTCTCCCAATAATTCCGAGAAGAAATTCAAACAGATCACAGTTAAACATACTTTACATAAACTTGTTTTATTATAAGTACTGTACTGTACATAAACTGAAGGGAGATCTTTGAATCCTTGTGGCACAAGCCATGTTGACAGTCTTCCAGAGTTCCAGCAATATGAAAAGAAATTCTCTCGTTCTAATCTAAAACTGACTATAAAAATAGCACAAATGCGTTCTATCTTTAGAATTGGGCAAATAATTCAATGGATGCATATATACTCCTCTAATAAGGATGAAGTGTGTGTATATAGATACAGTAGACAGGTAACTTGAGATTGAATGTATTAAACATGGGAAATTGGCGCACTGTGTACTCAATAGTAAACATTACAAACAAAAAAATATCATAAGAAAGTTAAATTCATACACCTCCTTTCCTTTCTAGGTAGTTATATTTGCACAACCACACTTATGAATGCATTATAGACAGTTACGCCAATGCATTGACAGATGTAACTTAATACAGCGATCATGTCAATGTCAAAGTAAGCCCAAAAAACCTGAGATATGGACAAGTTTATCAATTAAAAGTAAAAGTTCCCAGAAAGAATAAGAAGACACCTGTAAAATACATACCTAGATAGATAAATGTAGATTAAGTTTATATAATTTGTATCTATACTGAAAAATAAAATTTACAATAAAGTTTTCATATTAGACATATTTACAAGTGTCTAATATGGCTACTTGGTATGGTTCTCTTTACGGAAAAAAAAACGAATATTCTTGTTGTATACACACATAAAAAAATGTACTTATCATACACTAAAAATAGATTGACATACATGCACACATATACAAGTGTATATGTATAATTGTTTGCTTATACCATGCAATCCATCAGAGAGATGAAAATTGAAAAGGTATATGACATTCCCATCCTAGAAACATCCACATGAATGCAACTACATCCATGCCTGTACATTCATATCCTAAACGCATAAACCAGTAAGTGAGAATGCAAGAACATACACACAAGGAGCTTAAACCCATAGCTCAGCTAGCATGAAACGTTGCAAAGCTACTTTGAGGTCGTGGGTTCAAGTCCGACTTACCCATCTGAAAAAAAGAACATACACAAGAGTAGACAAATGCATATATGCACACAAATCAACATACAATTACAAATAAACATGATGGCTGTGAGACACACAAAAGCCCAGCCCTAGATATGTACATCCTTATGTCGGTATTCACATGCATACACAAATAAAGACACATATACCTAGGTCTCCTTGAAGTGCCAACTTAGCTTAGTTGGTAAGAGGTGTGAAGTGTTATTCCTACATCCTAGGTACAAATCCCCTTGAACCCAACTTCTCTTGCTAACCCACTAATGATTTATATATACACACACCTAGGTCTCTTGTCCCATCCTAAGGGTCGACTTTAAAGGAAAAGCACATACTTCTGGTAATCATCTTTTTTCTCACCCCAAAATATCGTTCTTTTTTTTTCTTTTCTTTTTTATGGTATCACTGCACAAAAAATTTACCTACTAACCAAGTTGGGGCCTTCCAAATGTTTGTGTTTCCAGCATGAAAGCCTTATTTTTACAAGATTTGTCCTCAGAGGGAAAAACGGATATTGAACCCAAGTATATATATTAATAAACACGTATTTTACCAACTAGGCAAGCTACATTACTTGCACTGATATGATGTCAAATGCAAGGAAAATTGGATGGAATGAATATCATCATCTATGCCTTCTTGAGAGTATTGGGGTCACACATTGAGGCGGCATTTAAAAAATTGCTCATTAAGCTTAAGCCCCACATATTTCGGCTTATTGTTAATATGAAAGGCTGTTGAGTTGGTTTGTCCCACACCTTTAAATCCATCTTCAATTTCATGTTATACTATGCTACAGTGGCAATTAATTCGAATTTCAATTTCTTTGAGATTCATCAAATTCCAATCATGGAACATGAAATCGAATTTTCAGACCCTAATAACCATAAAACACAACTCCTCAACATTGAAATCATGCAAGAACATTCAGATTTTAACATGAAAATAATTAATAAATCTTTATAATTTCTGTAATGTTAAACTAGGACATTAGTATCGATTCGTCCACAAAACCTAAACTTAATACCAAAAATCTGAACAAAACAAAAAAAAAAAAAACCCTAATCCAATAGCCTGGAAAATCAGGTTTACAAAACATAAAAAAAAAAAAAAAAGATAACGAAATTTATGCAGAACCTGAACCATTGGATTCAAAATTCAATAAAATAGAGGAATCAATCGGACTAAATCGAAGAACAAGAAATTTGAAGTCAAAAATCAAAATCGATTAACATGAGAAATGCACCTTGATGTAGACATTTTCTGCAGCTTTTTCTTCTTCACTGAGGATTTTTCCACCACTCGAGAGTCGTCGAGATACGTATCTTGCAGCGATTCTCGTCGCCATAGCTTCTTATGAGTTCTAATCGATTGATTTACTCTGCAAATAGAAATAACTATTTCCTCCCAAAATTTCAGTTCTCTTGGTGGCATAAAATGTTTATACTGCAACGTACATAATGTGCATAAAAGTGAATCTGGACCGTCCAATTTGTTGGCCATTCCAATCGTTGGATCTATTCATCCAATTGCGTGTTTTTATTATGATATGACACGTGTTCAAATTCTGTAAATGTTGAAGGAAGAGATGAGAGATTCTCCAACTTCTCGACCAAGGAAAGAATCTTAGGGCTGTCAATAGATTGGGTCTGGGTCGAATCGAATCGAATCGGTTTGATTTGAAAATTTGGAGATCCATATGTGAGTGATTTTAAATGCTTCTATTGTTTTGCGTTAGGGTTGGCAATGGTTCACGAAATAACTGCAAATTTTATATTTGTTTAAAAAACTCAAAATCGAAAGAATATTATTTTAAAAAAAATTGAGATAAGTGAGAATAAAAGATAAAAATTAATAAATTAAATTAAAAATATATATAATAAAATTAGATGGGATGACGAGTAAAAATAATAAAATTAGATCTTACAACACTGTAACTTGATGGGATGACTCAGCACTATGGCTTAATGACAATAAAGTATACTCAAAAAATTGATTGGCCCCACAAAGTGGGCTCTATGGTTATCGTTTATTATATGGACTGGAGATTGTTTGTGTCATGGGCATCCTCTTTTAGGGTTAAGGGGTAAAAAAAAAATAAATAAATAAAAAAATATATATATATTATTAAAATATATATTTAGATTTGAAAGGTTTAAAAAAAAAAAAATGTAAATTGGGGGTGGGGGAGTTGGGCTTGGGTTTGGGTTGCGCATTTTAAGCCCAAAGTCACGTTGGGTTCGGCCATGTTCCTGCAACAGAGTAAATTAGGTAATTTTTCTTGATTAAATAAATTTGATTTCTACTGCAGGCCCAATACCAAGCCCAAGCCCAACCGGGTTAAGTGATACAATTGCATTGTCATCCACGGCGTATGTTAGACTCTCTCATGTCTCACTTAAAAACCCTAGCTTTCTGAAACCCTATTTGTTTATTTTTTCTATTGAGCTGAGAATACTTCCTTCCCCAAGCCCAAACGGCCGCAACTCCATCTACGCCCAGAGTTCAGACCCCAAACCCTAGAATCGTTCCAGAGAAAAAATGGTAAATCAGATTCTTCTACTATGATCTCTACAACTCGTTTGTTTCATAATCGTTCCTATATTTTTAATCTATCGTTTTTCAAACTTTTTTTTATCACATAGGCACCAAAGAAGGAGAAGGCTCCCCCTCCATCTTCCAAGCCCGCTAAATCTGGCGGAGGGAAACAGAAGAAAAAGGTGAGAAATTAGGGTTTCTATACTGGTCTTTGATTTGAGATTAGGGTTTCCTCTCAGGTGAGAGAATGATTAAAATAAGGTTTTGGTGTTGCTTTCTGGGGTTTTAATTGCGGGAATTTTTAATGTGTGAAATGCTATTGTGAATTTGAGGTTTTTTGTGTTATTCTTTCTGAGGATTTTGGATTTGTTTGCAGAAATGGAGCAAAGGAAAGCAAAAGGAGAAGGTAAATAACATGGTTTTGTTTGATCAAGCGAGTTATGACAAGCTTCTTTCCGAAGTTCCAAAGTACAAGCTCATTACGCCTTCGATTTTGTCTGATCGATTGAGGGTATGAATCTTCTGAAGTTTTTCTCGGTTTTCTACTTTTTTAATTAAATTCTGTTGAGTTTTTGCTTAGAAAATATTTGGGTTGTTTTCTTAATATCAATGAAATTTCAAAGTTTCTGACTTTCTTTTTGTTATTGTTAAGTTTTAAAATTGCTAGAAATTTTGACAAAATGTTCTACAAATTTTACACTTTGGTGATTAGGGGGAATTGATGCTTGAAGCACCCATCCCGCTTCAAAATTTTGGTAGAACCCTCTCTCCTTGGTGTTTTCAAGGAGGTATCCCAAATATTAACGAAAATGTAGGAGCTTGAAGTAAACACAAAAAGCTACGTGTCATGTTACTAAGAGTGTTCCTCCAAAATTTTGAAGTGGTGAGGCCCCTTCAAAGTAGGATTCATCCCTATTTCTCCATGAGTAATCAAATAGAATATCTTGGTTCTTGCTCCCCTAATTTAAGATGAAATGTCGATTAAGCGATTTGGACAATTCTTACTTAATTTATATCCATGTTACTGCACGGGAGTACTTCCATTGAATGAGGATTGACTTTCTTGGGGGCGCTAGTGAGCCTAAACGAGATAGGGGTATTTTGGAGATTATTTTCTTGTTAGAGGTGAATGGTATATATAATAGTATCCTTTGGATTGAGCTTGGCTCCCTTATGGTGGTATATTGTGCTAGGCTAGAAAAAGGTTCTTAGCCCCATACAGCAAGAATATTAGAAGGATGGAAGGCTCCTCACTTTGAATAGTGGTGTACATTGGACCTGATTTTTCTTTTTGTCTTTTAATTTTTCTAAAGCTATAATGAACTAATAGATGGTAGAAGGGGAGTTGGCCTATGTTATTTATTATTGCTCATTTTCTATTTTATCACAGCCCCACAAATACAATGCACTAACGAGGAATTAGATAAAATTATTCTGGTATAAGGAGATTGTTCCTTTGAGGTGGCTTCAAATCAGATTCCCTCACCCTCTTAGGTTTCGTACCATTCACTTGTTGGGTTAACTGCACTAGACTGTCTTTTGATTTTCACATAGAATCATCATTTTTGCTAACATCTTCCTTCCTCGTATAAAAAGGAAACTAGGTTTTCATGTATTATGGATGGCTGAAGTAATTCCTCTACTGATGCTTAGATAGTTGAGTCGCTAATATTGCAGATAGCCATGAAAAATCAAAGTAGTGATGAGTAGGGAGTGAAATCTGGATAGATTGGTGTGCCATCTCAATCTGTGGGGCATAATCTCTCCTCCCCTCTCTTGTATAAACAAAAAATCCAACGGTCGGGAAGGATATCCTGAGATATGTGTTACTAGGATACATATAAATCCCGACAGTTGGATTTTGCGTACGCAAGGTCATGTGTTTTTTCATTAGTCAATCTTTATGAGTCATCGGCACCTGACCTTATATATCCTCAAAGATGCACTGCGATATGTGGGTATAATCTCTCCTATTATGACCCTTGGGTTTAGGTATGTTTATTTGAAATTTGATGTATGTGTCCTAATAAGAAAAAGGTTTTTCCTTTTGACTACATTTTTCATGCTTGAGTAAAGGCACTATCTATATAATAAAACACAACTGTAGGACCCACTTTGCTACAGTTTTGTGGGGTCCACTCTACTCACTTTATTACTTTCCTCTTCTACTTTATTTTCTTTCCTTTCCTCCCCTATCCATTTTTTTTTAATAATATCCCTCTAATTTTATCACCTTTTTTCTTTTACCCTCTTTTCAATAATACCCCCCTAAATTTACTGTGTTTCCTCATCTCCCCCTTTCTTGATAATACCTCTCTAACTTTATTATTTTTCTTCTTGTACCCTATTGACCTCAAAGACTTTTAATAATACCCCTTCAACTGTAGCGTTTTAGTAAAACTGGAAAGCATGCTTATAGAAAAAATTATGGAAGTTTGTGAGGAAATTTGACTGTAATGTATTTCCAGTTCTGAGGAGGTTGGCTCTTTGAATTAGTCTTTTATTAGGATGCGTCGCTCTTCATGAATTGACCATTACTTTATTACCAAGTGCGAGAGATGAACACAATATCCATTTTTTCTGGATAACCTTCCAGTTAGTTGTAAATTCTTCACTTGTGGTCTTTCTTTCTCTCTGTGTTTCTCTCTTAAATTTCTTAACCATCATCTTGTTGGTTGACAATTTCGAGTTATGTTCCCTTTCATGCAAGTATTTTGGCATCATAGATTTTCATTTGTACTTTATTGTTGTCGTAATTGATCCTATTTCTATCAATGTTCTTAAATCTCATTGAAATCATGTTCATGATCAAGATTATGATCAAAGGTTTTTAGATCTTAATCTTGATCAAAATTCCTCCTCTGGTGGAATCTTCGAGTGGCAAGGTACCTTACACTCAATACTCTTTTTATGTTCTTGATCATGATCATGATCTAAATTTGTAAAATCATGATCAAAATCGAGATCGAGATCAAAGGTTTTTAGATCTTGATCAAGATCATGAAAAGAGCACGAGTGTGGTGTACCGTGCCACTCGAAGATTCTGTTGGGAGGAGGTGGAGGAGGAAGGAGGGAAAGAAAGAAGAAGACGACAGAGGAGGGAAAATAGGAAAGGAAGGTGGGAATAAAATATTTCAGCAGTTTGACTGTTGAAATTCTTTTAATATTTTTTTTTAAAGGGAGTTTCAGCACTTGAAGTGCCGATTTGGGTTATTTTTGATAAATTTAAAAAAAAAATCTTTTTTGATAAATATTTTTAGGTTTTTTTTTAAATAATTTTCCCTTTTGTTAAATACACTTGCATGCAAACATTGAATATTTTTTTCATCAACAAATGAAGCTTGATTGTTCAGTCCCTGCCCTGGCCATTTTTAAGTATAATAATACAGTACTAATTATGATGGATATTGTCTGTAAATCATGGATTCTGGTACAGTTGATTGACGAAACTTTGCCCCCTTACTTTTTCTGATTTCTTCAGATTAATGGATCGTTGGCACGAAAGGCAATCAAGGATTTAATGGCGAAAGGCTCCATCAGGATGATATCTTCCCACTCGAGCCAACAAATCTATACTAGAGCCACCAACACATAGAAGAAACCACCTTGGTGCTCACTAGTTTTTGTTCTTAGAATGGATTGATTGATAGCTTGCAAGCATTTACATGTTATGTTGGGAGTCTGGTACTCATCGTTGATGACCAAGTGATTTAGTTTTGTGGTTTTTGCTTAAAATGTACTCTTTTTTCATCGATACTAATTTTTTTGTGGTAGCCTTCTTGAAAATCTTTGCATCTACTAACATGTTTTCAGATGGTTTAGTGTTTATATCCTCCCAAGGTTTATGATAGATCCTCTGGGTGCAAATTACACATATCTTGAAAGAACATGCACTGGTCTGGAACTTGGGACAGGGATAATAATATTGTCTTAAGTAATGGTGAGGAGTGGATAATAAATACTATGTATCCAGAATTATTTTCTTTATACGTATTTTTGTACTGCAATTATAATAATTTATTTTGGTTATATTCTCGAGCACCTGTTTATTTGGCTCTGTATCACCATTATTTTTTTATTTATTTATGGGTAAGCTGGACTTGAACCCTTTACTTCAAGGTTGCTTTGCAATGTGTCAAACCAAATCGAAATATGAGTCTAAGGCAGTGTTTGTTTTCGCTATTTTTCAGCGCTTATTACTGAAAAAAATTAAATTCAGTACTTTTGTCAAAATAGCGCATTTGTTTACTTTATATTTTCAGCGCTTACTACTGAAAATAAGTGAAAAAAATTCAGTAGTATTTTGATGCTGAAAAAAAGTGCTGAAGCGGTAAGCACTTCGTTGTTTTCAACACGGACAAGTATGTCCTTTGTTTTTTTGAGCATGGACAAATATGCCCTTATTCTTAAAAGGATATTACCTCTTATATCCCATGGATAAGTATATAAACACCCCACAAATTAATAAATTCACACCATAGTTAAATTATTTTGTCTTATATGAGTTAAAAGTTTTGGAATGAGTTGATTTTTGGTGAGGATGATCTCTACAATGAGGAGATCATCCTCACAAAAAATCAGCACATTTTGAAACTTCTAACCCTATCAAAACAAGTTCAAGAACCGTAAATCGTCCCTTTTTTAAAAAAAATTATTTTTGACAAGTTAGAAGTTTCAAAATGGATTGATTTTTGGTGAGGATGATCTTTAGACCATATAGACCATCCTCAATAAAAATTTGCTCATTCCAAAAACTTTAACCCATATAAAAAAATAAAAAAAAATGGCTGTAGTTTGGGTTGCCCTTATTAATGCATAGGGTGCTTTTATAATTACACATCCTTCATTTCCATCGAAAATTATTCATCCAAAATTAAGTTCTTTTAAAGTTGATTTTAAATTTTGGTGACTTGAATAACATTATTATTTTTAATTTAAAATTTATGGACTTTTATAAATAGAAATTATTATTTATAAATTGAAGATTTAAGAATTATTTATTATTTAAAAATAAATTATATTTTAATTTATAAGAAATAATATATTTTATTATGTTTGATAATAAATAAACATTTGAAATATGCAAACAATATATAATATGATTGTAAGGGTAACAAAGACAATTTACCAGTTTCAGCAATGTGGAACAAACATGATTCAGCATCTAAACAAACAACTTTTTCAGCATTTAAATTCAGTGCTTATAAGTTTCAACGCTTAATGCTATTCAGCACTTATTTTTTTTAGTTTAACAAACAACACCTAAGCCCTTGTATCACCATTATTATTTCTGTATGGTTGCTATATTTTTTGGGCCGCTCTATTCCGATACACTGAGATTGCTAATTGAACCCACTCTTAAGTGGTTTTTGAAAAATAAAAAACAAGCAAATTATCATCTTTTGTTATTTGTTATTACTTATCATACACACCACTATCCATCGAATGACACCCTCTCTTCTCCCCCCCCCACCCAACAAGATTTCTCTTCATATTTTTCTCCCTCTAAGTTTTGTGAGGTTGAATCAATGGAGAATAGGTTTTAGGTTTTTATTTCTTCTAAATTATCTTTCTGAAATTTTTTTTCCTTTTGCATTTAATCTCAAGGAAGATGGAAAGATCATTGTTAAAATTTCTAAACAATAATTTTGAATCGAAGAATTCAAAGATTTTTTTAACAAATTTGATACGTATTTATTGAATATTATCAGATAAATTTAGTAGGTGTCTATTGAACAAATTTTTTTACCGAGCATTACAAAATCGATTTGATAGGTACTTTACGATCTTACAAAATAGATTTGGTAAGCATCTATCAAACAATATTTTCTCATGTGAACAACTTCGACTCGATTGGAAGTGTTAGGGTAAGAAAAATAAATAATATTTAAAGTTTAAAATTCTCATTGAAATCTTTCAAGATGTAAAGAGAGAAATAAGAAAAGAAAAATGATTACCTTTAAGTGAGTGAAATAAGCAATTTAGATTTAAGTCATTTATTAGGGTGTGCAATCAGGTGGCTTGAGGAGGGTGAAATAAACAATTTAGTTAAAGTCCAGCGTCCATTATTGAGGATCTGCAATTAGGTATTTTTAACATTAAGGTGGGCTACAATCGACTTTTTTTATTTTAGGCTAGGCATTATCAGATAAATTTAGTAGGTGTCTATTGAACAAATTTTTTTTACCGAGCATTACAAAATCGATTTGATAGGTACTTTACGATCTTACAAAATAGATTTGGTAAGTATCTATCAAACAATATTTTCTCATGTGAACAACTTCGACTCGATTGGAAGTGTTAGGATAAGAAAAATAAATAATATATAAAGTTTAAAATTCTCATTGAAATCTTTCAAGATGTAAAGAGAGAAATAAGAAAAGAAAAATGATTACCTTTTAAGTGAGTGAAATAAGCAATTTAGATTTAAGTCATTTATTAGGGGTGTGCAATCAGGTGGCTTGAGGAGGGTGAAATAAACAATTTAGTTAAAGTCCATTTATTGAGGATCGGCAATTAGGTATTTTTAACATTAAGGTGGGCTACAATCGACTTTTTTTTTTAGGCTAGGCAAGCGAGATTAGTTGTCTCTGGCTTTGATTCCAGTTGGCATCCATGTGTGGGAAGAATTTACAGCCCATTTTGGCCGAGGCAGTGCTTAGGGGGATTTGATCATCCCTCCTCCATTTTGAGTTATATAGCATCAAATTTCAATATTCTTAGTTTTGTTCTTCAACAATCCCATGGTCACGCAGTCTCACAGTATCCATAGTTTCAGATACTTCCCATGGATGACAACCGAATATGCAGACAAGATAATCATTGTCCACAAATACATTCTAACAATATATATATATATATTTAAACTGTCTTAAATAAAATTTCAAAATTCAAGTTTAGCAAATTATATCAGAAAGTATCGTTTAATTTTTGTAATAATGATCGTCAAAGCATGGAAAACTAACTCACCATGCTTTCTACCAAAAATTTGGGGAAGATTCAAAAGTTTCAAATTTAAATCAAAAGGGACTCACAGAAACATTTAACTTTGACCTATCCTTCAAATTCTCCCTGGTTTCTTCAGAAACTCAAGTTAAAAGTTTTAGAGGGAAATTTGATTCCACCTGTTATTTCTCACTTTCACTGGCTTCACTTCAAAAATATGCAGAGCCAAATGTACCTGTACTGATTCTAACTCTTTCCGTTCCCAGCAGACTTTTGTCTTCCTACAGATCAGAACCTACACTCGAATGTAAGCCCTACACCTTGGTACAACAAGTGAAGTTTGAAATTGGAGTCAGAGAGGCACACCATTGATTCACTCCATCTGGTCCTGTTTGTATAAAAAATTTCATATTCGAAGGGGCTAGAAAAAAAGCTACAAATGAAACTACTTTTGTGTTTGAAACCCTCTGCCTATTTTTTTTGGGGTTGGACACCCTTGAATAATCATCAATATGGGGAGACTGAAGTAACCTGCTCTTTTAAGTTACCCAGCATTTGAGATCTGGTCTTGAGCTCTTTATTTCATGTATTCCAACACGCCACGAGTGATCTCTTCAAGGAAGGAAACAAAACCCATGGCACTAGTGAGGCCATTTCCATCAACATTTTGTTCTTCAATGAGATAATTCTCAAATGCAGTCGCATCATCTTGCCCTCCCCTGATAAACATGAGCTTTGGCGTGATGCTTCTCTCTTGCTTCATTTTGTTAATTGTAGTCCGCAATAAACCTAAAACAGAAACCATTGGCTTAGCCATAAAAAAAAAAAATCCTTCTTTTAGGTTTCAAAACCCTAATTGGAAATTGAAGGAATGAAAGGATGAAAATGAAGACCACTTACAATCATGAGGAGGAGGAAAGGGAATTGTAAGATCTGCTGTTGAAGAATAATACACGATTAGGGCTGTGAATGCATCAAGGAAGAATATTGGACTTCCACTTGTTATTAGTGCAGCACGACTCAGCGAGTGGCGTGGATATGCTTGCTTGTCCGGTGTAGCATATGATGTTAGTACCGGATATACAGCACGGTGAAGGGAACTAGGATCCAGTGCACTGCAATGGAAATTTCAATAGATCAAATTATTCCAAGTAATTATACATCAAATTTTTTGAAACTCCTTTAGTAGGTAGTTCCATGAGAAAAGAAACAAAACAAGTGTTGATTGGTGAAAGATTGAAATACCTGTAAAGGCATTGCAGGTATATACGGTAGTCAGGATGAACACCTTCTTCATGCAAGCGAAGAAGAGGACTTCGAAGTAAAGCAAATACAAGGCGAGGTAAAGGCTGTAATTGTGGACAATCTGAGAAGGACACGTCAACATGAGAAATCTTTGAATTGCCATTCTCATACCGAACAAGTTTACAGGCATCATTGTATTGAGCCGTGAGGATTACAAGCCAATCTTGGAGTAACATCCTGCCTTCCCGGACTCCTTGCTCCAAAGAGGCTAATATAACCTGAAACAGTGAAAATTAGCAATAATAACAAAAGATAGAGAAGGAAATTTAAATTATGGTGGCAAGGGAAGATAATACGATAGATTTTTCTTTTTCTTTTTCTTTTCTTTTTTAAAAAGCCTAAAAAAGAAATAAAAAATTCAAGAGTAACTTTTCATGATTCAAAAATCTGGTGACCTTCCTTTAGATCATGTTTTCTAATCTCATTTTTCTCAAATGTATTATATAAGTAATTGTAACGAATTACCTTGTGAACAAGGATTGAGAGAACAACTTCAGAATCTACACTCTCATACAGTCTGTTTATATTTTCAGCAGTTCCATACTGCAAAGTTCTTATTCTCAATCGTCGTTGGAGGGAATGCTTGAGTCTACAAAATAATTCATCATATCAAACCTAAATCATTAAAAAATGTGAGAATAATACTGATAATTGAAAGAAAGAAAAAAAAAAGGGGGCCAGCATGAAGGTAAATCCATGTCTTTAATTACTATTGGTTTGGGCAAATCATACCTACTTGCAGAAATTAATTCCGAAGTTTTCTCAGGTGGCACAACAACAGTATATTGAAATGCAATCTGCAGCACAGGAGGTTCTGAGTGTCTGCAAAAGTGCAGAGTCAGGTTTTATCATATTTAATAATCTAAAAGCATTATAAATTTTCCTTAACATTATTTAGTTAAGTTTACTATAAAGACAACCGGTTTGAGTGGATCAGAGAAACTGATAAGCGACCCAATTTGTTAATCCAACTAAAACTTACATTGAAGAAAATCCACATGGCCAAGGATTGGAATTACTAAAATACAAGTTAACTGATGTGACAGTCAATTGAGTTTATTTTTTGCAAATTAACCTAGTTCCTTATTTTTATCAGCTGAAGCAATAGTTCAATGTCATATCTCAAGCTTTCCATGTTCGATCAGGATATTGGACAAAACATCCCATATCGACATTGTAAAACCTTGGTCAAAGATAGTTATTTTTTAATAAATCAAAGGAGGGGTAATGAGAAAACAACTCTCTTGCAAACGAGGGCAACTTGGTGATATTGTATCATGGGGATGATACACCATAGCCTACTTTTTTTATACTTCTAATGAATTCCTTCTCACTACTGATAGATAAAAAAAAATGAGGATAGAAAAAATGCTTGATAAGAAATTGAATATTGATTACATATAGTGAATCCAGCTCCAAACACCATATAGGTAATCACTTACAGAACGGCCAGGTTTGAATTCAGAAGATGTCCTCAACCGAAGTATACAACCAAAAGCATATGGACGACTTAACATTCGATACCTGCGACAAGATTACCCTAAAATCATATCATCTGAATTGGGACAAAACACTAAAATATTACTTAAAATTACATGCAAACTATTTTAAAATGTGAACCTAGTTTCATTTACGAATATGGTAGATAGAATTCTTTCCAGTGCAAAAGCATCATCTAAGAATAATGGAATCAAGTGTTCTGAATGATTAAAACTCACATGTCCTGAGGTAGTGTTGAATCATCTGTACTTGAATATAAAAACAACGATCCTCCACTATCAATGCTAAGAAACTTTAGAGATGCCAAGTCCGTATATTCATTTGTTACAGCAAATATATCTACACAAACACCGGATTGTACAGCAACAGCAGCCTGTTGGAATGTTTATCAGAGTTTTACGTTTACCAAACATGTTCCTCCAAACAACAGTTTAATCTTTCCCCATATAAAACATTACCAGATCTTTGTAGAAAGGTGTCTGCTCAGGAAGCAAAGCACGGTCTGCATCCTCTCCTCTGCTAGCATATTGTTCACCATACCGTCTTGTATCTAATTGCCCAGCTCCATAATCAGGAGGACCAGACAAAAAGGCAAAGACCCTAGCTGTTCATGTTAGACAAAAGAGATCCTTGTTCAATTTACATATCCTATCTTTCAATCTATGTTATAAAAATATATATATATATATATATATAAAGAAAAAGAACTGTTAACCAACCAACCCAAAAGACCGATCTATTGGAGAGGGAGAGAACTATGAATACAAGAGGGTCACAGGGCTTGGCTGGGGTATGACACACTCGAAAATCTTGGAAAATATACATTGGCACTCCCTCCCAACCATAAGGGTGGAAATAATCGAACCCGTGACCTATACGAACCTAGAGCTCTAATACCATGTTAAACAACCAAATACTCCAAAAGATCGATCTTTTGGAGTAATTGGTTGGTTAACAAAATCAAGACGACATTCTTTTAAGCAGGAACTTCTAGTTATGTAAACCCTAAAGCAAGCACATAAATGAAGTATTTTTAGACATTCATACCCAACGCAAATGTACTTCCATATTCTGATCCGAGATAACTGAAAAGGGCCTCCATTGCTACTCCAAAACCTCGCCCACCAAGCAATACACCATCCATTCCTTGTCCTGCAGCTGTAGTTCTTTCCCAGGAAGTTGTTGGCCTTAATGTTTCAAGGGCTGCCGCAATGCGGTCCTTACAAGTTTCCACCTATTTCAGAATCATGGTACCTTAAGAATTATTCCCAGATTTCTTATAAAAAAGAAATCCTTATAAAAGTGAAAATTTCCCAGAGTTTCCAATACACCATAAGTGACTTTTGAGAAACTGAATGATGAGCTCTGGTGATTGATGTAAAGTGAAAATATGCAAAATGAAGTTAATCGTCTAGAAACAAAATGCAAGGATTGATATCCATGAATTACGTACAGGAGCCAAAAAGGATAACAGCGGCATGACATCTTCAAGCTCAATTGGTAGTGTGACATCAGATTCTGGGGAGATGAAAACATTCTTAACAACTGGTATAGGCCCTTGAACATCATATAAACCTATTTTATGGCTAAATGTCGCAAGGCCAAACAATGATCCTGGTGTAAGAGCTGCCATTCGAGAAAAGATGAAGAAAAAGGTCAACATTCCAATAGTTATAGTAAAACCGAAGGAGTTAAAATTTATAAAATCATATTGATCCAAGCAATCACTTACCTTCTAAAGCTGCTAAAAGAGCACTTTTTGTAAGTTCCAAGAACTCTTCGGAGGCTGCGGAGAAGTTTGTTAAAATTAGTCGTCGCTCAGCATATACCAACTAGTGCAAGCTAGATAATAGTCTGATGGGATTAGAATATCTTATAAATGTATATCAAATCCCCTAATTGTACACGTAATTAATTAAATATGATTAGATGGGCATCATGAAAGGGTCCAACTCCATGGATGCTTTCTGGTGTAAAAACTTCAATCGTGTCTTCTTTGAGGATTTCCTAGGTCGTCACTGGGAATGGGTTTGTAATATTAATATGTTAGTTCGTTTTTCTTATTTAGTTGTGATTTATTTGCATCCAGTTTTGGTTGGTCTCCTCGACAGCCTTTGAAATGAAATTTTACTTATTAAAAAAATAAGATACTTGTCTTGTTTGATCAGTGAAGTATTTGATATCTGTGACACCTCCTTTATGAATGAGTTTGTAAGATTGATATGTAGTTCGCTTTTCTTGTTCAGTTGATTTCTTTGTTTCAGGTCTTGGTTGGCCTCCTCAACTCCTTTTGAAATAAAATTTTACATTTTTACTTATTAAGAAAGAAAAAAAAAAAAAAGATACTTCTTTTGTTTCATCCTCAATTTTCAACAGATCAACTCATTATTAGCAAGAAAACGGATTTCAACTTTCAAGTCCTCTTCCCAAATAAAACAACCTATTACATACAACAAACTTAATAGAAAGCACGAACAGGTTAATCGAACTGAATTCCTGCCAGAACGAAATGAAACTTCAAATTTACAACCAAAGAATTTCACCAAAAGAACAAAAAATAAGAAGTGAGAAGCACAATTCAGCCTACATAACCCTCACAAACACAAATAATCCTCCTAACTCATTCAAAACTACAACAAATCGAAAGATAAGCAACCCCATAGCTATCAATCAAACCAAATCACTAATAGAACTAAATGAAACTGACAAAAAAATTTCATAAAATTCACAAAACGATTAGAAGCATAATTCAACTATGCATAACCATCACAAACGATCCTCTAACTCATTCAAAACAACAACAAATCAAAAAATAAGCAACCTCAGAGCTATCAATTGAACCAAATTACTACCAGAACTAAATGAAACTTCAAATTTACAACCAAAGAATTTCATCAAATTCACAAAACGATTAGAAGCATAATTCAACTATACATAACCATCACAATCAATCCTCCTAACTCATTCAAATTTACAATAAATAATAATAATAATAAATAAATAAACAAATTAAGCAATTCTAGAGCTATCAATCGAACCAAATTACTAACAGACCTAAATGAAAACTTCAAATTTACAACCAAATAATTCATCAAAAATCACAAAACGATTAGAAGCATAATTCAACTATGCGTAACCATCACAAACAATCCTCCGAACTCATTCAAAATTGCAAAAAAAAATTAAATAATAATAATAATAAAATAGCAATCATAGAGCTTCCAATCAGAACTTACAAGACAAATCCACCGCCGCGACATAGACCGGACGAGCCTGCGTCACTTCTTCCTCAGATCCATCACCTACAATTACGTATAAAACACAGATCGGATCACAAAAAACCCTAAACAGATACTATAAAACCAAAAATCAAATTACCAGGAATCTCGAGATCGATAAATGAAGACATCATCTCGGGGCACGATTGTGGGAGAGAATAACGAGCGATCGTCTGAGAAGTGAGACCATTTAGAGTTCCACACATGGAGCAATTCCATGCCCACTGTTCCAATTCGCAATAAGTGTTGAAGTAAGCCCAGCAATTCTCGCAACGAGGGAGAAGGTTACCATCAGATCCGTAAACAGGTGGGTTTCCGAGCTCATCTGTGATCGAAAATGGTGCCACTGTGACCCCCCATGGAACTCCTCCTGCCTCTTGAGCATCTGCGTCTGTTGGGAATCGATTAACTGTTGCCCTAACCGCCATTGTTGAGAGCTTTTTTTCTCTGTGTTTCAGAAATCACAGAGAAAGCGAGCTAGAATGTCGAATTGGCAATTCTGTCCTGACCTGTCACCTGTGTGAAGGGTGTACACGAGTGTACTCCCTGCGCATGTTAGCAATAAACGTTTCATTAAGAGAGCTGCTATTGCCGCACCAACTTTTGCCAACGCTATCTAAAGTGTACTAATCCTTTCGTGATTTACGTATGAATTGGTGTGGCAATAGAATCTCTCTCTATGTTGAGAGATTTACTCAGCGGATCTATCAGTAGCATTTTTATTAAAAATACTCCCTTGAAATTGTCAGAACTCCAAGAAACCTCGCTTTATGAAGTTTATTACCCACTAAACCTCACTTTATCAAGTTTGGTACTAAGCAATCCCTGGAGTGGGGATTAAAGTCATAAAATTCAAATTTATGAGGTTAATTTATTACTTAACATACCTTGAAGTGGATTCTAACTATATCAATTTGTGGCATCCAACAAAAAAAAATGATATGAATCTACATGGTTACAAAAGACACAATTTCAAGAACTTTTAAAAATAAAACAGAAAAACAAAAATTATTTTTCACCATTAATTTTTAGTTTTAAAATTTGAGAGTTCAGTCAGTAGCCATCCATTTTCAACACCTATGATCAAATTCAAAAATATTTATTTTTCTGGATTTTTTTCTTTTGAATATGAATTTTTCAATGAAATCTAGAATGTTGTGTTGTTGGATTGCTAATGTGATAATTCATGTGAGTACAAGACCCCTTATTAAGATTTAAAATCTTATTTAGTTAGTGATGGTGGCGTGATTCATAAGGTAAGTTGGGCTTAAAATGGTATGGATTTTATTCGAAATATGAGTGATTCGAATCTGAATTTAACGGATTTGATTTTTATCACGTATATCTGAATTAAAATATAATTCAGATATGGGTTGATGTCCCTTGAGCCGAATTAGATCCAGGTCAGATATAGTTTCATCTCATATCAGTCAAAATCTGACTAAAATATTATTTTGTAAGATGTATTGTTATATTTCTTAAGTCATCTTTCATCAATCAACATCGATTGGGTGTAGTGGTCAAAGCCTCTCTTTAAAATGAAGAAGCTTTGAATTTCAAATACTATTTAGTAGTAATTTTATTTGAAAGAATCTAAAGGGGTTTGACATTATCCAACCCAATCGACCTTGAATCAATTAATTCGATTGAATCAAATCCATATATAAGTTTAATGAAAGTAAAATGATTTGGATATGATCTTAATTGGTATGATCCGAGTCGAATTCAAATTTGGGTAAAAAAAAATCAGACATGATTATGGACATACTTACATCCGACTCGAGCCCGACCCATTTTAAGCCCAAAAGTAAGGTTTGTTCAAGTAACAAACTTGATAAAATAAGGGATTTTTTGTAATAAAATTGCAATAGATATGTCTATCAATAAATCTCTCTTCTTTAAAGGTCATTGGGCCCACATGCATTATCAAATTAGCAATCCAACACCATGACCTTATATGTTTCATTGAAAAACTCATATTTAAAAACTAAAAATAAAATTCAAATTCAAATAAAAAACTTCTTTAAAACTTGATCCAAGTTGTTGAAAATAGATGGATACCGAACTCTCAAATTCATAATTGAAATTCAACTGAGAAAATTAAACTTTTTTTGAAATTTTCTTTTCAAAGTTATTGGAATCATGTCACGTACAACCCTATAACACGGGATCATGTTTTGGAATGCCAACGATCAATCCTTGAAACTTTCCTTAGTAGATGTGGAGACCATTTTTGTCGCCCCACATGATGGAGACAAGTGTCATGAACGAATAAGGCCCAATGAAAAATGATGAGTCAAACCCATGAGTAAAATCTGTGAATAAGAAAAGACTAAGCTTTATGCCTAAATTTGAATATTTAGTAGTAAGAAAAATAATAAAAAGTCACCTTTTCTAACCTATAAATACAAGGAAAATGCTGAAATGACAAAAAGTATTTACTGCGATTCTCACAAATCTAACGTGGGATGTGCACATAACCATAGATGTGTTTCCTCGCAATACGAGTGAAAATCATCTACGATTATGTATGCATGTCCACGTCAGAATTGTGAGGATCACAGTAAATCCTGTGTCACCCCAACATTACTCTAAATACAAAGTCACCTTTGTCTAACCTATAAATATGAAACACGGTATATACCAAACACTTGAGGTAGAGAGTTGCCACTTCATGTGACGACGAGGAAGTTTAGAGGATAAACGCTTTCTATATTGAGTTGATCCACTTAAAAGCATGGATCAATCAACAAACTGATGAGTAGATCAAAGAAAAACATCATTCGGATGGAATGAAGACTATTAGATCTAGGGGTGTCAATGGATATCCGAAATTCGAATTCGAATAATCGGATATTATCCGAAATTTTCAGATATCATATTCGGATCTTATTTTAACATTTGAATCCTCGCAATACGAGTGAAAATCATCTACGATTATGTATGCATGTCCACGTCAAATTGTGAGGATCACAGTAAATCCTGTGTCACCCCCAACATTACTCTAAATACAAAGTCACCTTTGTCTAACCTATAAATATGAAACACGGTATATACCAAACACTTGAGGTAGAGAGTTTGCCACTTCATGTGACGACGAGGAAGTTTAAGAGATAAACGCTTTCTATATTGAGTTGATCCCACTTAAAGCATGGATCAATCAACAAATTGATGAGTAGATCAAAGAAAAACATCATTCGGATGGAATGAAGACTATTAGATCTAGGGGTGTCAATGGATATCCGAAATTCGAATTCGAATAATCGGATATTATCCGAAATTTTCAGATATCAGATTCGGATCTTATTTTAACATTTGAATGAGTCTTGGATACGAATTCGGATGTTGTGAAATCCGATTCGATAATATCCGTTCCGATATATATATGGGAGCGGTTCGGCAACCCTAAAGTTTGCCAAGTTTGGTGCCAAACATTTTTTGTAAATCACATTTGATGGGGTTAGAAATTTTGGAATAGACTGATTTTTTGTGAGGATGATCTCTATGGTGAAGAGATCATCCTCACAAAAAATCAGCTCATTTTGAAACTTCTAACCCTAGTTTACAAGTTGAAGAATCGTGGATCGTCCAATTTTTGTAAATCACATTTGATGGGGTTAGAAGTTTTGGAATAGGCTGATTTTTGGTGAGAATGATCTCCTCATCATAGAGATCATCCTCACAAAAAATCAGCTCATTCCAAAGCTTCTAACTCATGTTTTGAAAAATGTTTGGCACCAAACTTGGCAAACTTTAAAGCTGCTGAACCGCCCCTATCTATATGTATATATATATATGGGTCCTGTTCAGCACCCTAAGCTTTACCACACACTTTAACAAATGTGTTTTGTCTTACATGGGTTTGAAGTTTTGGAATGGGCTGATTTTTGGTGAGGATGATGAGGAGATCATCCTCACAAAAAATCAGCTCATTCCAAAACTTCTAACCCCATCAAAAATGGTTTACAAAAAATGGACGGTCCACGATTTTTCAACGTGTAAACATGAGGCTAAACATTTCGGAATGGGCTGATTTTTGGGGAGGATGATCTTCTAATCATAGAGATCATTCTCACCAAAAATCAGCCCATTCCAAAACTTCTAACCCATGTAAGACAAAAAACGTTTGTTAAAGTGTGTGGTAAAACATAGGGTGCTGAACATTTCCCTATATATATATATAGGGTCGGGTTCCATAGACCCCCATTACAGCCCCCTATGCGACACACAATTTTGTCTTATATGGGCAAAAATGTTTGGAATGGGCTGATTTTTTGTGAGGATGATCTCTATGGTGAGGAGATCATTCTTGCCAAAAATCAGCTCATTATGAAATTTCTAGTCCCATGTTTACAAGTTGAAAAAATTTAGACCGTCCAATTTTTGTAAATCAATTTTGATGGGGTTAGAAGTTTTGGAATGGGATGATTTTTTGCCAGGATGATCCCCTCATCACAGAGATCATCCTCACAAAAAATCAACCTATTCCAAACATTTTTGCCCATATAAGACAAACGATGAGTCGTAAGGGGGTTGTAATAACGCCATCCATATATATATATATATGGATGGCGTTATTACAACCCCCATTACGACACACACCTTTGTCTTATATGGGAAAAAATGTTTGGAATGGGCTGATTTTTTGTGAGGATGATCTCTATGGTGATGAGATCATCCTTGCCAAAAATCAGCTCATTATGAAATTTCTAACCCCATGTTTACAAGTTGAAAAATTTTAGACCGTCCAATTTTTGTAAATCAATTTTGATGGGGTTAGAAGTTTTGGAATGGGATGATTTTTTGCCAGGATGATCCCCTCATCACAGAGATCATCCTCACAAAAAATCAGCCCATTCCAAACATTTTTGCCCATATAAGACAAAATGGTGTGTCGCAAAGGGGGTCGTAATAACGCCACATATATATATATTATTATTCATGTTTTACAGTAACACATGTATATATGGTGCTGTGTATTTCTGTTTTATAACAAAACTTAACTTATAAAATATCATCTTCTGTCAACCTCAATCTGAAACATAGAATTAGTTGAAGACAGTAATGGAGGGTTTGGACTGCACGAGGCTACGAGCTCCATAACCCATCATTTTCTCCGCCGGCGAGTATCCAGGTGCATACATATTCTCTTTCTCTCTCTCGGTAAAACCTATTTTCTCGACTTGTGCGAGCTCCATTACCATCGTCTTCTCCGATCGACGAGAGGATACTTCCTCTCTCTCTCAAACACAGTAAAACCCTATTTTACTTTCACACAAAGAGGAAAATCCCATTTGTAGGATTTTTATCGGATCGGATATTATCGGATATCCGATATACTTTTCAAGTTTGGATTTGAATGTTTGTTAGTGCTATCCGATCGGATTCGAATTCGAATTTGGATATCATTCTTTTTTTTCGAATTCGAATTCGGATATAGCAATATCCGATCAGATACCTATCCGTTGATTCCTTATTAGATCAAGGTCAAGCCTTCAATCAACAAATCTGATTCATCTCGAGGAATGGAAGGTCGAAAAGCTCTCCACGTAACTAAAGTGTTTTACTTTCTAATAACTAAACATTTTTCTCACGCAAGATGAGTTGACTCGGAGGAGTCAACTCAATATGCGTGGAAGGCGAGATGGAATAGATCTGAACGAAACTGCGGGTGTTGGCCTTATAAACTAGAAATGTTTTACCGCCAAAAAAACAAATCGAGCGAAATTTCTTTCCCTCTTTTCATTTTCCCGCCATTTCATAAACATAAGGAAACCCATCTCTCATCTCTTTATAGAAAACCTGACTCTAAAAGCCTCCCATCAAAGGTTTTCTAAGATTAGGGTTTCTGGAATTTCTTTTCTTCAAAGCCCTAATTCCTACTTCTTGTTTTCTTTATCTCTCTGTTATTTCATTTTGATAAATATTTCTTTCGTTTATATATTACAGATTATCTCAAAACAAAATTTTAATTCGGGATTTCTGGCACAGGAGGGATAATCTGAGGTACGTGTTCACTCTTTATGAGCTTTGATTAAATTTCTGCTTTTGAATATTGTTTTTAAACTGGATCTGTGGCATCAACACTTGCAGATTTACCAACTTAGCAATTTGGCATCTTTAATATTATGTCCATTTTTGTAGATTGGTTTCATGTTCCGTAATTATGTCTGTTATTTGATTACATTCATCTTTATAAAAAGAAGTTATTGTGGCCTGTTTTGGTTGAATTTATGTACTTGGATATTTTTTTTTCTAGACAAAGCAAAGTTGGTGTAAGATGGGCTGATTTTGGTTTCATAAACAAGGTTTTTTTTTAAACATGGAAATTTAGAATTAAGCCATCACAACCCCAAGGGGTTGGCTCAATGGCAATTTTGGACCGATAAGAGGTTAATGCCCATGGGTCATGAGTTCGATACCTAATATGAGCATTAATTCCTCAGGGGCCACCCGCGAGGGTGCTCCCTCACTTACCTGGTGCGTGTGATGTGTATGTACCCCGAGACTAGTCCTTGGACAAGACCATGGTTTGGGGCCTGCTGTCTACAGGGATACCCAGTTATCAACAAGAAAAAAAAAAGCAAAATAATTAAGCTGGCACTTTATAGTTTCCGATTAGGTTAGGCTGACAAATTTATTTGACACAATTAATGACAAACTTTCATGAGATGTGTACAGAGAGGACTCAATGGTTGCATTTTGGCCATGATACTCTCACCAACCTTTATGCCTATTTCAAGTGTATTTAAAAGTTAAAAGGATTACAAATTGATTGTCCATTTCACCATTAACTAGAAACTTATCAGTGATAGGTTAGAAGTTTAAAAAAGTGCCAGTTTTATTGGGGATGAACACCATGGAGAGTAACTAGCTAAGGGTTGGTAATCAGGCCAAGACCACGCCTCATGAAGCGGAGGTCTTGAGTTTGAATCACACCCTTAGATGGGTCACTCTGGTGCGTGTAGGGAGGAGATTGCATGCAGTGTTGTCAGACGTTATAACATATGCCATTTCCAAACTTAATTTCGCATATGCTACCATCGCATATATAAAATTATGCGATCTGCACGATATGCGATGACATATTGTCCAACAGTCATATTTGGACACAAATTTTTTCAGCTTAAACTCATTTTCCTCTTATAAATATCTCACTTCTACCCCCCATACTCCTTTTGCAACATTTCTTCTATCTTCTATTCTCTTTCTTACTCTCACAAAGCCTCCAACTCTTAAATTTCATTACATTTTCTAATACATTCTCACATAATTATAAATATTCACTAATCTCTACTCTACAAAATTACTCTCAAAGTTCAAGTCTCAACTCAAGTTACTCTCTCACTCTCAACTCTCAAGACTTAAAAGAAAAAGAAAGTTACTAAAGAATCAAGATTTAAACATTTTTTTCCTCTTTTTTGCTTCTTTTGTGCTGGTGTACATGGTCACATATGCTATTTGACAACATTGATTGCATGTGCCCCAAGGATTAGTCAAATGATCTAAGGGGTCCGGATACCTAGATTTCCAGAAAAAAAAAAAAAAAAAAAAAACCCATGGAGAGATCATTCTTGCCAAAAGCTAGTCTTTGTCTCATCTCCATGTGGGCTAGTTGAGCATGTATCAACCTATCCCAACCCTTATGTTTTTTTCTCAAAATGGCATGCTAGGAGAAAATGTGTATAATTTCCCCTTTTCAAAGTTTTAATTTTAGAGGTTGTTTGAAGGCCTTGCTGTAATATTTTAAATTAACTTACACAAAAGCTTATTTTGGATATACATGGATCCGTTCATGGATTGAAAATTTTCACTGCAGAAGGAAAGGGAATGTAATATAGCACATCATCTGTTGTGTGTGAGTTGTTACAATTATCTTTAACTGAAATATCTAAATGGTCAAGGTTTTTCTATCCTTGTCTAAAATAGCAAGTCTTCACCAATGCAAGATTTTTTTTTTGAAGCTGATCCAAAATACATTATGAAAAATCAGTGGATAGAGTCAGTGATTGGTTGAGTCAGGTTAGTCTTAGGCATATATGGTGTCAAAAGGTCAGGCTAGGATACTGAGACAGTAATGTGCACCCAATGAGTTGGAGGAGCAACTTTCCCATCTTTATTATACGACCTCACTTGATTCGAAGACAAGACATTCTACATATATGGAAAATATAAGGATTATTTCAGTTGGCTTCCCCACACATTTGAATTTTATTATGTGGAGTAACATTTTCCTGATTGACTTACCGAAAACATGTTTTAGTGATTGATGGATCTCTCTTATGTTTAGTTAGTCCCATAAATAGCAGAGTATGAAGATTGTAAATTTAAGATGTAAAGGGAAACCAGTGAAGAACCCAATTTGTCTCAAAGGTGAAATGAGTTAAGTCCTAACTTTCCCTCAAGTAATGGTCTCAACTGAATAACTATCCTTATCAGTGGTTATGCCTTTCTTTTCTTTGCTATTATAATGAGAGAAGGCGGAGTAGAAGTGGTTCAACACCAAGATTTGAAATCCAAAAATGCCCCCACCTTGATATTTAAACTTAATATAATCAGGGTCATTTTGGTCAATAATCAAGAAAAAGTTAAGCGCACGACCCTAAGAATCATGTTGTTAGTTTTCAAAATTACAAAAATGGGTTTTTTTTTTTTACTTTGTAATATTCAAAAACCTTTTCATCAATGTTTTAATTACAGATAAACCCTTTTGATGCATGTGTGTTTGCACATGCCACCTTCTAGTTTACACAAATTAGAAAGCTTGCAACATGTCGAGGTGCAAATGGAATGGCTGATCCTTGGGTGTTACAATTTGTTCTCTTGAGGTGTACAACACAGAGCTACATTGCATATACCTAATAAAACAAGAATTTCTATGAAGGGAGATACTTTATTTGCTGGCACAGCAATACATCCTTGCATATCTCAAATCTCATCATTGATTGAAACACAAGCATTAATGTGCGCATGGTGAGAAAGGTGCTGTACTAGTAGACTCATTGTAGTAGCCAAACCTGTTTGCATCGTGTCTTTCTCCTTAGATCAAAACTGAATCTGAGTAATTGGTAATAGTTCTTGAACCAAGGTCTCATCTTCGAAGTATTATTTATTTATTTATTATATTTTTTATGGGTAAGCTGAACTTTGAACCCACGGCCTCAAAGTTACTTTGCAATGTGTCAAAACAACTGAGATATGGGTCTAAGCCCACTTCAAAGAATTTTGGTTGACTGAATTGAAAGTCGAAGCTTTTGACACCAAAGAGGTTGAAGACAAGACCTTTCAAGTAGCCTTACCTTAGGGCCAATAGTTCAAGTGAATCTTTCTAAAGATGAATATCCTTCCATTGAATTTTGAGTACCCCTGCATCCTTTACTATAAACCAACTCATTTTGATCCCAAGTATGACCTACTTGGCTTCCCCTTAATTGTACTCGAGCCATGTTCGAAGGTCCTTGTTATACTTTTTTAGGGTGAAAAAAAGACTGATTCTTGAAATCACTCTGCAAACCTTCACTGCAAGAGTTTACATTTGGTGGTTGCTGAGGTCTTCCTTTTGGTTCCCTATTGGATTTGATAATTTTTATTATTATTTTTTATGTTGGTATATTTCCTTTTTTTCGTTTCACTAGGTTTGAACTTTGTTTGCAGGATATGGATACATCAAGTCCAGCAGTTTTTGTCAATGCAGAGCTGTTGCCGATGTATGTTGGGCGAAAGGTTCGGGCGGTGGTTCAGGTTGTACGAACCGAAGGAGGAGCTATTGTGGGGAAATCTACAGATGAACGCCAACTGATTGTAAAAGGTTCTTTGCCACCTTACCCCATGACAAATTTTGTTGAGGTGATTGGTATTGCCGACAGCAACCAGTCCATTCGTGCTGAAATATTCACCAACTTTGGTGACACATTTGGTACGATTTTCAACTCTTTATAGTTTTGGCCAAATCCAGTCTTGTTTTGCAGCCCACTGAAGTTTGAACCTTGTGCTTTTTCTTGGTTAAACTGTTTTTTTTCCTCACTGTGTCCATTTTTATTTGTTCCCATTAACCTTGGGCATTATTTATGCTTAACATGTAAAATCAATGGTCTTTGTACTGTGGAGTTCAATAGCTGCACATAAGCTAAAAATCAGGATAGCTGATTGTATATGCGACAATGAATTGTCCCACCTTGGGAACTCCTATTCAAAGTCAATGGGATGATAACCACCATTTGATCTGCCAATTTAAAATTGGATCTCAAGGCATTGTTTAGGTTAGGAGAAAAGTCGAGACTAACTCAATTTAGATTTGACTATGTTCCAAGATCAATTTTTTGGTCTACGTTGAGACATTACAAGACTATATCTGTATGAAACTTTAAACCATTCTGCTTTGGTACATTCTTTGGATCTATGTTACCTGGTTCGCTCGGTTTGAATTCGGTTTCATGGTTCACCACTCTTGAATGAAGCCGGTTCGTAGGGTAGGCAGATATAATTTGTTTATTGGTTCACTTTGGTTCCTTAGATCGGTTTGCTAGCTTGGTTCATTGATGTGTATATATAATTCAAGTATACAAGTTACAAGTACAATTATAATGTTAAAAAATTCTAAGTTAAATAAAAACAAATTAATATAACAATCCAAATTATAAATATAAACAATGAAAAAAGTTTGGCTTTGTTCACCAAACCAATTAAAAAATTGTTGCAAACTGGTAGCTTTGGTTTGTTGAACCCAACCAAAATTCGGTGGGTTTGTGGTTCACTCTATTTTATGAACCCAATCCGAACTGTACAACGAACTGGTTCGTGCTTCAGACTAGTACCGACAAATTGGGTAACGTTGCTTAGGATTGTCAAAAAAAGGGGAAACCAATTAAACAAAAGTCCTCGAGTCTTATGACCATGTAACAGTGAGTTTTGCTTTGGAAGTTGGAACTAGTAGACACCCTTGCTTCTTTTTTCTGATTGATTAGGAGATGATCTTGTTTGGTCCCAATGCCTTGCATGTGTGTGATTTCTACCAAATTTCTGTTTATAAATTTTAAGATACAAGTTGTTTATGTAGTCTTTTATAGCATTTGGTGCTACTGCTTCTGAGTGATCTCTCTCTTGCAGATGCCTTCACATACAATCGACTATGCCAACTCGCGAATGGAGATTATAAGAGTTTGTTCCTCTAGATAGGTTCATGGAAATTAGTATAAGATGGGAATGTATGTAGATAGGCGAGTGAACTAGAATTAAACATACTCAACTTTTAGTTTTTTCCTTAAGCCCAGAATTTGTTAAGCTTTTGTTTTGTGTCTCGCTAATATCATATTAGCAAACATATTGACTTTCTGCAATTTGACAATTCCATCACCTATAAAATATGTTTTGAGTTTGGTTTATCTCTGTTATCATGAAATCATTATCTAAAAAATTTGGGATTAGCCGAAGCAAACTTGTTCGCCCATCAAAAGGGGTGGACTCCTTTTGTTGACATTTAGCTTCGAGAAGGTAGAGCCAGACCAAATATCTTGCTTGAGGCCGTGGGAAGTTAATTATGATGAATATTTGCTCCTTGATTTGATCTAGATGGACTTGTATGCTTGTATGTGATGAATAGTCAGTCTGATTAACTCGAATAACAGGTGGCAGTGATGTTGGATACTGCATCCAACTATGTTTTCAACAAAATCGTAATCATCATTGATGTCTACTATTTTCTGATATGCTCCTATTCCCAAAAATACTTGTGCAGATCTCCTTGAAATCTATGTTCCTCCCATCCTAGCCAAATGTTTGAGGTTAGAAAAATCCTTAAGTAAATAATAATAAATAATCATCAAAAAGTAATAATAATAATCACAAAAAATCAGCTCAATTTAAAACTTCTAACCCTATCAAAAGTGATTTACAAAGTAGAAGAATTGTGAATTGTCGATTTTTATTATTAATTTGTAAATCACTTTTGATGGATTTAGAAGTTTTGGATTGGGCTGATTTTTGGTGAGAATGATTTCTATGGTGTAGAGATCATTCTCATAGAAAATCCGTCCACTTCGAAACTTCTAACCCATGTAAGACAAAAATCATTGTCATAGATTTTGTTACAATCATCATCCCATGAACCGTCTTTATATATATATATATATATATATATAAAATAATAAGCTTTTCTTTAAAAATCATTGTGGCTGATTTATTCTCCATGGTCTGACCTTTTTTAAATCTTGTACCTTTGATAATGGAACTCATTCCCAGGATGATGGGAATTGTTCTCCTTGTCCACTTTATTAAGTATTTCCTATTTATTTATTTATTTTTTAAAAAAAATCTTTACTCCTATTATGAGCAAATAAAAATATTCTTCAAAATTGAAATTACAAAAACTCAATTAAAACCTTCTAAGTATATGATTATTTTATTTTTATGCAAAAGATTTAAATTATTAGAACACATTAAATATTTATTACTAATAAATTATAGTATCAATTACAAATTGTTTGATTGTAATTAGTTAAGAGGCGGTGATATTGACAATGTAACGAAGATGGTGACATTAGAAGGTGCCAACTTAGCTAAGATGGTGAAGAAGTGTGGAGTGTTGATCCTATGACCTAGGTTTAAATCCCGTTAAACCCACCTTGCCCACTGACAATGGGCATGAGATTAGTAAAAGTAAAAATGAGTTAAAGCCATGGTTGTAGCTTTTAATGACAACCAAATTAGTATTTAAATAGGGTTGGGATTTGAGATCCATTCATCAGGAAAAAAACACAAAATCTCGACTATTAAACCATAATATCCAACAATTGGGATTTATCATAGGGATGCATAACATATCTTGATAGTCACTAGGTCATGACCAATTTTAACAAGATACAAGAGAAGTGAACGTGAAAAAAGAAAAAGCAGTTAGGCTAGGTTTGGTATCACTTTTGAAGTTTGAAGTCTGAAAACTAAAATTAGACTTTAGAAATTTGATCCAGCATCTCTCCATTGTTGATTCAAAACTTTTGAATTTCGATTTTGAAGTTTGAAATCTGAAATGAAACAAATAGAAATAAAGTTTTTGAAATCTGAATTTTAAAGATGGACCACTTCCATTTAGATTTCAGAAATATTACCAAACACACACTTAGTGTTGATGTCATGATATGGGTTCCAACACATCTAGACCTGCCAATTATTAACTAATACTGGATTCTAATAACTTGTGTGCCCCAAAGCCCCCTCTTAGATTAACAACTAACTACAACCACAAAATCTTACGGTAGCATAAAAAACAAAACTTCAAAGCCAATTCGAACGATTGACTCGACGAGTTTTAAAAATTCGATTGAATTTTTAATAAATCAGGCCAATTTGAATTGATTCTTGATTCTTGATCGAGTTGGAGAGTCAGTAGAGTCGTTTCATGAGCAATGGGGGTGGGTCTATGCACCTTTATTTGAATTATACATTTAACAAAATCGATTCTTTTTTAAATATCTTTGAATCAAACATTAAATGAAATCGATTCATTTTTAAATGTCCAAATCTAAATCAGATTGGATAGATGGATGATCCGTTTAATATGAATAAATGGATATAGTTATAATACATTGGACTCGCCCGTGTCAACTCAGATTCGGCCAACATTTTAAACCATGCTTGTCACTATTCAAGAATCCATACAACAAAGAAAGCTTATATTAAAACACCAACTTTTACTTGTAATGCACCAATCTATAAGTGGACTACTACCCGTTTGTTCGAAAAGAGTTGGTGTGTAAGTAAAATTTGGTCTATGCCAAGAGAATCTCTCTAATAAAAAATAGCAAAAGATAGCATCTACACGTGATACGATTGAAACCTTTTGTCTTATTTATGTGATTTACTAAAATACCCTTCACTACAGCCCTCAACGAAGCAGCAATGCAACATAGAGACAAAGGAAAAGTGAGGGGGGTAGTTTCGTAATACTGTATTATAAACAAAGGGGCAAATCTTGCCTAAAATCGGAGAAACCCTAGTTCGCAACTTGTTCGATCTTCTACAATAAAAGGGGGGGTCGTGCTTTCGTTTCGCTCGTCAAACAAAAAGCCCTAGAAGAGAGAAGGAGAGCTTTTCTGGTGATTTTTCTCCCCATAATCGCTTGTTTGATTGCTTGATTTGTCCATTCTTGCTTCTTTTCTAGGTTTTTTTTTTTGTTTTTTGGCCGTTTGTTTAACTTGTGATCTCTGTTTATTGTTCTTGGTTTCCTCTCCTGATTTTGAAATATCTGGTTTTTTGTAGTTTTATTTCTAGTGGTTTGTGATTGTTTGATGAAATTTAGGGCGAATTCGAGAACTTTTTGTTCTATTTGGAGTTTGTGGTTGAATTTGTGAGATAAGTAGAGCTTGTGAAAAGAAATTTGTCATATTTTGTTTGAAAAATTTCTGCTTAACACGCATGGGAGCGAAGTAGAGTTATTGATTCCCTTAAAGAAAAAGAGAAGGAAAATAAATTCCAGAATTGAACCTTGTGTTTGTAGGGTATAGTTGAATCAAAGAAAATTATTTTATTGGACGTAAGATGCATTTCATGGAAGAATCTGCTTTCCAAGTTCTATGTGTATGTTTGATTTTTCCCAATTTTTTAATTTGTAATAATTTGCACTTATATAGGACAAATAAATAGAAGAAAAAGTTTAAATTCGAGTTAAAATTTACATATGTTGGATTTTTCAAAATTTGGTCAACCATAGGACTTGTAAGTGAGAAATCTCTTTTACAAAGTATTTGCCATTATCCATGACCATGGTTTTAAAACTCGTTTTGATGCCTCGCCTTGACCATGAACGAGACCAAGTTGTCTCGACAAGATATCCGATTTATTTGAATCGTCTCAGAAGAGATTTAAAAAAATGCCTTAGAATTAGAGTAAATCATGTATTTGAGACAACTTGTCAACTCGTCTCGTTGGTGGACAATACTAAGACAACTCAGACGAGTCATCTCAGCCTTAGATGAGATTTAAAACCATGTCCACGACAAATAAAGCTTGAAGCAAACCTGAAATGCAAATGTGGTTAAGTCACGCAACTCGTGCATCATCATTTGCTTCATCCAAGTGATTATCAAAGATTGCACTATGCAAATTTTCTCTGGTGCCCTAGCTCCTGATCCTAGGAGTTGTCTTCCCTCATTTTTAGTGCCTTAGTAAATTTTTTGAGAAAAGCAATGGGTCAAGCCTGTTCTATTTTTTTGTAGTGGCAAAATGTCTATTAATTGACCACTTTTTTTTTCCCCGATGATGAGAACATCATAACTGTTAAGAGTGTCCCATGGCCAAATTTTAACTTAGAATTTATTTTATGTTTTATTTTGAGGCTTTAGTTAATTTTCTGTATTGGGTCTTAGATTTGGGTTTGCTTTTATGTTTTTTATTCCATGGTTTTAGTATGGTTATTTGGGGGTAGTTTGGCGAGGCGAATTCAGACAGAACAAAAGAAAATAAACCGTACAAAAATGCTCCACATGGGCAATAGACCGAACACAATCACAAGTTGTCAAAACCAATAAACAACCATTTGACATGTGGAAGTGAAGGTCAGCAATGTTTCACTACACCTTGGCCCAAGTATTTGAGAGTCCAATGACCAAAAAACAAAAAAAATATATTCTACATGAAGACGAGTTCAGTATAACCCCATCGACTGTATACACCTTACGTAAAACACTTGCTTAAATGAAAAACTGTATTATATTTTTGCAGTATTATATGTTTACTTTAAATATGTTGAATAGATTAGTGATATATCAAACTAGGTAGAAAGTAGTTGATTGTAGATGAGTGTAATATGCTTAGTATTCATCAAAATAAGATGATATAGATATCTAACTAGTCATAATTTGTTTCTACAAATGAATGAATATTATATGTATTTTTGTTAGTAAATATTATGATTATTTGTCATTTTTCTAAATGTTTTTTTTATTAGTATAAATATCATTGAAAGAAGAGCAAAGACAAAAACAAGTCTTTATGTGTCAACTCGCTGCAAGATGGTCCATAGATTGGTACATTTTAGTTGGAACTGAAATAGCATAGGTTGGATTGGATAGCATCACAGCTTGACAATCAGTTTTTTCTCCTTTCTGTCTCATCTCTTGTTCTGTTATAAATGGTTCTGAATTTTCTCTTTGGGAATTTTTTTGTTATTGTTATGTGGGCTTGGATTATTTTGTAGCATTATACCTATCCCCCTTATTTCTTGATTTTACCATTTTTTATTTGAAATTCTTATTTCTTATGTGCTGCTTCTTTTTCTTTTGCCCTTTTTTTTTGAATGTATTGTGCCGGAGTTTAGATAGTTAAGCAACTTAAACTGGCCAGTATTTTTTGAGCAGCAACCTTGATATCTAATTTCGAACAATTCATTCTTCATATTTTGCACCTGTTGAGCATCATCATCATCCTCTTGATTAGCATTCAAGATTCTCTCTTGCCTGTCTTTTTTAGTTGCTGCTACTACTTTTAGCATCCCTTTTAATAAAAAGTCTTTCACATTGAAACTCCTTGTTTCCACATCTAATGGCATGGATTCGTTCAAATTCTTACTCTACAACTCCTTTTGGCCTTTCATTTTGTTTCCACCATTCCAACATTTGTATACTTCCTCCTACAATTGCTTCTGGCTTCTGTGCTTCCTTCACAGTTGCCTTGCAAGCTTATTTTATTAGATACATAAGATGCCGAGAACAAGGGCGAGCGCCGCATCTACTCGAAAACCAGAACCTGAAAAGCCGACGGAACCTGAAAATCCAGTTGAACCTGAAGAACAGGTGGATCTTGATGGAGACAATGATGCTGAGGAGACAATGGAAGAAGAAGTTGAGTATGAAGAGGTAGAAGAGGAGGAAGAGGAAGAAGAAGAAGAGGAGGAGGTAGAAGAGGAGGAGGAGGAAGAAGAAGAGACTGCCGATGCCGCCGAAACACAGTCAAGCCCTCGAGGTGATGTAGAGATGAAAGCCTCCAAGGAAGAGGATGAGGATGAGAGCAAAGAACATGCTGAACTTCTTGCTCTTCCCCCCCATGGTTCTGAAGTATATGTTGGTGGTATTCCTCATGATGCTTCTGAAGAAGATTTGAGGGGCTTTTGCGAGTCTATAGGCGAGGTGACCGAGGTAAGTTATTTGACTTTCTGATAATACGTTGTTCATGTCTTCTGGGTAAAAACTGATTCTGTTCATATATTTCCAATAATAGGTCAGGATAATGAAAGGCAAAGATTCAGGAGAGAACAAAGGCTATGCATTTGTGACCTTTAGAACTAAAGAATTGGCTGCTAAGGCTATTGAAGATCTGAATAATACTGAATTCAAGGTAAATGCACCTTATGCGTTGTATCTGCGGTTGCATTTTTCATTGTTGCCATTGTCTTGATTTGGGGTATCCGAAATATATTGAAGCAGTTTTTTTAGGTGTTTGAGGTTTATGCGTCAGGGAGGGTTGACTCCCTGAAAATGTTCTATGCCTTAATAAAAATGGGTAAGGCTCACATAGCATACACAACTCATTCATTGAGGCTTTCAAAAATGAGGATGCTTCATATGATTTTTTTTTCTTCTCATCCTTTTTAAGGTCTAGTCTCATAGCTTCAAATTTTATGTTCATATGCTACTAGTGGTGGCTAATTAACCTTTTTCATTACAATAACAATAATGTAACTGTAGATTGTTAACATTGACAAAACACATGTAACCCTCAAGTTTCTCTAGTTCTTGATGTATCCTTGTTTTGGATTTTCTGTTTACACAATTTCTTCCTCAGGGAAGAAAGATAAAGTGTTCAACATCTCAAGCAAAACATCGATTGTTCATTGGTAATGTTCCAAGAAGTTGGGTACTGGAAGATTTGCAGAAGGTTGTGTCAGAGATTGGGCCCGGAGTTGAGGTCGTGGATCTGGTGAAGGTTAGTTTGATTTCTTATGACCAGTGTTAATTTTTCATTCTTAAAAACATGCCATTATTTCTTATCAATGATTGTGGTTCTCGTTGTGTTGGGACTGAGGGTTTGTTAAGCTCCCCATTTGTTTATTTTCTTTGCTATTGCAGGATCCACAGAACTCCAGCCGTAACCGTGGCTTTGCTTTCATCGAGTATTATAACCATGCATGTGCTGAATATTCGAGGCAAAAGATGTCAAACCCTAAATTCAAGCTAGACAATAGTGCTCCAACAGTGAGCTGGGCTGACCCTAAAAATGCAGACTCTGCTCCTACTTCACAGGTTTTTTTTTTTTCTTTCGTTCTTTCTTTCATTGGTTTCTACTGTGCATTGGTCATAAAACAAAGGTTGCTGACCACTTAATGATCCTTCCTCATGGATGTTTTAGACGGTAACTGTTAATGAAAGTGTTTGCTGTTTATCAAACACTGCCATCGAATTATCTTTTCAATTGGACGTCACTCTTGCTTTGGAGACTTGAGTGGGTTTTCCGACTAATTGAAAGTTTTTTTTTTTACTTGAATGATGTGAGATTAAGTTGGTTGACTATTTTGTTTTCTTATACAGGTAAAGGCAGTCTATGTGAAGAATTTACCGGAAAAAATTACTCAGGATAAGTTGAGAGAATTATTTGAACATCATGGAGAGATAACAAAAGTAGTGTTGCCACCTGCAAAGTCTGGACAGGAAAAGAGCAGATTTGGTTTTGTGCACTTTGCCGAGAGGTCTAGTGCCATGAAAGCACTCAAAAACACTGAGAAATATGAAGTAGATGGTGATTATAATTTAATGGATCTTACATTTCTTTTTTTTTTAAATTCTATTTTTTAAGTGACCGGTAGATGAAGTTGGTTGGGTTTTATTCTCATTGACAGGGCAACTTCTCGAGTGTTCTCTTGCAAAGCCACAAGCTGATCGGAAATCTGATGGAGGACTCAATTCGCACAAGTCTTCTTTGCTTCCAAGCTATCCACCTCGAATGGGGTATGGGTTGGCAGGTGGTGCCTATGGTGGCATGGGTGCAGGGTATGGTGGTGCAGGCTTTGCTCAGGTGATTTTTTTTAGCTCATTAACAAAAGTTGTAGCACAGTTCCTGTTTGAATGTAAATAAATAGTTACTTGTGATTCCACTTGGGACACAGCCAAGTGGAGTACTATTATGTGTTTTTTACATTTTTGATCTTGAATTATGTTTATTTTGCAGCCACTGATATATGGCAGGGGGCCCACTCCTGCTGGCATGGCGATGATGCCAATGCTTTTGCCTGATGGACGGATCGGATATGTCCTGTAAGCACATAGATTTTCATTTTATTTTTGCATGTTTATTTATACAATTTATCACATCTTATGCCTTTGCCTCACTCACTCCACGTGGGAGAAAGGCATAGTCAATGTTTCCATGGTCTGATCCAGTGACAGACTAGGTTCAATGTTCTCTGATAAATGTTTCTTACAATCCATAAAATATCTATTATATCCAGTAATGGGTTCCACTTTTTAATATATATATATATATATATTTTCTTCTGTAGTTGAAAAAAAAACCTTTTGTTTTCAGATCAGGATCAGATACTGGAATTTTGTCCCAATTTTATTTAACCCAGAAAAGAAAACTAAGTTTTTCTCCCATATATATTATTGCAGGCAACAACCAGGAGCACACTCTCACATGACCCCACCACCACAAAGAAGTGGTGGTGGTGGTGGTGGCCGGAGTGGGGGAAAACAGAGCAGCGACAGTGGTCGTGGCCGCCGGTATCGCCCATATTGAGACCCACTAGTAGTAGTAGTAGTAGTCTGTGTAATGTTTATTCTCCTATTTGGCAAACCATGGAGCGGATTATTTACATGGTTGGTTTATCGAATTACTTGGAGAAACATATAACAAAATTTTATTGTGATTTCTCGGTTCACACACCTACTTGGTTGTAGTGGATTGATTATGAGAACTTGACTGATCATGATCCATATCCAATGGTGGGGGGGAGAGTAATTAATTGAGTTGCATGTTTCTTTTCTAGTAATATATGCATGCATGGGTTATATTTTAAATGGTGGGAACTCTTTTTTTTTTTTTTTTTTTTAAACCTTACCTGCGAAACATTTGATTTAATTGTCAAGAAGAAGATGAAGATAAAAGACGTTTATGGATATTGAAGATGATGATGGGTGGTTTTAGATTAGAAAACCCAAACGAACTGAATTTTTACACAACACGGAATAACCAACCTTGGTACCCCCCCTATGCATCCAGAGGCATTCCTTCTCATAATTTGTACCATCAATGTTCTTCTAAGCAAACCATGGAATTTTTTCTACTTAATGATTAAGTGGCAAGGTGAAGATTCAATCGGAGAGAGGACAATGGACTAGCAACCACGTTTTCCAATTGACCAACTGGAGTCTACTTGATTGAAATAAAAAACCATGCTAGTTATTACTTTTGACTGGGGAGGGCTGAAAAAAAACTTTGCTATGTCCCTGTCAATCTATAAGTTTACCTGGGCTACGATTCAAAGCCCATTCCAATTCGCCCCATAAAATTGAGAAAATCAAAATTTTATCAGCTTTTGTTTTACTGGGAAAACATGGGCTTAAAGGTCAAGATCATCTAATTAGTAAAGCGGGGGTCAAGAGTTCGAAACCCCACTAAGTGACAAATACCTCAGCTCCCACCGACTTGAACAGTTGCAAGTAGGACTTTTTGAGGGGGCAGTGCATGTAACAGTTAACACCATTTTGACCAGTGGGGGAAAAAAATAAAATGTAAAGGGGGGGTCATGAAAAGAAAGATAGCAACACCATTGATAGCTAATTCTCTCATTCAACAAAAGTTTACTCCTGGGCACAAATGCTGGCTACTAATTAGGACTTGAAATCTCCATGTTTTAATGCAACAACAGCAAACCACTCCTAGTCGAGCACATCACAACTCAAAGTATGACCAAACACTCTTTTAAAGAATGGATGTCCTACAAATGCTGATCCAGTTTAGACTTGAGCAGCGTCATCATCATCTCAAACTGTACAAAGGATGTTGTCTGGTCAGATACAAGTATCAGTCAGAATAAAAAACAAGTCAATTATCATCAGGAGTGTCAACATCTTCATCCCCATTGACTTCCTCAACATCATCGTTGTCTACTCTGTCGCCCTCTCCATCTCCATGTCCATGTCCATTCTGTGCTGTTGCTTCTTCCTCTTTTTTCCTTTTCTTAACTGCTTCCCTTGCCTTGGCTGCGCCTGCCTTCTTTCCAGCATTTTTTAGCCTAAAGTCTGCAAAGACATCAAAGGGAAGGGAGAAAACTATTTAACCCATCACCTTGTCTCTAAAAATTTGTTATTACCAAGTGGCTGCATAAAAATTCTGTTGGGTGGGATAACCACAGAATAGGAAATATGATCCAAATAATCTTTGTGGGATTGGATTTGATTGATAGTGAAAATGCCATAAAACACGATTTAGTATCATGAGAGTAAGGAAGATAAAGACAGATCAATATTCCTTGTATTTGATGATAAATAGAATGGGAGGAGGTGAACAAAAGGGATCCATCCGTCCGTGGTCAAAAACTGCACGGTGAGCATATTTGTAAGAGTAAACAAAATAGGAGCATTGACATGCAATATATACAAAGCATAACATCAATGGGAATCTAGCACAAAAAATTAGTCCAAAGTTTTAAATTTGGAATTTCTTAAGCCTATCCATAAGATAGGCTCCTCATAGTTCTCAAGTTGAAATTTTTTGCAATCCACAGAGCGGGCAAATTACTTCAAGTGCCAAAATGACAGACGTAAGAAAAGGAATTAATGCGCCACATTAGCAGGGTAATCTATCAAAATGCTTTGTGTTATTAAACAGATTATACGTTTCTTGTTGCAGCTCATGTACCTGCTCCTTGCCACTGGTGATTAATAAGATTCACATACTGATCTGGTGTAGCTAAAGGTCACAAAAAGTCTGGATTATGTTCTCTTAAGTAATTTATATAAAAGGTGTGGAGAGGAGAGAATGGCTGGTATTATAAGGAAATTACCAACAAAATCAATTACACGATAGAACATGGCACCTCTGTGATAAAGTCTTTTGTGGTAGTACATACCACAGAACTGGGATCAGGACTCTGTCTTCACTTAAACCAATAAAAATAATAATTACACGGTAATCTAATATGATTTCAGTTACATAGTTCCTGAGTGCCTCTTTTGACTGGTAACTACACAGTTAGAACACCTACGCCAGGTGGAAGCTATCCAGAAAAATCCCACTGTATGAATGATTAGTTAGGATGCAGATACCGCATAAGTTCATAAAGAAGGCAATTCTATTTTTAAAACCAGGGTAATAGCTCACATGTTCTCTCAGACTAGATGTAATTCATACCGTGAACTAGAAACTAAAGCTTACCAACAGAAGCTACTTCATTTTCCGTATAAAAGCTTGTATTCAAAACTCACAAGGCATAGAATGAGACATTCCAATTCATCATTTTAAGCATTGTGTTACATCCATGATGTTGAAAGAAATGAATGGTTTTGCTAAAAAGTGGGTATAAAAATTTATTATCAAAACTCATAAGGGCATGGAATGAGACCTTCTAATTCATCATTTTAATTGTGTTACATCCCTTTCAAAAGAAATTAATGGTTTTGCAAAAATGTGGGAGCCCAAAGTTCAAAAATATCCTAGGATCTTACGTTTAGATGGGCATCAGTTTGTAATGTGACAAGACAAATCTTCAGGGATCATTTTCAGATGTATAGGTAGTTCTTCTGGACCTCCATTTTCTCATAAATCTTACATATATTACATTTTAATAACGCACGGCATCTCACATCCTTTTTGGGATGGAACAATATAGACATATATAATGCATCTCCTTGTTATAAGCCTTCTGACTTATGTCTAACATCAAATTGGACATTGTCATCCTTTGCTCTAAATCTCCGTCAAACCTAGGCTCTCATGCCAAAACAACCAAAATCTGACCAATCTAACTAACCAGTTTTTATTAAACAAATTGTGCCCTTAGAAAAGATGATCCTGACATTAAATCAAAAAGATTTTCGTTACGATCATTTTTTCTCAACATATAAGAACAAGGTTTTCTTTATGTCATTTATCAAGAGAAGAAAGAGTCATCAACTAAGTGGGTTGGACAAAGATCTTCATTTCGGGAAGCAGGCTCCTGCATTTTGGGAGTGAAGCCGTCAATTTAAGGTATCCAAGCGAAAGGATAGGATGTTCTGGTTACTAAGGTCTAGGGCGAGACTCTGGCACTTAGTATTAATAACCCCCATATGAGTACCAATTCAAAGTGGGGATGTGATTCTGGTACGCTACGGAACCACTGCATACCAATCAGACTAAGAGGGAAAGTTATATAAGATCAGCTATGCTTTATAAATCTGAATTTTGGGGAATTCAGAAACATGTACATAAAATGAATAATATAAAAAAATGAGGGTGCTGAGAAAAATGAATGGTCTCAACGTGATAATAGGAAAGATAAAGCTAGAAATAGAACCCCATGACAAGCGTTCTTGGCACATTGAAGGCTCTAACATGAAGTAACTCGACTTTGAATATTAGAATATTGCTAAACAGCTGAACCAAAATAGTTGGGACAAGGTCTAAATAAAGACAATGATCAAACATGCTAAAATAAGTCTCTCATTCTCTCTTCTTCACCTGATCACTGGCAACTGTTCCACTCAAGGGCAGCAGTTGACCAAACCATTTAATATGACCCCCAACCACCAACCATCAGGCATGACCAAGATATTTGAGCTTTGATAGTTAAAATGCATAATGGAAAAAGTTCAACAAATTTGAATTGGCTTTCAGAGGTTTGAACAAAACAATAGAGGTGGGATGTCAATGAAGAGAGAGAGAGACGATTGATGGTGGTGTAAGAAAATAGCATGGTGTTAAGTGGGGTAAATTTGGGTGGAAATACACCCTGTGAAAAGGAATTAATTAGCTGCTAAATTGTTGCTTTCTTAGAGTCTATTTTGAGAGACGTCATACAAACATTAGATAAATTATGCAATTGAACCCTTCTCTTTCTAAATTATCTTTTCCTCACCACCTTGCCCTTGTTTTCCCGTCCTTTGAACATTTGCATGAGAGGTAAGTAAGAAGCTAAATTCTAAAACAAAGAATAGTTGAAACACACACATACAAAACATTACTCTGAACTATTATGCGTCACCTCAAGATGCATGTAGGCAACTTCTATGTAGGGTACAAAATAGAAGTTGACCAGAGGAAACCCGACCGGAACTCAATATGTATACCATGACCACTTAAATGAACTGGAATCAGTGAGGGAAAGAACAAAACCCTGATTTTCTCATACTTATCCACAATGCATCTATTTAATAATAGGAGCTGCTTAGCTTGGGGGCTTAGACATGACTATGGATGGAACTACAACACAAAATGATATAGAAATCAACTAGGAATGAGATTATGTCTGAGAAAGGGATCCAGAGAGCCTTCAAGCACTAATCTAGAGGCAAAATCACCCAAAATTAAGATTCTTGGGCGATCCCAACCACTACACAATCTCGAGACACTAGAAGCTGGAGGGTGGTGCGAACCCCTCATGGGACTCCTAGGTCTGTAATGGACATAGGAAAATCTATAAATAAGGGAGAAACTTCGACGATAAGGCATTAAATCAAACCTATTTTGAGTTGGAATAATTTTCTTAGTTCAAATTTCTGACGTGAAAATCAAATTGTCTTTACAAAGAGCCCTTGATGATCCATACGAAGTTGGTCCGGTTCAAACTAAAAGTCGGTCGAGAAGCCAAGAGTCCTTGGTGCAAGTTTTTGCATCAACAACGATGGTGATGATGATAATAACAATAACAATGATGACGATGACAATGTGTTACTAAGCAGTAATAAAGAGAGCATTAGATCTATTGGGATGAACTTCATATATGAGAGTTTTCTTGTTAGGTTATTAAATAGAAAATTCACAAACCTCATAGAAAATTATGAATAACCAACCACATGAATCAAAATTCAATCAGGATTGTGGGAAATGTGCTAACCATCTAAAGAGGCTTTAAGAGGCCCAATGAACTCAGGGAACTCAATTTCTTCCAGTGCTTTAAGAACATCATCAGCATTGATAGTTTGTCTCTTTGATTCCTTACATATGTCATTTGCCCTGCAAGTTATCATTGCTCTAACAAAGTTAGCATGCCATGAAAATTACAAAGTAATATATTTTGGAGGTCAAGGCATTAGTATTATAAAGTTAGTATCCAATTTGAACGATGATAAAAATTATAAAGAGAAAGATTAGTAATGCAAACGTTTATTATTCAAGTTCAAGACATTAGTATTATAAAGTATAAACTACAACTACTGTATGCAAATAGTATAAGCACACATCTGACATTTATGTTGGGGAAGTGGAGTACAGTTTGATAAGTCTGGTAATCACAACTATCTATACCAGAAATTTTTTTTTTTGGCAACCTTCACTAGATCTTTTTCTTTGTACTGTACAAAATATAGTTATTACATCCATCTGATTCAAATAATTCAGAGGTTGGAGATATCCAAAGTGAAGCTTGTTAAATGGTGGGTTAAATCCTCCCTCATGTACTCCTCCATATGGCCATCGCATTATAAAATGTCATCACTCATACGGACTGCAGATTTTCTAAATCAAAATTTTGAGTGTTGTAAGACCATTCAATCAACAATGAAAGGGGAAAAATCAAATTTATAAGAACATTACAATAATCAAATTTTCAAGTTGTGGCCAGTTTAACAGGTGGTCCAATGATTAGAATAACTTATGTACATATAATTAACATGTAAAAATCCATCTCTTGGGAGGGGAATAGACAGCTGAAAAATGGTTTCTAATAATCTATAGGCTGAGGAGCAAATGGAGGAAACCTCTTTGCGCTCCCAAAATTGATGAACATTATTACCTAGGATCACTGAGTATAAATGACCTCACACCCCAAAATGCCATGTAGCACACTCTTTTGGGTCCTCTTATCCCGTGAATGTGGTCTAGCCCTTAGTGGACCTATCACCAAACATCAGATTCATTGGTGATCTAGTTAATGGTAATGAATCTAAGCAATTTTTATCATGGGTTTCCTATAAAATATTTCTTTTATACACGGGCCTAGATCATTGTCACGGACTTGAATTTTCTTCACTTGATGCTAGTGGGGACTTATAAAAATGCTTTAACTATGCTTGAGTAAGCCTAGGAAAGGGTATTCAGTATTCACTTTTTTTTTTATAGGTGTATTCAGTATTCACTTGAACTCACTAAAACACTCACACTCAAGAGAACACTGATGTAATGAGAATTGAATTTCTTTCAATTGCTTAAGATGGTTATAAATGAGGACCTCTTCCCCACATATAGACTTGGGAGGAAGTTCATGGTTATATAGAATTCTCCAGTTTATCATACACGTTCTTGACTACTCTTAAAACAACTTTAGATACTTCATCTAGTTATGGTACAAAGGAAGAACCTTTTAGACCGGGATCATTTCTCTAGACGAAGACTATGGAAACTAATAAACCTCTCTAGCTTACTCTTAAGGAAGGAAGATAGTTGTGAACCAATGAGTGTTGAGAGCGTAGTGACCAAGACCTTCCTCCAACAAGGGAGAGGACTTGAGCTATGTCACTTGATTCGTGGTCATTCAATTCAAATTCGGGTTCACAGTTCACCACTCAAGAATGAACCCTTGTTCATAGGGGTAGACAGAGATGAGGGGCATTTGAAGGTTGAAGTGATGAGTAGGATAAAAAAGAGATTGAAGATGATAGATTTTGGGAAGAAAAGGTCAAATCTTTTTTTATTTATAAGTTGAAGATGAGGGCATATGTCATTTTCAGTAGTCTATTAAAAAAGACCAAGGTCAAAGGGGCATGCTATTAGCTTGAAATTTTAGGGGGATATCTTAAATATTATCAAACATGTGGAGGGGGATGTAAACAAAAGTAAAATGCAATTTGTTGACAATTAATTTCAACAGATTTACCTTGAGATTCGTGAAATATGATCGCAAATGATTTTATTGATTTTTTATGAAAAGGAGATACAGAACTCAGTGCTTCCTCTGATTAACAGTCAAGTACAAAATAGTGATGACGTATGTAGCTTTTTTTCTCTTCGGGCTTCGCGTTTTATCGATTGAGAAGGTTGTTTGGATGTTGGCTTTGTTGTACTTGATCTTCTGTAAAGGCTTTTGTAGATTTCTCTTCTCGCCGGGCTTCGAACTTTATCAGCTGAGAAAGTTTCCTTGGCTTCTAGAGAAGGGCTTTATGCTTGATCTTCTCTTTAATCGGAGTCCGGATCTTTGAAAAACGTTTGCTTTGTCTCTGGAGAAGGGCCTGAGAGATTCTTCTTCTCTAGAGGGAAAGCTTCTGTCGTCTGAGAGAAAGTGATCCCGATCCCTTCTCAATGAGAGAGGCTCTTGTATTTATAGACTTAAAGATAATTTAGCTTTCCAATTAAACCCCAACTTAAAGAGATTTGATTGGTTTGTTTAAAGGCTAAACTTGTTCAAATCCAATTTTCAAGGATTGTATGGATGACTATTGGGCCAAACTCATTTATTTGGATATAAGACCCAATACTAAATATGTGGATCACTTAGATTTATTATATCATAGGCTTTATCTGAAATACCCAAAACCTAAATTATAACAGGCTCATTCCCAGTCAATTAATAGGCTGTGTGGCCCATTTACAACTTTTAGGGTCTTTCTTGTAATTTGTGAAAGATCGGATCATGATCAAATCTCAATGGTCATAAGGTGACGTAAGTAATGGAGTCGTCAATAATGAGAAGATCATTATTCATTCTCAATGACCTATTGAAGGCATTCGAGTAATTAAACTCTCTTATGTAGAACATTGTGCCATCGTACTTTTGTACAAACAATAGAAACAAGAGGTATTTTCATAAATCATGAGATAGCTTGAATATGGGATTTTCCAATCCAGCTCTCTGAAACAACACATGGCACTTGATTTTCTTTTTCAAATCATTATCTCAAGATGAGTATATTGACAGAGATGTTGATATCGATTGCATGGAAAAGGCCACATGCCTTTGGTTGAACTCAAATATTTGTAGGGATCACATCATAACATTGAGGTGGCAAGAATCAATCCAAAAATCAATGAGGTGGCAAAGGAGCAAAGAATCAGGAAGGGAGTTGATTGATTTTTTTTTTTATAATCAATTTATTAGTTCCTCAGATATTAGGTGTCAAGCCAAAAAGAATAATAACTGTATTTGAAATTTTGACTTTTGGCTAACAACTGCAAGGCCCACAATAGGTCACAAACTTTTTCATTTGGTGATGCCATAACAAAAGCATAAAGGAATTCATGTGGGAATTAAACTCCATGTGAGTATTTGAGGAAAACTAAGCTCACAAGCTAATGTGTTGGAATAACATGTTAGAGTCAGTATGCAAGAGATGTATGGAATCAAATCCATTTGTTTCCCTGTACCACATGTAGCAGATTCAACTCTATTTGAAAGAGAGTTCAACTCGTTTAAAACTTTGTTCTAATGAGATCGCAGTTGAGATTGCAATTGTTTAGGTTGGGAGATTGGGTTTTAGATTTAGGATATTATCTACTTGAAGATATCAAGTTTCCTTTACTTTCAAACGTATCAAGGGATCCATCTTCAATTATATTCTTCCACTTCAACCCGAACGCTAACATAGAGCTGCAGAACTCCACGTATCCCTTCTTTATAATCGATGCAAGATGGCTACAGCCGATTCACCTTTAACGATTCGTTTCCTCCATTTTTTTCAGTAAAACCATTGAGGTTTAACAATTAAAAGTTGGGTGTGTCAATATAAGAAATAACAAAAAAAAATCCAAAACTCTTCCCTTGTTCACTTGTTTTTTCTCACGCTTCACGTCTTTATTATTCTTTTTCTTTACGTTTTTGATGCACTCAGCCACATTCCTATTCCTTCTCCAACTCTTCTCTAAAACTACTTCTTTTTCTCTATTTATTCCTTTCTCTCTGCCCCTTTTCTCTTAAGTGTTTTTTTACACTGCCGTGAGAATAGAAAGACAACGTACACCAGCAGGTAGATTCTTCTCTCTTCTTTCCTTTATTTTTCTCTTCTTGCTTTATTTTCTTCTTCTTATTTATTTGTTTCTAGTTCTGAAAACAGGAAAATCTTTTCCTTTAAAGAACAAAGATCACTGTCTTCCATTGATCTCTTTCTTGCAATCCAAGAGCCAAAATAGGTACACTTTCTCTTTTGATTTCTACACTTTTCTTTTAAAGAAAAAAAATCTTTACCTCTCTTACTTATTCTTCTTTTTGTTTGTCTAGAGATAATAAGTAATTGAAGAACTTTGGGTTTTTTGTTTTCTTGTGGATGCAATTCAAAGCCCAGGTGCATCATCTCCTCCTCATCTTCTTTTTTGTATTTATCTTTCTTCTTTTCTTTTCTTCTGGCTTTTCCGCTTTTACTTGAATTCTTCCACTCTAAATGCTAAACCTTTGAGACCTTTTTAAGAGAGTGACCTTTTTGGAATGAGAATCAAGACCAGCGAAACTGGGCATTTTTTGGAAACTAAGAAAAGCTTTTAAAATACAGACTCACATGGCATAGCCATTGATACAATCAAATTCCTTTCTTTAGCTTTCGTGACTAGAGCAACCCAGTCTAACATTGAAAATTCTTTATGACTTTTCTTTTTCTTACAGATCCGAAACTATCGATAGCATTGATATAAATATTTGATTCTTTTGAATCGATTACAACTTGACTACAACCTCGAAACCACATAAAGGTATGGACCCTAGTCGTTCATCCCATATTTTTTTTTTGAACTTCATCATCGCATATATATATTTTTATGAATTGTAGCAAGAATTACAAATTGGGAATTTGTCAAAAGCGTCATGTGATAGGAAATATGTACGCGTAGAAGAGCCATGCAACGATATTTGTACATGCCGATTAGCCAATCTCTAAACCAATTGTTCATCAGTAGTGCTAATGAATGGACAACGTCAACTGGGTGACAACGTCAATTAGTTAGAAGAATCATTGGACACAAGATTTGTACATATAGAAGAACCATGCGATAAAATATTTGTACAACCAGTTGGCCAATCTCTAAAGCAACTGTTCATCAGTAGTGCTTAGGAGTGGACAATGTCAACTGGCTAGAAGAATCACAGGATGCAAGATTTGTACACCCAAAAGATCCATGCGACAAAATATTTGTACAGCTGGTTGGCCAATCTCTAAAGCAACTATTCATCAATAGTGCTTAGGAGTGGAAAACGTCAACTGGCCAAAAGAATCACGGGACGCAAGATTTGTACATGCAGAAGAACCATGCGACGAAATATTTGTACAACTGGTTGGCCAATCACTAAAGAAATTGTTCATCAATAGTGCTTAGGAGTGGACAGTGTCAATTGCTGACAAACGTCAACTGGTTAGAAGAATCATGGGACACAAGATTTGTACACATAGAAAAATCATGCGACGAAATATTTGTACAGCCAGTTGGCTAATCTCTAAAGCAACTGTTCATCAATAGTGCTCAGGAATAAACAGCGTCAACTGGTTAGAAGAATCACGGGACGTAAGATTTGTACACGTAGAAGAACCATGTGACGAAATATTTGTACAGCCAGTTGACCAATTTCTAAAGCAATTATTCATCAGTAGTGCTTAAGAGTGGACAACGTCAACTGGCTAGAAGAACCATGCGATGAAGTATTTGTTCATGCCTATTGGCCAATCTCTAAAGCAACTGTTCATCAATAGTGCTCAAGAGTGGACAACGTCAACTGGCTAGAAGAACCATGCGACGAAGTATTTATACATGCCAGTTGGACAATCTCTAGCACCAGAGCATTATTGAGCAAGATGACTTTTATTTTTTTCATTCTTATATATCTTTAGTCAATGTGACATTAGTACTTAGTAAGACATGATATTTTTGAATAAGTGTGTTTATTTATTTTTTTAGTTTTTGAATTTCACAGAGAAAGCTAGGGACAATTTTTCCAAAGGTTCAAGGAATAAGAATCGTTCCAAATGGAGCTTACCACGTAAAGGTTAGGTAGATGACCTTGCAGATCCTTCTTCGAAGGAAAAATGACTTTGTTTTCCCCATGTTATGATGGTCATTTAAGAGGAGGAAACATTTCATCTGTGGAGTTGAAGCTTGTCGTGCACACACCGATGACTGGTCCTTTGAAGGCATAGGATACAGAAAGGGACACATTAGTTGATAAAACAATTTTAAGTGAATATCCTCCACAACTGACGTACTCCCTAGAGATGAGATTGATATGGAGCATCAGCCATCTTTATGCCATCCTTCACATCATGATCAAACTCGGAATTGACCACAGGCTGTTTTGGCGCAGAAAATTATGCAACGTTTCACTCGATAGGGTTCGGATATTGAACCTCGAAACGACATTCAATATTTTAGTGGTTTTTGGGATTGGAGCTCGAACGTGAGCTATAAACTGCATAACAAAAAAGTTGACAACTTCCCTTAGTGAACCTATATTTGCAGCTAGTAAGGAGTACAGTCGTCCTAACAGCATGTATCTGGTTTTATGTGAGTTTTGGTGTCATGAGACCAACACTTTTGTGATAGGTCGTGGGGAAGTTGGCATTTCCTTATGTGAAATGCAGAAGATTTCTGGACTTTCTCTCACGGGTAAGTATTATGAAGAAGTGGTGTCCAGTTTCGATGAACTAACAGGTTGCAATGGTATTTTAGGACTTCTTTTTTCTTTCTATTATTTGTTCAAGGCATATGCTTTACTGATTTTTGAAAATAGGAGTAATTGTATTAGCCACAGTGAGTAGCTTGATTTTTGATACACCAAAGCTGAACGGATTTCTAATCCTCATCTGACGGTGGAGTATAAAAAAAAGGGTAAAATCATTCAACTTTGATCGTAATGGCCATCAACATCCTAAAACAAAATTACGAAGACTCTTTTCTTCTCGAGTTACTTTGGCTAAAGGGAGTCGTAAAGAGGGAGAAAATCCATTTATTAGACTCGATTTTCCTGTGAATCAGAATGTTGAAGATGAAGCAATGATAGCTGCATATCTCTCATTGTGGTTGTGTCGTTTTGTTCTCCCTTGCGAGGATGGTGATGTTTTTCGTCCAAGCACTTTCAAAGTAGCAGTGCTGATGGCCCGAGGTACTACATTCAACTTGGTACCTCCACTTTTGTGTTGTTTGTACAAAGGTCTAACTCAGACATATTGGGGTATGAAAATACAGATAATTGTAGGTGCTTCTATGCTTATTGTCCCTTCATTATATGTTTGAGTGGGTTGGACTTCATTTTCCTTTGGGAGTATTTGATGACCTTGATGCGAACTTTGGACCTCCGTATTTAGTTCACACAGCTGGTGTTTTCAACTCATACTTTTGTTGGGAAGATAGTGCTAAGGATGCGAAGGATTTAATCCTCACCATGAGTTCTAGTGATTGTAAGTGGCATCCTGAGTAAATTTGGCAGTCAAAAAGTCATAGAAGGATACAGGCTGATAATGGTGATGACATTTCTAAGATTCAAGCTTTCATGATAAGCTGTCGTTCTGGATTTGTTATGTTTCGATATGGTAATGTTTGCGAGGTGAAAATGTATAGTCCTCACAGGTTTGCTCGTCAACAAGACTTTCATCAACGTATCCCTAGAACTCCAATTCCTTTTATAAGATTCGTGGATGTGATAGAGTTACACAGTTTGTGGCTGTCTTTGACCTAGACCAAAAGCCGGGTCAACTTTTTTATTCCTCCAAAAGTGCAAGACATGAATCTGCAATTTGAGAAAAGTTATAAAGATAGGTGGGTTCAAGACGTAGTGTCTCACTTGGATGCCCTTAATTTCTTTCTTCTTAAAGATAGCGTCTCTATTCCAAACTTTAATTTTGACGAAAGGAAAAGAGTTGAAGATTGTGAGGCGCATCATACTTTGCTTACCACGCAAAAACCTTCTCGAAAAAGAAGAATAGAGAATACACGTATTAATGAAACGCAAAAGGTCATTACGAAGCCTAAATTGAAATTGTGTTTCAAAAAAAACTACGGACTCCAGTAACTACTCAAACGGAGCAGGCCAACATTCTTGGGGTAGATGTAAAGCAGGTTGTTCATAAATCAAGCCCCGCGGATTCTTTGAAGCCTGTTGTTCAGACTGAACCTAACGATACGGGTGTAACTCCGAGTAGGCAAGAAGTTGAAGCTGAGAATGATTTGTTTCCTAGGAGAGGTAATTTTACACATTTTCTCTTTGTTGAAAATTTCACGCTTTTTATGTATATATATATATATATATATATATATATATATATATATATATACACATTTTTTTGTGATTTAATTGTTCTCGCAGGATCATCAACCCATATATACTCCATTGCTAATTTGTTTGACCCAAAAGATTTTGTAAACCTCCCTGCCTTCTCGGGTATGGGAGATGTTTGGAATGTCAGTCATCTTAGTAGAGGGATTTCAAAATTGGTTGGTATTGAAGACCTTTCGAAAAGTGATGGGAACGAGATTTTTTCATGTTTTCGTCAAAGTTCACGTGGTACTCCATCAACTTCAACTACACATACAGATCCTGTCACATCGGCGTTACTTCTAATAAGTTAGTTGATTCATCCGTGATTGCCCCGAAGCTGCGTGGAATGCTTATTGTTTCTACCCAAACTCGACAAGCTTCCTTGCATGATGGTATCATCGACTTATGCGTACAACAAGCATTGCATAGAGCTTGTGATGAATTCCTTCGATTTAAGGTTGAGTTGATGCTCAATATTGGTTTTTCCAACTTTTGAGAATGACAATCTTTTCATATCCTGTCATCGTTTCTTCTCTCAAGGATACTTTCAGAACTGACTCTATTCTTTTTGTAAATTTCTTCGAGTCGCTTATTGTTGGAGTGGAGGTGTATCTTTTTGAAGACGAGAGAGAGTTTTATCATCTTTGTCAACAGATGATAGGGATCTTCAGCTATCCGTCTTAGACCAAGAAGCGCAATTAAAACGTCAATCAATAGATAGTTTACGCACACAACTGACTGAAGTTAATGAAAAAAGAGTTGAACGGATTAAATGAGAAGTTGAGTTAGAAAACGAGTTGACTCAGATTAGAGAACTGCTACCACAAGTCGCTGCTTCTAAAGAGTTACTTAGTACCCAAGTTCGAGAAGAGGGGGAGGTTCTATTTACTGTTGAGACAGACTGCACTCGCCTATCTAATGCTCCATTCATTGATGATGATGAAGTAGCTACTTGCGAAACAAAGAGGGAATCTTTGAAGAAGTTTTGGAACCTTACTTTTTTATATTAAGCTTATTTATTTATTTATTTTTTCATTGTATAAGACTTAGGAAATTATAATATTGTTTATTTCATTTGAAATTAATAAAATTCTCTTCTTTCCTTATACAAGTATATTATTTTTGTTGTTAATGTGGTTGAACTTGAAGTAACTTTATAGGCTGAAAGAGACATCATTCTCAGCTTTAGCTTCTTGCCAGCCCAGAGTCACACCCATATCATTAGGCTCAGTTTGAATAACAGGCTTCAAAGAATCCACAGGGCTTGATTTATAAACAGTCTACTCTACATTTACCCCAAAAATGTTGGCCAGCTCCGTTTGAGTAGTTGCTACTGTTGGTATTTTTTTTTAAATACAATTTAAATCTAGGCTTCGTAATGATCTTTTAAATTTCATCAATATGCGTATGCTCTATTCTTCTTTTTCGAGAAGATTTTTGCGTGGCAAGCAAAGTACGATGCGCCTCACAATCTTCAACTCCTTTCCTTTCGTCAAAATTAAAGTTCGGAACGAAAACGCTATCCTCAAGAAGACATAAATCAAGAACATCCAAGTGAGGCACTACGTCTTGAACCCACCAATCTCTATAACTCTAATCAAATTGCCAACTCATGTCTTGTACTTTTGAAGGAATAAAAAAGTTGACTGGACTCTTGATATGGGTCAAAGACAACCACAAACAGTATAACTCTATCACGTCCACAGATCTTGAAAAGAAATCGAAGTTCCAAGGATACGTTGACGAAAACTTTGTTGATGTGCAAACTTGTGAGGACTATACATTTCCACATCGCAAACATTACCACAACGAAACACGACAACTTATCATAAAAGCTTGAATCTTAGAAATGTCATCACTATTATCAGTCCATATCCTTCTATGACCTTTTAGCGACCAAACCTCCTTAGGATGCTACTTAAAATCACTAAAACTCATTGTGAGGATTAAATCCTTCGCATCCTTAGTACTATATTCCCAACAAAAATATGAGTTGGAAGCACCAGTTGTGCGAACCAAATACAAAGGTCCAAAGTCAGCATCAAAGTCACCAAATACTCATTGAGGAAAATGAAGTCCATTCCACACAAACAAACAATGAAAGGATAATAACTCGTAGAAACACCTACAACTATATGTGTTTTTATACCTAAATAGGTTTGAATTGGACCTTTGTACAAACAACATAGAAATAGAGGTACCAAACTGAATATAATACCTCAGGCCATCAACGTTGTTACCTTGAAAGTGCTTGGACGAAGAGCATCACCATCCTCGCAAGAGAAAACAAAACGACATAACCACACGGAGAAATATGCAGCTATCATGGCTTCATCTTCAATATTCTGATTCATAGGAAAATCGAGTCTGATAAATGAATTTTCTCTCTTTACAACTCCCTTTAACCAAAGTAACTCGAGAAGAAAAAGGTCTTAGTAATTTTGTTCTACGATGCTGACGGCCATTACGATCAAAATAGAATGATTTTGCCTTTTCTTTATACTCCACCGTCAGACGAGGATTAGAAATTAATTCAACTTTGGTGTACCAAAAATCAAATCACTCACTATGGCTAACACAGTTACTCCTATTTTCAAAAATCAGTAAAGCATATGCTTTAAACAGATATTGGCAAGAAAAAAGAAGTCCTAAAATACCATTACAACCCATGAGTTCATCGAAACTGGGCACCACTTCTTCATAATACTCACCCATGATAGAAAGCTCAAAAATCTTTTGCATTTCCCATAAATAAATGCCAACTTCCTCACGATCTGTCACAAAAGTGTTGGTCTCGAGACACCAAAACTCACATAAAACCTGATACATGCTGTTAGGACGACTGTACTCCTTACTAACTACAAATATAACTTCACCAAAGGAAGCTGTCGACTTTTTGTTCAGCAGTTTATGACTCACATCCGAGCTTCAATCCCAAAAACCACTGAGATATCAAATGTCACCTTGAGATTCAATATCCGAACCCCATCGAATGAAACATTGCATGATATTTTACGCCAAAATAGCCTGTGGACAATTACGAGTTTGATCATGATGTGGAAGATGACATAAAGATAGTTGACGCTCTGTATCAAACTCATCTCTAGGGAGTACGTCAGTTGTTGAAGGATATTCACTTAAAGTTGTCATATCAAGTGATGTGTCACTTTCTGTATCCTGTGCCTTCAAAGGACCGGTCATTGGTGTGTGCACGACAAGCTTCAACTCCACAAATGAAATGTTTCCTCCTCTTGAATGACCATCATAACATGGGGAAAACAAAGTCATTTTCCCTTCTGAGAATGATTTGCAGGGTCATCTACCCAACCTTCACGCTATAAGCTCCATTTGAAACGATTCTTATTCCTTAAACCTTTGGAAAGAGTGTCCCTAGCCATCTATGTGGAATTCAAAAAATAAATACACACTTATTCAAAAATATCATGTCTCACTAAATACTAGTGTCACATTGACTAAAAATATATAAGAGTATGAATAAAATAAAAGCCATCATGCTCAATAATGCTCTGGTGTTAAAGATTGGCTAACTAACATGTATAAATACTTCGTCGTATGGTTCTTCTAGCAGTAGACGTCCACTCCTGAGCACTATTGATGAACAGTTACTTTAGAGATTGGCCAACGGGCATGAACAAATACTTCGTCCGCATGGTTCTTCTAGCCAGTTGACGTTGTCCACTCTTGAGCACTACTGATGAACAATTGCTTTAGAGATTGGCCAATTGGTTGTATAAATATTTCATCGCATGGTTTTTTTGCGTGTACAAATCTTGTGACTCGTGATTCTTCTAACCAATTGACGTTTTTCCCGCGATTTTTTTACCTAGTTAACATTTGTTAGTCAGTTGACGTTGTCAACTCCTAAGTACTACTGATGAATAGTTGTTTTAGAGATTGGCCAATCGACTATACAAATATTTCGTCATATGGTTCTTCTGTGTACAAATCTTATGTCCCGTGATTCTTCTAGCCAGTTGACGATGTCCACTCCTAAGTACTACTGATGAACAGTTACTTTAGAGATTGGTCAACTAGTTGTACAAATATTTCATCGCATGGTTCTTCTGCATGTACAAATCTTGCATCTCGTGATTCTTCTAGCCAGTTGACGTTGTCTACTCCTAAGTACTACTGATGAATAGTTACTTTAGAGATTGACCTATCGACTGTACAAATATTTTGTCGCATGGATCTTCTACGTATACAAATTTTGCATCCCATGATTCTTCTAGCCAGTTGAAGTTTGTCAGCCATTGACATTGTTCACTCCTAAGCAATACTAATGAATAGTTGTTTTAGAGATTGGCCAACCGACTATACAAATATTTAGTCGCATGGTTCTTTTGCGTGTACAAATCTTGCGACCTGTGATTCTTCTAGCCAGTTGATATTGTCCACTCCTGAGCACTACTAATGAATATTTACTTTAGAGATTGGCCAACCGGTATGGACAAATATCGTCGCATGGCTCTTCTGCGTATACATATTTCTCATCACACGACGTTTTTGACAAATTCCCAGTTTGTAATTCTTGCTACAATTCATAAAAATATATATATATATATATGCTATGCTATAAAGTTAAAAAAATAAGAGAGGAATGACTAAGGTCCATACTTTTATAATCGGTTCAAAAGAATCAGATCTTTATATCAATGCTATTGATAGTTTTAGATCTGTAAGAAAAAAAAAATCATAAAGAAAGTTCAATGTTAGACTGGGCTGCTCTAGTCACAAATGCTAAAGAAAAGAATTTGATTGTATCAATGGCTATGCCATGTGAGTGTATTTTAAAAGCTTTTCTCAACTTCCAAAAAATGCTCAGCTTTGCCGGTCTTGATTCTCATTCCAAAAAGGTTACTCTCTTAAAAAGATCTCAAAGGTTTAGAGTTTAGAATGGAAGAATTCAAGTAAAAAAGGGAAAACCAAAGAAAAAAAAAGAAAGAGAAGAAGAAAGACAAATACAAGAAAGAAGATGAGGAGGAGAGGACACACCTGGAATTTGAATTGTAACCACAAGGAGACAAAGAATCCAAAGTTCTTCAATTACATATTATCTCTGGACAAACAAAAAGAGAAGAATGAGTAAGAAAGGTAAAGATTTTTTTTTTTTAAGAGAAAAGTGTAGAAATCAAATCAGAAAGTATACCTGTTTTGGTTCTTGGATTACAAGAAAGAAATCAATGGAAGATGGTAATTTTTGTTCTTTAAAGGAAAATATTTTCATGTTTTCAGAACTATAAACAAATGAATAAGAAGAAGAAAATAAAGCAAGAAGAGAGAAATAAAAGAAAGATGAGAGAAGAGTATACCTGCTGGTGTGCGTTGTCTCTCTATTCTCATGATAGTGTAAAAAAAAACTTAAGAGAAAAGGGGCAGAGAGAAAAGAATAAATAGAGAAGTAGTTTTAGAGAAGAGTTGGAGAAGGAATAGGAATGTTGTTGAGCGGAGCAGAAATGTGAGGAAGAAGAAGAATAGAGATGTGAAGCGTGAGGAAGAACAAAAGAACAGGGGAAGAGTTTTAGATTTTCTTTTGTTATTTCTTATATTGACACACTCAACTTTTAATTGTTAAACCTCAATGGTTTTACAGAAAAAAAAGGGGAAGAAATGAATCGTTAAAGGTGAATCGGTTGCAGCCATCTTGCATCGATTATAAAGAAGGGATATGTGGAGTTCTGCAACTCTACGTTAGTGTTCGGGTTGAAGTGGATGAATATAATTGAAGATGGATCCCTTGATACGTTTAAAAGTAAGGGAAACTTAGTATCTTCAAGTAGATAATATCCTAAATCTAAAACCCAATCTCCCAACCTAAACAATTGCAATCTCAACTGTGATCCCATTAGAACAGAGTTTTAAGAGAGTTGAATCTGTTGCATGTGGTACAGGGAAACAAATGGATTTGATTCGATACATCTCTTGCATACCAACTCTAACATGTTATTCCAACACATTAGCTTGTGAGCTTAGTTTTTCTCAAACACTCACATGGAGTTTAATTCCCACACGAATTCCTTTATGCTTGTGTTATAGCATCACCAAAGGAAAAATTTTATGACCTATTGTGGACCTTACATTTGTTAGCCAAAAGTCAAAATTTCAAATACAGTTATTCTTTTTGGCTTGACACTTAATGTCTGAGGAACTACTAAACTGATTTTAAAAAAAATAAAAAAATCAATCAACTCCCTTCTTGGGTCTTTGTTCCTTTGCCACCTCATTTTTTAATTGATTCTTGCCACCTCAATGTTATGATGTCATCTCCTGCAAATATTTGAGTTCAATCAAAGGCATGTGACATTTTCCATGTAATTGATATCAACATCTTTGTCAATAAACTCATCTTGAGATAATGATTTGAAAAAGAAAATCAAGTGCCATGTGTTGTTTCAGAGAGCTAGATTGAAAAATCTCATATCCAAGCTATCTCATGCTTTATGAAAATACCTCTTGTTTGCATTATTTGTACAAAAGTATGATGGCACAATGTTTTACATAAGGGAGTTTAATTACTCGAATGCCTTCAAGAGGTCATTGAGAATGAATAATGATCTTCTCATTATTGACGGCCCCATTACTAACGTCACCTTACGATCATTGAGATTGGATTGTGATCCGATCTTGTAGTCTTTTCTCCCAAGAAAGCTTGTTGCACGATCATGAGTGGAAAACAATTTCTAAAGGACCAAAAAAATATGGTGATGTGAGTAAGTTCTCCAAAAGAAACGTGGCTAGACTCAAGTCTTTCGAAGTCACCAAGTACATCATAAGAAAGTGGTTCATTGAGTACATCCTAAAAAAATGGAGGCTCATAAAAGATTGTTTCAAAATTAAGGTATCGAAGGATAACGTTCATCCACCATCCACATTCCTTACAACATGCTCAAGGAAACATCGTCGTTAGCTATGCATTTGATAACGCATCCTTGAAGGGGCATTTGTAGGCATCAAAATTTTGATAAGATCCCTACATCTTTCACAAATTACAAAAAAGACCTCAAAAGTTATAAATAGGCCACACAGTTCATTAATTGGCTGAGAATGAACCTCTTATAATTTAGGTTTTGGGTATTTCAGATAAAGCCCATGATCTAATAAATCCAAGTGATCCACATATTTAGTATTTGACCTTATACCCAAATAAATGAGTTTGGCCCAATAGTAATTCATAGAACCCTTGAAAATTGGATTTTGACAAGTTTAACCTTTAAACAAACCAATCAAATGTCTTTAAGTTGGGGTATAATTGGAAAGCTAAATTATCCTTAAGTCTATAAATACAAGAGCCTCTCTCATTGAGAGGGAATCATGATCACTTTCTCTCAGAAGACAGAAACTCTCCCTTTAGAGAAAAAAAAGTTCTTAAGCCCTTTTCCAGAGACAAAGCAAACGTTCTTCAAAGATTCAAATTCCGATTAAAGAGAAGATCAAGTATAAAGCCCTTCTCCGGAAGTCAAGGAAACCTTTTCAGCCAATAAAACGCAAAACTCAGAGTGAAGAGAAATCTACAGAAGCCTCTACAGAATATCAAACACAAAAAACCAACGTCAAAACAACCTTTTTAGCCGATAAAACGTAAAGTCCGGAGAGAAAAAAAGTTACATGCATCATCACTATTTTGTACTTAACTGTTAATCAGAGGAAACATTGAGATCTGTAGATCCTTTTCATAAAAAATCAATAAAATTATTTGCGAGCATATTTCACAAATCTCAAGGTAGATTTGTTGAAATTTATTGTCGACAAATTTCTATTTGTAGGCATCATTACTAAATATGTGGATCACTTGGATTTAGTAGATCATGGGCTTTATCTGAAATACCCAAAACCTAAATTATAAAAGGCTCATTCCCAGTCAATTAATGGGTTGTGTGACCCATTTACAACTTTTAGGATTTTTCTTGTAATTTGTAAAAGATGTAGGGATCTTATCAAAATTTTGATGCCTACATAGTTGCTTTCGTTCGTTGCATTTCACGAACCGAACTATGAACTGGTTCGCGGTTTGGTTCCTTAATAATGAATTGGGTAACCCTGGTCTTGAGTTCAAGCCCCTTCGTTGGCCACCCACTAGGATTTATCCCAATTTACCTGATATGTATGGTTTGTAGGGTATTGCATTCATCAGAGGGATTTGGGTGAGATATGGTGCTCTAAGAGGCCAGTTGCCTCACCCTTGCAGTCAAGCCTACAGGTCTGGACACCCTCGTCATAAAAAAAGAAGAAGAGATAAATATTGTGACAATGTGACAAATTGATGTAGGGTAGAACACACAAACTTAGAGTTCATATAAAAATCAGATTCTAAAGTGAAATCTCAAGAACTAGGAGAAACGAAGAATCTCTATATCGAGCAAAATAGATTAGAAACTTCAATCGAAGTCTGAGATTGATGGAAATCATTCTCAAACACTAAAATTAAGAACCAATATCGGGTTTCTTGGGTTCTTATGCTAAAAATAAATAAATAAATGGGAGAAAAATCTCTTTATTTATTTATTATTATTAATAAATCTAAAAAAAAAAACTAACTGTTGAATTTGTTTATTAGAACTCCTTATATAAATAACTCCTTCATGACAACTTAGAAACCTTCTAAAATATTAAAAAGTTAACTTTCTAATCTATCTATAACATATTATAACCTTCTAATCCTATTAGAACTCAACTTGGATACCTAATAACACTTCTAATTATAACCTAAAAAACAAAAAAGGATTTAGAAAAGAATAGAAATATAAAACAAATTAGAAACTAGACAAAATAGAAATTTCATTGAAATAGAAACTAACTAGAACTACTTAAGTAACTTAAAAATAGAAACTCAATAAAAGAAAGGGTCCTAAGAGAAGTTGGACAAGGTATTGTGGACTGGTCAAAGATTGGACCAAGTTGACTTAATTGGTCAAACTGAGTTGACTCGGTTTCGACTGAGTTGACTCAGTCAATTTTGTTGATTTCTTCGACGCATCTAAACTCGATCATAGGCATTGAGATAAGTGCCAGAAAGCCGATGTACATCACGAATAATGCTCAAATTCAACAGTAAGCAAAGGGACTAGACAAACATCCAAGCATCAATGGCCCCAAAAGAGTGCCATGATGAATATCAAGGCTTAGATCATTAGCAAGAGGACTTGAACAAGCCAGTTCAGAACACTGCTTGTTCAAATTAGTCCCATTAAAACCCTAGCTCCACTGTTTTATCAGATCCATGCAACTCAAAATCCTCATGAAGTTTCTATACACAGAATTATCAAGACCATAGTCACAAAATTCTCCGAATTTTTCAAAAATATTATAAATTGCACAAATAGGGGACCAGTCGATTAATTGGCAATTTATTAAATTAATGGCATAAAAGGACAACATTTTTACCATTCAAACTATTATTTTTTTTCTTCTTCAACTATCAAATCTCAAGAAAAGAAAGGGATTTTTATAGAAAATGAAGCTCATGGGTTTTGGGAAGAAACCACAAAACCTCTTTGTATAATCCCCGAAATCGTTATGAAACTTTATTGAGAATTAACCAAACCAAACCCATAACGAATAATTCCCAAATCCAAAATTGGTTATTAAACAGTATATAGTCGCAGATGATTCCTGAAACTTCTTGATCTTCACAATCAAATGACCTAAAACCCTAATTTTAATTGTGTAGTTACGAATTCAAAGTATTTAAGTTCAACTGTTGATTGCAAATCGATTCCTTGAAAAAAAATCTAATTTCTGTTTCTTACGAAAACTAAGAATGTGATACAAAGAGAGAGAGAGAGAGAGAAAGAGAGAGATTTTGTTACGTAGCAGAGATGTAATGGATGAAGATTCTAGCACTCTCAGAGAATGCGAGGAGGGCGTCTTTCTGAAGCGAGATTTCTCCTTCGTTTGATGACTGTGAGAGCTTATCCTTCACTACCCTGCGCACGATAGCCTTAGGCAACTCCTCTATTTCTGCTATAGCTTTAGCCATCTCTTCTCCAAAACCCTAAAAAACCAAAATAAAAAACCCTTTCAAACTCACAAACACTTCTTCCACCTCCACAGCATGGTTTTTAAACTCGTTGGAGACGGAGACGTGTCGCCCGAGTTAACTCGGTATCTGAGCCCAACGAGACCAACTCACCAAGTATTATGAGACGGCCGCGTATCATGAAATAAGCGAGTCGTCTCGGATGATATTTTCGATTATCTCGGACGATATGAATGAGATAACGCAATAATGATTTAACTCGCGAGTTAAACAAGACGTATCGGACGAGATTTTCAAAATCTTGTCTGAGTTAACCGATACAAACGAGTTAAAGTCTCAACCCTTTATTCTTTCACTTTCAAATCGATTTTTTTTTTTTACTTTATACTTTTTTGGGTTCATTTTTTAATAGGAATCATTTCTGAATTTTTTTCAGATTTTTTAAATGGTTAAAAACCATTGTCTCAATATCAAATGAGACAATGCAAATGAGACGAGACGTATCATTCGAGTCAACTCGGTATCAAAGTTGAACGAGACGAGACGTAATACCAAGTTTAAAAACCATGCTACACAAAGCTAAGGCACTTTGTTTCTACTTTGTAATTAAGATTCAAACTCTCTCTTCCCGGCTTTCCCGCTCGGCCAATGTCTTTTTACCAAAATGCCATGCTAGGCATCTTTAAATCGTGATGTGAAGACCGAGTTCACTCATCCCGTCCCAATCATATTCATCTCGTTAAATTTGGTTTCAATTTCTCTCTCTTTTTTATATTTTATGATTTGGACTTACTTAGGGAGGTTTTTAGGCCTTTCCATTCCTCGAGATGTACCTGGATGTGGATGATTTTGATGATCTTGACTAAGGAGTATGTTGAATCTTCTTTGACTCTGGTAGTTTGAAAACAAATAGTAAAAAGGGTCGAGATCCCGGTGTGGTGTTTGTCAATGATCCTCCGATGATTTTGTTAGTATTAAATACAATAAGAAGAAACAAGAAAATCTGAAGAATGAAGAAGAATATAGTTGTAGAAAGTTTTCTTTATCTCTTTTCTTTTTAATTTTCTAACCCTCTCTTCCCACTCATTTTTGTTACTTTATAAATCAAAACCCCTGGACAGGTGTCACCACACGACTTACCCAAATTAGATGGACATTGATTTACTCTTTGAAAGTTGTGCCAATATTTCCATTAATGTTTCCATCAAATTTGATTTGTTGTGTCTTACCCCCTCCATTAATATATAGCAGATGAGATTTCGTTACTTAGTTAGTCAGAGGATGTCTCAATCACTTCAACTTGATAAGTGTTCTTATATCTTGCATTAAATGATAGGATTTTTGTGTGAAAAAGTTCATATCACATTTAATTTTTCATCTTATTAAAGAACAGGTTCGTGCCCTGAACTATCATCTAATTGGTTTGATAGATCTTTAAACTAAAAGAAATTCACTAAGTTCGTATTTATTTCGGTAGACTGAGTTTGTATTTATTTTAGTGGAATAAGCTCAAACCCTACTTGACTTCTTTACCTTCACCAGGATACTTTGTTGTACGTTTACAGTTCACAATTTTCACCTCGGTTCAAATCAAATTTAAATGGATCCGGGTGATATCATTAACATTCCTTAATGCATCATCATTAATTTATTTTCCTTTATCAGAATTGGTGATATTTAACAACTGGACTTATACTTAGTTTATATCGGATCTTATAACCCTAATGTCAAAAAAACGTACCTTTACTCTTCCATATTATATCATGTTCTATCTAAGACATGTGGCTCACCCGTTTTTTAGTGTTGGGTTTTGTCTTGGGAATGGTTATTCCATGACATGTGTTCCCATCGAATGGTTTGATTAAAATAGCCTCCACACTTACTCCTCCGTATTTTGGTAAATATTCAATTTACACTCCTTGACCGCATTTTAGACCTTTAATTGTAATTTCTTTTTTTCTTATTGCCTATAATTGTCCATCGAGTTGTGTGGTAAACGTATGTGTTGACACATACGTGGTTAACGTGGCAAAGGCACATAACCATATATCTTTTTCTTCGAGATACACAAGGTAAAAGATCTATGGATTTGTGCCCTTGCCACATTAGTCGCTTACAGACCGCACATGTGTCACCGTGTCATTTGATCATTAATCTTGTTCATTTGAAGGGAACTTAGTTGTCCTATTTTCTTAATGACTACTGATATACTGACATTCTAAAACGGACACTCTTTTTACGCTCTCTAACATGGCATGTGAACAAAAGCATAGATCTTTTTCTTTGTGTTTCCCGAAGAAAAATATCTATGGTTCTATGCACGGCCATGTCAAAAAGCATACAAATAGCTTCAGTTTATCACAACTCTTTCTTAGTTGAGAGATTTACTAGGCAGACCTATATGTTCCAATTTTATTTCAAAAACTCCCTTACTTTATCAAGTTTGTTCCTGAATCAAACCTTACTATATGAATCAGGCTAGCATGACTACTTAGTATGATTTCAAATCTTACCAAGGGTTATTGGGTCAACATAGATTATTAAATTGGCAACCCAACACTAAAGCCTTTTAGATTTTATTGAAAAACTTAGATTCAAAAGAAAAAAAAATTGAGTTTGATCAAATGTGTTGAAAATGGATGACTACCAAACTCTAAAATTTAAAAGTAGAATTCAACAATTAAAAATAACTTTTTTTTTCAAAATTCTTAGAATTTTGTCCTTTGTAACCTTATGTCATAGATCATGTTTTGGATTCTACAAATTGATGTTGTTAGGATCCAGTACTCCACAATATGTTAAATGGCAAATTAAGCCACCAATTTGAATTTTATGTCGTCTATTTTCAATCAAAGGTTTGCTGTGTGACAAACTTGAAGAAGTAAGGTTAGGCGGGTAACAAACTTCATAAAGTAAGGTTCCCTTGGAGTTGTCAAAACTCCAAGATAATATTTTTTTAATAAAAATGCAATTGTTAGGTTTGTCGAATAAATCTCTCTTCTTAATTTGTAGGACCCTATTTCCTTAATAAATTATCTTTTTTTTTTTTCACCTTCTTAGATTTTTTGAAGAGAAAATATCAAGAACATGTTACTTTCAGGAACAAAAGACTTGACTTTGGACAAAATGAAATGGAGAAACAAAATTCATTTAACTTGAATGTTTGGGTTGAGGTTTCGTTGTTGTTGTTTAAACATTATCGAATGATTGCTAGATGGATTTGTGCCAAAAAAGTTTGGCATACATCCAGACTTCTAAAACAATGCCATTCAATTGATAAGTTAAGATGGGAAGAAGAACACATTTTCCATTTCGGTTAATATAAATTTTCTACGGATCGGTATTACTAGAGAAGCTCTAGGGGATATCCTCCAAAGAGAACACTATGTGAAAAAGGCCCATATTTGACGGTCTTAACCTGTCAAATTTTGTGAAATTTGACGGACCCTCCCATCAAATATGCCCGTCAAATATTCTCTTGTAGAATTTGTTTTTTTGACGGCCCTGGACTATCAAATTATTGGAGAATGGACTTCAAAAAAAACAAAAAAAAAAACCATAGAGTATGACCGTCAAATTTGGAGGTTTAACAAACAATAGCACGGTCCTCTAATTCACTAATCACAATGAACGAAATAATAATAAAAAAAATCAAAAAAACAAAAAAAACAAAAGAAAAATCATAAAACAAGCTTCAAATTAACACTGATAAGAATATCAAAAAGAATATCTAGAGCAAGGTCATAGAATTACAAACAAAATAGTCTATTTAAAACGGAAATTCACATCAACGGTAAACCAAACACCAGGATTATTTATGAAAATATCCAAACCTTAATCTTCATACTTGAAGAACACAGCAGACAGACAGAGACAGACACACACAGGACACCAACCCAAAGGGCTGAAACTTAAAAGCACCACTTACATCTTTACTCATCACCACCGCGCAAACAAAGGACAAGGTGAAGAGTAGACTCTTTCTGAATATTGTAGTCAGCCAGGGTTCGGCCATCCTCAAGTTGCTTCCCAGCAAAGATCAACCTTTGCTGGTCAGGTGGGATACCCTCTTTGTCCTGGATTTTGGCCTTCACATTGTCAATGGTGTCAGAGCTCTCTACTTCAAGAGTAATGGTCTTTCCAGTAAGAGTTTTGACAAAGATCTGCATTCCACCTCTCAAACGGAGAACCAGGTGCAGGGTGGACTCCTTCTGAATATTATAATCAGCCAGGGTGGGGCCATCCTCAAGCTGCTTTCCAGCGAAGATGAGCCTCTGCTGATCAGGTGGGATCCCTTCCTTATCCTGAATCTTGGCCTTGACATTGTCATGTTCTCTGAGAAGTCTAGAGCAACAACAAGGTAAATGGAGAATGCATGAGCCTGTTTATATTCGGGGTCTGTAGATGCTCCAATTTGCATTACGTTATGCATCAAAACCTGTGATCAAGGAAATGCATTATTACACGATATATCAACATACATAATAAAGCAGGATCGCAACGTTTGCAGAAGATTTTATACTTACAGCAGATGCAATAACAGCCGTTTGCCCAGCTTCAAGGCCATTTAGACCAGCATGAATATTGATAGAGTTTGTGCAAAATACTGCCAAAAGGCCCATGTATAATTTATATATCCATCCTGGTCATATGAGTAAGTAATTTAATCATTCATCAAAAAATATCTATAAACATCCAAAAAGATACATAACAATTTAACTTAATAGCCAAAAGGTGAAGAGACAACTACTCATCAAGTAATCTGAAACTAATTTTGTCTCATTTGACACAAAGTTCATGTCCAATTCTCCAGCAAAAAGAGCTAAACACTTTCTAATAGCATGCCAGAAAAACTAGATGGGGAAAAATCAGAATAAGACTACTGACAAGGATAGACAAGAAGCAATTGAGATACAAATGAGCTTGTGTTCCAACTGGAAAGAAACTCGATTGCCAATCCCCGTGGCTTTAATGAACCAATGTCCACAAAAATCCATTTGCAATCAAAGATAAATGATTCTCACCGCTTTTCTTTAGTCTGCAATGCCAAGAGTGCATCTCAAAAGATTGTTCAAGTGCACTAAACATAGACAAACAAATGCCCGATTGCAATGCATTAGCCTATTTATGGCCTTACACTTAAACAACTAAGAATATAAATCATGAGAATCTATATATTAGGTAGAAAAAGAATATCTACTTGTCCCATATAGGACTAAATGATAGAGAGAAAAATATGTCTATCTCACTTTTTAAAATTTCTAAATGATAGGATCTCAAGGATAAGTATGAAATCCACAAGATATTTAAAAAAACAAAGACTACTAGAAGAAATTAGTACTAAAACCTCAGTAATCACCCAAAAGTTCAGGAGATAACAACAACAAAACCATGAAACAGACAAATCCAAGAAACACATATCAACAAATACACTCAAGAAAGAACAGAATATAGTAAAACCGTCACTCATGCAGAATAGATCTCCCCATTAACATCAAACATGCCTTTTATGCATAAAACTCATTGAAATTGAAAACCCATCTCTCTAAAAAAGAACATAAAAGAGATCTATGCATAAAACCATGAAAGCAAAGGAAAAAAAAAAAAAAAAGGAAAATTTGCATGGATGTTGGGTATACCTTTACATCTATGATGACTCAACAACTCTCTCTTGTGTTGTGCTCCGATGCTTCTTGCAAGGTGTAGAGCTTCTTGAGGTCTGCTATTTTTTCCTTTTTGGTACATTCCTGATTTGGAACCATCCTAAATCATACAATACAAATGAAGATTATACCAATACATCACTTTCTTACGCTCAAAAACCAAAAAAATGATGGGTTGTGAGTTTGTCAATTATTCCCCACTTCTATTTCTGGATGAACAATAAATTACCATTGAAACAAAACATCCCCTTTATATGATAACATACCTTCTTACGCGTCTTACATCGATGTGATCCATGTTTGGTCCACATGAAACATGTTATAAACAACAGAGCATACCTTATTGTGGCCACAGAGATCAGTTCATCCCCAGAAGTTCAGCCGATTAAGCTTCGACCTTCAAAGTTCACAGTAATAAGTCAAAATAGACTTATTTACTTCTAAAACAGTCCAACTATTATAGCTAAAGAAGATTATTGCAAGCTAGGGCTTATACCACTCTGCTGATAAAAACCATATGCATATGCAAGCTATGCATGCATGGATACACAAAGATTCCAGGCTTCTCCACAGAGAGCATAACGAATAGTGAATTTGATAATATCGAGGGGAATGTGATCACACTGTAGATCCATATTCCTTGTCTACAACACTTCTATTTCAAGTATTTGCATGTATGTTTTAAACCTGGAAATGATATTCCTTTACCTTCAAAGGGGGGTTCATCTCTTCTAAAACATTAACTAGAAACTTTATACCTTTTGAATCAAACAAAGAATTTATCTTCTGAGTATGTTAAAACACAGAGAGCAGGAATTCTGTTGAACCAAATATGGAAATGGCATGGCATTGTCTCCAAGAGTTTTGCACTATTGTCGATATGGGTAAGTAATTTTTTTTATCTTGGGAGAGCATTTATTGTACCAACCTATACATGTAATCTTTTCATTTGATTTTTTTAATCCTAATCATTGGGTTCCATAGAGCCATTGTACGTATGACTATAGCATAGAGAAGTGGTAACATGATCTACATTAACAATCCCTTCCCACAAAAAACTATACCAAACAAGTACTGAATGATGTTTCACATAATCTTCATAAACAATCAAATGAATGAATTCTAACATTAGTAAAGGTAAAATATGAGAACACCTTGAGTTGTTTAGCCACATCTCTAGCAGACGACCCAGAAACCCCAAATTATGTTTTTGATAACAAAGTACAAGCTTACAGCATAAACAAGAGATAGAACAATGCATGGAACGGATTGGCTACAAAGATTAGAATACTGGAATGAGAGTGCAATTAATTTGCGGTCCTGCCACCAATAATCTCCAAACAAAAAGAGAGTAAGCCAAACACCCGACAAGAACAAACTGACCACCGTAATCAGATACCTGCCACTTACCCAACAAATTCACAAGGAAATTACTTACTGTACCTCTTGTCTAACAACTGCATAGATATAGATGGTTATCACATATTTCAAAAAAATTCAAATGTTAAAACTGTAGTAGAAAACCTGATTTCCAACTAAAGATATAAAACTTTAGTACTTGAGAAATGAAGTAAAGATTGGACACAAGTCCTGATAGTATATACAAAATGAAATTGCAATCATCCCCCGTTCTGTTTCACAAACAACTGTAATGAGTCAGATAACGAAGTTAGATAGGTCCATAGTCAAATTGGCGAATTCAATGTGACTCCAAGCAACTGTAACAGGTCAGTCCACCTAAATATAGTAAGCCCACTTTGCTCTCATTCTTATGATGATGAAAGGTTTCCTCAAGTAATGTATTGAAGATTTAGATGGAGTAGATCAGATTTGCATGCGATAAAGATGAGTTACCTATAGTTCGCCTCTTGCAAGAACTAGTTTCAAGATGTTAGCAACATCAATAGCACCTTCAGCTGCTCCAATTAAAGTGTGGAACTCATCAATAAAGAGTATTAGCTCATCATTTTGTTCAATTTCTTCCATCAGCTTCTTTAACCTTTCCTCAAACTCTCCATGATATTTTGTACCAGAAACAAGTAGGACCCATATCCAGGGTAATGACCTGAGTTTTAAAAACAAAAAAATTCTTTGTGATCAGATAAGAGAAGATTAAGCAAGGCCTTTGTAAGTAAATAAATAAAAGATGATATAATTTAAAAGTTAACAATTTTATGGAACAAAAGGAAGTTTTTCTATGCCTGTCATAAATGGAAAACATACAAAGAGATAGGAACCAGCTACTGATTGGTTCCTGACAAGGAAATACTCTTGGTGAGAATCAACCAAACCATATGATATTGAGATGCCAGTCAGGATTAAAAAAGATCACAAAGGAGGCAACATCAAGGGAGGTCAAGATGACCATCAATGAAAGAAAAATGAATAGGATCCCTGAAAATGGAATTTAGATGTCAACCCAAGTAAACAAAATGTTTTCATTTCAAAATTATAATTTATTCCCTAATGTTTCAGATCAAAATGAAGAATGACGTCAGAGTACTAATAACATGTTCAGTGGCAGACTCCACCCAGATAAGTTAATGGAATCATTTTCTTTTATAAAACAGAAATGAAAAGAAAATGCATATTAGATCTTCTCTTATGACTTTCCCTAGCGAGTGACACTTCCAAGAAAACACTTGATGTCAATGAGTCCGCAACATGATTCAACCCTTAAATATGGGTAGATAATAAGAATATGACGAAGTTTAAAACACAGACCTTTAAGATAGAGCAACCAAGTATCTAAGCACTACCAATAGCAAGATAGAGCTTTAATAGTCTCCACTAAGAATATCGAAGTTTAAAAAACTGACCTTTTATATGGTTTTGCCAGATTATAATAGTATAAGGCCTTATACTTGATTTCGATTTTATAACAGACTGTCACTGGTGATTTGTCAATAGACTGACCATCTTTCGAATGGGATCCTCCAAGAGAAAGTAAATGACTCAAAGTAGCCCTTAATCTCCTTGCTTATCAACTACAGAAGAAGGTGATGAAGTTAAGAAATTTTGACGTGTACACAAGATTAGCAAAGAAAACATGAAAAAATATATATGTATATATATATTGAAGAAATACCGAAGATATACAGTTAGGTCTCCCTAGCAACATTGATGGTCTTTTATTGAAGAAATACCGAAGATATACAGTTAGGATCACATTGACATACTACAATGCATAAAGCTGAAAATGGGACTATGGGAAAATATTTCTCCAATGTCAAACTTTTCGAGTTTTTTTATAAGGATATCCGTGTCACTCAATTGGAACTCATGACCTCATAGAAAGTGATGGTAACAACCATAATCAACATTGAACAAAGTTGAAAAACAAATAGCCAAGATGTGGCAAGTTCAATTCATGGTCAATTTGCCGGATTAAACCAAACTCGTTCAATTCAAGTTTGGGGCCTCCCAAACAGAAAAATTATTAGCAACGACTAAACTAAATCGGCCTAGGGAGCATTGGAAAGAGAGACCTTGTGAATTCAATATAAGGTAAATGTGGAATTACTAAGAAATTAGAATTGAATTTCTAGTACACCAAGTAACATAGATTGAATTATAGTTACCATTTACGTGAGCTAAAAGTACAATTCTGTTCACTACAATAAAATATCAGAACATTTAACTATGAACTTTGAAGAAAGAAAGAATGAATTAGAGTTTAAAAAAATAGTTATCTAAAAATGAGATAAAAAGGAACCAAGTAGAAATATAAAAAAACTATATCAAAAACCAAATCACACGTAAAAGAAGCTAATAACTCAAACAACTTGCATTTCCATCACCAATGGCACATGAGCCACCAATGACAATACAAGATTGGGCTTTGGCACAAATGTAACAAGCATGTTTAATTTCACTATATCCACTTCTCTTTGGCACAACGTTAACAATCAATCCTAACATATTGAGTAGAAAAACCTTGGCCTGACCAAGATTAATTTCACATTTATCAACTTCGTTAACTAACAAGAAACACACATCATGCAACAACGTTACTAAACTTCGTTCCAATTGACCAAAACCAGTAAAAAAAAATGATCCACTCAATCGGGAACACGTTTATCCATGTTGAGGTTATTTCTTCTTAGGTCTTTCCATTGAAGACCAAGGTCAAGGGCATGTCATCTGTTGAAAACAGGTTCAGCATTTCATTTTCTCATAAATGAAAAAAAAAAATCTAAGAGGAAGAAGAACTTATTTTGAACATTGGCAAGAATCTGGCTGAATTCCGGCAAGCAGGGAAAATGAATCTAACTGCATCCTTATAGTAGACTAAGCAGAAAAAATGAATGCTAACTGAAGTTATAAATGAAGAAATAACATAATGTCACCAAAACACAAGTCGAAGTTCAAAATACAACCTAGTCTCATCAATAATCAATTGACTAAAGGATATAAATATATGATTGGAAGATAGCAAGCATGTTAACTGAAGTGATTCAGAGGTCAAATGGGAAAAATAATGGAAAAGAAGTGAACCAAAAACTGTACCCTTATGAGGAGAATAGCAACATCTGCTTGAGAATATCAATGGACTGGCTCCCGCACTCAGTGCAATGCACATTGTGACTAATGTTTCTAGTCAGAGCTTCCACAACTTGTACCCCTTCTTCATTGAGTGGTCGCCATTCTCCATTGTGAAATATTTACACAAGTCCACAAAAGACTACAAACAAAATATAAGAAAAATAGAAAATAGAAAATAGACTAATTTTTTCTTCTATTATGTCGACAGAATATCAGAACCTTAAACAAAGTTTTCTGAGATACAAATTATTGTGATGTTTCAGAATGCAACTGAAATCAGATATATTGATAATAACATCAGTAGGAAAAAAATCAGAACTCAGGTTTTCTACTGGTTAAAATGTTTAGAAGGTAAGAGACACATTTGGAGACACCTTTAAAATTAACCGATTCAAACAACCAAACAAGCCATAAATGTGAAAGGTATGAGACACATTTGCAGAAAAATGAAGTTTTTTAGGATGATCGCCTTGGTTCCAATTTGATTTGGAGAAAAGACGGCAATTGAAAACAAGTGAAGCCAGACAACATGAGATAACAAGGAAAAATCACTCTCTCTCCACTTGATTTACTGGAAATTGAGATAAAAAAGAACAAAATGAGCACACAAAAAAACAAATAAAAAGCGAGGAAATGTCGTCTTCAGGAGTTCAGATCCTTTCAAAAAGAGACAAAACAGTGAAAAATCACTTATCAAGTAACAGATCGTCAAAAATATCACTAAGAACAGCAAGAACAACTCAATGCACAAACAAATTCCAGAAAAAACCAACTAAAACAAAGCAAATTAACAAAATTTCCCTTTTTTCCAACTCGATTCACACAAAAACCAAATAAAAACATCAAATGCAACCAAATCACCAACTTATCTACAGATCGATCAACAAAACTCACCAAACCAAAAGTAAATCGAACGACCTAACGCCTGGTACACGGTCGATTCACACTAGACGCATTAGCAGAAACAACCAGATCAAAATAGACAAATAGATCACAAATGGAGAAATCGAGCGATTGAGCGATGACATCGATCCATACTCCAGAGATGAGATCGATCTAGAGATGAGATCGAGGGAGACAGGGAGAGAAATCGATCGACTGTGAGAAAGTAATGGAGAGGTCGATCGATTGAGTGTGTGTGAGAGAGAGAAAGAGAGAAACAGTGAGAGAGAGAGAGGCAGAGAGTGAGAAGTCGATCGATCGACTGTGAGAGAGAGACGGAGAGAAACAGTAAGAGAAGCAGAGAGAAAGAGAAACAGTGAGAGAGAGAGAGTCAGTGTGATGGACCGAAAACGTGGTCCACAGGCCGCGGAATTTCGGATTTAAAATTCGACGGGCCAGGCCCAACAAATTTTTTTAGAAAAAGTTGGGATTTTCACGTAGTGGAATCCCTATGGATTTGACATGCCTTAGGGATCAATTTAAATTTGAAAACTATTTTATCAAAATAATTGTCAAACGTAAATAATAATTTTATTACTTAGTATCTATTATTTATCATCATCCGAGAAATTTTGATATTAGTTTATACACCCTTATATAAAGTCATTATATTATATGGTTACAATGGCGAACTCGGTCTACATGTAATGTTTTCGAGATGACTGGTCCGGATCAAGGATTTGGGTTCCTATAAGGATCCAATTTGATAATTTATCATATTAGATTGGATTGATATCAATCCGATCCAAACCTGATCCATTGAAAGCCCTAGATTTTGGTATCTAGGTGGCTTTTGGACAAGGTTAGCTGGGTCAATAACTGGGTTGAATGGGCTTTCGGCACCCAGCCTTTCTGGATTTGGGTCGGGTTGACCCCTTAAACCACACAAACGTCATAAATGCCACAAAATTACTAGTAAGGAATTGATGGTGTTTCATCTTGTAGAAGCAAAGTCGCATCATTTCTTGTAAGTTCTATTAATATAAATATTTAGTACGTTACTATCAAATGCGGGGTCCATAGCTCAGTGGTAGAGCATTTGACTGCAGATCAAGAGGTCACCGGTTCGAACCCGGTTGGGCCCTTTTTTATTCAAGATATTGCTATTTTACTAAAAAAAAATGCAATAAATATTAATAAAAAAATAACTAAATGGGTAGTTGAAAATAACTGTATTAGAGCTCTAGAAAAATGTAAACAATAATTGTATATTTAAATAAAATTTAATTTTTTAAGATATTATAATTTATAAATTGGAGTTTTCATATGTAAATAAAATAGGGTAATTCAACAAGCCACTTTACATTTTTAACCTTAAGCCTTCAACCTTGATGTTTTATCTTCTTCAACCCTCAAACCCAATAACAATGGAGGATTTTGGGAGAATTAAGTATAAGGAAGGATTTTCCCCAACCAACCACCATAATTCTTTTTTGGGTTAAATCTTTTACTATCATCATCAACTTGAAAATTTTACCCACTTCAATCTACAAATCGCTGGAAAGAATTAGGAATTTCAGGGAAGTAGAGCAAGATGATTGGTTTGCATAGAAAACTCAAGAGTATAATTTTCTATAAGAGGTAAGATAAGTTTGAAGACGATGGATTAAAGATAAAGATGAGTGAGTTAAAGATAATTCTTCACCGAGGTTGAAGAGTTTGAAGATGATGTATTTTGGATAGAGAAACAAAAAGTCTTTGGCTAATAACTTTGAAGATGAAAGAATATATATATATTTTGGGCAAGAGGGAAACCAAGGGATTTTGACGAGATATTGAAGATGAGGGCATTTCGATCATTTTAGTTAGTATCTTAGATGAATCCTAATAGACCCCAATCCCATGTAAATTTCAAAAAGTGCAAAATAGGATAAATAAGGAGGTCACCCAGTTTCGAACAGATGACCAACAGAGTGAGCATTAATTTTATACTCCTGAACCAACCTCTTGGGTGTTAGGAAAATATTACTAACTGCACTATTTTTATTTCAAATTAACTTACAAAAGATTAGATCTTATGGTATTATGAAAACTTTGAACTAAATAATTAAAAAAAAAAAAAAAAAAAAAGAAGAAGAAGAAGGAAATGAGTGACATATGGTTAGATATGGTTGATTTCAATAAATTAATTTAATGACCACATGTAGCTCACAAGTTGTTGATTGTACCTAACCTAAAATTAAATATTAAGATCCCTATCTCAATCCTACTAGTTGCATCTAAAAGAAGGATGAACTTCATCATTCTTTATTCATATTATCTCAATGTTATTGCCTATTGCAATCACAAACCTTCTCTTGTGTCATTGACATAAATATGAAATACAATAAGAAGAAGATGGTACGCTAATGAAAAAGGAAAAGTAAAGGTGCAATATTTTTTTCCCTTTTTTTTTTTTTTTTCTTGGAGTGATGATTAAAGAGAAGAAAAAGAGTGGCGTCGTAGCCAATCATAGGCTTCAATTGATCAATAAAAAGAAGAAGAATATGATGATGAAGAAAGAACAAAAAAAATTCCAACTTTTATTTATTTTTAAAAATGCAATCATAGGAGAATTTTTATACGTAATGGAGTACTGCAATTGGTTCTAGGTGACCTCCAACTAGTAGATTGCGGCCTCGATAAATTAGGAAACTAACGTAAATAATATATTACCAAGCACATTTATTGCCCTTACTAATAGTATTCAAATTCAATACACTTTTACTACAATTTCTTATAAGCTCTACAATGATACATTGTTTTCATTATAAATTATGATGATGATATCGAGTGACTGCGGTGTCATGTCCTGTCTCACGACCACATATGTAAAAGAAGATTAGCACTTGTGTTGCACATCGTATAGCTCCACTTTTCGATCATTCAATGGCTGTATAGGCCTCGAGTTGTTTTTATATGTTATGCCCAATGGAGCTCTTAGAGTCTCTACTTGCTCCTTAGATATCTCTCTCACCTACGATCGCGTAAGCAAAATAAATATATTAACATTTAAATATACATAGAGAAAGAGAGAGAGATTGGGTTCCATAGACCTAAGGACCATATGGACACATGGCACCAAAAAAATATGACTATGTCCTACATGAATGTAGGGCTTTCAATAGATGCTTATCGGTTCGGATACAACATTATTTGAATCCGAATATGAAATTTTTATCTGATATCCGAATTCGAATTCGAATTTGAGGGATGTTCTAAAACTCTATCCAAATTCGAATCCAATTATCTTATCGGATAATATCATATTAAAATTCAAATAATTTGTATATTAAAAAAAAAACATAATTTTTCCTTATCCAACTGATTTTTCATTATTAAAAAAATAATTTATTATATATTATATTATTTATATAAAAATTAATCAAATAAAATAATATATAGCATATATTGTTTTGAATTGGATATTATCGGATTCAAAATTTTAATATCCGAATCCGTATCCAATAAGGATTCAAATATATATAACTATCCGAATTCAAATCCGATATTAGAAATTTTCGGATAATATCTGGATTTTCGAAATCAAATTCGAATTTTCGACTATCCATTGACACCCCTACGTAGATGTTGAGCTCCACAGAAAAATATTTTTTTTTCAGGAAAATGTTGGAGTGATTTTAAAATTGACACCGTTTCACACTTTGGTGATACGGATGTGTGTATAGAACCCTAGATGCTTTCCATTAAGACACCGAGTGAAAAAAAAAACATCTATGGTTCTATACACACCTCCACATCAGCAAAGTGTGAAATGATGTAAATTTAAAGTCACTCTAACACAACTCATTCTTTTCACCATTGGTCAAGCTGTCTAGGTAATTTAAATAAGAAAATAATAATGCTGAAGTGACCTCAAGCTGGAACCTCATATCGTACTTCTTGACGTGAAAAATGTATGAGAACCGTAATTGCTTTTCATCGAGATACGAGTGAAAAGTATCTATGGTTCCCATCCACTTTCACATTAAGTAGTGTGATATGAGGTTCCAGCTTGAGGTCACTCCAGCATGACCCGAAAAGTATAATGCTGAAGTGACAAACTTCGAAGATTTTGACGAATTAAGTGATTTTTTTATTTTTTATTTTTTATAAAAGAGAGTTGCTAATGCCACACCAATTATGACCAATTCTTCGGTGATTTGGCATTAGTAAAAGTTTGTGTGGCAATAGTAGTGATCTTTTATAAACCATGAAAGCCGAAAAGTACCTTTCCAAGGATATGCCAGATAACATTCTCAGTGCATGGAGGAACAGTAAGAGATCCCAAATATCTGAAATATTTGGTGGTGCCACGCTTCAAATTATTAGTTCCAAGGAATGTGACAGGAACATGAGCTTCTTCATCATCCTTACAAACATCCTCACTCAGCCTATCTAAACTATTCTTCAACTGCATTTCAAAAATTGGTAACAATCTTTCATTTTTAAAGAAATTTATTATGATTACAAATCTTAATTAATATATATTAATTGTATTTACTCGAGATATAAGTGGATCGGGATTGCCATATTGATAGATAATCGACACCATGGACACGCTACCATCATCCGCCACGTGGACCAGATGAAGCTCCAAAGGGTACCTGTAATTGTAAAATGCTTAAGTATATTGTACACATATACTAATGCGAATACGGAGAGCTCTACCATTGTAAATTGTCATTTTATAGCTTAATTTACTCAAATTCGAGGCCCACCACGACTTTATCAATTTTGTCAAATTGATTAAATGAGAATTGTTGTGGGTGTTCTGAATTTGTTATTAATTTCTATATAATCATCATAATCTTTTACATATAATACTAAATATTGGGTATGAATTCTTTTTCGTCGATCATTAATGTGTTTTGATCATCAATCCATATGTTTTTAGCTGACTATTAAAGGGAGAAACTTACCTAACTCCATCAATTGTGTGCTCAGAAGGTGAACGCCAATGCATTTGCTTTAGGGTGTAGTTCTTACCATCTACAATCGCGACTCCAACACCGTCTTTGTATAACAACTGTCAAGAAATAATAATAAATAAAAAAAATCTAATTTGCCTCCAATAATCGAGTTTGTTTGAGATTATTTAACAAAATTACAATTAAGAATATATTTAAATTATGGTAGATAACATAATATTCATCGATTAGCCATAAAAACATCATGTATCATTAATCCCCAATCCAAGTATTGGGTATTGTGCAATCTCTAATATCTTGATTTTTTTTTTTAAAATATCTATATGTTCCGAAAAATCATCGTCAGTTTTTAATGTCATTTTCTCAAATAACATCTTTCAATTATGGTAAACTCCTTTATTTTTACCGACAACACAATGTGAAAAAAGCCCAAATTTGACGGCCTAGGCTGTCAAGAGGTTGATTTGGCGTCGAATTTTTTATTGTCAATTTTTTGTTTTTCAACGGGTCGAAACTGTCAAATTAACGAAGGATGGGAGAAATTTGACAGCTCTAAGCCGTCAAATTTGGGAATATCTAATAGTTGCAATGGACATTAATTGAGGATGAATAATTTAAAAATAGAAAAATTAGGAAAAATCAATCGTTCTCGCTTGACCATTCCTTCCATACTATTAGAGGATTTAGCCAAACAAAGAATTCCAATTAAGCTGAAATCGATCATTTTCTTATGGGCTAGAAGGCTAATTGGGAATTGTTTGATCATCTTTTTTCAAAGAAATGGTGGGACATAATCAACTTGAATTTTGGTAACCTTTCAAAATCTTTATGAACAGCTGATTTGTTTTCTTATAAATGTTTTTCGTGAAAAAAAATTAAAAGACACCAATTTGGAGATCCTCAATCTTTGAATAATATATCTCATTATCATCCTCAAATTCTTATCCCAAACATTTGGGGTGTCAATATGAATAGGTCAAGATTCATTGACTCAAAATGAAAACTCGAAATCTAATGATTTGGAAAAATGTATGTTACATATCCCTAGATAAATGATGAACGTTGGATTTTGTGTTCTAGGGTTTTAGTAATTTTTCTTGAATCAGCGGATCCTAACCCACACACGTGCTAATCATATGGGTCGGTTCCGTTGACTCAAGAAATAACACACGATCCCAACCATGTAAGCCAAAAATTTATTATCTTTGAAATAAGTATCGATAAATATTAATTAATGAAATATGTATAAAATCTTGAGCACAAAAAATTAAAATATATAATCCATTTTTTTGTTTTAAATGGAAGATGAAAGAAGAACAAACCCCGATACCAACGCCGTAGTTGATTAAGGTAGCATTTGTAGGATTATAATCTCTGATTAAACTTTGTAAATTCGGATTATAGACCGCATCGTCCTTCACAATGTCTATAGGTGATTGATGTTTTCCTTTCGAACATGTCTCGAATAATGGGCTCAAGCTTCCCCATTTCTCAGGTCCCTTCTCCCCACTATAAGTAAACTCAATTTCATTTTCTGTAACCAAAAAACAAAAAAACAAAAAAGTAAATAAAATATTTTATATAATTTTTTTTTAAATAAAAAAATGTGAATTTTATAATTTCTTACGCTCCGTAAAAATGGCGGAGAGCAATATCGCGATTCCAATCACGATAATGGCGTTTCGAGTAGCCATTGTTTGCTTCTTCTTCTCCTTCTCTCTATTTCCTTCTATTTGTAACAACAAGAGAGGAAGGTTGATGGTTATGTTTTTGTGATTGAAGTTGTGGTGTTGGTTTCTTTGTCAATCAACTAACTTTCTTCTAAATTTAGAGAAATCTCTCTAAATTTAGTTGTGATTCATCGAAACCTTTGGACCACCTTCATATTTTTTTAGTTTTTATAGTATATATAAACAATTACTATCTTCAAACCACGTTTGAGGCAGGATATCAAACGTAGGGCTGAGATTGGAAGATATTCCCTAGAGTTAATCAAATGAAACAATCCCGAGGAAATATTTGTTAATCCCTAGAAAGTTGGTGTTTTCCCTCTAATCTCAACCCTATGTTGCCATTTGAGGTTAGAAAAGTTCTATATATAACAGTTTGTTCTTCCCATGTTGCTCAATTATCTAATTATTGTCTTAATTTAGATAAAAAGATTAAGAAATTGTTTCTTTGTTTCTTTTGGCTCCTGCGTTCAACGTAGACTCCAAAATTGAGAACTCAGTTGAGTCAACTCAATTTTGAATTTGAGTTTACTATTGACCATAAAGCATGGTTTTAAAACTCGGTTTCACGTCTCGTCTCATCCATGTCAGACATCGAGTTAACTCGAACAATACGTCTTATCTTGTTCGTCATTGAGATAATGGTTTTTGTTAGAAATAAACCTTAGATCCAAAGTATAAATCAACAATAACACAAATAATTTCACAAGACACAAAATATACGTGGTTCGGTCAAAGCATTGACTTACGTCCAAAGGCGAAAACGATGATTTCACTATGATAACTAAAGAAAATCAGGATTACAATTTCTCTGTCTCTCGTATATCTCTCTCTAACCTCATTTAGGATTCCAATTCTTATTCTTTATATACTTAGGGTTACAAAAAGGGTAAATGGGTCTAACAATTAAACAGGTCAGTAGTGGATCATCAAAAGATCAAGGTTGAATTCATGACAACTCTTCATATATCGAGAATAGAAAATATAACCCCAATAGTTTTTAACCATTTAAAAAATTTGAAAGAAATTCATAAATGATTCCTATTATTAAAATTTGAAGCCCAAAAAAACATAGAACTTAAAAAAAAAAAAAAAAAAGAATTCATATTATATCTATCAAAATGAAGAAATTAAATGCTTACATGACTATGCGTGTTTTATTTTTATTGCACAAGTGCACCAGCTTGTTTTTCAAGCATAACATATAAATAACACTAAGTTTATCATATAAAAAAAAAAAAAAAAAAATCAAAGAACTATCATCGAATAATTTATGCTAAAACACCGATTTATTTGAGCTTTCTTAAAATAACATATAGGCACTACCAAACTTTCAAATGAACCATTCCAAAGTTGCATGTAAACTTAAGAATGCATTGAGTTGTTAGCAATCAATCAAAGTACTAATTGCAATTCGATAAAATGTAAGTTCATAATGCAAAAATAAATAAGTTCATTATGCAAAAATAAATAAAATATTAATATAACACTCAGTATGAGTTTAGCCTAATTCGAATCCAAGTCAATATTGGCTAAGAAAGACAGTTGAAATTTAAACCGATAGAGCATGTAACCCACTTACCTACAAAAAAATATTTTGAAAAAAAAAAATATAAATCAGAAAATAATTAATTAGATATATTTGATAAAAAGTAAGAAGATTAATAAGGTTTATCCACTATTATTAAAAAATATAATTTCTTAGTAAAATCAAATTCCCAACTAAAAATGCTATCTCCAATTATAAAATTAAACTACAACTCAATCATACACTTTATATCATGATTTAAAAAAAATACACTAAACCCCAACCCATTTCACAAATCCATCTACTTCACCCATCATCTTTAAATCCATTAAAATAAAACACATTTTTTTATCTTTTAATCATTAGAACACACATCACATATAATATTAAAAAGAAATGAAAAAAATATATATATATAGAGAGAAAGAAAACAAAACTCAAGAGGAAGGAAGATGATGGAGTTTACTTGATTTGGAGGAATATGAAGCAAATCCTCTTCGATTTCGTCTTGAATCGAATGAAGAAGATGAAGTTTTTCACCGAAACCCTTTGATCTATAGTTTTTTTTTTGGTTCACTTGGTTAAGAAGAGGAGCAAAAATCGACTTGGGGTTGAAATTAAGGGGTTTTAATCATGAAAAACAACAAAACTTATTGATCTCGGTTATCTTAGACGAGATTTTACTATATCTTATTCGAGACATCACGTTTGTCTCGCGAGATTCCTCAAACTCAAAAAAGATCATTCGCCCATCTCGTCCATGCCTAATACTGAGTTAACTCGGGCAATATGTCTTGATCTCGGACGAGTTTTAAAACCATGCCATAAAAAGGAATTTACTAACTCATGGATGAGAGATCTCGAGATTATTGCAATACTACATATTCCGAAATGTTTACTAAAGGATAATACTAAACTAACTCAACAAACGACACTCAAATACATTTTAACTAACATGGAATGTGCACAAAACCATAAATTTTCCTTGTCTATCTTGAGGAAAAATCTATGATTCTATGAACATTCCACGTTAGTTTAGTGTCTTTTTTTTTAGTTAGTTTAGTAAGATTCTTTATTAAATATTTTTTTTTACTAATGTAATAAATATTAGAATTTGCCTATGCCTACGGCTTACCGATACAGGCATCTTCTTTGAGGTTAAGGGGTAGTAGATGGAAAGGCAATTAAGTTACAAGGGAATTATTGAACGAAGAAGAGAAGAGGGAAGATGATAAAGTTGGAGGGGTATGAGACTAGAAGAGGAAAGGAAATAAAGTTAGAAAGATATTCTTGAAAATGAGGATAAAAGAAAAGTAAATAAAATTAATAATTATCCTTAAGATTTGTGGGGAGATTAAACCTAAGCCCTACTTGTGGTGGGTTGATAAATATGTATCCCATCTCAGTGATACGTGTAATTTTGTCCATTAAACATGATTTGAGATTACAAAAGTCCTCTCGGAAAATTAGTAACCTTTAACTCTTTTTATGGCTCTCCATCAACCGAATGACTCAGATAAGAGGACCAATATTTGTCTAATTGGTCGGCCTCGATTCAATTTGATTGGATAGATGCACTTTTATTTAAATATAAAAACAAACTTAAAAATGTATATACATTTCTCCTACAATACCTTTACTTATATTCTTAAAAGATAATATGATCGAAAGCCTACGGCTCATTAGTCGAACCAATTTTATTACCAAATTGGTCGAACCCAATCGGATCATTGATTCAATGACTACTAGAAATAATGACCCTTGCACAGCTAAAAGAGTATAATTCATCTATTTGTTATATAAAATGGATCTATTGCACATCTCCATTCTAATCATCTAGTTCTATTTATGTAGACTAGAAGGTGGCATGTGCAAATGCATACATCTCTCAAAGGGTTTATTTGTATTTTAAATTATTAATTAAAGGGTGATTTTGAAGATTATATAGTAAAAATGATATTTTTGTAATTTAGAAGAATTAATCAATGTGACTTTTGGGACGTTAGATTGTAATTTTCTTGATTCAAAATGACCTGACTATATTCAGTTTAAATGTAAAAGTGGTGGCGTATATGAGATCCAAATTTTGGTGACGAACCCCTTTTGTTCCTTCGCCTTCTCTCGGTTTTAGTAATAAGACATGTTTATAAAAATGTGATCAACTTTTGAGAAATTTGCAATTTTGGTTTACCATTCATTTTAATTATCAAAACGTGAACCGTTACGATATCGTTGGGTAAAAGTGACAATCTCGCAGGTTTTACTAATTTTAGCGGGATTGTCACTTTGAGGGGAAAAACTTGTGAGTTTGTCACTTTAAACTTGCAATCTCGTCACTTGAAAAATCACTGATTTCTAGGACTAGCAATGGGTCGGGTAAAACCTCTATTGACTCCATACCCAAGTTAAAACACACACATCCAGACCCGATATCATACCTGAATTTCGGGGTAGTACCCAAATCTGAATTTTTACCCAATTTTTAGGTGGATGATCATACCCAATTCATGGGTCATCCAAAATTTTATAATTATTTATAATTTATTTTACTTTAATAGAAAAAAAATTATATAATAAAATCCTAATTATTTACATAAGAAATTATATCCATACTTGACCCTACAAATTTTTTGGGTGAACAGGTATCGGGTAATATTACTCGAATTCTTAATCAGATAGAAAAATCTTGTCCATATCCAATATATTCAGGTCGGATGAGTCGGGTAAGTGGGTATTATCCGGACGATTGCCAATCCTAACGATTCCGCGCATTCATGTTTTGGGATTTAAAATGAACAGTTAGTTGAAACCATAATTTCATCAAATTTGACTCATGAAGTGGTAATTTACCCTATTAAGTAAAGATAACGCCCTAACCTTATAATATAACATAATCGATGTAGTGAAAATGATGGTTTCAATGTATTTGCTCAAGATAAATACCCAAATCAAATTACAGATCACCTTTTATTTGTAAAGGACATCCAAAGTCAAGAATCAGGACCATGGTCGGCCATGCGTTTGATTCCATTTAGAAAAACAGAATCATATAGAATTTTTATATGAATTTTGGATAAAAGAAATCTAATAATTCAGTCAAATATGCAAATATTTCAACAGTAAAATTAAAATAAAAAGAAAATTGAAAAAGATCTTTTCGGCGGTGCCGTCCCACTATTAAGAGGACAAGTGTCACAAATCTCATGTGTTATTATTAAGTCAGTCAACTACCTAACCTCTCTTTATCCAATCTAGAAGAGGGAAAGCTTCACCAAGAAAGAATCTAAGAGTGAAAACAGAGTGAGAAAAGAATCATTTGGAGTTGAAAGGTGAGTTGCCTTTAAATTGCTTAGACAATGAAACAGACATTTTTACTCGTGTGCGTGCAATGTTTGCTCTCCCTGTATGAGGACAAATTTGACCTAATTTCTCTCCATCCATCCAATCCAACAAGAACTGATCTTATTTCAAGTGTCAAAATGACACCATCGTTGTCTCTGGTGATTCTAAATACCTTATTTTGTGTCAATCTAGACTTATACATAATCACCTAATTAATAATTATGTAGAGTCGTGTTTTTCCGATCCCTCCCCTCCCCTCACATATGCTCCTGACCCATAGATTTTTTTCATCTGGATACACAACTGCATATATTTATGGAGATGTACAAGTTTGTATCCTGAGGAATTAGAGAGTATGTGTCAGAGGGGGGCGTCAGAAAATCATTATTCAATTATATATTCTCAATAATGAATAAATATGTATGGAGTTCAGTAAATCCCTAAGGGATTGGCCCAGTGGCAAACCGAGTCTTGCTAAGCTCCTTTGGGAAGGGTAGGTCTAGTGTTTGAAACCCCACAAAGCAATGAGTTCCTCGGGACCACTCTCCAGGGTTCGATTAATCTGGACTCAACTAATTGCACGTAGACTTTCTGAGGGGGTGTTGCGTGTGATAGTACAAGTCTCGCCCAAAAGGTTCAGATACCCACGATAAGTAAAAAAAAAATGTATGGACTTCATCATCTACCTATTTATAGATTTTTAAATCCTTGGCCTTATCATCTGGCATTTTGGTTACAACATTCTTGGTGATACTGACATGTATCAACTTTCAAGTTTCGAGCACAGTCCATTCTACATGGAAATCACATGTTGATTTAGTATTATGATCGGTTTATCAATTCAATTAGTTTGCTAACTATTAGGTTGCATGTACACTTAAAAGGTGTGCCTTTAATCATTATGCACATAGCACTCTATTTGTTCGAAAGACATGCTCATCGTTGATTTACATTTGTAATCCCAACTGATGCCTCTAGGGTTTGTCCTTGACTCTGTGAATTAGTTGAACTATTATTTGCTCTAATCAAGCATCGATCAATCAACACAAGTCTCGAACCTGATGCAATTCTCTCTTGCTCTCTCACTTTTCTTGGGCCTATAAAGTTAATTATAACATTAAAAGAGGATAAATGAGATTAAAGTCGATGAATTCGAAGCAATTTAAGAGATTTCATTTCAAGATGGACCCAACTGATAATCTATATCTTAAATAAATATGTTGAACAAGTGAATATTTGCATATGAGATTCCTTTTAGTAACATAAATAAATGATCAAATCTAATTACTTACAACCATGAAAAGATTCATCTATTAGGTTAGAGGATCCAAAAAGTATTATTGGAAACATTCCAAAGGGCGATGTCAAGTTTTGTTTTTTTTTTTTTGTGTTTTTTGTCCCGAGGACTTCAAAATCGTTTCTCTAATGACACGTTAATATTTGTGTGCTTCGCCGCCAAGGTTATTTATGCCAAGAGCTTGTAAATTGTAACCAACTCAAACTCATGCAATGCTTACGAATATTTTTTTGAATTTGAAATGAAATAAAGTAAAAATTTATATGGATATTTCAAACTTGCAATTATGATGGTATCGTATTAAAAGTAATGTATGTTATAAATGGTAAAAGAGAGCACTATAATGGATCATGACCTCTAATCTCGGCCGCTTTGTCATTCAAAAACAACAAAATGATTATTAGGTATGAAATTTGTCATTAATATTCTTTAAGATTTTCTTTATAGATTTAATTGTTACATATGAAAATGATGCTTATATTGCCACAACAACTTCTTCTATAACACATCAAATAATGAAATTAAATAGGGATTTTCCCCAAAACGTGCGCAACTAATATAAATTCTGGTTTCAATACAGTATTTGTTTTAATTTTCAAAACATGTACAAATGAATTTGTCACTTTTATAATCAACAAATTCATTGATAAATTACTAACAAGATTGCTGATATGGCAAATTTGTTGGTATTTTATCTAAACATTCATAAATAACAAAAGTGACAAACTCACGAATTTGTAAATTATAAAAAATGTCGAATTCACTGGAAAAACATGTTTTGGAAATTAAAATGAACAGTGTATTGAACTCGGAATTTCGTCATATTCAACCCACGAATGGAGATTCAGCAATTAAATATGATGTTGTTGCCAATAATCAATCTAGTTTTTAGGATTACGCCCCTTTTTATTTTTTTAATTCTAGCCAATGGTTTTCCTTCAATAAAGATAAAAAAAAGAGTGATTAAAAACAAATGGAAGGGTTAAAGCCAACCCAATTATTACCAAGGGCACTCCTGCACCATAGCCATTTATTTTATTTTATTTTATTGTCTTAAATGGGTTAAAAGTTTTCAAATGAATTGATTTTTGATGAGGATCATCTATATGGTGAGGAAATCATCCTCACCAAAAATCAGCTCATTCCGAAACTTCCAACCACATCAAAAGTGGTTTACAAAAAAATGGACGATTTCTAATTCATCAACTTATTTTGATGGGGGTAAGAAGTTTCAAAATAGTCTAATTTTTGTGAGGATGCAATCTCCTCACCATAGAGATAATCCTCACAAAAAGTCAACTCATTTCGAAATTTTTAACTCATATAAAATAAAATAATTTAGCCATGATGTGGGGTGCCCTTGGTAATAATTGGAGTGCCTTTAACACTACCCAAAGAAAAATCGTTCGCCGCTCTCGCATTAACGTTACAACTGCTCTTTTTTATTTTCTTTCTTTTGTTTTTAAGATTTAATTTTTGGGTGTTTATATCCTTGTTTTGGTGTTTCTTTAAAAAACCCATCTCTAGAAGGGCATGCTTGGTGACAAGTGACAACATCATCACCTATGCAATTAGCCGGCCCTTAGTTCTCCATGAATCATGCCTTTCTCTCAAGTGGTTTATCCGTGACTTTGTATTTCATTATTCCAAATTACCAAGATGCCATTACCTTTTGTTCCACTTTTCTCCTTTATTAATCAATTACTCTAATATGATTGTTAATACATCACTTACTCAAATATAATGGCTAAATTCGATATATAACGATAGATTATAACTACTTTAGACATATATGGTTTAAAAACTCGTCCGAGACTAAGATGGCTTGATTGAGTCATTCTGGTCTCGGAGATCACTCATCCAAGACAACTTGTTAATATATTGAAAATATCGACTGAGCTGAACTGATTCAACTAGATTTTATGTTTATTATTATTATTATTATTAATATTAAAGAATAATTGATTTTTTTAATAAATAATTTATGCCGATTTAAATGATTTGATCATCCAAAATGAGATGACTCCGACAAAATAATTCAATATCTATGGGGAGTAAGAAGAGATGAGATGGGATATCGGGTTTTAATACTATATAGGCATGTCAAGCAAATTCAATGGTTAATAATTATCCATAGCTTCTATAATTTAGATTTTATAATCCCATTTTTCATGTATCTTAGATAAAATAAACAAAATCAATATTCCGTGCCATTAAATTTTGATTTAGGGGTAAGAAATATTGTAACGAATGATATGGTACAATTGGATTTGTAGAAAACTTTGCACAAGATCGAAGATAACAATCAAAACAAATGCAAAATTAAGTGTAATTAAAGAGAACTCTCGACATAGAATTTACATAGTTCGTCAAGATTATCTACCTCCATGAGCAATGGTGATATCCTTTCACTATTTCCATGAAACTAAAATAATAGTCTTCCAATCTCTCTTCCTCTCTCAAAAATTGAAAATCCCTCGTATAAATCCTAAAATGAATAAGTTATATGAATATAAACCCCAAGGGGTTGTCCTAATTGCAAATTGGGACTTGATAAGTTCTTTGAAAAGAATAGGTCAAGTGTTCAAAATCCCACAAAGCAATGAATTCCTTAAGGCCACCCTTCAGAATCCGGTTGACCTTCGACTCAACCAGTTGCACGTAGGACTTTCTGAGGGGCGGTGTGTGCGACTGTGGGATTATTAGTTTCACCCTAAGGGTGAGGATACCCCCGGTATAAATAAATTTAAAAAAAAAAAAAAATAAAAAAGTTACGAATATATAAAGGATAATTTTGAAGTAACATTAAAATGTACATTGTGAGGGATATCTTGATGAAATGCATATATGATATTGACACACATTCACGTCAGAAATGTCCCACACGATATACATTTCGATGTTACTCCAACACGACTCATATAGAAATCATACAAAACAAAATTACCCTTAAGCTGGACCCATAATATCCGCTAGCTACCACCAACAGAAGACAAAGGCACAAACCATGATTTTGAAAGAAATAAATAGAGAATCTCCTTAGTACTATCTTATTCATATGTTTGTTCCATTAGTCTATTAAAACATGTAGTCAATGTTGCTGAATGGTAGTCAACAATGGAACTCCATCATCCACTATGTCCCAGTAGTCAACCACTAACAACGGTTGAACTCTCTCTTTTGGATCCCAACTTTTCTTCCACTACACCATTGGGTAAGGAAATAATCCACTCTACACCATGATCATGATATGCTCCTTGAAGGCACTTTTTTTTTATTATAGTAATTTTGAGTGTGTGTTAGGGGTAGTTTTGTACCTTTGTCTTATAAATACACCACATCCCTGATCCCTTCTCCTAGCTTGAAACCCAAACCACCACTTTACTTAGATTTTTCATTGATTGTGTACTAGGGAGACCATGGGGAATTGCTTAGTTCATGAACACAAGGTTGTTAAGATCATGAAGATGGATGGAAAGATCCTTGAATATCAAACACCATTGAAAGTTCATCAAGTGTTATCGGACTTCGTAGGCCACTCGATCTCCGATACACTTCCAATCCATCGCCATCTTCATCACGATACCGAATTGCTTAATGGCCATCTCTACTATCTTCTACCACCAACTAATATGACAAGAAGGCATCGAAGGTATCAAACCTGAAGTTAAAAGCTGAGCATGAAACCAGTGTTGCAAGGATTAAGCTAGTTATTACTAAACAAGAACTCGCGAAGATACTAGCTAAGGGAGGAGTCTCACTTCAAGAGATGGAGTCATCGTCATCATCAACAACAACAACAACAAAGTCGACCTCACCGAACTCTTATCCAAAAGATCGTTTGAATTCCGCTAAACGAATCATGTTTCTCCATTCAATTCTATCCAAAGCCACATCTTCTAATAAGGGTGATGAGAAATGTAAAGAGTGGAAACCTATATTAGAAAGCATACCTGAGTGATTCAAACAAGAATCCCATCTTTTTTGTACTTTTAATTTTATTTGAGCTCTCTTTACTTGAATATAATGTAATACAATGAGGGTTTGAATAATTGGGCAAGAAAATAATTCGGAAAAAGACAGAAAAAAGTGGAGAAAATTAAAGGGTGAACTACCATTTCATGAACTGAAAATGAATTATTTACAATTCTGGCTGACTGTTCGTTTTAATTATCAAAACGTGAACAATCACGTTTTCGTTAAAAAACAATTCAAAACCAAGCGACAATTTTGCAGGTTTAAAATGAAATTGTCACTTTAAACCTGCAAAATAGTCACTTTAAAAACCTCCAAATTTGTTATCAATCATGTTTTAGTAGTTAAAATGAATAGTGAGCTGGAATCATATATTCGTCAAAAGTTGATCTCTTATTCGTAAATATCTCGAAATTAAAACTCAAATGTTATTTCTTATGAAATATAAAAACATGTTAAACAAATTTATTAAATTTCATATCATAAAAATATATTTTTAATATTCAACATAAGATAAGAAGGGATTAAGTTAAAAGAATGGCCAATATAAAATATATTAAAACAATTCAAAATATAATATTAATCAAAATTACAAATTTTCATATTATAAAAATATATTTTTCTAATTCAACATGATATAAAAATGTCTTTTCAAAATCTTCGTGAATAAGTTGGGATTAAATTGTCAATTGAAAGAATTGCAAATTAATAGTTATTGATATATATTTTTTTTAATATAAAAAGCAGTGATTTTTGTCGCTATGTCAAAAGATTTATAATTTATAAAAATGTTCATGTAATCTTTTTTTTTTTTCTTCTTTTAGAATTTTCATTTTTTCCTTTTCAGGAAAAGAAACTGAGCCCAGAAAAGATTGAATTGAGATTTGCTTTTTCGAAAGTTATGTGTTAAGCTGATTTTTTTATTTTATATATTTTTACTTTGACAGACTACACATACCATCCACTTGCACGTGATAACAGTTAAATATACCACTTTATGTGGAGGGGCATATAGAGACTTAAAGGTGTGATCTGGGGAGCAAACCTAGTCGTCTTTACCATCTCAGCTAACCCCTGATGGGTAAAAGCTAAGCTGATGAACCAGCGACATAACCCCATGTGTATTAAATGAGTAAAAATGATAGGTCACTTGAGAGAAAATTCCAGATCAGTTTAAGTGCTTTATTTTTAGTAACTTTTTCAGTACACATAACGTTGTGCCATTGATTCATCAGCTTAGAACATACCTTTTCAAAACATCAAATCTCTGTTAGGAAAAAAAATTGTATTTTTCGCCCTAATCTGCTTATCATGACTCATGAGTGCTTGAAATATTTTCTTAGTGCTAATAATAAATATTTTCTTAGTGCTACTATGTACTAATTAAAGCAAAAGTATTTGTACTTACTTTTCATATCCTTAATCATGATGCTGGTGATGGTATTACTGATAGTGGAACATATATTTAAACGCGACGAATCGAATCGACTCGACTCAATTTAGTTTTGAGTTGACTTTGGCCTTAAAACGCAATTGAATGATCTCACCAAGGCAACCTCAAAATGCACTGAATTGGATTAGAAACTCAAACCTATAGTGTTGGTCTATTTAATATTTTCAGGAAATACAAAATTTTTTATTTTTAATATATATATATCATCCATTCAATTTCATCTATAATTATATCTTATGCAAATTAAAGTATTTTGATATCTACCCTTAGTATCTCAATCCACGGCCTTTTTGGTCTTCCTTTTGATCTTTTGGAACCTTCAACATATATACGGTTCATTTTCGTAAGAACTTCTCGTTGTTAACTTAATGCCACCTAAACTCAAAATCATTAACAAAAAAAAAAGCTCTTAAAATCCAAGACAAGTTTGCACTAATGTAAAGCCACCAATGATATTGTTGATGATTTCAATTATGAAAATATTTTATTGCCTGTGTTGGACACTAGGTCCAACACTGAGTTGACTTGGCAGTGCATAAAAAACCGTTGATTTTTTTAATTTGTATCTCGAGAAAATAAATCTATAATTATCTATGCATTGTTAGGTCAACTCAGTGTTGGACCCAATGTCCAACGCAGATAGTGTAGCACGATTCTTTCATTTATCTCAAGATCCTTTCCTTGAAAGATTCGTTTGTTCCTCTATTTTAAAATAATAAGGCCAAGGAACCCAAACATGGAAACAAGAAAACATATATAGAAGGAACCAAGGCACTTAAAGGTCCACAACAATTATTCTTGTAACTTGAATAAACCAGATTAATTATTATATAAATTTTAAGATATAAACTTATTAAATATGTCCAAAATTTGAAATTTGGTGTGACTCTCACAGATAATTCCTAGTTTGCATAATAATTGGATTTGTTGAATTTCAATATAATGGCATTCACCCAAGGAGAAGCACTAGGGAAACATTAGAACCCCTATGAAGATCTTAGTGGGTCATGCATAATGCCCACTTAAGGTTTAGTGTTTGACCAACAACTGGTGTTGTGTTGAGACCATAGTCTACCTCTTGGGCCATTCACATACTATAGGACTGTAGCGCGCTCTCTCTCTCTGGGTAAAAATAAATAAACTCTTATTGTGGCATATTTTCTTACTTGTAAAAGATTTTTTTTTAAAAGATAAATATATCATTACATTTTGTATTATTATAAATAAAACCCCTCCTATATATACAGGTTGAGAACCCATTTGGATAAAAAGTATAAAGTAGAAAGTAATTAAAAAGAAAGTAGTTTTGGAGAAAAAACAATTTTTAGAAAGGAGAAGGTAATTTTTTTTTTCTTCTTAAAAAATTTGGATATTTTACTTTTTGAAAGTAATTTTCTAAAATGAATCTAAGAGATTATATCTTTTTAACTTTTGAAAGTAAAAAAATTACATTTTTGTGTGTATCTAAACGGGTTCCAAAAAATAAGAGTTGTGATGAATGTACGCGGTTGGGTATGTTGTTGATGTGACTAATCATAATCTTTTTTAAGGAAAAACCCAGGAAAAATATGTGCGGTTCTATGCCCTTGTCACGTCAGCCGCGTACCCAACATTCATCATTATTCTAAAAATAATGAAATCTTGATCATTAAAACGAAGAAAAAATCCAACTTCCAAAAATTATCTACAATTGAACTAAATTGAAAAAGAAAAAAGTCTCTAACTTTTTGTATTTGTAAAAAGTTGAAGTGGCTAGCCTGTTTTGAATGAGATTAGAGAGTCCCATGTCCAGGGCATCAACACCCATCTATGTTAGAGTGTACCATTGAAGCAAATAAACATAAATAACAATGGTACTATTAGTCTTTCCAACAAATTTAAGTTGTAAATCTGGAGAGCAGACATGAATAAAAATCCAATTTCGAGGTAAAAAAAAGATCAAAATAAATAACCATCTGAATCTCCTTTTGCTTGAATCCACGTCTCATAAAATCCCTTGTTCTCAACACTACAACCAAGAATCACCTAATAACACCCCATGGATTGAGCGTGGTTAATTTGTGAGAAATTCAATGATCTTCTGCCCCAATTTCATACCTCAAGCACTAGAATTGACAACATCTTCAATGTGTGCTGCCTTCCCACATTACCTTAAAAACTTTTTTTCTCAACAAGGACGCTTCCAGTCACGATGATCTTTCCCATTTGATCATCTTCAATGACACAAATAACACGTTCATTGCCATGCAAGCTTAGTCTCGAAACCTTGCTTCGAATTCCTCATCAAAGACTGAATCACAAACGCTTAGTTGTCTTAATAGAGACAATGAAACCCTTTGCCTTGTCTAAGATCTGTAGCCTTTGGACCTGAAATCTTTCTCCACCTTTGATCGCAATCTAATTTGCCATTGCTATATATCTCAACCTTTTTCTTTTTGTTTAGGTTAAGAACTATAAATACAATTCAAACTTCAATTGGGTAGATGATCCTCCTGAGTTAAAACGTATGACCTCATAATATGAGATAGCAAGATTGACTGGGTTTGCACCTCAAGTCATGACTTCAAATCTCTATATTCCCCTCAACTAAAAATGTTTAATGTTGTACACATGCCGGGTGGGATGACACATGCGACCCGCCAAAGCCAAAAAAAAAAAAAAAGAGATGAGATCCACCATTCAAAAAGAATGTGATTGCTCAATCATACATGTGCCAATGACCACCAAATCTTGATCTGCTCTCCAAAAGTACCTGAACAATGAATGGTCCTAAGACTTGGCTCCGGAAAGAATGGAATCAGAGCAAGATTCATTAAGTCGGTCCAAATCTTTTTTTTTTCTTTTCTTTTTTGACAAGTATAATTTTATTTCAGAAAAAATGAAGAAATTACAAGGATAGTCGAATAGTCAAGGTGACCAACCTTACATAGAGATGAAAAGAAAAAATTGGGAAGAACACAAGAACTCCCACTTAGAAACAAAATATTCAAAAAATACCCCTCCCATCCAAATCTTTAGGATAGGTTTTGTTGTCATCATTTGTTTTTGAAATATTGTTCAATTTGAATAGAGTTGGGTATAACTGCACCTCATCGCACTAGCCCCAGCAAGCGAATCAAGATGTCATTCGTAAGCCAGCTTATGAACTCATTATGATTGCGAAAACTTGTTCTATGACATAATCGATTGACAAAAATACTTCAATTTGAACAGAGGAAGGATCACAAAGAATGTGAAAAAATGAAATAGCAAATATAACAAAAATCGTACAAAATACAAGGATTTAGGTGGTTCCGCAGTGTGCCTATGTCCACGGATCAGATCAAGAACAATCACTATTGTCTCTTAAATTTTACAGTCCTACAAATCTCTATTTATAAACTATGAGTTACCAAAAACATTTAAATCCCCAAAAAAAAAACCCCCAACTATAGAAAAAAAAAACCCAATGGGGGCATTGCACCCCAACAACTATACGTAACACAACAAAACATAAGACATTTACACAACAAGGATCGAGGAGGTCCTCTTGACCTAGAGAAATATCACTTATTCTCGTGTTTATAAATGATGGAATACCCCTAAAGAAGGGTACAACAAATCTAAAGTTTGGTTTCCTTGTTTATCTCTTTACCATTATCATAAAAAAGGCAAAAACAAAAACAGTTCACATGGTTGATATCATGCAATCAAAATTTCATTTTTAAATGGTACAAACTCTATTCGATTGAATTCTTCAAAATTATTCTTCAATAGAAAAATGTATAAAAAAAATCAAATTAGAATTGTTTACTAATTTTGATTCATGAAAATAAGTTTCTTTTAGAGATTTTTAATATAAATCCCTAAACCAAAGATAAATTTCTAAATTGCAAGAGCTATCCCAATTCCCAAAGCAATCAATCAATAATTCAACAGACACAATTAAGCAAAAGATAATAATCCCTCCTTCAAAATGCAGCATATACAAGAAATAACACTTTTAGGGGCATTTTAAAAACGTCGGAAATGCTATACAAAACGCCAGTAAATGTACCCGCATTGTTTCTACCAAACACCAGTAATTCCCGTGTCGCTAATTCCTATACCATTGTTTAACAGCTGCCCCTATTGATTTTAATTCACCGGCGTTTTATGATGGCTGTTATTTGTATCATTAATCGGCGTTTATTAGGGAATTAGAGGCATAAAACAATCGCCGCTAATTGTATTATAAATTTTATTAAAAGCTGTTATCGACGTTTCATAAAACGCTGCTAAATAGTGTGCCAATATTGTATTACTGGCGTTTCTACTGTTATTTCTTTCTTTTTTAAGTTTAAAATATGATTTGCTCCAAATTTAACGTTTCAAGAATGCTAACGTTGGTCTGTAAAGCATTTGCCAAAATTTAATAGAAATTTTCAATTGCACGTATTTATTGTCAGTTTTTTTTATTGTATTCTCCATATTAATTTTATTTACAGAGATATTGTATACATATATATAGAGACTTTCTATGCTATTTTTGGTTACACAGATCTTAGGGCTAGAATCATGGCTATTCCTATAATCTCTCTGATTCCTATAATCTTTCTGATTTGTTTCTTAATTTACAGCTCACACCAATGTTTCTTAATTTACAACTCACACCAACACTCCCCCTCAAGTGGAAGCATCCAAATCTTCAATGCGCAACTTGTCTAGTGAGTTGTAGAAATCCTTGCTTGATACAGCCTTTGTAAGAATATCTGCCAGTTGGTCTTCGGACTTCACGAATGGAAACCGAATTATCTTAGCTTCGAGATTTTCTTTAATAAAGTGTCTGTCAATCTCCACGTGTTTAGTGCGATCATGCTGGATAGGATTGTGAGCAATAGCGATAGCTGCCTTGTTATCGCAAAAGAGGTCCATCTCGGAGGTAGGAGCAAATCCAATTTCCGTTAGAAGTCTTCTAATCCATAAAAGTTCACAAAGTCCTTTAGCTATTCCACGAAATTCTGCTTTAGCACTTGACAATGCCACCACTTTTTGCTTCTTACTCCTCCATGTAACAAGATTCCCCCCAACAAACATGAAGTAGCCTGAGGTGGATCTTCTGTCCGTGGTGTTCCCCGCCCAATCTGCGTCTGTATAACCATTAACTCTGAGATGGTTATTTTTTGAAAACATAAGCCCTTTTCCCGGGGAGGATTTCAAGTATCGCAAAATCCGGATCACTGCTTCCATATGATCCTTACTAGGTTGGTGCATAAATTGACTTACTACACTTACTGCGTAAGCAATATCAGGACGGGTATGTGAGAGGTAAATAAGTTTCCCAACTAACCTCTGGTATCTTCCTTTGTCTGTTGGCATTTTGCTTGGGTATTCTCCGAACTTGTGATTCTGAACAATTGGAGTGTCTACTGGCTTACAATCCAACATTCCAACATCGCATAATAAATCTAATATATATTTTTGCTGGGAAAGAAATATACCTTGCTTTGATCTAGCAACCTCTATTCCCAAGAAATATTTAAGTCCTCCCAGATTTTTCATCTCAAATTCGGTCGCCAAGTCAATTTATGCACCAACCTAGTAAGGATCATATGGAAGCAGTGATCCGGATTTTGCGATACTTGAAATCCTCCCCGGGAAAAGGGCTTATTGATAATCTACACCATATGTCTGAGTGTATCCTTTTGCAACTAGCTTCGCCTTGTATCGTTCTATAGATCCGTCTGCCTTGTGTTTAACAGAGAATACCCACCTACACCCGACTGTCTTCTTCCCTTGGGGTAGTGGGACCAAGGTCCATGTTTGATTCTTTAGTAGTGCTCCCATTTCTTCCTCTATTGCTTTAGTCCACTTAGGATCCATTAACGCTTCTTGAACTGTAGTGGGAATATGACATGCGGAAAGCTCATGTGAAAATGTCTTGAGAGGCTCAGGTAGCTTTTCGGTGGAAACATAGTTGGCAATTGGATACCTCGACCTTTTTTCCTCAATGTCTGGAGAATATCTGTTTGGTGGCTTGCCCCGGTTATGCCTGAAAGGTAAGTTATACACAGCGGAAATATCTATGTTATTTATAACTGAGGGTGTGCCAATATTACTTACTTCAGGAATATTCTCAGGAGATGGACCTGTAGGTACTGAGAGAGGGGGGGATTCTAGTTCTTCTCTTGATGTCGTAAGCTCAATTTCGGGATGGCCTGAAGATGTATCTGTTGATTCCTCACCAATTATTTGTGTGTCATTCTGATCTTCAAGCCATTCAAAGGTTAACCACTTCAATTCTTCATCTAGTGTCTCCCCCGGAAGAGAAGAAGTGGATGCCGATGAAGGGTAGAATGGTGTGGACTCCAAAAAGGTGACATCCATAGTCACATAAGTACGCTGAGTAGTAGGGTCATAGCATCGATAGCCTTTTTGATGTGTAGCATAGCCCAAGAATAAGCATCGAAGAGCACATGGGTCAAGTTTTGTACGTTGGTTCTTAGGAAGGTGTACATACGCCACACATCCAAATATGCGAGGAGGGATCATTAGGGCTGTATGTAGAGAGACCAAGGCTGATAGGGACTGTAATGGGGTTTGAAAATTTAAGATTTTGGAAGGAAAACGGTTGATCAAATGGACAGCAGTGGTAACGGCATCAGGCCAATGTCGTGTGGGGACATGAGCTCCGAGGAGAAGAGCCCTGGCAGTCTCAAGAATATGTCGATTTTTTCGTTCAGCTACCCCATTTTGTTGTGGGGTTTGGGGACATGAGGTCTCGTGTATAAGGCCATGTTGCTGAAAATAGGACTGAAAGTGGCGATTAACATACTCTCCACCATTGTCAGAACGGAGAATTCGGATCTGAGTAGAAAATTGGGTCTGAATCATAGCATGGAATGATTGAAAGGTCGTAAACACTTCATCCTTATGTTTCAGCAAATATAGCCAGGTCATGCGGGTGCAGTCATCAACAAATATCACAAACCAACGTACACCAGATACAATAGATAAAGGAGATGGTCCCCATACATCAGAATGAATTAAAGCAAAAGGGGTATCACTTTTATTCATGCTTAACGGATAAGTAGCCCTATGACTTTTGGCCAAAATACAAGTATCACATTTTAAATCAGGAGTTTCTACATTGGAAAATAACTCAGAAAACAAATGCTTTAGATATCCGAATGACGGATGTCCCAAACGACGATGCCATAGCCAAATCTGTCGAGTCTTGGAACCAAGCGAAGAAGACACGTGATGTGCTCGACCCAAACTGAAATCTTCCATGTAGTACAACCACCCCTTCTTAGTACCACGCCCAATTATCTCTTTGGTGAGAATATCCTGTATAAGACAAAAATCGGAAAACATTAGCACCACACAATTTAGTTCTGTAGTAATTTGACTAACAGATAATAATTTGTGGGACAAAGAGGGAACAAGTAAGGTATTGGATAAATGAAGAGAGGGTGATAGGGTCACAGATCCAGCCCCTATGACCGGTGAGACTACCCCATTCGCATTCACAATGCTAGTTCGCCTTGGAGATGAGTGGTGAGAGAGATCCGCGGGGTCAAAAGTCATATGGTCCGTGGCCCCAGAGTCGAGAAGCCAATCACCATGGTCAGCATCGTGGTGATGACTAAGCAAGGCGTGACAGAGATTACCTTGATCCATAAGAGAGAAGTCCTGTTGAGAGGGGACAGTGAGTGGGATTAGAGAGAGATAAGGTTCGGCTGCCGCTACAGCAGCCTTGCCCGTGCCTTCAGTTGTACCAGCAGTATCCCGTTTTTTTCGAGCTTGGAGTTCGTGCCACCAATCAGGGTATCTATGTAACTGAAAACAGTTTTCACGTGTGTGTTTCGCATTGCCACAATGAGAGCATTTAAGACTGTCAGATGAGGAGCGGGTTTTAGCGGCTGATTTCCCAATATGTTGGGAAGCTGACCCAAGCTTGAGACCTCTTGAAGCAAGCACTGCTCCTGGAGGTGGTTCATGGTCATTGGTGTTCATCATTGTTTGGCGAAGGGCCTCCCTGCGGACATGAGCATAAGCTTGCTCCACGGTGGGAAATGGGTGCAGCTGCAACACATCGCTGCGAATATTGTCCAGCTTGTCATCAAGACCATCCAAGAATGCATAAACTCTATCTTCTTGGAGGAGACTATTATATCGTTGAATATCGGCAGGGCACTCCATCGGATTTGGACGTCGAAAGTCGATCTCACGCCAAAGGCCTTGCAAGCCGGTGTAGTATTTTTCTAGGGAGCCACCTGCTTGGCGGAGTCGTGAGACACGGCGTCGGAGATCATAGACTTGAGAGGTATCACCTCCATCAAAATAGGTGGTGGCAGCAAAGTCCCAGACTAGTTTGGCCGTGGGAAAACGAATGAAATTGCTGATTAGTGCTGGATCCATAGAGTTGATCAGCCAACCTTTGACAACAGCATTGTCAGTGCGCCATTTTCGGAAGGACGGATCAGTCGGAGAAGGCGGAGTTAGTTCGCCATTAATATATCCCAACTTGTCTTTGCCGGAGATGTACATCTCGACAACTTGGGACCATAAGGCATAGTTGGAACCATCCAACTTGATGCCAATAGGTAGAGTCACAGGTTCAGAAATCATGGTTGTAACCTGAGTTTTGGACAGAGCTTCGGCCATCTTGGTGGTGAATGCTTCAGAGAAAAACATATTATGATCAGTGGGAGATTCATCTGAATGGGTTGGGGTTTCGGTGGCTGCCATAGGAGAAGGTGGTGGGTGGAAGGAGGCTAGAAGCTAGTGATGGATAGAGAACCCGATCTTGAGTTGCTCTGATACCATGTCAGTTTTTTTTATTGTATTCTCCATATTAATTTTATTTACAGAGATATTGTATACATATATATAGAGACCTTCTATGTTATTTTTGGTTACACAGATCTTAGGGCTAGAATCATGGCTATTCCTATATAATCTCTCTGATTCCTATAATCTTTCTGATTTGTTTCTTAATTTACAACTCACACCAATGTTTCTTAATTTACAACTCACACCAACATTTATAACAAAAACTCTATATATATACTAATCTAATAGAAACTAAGCTACCTTTAATCTCAAACAAAGACATCAAATATATATATCACAAATAATTTGATTTTTTTACTCTCTAAAATCAATTAATGGAACTACAAAAATACAAAAACTTTTAAAATAGAATACATAAAAAAAAACATAAATCCTTTATATCTCGTTACTACTACAGGATTAGTAGACAGATAAGATGCCCAACTTTGTTCCTAGCTTCAACAGTGTAATTATGCTTGTCACAAGTCTAGCAGTTTGCAGAACTGATTCATATCCTATGAAGAATACTCTTTTAATGGATTCTCGAGCCTATTAACGTAGCGGAAGCGTGTGAATCAATAAATTTGATAGATCATGTTCAATGGAACACTCAAAATCAATTTGAATCAATAGATTCAATTGATAAACAAGCAATAGCTTGAAAGAAAATAAAATATAAAACTAAAAAAAAGTAATTAAAAGAGAAAGGATAATTGATTGATTATTAATTTTCGGATTTGGAGCTCCTTATATAGATAACTCCATCATAACAACTTGTAATCCTACTAAAATACTAAAAATTAATATTCCTAACCTATCTATAACATAATACTAACTTTCTAATCCTATTAGAACTCAAATTGGAGACTTCTAAGTACTTATAATTATAGTCTAAATAAAAAAAATGAATTTAAAACAAATTAGAAACTAACAAGGAATTATTCTCCTAACATAACTATGAAATAGAAATCCTACTAGAAATAGAAATAGAAATCCTACTAGAAACAGAAATAGAAATAAAAATAGAAATAGAAATCTAATAGAATTAGAAAACTACTTAAAATTGTAGATGTCCTACATCGCCTATACATGAAGAAATGAGATAAATACAAATAAATATCTATTACAATTAATACTAATTTCAAAAGGTGAGTAACCACTTGCATAAGCATTTCTTTTATTCCTACTAACGATAAAATGAAAGAACTATGATGACAAAATAAACCTTTTACATACCCAGTAGACACAAAAATATTGATTACTAAATTTATTTATAATAAATAAAAGAAAGGCAAAAGAGAAATTTATTGTTGTGATTTGATCTTATACAATGTAGGCATGCCAATCCAAGGTTTTGTTTAGTTTGCATGCTTCGGGAGAGAATGAGAGAAAACTTACTTTGAAAATCACAAAGATTTCTCTAATAATGTAATTTTACTAACATGGTATTGTCTCTAACAATGTTTACCAAGATCAATCTCGACCATTGATCGTAAAATCTAGACATTTCTAGATTCCCTATTATGTGTTCAGCTCTAAACATGTCTTGAATTTTCTTTTAAAAATTTAGATTGGAAGTACTTGTGTCAAAAAGATTGGAAACTTGTCATACTAGATTTGCTAAAACTTAATTGACAAAAACTTAAATTGAGTGCAACTGAAGGAGATAAGCTACAAGATAGAGTAGAAAAGTTCCAATAGTGATAGCTTGAATAATGTGCTTATACAACTAATGGTTGCTCTACGCACCCAGCACTTCCAAGCACAATTAAAGATTGTTTATAAATCTAGCTAATTTATAGATAAACATCATTGGTATACATGAAGAAAACTACTAAATACATATCTTTATGTAGAACTCAATTCTGATGGACACACTACCTATGAAGGAAAACATTCTAGGTCGTTGGAAATATTGTGGTGTCGGTAATAGATAACACTGTTTTCTACATGGAAAAGTTAGAGGGAATATCGGGATCAATTGTTCAACTTGTAGCTACAAAGATCTAAATACAATGGTTGATAATAAATAAATAAAAAGAAAATTAAAGGCCTTTACATTTTTGGTAAGGTTCCATTTTTCCAATATAAATAAGGTCTAGGATTTCCAAGCCTCTAACTACATTTGGAAATGGTTGTTTAACCATCTTGGCTCGCACACAATTTCTACATTTATTTAAGGCATTAGAAACATCAAATTTAGGCATAAGTCTAAATTTTTCATATTTTTTAATAAAATCAAAATTCAGATGTCCTAAACTACAATGCCATAAATTAGATGACTCAATCACATAAAAAAAAAGAACTACCATTCTTATTGATTGCATTAGTTATATTTAGTTTTATAATCTTATTGCAACCCATTCAATAAAAGGACTACTGTAAGTTCCTTAGAGCAAATCTAGAAGCTAGAAAAAACAGCATTTGTTATATTTTTTGTGCATGAATTGGTACAAGATGAACAAGGCCACTCTTCTTGTCATTTCGTTTCGAAGCACTTGACTTGTACTGAATCGCTCCTTGTCTTCCTATCTAAAAGACCACGTGGCATACTTTTCTAGGGTTACTAAGTCCATGATTTCATTGGGTTTGATAATTTTCAATGATGATTTTAAGCCATTAGAGTTTTAGAATTTCTGTTGGGGACTTGGATCTATTGCTAAGCCAATTTTTTGTTGCCTAGAACCCACAATAGGTGGCCCGAAAAATTAATGAGCCTAAAAGGTGTGCCCACATATTAACTATATCAAGATTCAGAACCAGCTAATTTAGTTATGAGGTCAGCTCTCATTTGAATGGCCAATTGATTGAATGTCATTCAATAATCATAATGCAAATCCCAAGGTATCATCTTGCCTAGATTGTCATACTATAATTTTCTCAAGTGTAAATTTTCTGAATCATACATTGCCGATATTATTTCAGAGATTCAGATTCAAATAGTTTTTGACACTCTGTCTCTCTCTTAAAAGGGTCATGAGTTATCATTCGGATGGGCTAGTTATTAAATTTCTCAAACAAAGAAAAACCTTCATCTCCACTATTCATTTTTATAACTATTTAAAAAAAGAAATCCAAAAGTTGGATTGATTTATCTAATAAGAAAACAACAACAACTATTACCACAAATTCTCAACTACACTTCTGTCTTCTTCACCTAAACAACCCCAATGTTGCAATGTAAACAATAGACCTAAATATACATTTTTATCTTATAATGTTCCTATCTCCACAAACACTACTTGGCACACATAAATGGAAAGAAAAATAGAGTAAAATATGAATATAAAAAGCAGTAAATTCACAATCCCATTTTATTTCTTAATATGGTTTGAATAAGGGTGAGGGAAGTGAGGGAAGGAACAAAAAGGGGGATATTCTCAAAATTTAGAAGGAAAAAAAATTGGATAAAACAGACCAAATCATCACATATGATAAATACACCCCATACACAAAGCACACCAATAAAAATTTATTTAGGAGAGATAAAAATAAATAAAAATTTCAAATAGCAAACAATTTGGGGAAAAAAATATCTAGGACAAGATGGCAAACTTTCCAGCTTAAACAAAGATAATTAATTCGCTTCACATAGAAAACAAAGCCTCCAAATAATCATCTATATAAGCTAGGCATGGCCAATGCTCAATGTTAATATGAACTAAGATGATTAAACACTGTATTCATTTTGAAAGAATTTTAGTTCTCATTCCTCACCAAAGGTGATTTGTGTTACACATCACAACTTGCAAGTTTACACTTCGCAACATACAACAAGTTATAGTTGCATATATTTCTTTTCACCGAGTTTTATAAATTTTTTTAAAAAACACATATTATTCTTTTCAAACTTAAAATCCATGAATTATTCAGAATAGTTCAATAATTTAGAGAATAATAGTTTCATTGAAAAAAATAAAAAATTTGTGAACTTTTCAAGAATTAAATGGGAGATTGCTAACCAGGGTCTGGACATAGTTCATTGAGAATCGATTTGAATAAGATATTGAAATGGAAATTTTCAAGTCGGATCCAATCTTTATTGGAACCCAAATCATCAATCCAGATCCAAAGTAATCAAATCAGAACAGATCGAGTTTCGGATTTGATCCAATCCATTGACAACCTTACAAACAAGTCCAAACTAATCCCTAGGAAACCTGTTTTTCAAGTTTGAGAGCGATTTTTTGCTCACAAAATTTCTGGTCTACGTTAAGTAAAAGTTGAGGTTCTAATAGAAATTTCCATTTATTTATTTATTTATCCTCCAAGACAGACGACAACCGCGAAACGAAAAGGATTCGAAGGAAGGAAGGAAGGATTGGGGTGTATGCTAAGATGCGCTGAAGGCGTAACCATGTCCACTAGTAGATCTCTCCTTCACCGTCTCACTCCCTTCATCACAACTCGTCTTCGACAGAACCAGAGACTTCTGAGCTCCTCCTCATCTGTCTCGCTTCAGGAATCTCTTCCATCTTCAGCTCAAGATGCTGTTCAAATGTCCGATAATTGCATCCGAGTATGCTTCTTTTCTTTAATTTTCATTCCTTCGATCTCCTCATCTCTCGATTGAATTTCTATTAGGTTTAGTTCTAGGGATTTCATTTGATTCTGATTTTCTCTTCTTGTTTTATTTATTTATTTTTATTTGTCGATGTTTAATTTTGTGATCTCCGAGCAATTAGTTTGGATTAGGGATTTAAACTAAGGAAGAAAAAAAATGATGATTTCATCTGGATTCTTGTATTATGGATCTCAATTATCAAGGACCATTTCTATATAGGGTTTCATGATTCGAAATAACTGGTAAATATTTATTTTCTCTCCACAATTTTGGTGTCTTAATGGGTGTACAATTTTGGAGAGTTCGGTGAATTTAATAGAGGGGATAATTTTTTTTGTAGAATCGCACAGAGAATTTTACAAGTAATTAGGCAGCAAAAATTGTTCCGAAGGAACCTCTGATGCTTGAATTTTCTTTTGGTAATACGAAGTCAAGAAATGCAGCTGCATAATCCTTTAGGCGCCTTAAACCCTAAATAAAATCCTTGGTTGCAGGTTTACTATGGCTACTACTAAGTTTTAATATGGGTTTCTGGTCCAATAGTTCTTTACAGTGATAAAAATAAAAAATAAAAATCCTGACAAAATTTGTCGCTGTAGAAAGTTTTTTGGGTTGGTTGGGTGCACTGAAGTAGAGGATTGGATTATATGGCTGGCTCCTAAATAACAAATCATGATGGGTATAGTCGGTTGCAACCTTGTTGATTGGGCACCAATGTTGCTTGAGAGGAGCAGAAATGTGTGATCTCTTTCAATCTGAGATTACCTGGTGAGATTACATTTGTACCTCGACATCCATATTGAGGTGTTTGTCTACTTGATATTTGTATGGGAAGATTCACACAATCAATATGAATGACAATATTCAGATCACCAGTGGAATAGGGAGACTTGTAACCATTGTGGGACCCATTGAGGTAGGAAATAGTTTTGAGTAGTCAAAGGATGATGGACTACTAACATGTAAAATTAGGCAATGAACCCATTTGGCAAAATGAAGTAGTAGTTTCAATAAGTGATAAACTAAGATAAAGTCGATTGAGATGGTTTGAGCATGGTCAACAAAGATCAATTAGAGCCCCTATTGGAAGAAATATTCAAATTGAAGGTTTTAACAGAGTGGGAGGAAGACCCAAAGGAACTTGGATGGAGATAGTGAAAGCATATATGGACTCACTCTCCATAACGAAACATTTTGGGCATTGGAATGGAAGACATGATTCATTTAGCTGATCCCAAATCTTTCATGTTGTGCACGATTTGGTTTTGGTCATTCAAGTTTTACCTCATTTGGAGACTCCAAATACTCGTAAATTCCATATTCAAGGGGTTTTCAATGAGCTCACATTCCTAATTATTAACTATTAATATCTGCTCACCCTCTGATTGCTAAATATTAGATGATTGCTTTTACATTTACTTTTTCAATATCTTGCAGAGATTGAAAGAGTTGCATGCCAAAGAAGCAACCACAGAGGGAAAAATGCTTCGCTTGAGTGTAGAGACTGGTGGATGTTCTGGCTTTCAATATGTCTTTTTGCTGGACGACAAGACTAACCTGGATGACAGGTTTGTCTTCTAACTTCATACTCAGAGGATATTTTTTTACTTGCCTTTGTTCTTTTGTAGAACAAAGCCTGAACATGGATGCAGTTTTTGTTTTGTTGTCTCATATAGTACCTTTCTATGTTGTTAGAGTTTTTGAGAAAGATGGTGTTAAGCTTGTGGTGGATAATATATCATACGACTTCGTCAAAGGTGCAACTGTTGATTATGTGGAGGAGCTGATCCGCTCTGCTTTCCTGGTCAGTTGCTTTGTCCTAAATTCACAATTCTTCTTTTCGAGTTAAGGAGAACTTCATGGATCTATAAGTATTGCACTTATATATATATAGTTTGGCTACTCATTATTACAGGATATAATAATAAAAAATTGATCTTGAAAATATTACTACTTCTCATAGTGCATGGTGCAAAATACTGAAAACTGGGGTTCTAAAACCAGTGCTGGTCATCTAACCAGCAAAGTCGCCTGCTTGGGTCAATCTGGTTCAATCACTATAAATCCTAGCAAACATTAGTCATATAATTATTTAAAATAATCGTATTTAATTTACTTAAAATAAAAAATATAAAGGATTGATTTGAGAACATGACTTTGTGGGACAGTGGCAGAGAGAATTTGTTTTAAATAATGAGGAAATAGCACAATTTCAGGATCATATTCATATAAATGGTTTTGGGAAGTGGTTCACTAGTTGAAATAGTCAGTTTGGCCCACTCCTTTGAACATTGCTTCACACCTCTTTTGCTATATTATGAAATAATCAAACAGTACATGGACATGAATGTTTTCAACTAGCAAAAACTAATCAAGGATGTCGAAGGTCTCATTGAGTATGAATAACTTTTAAAGGTTGATCTGGTTCCTATAAACATATGTGATGGGGTTTTATGAACAACGTATCTTTTCTGCAGAGTGAAGTTTCTGTTATATATAAGTAAACAATAACTTCTATAAATAGAAAGATATGTCAAAAAATTATACAGAACTCCAAGAAGCTAAAAAATGTAGTGCTATGGTAAAAAATTCAATCACAATTTCGCACCAAGGAATGAGGTTAGGTTTAAAATTCGTAGGATTGTTGCATGGTGGTTGAATTGACAAGAACCTCAGCTCCAATTTGGTGAATCACAACTAACAAATGGGTAATAATGAGAAAACGTTTGTCCTTGTTAATTAAATCTAAAGAGAGAAAAAAAGGCTCAATAATGAAGCTAAAAAATAATCTGCCACTTTCTGGTTTCCAGGTGAAAAATAGTTAGGGAACAGTAATCTAATATAAACAGGAAATACAATATTGAAAAGGTTCAACAGTAATCTATATAAATTCAAAATACAAGGGGCACTTTGTGGCACACTGATTTTGGTTTTTTTACATTGTTCTGGATGGAAAATACTCTATACATTCACTGCCTCTTCAGAAATCATAGTTTTCTCTTCATAATTTTGCAATGGGAAAGATCTGAAATAGCAGAGTAGGTTAGTGATGATCTTAATCTAATTTCTTCACCAAGAGGACTAACCCTTGTTCAACATAGCCTGATGGCGCTTCCCCTTTGAAAATTTCAACTATAATTATTGGATATCCTAAAATTCTTCTCTGAAAGCTTTCGACGTGTGTTTCAAATGAATGTTTTGTAGTGGTTGGTCAAGTTTATTTATTTGAGAAGGGTGGTGGGCTTTTTTTTTTTTTTTCTTTTCAACTTTACATCCGCAATATTTAGGTCAAGTTGTGTCTAAAGACCTCAATTTTGGTGCTACTAGAGAGATTATTCACTAGCATTCTAATGAGCCCAAGATTACACAATTCGGACATGAATTAGACGAGTTATGGCTAAACTATGTCGATGCTGCATATTTGTGGCAAGATTGCCTGTAATGAAGAAGTCATTGATACCTTGTGTTTAGTTTGCTCTAGAAGTAAAATCAGGGGATCAGAAAAGTTATTTGTAGAAGGGCTTAAGATATCAGTATCAACCCTAAATTGAAATCCGTGTATAATTAGTTTAGAAGTTTTGGGAAGTTTGTAGTTTGATTTCGGATTTTAGACATCTTTGCAAATTCCATTTGCACATGTATGCAAAATATGAAAAGACTCGGACATTGTGAGAGCCACCGCTGCCAAAAACATTACCAATTGTTTTTACCATTGAACTAAAAAGTTTCTCAATAATCATCATGGTTTCTACCATAATTTCAGGCAGGTTATATCTGGTGTAACTTGAGGTATAACCATAAACAACGTTATGGTCCTTTTCTTCACATTCACAAGCACTGTTGGTAAATTAGTGTGAGTTAGGATCACTATAATTAGTCCGACTTATGTCCTATGAGATATCTTTGGTAGGATTCATTGAACAGTGCTTCTGTCCTTCCCGCATTTTTGTTACATATACTGCTATACGGTTGCCATCTATCATGCTATAAGAAAAGCGGTAAAGGGTGGCCTAGATTCCTTTTAGCCCAAGAGCATGACTCTTGCATGATTTTGTTTTAGTTTGTGTGTTTGGTTATTGTTATCAAGTTAACCCATCTATCATGGCTGCATTTCATTTTGCAATATCATGATCTTAGTTCAATGTGCAGGTAACTGAAAATCCAAGTGCAGTTGGTGGCTGTAGTTGTAAAAGCTCTTTCATGGTGAAGTAGGCAGCAGTGCATGCAAACATGTTCTTCATTCTTCCTTCCAAATTCAAAAAACAGAGTTTGAGTCCTTTTTCTTCTCCACCTTCGGCTTCTCTGTGATGGGTATTTGCAGTTAGATTTATATTTATCCTTTTGCCATGATTTAGAGCCCATATCTCTTGTATTATTCCATCCGTGTGAAACAATATCTGTATATGTGTACTGCTTATATGTGATTCAGTCAACTCTATTCAATCTCTCCAGCATCCTTAATTAGTTTACCAGAAAAAACTAGGAAACAACTTTTGGACTCAGATGTTGACGAAGTTTATTAACTCTTATGACTCGCGAGTTTTGGTGAATCAAATGTATGTATTAAATTTCTAAAGATACTTTTTAATATTTAATCTTTTACATAACATTTACATTTACTATCATAATGTTTAGCCTTCGCAAAACCTTGCTTTTTGTTTATTTATTTATTTTAAATTTGGTATATATTCTTTGTTAGTGTGGTCCTAGAATTCAACTTTTCTTATAGCATTTATTCTTGAATGACCAAAATAAAAATAATCTATAGTTTGCAATCGTGTCCACTGTGCATAATATTTGGGAGAAAAAAAAAAAATTATTAGTGTCCCAACTTTGTTAAAACTTCCAACAAATAGTCTCATTATGAAACATTTAAAAATAATAATTAGAATTTTAGATACTACCATGAACCTCATTAAACACTTCCAAATGGAAATGTATAATAACTAATCATATTTGAAGATAATTATAGTGGTCGGGACCTCAGTGGTGTTTAACACAAATTTAACTACATTAAAACGTTCCAATGCAAAACATACTTAGAAAGATTATTGATCTTTTGATTATTAGAAAAAGACATTCATGTTTGTAGTCTGCAACATTTATTGATGAGATGCAGGATTTATAATTGAAACTTGGGTGATTAAAACATGGAGATGAAAGGGTTTTGGGTTATTTCACTCATCCTTCCTATTTTATTTTTCACCCATCAACGCTCTCCCTCTGTGAGTGCCCTCGAGATGCCGTGGGTACTGATACGAATAGAATGACATCCAACCATGGAGACCTAGTTAATAAAAAAAACTCCCCATTCATCAAATTGCTTTTGTTTGATGTAAAATAAGTAAATTTTTAATAATTCAAGTGTTTGCTATCCATATATATATAAAAATATAATATAATTAAAAAAAATGAAATTATTCAAATATGCATTAAAAAAAATAACTTTTTAACAGTTGAATAGGGCTTTCAAACCATGCCGCCTTCAGCTTTTGATAAAATCTCCACGCCTAATTAACAAATTATGCAAACCACATAACAGCTTTGATCATAACAAACATCACTAAAACACTGAATTTCCTATGCAGAAGACATGAATTTCCTACCTGATATTCGTCCAACATCAAAATTGAAAGTAAAGGTTTCAAGTTTGTAATATAGATTTATAACTAAACAGATCAAAGACAAGACAAAACCACAAACAAGATCAGAGAAATTCTTGACGTTGAAACCGCCCAAACTACCAAAATTAGAAAGCAATATGCTTAGAAGATACGGACCGGCTTCCCCATGGTACTCTTCAGGTACAAGCATCTGACCTGATTTCCGGCCAAAATCACAATATTAACAATCACTAACTGTTTCACTCGCTGATGCAGTAAACTTATTCAAAACTTTCTACAGAAAATGTAAATGGATTGGATGTTCCAATCACCTCATCGTTAGAAAAGAGAGTGAATGTGGTCTGAAAATTGGGCAAAATGGAGTTTAAAAAAAATTGGGAAATAATAGGATAAACCTCCATGTGGCTTGGCTTTTAATAACTTTTGAATTGGTTATGTTAACATGTGCCCGACCTAAGGTGTGCATTAAATACACCTTGGAAATAAGGATCCGAGGCATTTTTGGTAAGAAAAATAATTTTTTTGGGACAGTTTTGGTATGAAAATCAATTCCCAAGGTGTATTTAACGCACTTTAACGTGTGCCCTTAAGGCACATGTTAACAAAACCCCTTTTGAATTGGAGCCTGACCAATTCATACTGAATTCTGCTCAAATTCAGACTGACCAGGACCCGCACTACACCCTAATGACAAACAAGTACATAATGCTAATGCTAGTTCAAGAGGTTTGAAATTTCAGTTTGTCTTTCCTCCAATAGAAACCAGAGCTTCAATCCAATGTATTTCATTTCATGGCTTAACTGACTTTGTGAAAGGGGATGAGAAGGTGAATAAACTCACGTTTTGCCAGTTCTTTTTTAACAACGACACGAGGAAGTTAACGCTCAACTGGACGTTTTGAAAGATCTGTTTATCCTCCATTCCACAGTTCCCCACAGCCACTCCCATGCAAAGAACCTTTTTCAGTTGGAACTTCACCATAGCTTTGGTTTCATTAACTTTCGACTCCAAGGATTCCTGATGAGTCACCAGTGTTGGGAACTTTCCTGCATTGTTACATAAAATGTAATTTGAATTCAATTAAGAAAGCCAGTGTTGCATAATTCCTCCATAATAATATCATAATGTATGAGCTACATAATCAATCATAAGAAAAGGACGCATGATTTTGATGAAAATTTCAGTACTCATTCATAAATAACAAAAAAGATTATATATTCCAAAGTTAAGAAACCTGGACTGGGATGCATTCAGTTGTTAGTTAAGAGAGTATCTGTAAGCCAACCAGGGATCGAGCACTTCCTCTCTAAAAATTGAGTTATTCATACTAATGTTTTTACAAACAAATAAAGAAAATTTAGTCTAAACAATAAGCCTTGTAGAATAAGACAAACATGGCCATCACATGACGATGTGCATTGTCCATCCCACCTACAACACAGTACTACATATACCAAACAATTTTTGCATGAGCTCAAAGATTGGGAATGGGACCATCCAACATGAAAGACTCAAAACTACAATGACTGGATGATAAAAGATTATCATTCAGTTAATTAATGTTTTTGATGCAATTATTTTAATTTGTCGTACAAAAGAAGTAACCAAGCATCTGTCCACAGAAAATTGGTTGCAGCAACTTTGAAGTTAAAATTCACTGCATGGATGGTACAAATCAATAAACATGTCTGAATGCTAAGCCAAGTAAATAATCAACCAACTTTTCCATTCCATATATTGGCAATTAAGTTCTCTAAGCGCATCATAGCACTCATCTCTTAGACAAAACTCAGAAAAGCCTCCATAAAAAATTAACGACTATTGAACTTCTTAATAAATAAAAGTACTAGCCTGCTTTGTTAAGACCAGGGCCAAGAAGACGGGGAATCTGCTTAATGACAGCTTCTGATGCTAGAAAGGCATGGTATTTCTTTGCGAGCTTCTTCACCAATTTCTTGTTTTTGTTAAGCTTCTTCAGCCCTTCCACATCCATATAGTCCAAACTTATTTTCTCTGCCTGAAGTTTGAAAAAACATTACTTAAAGCCATTAACATGCAAGACCCAATAGCAAAGCCTCGTCGACTGAAACAATCGAATAGACAAACAATCTTCAATGGTTAATAAGAAATACCTGGTTAAAATTAAAAGAAGAAAAAATAATTTGTATTTAGAATCAAATCCAACTAATACAATGAATGGGTGAGTGCAGGTGGGACAATCCAATTGGATCTCTAGGTCAAAAACATTTCCCATCTCTTGCCTTTCCCCACCCCAAATCTTCTGAACCAGAACTAAAAATACAATAAACTATAAAATCCATCTTTCGCATCCATAAAAATCCTTAAAAAATGATGTATACTAAACATTCTAAGCAGTGTGTCAACAAGAGATAACGTAGGCAACCAGCGAGCGTTGGGCACAATGGCCAGGCCAAGGAATCCCTCCAAAAAGGAAGACGTCTTGAGTTCAAGCCCCCTTGTTGGCCACCCACAGGGATATATCCCTACTTTGTCAGGTATTGCATGTACCAGGGGGATGTGACGAGATATGGGGCTCTAAGAGGCCAGTTGCCTCGCCCCTGCTAGTCTAGCCTACAGGTGCGGAACCCCCATCATAAAAAAAAATAGATAATGTAGGCATCATAGCGAGCCAAGAGCCAATTGAGACAGAACACTGGCTTTCTGAGATGCCAACTTGATATAAGATCCTCATCTGACAGTCACTATAAACTTTTTTTGTGACAAGTAACCGCCACTAGAGATTCATCCCCAAGGTCGACCAGTTGGTAAACCCTGAAGACTCATGCCTCTTGGAGGATCTAAAGTTTTGCAGCATTACAATAAGGTCCTCGTCCAACAAACATCAACTACTATAGAATACCTAACGCACGAGTTCATACAACACAGCCACATCAATTTGTCAGGAACGGCCATGTTAAGTGGATCACCAAAACCAATCTAAATGGCTTGGCCAGCAAACTTTGGACAATTGTATCATAAATTTCAAGGGATAACCAATCAGTATTCTGAAGTACTGCTTGTGTCAGTTACAAACTCAAAGTGAAACTGAGAAAGGTGCTTTGTTAACTTTCTCCTAGAAACCTTTAAAGCAAGCAGACACAATAATTTCACAGAATTAGGAAACAAGCAATTCAAATACTCTACTGAGATATGAGCTCAAGTAACAATACCATACAATAGTTAATATATACAATAAAAAAATGTGTTTATATATAATAAGTAGATCAAAACAATAATGACAAGTGTTAATAAGCATACTCAAGCAATGCTGTCTGTACTCTATGGAATTATTCTCAAAACAACACAAATTGGGGCCAGGGGAGAGTCTATCAATCATAGTGAAACAATCACTGAAGGCATGGAATATCAAAATGGAACCCACCCATAAAATAAAGAAAAAGTGTACATATATGACCATTTCTAGGCCACAGTCAACAACAATCAGGTCAAGGTCACATTTTAGGGATCCATAATTTTGATTGGTTGTATGTAAGCACATAAGAAAAATCAGTACTGCCACCTAAAGAATGCTAAATATTGTAAAAAAGGAAAGAAAAAAAAAAGAGATAACGAAACAAACAATCAGACACTTTTCATGAAATGGGCATCGATGTTTACTTCCGTATCATGATTTTGGGCCTATTACCTCTTCGACGTGCTGAGCATCACCAAGCATGCAGACCTTCATCTTAGGGCGAGGGATGTGAGGCAGCTTCACAGAACCACTGAACCGCTTATCCTTTTGAGGGTCATAATTCTTGAGCCCAACTTGGAGCTCAAGTGTCTCAACGAAGTTCCTTTTTTTGTCCTTCGCATCTCCCGTTACCTGGGTGATGGCCTCTCTCAGTACGTCACTTTGCAACTTACTGCAAGAAAGAAATAAAAAATGAACCGGAGTCAGCTCTTAGAGTTATAAAGAATTCGGGTTCCAACTTTGTAACAATAGTTCATACTTCACAGTGACACTGACATCCAACAGGTCAATAGATACCAGCTGTTTTATAAAACCAATAATTTTAAGTAAAATATATTATTTTGTGACTCGGCGCTTAGGATTAATGAAAATATCCGAGAAGCAAAAGAAACTATATTTTCAAATTAAAATTAACTCTCATATTGTCGAGCTGCATGTCTGAGGCACATTTCCATGCACCTTAAACTACTCAAGGTTATGCAATTTCAGGGTGACACACACATCATGCATCTTACTCCACGCAAATGGGAACATGCACCATTGTGAAATTTCAAAGTAATTTGAGTTTAAACATTGTTCATATTGATCGCATGTAGCGCGCACGTGTGTGTGTGTGTGTGTGTGTATAAGTAGTTTCCATTCTTTTATACCTATAGAATTGGTTGGCAGTTTGGGGCCTACTTACACAACTTGAAATGCCAAATGCTAGGATATGATTGCAATATATCTTACTCACACACATTATTATAATTGTAAAATGTCTCATAATTAGAATTTTTATATTTTATTATTTAATAATATTTTTTAGATTCATTGTGCTTTGCTTCAGGCATGAATGAGACGGACACACAAGTCAATTTTCGAACGAGATTTAATACCACACGCTTATTTTTTAAAATTTTGGATGTATAGAAAAACTTGTACGAGACGACTCGGTATTGGGCATGGACAAGACGAGACGTGAAACCGAGTTTTAAAACCATGAGGTAAAATCCTTAGTAAGGCAACCTTTTCACCTTAAGTGGGCTTTGTCCATCTTTAACTCACATAGTTTTAAACCAATTAGTCGGGCATAAAAAGGGACTTTGCCAACAAAACAAACAAAGAACTGATTCAATAACCAGAACAAACAACTTGAAATGGCGACACAGCATAAATAACCAAATCCAAAACAAACAAAAAAAACTTTTAGATCCCTCAAAGACAACAATGAATCAAGTTTTCTTATGTTTTTTATTCAAAAACCATGCAACAACATCAAGGAAATAAATAAATCGAACAATTTATTTATTTATTTAGTTTTAAATACAAGAATCCGAGACAAGGTATACCTCATGATTAAAACTTTCGCCTTTCTTTAGCTCCTCTAAGATTGTTCTCCTGTTTTCAAATGGATCAGAAACCAACAAAATGGAAGAAAAAAATCAAACAGTAAAATAGTTCACAGAGAGAGAGTGTTTAATCTATCTCATTAGTGATTCACAAACGGAAAACTGTTCAAGAAATTATTTATCCGGAAAAACGAAAAAAAAAAAAACTATGGTTGCTGAAAAGAAAAACACATCTATTTCAGAATCGATGATCATAAACAGATCTAAATCTCAAATCTCAAACCTTAGAAATTTAAAAACAAATCTACGAGGAGAGGATGAGAAGAAAACGAACCTACAATGAGGGTCAAGTGGCTGAAAACCTCAAACTAGGGTTTCTTATCGAAGCCGAGCTTTATAGAACGAGAGAAGAAATGGCCAGACTGATGAGAGAGTAATAAACCCTAACTCGAGGAGCAACTCGGGCAGGTTAGGAGTGGGCTTAACTCGGGCCCACTCGACACTTGGGCTTAATTCCCCCAACATCCATGCCCGATCGGGTAATGCCAGATTGGGCCGGATATACCTAGGTGAATGGCACGTGCCGCGCACGTGATGCACAAATATTTGATTGATTTGATATATGAACGTAGATGCCATGAAACTTTAGCCACCACTTGGTGGACCTACGCACCAAAAATCAGCTTGATTGGTGTAGATCCAATGGCTAGAACTCACCCTAGAAATGATCAAATCTAATGGTCATAAGGGGAGCTATCCTCTATAGCATTTTTCTTGTAGTGCCCTATAGAGTTTCTCCACAGTTGAGAGAGTCCACGTCAAAAAGACAATAAAATCACATTGTTTGAATTTTGGATATTAGTGATCATTCATTTTCAAAGCTTTTGATCAGATCAAAAAAAAGATAAAATCTAGACCGTAAATCAACGAGGATTGAAGTATATCTTATTTTTCCATCGAAGCACTCTTTCAATCGGGAAATAGTACTACAGAGGCTCCGCTCCCACCAATAAGAGCATTTCCAACAGACTCTTCAATGTAGAAAGCCTCCAAAGCTAATTATTTTAATGTTAAAAAATGAAATACACTTTCCTTCCTAACTTAGTAAGATTTCAAATCTTACTAAGGGTTGTGGACCCACATGGATTACCACATTGACAATCCAACACAACATCCTTATATATATATATTGAACTTGTCCAAGGTGTTGAAAATGGACAACTATTGAATTCCCAAAATTTAAAATTATAAAATAGTGAAAATTTTATTTTTCTAATTTTATTTTTAAAATTCTTATAATTTCATTATCTACAAGCCTGTGATCATGTTTTTGGATACCAAGGTGTAAGCCCACGACCCTTACAAGGATTTAAGTAGGTTTAACAAATATTTACTTGTAAAATAAAATAATATTAAATATTAAGAATAGAGAAAAAGTGTCGAGTCTGTTGGGATCAAATTTTTAATAAAATATGTTATTTTATTTTAAAGAGTATTGTTTTTTTTTTAAAGATTATTTTAATAAAATAATTTTTTTTTTTTTTGAAGATTATCTAGGTTAAGGCAGACCCAAACCAGCTATAACCCTAGGAACCGCGAACCACTACGATCCTGATCAAGGATCAACAAGAAATCAATAAGAATAGAGTTACAATCCAGCACATAGCAACTAACAACGGATTGCATAGACGTAAGGAGGTCAGCAGCCCTGTTAGTTTTTCTGAACACTTGGGAGAAAACAACTTTGTGGAAGGAAGAGATTAACCTTGAGATAGCCAAACACAGATGGTGAACATGTCAAAGGGGATTCCAACCATTGTTAAGGATGCAAACAGCAACAAGTGAATCAAACTGAACTTCAATACATTGATGAGCGGCAACTAAACGGATCCCTTTGAGGATTCCTTGCAACTCATGATGTAAGACTGGTTTAGGAGAGTCCATTCCAACAAGAGCACCTATCATAGTACCTTCATTATCCCTAATAATAACTCCATAGCCACCTCTCAAGGGGGAAAGAGCACCATCATCATTTAGAGCCCACCAACCAATCTGTGGCTTTTTTCAAGAGTAATAGGTTCCTCTTCTGTGAGAGAAAGATGCTTGGAAGTCTCAAGCATGTATGAAGGTCCTGTTGTGATATGAGTCCTCAACATTGTTGATTTCATCTTCGAAGTAAATATCCTCCAAGATGTTATGGAGCATCAAGGATGGACTCTTGAATTTGTTTTGATAGATACGATTGCACTTCTCTCGCCAAATGTGATAAATGAAAGCGCAAAGAGCAACTTGTTTAATTTGTGGATAACAAAGTTCCCTTTGAAGTTAGCTGCAACCCAATCCACTTCCTCTTCCCAAGTCCTCTAAGCTCTATTCAGAAGGCATCTCTTAAGGATGTCAGCTCATATACCTCTTCCAAAAGGACATTGGTTGAAGAGATGAGTATCATCTTCAACATGACTTCTACAAAGTCTGCAAGTAGCATCTACCCTAAGCCCCCAGTCATTGAGTTTCTTCAATGTATTAAGCCTACCTCTCATGGCTAGCCACGCTATGAAGTATGCCTCGAAATTCGAGATTTGTTCCACACCAAGAAGGCCCAGATAGGTCTAGGAGTAGCGGAGTGGCTCAATCAAATAGCAAAAGCTACTAAAAATTTGACATTGGCAATCCTTCTTCATACCACTCTATCAGCAACTCCACAGTGAATTGGAACTTGACCAAGCTGATGCAAGATTTCAAGCAAAGAGCCTTCTCTTCCCTCTAGAACTCTCCACGATCATGGCCGAGACTTTAGCCCTTGGACCAACTCTTGAGTCATAGGTAAAATCCTCGTTGAACAAGTGGGTCGAAAGTTTAAGGGTCAAAGGACAGGAAAGAATTGGAAGGTGTTGATTTGGATTTTTAGACTTTCATTTTGGATTATTAGAATCATGTTATTGACATTGATTTCTAGAATCCTGTTTGGGAAAATTGATTTAAGAGAACATAGAATTGTGTTCTCCTTTTCAACAGTTGTGATACGAAAAATAGATTTATGGGAGAATTGTTTTTATAATCTGAACCATAGTTAGCAATTTGGTGTAGGGGGAAAAACCGTTACAAGATTAATTCGAGTACAATTCTGAATATACATTTAGCAGTTCGTTTAAAACTCCGTTACAATCGTGTGTTTTTTTAGGACTTTTTGAGCCGCTGGGAGAACGCTTGTAAAATTTTTGTTCCCTAATTTTCTTTTAGCTGTTTTCGTTGTTTTTCGTTCTTTCTGCTTTTGAGGGGTTATCTCAACCTTTCCTTCGTTGTATTTTCCCTTTAATTTATCAAAAAAAGAGAGGAAGTAACGGAAATATAATTATATGATATTGATATAGAATTTTTTGTTTATAAAAACATCGGTTAATTTGCATTTTTACCCCTCTTTGCAAAAAGTATTTTTTATTTATTTAGTTCGGGAAAAGAATAAATCGTGAATAATTCAAAAAAGGTCAAAATGTCGTGAATTTTTACATGTTGACAAGAACATTACTTTGCGTTATTAATATACTTGGCCAAGCTAAAATGCTCAAAGAAGCTTTATAAATAAAATGTGATTGATGGCAAACGTTTGTGGGATGGTTTTCTCTTTCTCGGGTCTTGTAAGGCTCTACAGAGAAACCGACGATGGTTGAGCCTAAGAACAAAAGGAAACATGACTTCCATTCAAACAATCTACACCGCCACAAAGAATATAGGAGGGCAGTGTGGACAGCGTAGTAAGGAGGGTGAGGAAGATAATAGAGGATGGCAATTGAAACAACTTGGTCATAGTTGGGTTTATGTTGACCACGAGACGCAAGGATCGGTCTCATTACCAAACATAGAGAAATTAATGAAATTTGAACCAATTATCATTTGATCAGAGTAGAACTTGGACTACGAAAAGAAAAGAAAAAAAAAAAATTTCTAGAGATAAACAAAGTGAAGGGGCATATTCAAATCCAACATAATTTTTATTACACAATAGGAGAAAAAGAATCCTTTTAGACAAGAACACACTCTTTTTACAACTAAACAGTACATATATCCTAAGATGTGTTTTAAATCCCTGAGGAGGGATTTCGAAAAAGAGAGAAAAACAAGAAACACCGTAGAAGCGAAATATTACAAAAAGAAAGTCAAGCTCTAGGAAAGCGTGACCGCCCTTTCTTCTTCAAGAACTCAGGGATCTCCACCAATCCTCCTTCAGTGAAAGTAGAGGAAGGACGCCTGTTGATTCCGAGGTTGACATCTCCATGTCCTACCTGACTTCCCTGCATTTTACCAGATACATTTGTAAGAAGGGGTTTATATTTTATAGGAACAATGCTAGAGTGACCGCACAGGATCACTACGTTCGACACTTTGTCAACGTGGAGGTGTGCTCAGAACCATAGATGCTCCTCACTCGTATCTCGAGGAAAGCGTCCATGGGTTCTGACCACACCTCCATGTCAGCTCAGTGTCGTAGGCACAGTGGGAAAGTGGGTTACCTGGAGAGGCCGGCCTTCAGTCTCATCTCCACGTTTGAATCCAGTAGCAATCAGAGTTATGCTGACCTGAATGTAAAACAATCTATTACTTACTACACCGGATGGGATTCATAAATCCACTCTTAAAATATTGATGAAATATTAGTAACAGTCCTTTAATATCATCTACATTTCTGGACAGAAGAGCCTCTCATGTCCTATTAACAAATCGCTAAAACAGAAATTTAATTTTCTACCATCCAATTCATTCATCCTAAAATATAGAAATATAACCAAAAAAATGAGAGATTCTACTGGCACCCCAACTTTTACTTTTTTTTTTTTTTGATAAGTTACTTTTATTTATTTTCAACCATTCACTTATTTTCTTTATTTTTAATTAAGGTGTAATAAGTAAAAGTTGGGGTGCCAATAGCAGCTCTGTTCATTTATAAATTAGTAAAATTTACAGAAAAAAAGAAGACATAACAAACGTCTAAGTAGCATGAAAAGTGGGGATAACAAGCATTTCAATTGCATAGAAAATTTGGGCTTCACCAAAATGGTTTCATTGCTCACTATCAGAAAAACCTCTTTAATGTCTACATAACCCAGCAGTCTAAAAGATGAATGTATACATCCAAAATAAAATGCCGTAAATATTTATCTTAAAAAAAAGAAATAAAGATAATATTTCATACAATATGTAATGTTAGTTACAATGATAGGTCTGTGAATCAAAATTAGTCTAAACAGGAAAATCAAAGTTTTATCAAGTGCAATAGTGTCCAGTGTCACTCAGTGTAACGTTCGAAAGAGAAAATAAATGTTGCACCGGCTGAAATTACACAGCACCATGGATAAACCTGAATTTTTTTTTTTTTTAAATTTGTTTGGAAGTCTTAATAATGTTTGAAAGCAACAAAAAAAAACAATGATACAGCATTTTTCATGGGGTGGCGATGAAATTTGTAGGGTGAAGACAGGTTTTGAACCCTGGATTGTGGCATCAACATACACTTCACCAACTAAGCAACCTAGCACCTCCAACGGCTTAAAAAGGGTCATTTATATTAGAAAAAAATTATAAAAGAAAGGAAAAAAGAGATTGCTTTTTTTTTTTTTAAATAAGTAAACGGAGTCTATTAAAATGCAAGGGTACACAAATTCTAGTCCCGTATAAATAGAACTTACTTGCCCACCAAGTGAGGGATCAATCACTGCTCCAAATATCAAGTTTGCACTAGGATCCACAAGGTCATATATCACCTCTGCTGCAGAATTTACCTGTAAGAAACACACTGTAGAAGTTGAAACCTCAGAAAATAGACACAATTAGGTGCAATAATTTTAGAAAAAAAAAACGAAAGAATGAGATAATATCAGTGTTTAATGCATTTACCACTAAAATCTTTCTTCTTTTTTTCTTTTTTTTTTCCAGAATTACACATTAAAAGTAGGCTGTAAGATTGAATCATTTTTCTTTCATGTACAAACAAGCCATGCTATTGAAGGAAGTTTCCCAACGTGTTCTAATGCACCAGAAGCCATGCTATTGAAGGAAGTTTCCCAACGTGTTCTAATGCACCAGGTGAAAGGCATATATTGAAGATTAACGCCCATTTTTGGGGTGAAAATTTTAAGGTGCTCTAAATAGGGTGTTAGTCCAGGATTCAATTTGTAATGTGTTTCTAAAGAGTTCATGAGATCATGTACAAACAAATAACCAAAGAACGAATGGAGGAAAAAAAAACCAATAGATTGAGATGGAATCAATAAAGTAAGCCAACCTCAAACAAAGTTAAATCACTTCCACCAGTGATGTTCCACACAATTCCAGTGGCCCTTTCTATACCAATATCTAGTAAAGGTGACTGTATGGCACTCAATGCAGCATCTCTTGCCCTGGTCTTGCCTGCAAAGAAAAAAAGCATCACCAATTTGAACCCTTCTATGAAAATGAAACACCTGGGTTTAAGTTCTCTTAGCCCATTAAACTGACATGGACACAACTTAACATTGATGTGTGTGTGTGTGTGTGTGAGAGAGAGAGAGAGAGAGTAGATATATAAGGGGGGAATGCTAACGTCCAGTGCTTCATTGCGACATTAGCAATCTCCAATACTTTGCATTTCCAATAATACCCCCCTTTTGTTTTGTTTCTTAGTGAAAAGGGTAACAACACTTTGGTCTTTTGGATATTAAACGCTCATCTTTTTATTGATAAGGTAAGGGTATTTTTGTAATGCTAATGTAGTAAATGCTTGTGTAATAAACATTGCAAACACCTTTACAAAAATACCCTTACCTTTTCACTAAATAAAAAAAAAAGTATTTAATATCCAAAAGACCAAAGGTCCTCATCTTTCTCATTAAAAAACAAACAAGAAGCAGTATTACTGGAATTCAAAATATTGAAAGTTGCCACCAACATCCCAATGAAGCATCGGACGTTTAGCATTCCCTATATATATTGACGGGAGGCTTAAGACCAGCTTATTGTGATTTATGTGTTACATACCATACCAAGTGGTAATCATCGACAATCTGGATCAATTGGCACGACTAACATTAGAAGATCATGTCCTAATGCTACCTTCAAGCTTTTAAATGGTGGGGGGAAAGTGATGGATACAAATGCCCAAGCAATCTTTTTTGCTATAAGCAACCATAAAACTTAGTCACAAAACAGTGTCCAGGGTACTCAAGTCAGACTGGATTAAAGAAAATAGAAAGTCTCCTGACTATTTATAAATAGGAAGCCAATCCACAATCCAGCAAATGACCCATGTTTTCAAATGAAACGACCACATTTAATTCACCACTATCCGTGAAAGTTCCATCACACAAAAACAAACTGAGATGGGAAAAAGGAAAAAAGTTGAGCAGAACAGAGTTATCCTATGGGTTCAATCCTGGCTTAACATAAAGGAGGGAAGAGCTATCCTGGAACTTGAGCAGACAGAAAAGACTCCAAAAGGAGAGCATGGGCTCTAACTAAAGTGGATCTGCCTCCCATTTTGCACTCTAAATCAGACAACCATTCTACATGCCCTACAATAATATTAACACTTCATAGCTAGCAACCATGGTATCGTGGCACAAGTAACTGATGCCACTAAGAATAGGATGAATACACATATAAGCAAAATTGAGATTTGACTTCTCCTGACATAGTTCAAAGTATCATTCCATCTCATAATGTATTGGCCAAGACATCTCATTTTCATATATATAGACACACACATAACTAAAAGTAAGCACCATTTCACGACATATTAAGATATCTATATAATAAAACACAAACGGTGGGACCCATTCCAGCTTTAGTAGAGTGGGGTCCAAAATATCCCACTTTATTGTCTTTCCTCTTCACCACTACTATATTGTCTTTCCTATCCCCCCCTCCTCTTCTTTTTTCAATAATATCCCTCCAATTTTACTATATTTCCTCTTTTACCCCCTTTTTCAATAATATCCCTCTAACTTCACTATCTTTCCTCTTTTACCCCTTTAACCCCAACGAGGATGCTTGTGCCGACGGCATGAGCAAACTCTAGTTAAACATTAAAATTAGTTTAATGTAGTGTACTTCATATCTATGCATATCCAAACATATCATTCTTCTCTCTAATATACCATTTAATACGATCTCTGTCTAGCTTGAAGATATCTCACTCTTTCGCCAACTCAGAAGTTGAGCAACACCAAGAATTTAAATCTTGTCTCCCAAAAAATCATGAATTAAGCCTATAATCAGCTTACAACAAATCTTAAGATTCTTAGAAAAAATAACTACTTGAAATTACCTGTTGCAGTTCCTATCCCCATTAGAGAAGAACCTGCATTTGCCATAACAGCTCGCACATCAGCAAAATCAACATTAACCAGACCTGGAACCTGAAATTGAGATAGCCAACCACCGATTAGGGAACAAAAAAAATTAACATTGCAAGAGGAATCTAAGTGAAAGACGCACATAATTAAAAATACCATATGAGAAAATCAAATGTACCCATTCAAACAACTGTTTAGGACTGTCTATCAACAACATATTCCGTAAGAACCTAGGAGATTACCTACCAAAAAAGAGACCTGATTGGATGATCATAGCTTTCTAATCTAAACTTCTTCTCAGGATAGTTTTTGTATTTTTCTGATGGACTAAGAGGATGAGATAGATCACACAACTAGTTCAATTTTTGTAAAACGCTTAGTTAGAGGAAAAAAATGAGAAATGGTATATATTAATGTACCATTTTTTTCTCTTTTGTTTACTGGAGAAAGAACAACTCCAGCCTAAACTCTTAGTTGGAGTTTTAAGCTTTGCTAAGAACTTCAATTTAAAGGACCCTTCTGAACCCTTCCAATATTTAAGTTCATTTACCTGAATAAAAGTTGAAGTTTTACAGTTCAAAACTAAAAATAAAGTCAAAGTTCTCAGAACAAGTTCTATGGGCCTTTCATACTGTGATTATATCAGAGATCCCACGAACACCTTGTCGAAGTGTATCATCAGCCAAGTTAAATGCTTCAGTTACAGGGGTAGATGGGGAAACTGCGGTCAACAACTTGTCATTTGGAATGACAATCATTGTATCAACATTGTCTCTCAAAGCTGCAATTCCTTCTTGTGCTTGAACTGCCCGCCTACGCCCTTCAAAAGAAAAAGGGGTTGTAACAATACCAACTGTCAAGATACCCATTGACTTTGCAATCCCAGCAATTATTGGGGCCCCGCCAGTGCCGGTTCCTCCACCCATTCCAGCCTGCAAGTAAGACATAGTTCATGAAAAGAAAAGAAAGAACTAATAAAAAAGAGAAAATGGGAGGAAATTTTCTTTGCTTCTCTTTTTTATTTTTATTATAACCCATATAAATTGAAAAATAAAAGCAAGAAATAAAGAAAACCAGTGTGAAAGATCTTCATAGCCAGACAATTCTTCCAACCTTAGCTGCATAAGAACATATACAAGTATTGAAAACCAACACTGCTTACAGAGGGATGTTCTTTCCGAAATCCCAACAAGAAGGATTCGTGGATTTGTCAGTGTATTACACAATAGATCTTCTAAGAATTAACATGCATGGTAGAAACATAACTCGAATTGTTACTATTATAATGAGAGAAGGCGGAGTAGAAGTGGTTCGACACGAAAATTTGAATCTCACAAATGCCCCCACCTATACATTTTAAACTTAATATAGTCAGGGTCATTTTGATCCAAGAAAATTGCATTAGTTAATTTTCAAAATAACAAAAACATCCTTATTACTATATTATTATGAAATCTTCAAAAAACCTTTAATTATTATGAAAATTAACTAACAGAATTATAGTAATAAGGATGTTTTTGTTACAAATAAGCCCTTCTGATACATGTGTGTAAGCACATGCTACCTTCTAGTGTTATTAAAGAATATTAATTATTAGTTTGATTAATTTAATATTATAAAAAAATAAGACACAAAAATCTCTCTCAATGATGGCTAGTGCAAACAAGTCCTATTTGTTGGGCAAATATCTGGTTTTTACAAGCAGCTCGACTTCTTAGGAAAGGTATATTTGCCAAAGGTAATCTGGCACTCAATTCAGCTCCAGTTTCAAGCAGTATATTCAGAAGAGATAAATGGAGATTGGATGCAAACATCTTCTATATCTACTCTACCTATAGACTGTAATGAGCTACTCAGGATCAATAAATCCTGGATTCTCACGGATTGATCCTGAACAGCAATTAATTAGTTACTATCCCAATCTTTGGAGGACATCTCTCTAACCCCTCAAACTATATGAACTTCAGCCCATATAGATCTTACCAAGCTGGATGCACCAGCCTGAAGAACCACATTTCTCTTGTAGCCTCAACCAGGGTAGTCCTTAGAGACCATCTGCAAGTATCTTGGGGTAGGCGAAATGTTGCACTCTGTTACGCACTTTCAATTTTGAGTGTACGTTACTATAAGGTGAATGGTCTGATTCATTATCCTGTTCATCATGTTTTCTAGTGAGCAAAAGAAAAGTGAAAGTGAAAGATAGGGAGAGGAATGTGGAGGACATTATCAAACAATGTCCTACCGTTGTTCCAACTTCCTTCGCTATCTTCTTCTTTACCTTCTATTTTCCAATGTCTGTGGACCATTTCAGACCCTTGACCCCTAAAATGAGTTATACAAGATTACTGTCTTGAGGACAAAAGTTTTGACTTGCATGGGATTGCCCCTTTGTGGTTAATTCAAGGCCTGCTCGATATTCCCCCTGGACCCATTTATCAAAGAGAATTTGAAGCATTATGACCTTGCTCCAAATTAGACTGATGGAAAGTTCTGGAGGGTGATGTCTGGGATCATCTACATCACAAGAAAGGCAAGAAAAAAGTTGGATGATGTGACACCCAACTACCTCATTAGATCCTACCCAGGTTGGGAGTACTACTATTCTATCGCAGCTAGACGGTGAAGAATCATCTGATCTCAACTCTCAAGTGCAGCGGAAACAGACATGAATGGCTTGGGGATCCTGTCTTCATCTCTAGTGCAAGGCAGTTTGGCAACCATCCATCATGAGAAGACCCCTTGGTGAGACAGAGTTGCAATTTTGAAGGTATAATGATCATTCCCTACTTTATGTTGGATTATTATTATTTATACTAATTATTTTCTAATTAAAAATAAATTTGGAGCCTTTTCACATGTACGGTTTTATAAAATTACTGGATTGTAAGTGAATAAAACAATAATCAAATTAAAATAATAAACGTAAAATACTTTGAATCACTTTCCTTCAAATCCAATAACTTTTATGCAATGTCTCGATCTCGAATTCGAACGTGAATAGGTGTACTACCCCAACTCTTCCTACATTTTTGGGTGATAAGAACTTCTATCTTATAAGAACATAATAACTGTGTAGAGAAGGGAGACACTTATTTATAAAAAAATGGGTACTAGATTTCTACCCATCATAGTAATTATGGCATTAGGTGGAATACCACATAATTTGGATAAGATGTACACTAACCAATCAAATTTAACGTTGATTGCCAATACAGACTACATATATGATTATCAATTTTACCCTTATTGTTTTGAACAATTATAATTCAGTAATTTTACAAAACGGTACATGTGAAAATATCACAAATTTATTTTAATTTAAAAAAACTAGTATAAATAATAATAATAATAATCCAACAATCTCTCACTTGACCTTCACATATACTAATAAGTTTAGAAAATGACTTTATGGATTATAACATTTTGAATAATCAAGTGCACTTTTTTGAAAATCAATTGTTCAATCAATTCAGATAATTTTTAACTATCGCCCTTATTCAGAGATACCACTAATAATGGATCATGGATGTAACAAAGTAGTCATTGTCGGTCCTAAGACAGTTTCATGATCTCAAAATTAGTACTATCAATGAATTGGGAATTTACCTTTACAAGATTTTTCCTTTGTGGTATCGGGCACTGCATATCCCTCAATGTAATATATATGTACATGCCTTAGGTGTCAAGCTTCATACTCGCCGTATTTCATTTTGATATCTTAGTAGCAACCAACCATGTGATATTCCATTATTTTTCTACGTAGAATGGAGGCTTCATCAATGTGATGCCAAGTCACGTCTAGCCCAAGCATTTTTCAACACTTTATAAGTACATCTACTCACATGCAAGAATAACATGTGTACACATTAATTACTTTAAGTGATAATAAATAGTCTATTAGGAGTATAAATATGTAGTAAACAAGCATAAAAGTAAATTATATATCTAAATAACATAATCAAATGACTTAATAACTCCCATACAAGTCACATGGTCCTTGAAAACGTTTGGTGGGAGATCTTTTGTGAGAAGGTTAGCTATTATATTTCTTGAATCTATCTTGATCAACACTTCATGAACCTTTTCACATACTAGAATGTACTTTATTTCTATTTATTTGTTACCTCTAGTTACCCCTTCATTTTTTGCATAATTAGTAGTCGCTTTGTTATCACAATAAATAACAATATGTCTATGAATGGAATTTACAACCCCCAATTCTCCAATAAAATTCTTTAACCAAACTACTTGAAGGGTTACTTTATAGCACCCAATGAACTCTGAATACATGGTCGAATCTGTCAAAATAGTCTACTTTGAACTTCTCCATGAGACAACTGCATGAGCAAGAACGAAAATATAATTGAAGTAGACTTTAAACTATCACGGCATCCAGCATGATCTACATAAAAAAACCAACTTGAAACTCATTCGATTTTTTGTAGACTAATATAAAGTTTTTTGTTCTTTGTAAATATCGAAGTACCTTATTTACTGCTCTTCAATAAGCAATATCAAGGTTTTGTTGATATCTCTCAAGCCTACCCACGATATAACTGATATCCGGTTGGATGCAAATCATTGCATACATAAGACTTCTGACTATTGAGGCAAACTCGGATGCATCTACTTTCATTTTCTCAATCTTGTTCTTGAGACACTAATTTTGACTAAATACATCATTTTTGACCACATGAGCTTCATCAGGGACACATTTCTCCACATAAAATCACTTGAGTACCTTTTCAATGTATTATTTCTGACAAGCCCAATTTGTCTATCTCTTTGAATTTTGATCTCTAGAAGATATTGAGCGTTCTCCGTATCCTTCATGTCAAAATTTCTTGACAAAAAATTATTTGTGTCATATAAGAGATGAACATTATTGCTCGCCAATAATATATCATCAACATAGAGCACAAGAATGATGAAGCAACTCCCACTCATCTTGAGATATACATTTGTCCACGACATTTTCTTTAAAACCATATCCAATCACCACTTGGTCAAATTTTAAATACCACTATCTTGATGCTTGTTTCAAACAATAAATGAACATTTTCAACTTGCAAACGATTGTTCATTTTTATGAATTTTAAAACCATTAGGTTGTGCAGTGTAAATCTCCTCTTCCAATTCACTATTCAAAAAAGCGATTTCTACATCCATCTGATGTAATTCTAAATCATAGTGTATCACAATTATCAAGATGATCCTCAGTGAATCCTTTGAAGAAACAAGGTAATAAGTCTCACTAAAGTCAATTATTGGCTTTTGCTTGGAATCCTTTGCCACAAGCCTTGCTTTATAAATCTCTCAACCTTACCATTTGAATATTTTTTAGTTTTGAGTACCAATTTATATTCTATTGTTTTAAGACCTTCTAGAAGCGTCGTACGTTCCCATACTTCATTATTTTTCATAGATCTCAATTCTAACAGGATTATACTAATTATATTCTAATTAAAAACAAATTTGTGGCCCTTTCACATATACAATTTTATAAAATTAGAATTGTAATTGTTTTAAAAATAAGGGTAAAGTTGGGAATCATATATGTAGTTTGTTATTACCTCCCAACATCAAATTCAATAAGTTAGTGAACATCATATCCAAATTACGTAGTATCCACCTAATATCATGATTCCTACGATGGTTAGAAATCATGAATTCCTACGATGGTTAGAAATCATGAATTCCTCTTTTTTTAAATAGGTGGTCGTCCCCACTCTCTACACACTTATTGTATTCTTTTGGGATAGAGGTTTACATGTATTTTACGTTTATTACTTTAATTTGATTATTGTTTTGTTCAACGTCAAATCCTAGATTCATTATCAATTTGATTATAACTAGATGAAGTTTTACAATACTTTATTCATACATTGTGCTTTCTCGGCACTCGTACACCATGTTTTTGCAGCTCTATTGCATAGACAAAAGCCAAATGTTGTCAGACCATCTTGAAAAGCGCCTCACCCACTGGCCTGCTGCAAGAACTCTGCTTGCATGATGAAAAATCAAACTCTGGTGTTCATACGATGTTCCCAAGATGTAGGTGTAGCTCAGCTGAGGGAAGATCTACTCTCAACATCCTAAAAGTCTCTCTTCCAGGATTCTCAAGGATACATTCCCATGAAGGCTTCCTCTCCGAATCTTTGAAGGATCACTTTATAGCCTCAATATATACAGAGATCTTTGGCCCATACGTATATTGACAAGCTGGATGTACCAGCCTGGCCCACATTTCTCCTACAACCTCATCTCAAGTAGTCCATCTCAGAAACCCTCCTGGCATGATAAGTGGAAGGAGCAGATATCATGTTGATTCATGCACACAATATTTATTTTGCAATTTATGTTTCCAAATATCAGTTAATATTTGTAGTTATTAGCTCATAGAATATTAATTATTAGAGGGTATACTCTAATTTATTCAGAAAAACTCACCAAAAATATAATTTATTAACGAAGGCAATTATTTTACATAAAAAAGAACAAGATTGTAATCCGCTGTATCGCATTTCTGATGATAAGTGCACAGATATGCACTTTCCCATATATGTCCTCCTAAGATACCACTATTCGAATCCTCAATCATCATTAATATTTAGATATCTCTACTAAGAATAGTAGAGCCAATAGTTTCTGTTATTGTGGATATTTGTTCTGTGCAAATTCCAAGAAACAGGAAGAAATTCTTGAAGTATAATTCCAAAAAATCAATTGGGTGTGGGAATCAAACATATGGAAACATGGTACTTCTTCTGTTGAATGTAACTCATAGAACATATCCTCATTTCTGGTGATAGTAATGTATAGTGTTGTCTAGTAGAATCATATATTCACAGCCCATCAAGTAGATAACAACAAACTGTCTGACCAAGTCCACATCGAGATGTATAGCGACCACATTGGTCTTTCAATTCAGTCCCAAAGCTGGTATTTTCTAAACTTGAGTTTCAAAAATTACCAAAAGCACCAAAACCATTTCCTCGGAGGCCATATCCAAGCTTGATTGTGAAAGATATAGACAGAATAGAAAATAGTCGAGCTATTTTATGGGAAGACAATATAATCAAATAAGATTATGAAAATCACACAAAACAATACATTAAAATCCAATTATGACATATAGGGAAAAAAGGCAAGTGAGTTAATGAAAAATATGTCAACGGCAATACTATCCATAAAATAAAACACAACGGTGGGACCTACTTGTGGGGGAGAAACATCCCCTCATCTGCAGTGAGCCTTTCCTCTTCACGCCCTTCAACTTTAGTCTTTCCTCCCCCCTCCCCTCCCCCTCTTTTTTCAATAATATCCCTCCAATCTTACAATCTTTCCTCTTTTATCCCATTTTTTAATAATACCCCCACGAACTTGACTATCTTTCCTCTTTTACCCCTTTAACCCCAAAGTGGATCCTACTCTTTTGTCCCCCTTTCCAATAATACCCTTCCAAATTTATTGCTTTTCCTCTTTCACCCCCTAAACCCCAAAGAGGATGCATGTGACTATGGCACGGGCAAACTCTAGCAAACTTTAAAGTCAACATAGGATATACCAATTCTCTCACAACTTGAAGCAGAAAGGGAACATAAAGTATAAATACGAGAAACTACCAAAAGAAAATAGAGAGAGACTAGAGAAAATGATAGATCTAAACCCCAACATCTTCAATGCACCCTTCCATATACAACATAGTCAGCCCAACAACAAACCAATTTGAGACAGTTCAAGTGACCAGCCTTCTTTTGGGTGGAGTATAGGCCAAAATTATATGGAACAAGATTCCTATGCCAAAAGAATGGACCTCTTTCCCAACCAATATCATTCGTTACTTAGTCAAAATTTTCCTCTATTCAAATAGTTGAACTACTAGACTGATAAATCGGCGGCCACGTAAATTAACTTTATAATATAGTACTATAGAACTATAAATGAATACAAATCATTGTGGGCAAAAATAAAATAAACGTACCGTTACAAAAATCATGTCAGCACCATAAACGGCCTCCTGTATCGCTTCTTTGCTTTCCTTTGCAGAATTCATGCCAATATCTGGGTTCCCACCGGCACCAAGACCCCTAGTTAGCTGCTGGCCAATTTGCAAATGGTTCTTTGGAAATATGGGTGACATCCTCATGGCTTGAACATCCGTGTTAACTATCCAAAACTCCACACCATTCATGGAACTCTCAATCATTCTATTGACAGCATTGGAACCTCCACCCCCAACACCAATAACTTTGATCTTGGCTTCATTAGAATTATTTGGACTAGACAAGTCTATTAAACTCTCAGTGACACTACCACCTGAGCTCTCCTTTCTCGGACTAGAAACTGTATCGTTCCCCTCACCTCCTCTAAGCATTGTAACTTCAGGGTGTAGATGCAAGAAAGGGTCTTTACTTTGGTATGAACTTAAGATATTGGAATTGACCAAACATCTAAAATGAGACGAATTCGAGTTTATCTTTCGGCTAGAACCAACCCAAAGCCCATTGTTTTCATCGAACCTCTTCGGGGAGCTAATTGTAATCATGTGATTCATAGTTAAAACTCTCCTTCCAAGAATGTCAAATACTCTGACTGAATTCCGAGTATCAGACGGCGCAAAATATGGTACTCGAGTTGCCATTTTAACTATCAAAACCCAAAAGTCGAGAATTTCAATAAATGTATTCACCCAAATGCCCAAACATCAGTAATTTCAACACAAATCTTTCACTTGAGACCTGAAAAAACACAAAACAGGAAATGGAAAGAAGCCCAACTGAATCTAATATACCCTTTAAGTAAATTTCGACAGAAAACAATTCTGACCCACCAACAGAAGAAAATGAAAATTTTCAAAACTCAATGATCACTAGAAACCAAAGTTGTATGGGGTTTCAAACTTCTAGCATAGAAGTCCAAAACAAAATTTACAGAAAACCCATCAAAGAAACTTCACAAATAAAAAATACCCAGAAAGAAAAACCAACAACTCACATAAAACGCAACAGAGACAACTCTAATGCAAAACCCAGAGCTAGAACAAGTGAACAACCCCTCAAAACCAGAAGAAAATTAAAATGACAAATGGGTCCTCAAAGAAAAGAGAGGTAGAAATACCATAGAAGTTGTATAAGCCTAGGAAACGTTTCTCCAATCATTTGGAAGCCAAGCTGAAATCGAATATAAGACCACTGAGAAGATTGTTGAAAGGGGTTTTGGGCTGGTGGTTGTAGGTACAATTCCCTCCTTTGGCTCTTCTAATTATGCAAAAGTGAGCTCCAAAGGCGCACATTAGCTTCCTTATCAGAGAGGTTTCTGTGAAGTGTGAATGGCTCACCCACTTGGCACCTTTTTGGCTAAACGACTACACACGTGACTTTCTACCATCCTACCACTGCTCGAGATTTGACGGAAATTTGGAAGAGGCGAGTAGGAAAAAACTTGGGAAAATTACCTAAACAACCCTCGCGGAGGAATTTTTTTCTAATTAATTCCAAAGTTTTAGGGCTTCTATTAATATTTCATTTAGGAAAAAAAATTATAATCAATCCCTGACCCCACTCCCCACATTTCTCACGATTGAAGTGTCGAAATTGTCTTAACCATTCAAACTCAACATTTTCATTAAAAAATATTTGATTTTCAGTATCCCAATCGAATTTCAGAGACTTCATTACAACGAAGAGGATTTGAGAAGGGAGAATAAGTCGTTTTCAATGATTTTTTCAAGACATCTAAAAAAATTAGGGTTTCTTTTTAAAGTTTTTTTGCTTTGTGTTTTGGATGAAAGTTAATCAAGGATGATTCTTTTGGTTTGAAGTTATTTACACAAGTCATTATGTCAAGTTTTTAGTCAACTTTTTTCATGTATTTTAGTCGGAAAATAAGTAGGTAAAACCAACGTTGAGTTCACCATATTTTTTTATTGAGTTCAACATTTTTATTGTCAAGTTTGACATTTAAAAAAAATCTCACCCTCATTCTCATTTTTTGTTATAAATCATTGAAATAAATCAAAAAAATTCATCTAAATGTTCAAAATTAGAAGTATATCAGTTTCAATCGTCAAAAATGATTGCAATTGCCATTGAAAAATCTAAGTGTAGACACCCCAATTTGCATGGTCCCCTTTTAAAAAAGTCCATAAAAGTGTGTTTTAAATCTAATTGTCAAATCAAAAGGCTTAAGAAGGGCTGACAATGATCCAAATTTTATCTGGAATCCAATCTATTTCAATTCAAAAAATTTGGATCAATATTTTGTATTTTTGGGTTGAAAATGGAGTTCCGATTAATTTTCAGATCAACCCCAATCTAATCCGAACACTTATAATGTTTTTAATACAAGACCCTGTGAGCCTTGGTTTAATCTCCTCTTTACTTAAGAATAAATAAATAAATAAACCTCCAACCCCATCATCTTCCCCAAAGGTGCATCTCTCTCTCTCTCTCTCTCCCATATGTGATTTTGCTTAGGCGCGATCTCTTTCTCAGTTAGGATCTCTCTCTATCTCTCAACCACAATCTCTTTCTCTCCCTCAATTGATTTCCCTCCCAGTCGTGATATCTATCTCTCACAACTGCTGTCTTAGTCCATTTCTCTCGGTAGTTTCTCATTGTCTCTCACACAGACTATGAAAATCCTATTTTTCATTAGCTCGATTTGGATTGAATGAAGATTTCATCAGATTGAATTTGGTTGAGGAATTCATTGATCCAATCGAATTCGGTTCACATGGTAAATTTTTTGGATCAACAATGGTGTGATAGAAATTCAGTACTGAACCGATTTATTGCCAACCTTAGGCTTAAGTTTGAGATTCCAATCTTTTGTTCCAATAAAATAACCCAAGGCCTTTGTTTGGCCAATGGGCTCACAAATAAATCATTTTAGTTTAATTTTCCATTGCATCCATGCATCCTCGTTGCATTCATTTTCTAGCCCCCAATCTTTTTTTTTTCAAACCCTAAACTATGTCAAACCCAATCCAAACTCACAAAATCCCTAATCTTATTCCCCAATTCAAAACGCATAATCAAATACAACCAATCCTCCAATCCCACTAATGGAATTCCCTAACCTAATCAAACCCCTAGCTAATTGTTAGCCCTTAGTAAAGTCCAACTTCAAATTCAAACCCTAAGCCCAACTTCCTAACCAAGCTCATTCCTAAATCAAATCCAACACTATTATAAATCCAATCCAACTATATTGACCCCTACTCAAGGTCCAAAAGGTGAAAAGCCCATACTACAAACCTCGCCACATGTTACCACCTTGTTTATCCTCTCAAATCTAATCAATCAAATCTCATCATTACTTTCAAAAACTACACAAACCACCTCTTTGCCATTTTCCCTTAATCAACTCACCTGACCCTATCTTTTCGACCATTCTCTCAAACCACCACCCCACACCCCATTTAGTTTGATTTTCACTTAATCACATGAGAATGGACAACCTCACATGAATTTTACCTAAAGACATGGGTCAAAAGTCTCGTGCCTTCCATTTCTTGTTTTTACCCTCCATTTACCTCAAATTTCAGTCACACACTTCATTTTTTCTCACTTTCTAATTTGGACCCTTTTGACCTTAAAAGGTGTTCTAAAACTCTATAACAAAAAACTCACATCTCCCAAAAAAAATCTCATGCTCTCATACCCCCCCTCTCAACCTTAAACTCTACACAATTTTTCACTCAAAACCCTCAATTTTTTCAACATTTTTCCATCATTAAGCTATCTTCAAAAACTCTCAACCTTCAACCCATTTCAATCAACACCTAACCTCAAGTAACCATTTGAAGAACTCAGTAAAGAACATCAAGGGACAATGTGAGTTATGATAGATTTAATTTTAAGCATTGTGTAACGCTATGAAATTTATTGTGTATATCGAGGAATTAAGTCAATTATATTGAGTTGTTTTCCTATTAGAAAATAAATAAATAAATTATTAAAAAATAAATCATGAAATTATCAATCTAAAACAATAATTTCTAGAAGGATAATTTGCTAAATGAAATGTACAATTTAGAGCATCTTGTCATAATTATGATCAAAGAATTAGAACATTTAGTCAAAATAAATAAAATTCAAAATTTTATAAGAAGCTTGTTTGGTCAAACGAATGTTACCATTAAATTCAAAAGCATCGAAAAACATAATTTAGACTATCAGCATGCTTAAATTCAAATTTAATATGATAAGTTATGAAAATATCAATTTTATTAAGAAAACTTAGGGCGTAAAGGATATTTTGATTAATAGAGAAAAATCGATGAGGAAATTCAAAAATCTGAGATACACACTTCGAATTGGTCTAATGTAACGGATATAACGGAGAAAAGAAAAATATATAAATTTTTTTAATATTATTTAATTATTTTTATATTATTAAAATATTAAAATAAATTTTTTTATTAAAAATTAGATTTAATTATGATTATTTATATAAAAAGTTAGATTTGAAATTATTAAAATATAAAAAGAGTTGAATATAATTAAAATAAATATAAATATTATTATATTATATTATAAATAGAAGGTGTTTAAAATTTGTCATCGAACACCTGTATCAATTTATATATTATAATATAAAGTTTTATATTATTATAATATAAAAGTTTGTATTATTATAAAGTAAAGAATTCGATGTTGATTGTAACTGAGACATTGAAATCGAAATAGCGATCAATTGAGTTTGAAATTGGGTTTGTGCACGTTGCGTTCAATCAATATTTAAACATATTTAGGATATGAATTAAGATCTGACACTGAAGAAGAAAATAGTCATGACTTCGAGATCTACCTAGTCACCGAATTACTTGATCGAATCGTCAAGGGGATTGGCTAAAAAAATCATTTTTTAGTATAAGAGCACGTAAAAACACAGTTACAAAAATAGGAAACTTATAATTTCAAATTCGTAATATAGTTTTCAATGAAATCTATTTTATTTTAATTTTTATTGTTAATTTCAAATTTATTATGATTTAAATTCAAAATTCATGCATTGAATTATAAAATAATTTGTTTTATATCTTTCCATTGATATTTAAATATCATGAAATAAAAATAAATGAATTTGAGTGGGTATAACCAGAGAATTAATTTGTTTAACAAATTGATTTTCATAATAATTTTCGTAAAGTGTTCGTTTTAAAAACTATTAAGATGCCCTATTTTGAAAATGTATTTACATTGAATAATTATTTATTAAAAGAAGAAAAAAAAATATTTAAGTTTAAATTTGAAATCGAGAATGAAAGTCTGGATTATTTATAATCGAAAATGGGATTCTTGACTGGTTTGAATCGAGAATGGGATTCTCGGTTGTATGTGTTTGTGTTGAGGAATTTTCAAGTTTGGAGTGCTTTTGAGTATTGTGTAATAAAGCATGGGATGCAATTAAGACAGTAACCGTGGGACGATTTACCTACATGTTTACTACTTTCAATATACTACTTCATGTTTATAATTCTATAATACTTGGGAATATCGTTACACTTGCAAATTTATTTTATTTTATTTCAAATGAATTTTAAAAAATATAATTATTATTTTTATTATCCATTAAAGGGGTAATGAATACCCATAAGATTAATCGGTAACTTTTTCCGGAAACAACTAAGTAATTGAGAATAATAGGGGTTTGATATTCTCTCCGGTAGAATGGGATACCACTTGAAAATATTTTAGTACCCACTATTCAGAAAATTCCTATATAATCTTTATTGGAAAATAATAAATTATACTGTAAAGATGGTTTGTAAATTACTAGATTGATTGAGAATACGTGTATACCATAAAGGTACAATGAAGTTGGCTAGTCATTTACAATTTATAGTAGCCAAACAATTAATCTCCGTTAAAAATCAATGACTAATTTGAGTCGGAAAACACGTTCAACCAATTATGGTAAATTGCCAGATAGACCATAAAATCAAAAACTAATGTGAGTTCCACACTAGTTAAGTATTGGAACATCGATATATAGATCGATACTTTTATATTGGTCGTGTATCTCGTTATTCTTATCAAATACACCATCAGGATTCATATTCTTATGACATGTTTATATTTATTTTATCTTATTGTGAGATCAAGATATTTCATTATTATTTTGTTAAATATTAGTCTATTTCGAGTGTTATTCGTTTTGCTTATTTATTTAAAAATCTGTATTATTTATAATAGATTAGTTTGTTTATTCGTTCATATTAGGACTATTAATTTGAAATGTGAGTTTACTATTGAGTAACTTCCCCGTTACTCACCCTACTAACAAATACATTTTAGATGTCCTAACTACCGAGATGCCTATTCTTAATAGAGAACTTTATATAGAGGGATCGCAAGATTAGGATGATGAACGTTATTTCTGTTTTATGTGAGTTGAGATTTGAGTTTAGTGGAACTATTTTGTATAGTTTTAGACTTCCTTATATATATTAACATAATAAGTGTTGTGTACTTTTGTATATATATGTCTAGAAATAGAGAATTAATGTTTATGACATGGATAACTATTAATCGATATGAGATGTATAGTTGATTTATATACACTTTTGGGTTATAATTATAATATGTTTTTGAAGTGATGTATATTTTTTATGATACACTGGTTGGAATGTAGTAAATATATGGATTTTGATTATACAAGTATATTTCTACAGGAAAAAATGTTTCATAAGTCCAATTTTTAGGGGAAACTTTGTCGAAATTATTTGGAAGAAATCCATATCGTATTTAAATTTTAAGGATCTTTTATTAGAATTTTTTCCCCTCCACCCTCAAGATTTGGAAAAATCTAGATCTTAAAAAGGAGGGCGTGACACATTGTATCCCCCTTTCCCTTTTCTTTTCCCCTTACTCTAATTTTTTTTGTTTTATCTTTAAATCATGTACTATAATGTAAATTTTCTTACCATCGGCAAGGGCAGTTAGAGAGTACTTCCTCTATGTGAGGCATCCCGTAAAGTTTATAATAAGTTCTTTAGGGAATATTTGCATGCATTCACATTTATACACATCCACTTATGCATCCATTAGCAAGGGAAGATTATAAAAAGGATATCATCTTCATAGAATAATCTTCATGGCCTTTTTTCAACATTAAAATCCTTTTTCAAATGGATACAAAACACACACTCATCTCTCATGCATTTTTTTTTTTTTGCATTGTTATCTTATAATTTAAAATACTAAAAAATGATTAAGTTAAAAGGTAACCACCATATGGTGGAGAGAGTGGGGTGCCTAAAACCTTCCTTACTCTCTAACTGAATTTCCTTACCTAGGTTCTAGGTAGATCTTACTCTTTATCCGTACAAGAATCACTACGAAGCTAAAAAAATATCCTAAAACTAATCTTGGGTGACCATTCACACCAATTTTTTTTTTAAATGGCTACGACTCCAAACTAAGTAGCAATGCAATCTTCTAGTCGAAAATCACATAGCTACATTAAGTATGCGAAAAAGATGATAAACAATGGTAGTATGGGTATTTAAAAAAATATTATAATGTGAGATAAGGTTGAGGGACCATTAAGAAATAATTTTTTTTACTAAATGGACTATCAAGCTAATATTCCCAACATACTTTGAAGTGGTCAGCCACCTTCAAAGTTTTGGAACTTCCTCTTTTGTTAAATAGTTGAGATACCATCCTATAATATTTTATTTTCCCCACCCTTTTGAGCACCTGAATAATCCAACAAGGCACACATGTCACCCCTTTTACGCACATTAGGTGTATTGGGATAACTTTGAGGAGGTGGCCACCAAGGAGGGAAATTGAACTCAAAACCTCTACTTCCTTAGGTGCGGTCCTAACTCCTAACCATCTTACCAACACCTCAATGGTTATCCTTGAAATGATGATAAATTCATTGACTACAATCTTCTCATGAAGAATAATTAAAATGACCTCAATGTTCTCATGATCGTCTTCATTGTTATGATTATGATAAGGAGGAGGACAATGATGACGATGGTACTATCAATGGTAAGGGCACTGAGATCATTTTCACTTGTTTATGAGAGAAGACCAACGTCAAGGGAGATATGAAATAGTTTAACAGTGCAGAGAGATGCCTCAAATATTCACCAAAATATAGAGGGGTGGGTAATGAACTTGAAAACATAATGGGATGGTTTCTCAAAATTTTGAAGTGGGTTGGCCATACCAATTTTTTGATAAAAATTAAATGAATTTCAAATAAATGATAATAACTTTTTAAAGATTTCAACCATGACCCTCCATTTCTTCTCTCAAGCTAAATTCATAAACGTAAATTTCACTCTCATCCTTAGTCAAGATCCATACATGCAAACCTTAAAAATACTTATCATCAAGGGCAAATTTATAGTGGGGGGTAATGGGGGCACTTGCCCCCCACAAGAATTTTCAAACTACATAAGGATTTATGAGCTATTGCGATAGATAATGACCACAATAAAAAAATACCGCTATTGCCCCCACAAAAATTGTCCAACGTGCAAAATCATGGCCCCACCCTTGATTATCATAACCTGTATGTATATTCTTCAAATTTGTCTAATTCTTCAATTGTCAACCCTCATCAACGATAATAACTCAAAAAGTTGTTCAGAATTAGTAGTATTTGTTTTATTTGAGGAAAGTGCAGATTTGAAGGAAAATTTAAGAAGTATAGAGATGAGGATTTGATGGATTTGAAGAGGTTGAGAAGGAGGGAAAGATTAAAACTAGAATATGAAAGTTGGAAAAACAATGAAAATGATATATTATTGAGGGTTTAACTGTAAACATCTATGAAGAAAAATAGAAGGATAAAAGGAAAATGAAATAGAGAAACCAAGGACAAGATAAAAAGAGCCTTGTCAAAGGGATATAAAAAAATAGAAGAGAGAGATGGAAAAATTGTTGGAAGAATGAAACAAAGAGGGGTAGAGGATGAGAGGGGAGGGAGATATAGGTGGAGACGGTAAAGGATTTTGGAAGAGAGAAATTGAAAAAATTATGGCATTTTGTTCTCATTGCTGTGGGTAGCATATATACAGATTACATGAGCACAAAAATAAGAACCTAATTACGAAGAAATAGGAAATAAAAACAAATTGAGTAACTAGACAAATAAATGACATAATTACTGATAATTACAGAAATATTCAAACGTGGAAATCCCTTGATTTTCTCCATTGACTTTTTCAACTTGATTGTATATCCTTGTCATACCTCCGCAAGATGGACGGCCGTTGAGCAAGTCCAATCTTGGCCTTGAGTGAGTCAAACTGAGGACGAGCAAGATGTTTGGTAAGAGCATCGACAAGTTGATAAGAGATAGAGATGTATGACACTCGTAGCAAACCATTTTGAACGTGTTCTCGGATAAAATGATAGTCAAGAGCTACATGTTTCATGCGCGAGTGAAAGACTGGATTAGAAGAAAGATTTGTTGCACCAACATTATCACAATAAATAACTGGTTGTTGGGAAAGAGTGACACCGAGTTCTGTGAGGAGCAAATCCAATGAATTTTCGCAGCAGTAGAGGCCACCGATTGGTACTCAGCCTCTGTGGAAGAACGAGCTACAGTTCGCTGTTTCTTGGAGCTCCAAGAAATATGATTGTGACCTAGATAGACTATGTATGCACTAGTGGAGGTGAAATCATCTTTTTTACCTGCCCAATCAACGTCTAAAAAGGCATGAAGTGCTAGTAGAGAGGTTCGACGAAGTGTGATGTCGTGATCTAAGGTGCCACAAAGATACCACAGTAGACACTTGACCGCATTCCAATGGTCACTTGTTAATTGATGTATGAACTGAGAGAGTTTGTTTACTGTATAGGCAACGTCTGGCTGAGTGAGGAAGAGATACTAGAGGCTATCAACAACTGTTCGATACTCAATTGGATTAGATAGTGGGGTTTCAGATTGTAAAGTGAGAATCGGGTTGGTTGCTAGTGGTGTGAGGGCAGGCTTGGCTTCAGTCATGTGAGTTATGTTAAGTAGATCGATAATGTACTTGCGTTGATTGAGGAAAAAACCATTGGTGTGGGAGGTAACTTTGCCTCCAAGGAAGTATGTTAGGGGGCCAAGGTCTTTGAGAGAGAAGCACCGAGAAAGTTGTTAAATGAAAGTCTGTGCAGCTTCGACATTATTCCCAGTGATAATGATATCATCAACATAAACTAGAAGATAAATGGTGCCACGGTTATTGAAGATGAATAAGGAGGTGTTGGCAACAGAATTGGTGAAGTCAGATTGGAGAAGAAATTAACGCAACTCATGATACCAGGCATGGGGGGCCTATTTGAAGCCATAGATAGTCTTGCATAGCTTGTAGACGTGATGAAGATGATCGTAATCAATAAAGCCCAGAGGTTGAGACATAAACACATTCTTAGTGAGAGTGCCCTGAAGGAAGGCATTGTTGACATCAAGTTGTCTAAGTGACCAAACCTGGCTGACCGCAAGACTGAGAATAAGACGAACAATGGTAGGTTTGATGATTGGACTGAAGGTTTCAGAGTAGTCAACTCTAGGGCGTTGGTGGAAGCCTTTAGCAACTACTCGAACTTTGTACCTGTTTATAGAGCTATTAAGTAAATATTTAGTGCAAAAGATCCACTTATAACAAACCAAATTTTGAGTGGGATGAGATGACACGAGCTCCCATGTCCTATAACTTAGTAAAACATCAAATTCTTCAGACATAGCTTGTCCCCACTTAGGATCCTTGAGGGCTTGGATAACAGTGGTGGGTTCAAGGGTAGGTTGTTGGAGTTGGGCAATGAGGTTAAGCTTTTGAATTGGTTTATAGATGTTGTGTTTGAAGCGAGTAACTATGACATGAGGTGAGGGTGAGAAGTCGGGTGGTTGATTATGGTAGTTTTGAGTAGGTGAGGGGGTGGTGTAGACACCCCATTTTTGCATCCGCCTGATTAATCAATTCGTCAACCCGATTGCAATGATTCCCAATGATGGATGTTATTTCCATTACTTTATTTTGTTACAAGAAATGTTTCAGAAATCCGGATGAGGTATCTCGAATTAATAAAACTGTAGAAACCACGCTACGCTAGAAAATACGATTCTAGAAACATAGAAATCATCATTTTGCAGATAAAAAGAATTTTCACGATAAAAATCACTAAAAAATGATCAAATTACAAAAATACCCCTAACATCAAAATATCCCTAGAGCCTACATTACGCTTAGGAAAACCCATTCAAACACATAAAATAACAAATCGAAACTAAATAAATCATTTCACTAATTTTCACAGAATTTGACAAAATTACGAAAATGCCCATCATAAAGTTCACGACCATTTCAGACAAAAAATTCCATAAACGACACAAACCAATATTTTCATTGAATTCCTTACGAAAATCGATTTTAAAACATCGTATAACATCAAAAACTGATTTAAAACACGAAAAATCCTCTCCGAGGGTAAAACGGTAATTTCACAATTTTCATAAATAAAAATTTCAAAATTAATAAATAAAATATTAAATAATTAAATTGAAACATTAATAAAATTAATTTAAAAATTTTAACTAAAAAAATTGATCAATCAGGCTCTCAGACAAAATTATTGAGGGTTGCCAAGATATTTCTTCAAGGACCCCTCCATTTGGAGGTCCAAAGAATTAAAGATATAATAGAGAGGGGTTTTTCAAAAAATTAAAGTCAATCAATCAAGACTAAAGTCAAGGTATTAAAGTCAATCAAGTAAGACTAAAGTCAAGATATTAAAGTCAATCAATTAAGACTAAAGTCAAAATCTTAAAGTCAATCAAATAAGACCAAAAGTCAAAATCCTAATAGAGTTCTAATTAAATAATAACTCTATTTAATAGAGTTCTAATTAAAATATAACTCTACCTAAAATAATTCTAATTAAAATACAACTTTACCTAAAATAATTCTAATTAAAATACAACTCTACCTAAAATAATTCTAACTAAAATACAACTCTAACTAAAAGAATTCTAATTAAACACTAATTCTATCTAAATCAACCCTTAAAAAAATCTATAAATAGGGGTCCTCACACCTTATTTTCGTATCAAATCATAAACTCTAAGAGAAGTAGGTCAAAAAACCTCCCTAACCTCTCATAAACTCTAGTTTTGGAGCCCCAACTCCTTACCTAACACCCATACTTCAAATTTAGCTTGAAAAACACGTAGAAGCTCTTCAAAAATACCTCAAAATCCATAACAAATTTGAAGAATCTAGATCCAAGAAAGAGATACCATACCTCGGAGATCAGAAATCAGATCTGGAGATAGAACGAAGTAAGGAGTGCGGTACAAGGAGCAGTTTTTGTCAGATCTGAGGGAATAAGATCTTTGCGTATCGAAGGTAAAATTTCTATTAATTTTTGTATCTAGGTTTTGTTGTTAGCAATGTAGCCTTATTTGGGATAAGTAGAGACCGGCATTGGCCCGGCGGGGTTGGTGCCTAACACCTTCCAACCCAGTAATGTGATCCCCAGACTCAGTTTTTCTTCAGTAAATTAGTTTATTTATCTGTTTAGAGTCAGTATCCAGTTCCTAGACCGTAATAACTATGTGGCGACTCCCAAACCTCAAAGGTCAAAAGCGGATTCGCGTACCCCGTGGATCGAGGACACTTTGAGGTGGGTTTTTCAAAAGTGGAGCCGTTTAATCAACGAAAGTAACTAAAAGTTATTCATGTAAATCCTAATCTGATTGAGATTGCTTAATCTATATTCCGATTCTTCACAGAGCATAGTCATTCTTGAACTTATCTAAGTAATGGCTATCAAAGTTGAATCAGAAATATAAGCTAAGGGATCTAATCAAAGAAGAATTTACAGAATGTTTAACAAGATAAGCAAGAATAATGAATTTGAAACTACATTAAATGGATGGACTTGCTCTGGCATTATTGAACTCTCTAAGGAGATTCTAGCCACTCATTGCAAGATTTATATTGCAACAATACTAAAAGCAAGAAGATAGATGGAAAGAAAATGTAAAATAGAAATGTAACTTGATTCCTTTCTTGATAATCTCTCAAAAGAGTTACAATAGAGCCAATGGCTTACTCTTGATGTTCTCACTACACTCAAAAGCTCACTCAAAGGAAAAATTACAGAGAAGAAAGAAAGAAAAATCAGAAATTATGGAAGAAGAGAAGAACCCCTTTCTCTAAAATCCACCTCCCAATTTATAATGTTCGTATTCGGGTAATCGGGGTGGTTTGACGGATAATTCGACTCAAATGACCCAATCAGTTACAACCACCGAAGCTTCTATAAAAATCTCGAAGATAAATTCCTCGAAATGACCGCGGCGCGGTCTTGTCTAGCCGCGGCGCGGTGACATGGCGCCCAAAATCCTCGAGATTTTGCCGGATGTTTCCTTTTTGCTCGCATGTTGTAATAGTAATTATTACACCGTTTGTTGGTTTTCGATTGTGCCATTTTTACCTGAAATTAGTAACAAACTATTGTTAGCCACATTAATTTAGGATTTAATAAAATTTATTATTATTTTAAGGGAACTAGTATTTATACGATAGTAATCTCGGTGAAATTACGGTCCCAAAGTGAGATTATTGGGACCTTATCACACCCCCAAACCTCAATTTTGTTAGTTCCGAGCAAAACTTAAATGTAAACAACTCCTCTTTCGTGACGTTCCCGACTGCATTTAGCTTATGCAGTAAGCCCTTAAACCCCTAGGTTACCCCTAGTGGACGAGTTTGATTCGTGAGGGTTTGCAGTGAATATACCCACAAAATTCTAACATTTTTAAAGGTAACAACTTCAAAATTATTATATATAATGCCATCACATCAATTTTCAAAAATCAAGTCAAAGGTCTATTTGAGCAGAAATTCTTTTTATTCTTCATTTTCAGAAATATCTTGAGTGTGTGCACAAATTTTTCTGATTGTAAATAGATTTTTCGGAACAAGGTTTCTCTTCTTACTACTAAGATGGTTGGGTCTGCCTAACTTCTAACTCGAAACTGAGCCTCCTGTCTGGGATTGTGAGAAGTATGGATGTTCACTTTAATACCTCTAAGGGGTTTTATCTGTGATATTCCAGTGTACTCACATTTTTACCATTGACGGCTTTCACCCTATTGAACTATTTTGGTCTCATTGGACTCTTTTCACAATTTGCACTTTTTCAGTTTTAACCTTCACATCTTTCTGCTTTTATTTTCAACGTTTTTCATGCTTTATCATTTTTTCTATATTCTTTTTTCAAAAAGCAGGTAGCCCTTTTCAAGATACCCTGTCTAATCCTATGGTTGCTGTCTCAAAAATATCAACTACAGTTCTGTTTTTCTTTTATTCAGCCAACCAAAGGACAAGGAGGTCAAAGTTCAGTATTTTTCAAGCTTTCCCTCTCATTCTAGACAGCGAAGAAGACAACTCTTAATCCAAAATAACTTTTTCACTACAATCAGAGGTGACGTGAATTTTATTTTTCAAAATATCTTATTTTTGAGGAATAAGAATTTATAAACAAATTGGACATGAGCCTGGTATAAAAATTTGTATGATGACAGTACATATAAACATTTTGATGAAGGTATATTTGAAAATGTACCGAAAACAATGTACAAAAATTGAAAAATTGAAATGTGCTATCCCACACCCCCAAACCTAAATTTAGCATTGTCCTCAATGATTAAAGAGTAGAGGTTTAGAGTACACCTGAAAGCGGATGTCATTATGTTGCAAAGGTTGTGGGTACAACCAAAAGAAGTGTTCCACACAGGGTGTAAAAGTGAAAAGCACACTACACAGGGTGTACACCTGAAAGAAAGTGAGTGAATGCAGAAAGAATTGAAAAAAAATAAATCCTACATGATTACACAGAATATGTACAGAAATTAAGGGTTGCCTCCCGACGTAGCGCTACATTTATTGTTTTCAGTCAGACATGGAACTAGAGCTAATCCTAGTACACAGGATTACTCAAAAATGAATCTTTTTCGGATGAATGAGGGAGAGTCTGAAATGGCTTCAGCCTTTGGCCATTAACTTGGAAAATATTTCCATTGGCTGGATTGAACACCTCGATGTTTCCATGAGGGTGAATATTGTGGATCAAAAATGGTCCAGTCCAACGGGACTTTAACTTCCCTGGAAATAAATGAAGGCGAGAGTTATAAAGGAGCACTCTCTGCCCTACGTGGAAAGATTTTCTCTGAATGTGCTTATCATGCCAGATTTTGTTCGATCTTTGTATAAATTTGCGCTATCGTAAGCATCATTCCTTAATTCTTCCAACTCAGTGAGTTTGAGCTTTCTAAGCTCACCGGCTTTTGCTAGATCAAAATTTAAATGTTTGATCGCCCAATAAGCTCGATGCTCGAGTTCGACTGGCAAATGACAAGCTCTACCAAAGATTAACCGATAAGGGGACATTCCTATTGGAGTTTTGAACGTTGTTCTGTAGGCCCACAAGGCATCAGATAATCGTAAGGACCAATCTTTACGAGTCGGATTGACGATTTTTTCAAGAATGATTTTAATCTCACGATTAGAAATTTCGACCTGCCCACTGGTTTGTGGGTGATACGGAGTAGCTACCATATGAGTGATTGAATATTTACGCATCAAACTTTCAAAAATTCGATTACAGAAATGTTTCCCTCCATCACTAATGATAGCACGAGGGGTACCGAATCGGGCAAACACAGTATTTTTTAGAAATTGAACAACAACCTTATGATCATTCGTTCGACAAGCTGTGGCTTCAACCCATTTTGACACGTAGTCGACTGCGACTAAAATGTATTGGAATCCGTGTGAAATGGGGAAGGGACCCATGAAGTCAATACCCCAAACATCGAAGATTTCGATGATCAAAATTGGTTGTTGGGGCATCTCATTTCTTCGACTGATTTTTCCTAGACGTTGACATCTATCACAAGATTTAGCAAATAGATGAGCGTCACGAAAGATTGTGGGCCAATAAAAACCACACTGTAGCGTGATTTGTAGAACTGAGAATACCACTTTGTTCTCTCTCATCAACACACCGACGAATTATCTGGTCTGAGAAGTATTTAAATAAATACGGATCATCCCAGAAGAACCATTTGGCTTGGGCGAGGAAGCGCAGGCGATTTTGGTTACTCCAAGAGGTGGGAGTTTGACCAGTCACCAGGTAGTTGACAATGTCAGCATACCAAGGTGTGTCAGAAATAGAAATTGCCATGATTTGCTCGTCAGGAAAATTTTCGAAAATTGGGAGAGAGTCAGAAAGAGTTTCAACTACTAGCCTAGATAGGTGGTCTGCAACCACATTCTCGCATCCCTTTTTGTCTCGAATTTCGAGATCAAACTCTTGAAGAAAAAGGATCCATCGTATCAACCTCGCTTTTGCATCCTTCTTGGTAAGAAGGTATTTCAGCGCTGCGTGATCAGTGAAAATGACTACTTTGGACCCTATAAGATAGGAATGGAATTTATCTAAGGCAAAAACTACTGCTAGTAGTTCCTTTTTCGTGGTGGAATAATTGAGCTGGGCATCATTAAGCGTCTTGCTGGCATACTGGATGACATGGGGGAGTTTGTCAACTCGTTGCCCCAATACAACACTTATAGCGTAATCGGATGCATCACACATCACCTCAAATGGGAGATCCCAATTGGGTGGTTGGATAATAGATGCTGAGGTCAACTCAATTTTTAGCTTCTCAAAGGTGGATAAACAAGCTGTAGAAAACTCGAAAGAAATGTCTTTGGCTAACAAATCACACAGGGGTTTTGAAATTTTTCCGAAGTCTTTGATGAACCTTCTATAAAACCCTGCGTGCCCTAGGAACGAACGAACTTCTTTCACAGTTCTAGGTGGAGGCAAATTTGCTATAAGATCGACCTTGGCTTTATCTACCTCAATTCCTTTGTGGGAAATAATATGCCCTAGAACTATCCCAGAGGTAACCATGAAGTGACACTTCTCCCAATTTAGCACGAGGTGTTTCTCTCGACATCTTTTCAAAACTAACTTCAAATGATCCAAACAGTCATCAAAACTCGACCCGAATACAGAAAAATCATCCATGAAAACTTCAAGAAAGTCTTCGACCATATAAGAAAATATACTCAACATGCACCTTTGAAAGGTGGCGGGAGCATTACATAGCCCAAAGGGCATACATCGATAGGCGAAGGTCCCAAATGGACAGGTAAACGTTGTCTTTTCTTGGTCTTTTGGGGCTATTGGGATTTGGTTGTATCCCAAATATCCATCAAGAAAACAATAATAGGCATGACCGGCTAAACGTTCAAGCATCTGATCGATGAATGGAAGAGGGAAGTGATCCTTACGTGTCATCGTATTCAGTTTTCGGTAATCTATACAAACTCACCATTCGATTTGGACTCGAGTAGGTATGAGTTCATTATCCTGATTTGTCACAACTGTGACACCCGACTTTTTAGGGACAACCTGAACTGGACTAACCCATTTACTATCCGAGATAGGGTATATAATACCCGCATCTAAAAGTTTGATGACTTCTTTTCGGACGACCTCTTGTAACACCGGATTGAGCCGCCTCTGTGGTTCTCTCGATGGTTTGAAATTTTCCTCAAGATGAATTTGATGCATGACCACAGAAGGACTGATGCCTTTGATATCAGGTATGGTCCACCTAATAACTTCTCGATTTTCGCGCAGAACGTCAAGTAACCAATTTTCTTGTGATTTTTCTAGAGTAGGGGAGATAATGACAGGGAAGGTTTCAGCATTACCCAAAAATGCGTATTTCAACGTATCAGGCAATTGCTTTAACTCGAGCTTTGGAATTTCTTCCACTATTGGAGATGACGAGAGAGAGGACAGACTCTGAATTTTTGGCTGCCAATCCATCATAGGGACAGATTCAAGAAGAGAGTTCACCTCCCTGATGGATTTCTCAATATCGAACTCAAGGCCGAATTGGTCAAAATACTCTTCTAGCGGATCCTTGTTCTCCGCTTCCTCAAACGTACTACTGACCAGGATGTCGATCATGTTGACTTCTTCCAAATCATTCATGTCAGTAGATTGAAACTTATTTTGGAAGACATTCATTTTGACCTTCATGTCCCCAAATGATAGGGTCATGATACCATTGTGACACTTGATGACTGCATCGGAAGTGGCTAAGAAAGGTCTTCCTAAGATGACTGGAACATGAGAATTCGGGTTAATGACAGGTTCAGTGTCAAGAACTACGAAGTCGGCAGGAAAGTAGAAATCCTTCACTTTGATAATCACATCCTCTACTATTCCCTTGGGAATCTTCACCGATCTATCTGCTAGACTCAGAGTGATATCCGTAGGTTTAAGTTCACTTAAACCTAATTGCTGGTAGACTGAGAAAGGAAGAAGATTCACACTAGCCCCAAGATCTAATAGACATTTCTCAATCATCGTATCTCCAATACGCACAGAAATTGTAGGACAGCCTGGGTCCTTGAATTTAGGAACAATTGTCTGCTGAATCAGACAGGAAGACTGGGCTGTCATCACAGCCTCTCTTGGCACAGGAGTTTTTCGTTTCACTGTGGTGAGATCTTTGAGAAACTTGGCATATGAGGGAATTTGACGAATTGCATCAAGGAAGGGAATATTTATTTGAACGTTTTTGAACACTTCTAGAATTCCTTCCAATTGTTTTTCCTTTTTGTTGTCTAGAAGTCTATGAGGGAACGGAACTTTGGGAATGATCACTCGACTTTCGAGAGGAGGAGGTGTTTCCTTAGACTGGTCTTCTTTTTCTGTGGAAGGTGCACTAGAGGCTGTTTCTTTGGATAGAACCTCCTCAGGCATTTCTACTTTATTGTCCACCAATTTGCCAGATCGTAAGGTGTGGACGGCTTGAACAGAATTAGAGGGACCTGCCTGACTATTGATTTCATACTGTCCTCTTAGAACAGTTCCTGCTGGATTTGGCACAGTTTGACTAGGAAACTGGCCTTTGTTTTTCTCTCCTATGGATGAAGCTAACTGACCCATCTGAACCTCTAAATTTTTGATTGCTTGTGCAGTGACCTGGTTGGTCTGAGACAGGTTCTAGGTAGTTTGGATTTGTTGATGTATAAGTTGCTGTTGTTGCTTTAATATCTCAGCCATCATTGATTCTAATGCTGAGTTTGGTTCAGCAACCGGAGGAGAGTAATTGGTCATAGGGTCGACAACGATCGCCCGTTGATCAGAATTCTGAGGTGAAGAATAGGATGGTTGCGGAACCAAAGATAGATTCGCACTGGCATGAGTTTGACGATTGAAATTTTTCTGAAACCCTGGAGGACCTCCTGATTGGATAGGTTCACTTTGTCGATAGGTAAAATTGGGGTGAAACCTATTATCGGGATGGTACGTCTGACTATAGGAGTTAGGAGTGGGTTTCCTATATGTGCTGTAATTTCCAACAACATTGGCTTGCTCTGACTGCGAGAGAGTCAAGGTGGGACAATTCTCCGTAGAATGATTAAAATTCTCACACAGCTGACATGATGAAAATGTCTCTGTGGCGACTTGTAGAATTGGAGTGGCTTTGTGAAAATTGGATTTGACACTAAAAGCGTCGAACTTCTTATTGAGACTTTGTAAGCTACTCATAAGGCTATTCATGACATTCTTGAGTTCAGGATCAGACTTAACCTCATACATGCCCGACTTCTTAACTCCTAAATCTCCTCTATCAAAATCCCCTATGTTTGTGCTCCAATTTCGAGCATTCTCAGCCAATTCGACTAAGAATTCATAAGCTTGATTAGGAGTTTGATTCATGAATTTACCCTGATGCATAGACTCGAGAAGAATACGCTAGGCTGTTGGGAGACCTCGATAAATTTTTTTTACCAATTGAGCTTTGTCTATCCCATGGTGCGGACACTTAACAAGAAGGTCATTGAACCTTTCCCAAGTCTGGGAGAATTCTTCATCCGGTCTTCCTTTGAAGTTCCGAATGGCATTTTTGAATTGTTCCGTCTTCGCCATAGGGAAGAATTTGGCCATGAATTTTCTCGACAACTCATCCCATGTAGTGATAGAGTTGGAGGACAAGGAATTTAACCAAACCGCAGCATGGTCTTCGAGGGAAAGAGGGAATAACCTAAGCTTGACATTCTCATCGTCGAGGTGACCATTTTTGAATGTTTGGCATAAGGTCAAGAATTTATTGAGGTGATTGTACGGTTGTTCGCTTTCGAAACCGTGGAATTTGGGCAGCATATTGATGGTGGCTGTCCGAATTTCAAATTGTGCCACGTTAGCGGCAGGTAAAATTATACATGATGGAGGGTTGGCAGTAATAGGTGCGAACAACTCATTGAGCGTTCGTTGATCCTCATGGATGTGATGAGGTGGAAGTGGATGTGGATCCATTTCTAGGACTGGTGGAGTGAGAACGGTGTTGCTTTCTCTTCTAACCTTAGGTAGAGGGTGAGACCTTGTGATCTCCGGATCAAATACAATTGGATTTTTCTGCGATCTCCTACTTAACATACACTATCAAATTGCACACAATAGGAGGGAGAAATTCACACGTGAAGACTGGGTGCCTATTACTAGACAGCTCATAACTGGTTCAAAGGATTAATCAAAGTCTCCAACCCAAATCTCTGAAATCGGAACAGCTAGTTTAATCTCCAGAGGAGAGGTGGCGCACAATACTGAGCAAGGGCACTCTTAGATCACCTCTCATCTTGAATAGACGTAGTCTATCCCCTGAATTCACGTAGAACTACAGGGCAAGATTGCGCTAGGCACTGTTCACGATCAAGAAGTGCAATTGGTGCAACTTTTGATTAGCTTTGCTTAATGAGCTCGATGGAACCTAGAGTCTAGTCTAATCAAATTTTAATTAATTAATTTGCTGTGAATTTGATTTTCCTAGATGGGCAAGATATCGGTAATGAACTCCGATTCTTATTTTATGGTGCCATCCTCGTAAGGGTGCCCTTGTTACTATGTGCAATCCAATGTGTATAGATTAGTCACTCAAAAGCAATACAGAAACTCACTAGCGAGTGATGCGTGAGTGTTTCGAAATTTACCTCCCGTTCTAGACGGGGGATGATCGAGTTGAGTCGACTCGGGCCACCAACACCAAACTTGGTGTACGAACCCGAGGGGCTGAGATAGTTTCGTCCCACTATCGTCCGTCCCTAATTCTATTACAATCCGAGCCCTCTCGGATGAAATTAAAAATTAATACAAGTTCAAGTTCCTAATACAAGTTATTTTCTAAAAGAAAAAATAAAAATAAAAATAACAATAAAATGCAGAGAACATTCAAAGTTTCTGATCTTCTTGGTGATAGAATCAATTCAGTGGATAAAAATTCCACGTGTCGCCTTCCGTCAATTTTCGTCGACTTCCGTCGAGTCCGTCACCTGAAAATAACAAAAATTATTCCAATCAGAATGCTACAGAAAAAATCAGTATGTCCATTATAATGTCCATGATGTCAGAAACTTGTTCAACAAAAATCAGCAAAAATTATTGCCACGTCACCGCAGAGCACCTAAGGGCAACCGCGGCGCGGTAAAATTTTGATGAAAATCGATTTTTCAAATTGAAAATGGTTTCTGATATCCTGAGGATTGTAATGAAATTTTTTCAATTTTTTTTTCTGTTCGTTTGGCTTCTGTTTCAAGCAAAACACGTTCGGTTCTGTTTCGGAAACTGTTTCGGATACTTTTCGAATTGAAAAATGAATCAACTCGCTGTCCCCGGCAGTGGCGCCATTTTGATCGATTGTAAATCTTGCTAAATAAATGCAAAGATAGAGATTAAGAAATGGACTTTGGGTAAGTCGAATTCGTTCCACAGGGACAATGAAGATTCAAAGATTCATTCGGTTAGAAACCAAAACAGAGTTTTAAAACAGATTCTTTAAAAACAAAATTGATTTGTTTAAAAACAGAGATGAGAGTAGCAACTAATTTGTAAGTGAAATTAAAACTGAAAAGAAAGATTGAAAATCTAAGAGAGAGAGAGATTAGAGAGTTCAATATAGCCTTTGCAAACCATCCACAACGCAGATTAATTCTGAATCTAACTCAATCCATGTAGCAAGTCATTGCTCATGGATCGGAAAGTGGAGCCGTTTAATCAACGAAAGTAACTAAAAGTTATTCATGTAAATCCTAATCTGATTGAGATTGCTTAATCTATATTCCGATTCTTCACAGAGCATAGCCATTCTTGAACTTATCTAAGTAATGGTTATCAAAGTTGAATCAGAAATATAAGCTAAGGGATCTAATCAAAGAAGAATTTACAGAATGTTTAACAAGATAAGCAAGAATAATGAATTTGAAACTACATTAAATGGATGGACTTGCTCTGGCATTATTGAACTCTCTAAGGAGATTCTAGCCACTCATTGCAAGATTTATATTGCAACAATACTAAAAGCAAGAAGATAGATGGAAAGAAAATATAAAATAGAAATGCAACTTGATTCCTTTCTTGATAATCTCTCAAAAGAGTTACAATAGAGCCAATGGCTTACTCTTAATGTTCTCACTACACTCAAAAGCTCACTCAAAGGAAAAATTACAGAGAAGAAATAAAGAAAAATCAGAAATTATGGAAGAAGAGAAGAACCCCTTTCTCTAAAATCCACGTCCCAATTTATAATGTTCGTATTCGGGTAATCGGGGTGGTTTGGCGGATAATTCGACTCAAATGACCCAATCAGTTACAACCACCGAAGCTTCTGTAAAAATCTCGAAGATAAATTCCTCGAAATGACCGCGGCGCGGTCTTGTCTAGCCACGACGCGGTGACGTGGCGCCCAAAATCCTCGAGATTTTGCCGGATGTTTCCTTTTTGCTCGTATGTTGTAACAGTAATTGTTACACCATTTGTTGGTTTTCGATTGTGCCCTTTTTACCTGAAATTAGTAACAAACTATTGTTAGCCACATTAATTTGGGATTTAATAAAATTTATTATTATTTTAAGGGAACTAGTATTTATACGATAGTAATCTCGGTGAAATTACGGTCCCAAAGTGAGATTATTGGGACCATATCAAATACCCATTGTGTTCACGAGTGTGAGGTGAAGTAAGATGTGAGACCCCGTTGATTGTTAAGAATGAAAAGAGAGCTTGATATTCCCCCCCATTGTTAGAGTAGAGAGTTATGATTGGACGGTTAAAGAATTTTTCTACTAGGGCCTTAAAGCGCACAAAGACATCATGCGTGTCAAATTTGCATTTGAGGGGATAAAGCCAGATATATTTTGTAAAATGATCGACAAAGATGCCGTAATATTTAAAGTTATCAATAGAGTAGACCGTTGATGTCCATATATCGGTAAATATAACTTCAAGAGGCGAAGAGGTAGAGAGAGTAGATGTAGAAAATGGAAATTTATGACTTTTATTACATTGACATGAATTACAATTAAAATTAAAATTGGGCGGACGAGAGACATTTAAATTAAACGAAGACATAATATTTTTGAAGATTGACAAAGAAGGATGACCTAGCTTATGATGCCTCTCGGACGAAGTTGTCTTGACACTGGAAAATGCGATTAGAGGTGACTGAGTAGTAGAGAGTGGTGATTCATACACACCATCCTTAGTCCGAACCTGCAAAATGATTGCCCCTGTGCGAAGATCCTTCACATGAAAAAAAGAGGGTAAGAACTCAATGAAAGTATTGTTAGACTTGCAAAATTGAAAAATAGAAATAAGACTACGTTTCATGGTGGGAACACATAAAACATTAGATAGAGTAAATGAGTGAGGAGTGGGAAGAGAGGTAGAACCAGTGTGAGATATGGGGAGTCTAGAGTCATCGCTGATCATAATTTCATCTGTGCCATCGTAAGGATTGTGGAGAGCAAGATTGCGTAGGTTGGTAGTGACATGATGTGAGGTTTCATTGTCAAGTAGCCATGTGGTGTTGGGGTAAGGGTGGTTACAACATTTGCTTGAGCTTGCCAAGGAGCTGGTGGTCGAGATTGTGATGAATTGCTATGACGAGGAAGTGGTTGAACATATGGAAACTATTGTTTGAAAAGAGGACAGCGTGAGACTACATGACCTTGAGTACTGCACCATTGGCTGCGACCAAGGAATGGTCTAGCAGGAGGACGGTTGTCTTGAGTGTTGGTGGGAAAACTTCTTGTGATACCTTGAGTGGGTGTGGATGTGGACCTAGAGAGTCGAGGAGTGTGATTGGTAGCAGACCATAGAGGGGAGCGAACATTGGTGGGATGAGCAGATGCCAGTAGGGGTGAAAGACTTGTCTTGTTGTGGAGAGACATATCTTTGTTGATGAGTTTTTCATGGAGTTCATCAAAAGAGATGGTGGAATCACAACCATTGACATTATCAATGATGGATTGATAATTTTCATCAAGGCCTTCAAGTACTTTTTTAATCATATCTTCATGGTCAAGAGGCCTACCAAGAGCAGCAAGTTCATTAGCCCGGGTTTTAATGGACTGCATGTAGTTTGTAATGGACTGAGAGCCTTTGGTGATGTTTTTAAGATGGTCTTTGAGTTGCTTGATATGGCCACGAGATGGTCGAGCATAGGTATTGGCTAGTGTTTGCCAGGCTTAATAAGAGGTTTTAGATTGGGTGATGAGAGGAACTAGAGTGGGTGAGAGAGTGTTGACAAGTGCTCCAAATAATAGTTTGTCTTTACGTAGCCATATTTGGTATGCAGGGTCAGTGGAGACAACATTATTGGTGGTGATGGTGGGTAAAGGAGTAGGGTGGGACCCATCAATGAATTTTTGTAGATCATAGCTGATGAGAATGGTTTCCATTTGGGTTTTCCAAGAAAGATAGTTGGTGGGTGTGAGTTTAATGGAGTTATGGATAGTAATCATGGTTAGTGGTTTTGTGGGTTCCTGGGCATTGGTAGTGATGATTTGAGTATTCTCGTTAGCCATTGGAATTAGGGTGATGAAAGACTTGCTGAAGATTGAAGAACGTGGTTGGGGAACAAAAAAAAAATTAAAGAACAAACCTTCGCTATGATACCATAAAAGATTTTAGAAGAGAGAAATTGAAAAACTTATGGCATTCTGTTCTCATTGTTGTGGGTGGCATATATACAGATTATATGAGCACAGAAATAGGAAGCTAATCACAAATAAATAGGAAATAAAAACAAATTAAGTAACTATACAAACAAATGGCATAATTACTGATAATTACAGAAATATTCAAACATGGAAATCCCTTGATTTTCTCTCTTGACTTGCTCAACTTGATTATATATCCTTATCAGACGGTTGGAGAGGGAAGAAAAATGAGTAGAGGATGACTGACCTTAGGAAGATGAGAAAGAAAAAAGAAGGCCAGAGAGAGAGAGAGAGTATGTGTGTGTGTGAGTGAGTGTGAATTTAAAATTCAATGATCCCACTATTAAAAAAAAAAAAAAAAAAACTCACATCAAATTCTATCAAATCCTTTATACAAGACCAACCAAACCATCCCATCTTCCCATGAAAACTGTTCTTAAACTTACCAAGGACCTTCAATGTAGGAGTGTCAATGGTTACCCATTTAACTGAAATCAAAAACCCCAATTTTGGTTCCGTTTTTATTGGAATTGATTAAAGCCGGGACTAAAATGAAAATCGAACCAATAGGAACTGAAACTATTAGGTTCTATCCAATGGGTACCCGGAATCAATTTTTTTTTTTTTTTTTTTTGTCATTTCTCTTTAAACCATAGATGATAGATGAGTATTCTTTTGTTTTAAAATTAATGCATGTTATACAAAAGCTTGTCAATTTTTCATATAAACCATGAATTGTAGCTTAAAATAAGCTATCTTCTAAAAATTTATTACATCTAAGGAAGATAATTTTTTATTTTTAAAGAAAATTCATTAACTTATATCTTTAGTATAACAGATTATTACAAAGTTGATAATTTTTACATGTGTTGATTTGAATTTTTTTTCTCATTCGATTGTTGAGACCCAGAACTCATGGGCAACCATATTTTTTTGACGATTCCAATTCCATTTATTTTGGAATTGGAACCGAAAAAAGCATAATGGTTATGGTTCTAAGTGTCTTAGGAGCTAAATCGGAAGTGACCCATTGCCTCCTCTACTTTGATGAAACAAAAATTAAGAAATCTCCCAGAGGCAAAGATAATAGCAATCGATCACAGTCTCATCACAAAAGATGTCAATTGTACCATAGGTCTCATAGAGTCATAGGTAATCCCCCATTAAATTTATGTGATGGATAGTGTTTGAGAAAGATTATGTTGATGGTGTCCGTATAAGTGGTGGTATTTATATATAAGGAAGATTTATTGATATGTCACCAACCTCTATGACGGGCCAAAGTTAATTTTTTTTAAAGGGCACCCTATGAACTTAATCTTGTTATCATCTCTAGTAAATTGACACATCTGAAAGTTCAACCATCACGTCGGTTACAACGCTGGTAAGTTCTTCTCCGATCTCTCTCTCTCTCTCTCTCTCTCCTCCTCATCCTTCTCCATCAATCTCTTTCTTTCTTTCTTCTTCTTAACATAGAGGTGTCCCTCAACATGGAGTGCCCACAATAATTTTCTAATCTTTAGAGGTACCCTTAAAAGTTTGAGTGCCCTTAGAATTTCTTGGCATGTCAAAATTTTCCTTACGTATATTCACCCAAAAATATATTTTTGATCTTGCCAAAAACATCGTGATGTGCTCATATAAAAAAAAAATCATAGATCCAAATTTTTTCTCTTTATTTAATTCTTCTTCTAGGATTTCTCCAAATATTTGAGGTCCATTCATCTCTTTTTTGGTGCGATATTTAATTTCAATTTTTTGGCATTTCAATTGAACTATTGAAGATTTCCAAAACACTGATGTGTAATAAGGTAAAGTTGGTGTGACAAAAGAAGTTCTTGGTACTTGGTATGCAAGTTTGTGACCACGCACGTGCAAACTAATGCGCTCGTGCAAACTGATGACTTTAACTTCGTCGTCTTCGTAAAATTCCTATTATGTCCTTCGTCCTGGTGAAAGCAGGGGCTTTGATGAATGTTTTGGCTCTTTCAAATCCCCCAATCTTCAACAACCGGTCTCACAAATTTTCCAACATCATCGTTTCTTCAAGGGTGGTGGATCTCTTTTGTCTCTCTGAGGTACGGATTTGATCGATCGATTGTCGAACTCATCGTTTATTAAATACCCACCTATTGTTTTTCTAGTTTTCAGTATAGTTGCAGTTTAAATTTTGTCCATTGAAATTGATTGGTTTTGGATTTCTGACAAGATCTTCGACTTATTGGTCTCTAGTTGAGAAACCAAATGCCAGATTTCATTTTGTTGGAATTTTCTAATCTGGGTGTGTTTAGATTGCTCACTTTTTGAAAAGCAATTGACTTTGTCTGAACTAGGTCTATCGATTTGTTTCATACTCTATGAAATTTTATTTATTTTAACAAGATTTCTTGATGTTGGATTTTATGTTTTTATTTTTATTTTTAAAATTTATTTAATGGGTATTGATTTTTGTTGGATTTGATTTAACTGGGTCGCTGGATTTGTTTCAAAGTGTGTGAAATTTAATTTAACAAGATTTCTTGATGAAGATTGATACCCAGATGTTCGATTTTTTGTGTCTCAAATGGGCATTTGATTTTTGTTTGGTCGGGTTATGTGATTTCTTCATGATTGGGCTACAAAGGATCTGAAATCTATTAAAATCTTAAACATTTTCTTTGAAATTTTACGTTTCAAGGATTAAAGTGGAACATTTGATTTGTTATTTTTAATACGATGAATGCCCCAATGTTGATGGATTGATCCCCCCTCCCTAAAACTCGATAGGATTGTTATTTTTTTTTTCTGATATATATGACGTGGGTATTGCTTAATTTTCAGGAATCAAGGCAAGCTTCTGCACTGTTTGGGAAAGAAAAAAGTGTATATTTGATTTTTGGATGATTTGAAGCTTTGGCTCAGGAATTTATTTAAGTTTCGTGCTGTATTATTTCCTTTGAGAATTACAGAGGGTGGATTTTTCATTTATTGACTTATTATTCTTATGGATTACAAATGAGGTTGAAGTTTCATGGAATTGATAGAGTCTAGAAGACTAATATTTCTTAATTTCCATTTGTTTATCATCTACTGATATGGAGTACCTTCCTGTCGAAGTCATTGGAAACATACTATCTCGTCTTGGAGCTGCTCGAGACGTGTTGATTGCCTCTGCAACATGTCGAAAATGGCGAAAAGCTTGCCGGAATCACCTCCACACTCTTTCATTCAACTCCAATGATTGGCCTGTTTATCGTGATCTCACAACTAGTCGATTGGAGATTCTTATAACGCAAACTATATTCCAAACTACTGGCTTACAATGCCTCTCAATTTTCATGGACGATGTTGACGAGTTCTCGGCAGCTCCGGTGATTGCGTGGCTCATGTACACTAGGGAAACCTTGCGTCAATTGTTGTATAATGTCCGGACTAGCCCAAATGTCAATATTCTTGAAAAATGTGGTAGACAGAAGCTTGAACTGTTGCTGCTGGCCCATAATTCTATCACGGGAGTTGAACCTAGTTACCAAAAGTTTCCTTCCTTGAAATCCCTTTCTCTTAGTTGTGTCAGTATCTCTGCATTGGATCTAAGCCTTCTCCTCACTGCGTGCCCAAAAATCGAGTCATTGGCCCTTGTGAATCCCGACATTGCCATGTCGGACCCTCAGGGAACAATTGAACTATGTAGTCCCACTCTAAAGAACTTTTATGTTGAAACAATCAGCTTGGACAAGTTTATGTTGGAGGCAGACGTTCTTGATAATTTACACTTAAAGGATTGCACACTTGAGCTTTTTGAACTTGTTGGCAAAGGTACCTTGAGGCATCTTAAGATCGATGATGTTAGCGTCATCCATCTTGATATTGGCGAGAATACGGAGAATCTTGAGGTTGTTGATGTTAGCAACTTCACGATCATGTGGCCGAAGTTCTACCATATGATTTCAAGGTCATCAAAATTGAGGAGGCTTCGGCTTTGGTGTGTGGTATTTGATGATGATGATGATGAGATTGTTGATTCGGAAACAATTGCGTTTTGCTTTCCTTGGTTAAGCCATCTTTCCTTAAGTTATGATTTAAGAGATGGTTTACTTCTGTATAGCTTGCAAGGGTCAGCACAGTTGGAAACTGTTGTGGTTTTGGAACTTGGATGGACTGTTATCGATTATCTGTTTTCGCATTGGGTTGCGGTACTTCTTGAAAGGTGTGTTAATCTTAAAAAGTTGGTCATTCATGGGGTTGTTTCTGAGGCCAAAACCCATGAAGAATGCCATATGTTGGCCAGTTTTACCTCATCCATGGTTCGGCTTATGAGGAAATATATGAATGTAGAGGTGCAGTTTGAGTATGAATGAAAGTTCTACAAAAATGCCTAGTTTGGGTAATCAAGTTTTGGTCTATTTCTAGTTGTAGTAGCAGGTAAACCAAAACATGCAGAGTTTGAGCATCCTTCTTTGTCCTGTATTTGTACTTTGAAGTATCTACCAGATGATTAGTGGCTTTAAAAATTGTAAATTCAAGTTATTCTTTTTGTAGATGAAACATGTTTCGAATTCAATTTCTTTCCATATATTCTCTTTGCAAGTATGCATCTGGTATGTTCTTCATTTTTCTCTTCCAAGATTAAAGATACTTTTTTTTCGCTCTTATTTCTATTTTATTTTAATTTTGTGGTATGCTTTTCTTTAAAGAATGGGATACTATTTCATGAATGTTTGAGTGTGTTGTTCTATTCAAGCTTGTGCTGATTGTATGCTTTCTAATCTTCTTTTATTTCCTGTCATGGTTTATTTTGAGGTATTCAACTTTGTGGCAGTGCCTCAGGTCCTTTTAATCTGCCTTGCTGAATGTAGATTGTGATTTCCCATTCTCATTTGCTATTGTTTAGGAAGGTGTGTTGGCTAATGGCAAAGAAAACGTGGTCTTGTATCAGATGCACATTGATGCTTATTTAGTGAGTTTATGACTGCAAATGGATGAGTGTTATATCTATCCCCACTTGGCTAAAGTTCTTAGTGCTTACCAAATCTCTCCTGTTTATCCAAACATGGTCTCCTATTTGAGGAAATTTCATACTTTCTACATGCTTTGAGTGTGTATAACTATTCTTTCTATCATTGTCCATCTCTCCATTGTATATTGGTTAGGTAATGGAAGTCTTGTGATATAGGGTGGTGCAAGGGTCTTTCATTTCTGTACCCGAATGCATACCCCAATGGCATGAGAGTATTATGAAAGGATGCAAAGCGTCTGGGAATTAGCATGTCATTTTGCTATTTGTTTAGGGTTATGATCTTGTAAAGCAATCTGACCGTCCGGATCCGCTAAGAGGTAACTAGTTTTCTTGTATTTCCTTTGTTTGTTTGAAAGTAACAAACACCCTTAGCTTTGGTTAAAATCGAGGAGTTTTAATGAAAGTATGAAACCATCTTCAGTCCTTATTTATGATGGTTTTGAAGGGTATTTGAGCACATAAAATCACGTTTCTCACCATTATTTGGTATCGTTTTGGTTGCCGGCAACCTTATCTATGACAGAAAGACAATGTTTGTGGACTCATCTTGCTGGATTTGGTGGCCTCTTGGCATCCCCCGAAACTATTGTAGCGCTGATGCCCCAAGGTTGAAGAAAGAATTTTGGGCTTGCTGTTTGATACATTTTGAATACCAGTTATTAAGTACTATTTTGTGCTTAAGTAGGAATCGTGGAAAAACTAAGAAAGATACAACAAAAATGAAAGCTTATGTGAAAATGTAGAAGTAGCCCCAATAGGTGATAAACAAAGGGAAAGTTGGTTGAGATGGTTTGGTCATGTGTGACAAAAGACGATTAGAGCCCCAAGAAGAAGGAATGTGCAAGTTGAAGTTTACACAAAAGTGAGAGGAAGTAAAAAAGTGTGGGTTGAGGTAGTTAGGGTGGATACGAGTAATTTTGGATTTATAAAAGAGCCTGAGTCCCGAATCCTAGTTTGTGCCACCTCAACTTGAGTTGCTTCTCGAGTCTTGGGTTGTGCCCCAACCTAATTTGATTCATTGATCCATTATGTCCCCAACAAAACAAAAACAAACAAGAGAAAAAGAAGAGGATGATAGAGAAGAGGAAGTGCAAAGGAGAGAGAAAAAGGCTTTGTTGGCAATTTCTAAGGGTGAATTGAGATGTGTTTGATCGTTCCTTTGATGGCATGCCGGTGATCTAACGTAATTGACAATTCAACTAAAGTGGAATTTGGTCCTTAAGTTGTGGAAGGGAACTCCCTTAATGCGATCAGATGGGTCTGAGTAAGAATCTGGTCCTTTGAGGACATTTTTGGTTGAAAAATGAGGTTAAGAAGAGGTTCATCTTTTAAAAACCCAAGCTCAATGTCGTGATCTATGCCTTATCCGTCATGGACCCTTTTTCATCATTTAACTCTATCATGGCCGTGTCTTTTGTTAAGTGCAAGTTTCTTCAGAAACTTACAATTTGTTAACTAGGAATGTTTCTAGCAACCAGTATTATATTAGGATTTCACTATCCCATGTAGCCCCTCTTCGTGCTTTATTCTTTTTGAGAACTTCTATTGGCACCCCAACTTTTACTTATTACACCTCAACTAAATTTTAAAAGCCAAACATTGATTGGGTAAGAATGTCATTTTCTCACTTTATGAAAGAACATTAGGTTTGGATATTTTGTTCTATTTTATGTAGAGATATCGAAAGAGCGAAGAGCATGAGATCAAGATCCAAAGGTCGAAGTAGAAGACCGTCATTGATGTTAACTTATTCTTTTTGACAGGTTATCGTTGATATTGGCAGTTTGTGTTTTTTTTTTTTTTTTTTTTTATATATATATGTTGTGCAAGTAGTATGAAGATAATTTTGACGTGGAAATGCTAGTTCCCATTTTAAAGGGCGTGTGTTAATTTTTAGTTTGGAAGTGATAGATAATTTGAGTAATTGGGGTGTGAAATTGCAGACTTTGTACCTTGTCTAGTCCTAAAGGGTGGGGGGGAGTGAATGGGACTAAATGTAAATTTCTTTCAATTCTTAATTTCTCTAGATAGGTCAAAGGAAGTGATCTACTCCCTAGGCGCCCAACGCTTAAAGTAGGTTAAAAAAAAAAAACTCTTTTTTCTGTAGTCTTTTCAAAAAGATGGCCTAGGATGTCTTATTAGAATTTTTAAAACATAGGAATGTCTAAAATATTCACCAAAACTTTTAGGCCTTTATAAAAAAATCCTTTTAGTATTTTATACTTCTAAGACTTCTCAAAATTGAAATCTAGGACTCACTTTCAAGTGGAGGAGGGAGATGATGACAATGGTGGTGGTGGTGACAATGTCCCGGTCAATTGGAGGGATGAGAACACTATTGACTTCAAATTAGAGCATTTTTGTTAATTTAGTTTATATCTATGAAAACTAAATTTAAGATACTCTATTTACATATTTTTCTTAATTGTTACTTTGATGGATTTTAAATTGCTAATGTTTGGTTGACTTGTTGAGTTATGGGTTTTAATTGATTATTGATTTGCAAGTTTGCTAATTAGTTGATGTTACCTTGGAAATTGCATATTTGTCATTATTTTTTTTCCTATTTCTTATTTTTTGCATTATTTTTAATAAATCTAAAAAAAGAGAGTATTTGTTTTTGTTACCTAGGCCCCAAGGGGGGTCTACCGCCTAGGCCCCGCTTAGCACTTTTAACAAGCTTGCACCTAGAGCCATTTTCCTATTCTCAAATAAATCAAGGTCTCAAGATTAAACATGAAAGAGTATTATGCTAGAACATTCATTCTAAAGCATGTCATTCATGTCATTCAAGGTCAATATAAAATGTAAGCTTAAATCAAAACATGAGACACAAGATTTATAGTGGTTCGGCAATTTGCCAACATACACTCCTAAGAACACCTCCACCAGGGTCTTGTTATTCCACTATCAATGAACTTTATGGTTCACCTCTAACCTTGTACAAGATTTTTACCTAGGCTAAATCTTAAAACCCTCAAGTTTGAGAGAGAAAACTTCTCACTTAGGAAAATCAGAATCCTAGACTCTAGCAAGAGGTTTTTGAGAGGAAAAACCAAGAATCCAATTTGAGGGATTTTGAAAAGAAAAACAAAATACAAGGACTCACTCAACATATAATGATCTTCCAATCAAGCTCTTGAGTTCTTCATGTCCTTGGTCTTCACTTCTTCCATCTTCTTTTGCTCCTTACTCAAAGAGTGTGCTCCAAGTGTGCTCAAGGTGAAGATGAATGGATGAAGAGGAATCAAACAAGGACGTTTGCTAAGGTTGAAGGTGGGTTCAACTAGGGCAAAGGTCTCCTATGGGTAGAGAAAGCTCCAAGGGAATTGGGAGACAAATTTCTCTAGGTTTGATCAAGCCCAAATGAAGCAAATGGTCTCAAATATATAGATTTGAGTTGGGCAATGGATTCTTGGGGTGGCACTGTTAGAATCTAAACGGTCAGTTTTTTGAAAAAACTGCACTGTCGGTGGCATCGACAGAATCAATGTTCTGCCACCACTATGGCCATTTCTGGCGGAGGCACCGCCAGCTTGCTACCGCTTGGAATTTTAATTCCTGACTTATTTTTGGGTGCAAAAATAATTGGGAGAAGGTTCTACCAATTTGAGTCAACCAATCTAATCACCTGAGGAGTGGGAAAAGTTTGGGTGCTCTCTTTACCTGATTAGTTTAGACACACACATGGGCATTTTGTCGAAGTGTCCGAAGTTGAGCGTCGATGACGAAGTCTTCCAACACAAACCGGTTCAACACACAACATGGTCTCAAGATTGACAAAATGTGGAACTAACAGGGTTTAATAAGTAAAATTTGGGGTGCCAATAAAATTTCTGTTCTTTTTTACTAAATTGCTTATTTATTTAACCACTGAGCTTCCTCTGTATCAAAAATCAAATTAATCTCATTACCTATTAAAGACTACTTCAGGAGATTGCACCTTATGATACTGGATTTTGGGGGTTTCCAAAGGATTGTATACAAGTTCTTAATGTCTATTTCTTACCTCATCCTAGCTTGCATGTCAAGCAGCAATGGGGACACAAGATTATGGGGGATAGATCCTACCTCAATAGAACAAGTGAAGTTTTTCACAATGGGTAGTGCTGCTGACAACAAAATACATGCTATAAAAGCTTATGCAGGTATTGCTTTAGAGTTATCTTGTTAAGGAAGAATTATTGAAGACAGTTCTATTTTCAATCTTAGAGAAACTGCTATTGGTTTTGGGTATCTTCGAACTTGCTAATGGTTTTAACTCTTGTAGCAAGAATCTTCTACCCAGCATGCTGCTTCTGCTCTAAAATCTTTTAATTTTTATTTATTTATATAAGTATAAACTTTTATTGAATGGAGGACAAGATGTCCTCAAAAGAGCCATACAACAAAATAGGACTACCCTCTTCCTTTACAAACTTGATCCTACCTAAATAGAAAATCCTCAAAGAAAAGGCCTCTAAAATCTCTAAATTGTTTGTCACAAATAAAATACCAACAATAGCCGTGACAACATCATTGAAAGAGTTCAACTTCCCTATAAAATTCTACCATTCTGCTCTAAAATCTCACTCTCCTCCTGCTCATGGTCATAAAATTGTTCAGCTTAGTTGCTAGGCTTCCTAGTTTTCTCTGCCTTAGTAGATTGGTCTACCTTACTTGCTTGGCTTTCTGGTTTTAGCTGTTAGTCTTGGCTTTCTGCTTTTGGCATTAGTGCATGTTTAAGAAATAAACTCGCCTTGCTTTTAACTGTATGGTGAAGGACAGACATTTTAGCTTAGTCCCAAGTTTACTAGGATGTGATTTTTCATTTAGTGATGGAAATTCGAAATGGATCTCATTAATGAGTAATTCTACTATAAGAAGCTTGTTTGCAGTTGAATTGGTTTTTCTTAATAGCATTGTTCTTTAATTTCTGAGTCAATATTTCATTTCAGGGGAGTTGGTTAGGCTTAAAAAAATAATTGTGACTCAGTCTTGTGTTATCTTAGTTTTTCATAGCTTACTGATTCATCAAAGTCAACAGTGACTCAGCTTTGCAACTAGTAATGAAGTAATTTATAGATGAGAATAGGAAGTCTAATCTTATTTTATATTTGCTTTAAGATCAGTAATCATCTTTAAAAACAATTGTTTAACATTTCAAACAAAATTCAGGTTGACTCGCAGAGTTTATTTTGTATTTGGTTAACAATTTCAGGTTCTTGGATAACCCAATGATGTCTAATACTACTGCTACTGTGTAAATGGAAGCATATGGATTACTGAAGTATCGTAAGATACTTGATTGTATAAACCGATGGTACTGGGTCAAATATTTTTATTGTTCAGTAGCCGCCTCTTTATTTATTTATTTTTGTTTATTTGTCTCATTTTTAAATTTAACTGTTTGTATCACTCTCAATGACATTACTTGCATTGTATACTAACATTATAATATGAGATTACTTACATTGTTATAGGATCGTTGTGCTCATTCTCCTATTTGTGCGCCACACATGTAACATATAACATCTAATGATCAAAAGAAAAAAGAAAATAAAATAAAATTGTCATGCGATCTGATGACCTAAGTCTATAGAATGGATGGTTATGATCGGCAAATGGGTCGGTTTGATCTTGGAGATGAGAGGCATCAAATGGTAGGTGCTTACTCTGGACCACTGGTCTTCTGATTCATTCTTTCATTTGGTTGGAAATTTCTATGCATAAGCTTCTCAAATAAGTTAGAGAGCTGAAGCTAAAACTTTTGCTAGATGGGTTTGTTGTGGCCTTTGTATGCTTTCTTCAAGAATCTTGACAAACTAATATTCTGTTATCAAATCTCATAGTTCCATTATCAATGTTTGTGCTTCCTCACATTTCAAGTGTCCTTGTAAATATTCCCTGTCTTGAAATTCGATTCTTTCCTTATTGTAAAGTTGGGATTTTTCATTGTTTTCGGGAGGAAAGAAAATCCTTTGGAGGATTTCTCCCTTTTTCCGTTGCTTGGGGGAGTTGGTTGGAGAGGAATAGGAGGATCTTCAAAGGTGTTACGGTCTTTTGTCGAGATGTGATCTTGAATATATTGGGGTTGTGTTTCTTTTGGTGCAAGATGCGCGTGGAATTCAAAAGATTGTTTTTTGAAGATTTGTTTTTAGATGAGACGATTTGTAGTTCTTTGGTGCTTTTGCTTTGTTTTGTTGGCCATCCGAACAATTTACAATTGAACAAAGCGACTAGTTACGCATGAACCAAGGCATGTAAGTTCTTTAATGTGAAGGTCAATGGTTGTACACACAACTAACATTTAAAAGCTGGTGCACCTACTTTTTCTTTTTTCATGATTAGTGTAGAAGTCTAATTAAGGGAAGTGGGATTATTCAACCTTTTTTAAGGTACCCTTTTTGAAATTGATCAAACGATTTCGAATCAAAATTCATTCAGAATTAGAACATGTTTTGGGTTTGAGTTGGGTTAGTCATTATTTCACTTAATTAGACATCTTATGGACCTGTACCACGTGTCGTTTAAAGGGTGTTCTTTCCCAATAAGGAAAGGTCAATGGCAAAGCAAGTTGACATAATTTAAATAAACATAACACATCCATGATATTGATAATCATCAAAGTCTTATCCACAAAAAAATTATGGTTAGATGAACAAATCTTATCCCTCCATTTAATTTTATCGTAAGTCAAGTACGAACGAAATGAAAGATCAAGAATTATGTTTGGAGGATCAATTTTTTTTATTTACTTTTACGTTGACTGCCAACTTGACATAACGCTCCTCCTTTAACTAGGCTTGGACTGTCGACTGAGTTAATGCACTTGTGAACCACATGTGATGGCCTTTTTAAGTTGTGGAAAGAGATACGGTTAAGGAGTGCAAGATCAATGGAATCCTTAATTTTAGGATCCCATATCTGTGGTCTGCCATATGATCTCCAAATTGCATTAGTCACAAATGTAATCAACTCAAGTATAGAGAAATACATTGAGTAGGGATCTAGTCAGGTGTCCCATTCCTAACCAGGTTCAGGTGGCACCCCTTTTTATGCTATATTGCATTTTTGGGGACCCAACAAGGGTATGGATATGTAATCCATCCCTTGGTGATCCTATGTACTAAAAATCATAGTGTTTGATAACTTGTATCCACTAGATCTGATATCTTGAAAAAGACCTCAAATCCTTCAATTAGAAATCATTCTTAAGTCAATGTTATCATCAATGGATGCACATCACCAATCAAACTTATCTTTTTTGTGTTTAGATTCACCAAGGGATAGACCGCATATCCATACGGTCAGTGACTCTCCAAAAATGCCATGAGGCATGAAATGGGGTGTCACCTGACTTTGGTTAGGAATGAGACACTTGATTGGATCCTTACTCTAATTTATTTGACCTAATTCATGAGCACCTCTCCATTTGAGCCAAACCATTAATTCTTGGTTAATCATTGGCATCAAAAGCAATATTGAAATTCACTTCTCCATGACCCAAAACACACACACACACACACACACACATATGGGGTGCACTCAAGGACATCTACAAGTGACAATTATTTTTATGTTATTCGTATGCCATCTATTTTACAAGATCCAACGGCATCTAGTGGTGTTGTAGAAAATAATGAAAAAATGGACAAAGTCTAGGTGATTGTGTAAAAATACTTGTTAGTTTCAGATGTGATCGGGGGATATTTACAATATCTATTTTTTACACAATCACTCGGATACCATCAATTTTTTCAATGTTTTCTACAACACCACTAAATGCCATTGCATCTTGTAAAATTGATGGCATCTGAGAAATGTAAAAATAATTGTCAATTGCAGATGTCCCCCAAATGCTACCCATATGCATTTTTATCTTCTTTTTTTTGGCTAAGCAAGCAAGGGATTAAGGGTTAATAGAGGTGAAGATGAGTTCAACAGGATTTCAACCCTCGTCATGGCACCAGCTCTCCTCAAGCCTTTACCACTAAGTTAAGTGGCACGAGATCTGGTTTTGGATCAGCACAAACCCTTACCCTAACCAAACAATGTTTGGGTAGGGACTTTAATGGGGTTCCCATCTTATGGCACCTCCCCCCTTTAGAAAAGAAACTAAAATAATAAATAATAATAATAATAATAATAAACTATTAAATTTCTATATGTAGAAAAGAATATTGGTGTGGCATGGTTTTAGGTATTGAAAGGGAATGGATGTTGACCCATCAACAAAGAGATAATACCAAACAAATCGATCTCAAGGTCAGGATTAATTGTAATACAAGTGGTTTTGCTTATGGATCATTATTCTAATGTTTTGGTTGAGAGACTTTTGAGCCAAGACCAAATATAAGTTTGTTTTATGAGTTGTCAAAGTAAACTTAACCTCAATAATTTATTTACTATAAGAAGAGTAGACAAGCCATTTAAAGTTTTTCCTTTTATTTTTTTAAATAAAGAAAACCATATCATATCTACCTTCACAGGCTCCTATTCAATATTGAATTTATTAATTTGTTTATGAGCCATTCTAGACTTACTAAGTAAAGATTTCACCCTTGCCAAGCATCCTTGGGTTCACTTTCAAGCACCAAAAAGCATGATCAGACGTTTCATGATTGCAGAGGATAAAATTCTATGAACCTTAAAAATATTTTTCTTTCTTTAAAAAAGATTATCTTTTACCGTTGAAGTTTAAATTTAGTTTTAGAGTTAGGTGGCCGTCCATTTTGAAAACCTTAAATCAAGTTTAAAAGAAATTGTTTTTTTATTTTATTTTTTAGATGTAAGTTAACTTCCATGTAACGCGGAGGGCTGTGGTGTTGGATTGCTGATGTGTGGTAATCCATTTGAGCAAAACGACCCTTACTAAGGATTAAAATCTTACTTGGAAAAGTATTTCACTTTATTTATTTTTTATTTTCTTCTATTTTTGAGTAAATAAATCTCTGGAAAAGCCAATAAAAAGAACCAATGATAGAGCATAGTCGGTTAGGGAGAGTGGAGTAGGAGTCAGTGATTCTAGTGGGTTCCTAAGCCAAAGACCCCACCTTTTGTTTTCTTGAATTTATTTAAACTTTTTTCCAACCCCACACCTTTGTGACAAGTTTGCAAGGACAAGATCTTCTGTACCCATGGATGAGTTTCAAAATCTGATGATAATTACTGTACTGAGTGATAAAGGAATAAAGCAAACCAACAGAATAATCAGGTGTCCAGAGAGAGAGAGACCTTGACCTTTGAAGGATCAAAAGGTGCTAGAGTGACAAAGAGAGGAAAACTAGACCACATAGAGTCATACTTGATAAGAAAGGTAGGATCTTTTGCTTCTATGTCTCTGTGTGATTCTCAAGAAAACTAAGGTAAACAAATACATTGATTTGCTCTTTATATATTATAAAATATGATTTCATCTCTATATCGGTTTTTTTTTTCTTCTCCTGTGTAGAAGAAGTTTAGAAGAAACAGAGAAGATCAGAAAATTATTGAGATGGTCTAAGGAGAAGCTTTTGAATGGCTGGTCATACAATTAGAGAGAGTGGTTTATCAGATTCAAGCCCCTCAAATCAACATGCACCATATGCAGTCTTACATGGGATCACCCCTCCTTCCACCACTTTCATGTACTTCTCTTCAAATCCCTTCATGGGTCTTCACCATCTCTCCTTTTTCTTGCCCGTCTCCTTTTTCTTGCCCGCCCGCCCCCCCCCCCCCCAACAAAAAAAAACCAACTACTACTTTATAATTAAATTCCTTTCATGGGTCTTCTATATCTTTCATTTTTCTTGAAAAAAAACTTACTACTTTATAATCAAATTCCTTTCATGGGTTTGATCCTGTACTCTTAACCATCTGCTTATATTCTTCTTCTAATTATACTCATGTTTTACTTTAATATATAATCTGTTTCTTCTGATGATCAGGGATCAACAAGGATATGGTTTTGATTTTGGAGAGCTAGAAGAAGCAATTGTGCTCCAAGGGGTTAAGATTGGAGATGTTGAAGCAAAAAATTGTAGGCCCCCCTATCTTTTTCTCCTTATATGACCTTAGCAATTAGCATAACAAACTTAAAGAGAGAGAGAGAGAGAGAGAGAGAGAGAGAGAGAGAGAGAGAGAGAGAGAGAGTTAACATGTCTGAAGAAATCCACGTAAGCCTCAAGGTGGTGGGTTGGGTTTGCCATTTCCAACACAGTAATCATTCAAATACAGGAAACTTGGATGGCATGAATCATCAAACATGAAAATCTGACCTCTTAACATGATTTACTGACTCTGTAACTGCAGAAAAGAGAATCAATTCCAACTTTTTGATATTATAGAAAAAAAAATCTCTGGGTTGTCTTTATTTGCTGATTCTCTAAGATTTTTCTTTTCTGATTCTTGCAGCTTTCTTCACTACCAGTAACAGACCATCAGCTACACTGGAGATGTTCCCTTCATGGCCATTGAGATTCCATCAGACTCCCAAAGTAGTTTCTTCTTCCCCTTTTGACCATTTCTTTTTTCAGATATGTTTTCTTTGTAAACTAACATAAAAATTAATAGAAAAAAAAGTTCAATCTCTCTTCAATGTGAGTTTTAAATATTTTCAAGGATTCTTTAATACCCATTTGAATTTCTGATCTGGGTTTTGTGGAAAAGAATCAGAAAAATAAGATTGCAGGTGTTATCTGTTGTTTTTGAATGATTCAAGAGCACCATTAAAATTTTCTTTTTTCTTCTCTTTTTTGGATGTTTAGGGAAGTTCAAAGTCAGGAGATACTACTACTGATTCAGGATCTGCTCAGAATACTATTTCCTATAAAGCTGATTCACAATTAGAACCAGAATCTCCAATCAGCAAAAAGACATTAGATCAGGTCCTTGATCATAGACAACAACAAGAACAACAGCATCAGCAACAACAGCTAGTAAAGATGGCAAGTGAGGCCTCCATAAGTGGACCACCACAACAACCTAATCAACAACCTAAAGCACTGGATAAGGTTCTTCAACTACTTTTCTAACCTCTATTCACCATTTCTTCTTCTTTAATCAAATCTCAGCTGAGTTTTCAGCTTGTCAATGATTTTTTTTTTCTCTTTCTGATCAATTTCTTTATTAAAAGTTCACCACTGATACTAAGTCCAAAACCTCAAGAAATCCAAATAAAAAGGCAGACTTTTTTAATGATCAGAATCATTCCATTTATGATCTCTCTTGAAAACAAGAACCCACATCCCAAGCTTCAACAGATCATCATTAATTTGATGATGAAAATATTTTTTTAAAAGATCTCTCTTAAAAACCATAACCCACACATCCCAAACTTCAACAGATCATCATCTGGTGGTGCAAGTTTAAGCTTATCCAAATAGAAAGAAAAGTTAAAAAAAAAAAATCAAAAATTTCCACTATTCAAAGTTCAAATCCCCAAACTAAAAAAAGAAAAGAGGTTATGGTACTGCCGTCATTTTTTGTACCCACTTCTGTAACAAGTTCATGATAATATGTTTTTTTTTTCCAAAATACATCCCTCAGTAATTTAAAATATTATATACTCCTCCTAATGTGATATTATTTATATTTACCTCCCTGAAATCCTTAAACTTCAAACCAAATTTCTTCTCTCAAATGTTGCAGAGGAAGGCAGCTGGTTCAACTTCAGATAAACCACTCGATGCAAAGGTCCTACAGTCTCTCTCTCTCTCTCTCAAGTTCTAACTATACTTTTAAAGCTGAAACAAACAAACTTGCTTGGTTTGGATTGAATGTTTGTTTTCAGATATTGAGACGCTTAGCTCAGAATAGAGAGGCAGCAAGGAAGAGCCGACTGAGAAAGAAGGTGGGTCAGATTCTGACGTCCTTTTTTACACCGGGAAATCTTGTATTCCGGCTAAATCTCAGATACCCATTGTTTATTATTCTTATTTTTTTTACAGGCTTATGTACAACAGCTAGAATCTAGTAGGATAAAGCTTAGTCAGCTTGAACAAGATCTTCAAAGAGCAAGATCACAGGTTATAAATCTTGAACTTTTAAGATAAATAAAGATTTTTTTTTTTAAATATTTTATTTGAAATTGTTGTTGTTTTTAGGGTCTGTTCTTAGCAGCAGGAGTTGGTGGAAGTGGAAATCTCAGCTCAGGTGAAAATTCTCATGCATGGCCAATTTACTAATATACCCTTTGTTTATTTTATTTCTTTTTTAGAATATAAGTAAAATATTCAAAATAGCTGAAATAGTTTATTACACCATTATCCTTTTATAAATATGTTAGTTGCATCATTATTATTATTATTATTATTATTATTATTATGAATTGCTTATAAAAAATTACTATTATTAATTAACACTACAACAGCTATAATAATAATAATTTAGTCATGACTTGGGTTTTATAGTATGAAATATGTTTTGAGAGAAACTAATTGGGTCATGTAGTTCCCAAGGATTACTAGTGGAGTTGCGAACAAGAGCGGTGTCTCGTTTCTATAACAACATACTGTGTCTACATGACATGTTTTGATTGGAGGTTAAATACATTGGACTACATGTAATGTAGAAAATGGCTTGTTTAAGAGCTCGATGTGTTTCAAACTCCTATTAAAACATGACACATAGACACCGGTCCTATCCTATAGAAATGCAACACCACTGTGGATCCTGATTCTCACTGATATATAGAAGACTGGTGATAATATGACTCCCCCATGTGGCATACTCAATTGACTCTTTGATGTTGGGTGTGCCAGAACCGTGGACTTTATGCCTTGGGTAGTCGATTGAATATGCCACGTGGGGGAGTCATATCATCACGACTGTATATAAAATAGTAGATATCTCATAGTAAGCTTCTAATAAAGCTTCATTTTCGCCTTGTTGTAGGGAATTTCAATTTGAAATTTAAGTTTTGCAGTTGTGGTATTATACCTAAACTAGCATTCCGAGTTGAGATTATACCCAAGGTCATCTCAAGTATAATCTATACGGATCTTGATGTGATACATGTATAACTTTAACTGGATACAAAAATTTGTGCCTAAGGATGCACATTATTTGTGATAGTTAGGTCTTTGTTGTTGTTGGTTGGTCATCTCGACCATCTTTGCACTTTTCTATGTACCTTTTCTTCTCTTAATAAATTTATACTTAGAAAAAGAAAATTATTCTTTATCCTTGTTGTTGTTGTCGACAATGATGATCCATAGGAGCCGCTATCTTTGACATGGAATATGCAAGGTGGTTAGACGAGGACCATAGGCATATGTCGGAGTTTCGAACATCATTGCAAGCTCACCTATCAGATGGGGATCTAAGGGTAATATTGGACGGATATCTTGCCCACTTCGATGAGATCTTCCGACTAAAAGGAGTGGCCGCGAAGTCCGATGTCTTCCACCTCATCAATGGAATGTGGACCACTCAAGCCGAGCGGTGCTTCCTCTGGATGGGAGGATTCCGACCCTCCGACCTCCTCAAGGTCCCAAACACATTGCTTCCTTTATTTTTATTTTCCCCTCTTTTTTAGTATTTATGCTTTAATTTCTAACCACTAGCTTATAAAATCTAAACGGCCCTAGGACTCTCTTGAGGGTACTTTATACATATAAGCATAATGTGAAATCCAACCGTCAAGATTTATACGTATCTCGATAATAATATCCCATTGACACTCATCTTAACGAGAAGTCCTGGCCGATATTGGATTTTATGTTTAAAGAGTCTGGATCATGAGTTTTTTTTTCTCGTGTAATTTTTCGTGAATATATACGGTTTTCCCTCCACACTACTAGTAAATATTTACAACCTTTGATGCATGGCATTTTAGTTTCTTTCTTTTTTCTAATTATGATATATTATTATCAATTATTCTTCCCTAATTTGTGCTCTCAAAGCAGATGTTAATACCTCAAATAGACCCATTAACTGAGCACCAGTGGATAGGCGTTGATGCGCTGCAACGATCCTCACAGGAAGCGGAGGAAGCTCTCTCCCAAGGTCTCGAACAGCTCCACCTTTCACTCTCCGAAACCATCGCTTCGGGATCTCTCAACGAAGGGGCCCATGTCCAAAACTACATGGGCCAGATGGCTCTAGCTTTGAACCACCTTTCTAATCTCGAAGGCTTTGTTCGTCAGGTAAGCTCACATCCATTCAAAACCTATTATTATTATTAGTATTATTACAATCTCCATTCAATGCATGGTTTTAAAAATGTCCCAGACCTAGATGACTTGTCGAAATCATCTTGGTATGAACGGGCGAGTTTTCAACGTGAATCATCCTTCACATTAACACATCAAGATCCGATATGACTTGTCCCTTATGTTTTTGTTTTTTTTAATAAAAAATAATTCATTTTTTTTAGTAATTTAAATATTTATTATCTAAATAAGAACATGTTATTGTGAATGAGCATCTACTAATTCACCTTCTTTTATAAAAGAATTATAATTATTTGTATATAAATGCATATTAATAAATAATTCTAAATCAGTTTGAATGATTTATCTCATTGGAGATGAGATGACTTAGGTGAGTCAATAAAGGCTTTCTGAGTATATTTTTAAATTGGGGATGCTTTCAATACAAGCAACGTCTTAGGAAATCCGGTATTAACTTTCTAATGAAAAAATAATAATAATTCTCCTTTCCATAAAATGTAATGCCGACACGTGGGTTAAAAACACAGATTTTCTAGAGATTTTATTTTTTTAATCATCCCAAATGGATATTCTCCTATGTTAGTTGTTGGTTACTTAGTTTGAGGTCAAGGGGTATGCCATCAATTTGAAAACACTAATGGGTATCTCAAATATTCATGGAAACGTAAAGGACTATATCTAACAAGTAAAAAGGTTGCAATCAAAATATGTACTAAGAAAGCAACCTAAGATCACATTTCTACCTTTTGACATTAAAATTCATAGCTAGGTCCTATCAACTAATTAAAAAAGTCACAAAACAGACAAATAGAAATGTGTCTTTTTCGTTTTTTTAATTAAAAAAATCTATGATTAGAAGAGTCCAAACCCTAAAAGATTCAACCTAATGGATTTCAAACCTTTTGAATTTTTTGTTTAGTGGTTGTGACTATCTCCTCTTTCACTAGGGACCATATTTTTGTTGCTTGTAGTAGGTTTGATTGAATTGAAAGACAAACTTGTCTTTGTCTTTCTAGAGCTGTTTTATTATTTATTTATTTGCTTTTTAAGATTATTTTATTTTCCCTAATTGTAGGCAGATAATTTGAGACAAGAAACTCTTCATCAGATGTGTCGAATTTTGACTGTTCGACAAGCTGCCAAGTGTTTTTTGGTGATTGGGGAGTACAATAACCGATTACGTGCCCTCAGCTCACTATGGGCATCACGCCCACGAGAGTAAGATCTTATACCATCCATGATTTTCAAAAGTAATATGTATGTATGTATGTATGTATGTATGTTTGGATATGACCCATATTATTGGATCGAATCCTGCCTTGCAATTATAGATCAAGGACTTGGGATCTGATACGGACCCCCTTAAAATATGGCATGTTTAAATATCTTTTTTCTGATGGGTTCTAGATCAACCATGTCTCAATCTGATAGGGACTCGATCCAATAATATATATATATATATATATATATATATATATATATATATATATATATATATATATATATGAGAAAAAAGTATTATTATTAATATATGTTGTTCCCGAATCGGATTTGATCATGTTTGGAACCGATCCAATAAGATTTTGGATCAATTCTGGTTCTTATTCCAATCCAATGGATCTGAACCAACCCAAAATCTGATCATTGTGCTTTGTCTGTTTTATAAAGCCTAAAATAGTATAGAAGAAAAATGAGAAGTATTTTTTGGGGGATATCTTGGTCTTTTCATTAGGGGGTCAGTTGTTGGGTCATGGAGTTCATAAGAATGTTAGGTAGATTTATAAGTACAAGAGGGAGTCTTATTAATTAGTCTACTTTACAAGGACTTAAGCCAAAATCTCAATTATTGCATCAAATTAAGGTAAATAATATATCAGTTTTATTGCAAACAGGAACATGATTGGTGATGATAGCTCGTGCCAGACGACTACAGATTTACAGATAGTTCAACCATCAAACAACCATTTTTCGAACTTTTGATCGAGGAGGACCGACGACTACTACCTGTTCAATATCCATGTATCTCCCTCACATTTCTTTGATTTCATAGAGGAGAGATAATTATAATTATAGTTTCATATTATTTATGTATAAAATGTAAATCAATTTAAAAGCATATATTTAATATATATATATATATAAAAGCAAAAGTAGTCTATATTTATAGTTGAGGTATATTGTCTTCTAATGGGAGTGTAGAATAAAATAGAGGACTAAAAAACAAAAACCAAAAAGGAGAGGGGGTTGGGTGGAATTGTTGCCCTTCACTTATATGAAGTGGTTGCAAAGGTGGTTTGATTTAATGGAGAAACGACGAGGAAAATAAGGGATAAGGCCGACTTATGCTTTGATCTCAAATTATTGTCTTTTATTTATAAAAATTGTTGCTTGCATGGCTACTCGACAAGGAGTGGTTACTATATACCTTCCAAAATTATGCATTATTAATGAAATGGATAGAACTAGTGTTTTAAAAACCCAATTTTGTAATTAAATGGGTTGGGCTAATGAAACTTAAGGTTTATTTATTTAATTATTTATTTTAATAAAAAACATTGGATAGACCCATCAGATTTATAACTCCGTAAAGTCGATTTGAAAATTAACCAAATTGTCACTGTTATTATTTTTACGCGACTCGGCCTTGAAATTCAATGAAACCAACTCACCAAGTAAAACTTAGCGAGTCAGCTTGAAAATACACCAAGTTGGGACTGTTATTATTTTTACGCGACTCGGCCTTGAAATTCAATGAAACCAACTCACCAAGTAAAACTTAGCGAGTCAGCTTGAAAATACACCAAGTTGGGGCGTTGGCCCATTCCGTTATGAGTAGGGGTGTCAATGGGTTGGTTTCAGTTCAATTCCTATGAAAATTAGAACCATAACCCTTATATTTTTTTTATTTCAGTTCATGTTGGTTCCAATTCCAATTTTAAAATAAGTGGAATCAGAACCTCCAAAAATCACGGGTACCCGACGGTTTTGATTCTCAAGAATTGAATGGAAAAAAATATTTCAAAATCATTATTTAAAAAAATTCTTCTAAAATAAAAATTCATCTCATTTATAAGTGATATATTAAAGAAGAAATGACCCATTTTAAGATCCAATATTTAGTTTATATGAAATTTGAAGAACTTTATGTAATATATGTAAATTTTAAAACATAGAAAAACCTTCAATCATGTATAATGTAAAAATAAATGACAAAATAAATTAGTTTCAAGTACCGTGGTTACCCATTGGATAGAACTTAATGGTTCTGGTTCTTATTGGTTCGATTCCATATTAGACCCAACTCTAATCGGTTCCAATAAAAAAGAAACTGGTACTGGGGTTTTCAATTTTGATTTTGAGTAAAGAGATACCCATTTTGGATAGAATCATAGATTTAAAATTAGGCAAAGTCGATTTGAAACTTAGCCATGTTGTCTTTATTATTATTTTTAGGTGACTCAGCCATGAAATGTGTGGAGGATATTTTTCATATGCTATCAGAAAGTGACACGTGGCATGATGGGATCACAAAAGGGGAACTCCGAGACTCTGATACCCGAGTTTCAACCATATAGAAAAGGCATCAGTAATGGTGAACACCAAAAGAATCCAACTTATCAAATCTCACTTCTTCATAAGGTTAGAGGATGGGAAGTCGGATGGTTAAGAAACTCGGATGCATGCGGAGACTGACTTTGAAATTTAGAAAGAAATAGGTTGGAACACTCAAAGGAGATTTGGTCAATCGAATACCGGAAAGTCAGGGATTCGATCACGATAGTAGCCAGAGCTCATGAAAATAAGGGAAGATCCTTGATTCGAAGGGATGAACAAACATGAAACAATGGGTGGGCACATTTCTAATAAGAGGGAACTACTAAAATGGTTAAGGGAGAGAATTTAATAAGGAAATCAGGGAGGATCCTAGGGTTGGAACCTTATAAACACAAATATAACGGGCACAAAAAGATATGCAATTTCTTCTCCTCTAGACCATACACTATTCTTTGTACCAAGGTCCTGACTTGAGCGTCAAAGAGATGTTGTTGCAGACACACCCAAGAGGAGGAAACCAACAAATCAGTGGAAATCTCGAGGTAGTGCAAGTTTTTGTAACTACAAAACTCAATGGAACCAACTCACCAAGTCAACCAAAACGAGTCAACTTGAAAATACACTAGGTTGGGGCATTGGGTCTTTTGGTAGTAAGCGCTGATTTTCTAACTCAATCTGATAGAATAACTCAAAAACTCACTGATGTTGCATGTGCAAGTGACATAATAACTCAAATGATTTTCACATCCCCATAAACATGCATTGTGTGTTGTGTATCTTGAGGGAAAAAAATCTACGGCTCACTTGCATATGCCACGTCAATTATTTTGTTTAATTTGTTCGAGTGAACTCTTGATGGACATTTGAGTATGATTTTTATATTTTAAGACTAGAGCAGGGATTTAAGGGGTTTGTTAATGGATCATGGTTTTAAAACTCATCCGAGACCGAGACGTATCACCCGAGTTAACTCGGTATCGGTGCTAAATGAGACCAACTCACAAAGTCACTTTTTTGACCGAGATTTAGGATTCACGTTCAATTTTTTTGATTTTTTGAGCGAGATGAGACGCGAAACTGAGTTTTAAAACCACTTATTGGATTCTTCGGGACCCGTTTGGGTTGGGGGATCGGACCAGTTACTAATTGGTATATAATTTGGACCTAACCCCATGCTTTCCGTAATCAAGATTCAAGCATTAACTGCCTTCGGATCTGCATTTAGGGATGTGGTACAGGTCAAGGGAATCAGGTCTTTACTGATCCAAACCCAAATCTGATTACACCTTAACTCTAAAGTGGATCGGGTACTTATCATAAAAGAACCAATTAACAATTGGGTGAAGATTCTTTCACATTGCAAGCTCCAGGATGGACGTTGTGGGTAGGGTGCAAATGGTTTGGATTTGTTGTAAAATCAGAATCGAACCAAACATGATTGGTTATACAAATTTGGAATCGAACCAAACTAATTAACCAATAGAACCGAATCAATCCAAACTAACCTTGATTTGGATCGATTCTCGATTCTCATACTTATTATTTTCAATAGTAAAATTCAAATAGTTAAAATTTAAACTAAGCAAAATAAGTATTAAACAAAGCATCATACATAACCCATACCACATATAAACAAAGCATTAACATATTTATTATTGTTTGAGTGTTTTTACCTTTTGTCTTTTAAAATTATATTTTATTTTTAAATAAATATCAAAATTGGTTTGGCTCTATAATACTCCTAATCTGGAATTGAACCAAATCAATCGACTTTTTTTTTTTATTATTTTAACAATCCGTACCCAAGCCAAACCATGCTCAATCCCAATCGAACTAATCCAATCCAAAAGACTTCGGATTGGATTGGTTCTCAGATTTACATGATCCAATGTGCACCCCTAATTGTTGGGGACTATGATGAAATTTAACTTGGTAGTTCATGACCTACAGACGCGACCCATAATTTATTTTAATTGATTACGTACCCCTTGACCCCCGTCTTCTCTATGGGACTAATGAAATTCCTTAAATGCCCTAATCTTCAACCTAGAGCTCAAAAAAATAAAAAACCTTGATTTTTCTCTCCCTGAAACTCATCATGTTCTACCTCCAACATAAATCATTTTACTCTCATTTTTAACCTTAAAGATTCAATTTCTCTTTCAACCTTCAACCATCGGATTTGTTAGGCCCTTCTTTTTTTTTTTTTTAATTTTTTTTAATTTTTATAGAGGCTGAAAGAAAAGGGTATAAAAGATCATTTTGTGATTTATGAAACAGACTGAAGTTGAGGGATGTATGCCCCTCAATTTGAAATCATGCCTAAATATTCACCAAAACTTGAGGGACATGCCAACTAATACCAACAGTCACTCACAAACTACTACCAACTTAGCAAGCAAAGTTGAGAGAAAGATCAGCTCTTGGAACAATCAGAACAAGATTCTCTGAGCTTGAAGATTAGCCCAATATGAGATGCCGGGTGACTTGACCATGACGAGAGAGGTGAACCCAAGAGTGATGCTGCCAGCTATCTTAGTTGGTTATGGCAACGGGTTCAATTCTCGCCATCACTAAGTTACCGATCTCATTATAAACAGCTTCTTACTAATTACAAGAAAGAAAGGGGAGAACCCAAGATGTTAAAATCTAGACTACATTATCATACAAATACATATAGTTCCACTGTTTACAAAGGAATGTGAGGCGTTAAAAAGATGCCTTGACAAGTATGTGAGGAGCCAAAACTCATGCATTAATTTATCTTAATTCATTAATAATTGTTATTCTATATTTCATTTAGAAAACTTTTTATTATTGAAAAGGTAGAAGTGTAATGTGCAAGGCGTGCAACTCAGTCTCTTGATGCCTCTTCTGCTCCACACCTCTGCCTGTCTGAACATTGATCCCAAGAATAATGACGGTTGAGGGTTGTGTTTTCAACCTCCGTATTGTTTCAACCAACCCATGACCCTCTTATATTCATAGTTATGCCTTCCCCATCAAATTGGTCTTTTAGGGTGTAATGATTTGTCCACAATGACAAAGATCTAAGAAGATGGTTTGGTGATAATGATGCGATGGCTCGTAGGGAAAGCTTGTCTTTTACGACAGTCTGTTGGAAGAATCACAATATTTGAATGAGGAAATCAATGGTTATGAGATTGGTTTGATTTGCTTGACCACGATAGCCCAACTTTACTTTAAGAGGGAGGGAGAGGAGGAAATAAACTAATTCCATAACAACTGGTTATTGGTTTTCAAGGCTTCTTTGTCAACTTTATAGTTGGAAGGAAATTTGATCAAGACAAAAACATCAACAGGTTGTCGTAAGAGGACCCACCAACCAATGGGTCCAACCTAGGAGGTATTCATACTAAATCCGACTACCCAACCTTCTGATCTATAAACTCTGACAAATTCGTATGGCAGACCTATATGAGGTTCTAGATATGCATATTGTTTATTGAGAATACTTAACATAACCAAATAGAAGAGCAGGAATGAATGAGAGATCAGAGAAACTCTCTGAAGAAAATACTGAAAATCTTACGTATTCTATGAAGACATCTTACTTGCCTTTGTTTTTTGACCTTTCGGACTTTGAGCTTTCAGAATTATCCGACAGAAATCTAGAACTCACACCCAACATTTCTTTCCTGTTAGAGATGGAATCCAGGGTTTCAATCATCATTCGAAGCTCTTTGCCACAGAGACTGGCATTCATTCAAATATGAGGCCTCCATTCTTGAAGTATCTTCTCGGCATATGTCCAATCTTCAGCCATGTGAAGCACAACCAAGGCAGTAAACATCACCCAAACACTTCTCTCTCATCACCTACACAATATTTGGTGGGACCAATTAGCCAACAGATGATAGCGAATCTTTAATCCATTATCAAGCGAACCCCACATCCGTGTATCAGGCGATGTTGACCAATACAAAGCCAAAAATGGTACCATTTGCGGCTACCAACTTTGGGTAAATGGTTGTAGAACAAGAAGAAAAACTGAACAAATAAGAGAGTAAGCTTTTCTGTGCATCAACTAAGAGAATCAGAGGCCTGAATGAACCATGATGGGTTACATACAAAAGAACACCAATTTGGGCAACCACACCACAGGACCATGAAAACCAAATCCATGCATACATACCCTGTAAACAAAACATAGCAATTACACTGAACCACCGAAGAACCAAGGAGATGTGGTTGGATAAAAGTTAACCTGTGATGGAATGAATAAATATAACACATTCTAACAAACCATAAGGTATTGTATGCACGCAAATGGGAAAGAAGTCAACAGTAAAGAGCACAAAATTAAACTCTACCCAGAGTCTGAATATGTAAGCAAAAATGAACCAACATGGTTACATAGAAATCTGCAAATCCTTAGCTTCCAAATAAATGTGAAAGACACTACATTAAGGATGATAAGTAATTCCACATTTGATAAAAGAGAGAAATTATAAACAATTTTCTATACAAGATAATGAAGTCAAATGACATTTCACAGGCTGAAGCAAAAGACCTGATAATAGAACAAGTAATCATAGAGCTTTAAGAAACCTACCTCGCTGACCCCTTCACAAAGAGTGTTGACCGGCGGAAACTAGATCAAGCTGAGATACAGGCCCTGAGATCTCTTAATACCAAGGTAATTCCTCCAAAGATCCTTGAGTCCATGCAACCTCAATTGTGGACCTAGAAAGTGTCCCCAGAAGAAAGATCCAACATCTCTGAGAACTGTCGAAATCCCAAACATCAAATCACTCAAAGAAGAGCAAAATAAACCAAGAGCCCATTAACACTTGCTTACTTAAGTAGCCACAATGGCTGAAGGAAGTTTCCTTTCCCATGCAACAATTACCAAAGATGAAGTCAGTGAAACAAGGGGGGAGAATGAATGACATGGCGGAAATTTCCTGATAGAAATTGAACACAATTTCGGTCCATCTAGATGATAATACCTAGAAGAATGAACATAAAGTCTCAGATTACTTAAACAGCTTCAAGGTATGACCCAAGATACCTGTGAGAAGGAACCAGATTCTGGCCCATGAGACCAGTGTTCACCTCAAGGCTACATCAAATGATTAAAGGAAAAAAAGTTCAGAACTTGATTAGTTGTGTATTATGTACAATAAAGATGAAATATCAAAATACTGATGCGCGGTTCGCCTGTTATGCCAGATCTCTGGAATCTGCTTTAGGTACTGTGAGTAGAATAAGTCAACAGACAGAAAAACCAACTTGGAATGAAGGAACAAAAAGGCTTGTAAACAAGGCTGTGATTCAACACAAGTTTAGAGAAATTTCTCGAGGTCACTTACACAACTATGACTATTCAACAAATATAAATAAAAAAGTTAAACAAAGAAAAAGAACAAGAAGAAAAAAGAATGAACTATCATAATTACAAGTGCCAATCCAGTTGGAACTGACATAACTATAGTTAGTATCGTGATAACAGCTCTAACATTCTTATATAAACTCTTGAAAAATGCACAAGGATGTACAGTGGGAAACCGTCAGATAAGCATATTTAACTCCGAAAGGTCGTCCATAGGTATTTCAAGGCCCATTGAATCATGATCTTGTAAACCGTCTTCATCAAAATTCAACCAATTACTGAAATCTTGATGCCCACCAAGATTGTTAGATACACCTAGTCCTTCTATTGGGTCTATTTCATGTAGCGGCAAGTTTGTAAAGTCAATGGGTTCCTCAGTTTCCTTAGATGAGTCCCGATGAACATTACCGGGTGAGGTCAACCCCACTTCTCTGCTGCTAACTTTACTGCTATCATTAGGCACTTTTCCATTAGAAACTGGCACAGAAGGGTACACGGGATTTGCTGTTTCTGTAACCCGACCAAGAAGACCATTTCCCGAAGTTGACAACTGGGCTGTCCTTTGTTTTAGCTTTGTTTTTGTTTTTCGCTCACCTCTATAACTGCCCAATGCTGGACGACCAGCTTTGGCAACAGAATTTCTTGTCAGCATATATTTGTTCTGGTCCCTATCTCTCTCGCTTCTCCTTCCCTTGGTACCACCCAACAGAGTGTTACCAAGAGCTGATGAGGTCCTTGAGACAGCACTACCAGCAACTTCTTCAAGCAGAACTTCCTTCTTTTTCCCTCTGTTTGAAATCTGTTCATGGTTTGAAAAGGCTTGGTCAGATGAGTTATTGAGAGCTTGATATGGATCTGACGAACTCCAGTCATGTTTATCGCCAAAAGAACCATGTTGCTCAACCAAATTTGATGTAGCACCTGTGGCTGCAGATAGAAACCAAAGTAAGGACTGTTAAACCAAGTACACACAGAAGTGATTTTTCAAAATGGTAGTGTTTGGGAGACTCCAAACTAAGCTGAAGCAGATGATAACTTTCGATGCCAATTTTTGCCTGCTTGGGTGGGTCCTCACCAAAGCATAAGTGACAGAATGGAAACTTCTTGCCATCAATCACAAGATGAGCATTCAAATTAGCATACCTGATGCTCTGAACTCCGGTTGAATATTATGACCTTCAACACACGTATTTGCAGCAGCCCCGACACCAATACTATCAACAAATTTTGCATCATCGATGCTGAGAGATGTAGAGAAAATCAAATCCCGCATTGGAGGCTCACTAAAGCAACTTCTACCTGTCTCCTCAAATTTCCGACATCTGGCAATGGTCCGCTTAACAAAAGCCAAGGCAGCCTGTTTTGAGGCTCTACTAACTCCACTCTTCGAAGCATTACTACCTCGACAAGCCTGCCAAAATTGATCACATAATTATTTAATGGTCTATCTAGTAACAGAAGGCATCCATACACATCATTCATCAAACTATGATAATACACAATAAACACAAAAATGTGAAGCCATGCAAAGTCTAACTCGAGGGAAAGAACATGATGTTACACCATACTGTAAAATGACTTGTAAAAAAGAATAGAATTATGTACATATGCTTTTTGGTCGAAACCATACACTTAGAAGAATATAAATGCTTTAAGGTTAGAATAGAATCAACAGAAAGTTTATTCAATAAGCTTTCTAACAAGACTAGACATGACTTGAGTAAGTAGCAGTCTAATACAGGTAAGAAATAAGTATTTTGCGGGATCGTTATTTTGGTTTGTTAACTCTATTTAGTTCTAGTAAATTATTTAAGTTTGTGTGTTAGAGGAAAGTTCTTCCTCTTAAATTGAAAGTATGAATGCATGATTTTGAAAACTAATTTTGTTTTAGCACATCAAAATTTGAATCAAGTTAGAAGTTACTAAGAATTGTTGTTCATTATCAGATGAAAATCATTTAACATCTTTCTTTGATAGAATGGAACAATATCTTTTTGCTAAAAGAAGAGTGATGATGGACAACATTTCTTAGTAATTATTTCAGCCCAAGAAATGTTTTCCAGAAGATCATGAGTTATACTCAATATGCATCATGTGATGTTACATTTACGAAGGGGTGTGACACTTCATCCTTGATTGGTGCAATTTTTAATCAACTCTACTTAGTAAGTTCTCTTCACATGCATTTGCCAATAAAAAAAGGTAATTCCCTTCACACTTGATTAAGCTTTTATTCTCTACTTCTTTAATCCTACATCAACAAGCCTATAATGCATCACCCAAAGAGGGGCAAATATGAATGTTCAATCATAGTTTCTCAGATATCAGAGGCAGATTCAAGAGAAAGTGTGGAGGTGAAGAAATCGGTAGCTAAGGTCAGACAGAAGCATGTAACACAACAAAGTTCTTATATTTATAAATAATAATCACTTAATAACCCAAGATAATAATCAGTGTACTAAATATATATATATATTATTTCGTTTTGTATATAAACACATATACTTATGCATTACATTAGTCCTGTTAATGCAGTCACAAACTTGGTAAATGACTTTCCATTCCACCCAAATATAGAGATAATTTAACATTAATTCAAGCATTTTAGACTAGCAAAAATTTGTCCACATTCAGGGGCCTTATCAAAATTTCTAAATGGGGTCTAGATTCCCAAAGAAATGTATTGATCCCAGAGGTAAAGTGGATGCCATCTGAAACATAGAAACAGAATCATGAACAACCACAAGTTTGGAGATGGAACCAAGTCTCTCTCTCTTTGTAAATGTACTAGATTTTCATTAACGGAACTAAATCCATTTTCTTCAGTAACTCGAGAGAGATTAAGAGTATTAGACATAAACCCTCTCGGCCTTAATTTTGAAGAAGGCAGAACAAAAAGCAGACAAATTGGAAATTCCAATGTGTGGTTTGAAAGCATGATATGATGATCATCCCTCTTCAGTTTGTCAACAACATCATAGAATGCTAAATCTTAGACAAGACACCCTCTATTGAGAGGGTCTCCCACATTAGTTCATTGCTTACATCTTTAAAGGTGGAAAAATACAACGGCAATTTAGCGGGTACAGAAGATATTTATGAATGATGAGCCAATTTCCATGAATCAATTGTGTGTGATCCTCACAGGACAGTAACATGTATGTGCTCCTTTATTTTTGTAACTTGCAAGTTTCATTATCAAATAGAATATAGTATATGAACTTGAGAACAGTGGTACTGGTAGTAATAAGTAAGTTTTTTATACGAATCCAATGAATTGCTAGATTGCATTCATTTTAGAATGAAAACAGTAAATTAAAATCGAATAACTACCATTCGCTTTTTGTATGCCATCTCCACAAGTTTGTTCATTGCACTCTGCTCAAGGTCCCTGCACGTTAAACCACATTATGTTTATTTCAATAAGGTCAAGACATCTAGTACATAAGATAAGCATGTTTAATACTACAACTCCTACCGTCCTTCCACCTCTCTTCCCTTTTGAATGACATTATCTATCTTGTACAATTGCTCTTTCTTCTTCCTCACCTATTACATCAATAAAAGAAAAAGTTTATCAGGACACAAGCTTGCACAAACACAAACACAGAAATAAAGATATAACTGGTGGCATCTAATTCAAGATGCTAAAAATTTGTTCAAAACTGGCTGAATGATAAAATGTCCAACATTAATGAACTTGCTTAGACAAGAATTTTCAGAACTATGCACTTTTTTATACTCAAATATTTTAAAGAAAATATATGGCAACAGAAATACTTGTACAGCACAACCTGTTGGAAAAGCCCGTTCCTAAGTGTGACAATATTTTTATTAATCTTTTCTTCTTCTTCTCCTTCTGCTAGATCAGGCTGGAACAACAGAAAGCACAAATTAGATAAAACTGACAGAAATACAAAATGCAACAAAAAGTTTACAAACCACAAACATGCACTTTGCATCAGACCACAAGCTTTTAAATTTATTCAAAAGAATAGTCAAATAACAAAAACTTCTTCACAAAAAGACGAAAAATATCAAGTAAGAAAGACATTATTGCTTATATGAAATAAAGCCTACCACTGTCTCTGGATATATGCCAATACTCTGCAACTCCAACAGGATTTTCTCATCTAGACAAAGTTGTTCATATTGGCACTCAAAGGAAGAAAGGCCAGCACTATTTGCATGCAGAGGTTGCAATCCATCCAGACTGTTTTGACCAAAAGTAGAATGTACCAAGCTATCATCTCCTTGCCATGGTTCATCATCATTACATGAAGGATTATGGATGTTAGAGCTCCTGAAACCATTACAAGCAATACTTCCATCATACGAAATGCTGTCTAACAAATAATGCTTCTGAGTCCTAAAGTGCAATTCTGACCCAATTTCAGATTCAATCACATCTCCATCACAAGTTGAACTGTCACTTGGATACTGAAAAGATGAATGTTTCCTTTCACTAATACGATCATATTCTTCAGTTTCATCTTCTCCAATCAATGCAGAAAGAACTCTCTGGTACAGTGGTGTAACCTTCTCGAACCTTCTTTCTGTGCCTAATTTTCCACTTAAAGTACTTATTTCCTGAAGTTGACCAACCGAACCCAAAGCCCAAGCTTCTTCCTTTGACTTAACTCCATTCAGTTGGATTCCTTGTCTTTCTCTGGAAACAAGAGGTTGAGATGATGGCACTTCCTTGTGCACCAGCTCACCCTGAGAAAACAACACAACTTCAAAACTACCAAATGAAAGGGATCCACGGAACATAAAAAGATGTTAGGTTAATAGATAATACCAAAACATTACAGTCAGCACTGAACATGTGAGACAAACTTTTGTCAAGCTCCTCCGCAAAATTTAACTGATCCAAAAGTCAACACAAGACAATTCAGGCAACGTGAAAGTAAAAAACTTTAAACCAAAGAAAATCATGACTAAAGCATTCAGTAAATTATGTGTGAATAAGTCAAACCCAGACCTGTTGCTTCAAGTAGGCTGAATCCTCTGAACTAACAGAAGCAAATAATGGTTCTATTTTCTTCCAGAAAGAACCCGAACAAGCAAGATCTGCAAAGGCAAGCAAAGCAGCACTCCAATGATAAACATACTTATAAACAAAGAGGAAGAAATGCCTTTTGTCCTGAGAACAAGGCAAGCTTGAAACAATCAGATACATACTTCTGGCACTATAAGCAAAATTTGCAGCTGCTAATAGTTCTTCATGATCATCGTCTGATTCCCCTGGAAAGGATGAAAAAGTTAACAAACATGATATATGAGCATCGTATAGAATAGTTATGAAACTCCGTAATTTTCAGTAATAAAAATGCTTAATTGGACTAGTTTTATCAGGTTTTACCAAGGAAGATAAAAACAAATGCGAAACAACATGTCAAAAAAATAAACCAAGTTTTAAAAATCATTAAATTAGAAATGCCATAATACTTGTCAAAAAGTATAAAATCAGAACACGAATTGTGACGTTATCCACCCCCCCCCCCCCCCCCCAAAAAAAAAAAAAAAAATTATATATATATAAGAATAGCCAATTTTCGAAAAAAGTCTAATCCCGTAGAGGAATGCTTAATTGATCTTGTTTTATCAGGGAGATAAAAAATAAATGAGAAACACGTCATAAAAATAAACCATGTTTTAAATGATTAAATTGGAAATGCCAGAAAACTTGTCAAAGAGAATAAATATCAGAACCCTGAAATATTGTCACAACAATGTCCCAAAAGAATTATAAAAGAATAAATAATTTTCGAAAATAATTCTAATCCCAGAGAGAAACAATCAAGTTTGTAAATTTATTTAACATTTTCCATAATAGTATAGCACTTTTTAATAAGCAATCGGATATCAGTGAGAGTGTCAAATCTATTTAGAAATGTCAGAAATATCAATGACAAAGTGAGAAAGCAACATGCTACATGTATGACATATTGTATGATAGCAAATTTGACAAGTATTTTACCATACTACCTGTCATATCAGAGGAACCACTATTTAATGCATGCCCAGGACGACTAAATGCTTTGCGGTCTGTTGGTTTTTTATATGATGGACGACCTGATTTACTGGATCACAGAATAGAAATGATAAATCAATAGTTTTATCCCAAAATGGCGCAACCACAAATTTAATTCCCCGGTCCAAGGGAAAAAAAATACCTTTCATTCTTATCAGAGCCAGGCCTTGCGCTTTGTAGGAGTTTTGTTGTGGCTGGGTTCTCCAACTTTTCCCTCATAGGAGTAGCACATGCTTTAGACAGAGATGAACCCCTTCCACTCCTTCCTTGTCTTTGCACACCATCCCCGATTTCCTCCTTCATAAGTAATTTAGTCTTCTTCGTTGGCAATATAAAAGGCCCAACTTTCGGCAAAGTATTAACAGATTTGTCCTCTATCTCGTCATTATCCAGCCCTTTCTCTTTCAATTTGATTTCACCCGCTCCCGACTCCTCACTTTCAGACAATCTGGCTGGTGACGGAACGTTATCGAGTTTCATTCTGAATTGTTTGGTGTTATTAGATACTCCCTTGGGGACTAGTGATCCATTGGTCTCGCTAGAAGCTAATCTAGCACCAATATCAGGATCGGGAAATCCTTCAGATGATATCTGAGCTTCATCATGGTTTGAGATAGGAGGAACCAGGTTTGATCTCCTTGTGCGCGAGATTTTTTGTGGCCTCTGACCAACCCATTGAGCCATGGGGGGTGAAGATGACCCCGTGGGCATAGGCCGCTTTCGATTGTTTGCCCCACCCGAAGCCTGGACTTTGTTTAGACATGGAGATTGTTCCCAGCCATCAAGCGCTCCAGGTGTTCGAGAGAAGTTAGGAGATGAAGTTGACAAACCAGAACCAGTTCGTGGTGCCCTAGAAGCCTTTCCTTTTGTAATTGGACTTGCGCTGCCTACCTGACTGTCCTCGCGAACACTGTGTCTGTATAACAAGGGTTCAGAATGGATAATTAATATTCATCATTCAGTGAAAAATGTGAAGAAGATAGAAAATTTGAAGGCAAAAAATGCGAACAGAATTCGATGGATGTTGTGGTATGGCAAGATACATTTAGGAAGAGTGATCCTACAATACTAGGATGATAAATATGTCAAGAAGTTCACACATACTTGTTGTTCCCCTTAGTCACAACTCTCTCCTTATCTAATCCAGTAGCACGGTCCCTTCTATCATTTGCAAAAGAGACATTTTCCAATTCATTCCTGGTCGCACGAGCACTTGAACTAGTAGGCTGTGAAGTATCATCCAACTTGTTGACTAAAGTACTTCCATTTGAAGGACCTGATCTGAAAGACATGAAATTCAAGAACAAAAATATTATGTAGTGTTTCTAAGGAGAGAAATTTATATTTTTCTTACAAGTACCAAGAAATTTATATTAGACAAATGTTAATCATTCATTAAATATTTGATTTAGAGTATGCGAACGTAAAACAACTAAAACTACCAAACAAGGTTAATCATTCAATTTTATTCCTAATGCTCAGAGTGGCACAACATTAAAAACCACGAAAACATCCAGCCTCCAGTAGCCAGTTTGCAAACAGTTTACGGCTAAAGGAGTACATATGCATAAGTCTTAGACCACAAGCATCAACACACACCAATGGGCTTGAATGGCTAAAGGAGATATAAATGTCACTAGGCCATACATCCCTAAAGCATTTTGCTGAAATAGATTCAGTCATTCAGATTAATTAACTAAGGAAACTGACAAGGAAGGAGGGAAAATGTCGAATCGGTACCACTAGGATTGAGATAACGTTACTTTCTGCAATTGCTTAACCAATCAGTTATTGATTTGATCTCAGAATGCTTTCAAATTAATACAAAGGTTTCTTATTAGCATTCTTTGTAGATAGGTAAGACAAAAGGATCAACAAACAAGTGATATATTATGTCCAACTCGTCATTTGTTGCAGTTATTTTGGCAGCCCCAAAATAAGATCAGTGTGGATCAAGTAAATAATGAAAAGCAAAAAAACATATAAAAGAAGAGAAAAGTCAAACCTATATCTTACCAAATTCCAATTCAAGTTCAGTTATGTCAGCTTTAATATCTAGGATACGACAGCATGTCTATGATTTACACTTTCAATTGATGAGGGATGATGATAGTTATAGTAATGAAAGCAACAATAATAATAATTTGATGTTAATAGGTTACTTGCAAACATGAAGCTTAGGTATAATGAAATAGAAATCAAGTTTGCAAAGAAATCCAGAAACGGACAAACAATCTGGCATCAACTATGACATCTTGGTGTATCAAAGTAGAATGAGAACTAAAAAAAAGAATGTTACCACCAACATGTATCATACAATGAGAAATGATGTGTTAAAAGTAAAAAGTAAAAAAATAAGTTACCCGAAACCATGGGCATCACAAGATCGCGACCTAGGATCATTAGTAAGCTTTTGATGCATTGCCCGCTTTAGCTCTCGATCGCCATCCATGGCTCTAGTAACCACTGTTCCTACAGAGCGTTTCCTTTTCATTTTTTTTTCCCACCCTTCCCCATTAGCAGGTAATCCGCGGATCTTTTCTTCAACTTGAACTGATCCCCCACCACCAGCCCTGAGAAAATCCCTATCCTTTTCCATGGCCATAGGTTGCCTCAGCAAGGTGGCATTCCGACCTTCTGACTGGGAAGTATTAGAAAAAGATTGAACTAGATCTCAGAACATAATCAATGAATATTACTTGAACTATGACATCTTTTGATATATCTATATAATAAAACACAAGGTGGATCTCACTCTCTGTCTCAAGATTTATACCCCATAAACAACGAATCTTAACGACTGAACAATGACATCTTTGCCAAGAAATTAGTACATACAAAGTATGGGAGGATCAGTATTAAAAAAAAAAAAAAAAAGAATAAAAAAAGCTACCAAATAATCAGAATCATGATATTTCAAGTTGGTAGACTGCTACTGAAAGCAGCATAGGCAGCTTGTGCAGAAACTTCATTGTAGGACATACAAGTGTGTAATATAATGAAATAAATAAATAAGTAAAATCCTGAAGCATGCAAAAACAATATGAACAAAGGGGAAGGAAAAAGTGCAAAACAGGAATGAAAGAGTTGAGAAAAAGTGTGAATAAAGATCATGCATCAGGAAACTTTCAAATACAAATTCATACTTCCACAATTGATGTGCGGACACGCTTGTTCAGGACAACATTCTTGGTTCTATTCTCCAGTCTTTGAGTAACAAGGTCTGGAGGATTTTGATGAATTTGACTTCCCAGCTTCAGCATAGTTGCCCCGCCTGATCTTTCATTCGATTCAGTCCTTCGCTTCCTTGATAAAAGGGTGTGGCGATACTTATCCAATTTTGCAATGGATTCATTCAACTTTTTCACTCTATCCCTGTTCACAATACATAAAATCTTCAATATTAAACCATAACTCAAGTTCACGTGAGTATTTTAAAGATGGTGAGTCCGTGACTAAGTTGATCCTTGGCTTTCCAACTTATAACTAAAGGCTCAGCTGGCCAGCACTTCAAGGCGTAAGCTTCACATGCATGATATTTTCATATAAATAATATAATATTAAAAAACTAAGAACGAGGAGTCATTGCATATTTAAAATTTTCAAATCCACATAATCGAATTTCAAGTTTTAATCCATAGAAATAAATAAAAATACAAAAAAATATTACTTTATATTTTAGCAAAATAGAAATATTTTGTATTTGAATAGTTGAAAGTCTCTATAATAACTAACTATTTTTTATCTAGTACAAAACTATTTTTTTCACAAACTTTTCATCTATATAATACTAAATACTACGAAAATTATTTATAGATCAACTTAACTTAACAATTTTCTTGGTATATATTACTATTTTGTATTCAAATTCATTTCTAAATGTTCCAATTATATTGAGTAGTAACAAAGAAATAGAAATAAAAAAAGAACGAAATTTACAAAATCTTACTTAGATTAAAAAAAAAAAAAAGAAACAAACAAGTAAATTCATCTTGAGGCGAGCCTCGATGCGTAAGCCTCACATGCCTCTAAAAACACTGATGCACTTAGCCAAGTCTAGGAACAAAGGTACTATGCTAGTCCATAATTAGGACAAAACACACAAAAATATTAATAATTACCTGGCTCTGTTAGCTGTGTCTAGCACACTTGCTTTGAAGCGCTTTAGATCCTCCAATAGCATTGGAGGAAGAGGTTTAGAATGGTCCTCCGAAACACTACCAGCAGAAACACCCAGAATCCTCCTCAGCTCTACAGAACGAGTGACTTTCTGATCACCCAATGTAATCGGTTCCAATGACAAAAGGTGGGATATGGGTGGCATTTCCACAGACAAGGGAGTGCTCGCTCTAGATGAGCCAGACCCAGAACTTAACATCCGGTTCTCAACTCCCTCGTTAAAGCTCCCTGACCTATCCAAATGGGCACCGGAATAATTCCTCCGTTGCCCATTTGGATAGGTGGCAGCAAATGTCGAACCCTCGGGACCACCACTTGCAGGATCAAATCTTGAATTTCCTGCCATTACTCAAAACCAACAGCACCTGCTCATATCAACGCTGATTTCTATTTGATAACTCGTGAAAATGGTTTAAGTGATGACCTCTGAAACAGTTAACCCTGCTATAGAGCACCCATAAACAAGTGGAAGACATTAAACATAGACCCATAATAAGAAAACTAAAGAAATCTCCCTAAAATAATAATCAATCTGAGTTTTATTAGCTTTTATCAAACGTTTTCCTATGCATTGAGACACTTCCAACTAACTCTTCGAAGTTAGTTGGAAATGGGGAATTTTTATTTTATTTTTTGAAAAACAAAAGTGCAAAAAAATCACAAAATGCCACCACTATCATCACATAATGGAATAATTGAAGTTAGAGACACCCAAAAAAGGGGGAAAAGGAAAAATTGGATTCAAACTAAACAGACACAATAGGGCAAACCGTCACACTATTAACGATCCAACATCTCAAAATTCTGAACATTTAGATACAGAGAGAATTTGCACCGAAGCAATCGAATTCATCAAGAAAACCCTAATCAAAACTATAATTTGATAAACATCGGTTCGAATACGAGTTTCTCACTCATAAATATTGAAAAATTAGACAAACAAACTCAAACAAAAAATCTAGGGTTTCTGGAGGAAACATCGGTGAAATTCGATTAAATATCTAAGATAAGGCATTAAATTCGAGTGAAAATAGTTCGAGAGAATCGAAACTTACCTACATTCGTCGATCTGCTCGAACAACAAAAATTTGCAGAGAGAGCGAGCAAATAATGCAGAAATTTGGGGTTTTTTTTTTCATGCGAGTCGTCGTCTCTATATAAAGGGGTCTCCGAAAGTGGCAATGTTGAAGAAGATACTGATCTCGTACTTCACGGAGTTGAATAGCCAACCAACTTCATGTCAATTTTGTAAGCCAAATGGCACATTTAGTGTGGACCTAAGAATCTGATTAAGTGATTATGATTGGTTATTTTTTTAACCCAGATCATTGATTAGGAACAACTCACTAACCTCCTTTACAAGCCAAAGATTAAATTATTTGAATCATTGGGAAAATTGAATCACCAATCAGATTATTGTTGAGGTGTGGATCCATGATAATAAGATGCACACGTATGCATGGTGAAAGGTGCAGTTTGTCTAAACGTGAAAGAGTTATTAACGATCATTTTATGGATTAAAACTCGTTACTGGTCCTACAGACATAATTCTAGAGCATCTCCCGCTAATACTAACTGAAGTGAGTTTATTTATAATTTAAATACTAATTAAAGGTGATTTTGAAGGAATATATACTAAAAGGATATTTTTATAATTTTAAAAATTAACCTACGTTATTTTAGGGACGTGAGATTGTAATTTTCTTGATTGTTGATCAAAATGACTTTAATTAAATTAAGTTTAAATATTAATTTTCGGGTATTTTTAAAATCCAAATTTTGGTGTCCAACCACTTCTACTGCACCTTCTCTCATTATAATAATAATTAGTAAGGATATTTTATATTATTTTATTTTTATCAATATCATATTAAAAGAAGTTACTTTTTAAACTTTCAAAATCTCATATTTTTATATTATACTCTTGAAGTGCATGTGCATTGCATATGAAATAAAATGTAGTGGGTGTTCGAAGCCAGCATGTTTTTTCACTGGTTGTAGTTAGTGCTATTAACTCAAATTCCATTGTGGACTAAGTTATGCTAGTATGTTTTTTAGACTTCCAAGAGACCGCACCTCCACCAAGGTTAAAAATATATCTACTAGTGGCTTTGGAACCATCTGAGAGAGTATTCACCGTACCCTTGAAGGACAATAGGAAACCTCTGATAATAGATGCTTACGGTTAACGTTCTTTTTTAAAATCTCATTACTCTAATAATAACACTCCAATGTTCAATATCATGATTACTAGTATATCTACAAAGTATTCTTACTGCATAAGTTATGTCGGGCCTAGTTCAATCTGTAGTATATGTTAAACTACCAATGATACTAGCATATATTTTTTATTAACAGTATCATCTTGATTAGGAAATAGTCTAATAGTAGGATCAAAAAGGGTACAAACAGGTTTACACTCAAAGAAATTATATTTTTTAAAAATTATCTCAATATAATGAAACATCTAAACAAATGCTATTAACATATCTGATCATTTTAATTCCTAGAATTATATTTGCTTCTCTAAGATCCTTTATATCAAAATTATGAGATAACAAATTTTTGGTTTCTTTTACAACCTCTAAATCAATTCCAAAATTTAATAGATCATCCACATAAAGATTACTTATATATTTAATGTAAATACATTGTCACTTTCATTTATTTTAAAACCATTAGATAAAATAAATTGGTCAAACTTTTCATGTCATTATTTAAGTACTTTTTTTAATCCGTATAGGGACCTAATTAATTTACATACCTTATGATCGTGTCCAAGAGTTTTAAGTCCTTCTGATTGATCCATATATATTTCTTCCTTTAAATTACCATTCAAAAAAGGTGACTTTTACATCCATTTGGATAAATAACTAAATTATAAATAGCAGCAATAACAATTAATAATCTAACAGATGCAATTTTAGTCACATGAGAGTAGGTATTGAAAAATCAATATTTTCATTTTGTTTGAATACTTTAGCTACTAATTTAGCCTTATATTTTTTTATAAAACCGTCTGATCTTAGTTTTCTTTTTATGATCCACTTACATCCTATGAGTTTGCAACCAGGAGGCAAATCAACTAATTTCCAAGTTTAATTGTTAATTAGAGAGTTCATATCATAATTGATAGCTTATTTCTAGAAATCTACATTTGAAGAGGAAAAAAACTTCTTCTAATGAAGATGGATCTCCTTCTAAGGAGTGGGCAAAGAAATCTGGACCAAAATCCTTAACAATTCTAGTTCTTTTATTCCTTTTAGGCTCTAAATAAATTCCTATTTCCAGAAGTATTAGGATTTAAAATTTTCAATGTAGATAAGTCATCTATTTTCAAGTATTGAGAGCCCCCACTATTTTCATAATTAAAAATATTTTTTTCTTGAAAGAAATCAACATCTAAAGATTTTATTATTACATTATTTATTAAGTCTAAAAATCTAAATGCTTTACTGTTAAAAGCACAACCTATAAAAATACATTTTGAGGCTCTACTTCCAAGTTTGGGTCTCTTAGGATCATTTAACCTTACATAGGCTAGACATCCTCAAACTTTAAAATATCTTACATTAGATTTTTTGTCTTTCCACAATTCCAAAAGGAGAAATTTTAGTTTTGCAATTAGGAATCCAGTTTCAGTTTTTCAAATCCTCAAAACTGGCTAGTGCAAAAGGGCAAGTTAGTACAAGCTTCAAGTGTATTTGTAGAAGGAATGAAGAGAATGTTGCCCATTTCTTCCTCGAATGCCAACTCACGAATAAAATCTGGTTATCTCTTCTAAGAAGAATGTTCTATTCCATAATCCCTTTAGACAAGAACAATGAAATCATTTGGATGATCAACTCATGGAAATGAACTAACCCTATAACGGATATCAAAAGGAGCGTTTTTTTTTTCACCTTTATATATTACATTTGGCTCGAACAATGTAGAAGAATTTTCTAGAACAAGTAACTCCCTCCATGCCAACCAAAACGCATGACTACTAAGGAGATCATAATTCGTTTTGAATGTCAGAAGCTCAAAGTCGAAGACAACCCTTCAACTAGAGCTTTCTTCGAAAACTGGGGCATTGGGGCTTCCTTCTTCCATAAACAAGCAATCATTTGTCATTGGAAGAAACCTCCTTAGAATGAAATTACAATCAACGCTAATGGCTCTTTTTGTGGTTTGGTTGGAGGCCAAGGAGCCATTCTACGTAATGTAGAAGGCACTCCTATTGCTGCCCATGCATGCTGTACCAGAGGAGAGGACATCATTGTTCATGAGCTTCAAGCTATCTATGAAGGGCTTCTCTTGGCCAGAACGTTCGAGTTCAATATTGTGCATTGATTCTGACTCAAAGAATGCAATCTAAATCCTTAAAAGTAACACAGAGCCACCTCAGTATGCGACCAGGTTGGCATCAGATATTCATAGGATGGATGCTTTATTCGACAGAGTGATATATTTTTGTGTGTTCCATGAAACCAACAAGACAACAGATTTTTTAGCCTCTATGTTTTCTTCTCATCAAAGAACTATTTTAAGTCCTTCTGACTTTCACACTCAGCTCCAAGTAATTGTTAATAATGATGCCTTGGGCAAATCCTATATAAGATTTTAACCTTTTTTATTTTCGATCGGTTGGGGGTTGGCTAAACACTCCCGATTACCTTCTATAAAAAAAAACCTATAAATAGGGTTTCAACCCATAAATTGGTGGGAGCACTTGAACTAATTAAAAGTGCATTGATTAACTCTGTGTAAGTTTTATTTTTCTATTCAGCAACTCCATTCATTTCCGGTGAATAAGGAGGTGATGTTCCATGAATTATTCCTAAGGATTGTAAATACTCAATAAATTTAATTGAATCATACTCTAAACCTCTATCAGCCCTAAATCTTTTTATTTTCCTATTATGCTGGTTTTCTATTTCTAACACAAAAACTTTAAAAGTTTCAAAAGCATCACTTTTATTTTTCAATAAATAAACAAAAGTATAATGAAAAATCATCAATAAAAGTTATGAATTAAATCCAAAAGTTCAGAATCTCTTTCAACGCTTTTATGCGAAACTTTAGTTACTTGTGTTCGACTACAAGGTTTACATTTTTCAAAATTAGTATGATATAAAAATGGAATTAATCATAAAGCACTCATATTATTCACATATTTTTTAGTTTATGTGACGAAGTCTAACATGCAAATAGAAGATAAAAAGTAAGTAGAAGAACTATAAATTTTATTAGCAATATTTAAATTGAACATCCTATTACATAGGGGTTCAACTTGGATCGATTCTAACCAAGAACCGAACCAAGCCGATGGCTTTGGGGTGGTATGGAACAAGTTGTGGTTCAGTTCCAGGTTACGAAAATGGAGAATCGATCAATTTGGTTCGGTTTTGTAAACACCTCATTTTTGCATCTGTCAAATTCGACAATTCGTCAGCCGGCTATTGTGGATTCCTAATGATGAGTATAAAAGAACTCGAAGGCTTGTGAGTACTGTTTGATTCATTCTGTTTCTAGTCTTTTCATCCCCCCTACTCGTCACGACTCGACATAAAAATTTACGCACGTTTAGAATCGTTACATCTTATACCCGATTTAGCAAGCACGTACGCTTAGGTTCGCTATACAGTTCGACAACTTAGAAACTTCGCTACACTAGGAAAACATAACTTTGGAACTTAGAAATACTCACACAGTGACTGAAAGAAACCTTACACTAAAATTCAAAAAAATCCGTAAAAAATACCAAAACGATGAAAATTCTCTTCATAAATTTTGGATATCCGAAAAGTCTCGAAAGTACCTCCATTACACTCAGAATGTGATTTTGGGTCTAACGAGACCCAAATCGATGAAAATAGAGAGATTCAAGAAAAATCTATAAAAAATCACCAAAATGACCAAAATGCCCCTCAATAACCAACTCTAACATAGAGACCCTGATCTCTAGGAAAATAAAATTCAAATAGAAAATCAAACTAAAATTCAACCAAGAAACCAATTTAAAATTCAAATCAAATTTAAACTAAAAATCAAAATAAAATTCAAATTGAAAATTAAATTAAACCAAGATCAAATTAAAATTCAAAATTTAACAAAAATTTTAAATTGAAAATAATATTTAAATTTTAATTAAAATACAAAATAAAAATTAAGTTTAAATTAAAAATCAAGAAACCAATTAAAATACAAAATCAAAATCAAGTTTAAAATCTAGTTAAAAATCATTCAACCAATTAAAAAGTAAAATTAAATCGAATTGATCAACCAATCAAAATAAAATCAAAAGTAAATTAAAATTGAATCAACCAAATCAAATTGAAATAGAAAATTAAAATCAAAATTTAAACATTAAAATTTAAACATCAAACTTAAATATCAAATTAAAGTATCGAAAAAATCAATTGAAATTCAATTCAAAATCAAATTAAAAATCAAGTTGAAAATCATTCGAATCAATTAAATCGATCAACCAATCAAAATCAAATTAAAATTGAATCAACCAAATCAAAATTTAAAATCGAATTGAAATTCAAAATTAAATTTAAAAAAAAAATTCAAAATCAAATCATAATCAAACAAAAGTCAAATTAAAATTCAATCGATTAAACAAAGTGTAAATTAATATCCATCAAAATTTTAAATCAACATCCAATACATCAATTAACCTTGAAATTAAAATTCAATCGACCAATTAAAATCGATTAACCAAATTCAAAACTAAAATCGATCAATCGAATTCAAAATTAAATCAATCGACTAAAAATATAATCCATTTGATCAAATTGAAATCCAAATCGGATTGAATTAAAATCGAATTCCAGCCGACCAATCAATTTAATGATCTATGAGAGATCATTAAGGCGAGTAGCGTGGGATCACCACCCCCCATTTTTCAAAAATAAAAAAAGAAAAAAAAAAGAAAAAAAGAAAAAAAGAAATAAAGAAATAAAGAAATAAAGAAATAAAATACGTGGACACACATTTTCTACTTCAACTCTCTCTTCCACATGTCCTCCATCTCCCTCTCTCCAACTTCTCATAATTACCCATGTCCTCCGCCATCACTCCCATTTTCTTCCTCTCTCATGTTTGATGGTAGAACTACTATAACAGATGATCAAAGGAACCATAAAAAAAGGAGAAAAAAATATTTTTAAGTACTTTATAAAAAAATAACAACATTTTTTTTACCATTAAACCTATAACCTTCTTCTTCCTTCTTAAAAAAAAAAATCACATCTTCTTCTCCATTAACGTCCTCAACTCCTCTTTCTCTCTTTTTACTATAAAAAAAATCAGTCATAACCTCACCTCTATTAACATCTTCTTCGTTACTCTCAAAGAAAAAAAATTAATTTTGGAGAAAGATTCACACATCAAACTCGCAGGATCACGATACTACTCATAAGCTATTTCGAGTTTTTGTTAAAGAAATCCAAGCATCCGAAATCATTCGACAAAGGTAATTTTTTTTTTATTTACTTTTTTATTTCATTTATTTATTCTTGACTTCATAATTTTTTTATATATCTGAATGTATTTGTTAATTTTTTAGGTGTACGTGACACTAATGACAATTTTTAAATTTTCTGAAGTATTGATAGATCAACCAATTGATTATTAATAGTATCAGATCGATTTTCTAATTTTGTAATATTAATAGATCAATTCATTGATTTTGCGAAATGTATGGGCTAATTCATTAAGTTTGGCGCACGTGACGATTTTGGAAAATCAAGATTTCCTTGATTAAAATTATTGAGTTGACTCATTGATTTTGGGTATATTAGAAATTTGAATCGATTTATTTTTTATAAAATAATATGTGAGTTAATTCAATGATTTTGACGCACGTGGCGATTTTGAAAAATCAAAATTTTCTTAATCAAAATTATTGAGTTGACTCATTGATTTTGGATACATTTGAAATTTGAATCGATTTTTTTCTCTATAAAATGAATATGTGAGTTAATTCAACGATTTTGACGCACGCGACGATTTTGAAAAATCAAAATTTTCTTAATCAAAATTGTTGAGTTGACTCATTGATTGTGGGTACATTAGAAATTTGAATCGATTTATTTTTTATAAAATTGATATATGAGTTAATTCAATGATTTTACCACACATGACGATTTTGAAAAATCAAAATTTCCTTGATCAAAATTATTGAGTTGACTCACTGATTTTGGGTACATTAGAAATTTGAATCGATTTTTTTTCTCTATAAAATGGATATATGAATTAATTCAATGATTTTTGCGCACGTGACGATTTTGAAAAATCAAAATTGTTGAGTTGACTTATTGATTGTGGGTATATTAGAAATTTGAATCGATTTATTTTTTATAAAATTGATATATGAGTTAATTCAATGATTTTGCCGCACGTGACGATTTTGAAAAATCAAAATTTCCTTGATCAAAATTATTGAGTCTACTCACGGCTTTTGAGCACATTAAAAATGTGAATCGATTTGTCTTCTATAAAATAGATATGTGAGTTAATTCGATGATTTTGGCACTTCAATGTCTTTTTATATCCAACTTTATTATTTTTGGTACGGATTATGATATTTCCAATGGTAACTTTCCAGAAACCATTCCCAGCAATGCGATTTGGACGAGTCCCATTCTCATGCTTTCTTTCCCTCGAAGTGAAGAAGTACATGTATTGCTCTTCCTCTTTCTTCTTATATATTTCTGTCATCAATCAAATATAAATCTATCAAGAATAACTGTTTTACGGTTTAGAGGCTTGCTAGAGATGAGTTTTTTTTTTTGGGTAATTTGGATTTTAGTTTCCTAACTTCTCACCAACATATATAATTATTATTAGTAAACCTAAAGATGGATCATCTGCTGTTTTCTTTATTACTTTTCCAAGAATCCATTAATTCATATATAATTATTAGTAAATCTAAAGATGGATCATCTGCTGTTTTCTTTATTACTTTTCCAAGAATCCATTAATTAATGTCGCTAGCTCTAATAATTAATCAAATAGATCGATAATCAGCCAACAAAGGAAATAAAAATAAAAATAAAAATTTATTTAAATAATGTAAGACAGAGTTACTTACGTGCGAGTTGCTCGGGATTGTATTGGTAAATATTAATTTGTTTGATAACATTGGGTAAGGAATAGTTCATGACTTTGTTAAAGAGATAGTAACCGATGAGTTCGTCGTCATTATGAGAGAATCTGTAACCAGGTGGCAACCCAAACTCCCACTCCGTAGGATCACCACCTTCATCTTCATTATGTTCATGTGATGATGATGGAGGATGACGAGAAGAGAAAGTAACAATACTTGAAGAAGAAGAAGAAAACATGATTCTTGATTGAGATTTTCTACAAAATCGGGCATGTGAGTCGACTCATCGATTTTAATACAAGTGGCATTTCAAAAATCAAATTTCTTTGATAAAAAATTTGTGAGTCAATTCATCGATTTTAATACACGTGGCAATTATGAAAAATCAAAATTTTCTTGATAAAAAATTTGTGAGTCGATTCACTGATTTTAATATATGTGGTATTTCAAAAAATCAAGATTTCTTTGATTAAAAAATTTGTGAGTCGATTCACTAATTTTAATGTATGTGGCATTTCAAAAAATTGAATTTTTTTTTGTTAAAAATGTGTTGGTTGAATCACTGATTGTAATACGCGTATCAATTCCAAAATCAAAATTTCTTTGATCAATAAATGTGTGGGTTGACTCATTGATTTTAGGGTGCACGTGGCGATTCCGAAATCAAATTTTTTTGATAAAATGTCATCACGTGGCAATTCAAAAAGTCAAATTTCTTTAATAAAATGTCGTCAATGAGCCAATTCACTAATTTTATATACGTGGTATTGAAAATTGATTTCATATTATTCAAAATATGATCGAATTGATCCATTAATTTTTGGTGTCATGTAAACCTTATTAAATCGTAGATTTCATTTATGCGAAATTCGAGAATCTATGTAATTATCTTAACCGTAAGATTCGTTTGGCAAATCTGACATAAAATTGACGATGATGATTGGACCATAGTCTTATCCCGTTGACCATAAGTTAGTTTTAGATCGTAATAGAGACCGATCATCTCGATCGGGCGGGTTCGGTGCCTAACACCTTCTGAAACCCGTAACTTGACCCCTTACTCATCTATCTGATTTTTGGATTGACCCATATCCTTTTGGAGTTAATTTTGGTTCTTAAACCTAAACTAGGTGGCGACTCCCTATTCTTTTAAAATCTTCGAGATACGTAGATCGAACCCGTATCCGTTATTTAGCGGACGGCCGGGATCAAGGCGATTTCAAGTCCTTGGATCAAACTTTTATAGAACAGAACCTTTACGCAATAAATAAATATATAATAATTATTATGAATTTTTTACGTGTTAGGATATAGATTTATGATCATTTATGGATAAATTAATGAATTTTTATAGATAGATTAATGATTTGTTGTATGAAATGTTATGTTTATTATTTCATTAAAAAAATGTTACTTACAAGTTATAGAATATTGGCAATCTATAGAACCGAACTGAATCAAACCAACTTTAGTTTGGCTTGGTTTGGGTTGGTTTAATTCTATTGAAATTTGGTTCGGTTCTGGTTCTGGTTCTAGTTCTTATTTAGTGGAATTTACCTATGTTAGTCTGGTTCCAATTTGACCTCAAACCGAACCAAGTTTCACCCCTACCATTACATGCATAAACTTTCCCTATAAAGACCTAATTCTTTGAGATTACATATTTGTTAGCACCAATGTTTTTTTTTTAAATCCAGCCTTATTCAATAAGAAACCTGAAAACCAAGTTTTTTTGTATCTCCGAAGCATGAAACACATCTTTTGAGAAGAATTGTTCTTTCAAAAGTAAAAAGTAGTTCAACATCTCCAGTTCCAAGTACATTAGTAGAATGGGAATCTCCAAGAAGGATCTTCTTATCAAAATAAGAGAATAAATTTTGAACCATTCTTTATCATAGAAGACACGACGAAATACTCTCTTGTCCACCCACTACCCTTCACATCCATCAAGCATGTTAACCCTAGAAATCATGGCTACAAATGGCTATTTAATCGCATTAGCATGTGGCATGGGTTTACGAGAACGACAATTTCGAGCAAAATACCCTGACTTGTTACAAACATAATATACTACTTGACTAAGATCTTTGATATGTCCTGAAGGGGATTTTTGGGTCTGGAAATGATTCTTAACATGATTATTAGAAAACTTATAATTTTAGGATTTCTTTAAGTTTCAAGTTCTTTTTGAAAGGCTTTAATTGTACCTTATTTTTGTCATTTTTCTCTGATGTCACATTCATCTTGATGGACAAGCTATTTTATTCTTTCTGATATTATAGTCTAGCTTCTTCCTTGATGTGAAGACGAACAATTAAGTTTTCCTTTGAGAATTCATTTAATTTGTAACGGAGAGTGTTTCTAAAGTCTTTCCAAGTAGGTGGAAGTTTGTTGATCAAACCCGCTATTTGGAATTGTTCATCAATTTGTATTCCTTCAGACAGAAATGAGTTATTTTTTGTAAGTCATGAGATTGTGCTACAACTGACTTGTTTTCTACCATTTGAAATTTCAAATAGTGACTTACAGGGTATTTCTTTGAATTGGCTTTTTCCATATCATATTTTTTTTTTGCAAAGCATCCCAAATTTCTTTAGCCGTCGTAAATCCCTGTCCCTGCTGCAATATGATGAGAGGCTATTCCTCCCGGAACAAAAGGATCAAAACCTTCTACGTTCCACGCGGGATTTACCGATTGTACTTTTCCAGTTAGTCCATAAGGATCGGACACCCATATTCCAGGACCATACAAGCCTGTTACATGAAATGCGCCAAACCCAAAGCAAGCTACCCCTGAAAGAAATAAATGAATTCCAAAGATCTTGGGCAAATCCAAAGAGGGTTTTCCTGTACGTTCATCACAGAATATTTCTAGATCCCAATACACCCAATGCCAGATAGCTGCCAAGAAACACAAGCCAGAAAACACAATATGCAATTTTTGATCCCTCTGACCCCGTTCTTGATCCAATGTGGAGACAAGGTATGTTCGTTATACCCTTCATGACTCGTTTAGGAATAACCAATTCATGGGGCGGTTGGAGTATTACAGGCGGGACTATCACGAATCCGGGTATTTGGAGTTACGAAGGTGTGGTCAGTAAAGAGAATTTTCTACTCAAATTTGAATTTGCAACCTACAAATCATTGGTCAATCCATTCAAAATATAATTTTTACACAAAAAATTAGTTTCCTTTCAATGCCAAGAGGCGGGGGTTCTTCTAGGTTTGTTTTCTTCATTAACAAGATCAGACTACGCAATTTATAATCTTTCTTGTGAAAAATATCCAATACATAAACACGTTTTTTGTGTTGGGTTTAAAGAGTTTTTGACATACTCAAATAACTAAGCCAATCACGACTTTAATAAAAATAAAAAAAGAAACCAATTGTGTCTACTCGGATTTTGACCAAAAGAAAACAAATGAATATATGTGATTATTTATCGAAACCATGTAAAAAAATGGTAACAATTGATATAATACTCCATTTGAAAATAATAAAATATTATAATAATATAATTTTTGAAAAATTTTAAAAATTTTTAGATTTAGATTCGAGGCTTCCTAGTCAAGTAATAAAGCTCACAGTATGTGTTCTGTAAGACGAGTAGTAAATCCTTGACCAACCACTAAAATAAAACTTTTTAAAATTTTTATTTGGTTTAAATGGAAATGATTTTAAAACCTTTTAAAATAAAAATACAAATAGACAATACATCTTCTCAAACAAGACCAATAAGAACAATATCTATTAAACAAAATGATGAAATATCATATGAAAATATAGAACAATCTATAAAAAAACTGGACTATTCCAAAAGAACCTACAAAAAAAATTTATAAAGACAAATTAAAATTAAAAAATGATTATATCATAAATACCATAGAACAATCCAGGCCTATTTCTACAAGATTAGAAAAGATATCATTACTTCCTCATGATTTTATAAAAAAACTTTAAAATAAAAAGTATAATTATATATTCATTTTAGCCTACTTCAGGTAGCAATAATTCCTTTAACCAGAATAGGCTCAAACACATCCACCCTAACTCATGTCAGAAATAGACGACATCTTAAATTTTTTGATCAGTTACTATGTATGATATATGCACTATTAAATGATGGTCGTATGTTCTTTAACTGTTTTTCAAACTTTTCTGTCTCTTTGACAGACCCAACCATATCAAAATCTTTAACTTTAAGAGTACAAACATAAGGGTTTAATATGCCAAATTTAAAAAATATTACTATAATTTATAAAATCTACTATAAATCTATGATGTCTCTAATACCAAATGTTGCTTTTCAAAGTCAAACCAAATGTTTAACCACTCTATTTCTAACAAATCTTAAAAACATAATTATAACACCAAAACAAATTCAATGGAATACCATTGATTTAAACAGCTCTTGGAAAATAGAAGAAGCCCAAGAATCAATACCAAAAGAAGAAGATCAAACAGAAAGCATAGTAGAACACTTTGACGACACTATTGAAATTAATTTCAACACTGTTAGTTAAAATAATTATATGATCTCTAGACCATCTACGAGTTCATCAAGAAAATCATTTGATCAAATGACAAATAAAACTTACAATACTATTTTAATCCATATATCTTATCTAATTTATATAAAATAAAATGAACTAGAAACATAATACAATCCTACTGAATTTGATTTCGGTAGTCCACCTAGAGAAGTCAATACAATAAGTCTAGAAAACAATAATTTTATTATATTAAGAGAAGAAATCTTAAAAATTAAATAAATGATTTTTTAAGAATTTCTCTAATACAAAATAAAAAATAATCAAAGAAAAATGGTTTGAAGAAATAAATAAAAAACAAACTCATATTTCCTTATTTATATGGTTAGAAACACAGTCAAATTCAAACCAAAAGCTTTCAGTAAACATGTTAAAATAAAAAATAAAAATATGGAAAACTAAAAAAAATAAAAAAATTGAATCAACATTTTTCCCTTTTAGAGTAATAAAAACCATGGGATCTGTCGCGTCTCCCCTTAAATCAGAAATATAATTTAAAAAAGAAATTTCATGTACACAAAATGATCTTTCTCATGTGATAGAACAAAATAATTATACAAACATCTATCTTCATCAATTAAGACAACAGATAGGATCAATATCTAATAAGCAAAAAATATATGCAAAAAGACGAACATCAATAGGTTCATCATCATCATCATTTTCAATGACTACAAAAGTAAAAAATCATTTTCATCTACAACACATATTAACTCTTGTAGAAACATCTTCATTTTTATAAGAAATAACAAAAAGACTACAAAGAAATCAAAAAATAAATGTCTTAACGGAAAATCCAAATATGGAAGACATAGAAGAAAGAACTGAAAAAAAAGAAGACTTTTTGAAATATCTTCAAACAGTTTAATAGAAAACATAGAATCCCAATTTTAAATCAATAGAATCCTCAAATAAATAAAATTAAAAGATTTAAATATTTAAAAATAAATTATTCTAAACCAAATTATTATAATAAAATTAAAAATTATAATAGAAGACCAACACTAGTTGATGCCCAATTTGAAAAAATGATAAATCTAATTAAATATTATAATGGAAACGAAATGTATAAATGAAATATTGATGAACAAATAGACTATCAAATTATGAATACTCTATCTCAAATGATAATATTTGGAAACACTTGCACTTAATATAATCTATTAGTAGAACATATGACTAAAGCCGTAGTTGGTGGTTTCACTGGTAAATTATACAGTTGGTGGCATAATATGTTAAGCGAAACTGATCGAAATGATATATTAAAACATGTCAAACTAAACGAACAAGGCGAACCAGAATTAGATAAAGATGAAAATGAACAACCAAATAGTTTTATAACGTTAATCTCAATAATTTTCCTCCATTTTAATGGTAGATTAGATGAATTATGACAAAAAAACAGAGAAATATTAATGAATTTGAAATGTCCAACATTAACTAATTTTAGATGGTATAAAAATGTATATTTGTCAAAACTATATTCGTTAACTACCGGATGTAATGATATATTATGAAAAGAAAAATTTATATCTAGATTACCAAAATTATTCGTAGACAAAGTAAGAAAAAGTCTCAAAGGTAATGAAGCTAACATAAATTATTATCAATATTCATTTGGAATACTTATACAAAGAGTCAATATGGTAGGATTAAAACTTTGCTCATAATTAAAATTCAAAAATAATTAGAAAAACAATGATCTCAAAAAGAATTAAGAGATTTTTGTTATCAATTTTGAAAAGAAATGTTTAGAGCACCTTCACAAAAAACAAATAGAAGACCTAAAAAACACAATAAGTTAAAATAACTTTAACAAATGATCCTCCAAGATTTCAAAGAAAATTTTCAAAACGAAAAAGATATTTAAATACCAAAGTTAAAATAAAAAAAATTTCTAAACTAATAATCTGTTACAAATGTGACAAATCTGAACATACTACAAACAGATGCCATCTAAATTTTTTGAAGAAAAAGGTAAATGAATTACAAATATTTTTTTCTGATGAAGCCTATGCTTCTTCAGAAAATGATTGTGGATGCCTATTGCATTTAGACTCAGTCTCTTCCACCTCATCTTCTATAAATATGCTTCAATTAAACGTATTATCAAAAAATAAAAAAATTAATATTAAAAATACTCGATGAAATACCAGACAAAAATCAACGCAATCAACATCTAATTCAAATCATGAAAAATATAAAGAATCAAGACCAAAACAATAAACCTGAAAAAGAAAAAAACTCAAAATTTTTCAAAAGAATCTACTTCCTCAACAACCCTTTCAAGTTTACAACAACAAATTAACCAATTAAAAGAAGAAATTAAAGACTTGAAAGAACAAATATCTGAGTTACAAATGTCTTCAAATCTTTCATAAGAATAAAAAAAAAAAATTTTTGACATAGAAAAACAAACTAATCAATTCCTTAATACTATTACTCATTGTAAGTATCAAAAAATGGTATACTACAATAACTATAAAAAATAAAAAATTTATAACCCTAATAGATTTTATTATAAAATTTTGGATAATTGAAATTACGATGAGTAATGGAGATTTTGAAAATTTTAGTATATATCTAAAAATAGATATAAGTATTTGTATTTTTATTACAAATAATTAATAACAATAATTACTGCTTTATAAAAAATAAATAAATATAAATATGTAAGTAATAATTAGTTGTTCTGCATTTATTAACCATCAATTTTAATTGTAAATTTGGAGATTTTATTCAAAGAGAGAAATCATGCCAAAATTTTCTTCTTTTAAATCTATTATAGGTCATGATTGCTAGGGGTTGAGGTGTTATTTGGCCAAGATGACAATCCATATCCTCAACCTTAGGAAGGATGTTCAACATCATGGTCACAAAATTCTTTGAATCTTTTCAAAATTACCAATTCATTGAATTGAATTTATATGACACAACTCATATCCTTACTAAAATCATATATATACTAAAATTTGATGTATATATATTAAATTTAATAAAATACGTTGAGATTTTATTAATAATGGATTAATATGATGTATGTGATTTCAAAGAGAAATCCCTTTCTGAGGAATTTACTTTGCACATCCTCTCTTGATATGAAACAAATTTCTCTGTCACAGAGAATATATATCCAATATTTGAAAATAGTGGAGCATTGTTTGGGACTTAGAAAATTATACACTCAAGATCCTATGGATTTGGCTACACCTAATGAACCTAACATACATCAAAGATCTGAACAATTTGTGTACTCAAGAGCATCAAATAGATTCTTAATGACCGATGAAGATATCAGTGGACTTCTCAAAGACTTGAGAATCTCAGAAAAACTAATAGGAGTATGGATATAGAATTCCATAGGAAAGCTTTCATGTTCAAAAGATAATTCTTTTGGATTTGTAACAACAACTCAACACACAACGGCCCTAATGTGGGCAAGATGTACATTTTTAATCACTCATGCAAATTGTTAATCACTTTGGTTTACTATTTTTATATTGAAATAGACAATCATACAAATTTCATGACATGCATTCCCCATCTTGACATTAATAAAGAAATTCAAGTGATTGCATAAGGGATTCGTATGGCACATCACCTCAAGACCTATAAATTTTACTTGTTTGTCTCTTATTGACAAATTTTTCAAAGCAATAAATTTTAATTATTTTATAATTATGAATTGACTTTTATTAGTACATATGAAAACTTGATTTGTGTACACGTAACCTAAGCTTTGTATGAATTGAATTTGTCTCAATTAGATTATTTTTGTTGTTTTGATTCAAGTGCACTTTAATGTCGTATTATGCTCACAATCATATAGTGAATATCAAAGTAAAACAATGCAAGATAATACACTAGTATCAAAAAAATTTAAACTCGTGACCTACCACAAAAAAAAGTTGTTTCACATCTAACACCCCATAAATAACACCCATCAACCATTTTCACCAATTCTTGAGTCGTGCTGGGGTGACACAATGATGTGGTAGCAAACACATACCTGTAGACGCTTTCCGTGAGATACGAGTGTAGACACGGGATTTCGTCATTACGACGGCCACATCTACTATGATTTGGAGTCGCCACCATTCATATTGTAAGTGGGTGTGAATGGTCACCCGATGTGCATTTTTGAAAAAGTGACATTTTGGCATTTTAGTGACTCACGTGGATAAGGTACGGATCAAACCTTAAGATTCGGGGTAAGCGGCTCGGTTGGAGAAAAGGGAAGGTATTAGGCACCCTTTTCTCTCCACTAAATAGTGGTAACCTCAACTCAACTCGATCATTTGATTAAAAAAAATACGAAAAACGATGTGCCACGTGTTATGCATTTGTACCCTAGATAGGGGTTTATTTTCGGCTTGATCATAGGGTCATTCCATTGATGGAAATGACCCTTATAGACCTTGAGGTCCATTCATCCTAAAAAAATAAAATGAAGGGGAGAAGGTGATAGAAGAGGGAGGAGGAGAGGGTGTAGAAGAGAGAGGGGGGGGGATTGCCTTGAACCCATCTTGTATCTTCTTTCTTCTTTTCTTCTTCTTGAGTCCTTAGTATTTTATGAAAATACAATTCTTGTATGGTTGAAGGAGTAGAGAAGAGATGATGAGAGAGATGAGTGGAGTATAATAATTTTTTTTTTGTATATGAGACTTAAGGAGGATTGGTGATGGTTGTTAGTAGTGAGAGTTGGAGAGAATTTTTTAGTGAAAGTTGGGGGGCCCTTTTTGGGAAGAGGAGGAGGGTATTTATAGATGTTAAGGAGTTATTTTAGGGATATAATGGGGTGAAGTGAAGAAAAATGATAGAATGGTTATTAGTTTGAGAAAGAAGTGAGTGTAATTTAGAGGAGATTGGAGGGTATTTAGGGAAGGGGGGTTAAATGGGTGAGTTTTGACCCAAATGGTTTGGATCCTACCCAACCCATTTGGGTGGAGTGTTTGGTGAGGTGAGTTTAAGATGGTGGTTGTGATTTAAATGGTATTTGATTTAAGAGAATGGAGGATTTAAAGAGGTGGTTGATGATATTTTGGGAGGGTAAGGGAGATGATGCCATGTGTTAAAGTTGGTGGAAATGAAGGGTTGAGATAGGTTGATGGGAGAAGTTGACTGTTTGACTTGAGAGGATGGTGTAGGTTTAGGTTGTAGATGTAGGTTTTGTAGGGAATGATGAGGGTAGATTAGGGGAGGTATAGGTTAGGGGTGTGGGTAGATGTGTTTGATTTGAGAGAAAATGTGATAGGTTGATGTGTGGGTAGATGAGATTTAAATAAAATTAATGGGGTAGGTAGTTGGGTGAGGGAGGTGAGATGGGGTGATGGCATGTGTCATCTTTTAATGATAAAAGAGTGATTGGTTGATGTAGGTTGTGGTTTATGGGTTAGGGTTGTGGGTTGGATAATGAATTGGATATGGTTAATGATTTGTGGGCTTTGTAGTGTTGGGCTTGGGTTTTAGAAATGATTTTGAGTTTTAGGGATTGGTTGAGGGTTATTTTGGAATGGATTTTGAGGGTGTAGGTTGGTTTTAGATTTTAGGTGGTGTGGGATTAGGTTTAGGTTAGGGTTAAGATGAGGAAGATAGATTTTGAAGAATTGAGGGTTTATGGGCCTTAGGTGGGCTTAGGTTTTTTTCGATTTCGGAGATGGAGCGGTGAAGGGATAGGTGTGGTAGGCGTCCCAAGTCTCACATTTTTTTAATTTATTAATTTTTTTAAGATTTTTGCAATCATTAATTTGATCAAAAATGCCACGTGTTGGCGAATCGGGCTTTTTAGGCCCGTTGGTGAAATTTGACGTTTTTTTATTTTGGAGGCGGAGCGGTGAATATTGGGAAAGCGTAAGGTAGGCCGAGTCCTTTTGGTGGGCCTCCTAAACCATTGAGAGGTCTTAGGGGCCTCGGTTTGATAAAAATGTCACTTTTCAATGACTTGGGCCCTTAAAGCCTGTTGGCCCATTTATTTGGAAAATCGATATTTTTGGGCCCTTTCGAGAAGTGGCCCGTTCAAATTGAGGTGTCTACAACGAGTATAAAACATCAACGGTTTTGTGCGCGCCACCACATCATTTGTGTCACCTTTGTGTCCCCGTCTGTGTCATTCCAGCATTTTCCATCCTCCAATGTTGTGTTTTGAAAATTTGAACTTAATTATAACCATCTATAGAATTAAATATCTTTTTAGAAATACATATATATGCTTTAAAAAAAATATATAAGATATATTTTTGTTATATATTCTAAACTCTAAAAGGCTGTTAGCACAAAATGAAGGAAATGGTATACACCAATATAACTACTAAAACTACTTAACATGTTTGTTTGTCCACCTATTTATTCCTCCCAACTCTATACACCCCTAAAAGCTGAAGCTACTAAGCATTTGGTAAAAGATAAAAGAAACTTCATAACGTCCTCCCAAGAATATTGTAGATCCAGTAATCTCTTCTTACCTCATGCCAAATCATCTTGGGGGCTCTCTTTCAACCTTCATTCTTAGGGTGAGCTCGTCACCCTCCGCAACAACCTCAACTTCTCTATGGCTCTTTGTGCCTTCGTTGGAGGCTTCTCTTTCATCTCCTCTTCAAGCTGTATGCGGAAAAAAAATCACACCCAAGAACAGAGATACAAATGCAACAAGAGCCAAAAGAAATCACACCCAAGAATAGAGATATAAATGCAATAAAAGCTAAAAGAAATCAAAATCATGCATACTATCCAAAGTATCCATCCAACCCAATATATATTGCCCTAGAAGTGTTGAAGGATTTATAACAGAACTTCATATTTTTAGATATGTATGAAAGCTTATAGAAAAGAACTTTTGTTTTGAAATTTTGCAAGGACTACAAGGTTGGACGTTCTTTAGGATGGTTAGTGATTATTGATGGGATTTATATAAAGAACACTACAAAAGAATCCTAACTAAATTAAACTTCAAATAATAAGACCCAATCTTTATGTTGTGAAGATGATATGATGTATAACAATTTACCTTCATATAATGCATCACATTTAATTATATTCTAATATGTTAATTCATGAGGTTGGATTAACCAAAGTTACAAAGTTGGCTTTTTCTCCAAAATGTTTGGAGACGCAGCCAAGTAAACATGGTTTTAACGAGATCAGTAACTTAATGGTGATGATGGGTTTTGAACCGAAATTATGGATAGTAAAACTTTTGAGGATAATTTCACATACATAATGAGTGTCTTCGAAATCAGGCAAAATTCTGTAATAAAATTGATTAGTTTTGTGTGTGCATCTTTTTATGAGAAAAAATTACATATTTTACCGTGGTCACACCAATTTGACAAAATTTTGGTCCAATTATCAGTTCAATTTTTAAAACATTGGTAGCTACAATTGCATCATAATCTTTCATGATGTGGTGACATTTGAAGATGGTAATGTAAATTTCAAGAGGATCATATAAGTGTGAACTTGGTATTAATCGAGGGGTAGAGTTACATAAACAAACTTCCAGAAGTATAGAGAAGGGCCTGTGGAGAGAATAATTACCTCTTCCCTCCTCTTCCTCTCAGTTTCTGCCTGATTCAGTTCAAGATTTGAAATAACATTTCTATTAGTATCATTAATTAAATGAAAGAAATTGATAAAGATGACAAAAAAATTACAATTTTCTTTAGTCAGTTTTAAAGTTTTTGACTTACCAGAGTCTGCTTGAGGGAGGCATTCTCCTCTTTGAGCTGGTTTAGCTCTGCTTCCAACTCCACTGTGTATGCCTGTAGTCATGAGTGGTAAAGAAAGAAAGGTAACTTATTTGTCATCTTTCCACGTTGAAAGGGGTCGTTGTAAATCCCCAAAAAATAATGAAAACTACATTGATTGATTGATTGAATTAGAATAATATATGATGGTAGAGAAGAACAAAGGACAATGTTATTGAACTTGGTTAATTTGTTCTTTTATTGACTTGAGCATTATAGTAGAATCAACATATACTTCAGCTTCAAACGAGAAGATCAAAAGACATTTCCATGAGATGTGGTCCAAATTTTGAGGTATAAAAGATATTATTCCCACAAAAAGTAATATGAGCTGATTCCATATATATGTTTGGGTAAAAAGATGACTCAAGAAGTACATTTACGGATTGAAATTTCTAGATGCATGGGTGTAAATTCAAGAGGTAAAAGTGGACAAACATCGAATTAATTCAACAACATTTTAGGTAAAATTTGACTCAAGATGTTCATTTACACGTTTTGCTAGATGGGTGTAAAATTAAGAGGTAAAAGTGGACAAACTTCGAATTACTTCAAAACTAACCAATCCCCAATAGATGATGATCAAAAGTGCGACATAACCTGCAATTTTCCATTCCCTTATTCCAGTTGTGCGAGGTGACACCAATCCTTGATTAGATATTAAGTCTGATCTCTAAGAGACTTATCCTAAGATGTTAGAACACTCAATGTTGGAACATACCTAATTAGGTATGAGTAAATCAACGTTACAATATAACAACGATAATGTTTTGTAATTGAAATGAGATTTTCCTAGGGTCCAACAACAATACCAACTTTATTTTAATTCTTTTTATTTTTATTTTTTGATCAGTCTTTATTTTAATTCTTCTGAAAATGTTCAATTCCCAATTCCAATGTTTGACATATGGTACATATTTGGCCCGTTTAACCCACTTAGGACTCACCTAAAGGATATAAAAAAAAAATTAGCCTGATATATAGTAAATTTAAGCCATTTAACTCCTATCCTTTTTTATCTTTGGTCTGGAGACACATTCTTCGTTCAACACATTGCTGATGTGGATGTGTGTACAGAACCATAGATGCTTTTCATTGAGATACGAATGAGAAGCATTTATGATTATGTGCACACCAATGTGTGAAATAATGTCAATTTCAATGTTACTCCATCATGACTCTATTTTTTTTAGAAAGAATTAAGAGAAGACCTTCCCCCAGTGAGAAAAAGGAACAAACAAGAAAAAACAATTGATTTAAAAAACTCATATAAGAAACTCAAACCTTTTTCAAAATTTCATTTTTCTTTTCAACGAAAAAATGGCCTTCATTAATAATTACAAGAAATCCTAGGTTTCAAAAACCTTCCACGAATGGAAGTCTCCCAAAACAAAATTAACCACCTCTCTCTCTCTCTCTCTCTCTATATATATATATATATATATATATATATATATATAGGGTGGGGTTCGATAGACACATAAAGCTACTCATAAAGCTACAACGTTTTTGTCTTATGTGGTTAAAAAGGTTCGCAATGGGCTGGTTTTTTGTGAGGATGATCTCTGTGGTGAGGGGATCATCCTTGCAAAAAATCATTCCATTTCAAAACTTCTAACCCCATCAAAAGTGATTTACAAAAATTGGATGGTCTAAAATTTTTCAACTTGTAAACATGGGGTTAGAAGTTTCATACTGGGCTGATTTTTGACAAGGATGATCTCCTCACCATAGAGATTATCCTTACAAAAAATCAGCCCATTCCAAACATTTTTGCCCATATAGGACAAAACACGTTGTAGCTTTATGTGTATACGGATCCTAATCCATATATATATATATAACATTTGGAGTATACATTTGAGAGAAGAATTGGGTTTGATCCACATCTCTCTTTAAAGAAAACATTTGGGAGAAGAAATGGGTTCTCTCTCTTTAAAGATGATATTTTTGGAAGAGAATAAATGGGTTTGGCATTTCACCCACAAAAGAAAGCATTTGGAGAAGAAAGGAATTAAGTGATTGAATTTGTAGGAGAAAAAAAAAAAAAACAGAAGAATTGGTCGCCATAGTAAAAGGTTAACAACTATCTACATCCAAAAATAGTTTTAGAGCTCAATATTTCGTCTCAGTTTATAAATAGAATAATAAAAATATTTATATGCAAATAATTATAAATTTATATTATAAAATAAGGTGGACTAAAAGATTATTATTCATAGAAGGCAAGTACGGATCTAGGCGGACGGGGTGGGAAAGCAGTCCATCAAGACAACCATATGGGTGCGGATTGTGGAAAGGCATCATGAAGATCATTCCACTATTCATAACGAGAATTAATTTTAAGGTGGGTCGAGGCAACCGGGTAAGGTTTTGGGAAGACACATGGTGTGGTAATCGACCTCTAATGGAGGTGTTTCCAAACTTATACTCCATATCCTCGAAGAAAGGACAACCCATCACTTCTATTCGAAGAGATGTGGGTGGAGAAAGGGAATGGGACCTCGGTTTCCGAAGAAATATTAATGAGTTGGAACTGCAAGAAGTTGGTAGACTAGTTATCAACGCTTCTAGTATCGAGCTACGCCCGGGAAGAGAAGATGAGAGAATATGGACAGCGAGTAAGGACGGAAGGTTTTCGGTTCGTTCATTTTACCAATCCTTGTGCAATGATGGGGAATCGTTATTCCCTCATGTTTCAATTTGGGGTCCGAAAGTACCAAGCAAAATCGCCTTCTTCACATGGACAGCGGCTTTAAGAAGGATTTAGACAACGGACTTTTTGATGCAGCGTGGATGGTGTGGGGCGAGTTGGTGCGTGCTATGTATGAATAACGGAGAATCATCGGATCACCTTTTAATCCATTGCAAATTCTCACATGCCATTTGGGTCCATTTTTTTAAGTTATTCGGGGTCGTGACATGCTTACCGAATTCGGTCAAGGATATATTCATTGGTTGGTCGACAATTGGGTACTCGTTTGGCGGCACAAAGAGGATACTGTGGAGCATCACACCGTTTGCAATTTGTTGGGGGGTGTGGTTTGAAAGGAATAGACGAATTTTTGAGGGGAAACACAAAGATTACACAGATTCAATTATGTCTATTTTGGGTTTTATATTTTGTTGGTCCAAAGTATATAAGGAACTTAGGGGCTTGTTTTTCGAGGATTTTTTGTTTAATTGGGATGGGATTTGTGGGCATTTACGTGAATAGTTCTGATTTGTAAGGCCTTCCAGATTGGTCAACTCGACCGATTTGGTTTTTTCTTGAATGCAATGCTACTTATCAAAAAAAAAAAAAAAAGACCATATTTTTATTTAATAATAAATATCCAAATTATAAAAAATAATTTTTTTTTTATTATATAAAATATACAAAAATACAATTTTGATTCATCTCAATTGTCAAATGAGACATTGTGTGAGATGATTCACATTGAATATCTCTCTCATTCTTTGGCAACACCTAGATGACTTGCACTCGATTTCTTATTTGAAGGCATGCATCCAAATAGGTAGTTTATTATATAAGTAAAAGTAGATGTGCTAATAGAATAGAAGTTCTCTAATTCTCTAAAACTAATAAAGTTGACAAGGTCAAGCAAATTTTCCATCCAAATTCCAAATAGATAAGTCACAATATAGTACCTGTTTCCTGGCTCGAGACCTGGCTGCGGATTCTCTGTTCTTGATCATTCTCCGTTGTCTCCTCTCCACTACCTTTTCCACTGGTCCATCTATAATTCTCTTTCTCCCCCTCATCCCTCCCATGTCCAACCCGTACTGACTCACCGAGTTGTCAGCTTGATTCGTACAAATCCCGTCCGACGATATTGGACTCGCTGGTGACCCCATTCCCACCTGCGCCGCACTGTACCCACCACCATTCCCCACTCTCCCACCCAAACACACTCCGATCGGAAAACCACTATTCCTGATCTTATTCGATGTCTCACCGGCCACAACTCCACCATTCAGGGGGAAGGTTTGGTATGTTGGAATACCACTTGATACACCAGTTCCGGAATTCCGATGGTCGGAGAATCCAAGACCGATTCCCAAATTCGGGTCCACAGCTATATTGCTTTGAAAAAGACCATTCTGTTGTGGTGCAGGAACATTTTTTGGTGCCTGGGAGGAGGAACCACAAGATTCCCTAACTATCCCAGCTTTTATCAAAAAGTCTTCCAGAGTCATCTCTCCAAAAGTTGGTTGGCGATGGGTAGTTTCGGAGTTTCCAACGCTGTGGTGATTCTTCTGCTCCTGTTGGTCTCTGTGGATTTCAGACCAGACCTCTTCGACGGTTTTTCTACAAAGAGGAGCAGGAAGAGAGAGTGAACCTTGGTGGTTTAAGTTGGGTTGGGTAGCTAGGGCTTTGATCTTTGTTGGGTCGTCTTGCTTTGATGCTAAGGGTTCATGATCATTTGAGTGGCCGGCTTGATTTTCTTCAGCTGTCCAGATGTTGGTGAGGAATTCATCCATGTTCATGGAGCCGAAGTCTTTGCCACTCTCGCAGAGTGTGTGTTGGAACTCGTCGAGTGTGAGAGAGTAGACAGAGGATTGCCTTCCAAGTGAAGATAGTGTGTGAAGGGTTGGTTCAAGGGATTCGTCTGGTGGTTTGAGTGCTGGTTTGACATCTCCTTTGGTGAGGGTTTCAGAATCAGAAGCCATTTTTATAGGCTTAGCAGAAAAAAAAAAAAAAAAAAGAGCGTTTTGGATTTCTTTGATATTTTGTTACTTTAAATGAGATGTTAATGGAGCTCAGTTAAGTTACTTCCATTTCTGGTAGGAAACAAAGTAAAGGTAAGAGTTAGTTCCAGAATGCAGAGCATATTAATGTAATATTAATTAAACTATTAAAGAGAGATTGCTTCCGGAGTGAACGAGAAAAAGCTTTTAATCTAACCTCAAACGTGGTTTGAAACTCTCCATAAAACGTGCGGTTGATGAGAGGGCACAAATTTCCTAAAATAAAAATATGTTTTTATTTCTTTCATACGGGTGTCTAAAGTATACTTATTAGTTTCAATACAGTAATATTTGAATTCGAATCCGATCGATGTTTCAAAATTCTATCCGAATTCAAATCCAATTAAATTTAAAAAATTTGTATATTAAAAAAAAATACAAAATTTTCTTATTCAACTAATTTTTCATTATTAAAAATAATACGTATTATATATTATATTATGTATATAATAAATAAATAAATCAAATAAAATAATATATATTATTTTGAATCGAATATTATCGAATTGAAAATGTTAATATCCGAGTTCATATCTAATAGAGATTCAAATATATAAAACTATCCGAATTCAAATTTAATATCTGGAATTTTTGGATAATATCCAAGTTTTTCAAATTTGAATTAGATTCAAATTTTCAACTATCCATTGACGCCCCCTCAGTTATGGTTTTAAAATATAATTTCTTAGAATCTCTTAAGAGTATGCTCCCATCTCAGCCCTTCGTTTGATGGAAAGTCTCAAACAGCATTTTAGTCTAGTATTCTAGAACGACAAGGATTTCTTTCTCTATTATAATTTTTTAATATAAATTCTTTCTCCATTAACCTAACCTAATCTAATCATTAATTAGTTTCCTACCTATCAACACATATTTCGCAATGATTGATTTTCCCAAGGAATCCCTACAGTCTAGCTGAGGGGAACAACGCAGATTTTCTATGGGGAAGTGTTGATTTTCATGGGGGATTGAATACACATCAAAGTTCAAACATAAGTACAGATTTTCTAGAGCTTCGTTTTTAAGTGGGAATCCCTAGGAATATATTAAGTTTTTAAAAATTATTTTAAAATGTATGTGAACAAGCTACAACAAAAAGGAAATAATTGCATGAAAACGTCACATCATTAAAAAGTTAATTCTGACAAATTTGACAACTGGCAAACATGCATAGACGCCAACCTCTTTTTTTTTTACTCCAAATAGATCTTCGTGGGTCAAATCCAAATCAAACACCAATCATCCATGGTGTAGAAGAGTCCTGTACATACAAACCGGAGGATTTACCAGTTGGGCTCAGCCCGTGGGCCCAAGGATTGGGCCCTAACAAAGAGATCTCCTCGACCCACTCCAAAAGGACTTTGTCCCAAATTGAGTAAACCCAACGTCCAACTATTGGCTGAGATGAAAGGAGAGATGCAGGTATCCTAGGTGATGAACGGTCCAGATTTATTTTTTAGGTTTGTAATATAAGAAGATCTCACATTCAAACATTTACTTAAACCAACACTTCATGCATTCTCCATAAAACAAACGGCTGAGATGGAGCGGTATTCATAATGAGTCACAACAGGAACAACAGATCCCTAGAAAACAGATAGGGTTTCCTCAAGTTTTTTCCTCTCATATCAACCGTACGTTTGATGGAAAACCTCAAACGATGCTTGAAATTAGAAAAAGTCGGCATGCATACGAGGGGAAGTAGTAGACAGACAGGAAGTCTTTTCGCAGTTTCTTTATTTATACCAAAAATATCTTCTGATAATAAGCCTTTCTTTCCAAAATAAGAACGAATAAGTTACTAAAGATGAAATTTTTCTCAGTGGCAGCATAGTAAATTCTGATAAAAAGTTACCCCAATAACATATTCATGGATAATGACAGTGTCCTCCTCTGCAGCAAGACCATAAAATGATCCTAGAGATTTTCATTGACTTAAATCGGACGGCTAACAGAGGTTTCAACCAACCTAGATATGGCGCAGTACAATACCGTACTCTCCCACAGAGAGAGAGAGAGAGAGAGAGAGCTTTCTAACATAGAGATACCAATTACCAACTTTACCAACTTTAGAAGAAATGAGTATTGTTTAAGATCCAGTCCTTTTCAGTGTTACCAAATCGGTACAAACAGAATAAAGCAGGATTTAAAATTAAAAAAAAAAAATTAACGAAATTTTTTCGGAGAAATTCAAATTTAGAAACGGTTCCAAAGCGATTTGATCAAGAGCTACTAAGAACTAGAACAAATCAGAGCTACGAGAAATTTTTTTGAGGGATATCATATCAATGAAAATTTATATTTAAAAATAAATAAAAAAAATTCTACTTCTAAACATCTTTCAATAAAAAAGCAAGACTAAAATGCCAAAATTTTCAATAAAAAAATGAAATTAGATCAACGAAGAATACCTGAATTTTTTCCTCTCTGATGATCAAGATCGAGACACTCTATGAAGCTTTTTTCTCTTAAAGCTGAACAGACTTCTGTGATTAAACCCTAATTATAACCCTAGAATTTGAACATAAATGTACAACTCGAACTCTCGTCCAAAGATCTAGTTCGTTAAAGAAATACACTTATGTGACCACCATTAACGAAACCTTCATAATCTGCAACAATGGATTCACAGAGAGAGAGTCTTTACTACAACGATGTCAAGCCAGTCTTCCTTTTATACTGTTTCTTTCAGAGTTCTTCTTACTGATATGTGGTCCCCACACTGGAGTTTAGGTCAATTAAATCGAAATTTTAAAAAATTTCAAGTCCGCAAAGAAGGTAGTATCGACACGTTTAGGCCAAGTGTCGTCTTAAAACGCTTCTTGCATTCCCCTTGTATAACGTGTGTCTGAGAGCTCGATGCTTTGGCTTTGGAACTTCGCATGCACATGTGCTTTATTCTATGTTTTTTGTTCTTGACGAATTTACCCTTGTAGTTTCTCAGATATTTCGTTCAAAATGTTGGAATTTTCCTTGGGAAAAAGTAACTTGTTTTTGCCCATTTATCATTTTGAGTCTTGGGGATGTAGGGGTCATTCTTGATAAGGTACAGGGTAATGCAAGTATTTGAGTTTAAATGATCAAATAAGCTAAGCTTGGTTTTGTTTATTTTATTGTATTTTATTTATGGGTTTTGTTAAGAGAGCTGCTATTGACATTCCAACTTTTTCTTGTTACATCTTAATTAAAAATAAAGAAAATAAAGTGAATCTCCATTTCGTGTGCTAAATATGATAAAATTCTGAGTTTGGTATACTGTTCATTTTAATTCTCAAAATATGCATTCGTCATTTTTCTAACATATGAACTTGTGAGTTAATTTTTTTAATATCTATGAATTTGTTGATATACCAACGAATTCATTGATTATAAAAATGAAAAATTCACTTGAAATATATGTTTTGGAAACTAAAATGAACAATATACCGAACCAAAATTTGGACATAAGTTGCACGCATTTTGAAAAAAATCCTAAGAAAATATACAAATGATTAGAAACAAGTAAAAGTTGGGGTGCTAATAGAAACTCTCTCAATTTTTTTTTTTTCTAGATTTTTGGGTTTAAGATTTTGTATAAGCCCAATCACAATTGTAAACAACTACAGAAATTCTTTGAAATGTGTTATAATTTTTGTAATGTTGAGATAATAATTTGAGCCAAACTTTTGTAATGTTTGAATGATGTGTTTTAATCTTTAATTGGGGTGTGACAAATAATTTAAAAAAAGTTGGGTGTAATAAGTAAAATATGGGGTGCTAATAGCAACTCTCTTTTGTTAACATGTTCCCTGAGGCATAAGTTAATGTGCATTAAATGCAGGAAGCTGGATTTTGTCCCGAAAATGCCATAAAAACATTTTTTTTTAAATCAAAATACCGCCAAATGCTTATTCCTAAAGTATATTTATTGCTCTTCAATCTAAGGGCACACGTTAACCAAACTCTTTATTTATTTATTTTTATGACGGGGTGTCTGAACCCATGGTCTCAACTAGTCAACTAATCTCTTAAAGCACTATATCTTGCCCAAGTCTCTGGGCACATGCAATATCTCACAAATCACACAAATCAGGTAAGGCTGAACTAGACAACTAACCTCTTAAAACACCATATCTTGCCCAAATCTCTAGGTAGATGCAATATTTCACAAATCACACATACCAGATAAGTCGAGATAAATTCCTACAGGTGGTCAACGAGGAGGTTTGATCTCAAGACTTCCTTTTTGGAAGCAAGCTTTGTTGTTACGTCCAACACTTGTTGGTTAGTTAAGCATGTAGTCTTATAATCACAATATTTCTCTAATGGGGGCGGTTTAAGGGCCATATGAGAAAACATATGAAAAAACTTTCGTTTTTCAAAATAAGAGTTAGAGGTTTTGGATTGAGCTGATTTTTTGCAAGGATGGTCACTATGATGAAAAGATCATCCTCACAAAAAATCAGCTCAATCAGAAACTTCTAAATCCATCAAAAGTGATTTACAAATTAGTGATAAAAATTGGTAAAAAATCGATGGTCCACATTCTAAATCACTTTTAATGGGGTTAGAAGTTTCAGATTGGGCTGATTTTTTTTTTGGATGATCTTCCCATCATAGAGATCATCCTCACAAAAAATCAGCTCAATCCAAAATTTCTAACCCATATTTTAAAATTTTATTAAAAACGAAAGTTTTTACATATGTTTTCTCATATGGCCCTTGAACCTGACCCTTCTCTAATTCCTTTTAAAAGTAGGGAAAATTATTTTAAAAAAAAATTCGCAAAAAATTACTAATTTTAACAAAATTATTGATAAGAACCCATTTCGACCCTTAAAGGGTCGAAAATATGTTTTAATTTAAAAATAAAAATTATGAGTTTTGGCCCTTTAAGGGTTGGAATGATTTGTTATTATAAAATTCCGATTTTTGGTCCTTAAAGGGCCAAAAAGTTTATGTGTCGAAATTATTTTATATTAATAATTTTTTATTTTAAAATTTTGCTTTTCGACCATTTAAGGGTCAAAATTATGTTATATTTTAAATTTTTGATTTTCAATCCTTAAAAGGTCAAATTTTCTAAAAGTTTACAAAATAAATTTGATTTATAAATTTGCTTGAAAATGTTAAATACAAAAAAATGAAATGATGAAGGAAAACATTTATCAATTACAAATATTATTCCTTTTTATTTATCTGAAATAAATAAAATTTTATTAAAATCATAAGATCTAAGTGACATTTCAAAATAATTTAAAAATCATTATCAAATATCTTTATTTTTTTATTCAATTATTGCATATGCAAGTAGAAAAATACAAGAATTTGGGTTTGAGCAACTGCAGTAAGCAGTATGCTTTAATATATATATTTTAAGAATGTACCATCTAATCCTACAATTGGTCAATATCCATTTTTAAAAAATCATTTGTACATGTTTTAAAAAATATAAATATACGTTGAAAATGACTATTTTGACTAATTTCAAAAAACAAAAGCTTCCCGAATTTCTTTCTAAAATAGTTTGACAATGATATTTAATATTTTTATATGCCTCAACTTCACAATCATGTATTTTACAATTGATTTTTTCCTTTACTTTCCAAGCTTTTATATATGTAATAGATACATTATATTCATCTCTAATATAGTCATTATAAATTGGGAAGAATAAAATTAATTATTTCTTATGCGAATTAATATTTTATCTTTTATCCAGTTACTACTGATTTGATGATGAGGTGTGCGTCCATTGCACCCATACATGTGTGGGTTGTGTTAAATTTAAGTAAAGTAAATAAATCACCATTTACAATTTTTTTTTGCATATATACGCCAATCACAATTTGAAACATCACATTTAATTATAACTTTTCTTTATTATTAATAACATATTTTATTATAAAATTATTTGTAATAGTTAAAAAAAATTATTTTTTCTCTTAATTCAAGTACATTATTAAAAATTTACTAATATAAATATCGAATATATTTTCATCATCGTCGGATGACAAACTCAAATTGTTATTAACAAATTCATCTACATTCCTACCGGAATCATTTTGTGTTACAATATTACATTAAGTTGTATTGTACGCAATATTCTGGCTATATTAGTATTTTGATATTTATTTGATGAACTAGGCTCACCTTGACCATAATTTGATTAATAAGTTACAAAAATTTTTATGTTGCATCGTAAAAATAATTGTATTTTGTGAATTTTGATTATAAAATAATATATATTTCTAAGTTCCTTGATAAAAAATATCAATTAAAATTTTTTCATTATATAAATTGATAAGTGACCTTATTGAAAATTGTCGTTGAATATTGCAGATTGAAATAATAAGATATTTTAAATCCATATATATAATTTCTGATGAAGTTGATAAAAGTCGTGTATTTCCACTAATATACGTGATACATTGAACATAACTCCATATCGATAAATAATTGCTTTTGAAGACATCTTTAATGTAATTGTGAGAGAATCAAAATAGTGAGAATTATGAGAAAATCAAAATAGTGAGAATTGTGAAAGAATAAGAGTGTGAGATATGTATATCACATAGTCCAATGGCTAAATAACGGTCGAAAAGAAAACAACTAAATAACAATAAAAAAAACGAATAAATAACTATCAAATAATTTAAATTAAAAAATAGAAAATTTGAACTTTAAAGGGTTGAAACTGTGAATTATTAATTAAGAAATTCAGCTTGGTATTTTATAATATAAATTAATTTTGATGCACAAAATTTTCAGTCCTTTAAGGACCAAAAATCGGAATTTTATAATAAAAAATAAGTTCGACCCATAAAGGGCTAAAAATTGTAATTTTTTATTTGTAAAAAAGTTTTTTTTTTAAATTAAAATATATTTTCAGCTCTTTAAGGGTCGAAATGGATTTCTATTGATAATTTTGTAAAAATTAGTATTTTTTTACGAATTATTTTTGATTTTTTTTTAATAATTTCCCCTTAAAAGTATTTTAGCTCCAATTCTTTCTTGGAGTACTTCTGATTCTAATAGCCACACAAATTCTTAACTAGCTAGATTGATTACTTAAACCAACAATTTTTTTGCAATGATATAATTACCCATATTTCTTCTACTAGAAGACATGAATTAATAACAACACATAATTGTATTATAAAATTTAATTAAGATATCGTAATTGGGGGGCAGTTTCCAAAAAACAACTTTTAACCTCTCAACCCCTAAAGCAATTTAATTTTTTCTTTTAACTTCATAGCTGCAACACTAAATTTTAGAGAAACCATTATTTCTTATGCACTTGACCTCCAAATTTTTGTAAAACCATAACTCAAAATAGGTCCATCCCTGAACAAATTTTAACTTTATAATTTTATTGGAAGGCAGGCAAAACATAAGAAAGAAAAGTTTCTTGAGGATAAAATGTTTATACCATAATAATTAAGTTAATGGTCAAAAGTACTAAACATTCCACAATTTTGGAAAAACTTTTAGATCCAATAAAGGATAATTCTAAATGTCGTGATTAAATTCTTGTAGTCATAATTTTTGCAAAAGTGATTTAAAGAGAAGATATTCTTTAGAAACACTTCTCACTAAAGTGACCCTATTCGTTGATCCCATATCAGTCAAGAGTTTTACATGAAAAATCTTGTAGACAATTGTGTTTGATAGCAACAATTGACATTTGATAAAAGATATCGAAGATATATATAATTTGTAGATTGTAAAAAAACAAAAGAGATAAAAAGAATCCAAGGCCAAATCTGTAAACAAAAGTAAGGGAAAAAAGACTAAATTTTTTTTAGGATTTGAATTGAAAACATGGTAATAGGCTTTGCAAAAGGTCTGATTGGTTTGTGGAGTTGTACTCCTGAGAGTTGGATTTTTGAACTTCAACTTCTAATATTTCACACTGAGATGAGGGTATTTAGGTTACTTTTACTCAATAAGAATGATTGAGGGAGTCAGGCTAGCCTGACTAACTTAGTAAGATTTGAACATTATCTGATGCCACAAATATAGATGTAACATTTTAAGAACTCTGAATATATATATATATATATATATATATATATATATATATATATATATATATATATATATAGGGTCAGGTTCAAGGGCCATATGGGAAAACATATGAGAAAACTTTCGTTTTTCAAAGTAAGGGTTAGAGGTTTTAGATTGAGCTGATTTTTTGCAAGATGGTCACTATGATGAGAAGATCATCCTCACAAAAAATCAGCTCAATCAGAAACTTCTAAATCCATCAAAAGTGATTTACAAATTTGTGATAAAAATTGGTAAAAAATCGACGGTCCACATTCTAAATCACTTTTAATGGGGTTAGAAGTTTTAAATTGGGCTGATTTTTTTTTTTTTTTGATGATCTTTCCATCATAGAGATCATCCTCACAAAAAATCAGCTCAATCCAAAATTTCTAACCCATATTTTAAAATTTTATTTACCGTCGAAAGTTTTCTCATATGTTTTCTCATATGGCCCTTGAACCTGACCCATATATATATATATTTAAATAAGAGATTGTTTTTCACCATTGAATTTTAATTTTAAATTTGAGAATTCCATAACCGTCCATTTTTTTATTTTTATTTTTATTTTGAATGAGTTTTTCCATGAAAACTAGAAGGTTGTGGTGTTGGATTGCCAATGTGGTAATCCATGTAGGCCCAACGACCATTAGCAAGGACTCTACACCTAACCCATACTAAAGGGGGGGGGGGTAAAAGAGGTAAAATAATAAAGTTTGGGAGGTATTATTAAGAAAGGGGGAGAAGTGGAAAGAGAATAAAGTTGGAGGGATAATATTGAAAAAGGGTAAAAGAGGAAAGAGAATGAAGTTAGGGATAGTTTTGAAAAAAGGAAGAAGAGAAAAGGCGAAACATGTCTTTTAAGATTTGTTGTTTATGGGGTATAAATCTTAATATAAAGATAGTGAGATCTACCATTGTATTTTATTACATAAATATATCAAATATTCACTAAAATGTGGAGATGTATTTTAATTTATAGGGTTTAATATTAAATATTTAATTAAATAAACAAATTAACTTGATAAATACTTTAGAATTAATGTTTGTTTAATTTTGGGATAATCTCGATAAAACCTCCCTAAAAACTATATTGTCTGAACTCTTAAGATGTCTTCTAAGAGCAACTCTAATGCACTTTGCATTCCCTCCCAACTGTCATTATAGAGAGTCAGAGCCCTTTGAAGGGTCTCCAACGCACTCTGCTACTCCCTCTCCATTTAGAAGAGTGGAGTTTTCAATTGACAAAAGAAGAGAGGGATATTGAGGATATAACCATATATTTTCTCACTAATTAATTTTAATTAAAATAATAATAATTTTACTAACAAAATCACTCCTTTTGATGCCATCTTGATCTCCTTCGCTTCCCACATGGGCCTGGCCCTTTGGTCATGTTGGAGAAAAATGAGTAATTACATAAAAATAGGAGAGGGGAAAACAGAAAATCAATTTGAGACACAAAAAATATCAAATTTTAAATTGATATTTGCCTCCGATACATAATTGTGATCTTCAATAGGTTATTAGAAAAGCTGTTTTTCACGATAAATGGATTGAAATTGTATTCTTATCATATTTATATGCTAATCCATTCATACAAAAACAAAAATTATTGATAAAATAATGTAATTGTAGAGAAATTGACAATATAATTGAAAATTTAATGTAATTGATTCGTAGTTAAACAACCTTTGAATTTATTACATGATTACATGAGGAGATATTAATACCTTTTAAGCTTAAAACTTAAGGTCCCATGTGACAATCAAATGTGCCTGTAATATAGCTTTACGCCCACATCTCGGGTTTGAGATTAAGGTCTTTCATCCAAGTAGAGAATGCATGGTTCTAGCATGTTAAGAGGTAGGGCTGTAAATGGATCGGATTAGGTTTGAAATTTGATCAATTCTGCTGGAATAGGTCTTGGATTGTGTTTTGGTTCCGTTACTTGCTCGATCTGATAATATGTGAGAAAATATATAGTTATATATTTTTTAACGATAAGAAATTAGATAGCATTATCAAAGCCTTTGTCCCAAGGATTTGGGTTGGTTAAGCGAATCTTTGTTCCTCATTCCATTTTATACTGTCATGCCTTTATGTTGGTGAAAATTTATTTATATCGGCTGCTTTCATGATTATCTTAATTCACGTTCTTTTAGACTATTATTATTAAGAATCTTTAACTTGAATACTTCTTCTAATTGGAATATATGAAATTGGATATAGTCCGATCAGGACCAAATACCAATCCAACAAAAATCGATAACATTCTTAATAAGAAAAAAATTTAACTTACAAGCTGATGTTGAACTTGAATTAACACTTTACAAGGATGAGAACGGTGGCGAAGACGCTAAAGTTACAAGCCATGCATCATATTATATCATTCCCACCACCTTAGGATATAACAATTATAACATAGAAACATTAAGAAATCTACATCATAAAAACACCCCAAACACACCAACCTTGGTCTCATTAACCACACTTCTCCTCTACTAGCTATCAAGAACAAATTAAAACCCAAACTTTGAAGAACATTTTTCTTTTCTAACTCTAACTTAGATGACTGCATTCAACATTTCATTCCAAATATCAGGCACCCCAGGAAGGCACCAATGGCTACAATCAGAGGTGTAGTCCTTTAAGTGTAGTCTCTCCTTTTGTTGAAGAGATCTCGCGTACACCGAAGGATGACCATCTTTTCGAAGTGCAGACATTCTTGTGATGTCTTGTAGGTAAACTGGAAAGCTCATCTTCTTTAACACTCCTTGTAGCACAACCAGTTGTCCAGGTACATGAGGTTGGTGACTGAAGTACTCTAGAGGCTCCCTTTGGTTGTAACATTTCCAACCATTTTCCCTATGAGATACCCATATGAGCCCACATTTGTTAAAGACATTATTATTTAAGAGAGATTCTATTGGCACACCAATCTTTTTGAAAGCGAAGGATTGTTGTTTATATGTATATTGGCGTGTTATAAGTTAAAATTAGTGTGTTAATAGAAATTCTCTAATTTAAATAACTTATGGGATTTTTCCCAAAACGTGCACAACTTTTGTCCAAATGCCGGTTTTAGTACACTGTTTATTTTAATTCCCAAAACATGCATTTCGAGTGAATTCATCACTTTTATAATCAATGAATTCGTTGATATATCTACGAATTCGTAGATATTAAAAGTGTCACAGTCATGAGTTCGCAGGTTATAAAATGCCGAATACATGTTTTGGGAATTAAAATAAACAGTGTACCAAACTTGGGATTTCGTCATTCAGTGCACGAAATGGAGATTAACCCTAGTTTTAAAATGAGAACTTCTATTGGCACCCCAACTTTTACTTATTGCACCCCTACTAAATTAAGAAGAAAAAAACAAAAATTAAGGGTGAGAATATCATTCTTTCACTTTAGGAAAGAATGTTAAGTCTAAATATTTTCCTCCATTTGATGGAGAAATATTGAAGAACGAAGAGCATGAAATCAACGTCAAGAGGTCAAAGTAGACGATCGTCGTTGATGTCAACTTGTTCTTTTTTATGGGTTATTGTCGATAGTAGCAATTACATGGTTTTTTAAAATTTGTGCAAGCATTATGAAGAAATTTTTTAGGTGGAAATGTTATTAATTTTTGGTTGGGAGGTACTAAATATTATAAATAATTGGGGTGTAATAAGTAAAATTTGGTCTGCCAATAGAATTTCTCGTTAAAAGTCTTAAATTCATTGATAGTGTTTTATAAAAGAATTGGTATGACAATATAAGCTCTCATAATTTATCAGTTACTGGATAATACCTGTTATGTCGAGGCGAGACGCTTCGAAAAATAACTTGGGTTGTTTTTGGGTTGAGGTTTAGATCTACCCATCTAGCCCATGTAGAAAGTCCCTTCTCATAAGCAACCATTGGATTTAAATTTGTGAACACATTCTTTCCCTCCATGCAAAAGTCCCACCTGAAATAATTCCCTTAGAACGATGACGAAGAAGATGATAATAATGTGGTCTACACTACCTTGTGCCTTGAGACTATGCTATAGTACTAAGGGGTGGCATGAACATATATTCTAGTCGTGATCACATGGGCTAGACCCAAGTCTTTTTAAGCCAGTTAGAGAGTGAAGAACAAACGATCCTCGAAATTAAAAGAGTGAGGTTAAGACTTAGTCGAGTATATAGACTTAATTTCTTCAGAGTTCTTGTTAAGGAAGTGAATGACGAGTGCCATTTATTGATTATCCTCCTTTGTGATCTCGTAGATCCTATAGGGTTGAGACGATGCTATTGGTCCATGGATTTTCTTTCTGCCACATTTCTCTCGAAGTGATTAGGAGGAGATATCAGGGCCTAGGAGGCGGAGCCAGGATTTTTCAGTTAAGAGGGCAAAACAATAGTTAATGGTAAGGTTGAAGAGCTTGAAGGATGACCAATTTTAGGGTTTTGGCTAGAGGTTGATGAAAAGGGCATTTAGGTCATTTCTCATTAAAAGAGAAGACCCAAGTCAAGGGGTCAATGCCAAAATGCCTATATGCCTCCTTGATCTTAGTCTTTTCCAATTAACTATGCAAAATAACCTTATTGCTCCCATCTTCAACCTAAAACAAAAAAACAAAAAAAAGCCTTTTATTTGTTTTCCCAAAGCAAGTCATCTTCAATCTCTAAGGTGGAATTTTTTAACCTAGTTTTCTGCCTTAGGACTAACCTATTTTAACCTTCAAATTTTAAGAACAAGATAGGGTTTATAAATATAAGATTATGAGATTTTTTAATAGAAAATTCAAGAATTTTCTACGAGGGATTAAGGAGATGCTCGAAATGATGCATTGAAATTAAAATTTATTTACAATAAAGATTGAAAAGCTTGAATACGACTGATTTTAGGGAGAAAATCAAGAACAGGCCAAAGGTGGTATGCCACCAGGTTGAAAACATAGGGGTATCTTAAATATTTATGAATTTTATAAAAGGGTATCACATCACCCAAAAATATTGGGAGGGGCAGCAACATAAAAATGGGTATATTGTCAATTTGAAAAAAATTGGTGGGGTATCTCAAATATTCACCAAATGGTAGAGGGGTTTTTGGGGAGATGGGTGGGGGATTGCAAAAAAATTTAAAGGAGAAAGATGGATGGTGGAGTGGGGCAACACAGTAAAAGATGTATGTCATCAGTTTGAAAACAGAGGATATCTTAAATGATTACCATAGTTTAAGCGGTGCATTTCAATCGGAAAAAAAAAAAAACCCGTTTGCCCCCACTGGTCACTTCTTGGCTCCGCCCCTGCAAGACCAAATTGATCTTATTCCCTAGAGATCCCAGATGAGGGAAACCTAGAATATCCATCGACGCTGATTGATCTAGTAGATCGTCAAAGTATCATTGTTGATCGATTTGTGACTAACATCTCGAGTTTCATAATAAAACATAATTTATATACTTACGAAGTCGATTTGCTAGAGTGTGTCCACCAATGTGCCGAATCAAACACAAGTATATCAATTCCTCTCCAGAATCGTGCGTTCTCTTCGATTGAATCCAAATGTAAAATCCTCTCTTTCCGAGGTCCCTCCCTCAATTCCACAAGAAATGGTGCCCAAGAGAACTCAATCGATGTCTCAAAGTCCTACAATTTCCAATTCAAAATTATTTATATATAAACAACGACGATGGAAAAATAAAAGTTACAAGAACACCTTTGATAGAATTAAAAATACATGTACCAATTAGTCTTACCAAGGCATGGAAGGCCATGGTAGGACCATTATAGGTCACCATCTTTCTCTCGGGTGGGATGACTCCTTCGATCAGACACACAAGAGACTCCCATTGGTTCCTCATTATCGAATCTCCTACGAGCATTATCCTTTTCTTTCTCATCCTTCCAAGAAAATCGAGTGAATGGAACCTATATGATATATATGAACCATTTATCTTTATTTCATTATACCAATAAAAATAAAAACAATATAGAAAACCAAGTTAATATATATTATACTATGATTTAGAATCAAAAGAGAGATTTAAAGAAATAACACAGATTCCTTCACTCCATCAACATCAAGCAAGGATCTGGTGTGGCTAAAAAATAATAATATGGTCCACACCAACTTTTACTAACTCCACATCTTTGGGGTGGCGTTAGCAAAAGTTGGGTAGAAGCTCTCTTCATTTATTTATGGCCTCATTAATGCAATTACATCAATATTCCTTTGTTTTAGAAGAATTGTAGTTGCCTCCTCAACCTTTCTACTTTGACAAGTTCAAACCATGGTTGACAATAATCCATAAAATTAGCAAAAATTTAAGAGATAGGTTACAAATAAATTTAAAAAAAATAATTAAAAACTACAAAAGATGTCGGTTATTTTGTCATTAACTGGTCAGTTTTTTTGGACCACCCCTCCTTGTTTTGGTGAATATTTGAGATATTCTGTGTTTTTAAACTGATGACATAATGACATGTCTTTTGACTTTGGTCTTCTTTGAAAGACTAACACAAAAGGCCTTGAATTAATATCCTCAGCTCAACCTATGGCTAGAAACCCTTGATTCTTCTTCCAAAAATCTGTCACCTTAAAAGTCCTTCGATCTCAGGGGTAAATTATTTTTAATTCATTCATCCTTGTTTCAATCTCAACCACCTCTTTCTGGAAAATCCTGGATTTTTTTTACCCAATCATCTTCTACTCCAAAAGCCTTACATTATTCTCGAGGTTAAAAGTTGAAGGAGATAGAATCTTTAGGTTGAGCAAGAGGGTAATTTTACGAGTCATTCTAAACTGATTTCCTATGACATTGAACTGACGTGGCAACGTGCACAGAACCATTGAACTTTTACCTCGAGAGACCAAGGATAAGAATCTATGATTTTATGCACACTGTCACATTAGCGCAGTGTCATAAGAAGCAATTCTAATTTTATTACCCTGGTTAAAGATGTTGAATTTTTAGGTAGAAAAAAACAAGAAGAAAAAGAAGAGTGCTTTTGGTAGATATTGAAGATGGGGGCATTTAGGTTATTTTAAAATGATATCACAAAGAAGATCAAGGTCAAGGAGCATGTTTCAGTTTTAAAACACAAGGGTATCTCAAATATTCACCGAGAAGTGATAAGTCTCAATCAACTTTTGTTTTTTAAATCTCAAAAATTGTTCAATTCACATCCTAAGGACCTTATATATATATATATATATTTGTATTATTTTTATAACTGGGTATCCCTGTAGACAGTGTGGATTGGGCTCGTATATGAGTTTTGTCCAGTCCATAGATCATAGTCTTGTCCAAAGACTAGTTTTAGGACACGTGCAATGCCCACACATCACATGCACCAGATAAGTGAGGGTGAGTCCTCGTCAGTGGCCCCTGAGGAATTAATGATCATTTTGAGTATCGAACTCACAACTTACGGGCATTAATTGCTTATTAATCCACAATACTCATTAAGCCAATCGCTTGATTTATTTATACCCTATATTACTTGATTAAGAAAGATCAATTTTTAGTTTCTTTATTTTTATTTCAGCATCTTCATAACCTTATCCAAACTTTTGATGGAATTTTCTCTTTGTCTAACATTAAGGAACATAAAGAAAAATGTGTGCTTCTACTCATAAATACATCAAGATATACGTACATCTTCAGATGTATTCTTATTTTAAAAACTCGTCAAGTCATCCCGACATTCAATTGAATTAACTCGATTGATTGATTGAATTTAATCTAGTATTTATCATTCTAACATTCAACCTTTTATAGTTCTTGACATTGATTAAGTTATTTTTATAAATATAAAAAAATATTATTTTTAAATATATAAAAAATAAAATAAAAAATTATGAAAAATATTCAAACAAAGAACATTATTCATTTACCTCGGAATTGAACAACCTTGTGGCTTCCACCTCCATTTTTCATAGTCAGAATCCGGTCTCCCATTCCTTTGACAACTTACCGCGGTACTAAGATAAGGGCAAGACGAGGCGTAGAGAGGGTACGATGGATCATAAATCCATTTTCCACTCGAAAAAACACAATTCTTCATAGAATCTCTTCGACTTTGAATCATAATATGAACGTCGTCGTCATTCTCGTCTACCCAATGCTCCTCACTTTTATCGAAGTAAGTCGCATTGCAGTCGAAGAAACTCAAAGAAAGGAAGAAGATGAGGAAGAGGAACAAAAGTGATGAGAGTGTTAATTTTGCCATAGTGAGAGAGAGTGAGAGAGGCCAAGAAGATAATAATATATGTAGGATTAAAATTTGGGAGGTATTGTAAGTCCCATGAGTTGACTAAATGTAATAATTTCAGCATAAGTCACGGTAGGGGTGGGCCTCATTCTTTTTTATGAGTAATTTTGACATACCCCTCCATCTCTTGGTGAATATGTAAGATAACCCCTATGTTTGCAAACTGATGACATGCCCCCCTTGATCTTGGTATTCTCTTATAAATTAATACTAAAATGTCCTAAATGCCATTGCTTCAACTTCTATAATAATTTTCTTTTGATCTATAGTGAACGTTTTCTTCAATCCATCATGTTCAACCTTGCTTTTAATCCTTCGTGAAATATCTTAGATTTTTCTAAACTAAATTCTATCGTTTTCTATTTCTTCAAAATTAGATCTTGTCGTGAGGTTTGAAGGTTGAAGTTGATAGAATCTTAAAGCTGATGAAGGTGAATGATTTTGAGGATACAAAATCAAGAGTTGAAAATGATTGTATTTGAGGGTGTAAACAATAGATGATATTTTTTAACTACAAGTTAAAGCTGAAGGTCATTTTCTTTTAGTCTATCATAGATGACTAGATTCAAAGTGGGCATGTCATCAATTTGAAAATATACAGGTGTATCTAAAACATTCTTCGAAACTTCAAGGGGGACAACTAAAACATACCTTTTTGACTATTGCAATGATGACTAGTAATTGTGATGTTTAGTTTTATCTTCATTGTGTTGGCCACTTAGGCCGCGAATAAGAATTTGATACCGACTATGTATCAAAATTTTGATACAAGCAAGTTAAAATCATGCCCTCACTAGATAACAAATCAGATTGATGAGTATTTTTTTATCCAATAGATTAAATAATTTTGGAAAGAGTGCATGTGTTCTAAGTAGGGGTGCAACTTGGTCCAGTTCAAATCGATAGTTTTGGGGTGGTTTGATTCAGTTTGGAACAAATTACGATTCGATTTCGGATTACGAAAATGGAGAATAGATCAATTTAGTTCGATTCTCGGATCAAGCTTATATAAAACCGAACCAAATCGAGAACCAAACCCCTATGTAATAAATAATAATAATAATAAAATTATGAATTATTTTATTATTATTATTATTATGAATTATTTTAAGAGTTAGGAGATAGATTAGTCGTTTTTTTTTATGAATAAAGTAATGATTTTTAATTGATAAATTGAAATTTATTGTATGAAATTTTATGTTTATTTTTTTATTAAAAAAATATTACTTATAATTTATGTATATTTTGGGTCTTATCTTTTGTTGGTCAAAGGTTTTTCAAGAGTTTAGGGGATTGTACTTCGAGGACTTTTTGTATACGTGGGATGGGATTTGTTGTTATACGCGTGAGTAGTCCTACTTTGTAAGGCCTCTCCAAGTTGATCATCTCGACCGACTCGATTTTTTTTTCATGAATACAATACTATTTATCAAAAAAAAGAATATTGGTAATCCATATAACTGAACCTAGCCAAACTGACTTTAATTCGATTTGGGTTGGTTTGGTAATAATGGAATTTGGTTCGGTTCTGATTCTTATTTCATGAAACTGACCTATGTCGATTCAATTCCAATTTGACCTCAAATTGTTCCATTCCGAACCAAGTTGCACCCTTAGTTCTAAGTGGCATTGCCGATGAATCTAATTAAACCCAAAATCTAATCTGTTCCAATTCAATAATTAGGGTATAGATCAAGATTTGAGTTATAATAAAAACCCTAATTCAATAAGCATTTGATCCCGCATACCAGGTAAGTAGGAAACCTCACCATAAATATATATATAAAAAAAAAAAAAGCACTATGACGATCCCAATTCAATAATATGAGATGGATATAACAAATTATGCTATATATATTGTTTAAATATATGGTGCAAAAATATTTAAGACTCAATCGAATAGGTTCATATTGGATTTGGATCCAATTTAACTCTTATTCGATAGATTCTAGATCTACCTGATCAATTGAGAACCCTAATTTGAAATAGTTGATTTGAAATTCTAGAAATCCCAAAACTAAATTTAGTGGATATGGATCAAATATGATCTAAATCTCTTGATTCGACTTGGATGTGGGTTGAATATGAAGCTATCCCTAGATCGTCCCAAATTCGAATATATTGCTTTGAAACCATATTTTTATTAAAATTTTCAAAATATCACTTTCAACTACTTCTTACAACATAGATCCTTATAAAATTAAAAGGTATTATAATATATTTTTCTGACAAAACTTGTTTCTATTAAACAAAAGACCCACCCGAAACTTGGGTGGGTTTGGACCATGGACTACTGCAAAGTCCCGTAACTTTCGGTTCCAGATTATTATTGCTTTCTTTTCAAAAAGTCTAAAAAGAAACCCACCAAACCCCTAAAAAAGATGAGGGTTTGTTTGTAATGATCACATTGATCCTTTTTATAACACGTTGATGTGTGCCATGTGTACCTTATATTATATAAAATAATGTTAGCCATCTTAGTTTTAACAAACTTTTGAAGATGCTGTATTTGACCCAATATTAATTTAGAGAGTTACTATTGCCACACCAATTCCTATATAAATCAACAAAAAAATTACACACTTTTGTGTCATTAGTAAATGTTGGTGTGGCAATAGCAACTCTCTTAATTTATTGTGGGTCTGTATTAATAGTATTTTATCCCTCTCCCCACGACTGTTGGAAATTCAAGACCTCCAAACTTGGAGAAGGAAAAGATTTTGGGGTCTTTTACTAATTTTGTTAGTTATTAGGGGATTTGGAAGAAAAGAAATGAAAGATTAATTAAAAATTAAGTAGTAGACTGTTTATTACAAGAATTTCTCTATTAGTAATTCAATAATATGGAAGGGTTTATCGAATTTAAGGTGGCGGTCTTTGAAGATCTGTTTCAGTGGGATTTATTACGATAGTTAATTTATCGCAATATGGTTATCTTTAATTTCTAAATCATGGATAAATTTCTTTTAAAAATTGTGAATTTAACACCAAACCTCCACAACCATTTATTGAGCAACGCCGAGTTTGTATCCTAAACTTTCTGAAACTTACCTCACCATATCAAATAAAGCATCTCATGAACAGGTTATCCTAGTTCTAAACAGTTTTAATGTCATCCTCATTTAACAAGAGAATTTCTATTAACACCCCAATTTTTACTTATTACACCCTAATTTCTTAAATTATTTATCACACCCCAATTAGATATTAAAACACACTCTTCCAACATTACCAAGGCTTGGCTCGAATCATAATCTCAACATTATAACACTCCTTCAAACAATTTTGATGGTTGTTTACACTTATAATTAGGCTCGTATAAAATCCTAAACCCCAAAAAATAGAAATCTAACAAAAAAAAAAGAGAGTGCTTCTATTGCCACACCAACTTTTACTTATTCTCAATCATTATTTTAATTCCATTGTGTAAAATTTGATAAATTTTTTTTTTAAAATAAATAGTTGCAAATTTTATATGTTTTACATACCAATTATTTTTAACTTGGGGCCGAAGCAGAATGATCCACTGTGTTCTTTAAGATGTTTTCTAGCATCAGAAATGACCACTATAATAACAACCACGTGCGTATTATTATCTTCGATCGAATCTTTAATAGTTTTGTATGAAGTCACACTGGGAACTAATGCTTGTAATCTAGGAATTGCTCAATGGGTCTCATCGGAAATGTTTGATGCTTCTTGGGGTGTCTTAGGCTACCGTGAAAGTATGGAACTTGAGGGGAATGGGGGGTTATAATAAGAATGAACATGTAGCAGTTAGGGTGGTGTTAATTATTTAGTCAGCAACGAAATAAAGGCTTTAGGAATCTAAAATAGAGAAGATAAGGCATGGGGGACTCCATAATACTCAATTGTGGGTCCTGCATTGTAAGTCGAACCATTATATTTCATTCCCTAATCGATCCACTAGCATACAACTAATCTAACTATACTCTTACAACCGCGAAACTATAAAACTAACAACCAATAGAGTACTACATTATGGTTGCATTGTAATGAGGTGTATACCAATACACCAGATTATCATCTAATACTCCATTAACAACATCAATAAATATCAAATCATTCATGGCTAATGTTTACGACAGCTATGGTACAATAGAAATTACAGTAGTAGTTTGTCGAAAATCAAAATAAAGAATATATATACATATACATATACATACATGCATACATATATGTATACATAATGAACAATAAAAATGAAATAGAATGTCAACCATGCACAATTATACGAAAAAAATTCACATATCAGAATTATAATTATCAAAAGAATATATATGTATATAGTAACATGACTAATTATCAAATCTAGTTCGTTCTTCCTTTTTTTCTCAACTTCTGTAACTAATTACATTCCGCTTTCTTACGAAAATCACGTATCTCAAATTATGTTGTATAGCTTTCATTATCTTCTTTGGAAGTTCAAGAACTTGATGCCATAAGCAAAGACGAAAAAGAAGGCAAGGACGAAACCGACGTGGGCAGCTGCAATATATCCAAGGAAGTTGCTCTCAAAGCCCATGTACTCCTTTAGGAATATCTTCACTGTTGGTCTAACTTCCTGCCCTGGTATCTCAAGTGGATTGTTGTTGTCACCCATTTGAGAAGTCAAGATGCCGTAGAGCGTCCAAGCAACCGGAGAAGCCCAATAATACCACCTCCACCATATTGGGATTTGCTGCAAAAGTTTATGCTAAGGTCATGCCATGCAGATAGTATAAGCTGTATGACAACAAGTTTTATTATTTATTATTTATTACAACTAGTGTAACATTTATGGTACTTGTTAGGCTGTAAATATGAGTTACCAACAGATTACATCATAAATGATACACAGTTCGGTGATGGTTTTACAGCTTGGCCAAGTCTGATATAACTTAGTTGAAATGGACTCAAAAGGGTACTAGCTAGGCATGTTTTGCAGCGTGAATTAGCCCTTTTGATGAGGCTGAAAAATAGTTCCAACAAACCAAATTTTTGGAAACCTCGGCTGATTTTTGACACTTGGCCAATTCAACTTGTTTGGATTCATTTAGGTGTTCTATTTTTCATACATATAAATGATTTTAAAGAATTTAAATGTCGAAGATGGATAAAAAAATGAGATATTGAGATTGTAGAATCTATTAATACCGTTGATTAAAGAAAAAATCAATTATGTTTTGAGTATAAATATATACTCATCAATTAATTTGGAATATGTTTGAACTGGTCTGAGAGGGTCGAGTTTGAGCTTACATACCGGTCTAGGGATGAGGAAACCAGAGAACAAATTCCAGAAGCTTAAGAAAAAGGACATAACAATGGCAGCAATTTCCCGGCCAGGAGTAAGAGATACCACCATCATCCCATACATGACGAAGTAGACAAAGCACATGAATATAAAGTAGTAGAACCACAAGAACTTGTCCACTTGCCATTGGAATCCGATCATAAAATAAAGTAGAAGAGTGTAAATAAAGGATTGAATCGCCACATATATCGTCTCAATGGCCACCTGCAAAGCAAAGAATGTTTGGGATTAGTCTTCTTGTATTATATATGTCATAAATATAGAGGTTGAAAACCAATAAGGTGTGGAAAGTAAGGTCCATATCCCTTAGTGTTGCAACACACAATCATGAATCATGCTTCAGAGCCGATGTCTGTGGGACTCACTATATGGCGGTTTTTGGTCTAGTGGGCTTCTTTTTATGCCCCTAGGTCTCCCTTTCCAAGGTTTGAATACGTGATGTTTGATACCATTTGACAAGAACCTAACCAATACACGAAAATCACCTAGGTGATAATGGCATGGAAGGTTAAGCTCTTATCCGTTGGGGTCATAACAAAAACTCTCCTGTTGACTATCTAAAATTAAGATAATATTTTAGGTTCTAATGGTTAAGTTTGCTATAGTTTGATCACGTTTGATGAATCTAGGTGCGTATTGAATGAACACAACCCGTATTATGCCCTTAGCTGGCCAATTGAATGGGTTTACCTGAGCAAATGCATAAGGCAGTGCTGAATACATTCCTGCTGCTCTTTCACGGTAGAAGACTGTTCTCTCAATTGCCACAACAGACTGCACCGCAGAAGCATTGCTGGCTCCAAGGAAAATAACAGCAGAATACATAGCTCCTATCAGATTCAGCAGGTCTTGTTGTTTGTTCCTGAATGAAACAACCATGCAATTAATTTCAAATATAAATACCTAAGTTTCTGATTTTACTCTGGAGTCGACCATTACATTTTAGAATCTCAAACATACCAGAAAAATTAGAAAATCAACTTTATATTATTCACTCATCATTGGCCGAATTGATAATATTTTTGGTAGAGAATGGATTGGTGGATAGGGTTTCATAGCCAATAATAGTTTAGGAGAGGAGGAAAATGGTAAGAGACTCAGACATTTAACAATGGGACTTGACACCGTAGATTTGAATTAACAAAAGACATGCCTTTACACAAGTGAATGGGGGAACATGCGGTAATTACTGCCTCTAAAACTGCTAAAATGGACATTCACATCTTATTTACTAGCTAAAACTAAATCTGCATTATTAGAAAAATAAAGAACTACAAGACTTACGTCTGGTTGCCTTTACCCCAAAAGATGAGACCAAATAGAATACCGATGACTATTGTCACGAAGAATCGGATTGCATTATACTTTGGGTTCCTCCAGTATGACCAATGTTGTTTCCAGAAACAAGCCAAGCATTGAGTTGTAAAGCTTTGTGAGTATTTAGAAGGGAAGTAGAGATCGTTGGAACCAGGTGTTGGAGAGCTTAGTTCTTTGATAAGTTCCTGATTGTTCCTGGAAAGGAATTCAGAGAAACATGAGTAAAGCCAGATACAATAATCAGAAAAACAAACAATCAGATTGCAGAGTATCAAACTCAACTTACTGGTAGAGAGTAGAACTAGAAAAAATTTCTGCAAAATCCACTCCAAGTTTAGCCTCAACAGAATCAGCACTGACTTCAAGCATCCATGTAGCAGGATTATAACCATCTCTGATCTTGGGAAGTCCTGGGATGGCCTGCAAAATTTTACAAATATTAGAATTTAGGATTTTCCCTTAAAAAGAACCACACATAGACTTCAAGCTACCCAAAACATTTCTTGCTTCATATTTATTGAATTTTACAAGTCCAAGTCATGGATAATTTGAAAAAGATATAGAAAATCAGTAGTATATATGTATTTATGTATGTATATCTACGTGTAGACTTGGTCACAAATTTATCATTAAGGATGAGAAACTTTCCTCCTTTTTTCTTTTAAAGGAGAAGGATAAGATTACTAAAAAAAAATACTTTCATACAAATCCTCAAGCCCAAGTTTGATTAACAAATTAATAATGAAAAGTTAATTCCATAAAAAGGCAATCAATCGATGGAATCACATAAATGGGAAAATTATACTCACTTCAAAATATTCTATAAGCTTGTGGGAATTGCGACCAAGAGGTCCAGCATAAATGACTTGCCCGCCTCTCTTCATCAACAGTAGCTGCAAACAAAATGACACTTAAGTTAAACAGAAGAAACACGACAGTGTGACAATCATAGAAATAATAGACTGCAATAAATAAACCAACAAAATTAAGTTCTACCTCATCGAAAGCTTCGAAAATATCTATGCTTGGTTGGTGAATTGTGCAAACAACAGTTCGTCCAGTATCCACTGTATTTCTCACTGTTCGCATAACAATAGCCGCAGCTCTAGCGTCAAGGCCTGATGTTGGCTCATCCATGAAAATGATAGATGGATTAGCAACCAACTCTACGGATATTGTAAGCCTCTTTCTCTGTTCAGTTGAAAGACCAAATACTCCTGGAAGGCCGACTAGAAAATCCTTCAACGAATTAAGCTCAACTAAGTCCATAACTTCATCAACAAACATCTAAAACACAAATAAAAACCATAAGCAACATAAACCTTCATGTCCAACTTTATGTTGCTAGAAATAGTGTACACAAAAAGATCATGATTATTGAAGTCAATAGAAAAGAAATAAAAGATGGGTTCCAGTGACTAACACACCTTTCGTGTTTCCTTATTCACTTTGGAATCAAGACGTAGCCAGGCCGAGTACAAGAGAGATTCATATACGGTGACATGTGGTGAATGAATATCATTTTGTTCACAGTAACCACTAACTCGAGCAAATGTTGTTTGGTTCTTTGGGTAACCAGAAATGTTGATACTTCCTTCAATGTACCCTCCAGTCTTCCTTCCTGCTAACACATCCATTAACGTAGTCTTCCCTGCGCCACTGACACCAACTAATGCTGTCAGAATTCCTGGTCTAAAAGCACCACTAACATCTTGTAGCAATTGGAGCTGGTCTTCTTCAATTCCTTGTCTCTTCATTTCCTGATGAAGGAAACAAATAGACACCCTAAGACTTATTTGCATTGGGTTTCAAAACTAAAGTGCATTCCGCATAACGCTATAACAATTACCAACCAAACAATACAAACCGTCCATCAATGTTAAAAGACCGCCTACAACTTATGGATCTGAACGTTAATTTATTGAGCTTGGTAGTGAAAGCGGATGTAAAGAGATTTTTCAGATAAAAGAAAACATTCATCTGGACTGTTGAATTGATGAAAAAGGATTCATTCAGCGGACCCAAATTTTTTTGAGACAAGGCTTTGGTGATGATGATCAATATATAATAGACCTATAATTGGAAATTAAATCTAAGCTAGCCTCATTTGATACTTGATATTTTCAGTTAATCATTTGCATTACAACTAAAAGAATGGATGGGCATGGTAGCCTAATAGTAAAAATGTATCGCGAGCAAGGTTTATTTTTTTTCGCTTTTCGGTAATGCTTTGTAATTTAAATTAGAAAAGAAACTAGAAATCTCTCTCTAAAAAAAAAAACTTATCACTAAACACATGAGGTAAGTGACTTACAGCAGGCATATCGACATGGTAATTCACATGATTGAATGAAAGTGAAAGTGGTTGGAAAGGTAAAACCATTCCTCTTCTAGGCACATGTTCTTCAACATTTACACTTAATTTGGTACTCTGTTTAGATTTCCTCACTGCCATATCAATACCTGTAATTCCACACAATATCAGAAAAACCAAAAGAACAATGTAGTATAGGTAGTATTGCAGAAATCAAATACAAAACTACAGTAGTTTTTTCATCTACCCATGTTGCCATTTATCAGGAGGTTAGACTTGATTAATGGACCTTCTCTTCCTTGATGATATATTAAACAACCCATTTTCTGATGACCTTTACTTTTGTGATAAAATTATAAATAGTAGCGATTGTGCACTGTAAGCCGGGCAATGGACGAAATGGATAAATATTTCCTTTAAATCTATTATCGTTGTTGGGATTTAAGGACTCCAAATTTGATTTTAACCCCCGGTTTCTGATACTCTAGTGATCAAATGTCAGATACATCCTCAAATTATGCTCAAGCCTTCAAACAACAAAGGGTGGATGGTGAATCTCAAACCTTCAGACATTGGAGTAGTGGAAGCTGAACTGATTTCTGTAGTCTTTGAACTATGAACTCCATTGGTGGATGACTTCACCTTTTTCTTCTCACCATCATAATCATCCACGATTACAGCTTTAGAGCCACTAAAAGCTGCAATTCAGTTGTAGGAAAATATTTAGCATAGGTATCTTATTTCATGGCAGAAACCAAATTTAGTAAATCAGTGTAGTGACTTACGGCTCAAATAAGTTAAAGCTGTGATAAAACAAACATTAAAAAGAAGAGAAAATCCGAAGAGTGCTCCAATACATATCCAATACCAATACTCCTGCACAAACATGCCTCTGGTCCTCAAAAGCATCTTTCCAACTGTGAATTCGGGAATGCTGGGGTCAATGATGGGCTGTATAAGATGACAAAACCACAATCAACCGTGGATAATGGATTCTCTCAAAAAGAGTGAAAAATGCTTGGTCTGCAAAAGCTTAAAAGTTATATGAATATAACAACAAATGATAAAAGGATGATATTCAAACGAACAAATGAGAAAATCATTGTCAGACTATACGGAGATCTTACAGTGCTCCATCTTTTATCAAGAAATTCATTGATGGCTATGGCGTTCTGTCCATACATCATCGGAGAAGCATAATATCCCCATATCATCCATGGAACAATATCATCTTCAAGAATAGTAAAAAAAAAAAAAAAAGGCTGGTTAGAATCACAAATCACATGAAAGAAACCCTTACTTACCTAATATCAAATAGGACCAACCACTCTCTTGTGTCACATTGGTACAAACAACAGCTTATTTCAACCAAAATACTTGTAGTGAAGAAAAAAATGCAAACCTTTTGCAACGACGAAGCCTCCAAGCACAAAAACCAATAGAAGGGTGAACATACCAAGTGTGTTTGCAACAACATCTGTTCTTCCTACTGCTGCAATGAACCGAAAGAGAGAGAGGGCCACCTGGTGTACACCAACGAATGCCAAGAACTGCCGCAAAAACCTGAATGTGTTGAGAAATGTCAAAACATGATACTTTGGATCATATACCATCATCAGATTCAATGATTGTGGACTCCACAAAAACATAATTGAATGAAAAGACATTCACTTGTATGGTATGTCACATGAAGGACCATAACATTTACCTGTTGGCGGCGGGAGCAAACCCAATCGTGTAATACGTAAGAATGACCCATATCCCTGCTTCCATAACTGAGAGGGGGATCCTGAGGAGCCAAATTGGTAACCCAAAAGCCCATGCAGGGTAAAATAACAAATCTCTCTGTTTATAAAACACAGGAAGCCTTAAAACAGTCATTGCAAGCTCTGCCATTCCATTAAACATCACATTAATCAGACTAAAAAACAATGCTCCATAATATTTTCCTCCGTCGGCTACTTGACCATGTTTCATCTCTGTTCTCAAGAACACCGTCATGGCTAAAATTGACATGATTGTTATCTGGGTAGTTTTGAATATGTATACGAAAGAATTCCGCTTCATTAACATCCATTCCCGAGAAAAACATGCCTTGAAGAGTTCCCAGTTGGAGATGCCATACTTGTCTCTTTCTAAGGTAGCTGGATGGGCTCTGGATTTATCATAAGGAATTCTAAGATCTTCTGAAAGTTGTTGACCAATGTTGAAAGATGTGAAGGACTGCATGAATTCAGCTGCCGATATGTATCGGTAAGGTTGGTTTTTGTCGAACCAGTACTGTTCTTGGTCTTTCATTGAAGTTACTTCTTGCAAAAAATCTGCAACGCCTTTTCTTTCAGGGCATTTGAAGCCCATGTATTCAAAAAACTCGAGGACATTCTCACGTGAACCTTGGTAGACAATCTGACCCTCTGAAAGTAGGATAATGTCATCAAATAGTTTGAATGTCTCTGGTGCAGGCTGTAGAAGAGATATGATCATGGTTACATCCATGACATGAACCATCTGTCGCATAAACCTCACAATCTGAAAAGTTGTGGAACTGTCCAGTCCAGTTGATATTTCATCCATGAAGAGAGCTTTCGCTGGTCCAACCAACATCTCTCCTGCATTTGGAAAACCACAAACTTGAGAACTAAACTAACAACATATTTTAAGATTCAAAATTTTCAAATTTCAAAATCCATAACACAATGCTTGTACCACACACACACACACACACACACATACCAGTAGTGACACGCTTCTTCTGTCCACCAGAGATGCCTCTTCTCATCGCATCACCGACCATAATATCCGCACATATATCCAATCCAAGTACCTATTACAGACCACTTACAGGTAAGACTTTGTCAAAGTTGGATTGTTAAAATAAAACAAAGATAACAAATTTAATTTGGGGCAACAAACCTTGAGAAGATAATCAGTAACCAGACTAGTTTCTTGGCCTGCCATTGATGTTACTTTCATGAAAGCGTCGATCTCAGGATCTGGTCTAATCCCTGCTTCCTTCTCTCGTCTGGATAATTCTGCCAACATGTTGTATCTGGTTCCCACCCCCAAGCATCGTCCGGAGAAATCCAATGTCTCTCTTACCGTCATCTCACCATAGTGAAGATCATGTTGGCTGATATAAGCACATGTTCTCTGAGGTACAAATTCCGAAAGTTCATGACCACAGTAGGTGATGTTACCTTTTACCTGTTGATTGTTCCAATTTATTAACAAATAGAAGATATTAACAAAGTTGGGATTCGGTAATTATTCGGAGGGGGGGTTCAATACGATTAATTTGGAAAAATTCGGAAAAGTTTTGAGGACTATACAAATGATATTTATTGTGTTTCTTACCAAAATCATTCATCTTTAACCTCCATAAAACTCCTTTATTGTTCTTGAGATTTGAATATTGGAAAAAAAAATTAAAATTGAGAGGGTGAAGGGTGGAAATGTTACCATGTTCTATGATTAATTGATAAATCATCGATTAGTTCGTTTATTCACCAATTTAACCCACTAGTCCCTAAATCGGAGAATTTTGTGATTATGGACATACCCTTAGCTTCTTATCAAGCTTCCCGGAAAGCGCCTGCAACAGAGTAGTTTTTCCAGAGCTAGGTGGTCCAAGTAGCAGAGTCATCCTGAAAATAACTAAATTAATAAATAGAGAACAAGATCAAACACTATTTTAATAGAATTATGCAAGAAACACAATTAAAACTGTGGATTGAGGACTAATTCAATGAAATGGAAACAAGTCCTCAACTTCATAAACATACTTTGATGGTTTCACTATTCCACTTACGCCCCGAAGTATCTTGTTAATCCTTTTTTTGGATGGGAAGAGGTGAACAAATCCAAGAAATGCCTGTATGTCAATAACAAGTTATACTTTGCAAAATCAATAAGTTTTCTAATCCAATAAAGCAACAATTAATTATCTGGAAATCTAATCTAATAACAGAAAACCAAGAGATGAAGAAGATATTTGGTACAAAATTTTCCATTTTTTCAATTTATCACCATTTAATCAAGAACGTCACATTCAAATTTCACCAAACTACCAATCCCCATGCATTATTTTTAGTGTAAATTACCATTTCGTGAGCTAAATACGACGGAAGTTGTTTCAAATAAATATTAGCGAGGTCGTTACTTTGAAAAACTTGCGATCTCGGTCTTCATTTTTGGGGAATTAAAATGAACAATGACCATGTTTTAGGAGATATCTCTTATTTCTTGCTGTCCCAAAAATTTCCTACTTCAAATTTTTTTTTTTTTTTTTTATAAGTAGCAATATATTCATATGAAGAGAAAATAATACTAAGCCAGTCGAGGTGACCAACCTAGCAAGACCTTACAAACAGACGCTACTCACCAGAAATACAAAGCATCCCATCCCAGTTATAAATAAAATCCTCGAAGAAGATCCCCCTAAATTCTCTAAAAACTTTGGACCAACAAAACAAAAGGCCCAAAATGGAAATAAAAATCAAAATCTCATTATATTAAGAAAACAAATTTAAACTTTTTTTTTTTTACCTCTATTGAGTTCATAGAGGAATTGAGAAGAGTAGGAAGTGCCCTGCTCCCAACATGTGCATCTGCCTCTATTGATAAGTTCTCAAACCGGATTTCAATCTTAGGAATCTCAATTCCAACCCTATTTGATTCAAAATTATTAACAAAACAAACATTCCCAGAAATTAAAAATAATACAAATCGAATAATTCTGTATTTATGTTTGAGAGAGAGAGAGAGACCTGTCGATCCGATCTCTAAGCGAACGAAGAAATCGCTCATTGTCGTCTTCCACAGCCTTGAGAATGCTCTCTAAGAGTTGTTTCTTATCTCTTACACCGAGCTTGGTAACATCAACCTCTTCATGACAAACCGCTCCATCATCAAGAACTTGCTTCAAAATTCCTTTACGCATCCGATCATAAGTCGGTAATCGCTCAATAGCAGCCCATTTCAATTCCTCTTCATCGTCTTCATCTCGTCGACTTCTGCAGAAAACATCTGGCGAAGCGGTCACGTAAACATCACGAAAGCTCGGCGTACCCCAACTTCTCCAACTACTCATCGATCTGGATAGATCATCTGCAGCCATTGTAACCTGATTGACTTCAATTTTTGCTAAAAAGCTTTGAATCTCTCCACAACTCACACTGTTTTTGTATGTTAGAGTTTCCTATCAAATTGTGTCCGAGAATAATATATTAAGATTTATAATTCAAAATAGAACTATTCTTGATTTAATTAAGGAAAGATTTGCAAGAACAGTGTGGTTTTAAAAGAAACCGCGTCTGTGATTCGATTGAATCAGGATTCTTTATCTGGCAATCGAAATATAATAAAAGAAATCAATCTGAATCAGTTTTTCTCAGTTGGAGTCTATCTATCTCTCTTTCTCTCTCTAAATTTCAACTACTGAAATTATAGTGAAAGAAATCAATCTGAATTCTGAACCAGTTTTTCTCAATTCGAGTCTAATCTGATCGATTTGAATTTTTTGCTAGAAAGCTTTGAATCTCTCCACAATCCACACTGTTTTTGTATGTGAGAGTTTATTATTCATTTTAAAAAAATGTGTACAATTACTGATTTAATTATGGAAAGATTTGCAAAGATTTTAAGGAAACCGCATGTCTCTCAATCTCAACAACTCAACTAACTCCAATAAAAGTGGAAATTATCTTTGGATCTTTTACCATCTCTTCAAGATGAAAAATAGGGTTTTAGAGTTTCGGATTGCGGATATAGATGACGGTTAGGTCCAATGATTTCCCATCGTTTTTTAAAGGGGAAAGACTAGTTGCACACCACCGATTACTAATAGTACTTCATCACTTAAAAATTACTCTTTGCACTCCATTTGGATGATTACACTCCAAAAATAATTTTAAAATTTTGCATTATTTTATTTTTAAAATTTTCTTCCTTCTTCCTCAACCATGCCCACATAAATTATTGATTCATGCCTTTCTATGCAGAGACTCGTGTAATTATGTTAATAACCAACCACTGACTAGTTGTGTTGGAGTGTTACATCTCATATTGAAAGCATGGAATTAAAAAGGAAAGAAGAAAGACTTAAAGTAGAGAGAAAGTTAGAAGAGAAAAGTTAGTTATTTCAGTTAGAAGAGAAGAGTCTGTTAGTTAGTTATTTCAGTTTATTCTGTTATTGTACTATTGATGTATTATAAATAGGACTCAAGTCTCATAAAAATTCATCAATTATAATTCAGTAGTTTACCAAGTTCTCTTTGCTTTTTCTGTTTTTCAATACTTTTTCTTTGACCAAGTTCACATTCATCTGATTTTCAACAAGTTGGATGAATTTTTTGGGTAGTAGACTATCCCAAAAGTCTCCATCGATTGGATAGTATGGGATTGATGAATGTGTTCAATTCAGTTGTGTCAATGGATCGATTCTGGTTAACGGAGATCATTGAATCCAAGAGATGAGATCCAAACAAAAGTTTATATTAATTTCTATGAAAATCTAAACATAGACTAGAAAATCAATATATGAAGGTTACCTATTAGGTTAAATAGTGATTTTAAAATAATAAAAAAACTAAAAAAGAGTATTTTTTTGATTGGTGTGCAACTGGTCAGTCCCTTTTTTAAAGAAGACAAATTTCCAAACAAAAAAGTGATTTTTATCATGGGTTGTTTTTTTGCGTTGAGTCACAATCCAGGACTAGGGGGACTAAAGTGGGCTAGGTTAGAGTTAGCTATGAGTATATCCATATCTAGATCCGAACTTTTATCAATATCTAAATCCAACTCAGATCCTATTAGTTAAATCCATATTCTAACCATTTTGTTGTCAAGTTCGGGTCAGATATGTATTTACCCATATCCATATCTGGATTTTAATTTGGGTGCAGATCCATATTCGACTAGTTCAAATCATATTCAAATTTTTTTTACTTTCATTAAACCTATACCCCGATCCGATCCGACCAAATTAATTTATTCTGGTCAGTGGGTCGGATAATTTCAAACCATTACAAAGTAATTTATTAAAAAATGTGATTGAAATGTGATTTGAACTAAATACCTCTCCCCTTTTAAAAAGAAGCTTTGACCACTACACCTAATACTCATTTGCTTATGAATGATAAACTAAAAAAAATATAACATACAATATACAAAATAATATATCATTTGTATATAGACGGATATAGAGATGGGTCTGTATCCGACCTGTATACAACTTGGATTAAGGGACATCAACCCATATCCGACCCATATTTTAATCCGGATATGCTTGAAGAAATTAAATCCCTTAAAAATCGGATTCGGTTCACTTGGATTTCAGATAAAATCTGACCCATTTTATCTAACACTCCTAATCCTTTCCCTACTGTGGCAATGATAGATATTTTTCTTCAAGATACACTAGGAAAAGATCTATGGTTCTATCATTGCCACATCAGGGAGCATATAAAGAGTGTCAGGTTTTAGAGCGTCAACTTATCATTAGCCGTTGCTATACTATTCTATTTTACCATTATAAATTTTTTATTTGATAAGAATTCATGTTATATTAAAATAGTGGAAGAAAGCTATTTTGAAAAACATAAAAATATAATTTTCAAAGCAATATATAATTTGGATCTAGGGATGGATTTGTATTTGATCCTAATCTGACTTGGGTCAAGGGACATCACCTCATATTCGACCAATTTTTTATTTGGATATACTCCAAAGAACCAAACCCGCTAAATTTAGATTCGGATCACTCTGATTTCGAATAAAATCTGAACCCATTTTATGCCCTAGCCATAATGGTGTTTCGTTCCTATAGAATAGGAATGGTGTCTCATGACAAGCCTTGTTTGGAATTCAAAATACAGTAGACTCCTAACAAAGCCGTTTCACGCAGCCCGATTTGCTTAATCTCCAAGTAAAACTTTCCATTGTGTTGCTATGCAAATGAGACATTGTTTTGGATCACGATTCTTTTGCGTTTACAACAACTAGTAAAATGCATGTGCATTGCACCTAAAATAATGTTTGCTATTACTTTTTTTAGAATATTAACTAAAAATAATTTTCACATGGATTAAAATTAAACATGATTGTAAATAATAAAATTATTCCTAAATAATATTTCAAAAATAGTACTTTCTAGTCCAATATATCCCAATTTTTTCTTTTGCAAATTATTTTAAAAATAATTTTTATACTAAAATAATGAGTCTAACACATCCCAAAATTTTCATTTTTAAATTTATTTTAATTAATTATATATATATATATATATATATATATATTTGGAGTAATGGATGTCTCTTATACCGATAAAAAAAGGGGTGTATCTTATGATGGTTGATTTGAAACTAAACAAGTTCTAAATTGATTTTCGATTGATACATTAGTCCAGATATCTTGAAATGTAATAGATGAATTTTTTTTTAAATGTTACTTGAGAAGAAAGAAAAATAAGATTTTTTTTTTCTATTTTGATTTTATTTAAAAAATATGATTTAGTTAACTTCCAATTAAAATAGTATTTCTAAATCGAAAACAAAATTTTGTTTTTATAAATTTATTTTCAAAATTAACTATATCATAATAAAATAGACCATTAATTTTTAAAAATATATTTTTTTAACACAAGCATGAATCATTCCTTTTTTGTAAATTTATTTTATAAAATTTATTATTACTAAAATAATATTTTTCATTTTAATGCTTTTTTTATTTTAGAGTAATGGTTCTCTCTAATGGTGGACAGATTCTTATATGATTTTGGATTGATCTTGTAGTTCATATCTATTACTTATATAAAAAGAGGATTTTTTTGGTAAGATTTTCTCATTGGACTAAAATACCTTTTTCTTTAATAAAATTCCATTTACATCCATCTTCTCTCTCTGCTCTTTATCTTCTTCTCTTCATAACAGTTCTTCTCTTCAAAACATTAATGGATGAATCCATCGTCTTCTCTATGCTTCTCATTGTCATCATCACTTCCTCGCAAGGAATATTGAATTACTGAGAGTTTACGATGCTTCGATTTTATATACTCAGTTAAACAATCAGATCTCCTCATCAACAAACAACAATCTAAAGTGCTAAAACACTAAATTTTCTCTCTCACCCAATCTCCTCATCAACAATCAACAAGTAAAAAAGATCTGTGTTTTGATTTCTTGGCCCTTTCAGAAAATGAAATAGTAAGGGTAAAAGTAGTGGGTCTCTAGAAAGAAAAATTATCCAAGGTATTCGATCTCAATTTCTTCGATTAAAAGGATTTTGATCATTTTCTTATAAATCTAGAGTGTTTTACTGGTCGATTACTTTTCTTTGAATTTTATTTTATTCATTGTTCCTGTATTGAGGGTTTTTACTGTGTTTTGATTTCTTGGCCCTTCCAGTAAATGAAATAGCAAGGGTAAAAGCAGTGGATTTCTAGAAAGAAAAATTATCCAAGGATTTTGATCTCAATGTCTTTATATTATGTTGATATTGATTTTTTAATTTTATGAATATATTAGTAGTGAATGCTTGATTGGTGATACCATTAATGTGATTTTTTTTTTTTTTTCACATTAGACCCACTTAAATCAATTTTCCCAGTGAAGACTTGAAAATCAACAAGAAGGATGAAGTATCCACTATGCAATTGAATAATGCTGAAGTGACCTCAAGATTGGACCTCACATCGCACACCCTGACATGAAAGTGTATGGGACCTGCGATACAAGTGAAAAACATCTATGGTTCATATATACTTTCACGTCAAGAAATGCAATATGAGGTCCAATCTTGAGGTCATTCCAGTACGACTCTATGCAATTACTTGCAGATAAAGTATTTAATTTGTATACTGGAAAGTCAAAATTTGTTATTAGTTGGGTTAATATGTTTTGTGATGTTTGTCTTTATTTACCAGCTTCCTTTTTTAACCAGATGTCTCTTTGAACTTCAATTACCATTGGATTTAGAGCAAAGGGAATTACTAATGTTGTGCATTTGAGAAATAGAAGAATAAAGTGGTTATTATGGGTTTTGGTATAATACATAATACAACAACTACCATTCTTCAAGCTCTACCTTATTTTAAATCATGAGTTATATGCATCCCCCCTCTCTATCATTCTTCAAATTTCGCCTTATTTCATATTCTGAGTTATTGCATCCTCTCTCTCTCTCTCTCTCTCCCTCCAATCTAGCAACATCAACTTTGTAACCCCTTGATTTTTATTTCTAAAATCTATTACCTTTTATTTTTTTCATAAAAATTCTTGAATTAAATTTTTTAATGAAAACACTAAATTTTCTTGTTTTTTTTTATTTAGTAATATATTTTTCATATCTCAAATGAGGGTTTTATTAATTGGATTTCTATGTTCTTTAATGGTGATAAAATCATGATTCATGAATGAACAAGTCATGGCTTTTGATGATTACAACCCTCGTTAATCTCAACCCCCAGAAAATAAGAAGCTTCATCTCTAGCGTGTCGGAGACTCTCTTAGTTTGTTTAAAGACTCAACTGATGGAATTAAGGATGATGTCAGAGTTTAGTTTTCTCACACATGACTTTGTTTGAAATTGAAATTTGTTGATTTTAATTTAGTAAGCCTCCCTGTAAGTTTTTTTTTTTTCTAAAAAGCTGTTACACATTTTTTTGTGTGCATATATTGGAGTAGCTCTACTCTTTTTTTCTTAAACTAATTGAGTTGGGCATCTAAACTTGAACCCTTATGCCTGAGAATGATTTTATAATTTATACAAATGATGTGACTCTAAAACTACTATGAAACTTTTTCTCAGTTGGTCCCCCCACATTGTAAAAATTATTTATGGTGTGATTTTATGACAAAATCACTTATATCACAGTGTTAAATCTAAAGATTTTTACACAATATCCGTTAGAATAATGCTGAAGTGACCTCAGGCTGAAACCTCACATCACACTTCTTGATGTGAAAGTGGATGGGAACCATAGATGATTTTCATCGAGATACGAGTGAAAAATCATCTATTGTTCCCATCCACTTTCACGTCAAGAAGTGCAATCTGAGGTTCTAGCTTGAGTTCACTAAAGCATTACTCTATCCATTATTATTAGAGAAAATTTCTTAAAGGACCCTGGCAGAGGGATTTCTTTCAAAATAGTCCCTTAGTTTTGAACGATTTCTAAATAGTCCATTTAGAAAAGCTTTTGTCTTAATGCATGATCTCTTATTATTAGGGGTGCACATTGGATTGGGTCAAACCGAGAATCGAACCAAACCTAAGCATTTCAGATTGGTTTGGTTCGGTTCTATAATACATCAATGTGGTTGTGGGTTGTTAATTGAAAAAACTGATTGATTCGGTTCGGTTCTCTATTCAGGGGTATATATATATATATACATAACAAATAAATTTAAAAACAAAATCTATTTCATTCTTTTCTTTCATCTTCTTTAAGTGGAATCGTAGCCTAAGTCGTCGTCATCATCAACCCTCATCAGAAGAGATTGGATCCTCGTCGTCGCCACCTTGTTTAAAATTGAAGAGGTACTCTCTCTCTCTCTCTCTCTCTCTCTCTCTCTGTAATTTCATTTTTAAGTTTGGGAGTATGTGGATGTTTGTTAGAGGTCTGTGGTGTTGGATTTTTCACCCCTCATCAATCAGAATCCAGTCATAAAAACCTTCACTTAAATCTAGGTAGACCATGCTTTTTTTCATGAACGAAAGTCATTACAAAATGTCATAAAATTGATTTTTCTAAAAATCATTTTGGATGCCTATTCACACTCATTTCAAAAAAATAAAACAAAATTTGGTGACAACTTCAAACCAATAACATTGAGATTCACATGATGAACCTTATCATGTCTACAAAGTGCTAAAGGCATTTTTGTAATTTGAATAATTATTTTGAAAATGGATATTTTTGTAATTCCAATATGCAAGTTAGTATACCTTTAATAGGGGCATTTTGTAAATTCATATTATGTAAACATAGAAAGTATTAAGGGTATTTTTTTAATTTGACTAATTTTTTTGGTGAGGTTACATACATTAAAATTATTTCCTTGAAAAAATCATTACAATTTTTTTTTTTTTTTTTTTTGTATGCATTGCAATATCAACCAAACAAAACAAAACAAATATATATATTTTGCAAGAGATTTTCAGTAACTACCAGGCAATAGTAAATTTTTCATCGCAAAAATATGTAGTGCAAATCATTTGCAAATGCAGATGATTTGTAGAGTACCAAGCATGGCCTTAGGGTCAATTAGTAGCGTTCGTGGAAAATTTTAAATTTTTAAGTACTTTCATAATTTAATTTCTTGGGGCACTTCTGCGATCTGTTTTTATGGCTTTCTTTCAATGATATAATCTTTTCACCCGTGTGAGATTAGATGTTTAGTTTAGCTTACTATTTTGAACTCTACTTATGAAGGTGTAATCAATACGTCAAAAGTACCATAAAAATAGTACAAGTTCTTATTTTTGTTCTTCCATGTCTCTTAGGGTATGTTTGGTAACATTTCTGAAGTTTGGAGTTTGGAAGCTAGAAATTAGACTTTAAAATTTTCATCCAACGTCCTCCCTTCCCCCCGTCGTTGGTTCAAAACTTTTGAATTTTCGATTCTAAAATCTGAAATCTGAAATGAAACAAACAGAAATAAAAACTTCTAAAGTCTGAATTTTAAAGGTGTACAACCTCTATTCAAACTTTAGAAGTGTTATCAAACACACACTTAGTGCTTTCTATATCATTGGTGATTCTGAAAACCTTGGAGAGGACACATTATTGATGAAACGGGTTTGCAAAGAAAACGATTTGGCAATTGATTTCTTCATTTATATTTTTCTCATCTCTGGCATGGAATTTGGTTTTGATCCCATGATGCTTATAATTAATCATAAATGGATGGTTGTGTGAAAGTCCAAAATCCAAAAACAGAGACAATTTTTTTTTGTAGTTGAAAAATTATACACAAGGCTTACCCGGTTGATGAACTCTATGGTTGTACATTTGGGTCGAAGCAAACCGATCCAGGTTTGATCCGATTTTGAAAATCAAAACCAAACTGAATCGAATCAACTCAGTTTTTTAAATCGTGTGGAAATTGGGTTTGAATAGATTTTGATTCCGTTTTTGGGTTTCGGACCATTTGTACAACCCTTCATTGCTAGCTTGCGAGCTTTGGCAAAGCAAATTAGAAACTATAAAAAGTTAAAGGACTTAAAAGACTATGTTTGGTAAATCTTTTAGGACTTTAAAGTTGAAAAAATAAAAATAATTGTAAAATTACGTTTGATTAAAACATTAAAAAAGTAATTTATCAAAAATAAAATCTTAAAGTACAAGTGATAATAGAGTAAGTTCTGCTTTTTAATTTATGTGGGAAGTAACTTTTCCCACGGTCATGGAAATCCATGCAATGTAAAAAAGGCAATTTATAAGAGACGTGATAACAGGCTAATGAGATGAGTCTGACTAGTCTTACTAACTTAGTAAGATTCCACCTCTTACTAAGGATTGTTGAGCTCGTCTTATAGCATCCAAATATGATCAGATGCGACAGGATTGTAGAGTAGACAATTATTTGAATTTTGGAAAAAAACAAAAATAAAAAAATTTTATTTTTCATTATTGATTTTTAATTTTAAATTTGAGAGTTATGTGGAAGTTTGGCAGCCATCCACTTTTCAAAACCTTGGATCGAACCCAAAAAAGGAAAAATAGATATAAATTTTTTACCTGAGTTTTTTCATTAAATCTAAAGGGCTGTGGCATTGGATTGCTAACGTACTAATCCATTTGAGGTCGAGAACTCTTAGTAAAACTTAAAATCTTACTAAGTTAATAAGAAAAGTGTCTTTCTAGTGAGATTCATCTCTCCATACTCTCTCTCCTAAGTCCGAAGCTATATGAGTAGAATAATGATTTTCTAACTCTCCCCGCGTGGTTGTGCATAGAACCATAAGTTTCCCCGGGATATGCAATAGTACATCTCAAAAAAGTGAAATTGTGTATCCCAAGGAAAAATCTATAATTCTATGCACAATTATGCGGAGAGTATGGGGGTGTATGTCAAAGGGGGTCAGGGAGTTAGAAAATCACAACTCATATTGTTATTGTGTAAAATAATTTTGGAAAGACTCCAAATCTTTAATTCATACCCATCTTTATTGTTTTTTATAAAAAATAAAAAATAAAAATCTTTATTAATTAGGTACTTTTATCATTAGTACTATCAAACAGATTTATATTATTGAAAAGTACAATTACAAAAGTTATTCTCAATTAAACATTTTTATAAAAATAATTGAAAACTAATTTATTAAATATTTTTATTTGATTTATTAAAGAACATCTTTGAGTTATTCTAAAAATTAAATAAGAATCGTGATAATTTGACTATCCACATGTCACACTCTATCGACTCTCTGGATGTGACAAGTTTGGAAATCGTAGATATGTACGCCTCGAGATGCCAAATAGCACTTCCCCATAAAATGTGCATCCTGAAGGAATCATGTATCCCAAAGCGTGTGGATCTACGGTTCCCGAGCTTATCATGTCAGGAGAGTCAATTGAGTGTGCCATGTGAGATAGTCAGATTATCATGACTCATTCAATAAACCGTTGGTTGCAAGAATTGGACACGTTTTGCAAAATCCCAAAAGAATGATGAAAAAAATAACAAGCTGGTGTAGAAAATCAAACTGGTAGATATATTGGTTATTTGAAACCAAGTCGGGGATGATTACATTAAATTGAACATAGATGGCTCGTGTTTGGGTAATTCGGTATGATTGGAGGTGGTTGCTTAATCAATGACCCCAATGCTTATTTGAAATGAATCAGGTGGTGGCTTTTGGAACGTATTTGATAAATAAAGACTTTGGTGAAACAATTTTATTATATTGCATTTCTTTAATTTTCGGAGTCGGAGTAATTAAGAGAGAATAACATTAGGAGATGAGAAAAACATTTTTCTTCTAAGAAGTGAAAAATCGCTTGGTCAAAAGATGAATTTCAAGGTAAATATGGAATCGTAAACCTAAAAATTGCATTTTTCTTAATGTGTCAAGTTAGCTAAGTTGGTAAGGTATGAGGACTTGATCCCATGACTTAAATTCAAAATCCATTGAACCCACTTTCATGCTGACTACTAATCCCTCACTTCACTTTCATACTAGATTTATCTAAATTTAAAATTTTCTAATTGTAATTAAATGTAAAGGGCTTGCCTTTGAAACCTTGAAAATTACCTCGATTCTCGGATTACTTAGCAAAAAACAGAAATATATGAACTTTAGTTTGAGTAAGTAACTAGAAATGAATATCATTGTAATGCAAACTAACTAATGAATGAAATAATAGTTTCATCAGCTTGATTGTATTGCTCCTATAGATTTTTTTCATATCTGTTTGAGCAACTCCAACACACGATCTATCGCATTTTTTATCTCCTCTCAATTGTTATTTTGAGTCGTAAAATTAAAAATAGGGGTCTCCAACACACTACCCATACCACTATTCATTTTGGGTCATGGGATTTTCACAACCCAAAATGATTTGCAAGACTCAAATTCTCTATTTTTTAGAAAGAAAAAAATTTCAGACCTTTAATTAAAAATTATTAAAATTTTAGATCGTTTAAAATTTTGATAGAATTAACAAAAGAATATATCATTTATAAATAATATAATCGGAGTGCATACCCTATGAATATTCAAAATGATTATCTACAAATACATGATTATTCATTAATAAAGATAAAGATAGATAATCCCGTGAATTACTCTTAGGTGTCACATGTCAGTTGTACTGCCTTACAGGGTAAGGACACGTGTTAATTGAGTCATGTTTATTCTTTATCATCAATTGACACTTTTCTTTTTATTCACATTAAAAATTAAAAATAAAAGGTGAAATGGAAACACAAGAAAAGAGAAGATACACCATGCATGAGGTGACTAATTAAATTAATGCAGATTTAACTTCCATTTATAGGAACCTTTGGACCAGTCATTTAAGAACCAACATTGAACATATTTGCTTTATGCCCTCAGCTCAGACCCCCTTCAATTCTTAGAGAATCGATCCCTAAAAATAATATCCTTGTTTTGGAAGGTTCTGTAACAGAAAGTCCAATAATTACTCCTTTTTCTTTTTCTTTTACTTCAAATGGTTAAAAGAAAAGATAAATGTCATCTCAGCTTGTGAATGTTTACTTTATGACAAAGAGAAGAATAAAATGATCAAGCTTGATGGGACTTATGAGACGGCCCTTATGCAGAATTTTCACTGTTTGTTGAATCTTACTGGGGGACCCCTCCTTCTGTAAGAGTTTTGGTATTGGAGCCAAACATTTAACATCCAATGTGGGTCCACCTTTAGCATATTACCACATGTGATTTAGACCCACCCCCTCGACATTTTAGAATATTTGAGGTACTCCTGTCTCGATGCCTCTTGACATAGACAAATGAAAAAACCAATCTCTAGCTTAGAATTTCTATTTTTTATTTATTTATTATATTTTCAAAATATATAGTCTCAAACAGGGGTGGAGCCAAGATTTTCTTATAGTGAGGGCAAATTATGATTAATTGTATAGTTGAAGAACTTGAATGAAGGGAGGTGAGGTGTGGGGGAAAAAATTAGAGGGAGATAAGGGTGTGGGGGCAAATGGGGAGAGAGGTGAGGGACTGAGGACAAATAGGACATGTAATTAGTTAAAAATATAGGGGTGTTTCAAAGTTCTGTGAGGGCAATTGCCCCCACCAGCTCCTTACTAGCTCCGCCCCTGGTCTCAAAGCCTTTCAACTACTATTGTAAATTACTTTTAATTTATTTATTCAATAATCTCATCTTCAAATCATCATTTTCACATTTCGACTTAACCTTTTTTTTTGAAGATTGAGTTTAAATGGGGAGGGGGTTGTTATTAGTTTGAAAACATAAGGGTGTTTCAAACATTCACCAAAACGTGGAGTGTGTCTAGGTCTTCTCACGTTTTCCAAAAAAACACATAATAGTGATCAAATAATCACTTGAATAAAAAAAATCTACTTTCACCGTCCATTCAGATTCTTTTGAAATGTGTCATAAACCATGAAAAAATATCTTCATAGGTAGAATAATAAAGTGTTACTCAACATGTGAATAGTATATATATATATATATTTATAAATTGTCTTATATAGATTAAAAGTTTTGGATAGGATTCTATGATGAGGATATTGTCATTACAAAAAAGCAGCACATTTTAAAACTTCAAACACCATAAAAAACGATTTACAAATTAATAGTAAAAATCAATGTTCCACAATTATTTAACTTTTTAAATCACTTTTGATATTTTACACCACACAAGCTCAATCAATAACTAACAAGGTGGACCAAGCCAATGTCGGATTTATACACTAAAGGGTAAAAGATTTGAGGGATGAGAACAAGTATGAATGCATGAAAATACCATGGAGAAAAAGCCAAAGATGTACCAATAAGTTTTGACAAATAACTCGTCACATTTTTCATGTAACTAAACCCCAGCACATGTTAGTGCTAACGAGACCTCGTAATAATAATCTATATTAGAATTAAATTATCTTATGGACAGTGTTTTATTGCCAAAGTCTTAGTCAAAGTGTTTTGTCTTATATGGACTAAAAGTTTCGGAATGAGTTGATTTTTTTTTTTTTTTTTTTTTTTTTGTGAGGATGATCTCTATGGTGAGGAGATCATCCTCACAAAAAATTCATTTCATTCCGAAACTTCTAACACCATTAAAAGTGGTTACAAACTAATAGTAAAAAATTTAACAATCCACAATTCTTCAACTTATAAACTATGGTTAAAATTTTCATAATGAATTAAATTTTTGTGAGGATTATTTCCTCACCATAGAGATCATCCTCACAAAAATCAGGTCATTCTGAAAGGTCTAGCCCATATAGGACAAAACACTTTGACTAGAAGTTTATCTACAAAACTTGACCATATATACCGTTCAGCACCAAACATTTTGGCCAACATTTTTTCCAACCATTTTTGTCCTACATGGGTCAGAAGTTTTGGGATGGGCTGATTTTTAGTGAGGATGATATCTACGATGAGGAGATCATCCTCACCAAATATCAGCCCATTCCAAAACTTCTAGCCCCATGTTTACAAGTTGAAAAATCGTGGACCGTCCATTTTTTGTAAACCATTTTTGATGGGTTAAAAGTTTTGGAATGGGCTGATTTTTGGTGATGATGATCTCCTCACCGTAGAGATCATCCTCACTAAAAATCAACCAATTCCAAAACTTTTAACCCATGTTTTGCCAAAATGTTTGGTGATGAACATTTCCCTATATATATTGGGTCCTTTCAGCACCAAACATTTTGGCCAACATTTTAGCCAACCATTTTTGTCCTACATGGGTTTGAAGTTTTGGAATGGGCTGATTTTTGGTGAGGATGATCTCTACGGTGAAGAGATCATCCTCACCAAAAATCAGCCCATTCCAAAACTTTTAGCCCCATGTTTACAAGTTGAAAAATCGTGGACCGTCCATTTTTGTAAACCATTTTTTATGGGGTTAGAAGTTTTGGAATAGGCTAATTTTTGGTGATGATGATCTCCTCACCGTAGAGATTATGCTCATAAAAAATCAGCTCATTCCAAAACTTCTAACCCATGTTTTGAAAAATGTTTTTCCAAAATGTTTGGTGCTGAACATTTCCCATATATATATATATATATATATAGGGTCAGGTTCAAGGGCCATGTGAGAAAACATGTAAGAAAACTTTCATTTTTCAAAATAAGGGTTAGAGGTTTTGGATTGAGCTGATTTTTTGCAAGGATGGTCACTATGATGAGAAGATCATCCTCACAAAAAATCAGCTCAATCAGAAACCTCTAAATCCATCAAAAGTGATTTACAAATTAGTGATAAAAATTGATAAAAAATCGACGGTCCACATTCTAAATCACTTTTAATGGGGTTAGAAGTTTCAGATTGGGCTGATTTTTTTTTTGGATGATCTTCCCATCATAGAGATCATCCTCACAAAAATCAGCTCAATCTAAAATTTCTAACCCATATTTTAAAATTTTATTTACCGCCGAAAGTTTTCTTACATGTTTTCTCACATGGCCCTTGAACCTGACCCATATATATATATATATATATATATATATATATATATATATATATATATATATATATATATATATATATATATATATATATAGGGTCTCGTTCAGCACCAAACATTTACATGGGTTAGAAGTTTTGGAATGGGTTGATTTTTAGTGATGATGATCTCTACGGTGAGGAGATCATCATCACCAAAAATCAGCCTATTCCAAAACTTCTAACCCCATGTTTACAAGTTGAAAAATCATGGACTGTCCATTTTTTGTAAATCATTTTTGATGGAGTTAGAAGTTTAAGAATGGGTTGATATATGGGAAATGTTCAGCACCAAACATTTTGGCAAAACATTTTTCAAAACATGGGTTAGAAGTTTTGGAATGGGCTGATTTTTGGTGATGATGATCTCCTCACCGTAGAGATCATCCTCACCAAAAATCAGCCCATTCCAAAACTTCTAACCCATGTTTTGAAAAATGTTTTGCCAAAATGTTTGGTGCTGAACATTTCCCATATATATATAGGTAGGGGTGTCAATGGATAGCCGAAATCCGAATTCGAATCCGAATTCAAATTCGAAAAATCGGATATTATCCGAAATGTTTAGATATCGGATTCGGATTCAGATAGTTTTAAATATCCGATAACGTTTCGGATACGAATTCAGATATAGATAAATTCGATTCGATAATATCCGATCCGAAATCAATAATATAAATACCATTTTATTTTTATTTTAAAATTAAAGAATTTTCAGTTTTTCACTCGTTCTGTCGAAGAACAGTCGAACAGATCCGTTGTCGTCGTCTTCAACCATCCGTCGTCGTCTTCAACCATCTCAGGCAGCGGCTGAACTCTTCCTCGTCATCGCGGCATCGCCTCACGACCTCAACCCCTCGCAGTCACGAACTCAGGCAGCGGCGAAGCTCAGATCTACAAATCCGTCGTCGTCTTCAACGAACTGTCGTCGTCTTCAACGATTTAGGCAGTGGCTCGTCTTCCTCTTCATCGCGGCATGGCCTCACGACCTCAAATCCTCGTAGTCACGATCTCAGGCGGCGGCGAAGCACAGATCTATAGATCTGTCGTCGTCTTCAACGATCTCAGGCAACGGCTCATCTTCCTCTTCATCGCGGCAGCGGCGAAGTCACGACCTCAACCCCTAGCAGTCACAATCTCAGGCAGCGGCGAAGTCCCTCATCGCCTCACCTTTTCCTCACGACTTCAACAGTTCAACCCTTCGGATACTTTTCGAATAATTTTCGAATGGTAAAAAAGTTTCGGATAGTTTTCGAATCGGATAATATCGGATATCCGATAATTTATTCGGATACGAATTCGAATATTAGTTAGTGATATCCAATCGGATTCGGATTCGAATTCGGATATATCACTATCCGATCGGATACCTATCCGTTGACACCCCTATATATAGGTTGAGTTCAACAACCAAAGTTTTGTTTTATATGGTGAAAAGTTTTGGAATGGGTTGATCTTTTATGAGGATGATTTCTATGGTGAGAAGAGCATCGTCACAAAAAATCAGCTCATTCTAAAACTTCTAACCTATATTTATAAGTTGAAGAATCGTAAATCGTAAATCGTCAATTTTTATCGTGAATTTGTAAATCACTTTTAATTTGATGGGACTAAAAACTTCTCACAAAACATCAATCCATTCAAAAATATTTTACCCATATAAGACAAAATTTTGACTAGGTCTTTTAGTCCAAATCTGATGAGGATTCTAAAATGAAAATTTATTCGTATTCAAATTCAATATCAAGAAATTTCGAATAATGTTTAATTATCCAAATTTGGATTGGATAGCTAAACGATTATCTATTGATAGCTAGGCGGCCTAAACCGTGGAATAGAATCAAAAGTCTGTTGTTGTGGGTTTATTCTGATTCCCCTTGTTTTTTGCAGGCTTGGCAGAACAAATATTTGTTGTTTTGAAACTTAAAGAGTTTAGCGATGAGCTGATAGCATGATGCCATGTGTATTAAGTGAGCATTTTCGATACACATGACATAATACCATTGGTTCATAAATTTTTCCTTTTTGAAAAAGCAAATCCCTGTTCAGCTTGGCTCATGACATGTACAAATTTTCGGCCTAGTCACCCATCATGTCATCCACTCCTTCCCTCGCACCTACTTGTCTACTACCCCCCTCCCTCTCTCTCACTCTTTCTCTCATTCCCTCGCACCTAATTGGTCTACTAACCCCCCCCCCCCACCCCCTCTCTCTCTCTCTCTCTCTCTCTCTCAAGATAACCAATTATTTGGCTTGATTTAGTAAAATATCATAACCACCTCACCCAATGCCACGTGCCGTTAACTTACCCATGGTGGGGGCTGGAGGGGGGGCTTGCACTACTAAGAGGAAACACATCTTTGGTCTTTTTCCTGATGTAATACTTCTCAAATTCTCTATAAATATCAGGCAACATCAACCTCAATGACCAATAAGAAATCATTTATACACTCACACACACTCACTCTCTCTCTCACTCCCTCTCTGTAAGTGTGATGGAAAAAAGGTTAGAACCTCTTTTTGTTGGTAGAGTGATTGGTGATGTTCTTGAACCCTTCTCTCCAAGTGTAAAAATGTCTGTTTCTTATTGTAACAAGCCATTCTGCAATGGCCAAGAGCTCTACCCTTCCTCAATAATCACTAAACCAAGGATTGTGATTGAAGGTGGTGATTTGAGGACTTTCTTTACATTGGTATATATTCTTCTATTCTACATCCCTAATTACTCTCTCATTCCTCCCAATCTATAATTCTCTCTCATACTATTACATATATATTCTTTGATCTCTTTCATATGTTCTTGGTTAAAATGGATCTACTTTAATTTTCTATTGCAGGTCATGACTGACCCAGATGTTCCTGGCCCTAGTGATCCATATTTGAGAGAGCACCTACATTGGTATACCCTTTAAAACACCTAAGAAAAACAAAAAGATATATTATATAGTGAGATACATATATATATATATATACGACTCCAGTACCAAATAAAATTGAAGATCATGATACCCAAAGCTATTTTATTATGCTTGGCCATGTACATAATTGAACACTCTTCACACATCAATCAACACCCAATTCCCATTTGCACACGTGTGCATATATGCATCACTCACATTAAATAGCATATTTTCACATGTGAAGGATGGATACTTGTGTTTTTATATAATAAAAGTGAAGTTCGTAGTGTATATATCTATATATAGATCGCTATAATTTACAATTTAGAGAGAGAATTTAACAAGTTGAATTAATTTTTTTCTGAATTGGCCATCTTCAGGATTGTGACAGACATTCCAGGCACAACAGATGTTACATTTGGTAGGTTTAGTCTGTCATCTTTATATAGAACGAGAGATAGAGAGAGAGAGACATTTATATGAAGAGCTGACACATGGGTTTTCTCTAATATTAAACAGGAAAAGAATTGGTAAGCTATGAGAGCCCAAAACCCAACATAGGGATTCACAGGTTTGTATTTGTTCTCTTTATGCAGAAACGAAGACAATCAGTCACCCCACCTTCCTCTAGAGATCACTTCAGTACCACAAAATTTGCAGAAGAGAATGAACTTGGCCTTCCTGTTGCTGCTATCTTCTTCAATGCTCAAAGAGAAACAGCTCCAAGAAGGCGTTAAGTGGTGTGATCAAGTCAAACTAGTCATGATTGATCACTATTTAGTTTCTGAGTTTGGGAGATTTTTTGACTGTTTGAAGATCTTCAGAGTGATCTCATTCTATCTATCTTAGTTTTTACTAGTTATGGGTAATTTCTTATTATGTTTATTTCCCTAAAAAGAGAACTTCTTTCTCTCTGAATATGTTCTCTCTGGTTACTGTTAGTGATTGAAGTAGTGGCGTGGATTTGGTTTTAATTCTGGAATCTAGCTTGTATCTTCGTGTCAGAATGGTTTTTCCAAGAAAAAAAAAAGGAATCTTTATTGAAAGATTATATCTGCACACCAACTTTTACTTACAAGACACCAATCCTGTTGAAAGTCAATGATTTTTAACATTATATTGGTGTGTTATAAGTAAAAGTTGGTGTGTTAATAAAATCTCCCATCTCTTACCATGCAGACCTCAAAAACTCAAAACTCAAAGCTCAAAGCTCAAAGCTCAAACCCAAATGTTCGTTATCTACATACGTATGCTATTATACTCCCCTAATTTTGATATAATTCTATCCCAACCCTACTTTTATAACTTACTTACAAATTTGTTCCCCTCTTCACAAAAGCAATTTTTTCTTTAACTGGAAAGGTTACCTAACTTCTCAATTTTTAATGAAGAATCATGATAATCTGACTACCCCACTTGGCACACTCAATTAACTCTACTGACATGACAAATTCGAAAATCGTAGATTTGTACGTCTCATGATATAAAATTGCATTTTTCCTTAAAAATGTGTATTACGATAGAATCATGTATCTCGAGACGTACATATTTAGATTCCCGAATTTGCATGTCACTCCAATAGAATCGATTGAGTGTGCCATGCGGTATAGTTAGATTATCACGACTCTATAATGAATCATTCTAAATGACAATAAAACATAATTATCAGAAGAATGTACAATCTATGAGAAAAAATGAATCTAAAATCCTAGAAAGTTCCCATTCACTTTTTTTCCCTCTCCATAATTTAGTTCACACAACAAACAAACATATAATTAAGAGAGATTTTAACATTTGAGAGTAATACATTTTATGAAAGAGTCTTGACAGTCTGACTTACTTTTTCTGTGCTCACTTTTGACTCTCCCCTTCACATCACTATGCAAAATCATAAAATCTGTCCTTGTGTATCCTATAGCAAAGAATCTACAGTTATATAAAGGAAAAGTTCAAAGTAAATACAGAAAAATGAGTCAGCTTATCACGCCTCTTTACGGAAAGAAGATAAATCTACATGGCTAAAATAATAAAATTGCAGTCAATAATTATAAATTAACAGTATGATTAATGCTATCGAGATACATTTCAATCTTGACCGTTGGATTTCATGTTTGACCGCTCCTACATTGCATCTTGATTTAGGATCGATATACGACATGTGGAAGTACAAGCACATGTCCTTGTTGGTTCCCAAGGTTGGGGCATTGTTGGATGGGAACCTTCTCTTACTCGGTAGAGGGATCCAATTCGTGGCCTGACCCTACATATTATATCAAAAAAATAAGGAGAGACTATGATATAATGTATTTAAATATATATATATATATATATATAGTATATGAGGGTTGAGCTCCGATGACTAATGATAAGAATGAATCATGAGAAACACATTACCCATAAATACGAAATCCAATGGTTAGGATTTGTACATGGCCCAATAACACATACCATAGAGATATTTATCACGATGATTAGATTTCATATAATTCAAAAAGGATATCCCGAAGGAATTGTGTATCCCGAGGCATACATACATATACATATATATATATATATATGATTCCCAAACTTGTTTATTTCAAAGAGTCATTTGATTGTGCCACCTGGTGAGTTATATTATTAGGACTCTTTAAAGTATTATACTGCTCAAGGGTTACTATCCGTTGACTCGTGAAGAATTATTCAAGGAAAAAACACATGATCCCAACAGTTTAAATACAAAATCCAATGGTTGTCATTTATGTGTATCTTAACAACACATATCTCAAAGATACTTATCTCGATAATATATATATATATATATGGGAAATGTTCAGCACCCTAAGTTTTACCACACACTTTAACAAACGTTTTTTGTCCTACATGGGTTAGAAGTTTTGGAATGGGCTGATTTTTGGTGAGGATGATCTCTATGATTAGAAGATCATCCTCCCCAAAAATCAGCCCATTCCGAAATGTTTAGCCCCATGTTTACAAGTTGAAAAATCGTGAACAGTCCATTTTTTGTAAATCATTTTTGATAGGGTTAGAAGTTTTGGAATGGGCTGATTTTTGGTGAAGATGATCTCCTCACCATAGAGATCATCCTCACCAAAAATCAGCCCATTCCGAAACTTCTAACCCATGTAGGACAAAACGCGTTTGTTAAAGTGTGTGGTAAAACTTAGGGTGCCGAACGGGACCCTATATATATATATATATATATATATATATATAAATCTGAACCATTGGATTTTATGTTTAATTGGTTGGGATAGTGTGTTTTTTCCATAAATCATTCCTCATGACACAAGGGATCCTGACGCACAACTCAAAATACACTAATGTCTTAAGGTGAATTAATCTCACTTGCATTCAGGGGAAAACTTTGTAGCGGCCTTCCCCTTCAAAATTTTGAAGCAACTCTCAATTTTGGATTCAACGTGGCATTTCGATGGAAGTAATCTAAATATTGACCAAAATGTAGGGGTAAAATAAATACAAAATTCTGCGTGTCTTGTAATGAGAGGGCCAACCATCAATAATAAGATCAATTGTTCCCACAATCAGATTGTGACAGATGGCAGTTGCTTAGAGGCCCAATATCTCATGAATTTTTTCTTCATCTTGATGGGCCCACTCACTAAAAACTTAAGCGTTCTTTTTATGGGCTTAGGTCTATACTCATGGTTCAGTGGACCCCATGACTGCCATGTGAAGTATTAATGGTCTCACTCTCGATCAGATACATCCCTTAATTAAGGGAATTTTATAAAGTAGCTCGCGAAGTATTAAATCAGTTCTCTCTGTTGTAAACCACGTTGCAAGTAAAAAGCGAGGTGTCTGCCTCTACTCCAGAATACCTGCCCCCCGTGTTGATTACAGTAGGTATTGCCACCTGTCATACTTATTTTTTTAAACTTTTGGCCCACTCTATGGTTCATCAATCAGCTGCCACGTGGTTATATTGTGTGGGACGGCAAATATAGAACAGAACACGTTCTTATTGACAACACCTTAACTTTACCTCCTAAAAGAGAACACACTTGTGACTAATTAGGCTAAAAATAATATTCATTTGTACACGTGTCGGTCAGAGAGTTATACCAACTGCACTTGTCGTGTGGTGGCAAAGACAGAGTTGCTAGTGCCAGGAAGATAACAACGTATGTGTCTGCTTAGACCGTTTTCTCATATTTTTCTTCTCTTTGTTTTGGTTTGTTTTGTTGTAAAAAGAAAATCTTAATTAGTAAAAGAAACAACAAGTGAAGATGAAGGTATGTTCGTATTCATCATGTTTTCTACTTAAAAGGGTGTTATTTGTTTTATGTTGTTTTTCTTTCATTTCTTCGTTCTTAATTTGATGTTGAAGCATATATAAATGGGTATATTTGACAAGAAGAAACATTAATAAAGGGGTGATGAGTTTTGGATATTTAGAAGGAAAAAAAAAAAATTTACTAAAATGGGAACTGTTTTTTATATCAAAGTCAATGGTCAAGGGAGGAGACTTCAAATATTCGAAATTCAGTACCAAATTCTTAAAAAGTATTTGAGAAGGAAACTAAATATTATTTGGAATTTTTTTTTTTTTTTTTTTTTTTTTAATGGGTGAAAATTAAGGTTGCTGAAACTAAGTACGAGGACAATGACAACGACAACAGTCTAGGTTAATGGCAAATTAGCGACTGATGTTACTGCAGATTTTGAGGAGTTGTGGTTGACTATTAAAGATAGCCTCACAGTCGGAACAAATGAAGGCTGTACTGGAAATCAATGGACAGGATTATTCTGGATCCACTGATGCTATTATCTCACTCTGGTTAGTAATCACTGTCTGTTCTTAGATAACTTGCATCATGATGCATGCAATAATATCCCTATTGAGTTTTTTTTATTATTATAAATAATTAGAGATTCTATTGGTACAACAACTGTTACAACGTAACACACTAATCCTTATGTGCGTTAGCAGTAGAAGTTGGTGAGAATAGAAGCCCTAAAAATTTAGGGTGTGTTTGGAAGTGGTAGTTGATGGGAGTTGAACTTACAAATTCAAATGGGTTGATTGGTTCACCAATTTCATGGAGTTCTAACTCCAAGCACGTCCTCAACTCCCACTTTTAAAGGAGTTACGACTCCCATCCCATCCATGTGGGTGGGATTTACAACTTAAAACAAATCTTTAATCCCAAAAATTGAGTTGACTCATTTGATTTATCTAATATATAAATCATTCAACTCACTGTGCATCATTTATAATCTAGATTCCTATTTAATAATTATTTTTTTCAATAAAATAAGTTGATTAAAATATGACATAAAATGGGTCGGATTTTATCCAAGAGTTGAGTGACTGGAGTTCGAATTTATTGGCTTTGAACCCTCGGAGTAGATCCGAATAAAAATATGGGTTGATGTCCCTTAATCTGAGTCGGATTTGATACTAAAATATGGGACGGATATGGGTTGATATCCCTTTACTAGAGTCGCATTTGGTTTAGGTATAGATCCATTTCTCTGTTCACCTAGATCCGAATGATATATTGCTTTGAAAATTCTTTTTTACTTCCAAAATATCTTTTATCTACTACTTTAATATAGTAGGAATTCTTAGAAAATAAGTAAATTATAATAGTAAAATAGAATATTACAATAAATAAGAAAAAAAATATAATAAAAAAATTGTTGAACAATCCAGAATTATTTGAATTGAATCAAGTAATCTAGTCTGGTCAGATTCGAATCCGAATTTAGTGTAATCAATATGGTTTGGATATGATTTTAGTTAATAATAAGATCCAAGTCGAATTCGATTACTGATCTGAATAAAAAATTTGGATTTGAATATGGATACACTTAGATCCGACCTGAACTCGACCTATTTTATGTCCAAGATTAGGATTCGTTTCATCATAAAGTCATATTTATTTAAGATAATAAATATTTAAATTACCAAAAAAATAATTATTTTATCAAAATATATAAAATCTAGCTGACTTGGTTGAATTTTATTGACTATAACAATATTTTTCAAATAATAGAGGAGTTGTATCGGATCTCAGTCAAATATGAACAATTCATTAATTGAATTCCTATCGGAAACCAAACACCGGAATTCATTTAAGGAGTTGGAATGAACTCCAACCAACTCCGAACTCCAAAATCCAACCAAAACATTCCCTTATTATATTGTGAAAAGTTTATGTTTTTTTATGACATTTTGAGGAGAGGGGTTTTCTATAATCAGGGATTTTAGTGATACCCCTTACGAAATTGATGATATTAGTTTTACCCCTATGCTAAATGCATCATACGGTTCAAACCCTTGATAGAAAGTGAACTTCTTCTGTTGTCGATGAATTAATTTTAAATATTGATTTTTAAATAAATTTTAATTTAGTAATTTAAAATATTTTTTAAGAAACCAAGTTCAATGGGGTTAGATTGAACCCGATAACTTTTACAAGTAGTCAATTGGAAAAAACTCATTTTTAAAATAACCTATCAGTCTCTACATTTCAATCAGTTTTGGCTAGTGATTGCAAAATAAAACAAAAAAAAATTTAATTTTCTTTTTTGGCTGGTTTGATATGTGACTTTAAAATTTGAGGACCACTCTTAAATTTAAAATTCAAATCCAAAGGTGAAAAATTATCCTTTTAATTTTTTAAAAAATAAACATTAAAATTTTGTAATAGACATTCCCATATCATATTGGATCATGTTTTTGAGATGGAGATACTTGATTCTAGGAAGAAACCAAAATACTTAAATAATATTTCATTTTTGGTTTCCATTGGTGTGAACCATTGAGGATTCAAACAATCATTATTTTGGGAAATCAAAATACCTAGAATAACATATATTGCTTTTGATTGGTTTGATCTCTCCACAACCCAATCAGTCGTGCAGGTCCAATGTGAATCCAATTTTTAAAACATTAGTATTTTAGATTTTTATTTTTAAGAGTATATTGAATAAAATCATAATTTCACTTTAATTCATCAACTAAAAGAAGCTCAACTACCCACCCATGGATTGTCTAAGTGGTAAGGGTGAGCACGTGAAGTGTGGGTTAGGCACACGTCACAAGTTTGATTCCCCTCTTGAATTTTCTCATAATTTACTTGAAATACCGCGGAGGTGGGTTGTTGTGGTAGTCTTCCCTGAGATTAGTCATGGTGTGCATGCGCAAGCTGACCCAAAAGAGCTCGACTTTAGATAGAGGGGGTAAACCCCTTACATTATTGAAGGGGTTAAATTTAATATTCTTAATTTACAAAGGGTATAACTGAAATACCATAAATAATTATTGCCAAGGATCCATCTTTTTTTTTTTTTATTCCATATCATTATCTTCTCCATGGTCGTAGGGATTGCCTATTTAAAGACAGACCCTCTCACTGTGTCTTATTCTCACCTAAGTACTTTTAGGATGATAGACAAGTACAATTATTATTTTCATGAAGTAAGTTGCACCCATGCACGCCTACTTGCAATGCATCTTCACATAATTAATAGTATTAAAATATTTACAAGGAAAAGGCAAACTAAGACACAAAGATGAAAAAAAAAAAAAATTTGATGGCGGTGGCGCACATGTAACTTTAGATACTTCGTACTCGTATCTCGTGAAAAAACATTTATAGTAATGTCCACAACACCACATCATTTTGTCACCTTTGTGTCTCCATTTGTGTCACCCCAACACGACTCAATTTATAAATATGATAAAATAAAAGAGTTGTTATTGGTACCACAACTTTTTCTCATTACACCCCAGTTAAAATACAGAAAAAAAAGTGGATGGTTAAGATTTAAGTAAAAGTTGGAGGTGCCAATAGAATCTTTTTTTCTTTTTTTTTCAATATTCTATTTTTTGTGTTTAAGCTTTTATATGAGCATATTTATAATTGTAAACAACTACTCAAATCAAACCTTTTAATGTTTGAAGTGTGTTTTAATATTTAATTGGGGTGATAAATAAATAATTTAAAAAAATTAGGATGTAATAAGTAAAAGTGGGGATGCCAATAACAGCTCTCTAAAATAATTTTGAACTATGTGAAAATGTATTTTAATTACTCATAAAATTAATATTGCATAAAAATTAGGCTCACTGTACAAGCTATTATTCCCTCGGTAACTATGCCCAGTGGGCGGGCGCAGGCATGCCCCTCGAACTTTTTGAATGACTCAAACAGCCCCTCTACAAATGAATATTATTTGAGATACCCCCACATTTCAAAACTATTGCACCCTAGACCTTGGTGCCCCTAAGCTTCCGTTCAATGTTTTACCCAATGCATTGACCCCTTCAAACTTTTCCCTCTCCCCCATGTTTTTGTGGGATTTAGAAATCCCTCTAATTTTGATGAATATTAGAGAGAACCCTGTGTTTCAAAACATGATTTTTATGTGATTTAGACACCACATTTAAAGTAAGATTTGAGATCTCCTATCTTTTCTCTAGACAATAACATGCCCCTTCGATTTTTTTTCTTCTTTATAGACTAATAGAAAATAACTTAAATACCCTTATTTCCAACATTTAATTAAAATTTTTTAATTTTAATCTCATCTTCATCATTTATTTTGAACCTCGCATTAATCCCTCCCTCGTAGGAAATTCTAAAAATTTTCATAAAAAAATCTCATGATCTTTCGCTTAAAAAATCCTATGTTATTATTTAGATTCGAGAGTTCAGGTAGAGTATCTTAAGGTTGAAGATTAGTGTAAGAGATTTTTCCCAAGAGGTTGTAGATAATTAGTTGATTTTAGCTTGAAGTTGAAGTCAAGGATAGTAATGTCATTTTGCTTTCATGTATGAGAGAATATTCATTTCGGTGAATATTTTTTTTTTTTGTCGATTAACGGGGGGTTAGGCAGACCCCCAACCAGATTGTGAATATTTCGGTGAATATTAGTGATACCCTATGTTTCAAAATTGATGACATGTCTCCTTGACTTAGGTTTTCCAAATAGAATAATGAGAAATGACTTAAATACCTTTTTTTCTTCTAACTTTTTACTCAAAAAAATCCCTCAAAATTTTTACCCCCCCCCCCCCCAATCTTGGCTCTGCCCCCGACCATGCTTGGATACGTGACAGAGTCGCAAGACTGTTTAAATTGACAAATTAAGCAGTGATTTATTAATTAATCATAGAATATGATAACACTCTTACCCTTCACCCTCAAATGTTTATTTTTCACATTTTTATATTAATTTTTAATTTTCCTTTGAAACTTTTTTAAAATTGTTTAAATTAATTGAATTGAACCCCATCGAATTTGAACTTCATTACTACATGATACTTCCAATTTTCTTGAGATTCTCCATTCTAAAGCTTAGGTGTGATATCGATCTCTCAAATATTTTGATTCTTAAGTTGGATTCACAGTGACAACAACTCACATGGTAAAATCTTCATTTGAAATCCAATTATAAAATTAAATATAAAAAAATTGTTTTTACTAAAGTCCGGATTGATAGTTTGGGTTTCGAGTCATCTTAGCAAGTTTTAAAATCTTTAATCAGACAAACTGGTTTCGAAGAATGCTGTTGCCCAGCCTCCATGGAGGGCTGAGCTCACTTGTGTGCCACTTGTACACTTACTGGGCTCACATAAGGATGCAAAAAGCTAATAACACGTCGTGTAAGACCCCCAAGTTTTTTTTTTTTTTTTTTTTTTTTTTTTGGGGTGGTGGGGGGGGGGGGGGGGGGGGGGGGCGTCGTGTAAGACCCCCAAGTTTTTTTTTTTTTTTTTTTTTTTTTTTTGGGGGGGGGGGGGGGGGGGGGGGGGGGGGGTTTACGATATTAGCAGAGCACGCCCTTGGTGATTTGTTTAAGGTGGTCCTCGAGTCAAATATTAGTGTTAAATCCAAGACAAATTTTTTGTTATAAAAAAAAAAAAAAGTCAATCCAAAATTTCACAAAATCTGACTAATTACACCAATCTACATGTTATTGAGGACATCTCTAATTTTCAAAACCATCCTCAAGTTTTATGCGATTGGTCATCCGAGATTCTATGAAATTCAAGGTCAACTTTCCTATGAATGAAGAATCTCTCCAAACCCCAAATATTTGTCAAAAATCCTATCAGGTGTCCAATGGATACAGATTATCAAATACTGATATCTTCAGTACGTAGATTCACCAAGGAATGAACCATGTCATACGGTTAGTGGATCCCAAAAATGCCTTGTGGCATAAAATGGGGTGCCACCTGACCTTGATTACAAACGGGACATCTGACTAGATTCCTACTCTTTGGATAGATCGATTTACGTTTGTTGAAAAAAAATTCTTAATTACCATATTTTTATTTTCAAGTAGAAAATTTTACCTTCTCATATTGTCATTATCCAAAATTAAATCTTATTTCAAGAGAACATTTCTAGGATAATTCATTTTTTTTAAATAATATATTTGCTCGGATTTAAATTTACCTTTATACCCTTGTACAAAAATAAACTATTTTTTGAAAGAATGCACCTTTCAAAATACCCTTATGATAATAGGTTCTGTTATCCATTTTCATCATAAACTTATAAATATATATTCAAAAACATATTTTTTAAAACATGTATGGATACATAATCAAATGTATGGTTTGGCTGATTCTGACTGTTACACTTGTAATTAGTACAGTTTATCAAGGAGTACCGAGATCCGAGTTGTCGTCCTATCAGACCACTAGATCCTGAAGAAGAGGACACAATAAATCAAGTACCGGACAAGCCACTCGTTGGAATGATAATCTGTCTATCGGGTAGTCTTTCTCGAACACACGTGAATCTTTAATCCTAACTCATGGCATTTAAACTGAGTCTTGATATCAACCTTAAATTCGTTCCCATCTAGACCACTAATAGAACCGATTCATGGGTCACAATTGGCACACGGACGTCACTAACAGAACCAATTTAATTGGGGTCCATTGTTCCATCAAGCCATTTGGTCAAGATGGCTCACTTAAACGGTCCAAACAATCCAAATGATGTTGATGGTCTTGGTCCAATTTATTGGTCTAGAACCGAACCATGTGTAAGTTGTTGAATATTAATTACTTGTTAATGATTCATGCAGCACGACTGGAAAGTAGAGATAGAAAAGCATGGAGGGAAGGTTTCGAACTCAGTATCTGGTAATATCCTATATATACTTAAAGGGTCCCGTTCAGCACCAAACATTTTGGCCAACATTTTAGCCAATCATTTTTGTCCTACATGGGTTAGAAGTTTTGGAATGGGCTGATTTTTGGTGAGGTGATCATCCTCACCAAAAATCAGCCCATTTCAAAATTTCTAGCCCCATGTTTACAAGTTGAAAAATCGTGGACCGTCCATTTTTGTAAACCATTTTTGATGGGATTAGAACTTTTAGAATGGGCTGATTTTTTGTGATAATGATCTCCTCACCATAGAGATCATCCTCACCAAAAGTCAGCCCATTCCAAAACTTCTAACCCATGTTTTGAAAAATGTTTTGCCAAAATGTTTGGTGCTGAACATTTCTCATACTTAAAATTGAAATTGAGTTGTAATTGTTGTTGCTTTCATCGTGGACGTGCAGCCATTTTATGATTTATCTTTGTAGGTGCTACTTGTTTGGTGGTGTCACCTGGTGAAAGAGAGCGAGGTGGTTCATTGAAAATCGTTGAAGCAATGTCAGTGTCCTACCTACCATAGCTTCCTTCGGGTTTAAATTTATTTTTAACCATACCCAAAATGGGAGCAATTTGATTCAAATTTTGGATTCTGAAATCAATTTCCAAAATACTAGTTTGGATACTAGACAAGAATTGAAGAGTCTTGATCAGATTAGAACCTAACAATCAAATATTATATTGATAGAACGGATTATACACCACGAGCCCTCCCCGAAAAATTTGGGGATGTAGGCAATCATGCCGAGCCACGTAAATTCTGTCATGCTGTCTTTATTTTTTTATCTACATTTTATACTGTTACCATTTCTTCTTTCACCTAATTTTTTTTACAAATCCAAATCAAATTATGCTAAGTCGGACTTGATTGGAGCATACAGGCAGCATCTGCATTGGAGATTGTCCGTGATATAACCGTGGCCTCACATCTCATTGGTGACATGGCGGGTCCAACCATCGATGACCCAATGATTACAAACTGATCTTGAATTATCTTGAGAAGACTTCTGACCCGTCCAAGTTGAAGATATTGTAAGACTCCCCACAGCATGTTTGTCAAGTTACTATTCAATGTCCTACATATTATATATTTGGGTTATTTCAGTTGATTTACGTTGCTCTCTCTATATATGCAGAGTTATGCCTTATCAGTTGATCATATCTATGCTGTCGAACCAAGTGCATGTCCTTCCTATAATGAAATTAAGAAGCTACCCAACAAAGTCCTCTTATGGTGTGGTAAGTTTCTTGCCTACAATATGTTCTTTACCAGTTCCGGGTTATATGGTATTCAACTCTGACTAATTATTTCGAAGTTTTAAGAAATTTTTTCCTGTATATCCGTAATGGTTTTATTTTTGACATGTAGTTTGGCAAGGCAATTGTATGTTCTGATGCTGCAGCCGAGGTTGCTAGGTATGGGTTCACGGCAATCGGTAGATCAGAAGGGTTCTTGGTTCTAGCGGTCGTTTCTCTGGGAGATCAAATCACTGAGATTACAAACACACCCGAGGAAAGTTCATAATTCTCAAAAGTTCATGTGTAATCTCGGGCTCATTTGGGATATAGCATGGACGTGTGCACTTCTATAAGATTTACAAGTGCAATGTTGAGATTTAGTGAGGCTATTTTTCAAGTTGTTCTTTTTGGGGTCTAGAAGTGCTACCATAATATGTGTACACTTTCAGTTGTTTTATTAATCCAACATCGCTCGACTACATAGTTGGTGTTAATGGAGGCATTTTTTTTTGTTAATTAAACTTAGTTTCTTGTTTGTTATAGGACACGAAGTTGTTGGAAGAGAAGAAGATTGAAGTGAAAGCCCTCATAAAGAAGAAACCAGATGAGTCGGAGCATTTCATCTAGAAGGATGGCATTAAAGTGCCGTATGGCCCCTTGGTCCCTCGGGGCACAATGACAGTCCTCTACAATACAACCAATACACCATGTACAACCCAAAACAGGTATATCAATTATTACAAGAATAGCGTATTTTTAATTTTGGGTACAACGGGGGACTAATTTTGTAATTTTAATGGGGACTAAAATGCACAGGTGAGCAAAAGGTTTGTGGTAAAAGTTAAGTATGAAGAGAAGGGTTTTAAGAGAAAGGTAATTAGGTAATGTGGAGACAAGAATTGTGGTGGATTTGATTATGGAGCAGTGGTTTAAGTGTCTTTTGGAGCGTGTAAATAACTCATTTCTTCTTTTTTTTTTTTTGTGGTTCCATCTTGTAATGTAGGGAAGGAGTGATGAGTAGGTTTCTTGTTTTGGGGAGGTGGTGGTGACCCACGGTGGTGATTCTATTTTGTGGGATTTAGGTGTTTTGGGGAATCATCATAAATGACTTAAAAAGTTTTTTCTCCATTTTATTTATTTTTAATCTGATATAGACCATCAATCTTAGGAAGAAGGCCTAAGGTCGAGGGGGCATTTTTTTTTTTTTTTTGAATTCTTAGCATTTTCTACAAAAGAGGGTTTTTTGTTTAAAAATATGAACATAAAAAAAAGGGGGTATGCAATATGATCCAATCTGATCCATGTGGCACTAATCAAGTCCTTACCTATATCTTCAATAATTCGGGATCTTATCCAATTTCTCGAGTCACTACAATGCCCAAACAAATCGAATTTTCAAAATTATTATCTAAGCGATTATTCACACATTTTTTTTTTTATAAATTGAATGGTGGTGACTCCAATCCACGTAGTGCCAATGTTTCTAACTTGAAAATCACATAGTTACATATCTATTTAATTGTAACTATTCATCTCTCATGTTTTCATCTACATCAGAAAGCCTGAAAGCTGGGCTATGTCAATGCAACATCGATGTAGGTTTCTATGTTTCCTTGCCATTGAATCACAGAAGAATTTCCGTCAATAATCTTCCTTACCTTAGAAACGGAAGCGAAGGGAGCGGAAGCACCTCCGACGTTCAGTTCAGGTAGTACTCTACTCGCCCCCTATCACGGAAGTACTCTGACTGATCGGTATCTCTTCTTAAAAGTTATATTTAGAGAGTTGTTGTTGGCACCACAATTTTTATTTACCATCCCAATTTAAAAAAAATGAAAATAAGTAAAAATTGAGGTGCCAATAAAATTATATCTTAGAAAAATAGGATCATTTTTATCATTGTTTTTATTAAATTTTTATTTTTGGATTTAAGATTGTATATATGCCTAATCATAATTGTAAACAACTACTAAAATAGTTTGAACGAGTATTAAAATATTTTGTAATGTTGGGATGATGGGCAACTACTACTATTGACACCACAACTTTTACTTATTACACCAATCTTTAATTGTCTTAATATTTAATCTTCATTTATTATTAAATATTGTTATTTATTAATGTATTTTATTTCTTTAAACGTCCAATCACATTATTTAATACTAAAATTGGCATCCCAACTAACTGGTCTAACCATTAATTGGACTCTTATTTAAACATTAAAAGTATTAATAATTTTCACCTAAAATTCTAATCCATGAAATTACCACAATCAATTATTCATCTAAAGCATGAAAATTACTTATATCAAATGGTAAAAAATCACCAATCAAGCTTAAGTTTATCGAAACGGGACAAATTTAACTTTTTTAATAGTATTTTGGCATGCAAATGGGACAGCCCAGCTGTCAAAACGTTAGGCTTAAACCAATACTACTTGAACACGTGTCCAACATGCAACACCACCTAAGCACTTGTGTGGGAAGGTCAGAATTACAAATGCCAGCAAAAAAAACAATGTAAGGAAACTTAGAAATTTTTATCTATATAAGAAGGATTGGTCTGCACTCTTTGGTGTTAATGGTTTTAATTTTCTCATTTGACCCTCTTTGTTTTTGTGCTTTTGTTATTAAAAGAAGAGGTATTCTTATATATTAAAGAGAGGTGAAGATGAAGATTGGTTCATTTTCTTCATGGGATGTTCTGCGGGTTTATTTATTTATTTATTTTTTGAAAGAAATAGATTTTCTTGTAACATAAATGGAGACGCAAAATGATGTGGTGGCGCGCGCACATAATTGTAGATGCTTTTTACGCGTATCTCACAGAAAAACATTTATGGTAATGTGCACGACACCACAAATTTTTGTCACCCTTGTGTCTCCCTTTGTGTCACCCCAACACAACTCATCTAAAAAATTAAGAATAGTCTTTGAATCTCTATATGTAGCGAGTCTTCTAAGTTAGTAAGGGTGGATCCACATGGATTACCACATTGTCAATCCAATACAATATCCTTTTAGATTTTATGAAAAAAAAATTCAAATTCATAAAAAAGAAAATTCAAATTTTTGTAACTCTATTCAAAGTATTGAAAATGGATTGTCCGAACTCCCAAAACTTAAAATAAAAATTAAACAGTGAAAATATAATATTTTGTTTTTCAAAGTTCTTAGAATTTTGAACTCTACAAACTTGTAGCATCGGATCATATTTTTAAATGCCAAAATGTGAGCCCACTGCCTTAGTAAGATTTGAGTAGATTTTAGCATATATTTGTTTGTAAAGTAATAATATAAAGGAGAGCATTCAAGGGACTTCTATAAAAATAATCATTTTTCAAAATAGGGGTTAGAAGTTTTGAATTGAACTGATTTTTTGTGAGGATGATCTCTATGATGAGAATATCATCTTCACAAAAAATCAGCCCATTCTGAATCTTTAACTCCATCAAAAGTAATTTAGAATGTGGATTCGTCGATTTTTTACCAATAATTTTAAATCACTTTTGATAGATTTAGAAGTTTTAGATTGGGCTGATTTTTTGTGAGGATGATCTTCTCATCATAGAAATCATCCTTACAAGACATCAGTTCAATCCAAAACTTCTAACCCATATTTTAAAAAATGATTGTTTTTACTTATGTCACTTGAACGCCCCCCTTAATATTAAATCTTAATAATAGAGAAAAAAGTGTTGAGTCTATTCGAGTTGGGATCAAAATTAATTACATTAGCTAAAATAAATTTTGTTACTTACTTTATTATAAAGGATGCTCTTTACTTTAATTACTATTGTTGGAGTCTTGGAGATGCTCTTTCAGTAAGATTTCAAATCTTACAAGGGTCGTTAGGCCCTCATGGATTACCACATTGGCAATCCAACTCCATAACTGTCTAGACTTCATGGAAAAACTTATATTGTAAAGAAAAAATTAAAAAAAAAATATGGCGGTTTTTTGAATTCTTTTTTTTTTTTTTCAAAGTTCTTAAAATTTGCCCTCTACATCTTTGTGGCGTTAGATCATGTTTTTTTAATCCTACAATGTGAGCTCACGATTAAGATAGTTAGGCTAGTCTGACTCTAATAATAATCATAATAATAATAATAATGGGTCAAGATCGGTGGACGGTCAACATACAACATGTTTTACATGATTGGATGTCGTCCATTTTACAAGATCCAACAGCATCTGGTGGTGTTGTGAAAAACATTGAAAAAATGGACGCCATCTAAGCCGTAGGTGTCTTCCACCCAAAAAAATAGTTGCATAAAAATTGTGTCCTCTATCTTGACCCTATAATATATATTGTTGTCAATGATCAAGGGAGGAAACCTACAATTATCTAAATAAATCCAATATTTAATATTAGACTTTTTTTATTTTTTTATTTTTTGATAAATTATTAAACTTTTATTTTTGAGTATTTGAAGGAACTAATTTTCTATAGGTATTAAAGTTGCCAAAGACAAGGTCATCATCATCACATGCCCATGCAAATAGTACAGAAAATGAAAAAGTGGGAAGAAGGATGCAGAAGGCAGAGAACATCCTCAAGGAGGAAGAAGAGGCGAAGCAAAGTCCTAAGAAAGCCAAGTCCAGAGAAGAAGACACGCAGGATAGTACTGGTCACTTTAATGGCAAATCTGCAACCAATGTTACTGCGGAATTTGATGAGTTCTGCAAGACTCTTAAAGAACGTCTCACACTCGATCAAATGAAGTCGATACTGGAAAGCAATGGCCAGGATGGTTGTGGGTCCAATAGCTCAGTTGTCTCCCTTTGGTTAGATAATAATCACATTGATCTCATTCTCATCTTAGATAACTTAAGATAAAGATGCATGCATGCATGCAATAATAATATTTCCATAATTCCATATGATTTTCTTAAGAACTTATATGACCATGCCAATCTTTTCTTATAACACACCCAATATGTTTATGGATTAGATAAAGGTTTTGTTAACTTGTGTCCTACGAGCACACCTTAAGTGCATTAAATACACCTTGAAAATTTAATTTTCTACCAAAGATGCCCTCAATTTTTTTATACTAAAAATACCGTCAAAATGCTTATTCTCAAGGTGTATTTAATGCAACTTAAGCGTGTTAACAAAACCCATAAATATATATATAAACAAGGATTATGCTGATGTAACATTAAAACATACATCGTGGGAGACATTTCTTGGATTTATGTTAGAACCATAGATGCATCCACGTCAAAAATGTCCCCCCCACGGTGTACATTTTAATGTTACTCCAGCACAACTACGGATTCTATCAGATATAAAGTTATTTTGATTCATTGTTTTGTTGATTTTAAGGGTCCTGATTTGAGAGTTGGTTATTGGTTGGTGTGTGGGCAGCCAAGACATGTTATTCTATGGACCATTGGATATATGCCCTCTTTGCAGCGGCAATCTGGAGTGCACTGGCAGCAACTATTCCTGCAAGGGTTCTCACAGTGATTGTTCTCGTTGCACCTTTACCACAAAGAGCTCACCCAGGACAGGTGATCCTATTAAAATACCTGATGAGTGGTCAACCAACACCCCTACCCCAAACAAGAATACTACGGCTGCAGAGGTAAATATTCCCAAACCATTACACCCCAATTTCTTAAATTATTTATAGTGCCCCAAATAAAGAATAAAACACACTCTTCAAACATTAAAAAGGTTTGGCTCAAATTATAATCTCAACATTACAAAATATTATAACTGTAGTTCAAACAATTTCAGTAGTTGTTTGCAATTATGATTAGATTCATATATTGTCTTGAACTCAAAAAATAGAAATCTAGCACACACACAAAAAGAAGAAAAAAACGCTTTTATTGGCACCTCAACTTTTACTTATTTTCAACCATTGGTCTAGATAGCCTAAAATAAGTTAGGCATGGATATGCACTTAAAAGAGGTGCAATACACAGGCCCATGAAAGGGGGCCTCATTTACCAACTGATAGTATACATTGGTGCGGGCAAGTTCAACAAAGGCTGATTACAATTCTAATTAGAAGAAATATTCAAATTCGAAAGTTATATAAAAATAAATAAATAAATAAACTAAAGAACATGGATGGAGATGGTGAAAGTAGATATGAACATTCTTTTAATGACGAAAGACGTGGCTTTGGATATAGTGGAATGAAGGAACAAGATCCATTTGGTCAAATCCAGAGCTTTGGGATAAAGCTTTGAGAGGATGGTGATGATAAACCAACTCCATTAATGTACTAGGAATTCTAGGCAATAACGTAGTCTAAAAATTGGTTATGAAGGCATTATTACAACAGTAAAATCCATGTAAGCTTAAAAAACTGCTCATGAAGGCGTTAGAATGTCTGATGAAATAATGTAATAATTACGGACCATTTAGCCTTGTAACAGTCCCTATCAAATCTTGGGCTAGAAAACTAGACCCATAAGAGTGGAGGAATATATATAATTGTTATAAATGATGGTTTGGGTTGGTCAATCTAGAAATCTATCAAAATATGATTGGTTAATTTATTGTTGTTTGTAATTTGTACAGCTAGTCAAGGGCTACCAAGATCCTAGTGGACGTTCTCACAGAACATTGAATCAAGCAGACAAACCTTTCAATGGAATGAAAATTTACCTATCTGGTCGTCTTTCTCAAACAAATGTGAGTATCTGTAATCACCATTGTTCAAGATCATGATATGATGTCTTCTGTCTGTGTTTTGTTTTTTAATTTTTATTAAGTAGTTGTTAACAATTCATTCATGCACGTAGCATCACTGGAAACTAGAGGTAGAAAAGCATGGAGGGGAGGTTTCGAACACAGTACCCATTAATATCTTAACTAGAGAAATACTGACTTGTTATTGTTGTTGCTTTCGTCGTGTGGGAAATTTACATTTTCTTCTCTTTTTCTTTTTTTGATTCATTTTAGCAGGTGTGACTTGTGTGGTTTCATCTCTTGGTGAAAGGGAGGGTAGTGGTTCAGAGAAAGTTGCGGAAGCAATGTTAGTGTACAACTGTCACTCTCTCTTTTTCTTTCTTTCTTTTTGTTGAAATTTAGACTGAATGTTGGTTTTTCGTTACATAAAATTCTGCTTAGTTAAACTTTTCTTTAAATGTTTTTGGTGATATTTTTTATTTTCCATGGAAACAAATGCTATAGGGAGAAAAACATACCTGTGGTGGGAGAAGCTTCGTTAAAGGACAGTATTAAAAGACAAGCATCTCAACCTATGGAGGCTTACAATGTTGTAATAGATCTTTCTGTGGAGGGCAAAGGAATTCCATGGGACGAACACGATCCTAGTAAAGAGGCATTTTCAGCGGAAGTACATCCCCTTTTTGCAATATTTCGAGAAAATTGAAAACCGAGTTAGCCCACTTCTTTCTTTTAATTTATAGCCTTCTTGTATTTTGAAGCTTAAGCTCTATGGAAAGCAAGGAGTCCACAAAGACAGCGGATTAGATGAACAAGGCGGAAAGATCTTGGAGAAGGATGGGATCTTATTCAACAGTGCATTTTCCATTTACGATGAAAGAATAGGACGGAATGAGTATTATAAATATCATTTTCCCTATATTCTCCTTGTTTTAGTTTAAGTCTGCTTGATACATTGTTACTATATAAGCTTTATTTCTTGACTTATTTCTTATTTTAATTACTACAGCTACTCTATAATGCAACTTATCATGGCACCCATAAACCGCTTATATCTGTATCACAAGAGGGGCACCTTTGGAGATGAACCCAGAGCAAAACAAAGACTAACTGAATGCGAAAATGTCGATAATGCTGTGAAGGAGTTCGCTCGGCTCTTCCAGCAGTTCACGGGCAATCAGTTCGAGCCATGGGAGAGGGAGAAAAGTTTGATAAGAAGCCCATGAAGTTCTATCCAATTGACATGGTGCAATCCCTTACTCCTGTCAATTAGAATTAAGTAGCTTTCTTACATGTGAGCAGGGGCGGAGCTAGTACGGCGACATTGAGGGCAATTGTCCTCACTCAACTTTTTTGGGCATTTTAGATACCCTTGAATTTATGCTTAAATTCAAGATACCATGTTTGACCCTGTTGGCCCCACTCCCTCCCTCATCTCCCTCCAATTTTTGCCCCCTCCCCCTCCAATTAACTATAAGTTTGCCCCCACTAAAAGAAAATCCTGGCTCCACCCCTGCATGTGAGTGTATCTTTCCCCCACTCTCGGGTGTGTCAGACACCAGTTAAGTCCCATGACCCTCTTATATTGGTACTTCTCTCCCTCTCCAACAGATCAGTCTTTTGGGGTAGTTGGTTGGTTAACAATTCTTTTTCTGTCTAGACTCTCTGTTGAAATTTAGGTTCTCTGATCGATACTCTAGATAATCCGGATCTCTAGGGGTAGATGAGATTATACACTAAGAATATTAAATAATGTAAAAATATAATTAAGTTTTGATTTGTATTCAATGTTAAATATCCAACACCGTGAATTTCTCAAGCAAGTACATTGATTTCATAGCTCGGTTTGCCTGAATATTATATTCAGCAAACTACAATGATTGGGTTCACAATGTGTTGGTACATGGTTCACTGGATTTCTCAAACGGAACCAAATTGGTTCGTGTATAGGTATAGTAGGAAGCGAATTGGAGAACCTGTGTTAGAACTTGCTTCCATTGTCTGATTAATGGGTTGTAATAGTATTTTCGGCTTTTGTGCAGGATGATGGAGTTGATGTGCGGTACGGAGGTCTTGATCTTCACCAGCTTGGAAATGCTGTCAAACATTGCAAACTTGAACCACAAGTTGCGGACTTTATTAAGGTTTTATGCAGTCGGGAAATTTACAAGTGGGTCGCGAATTTTGCTTGTCTTGTGTGTGTGTGTGTGTGCGCACGCGTGTTTGTGTGTTTAATTCCATTCCTTTGTTATAAGGAGTTGCTAAAAATACTAATTTGAACACAGATATGCATTGATGGAGATGGGATTGGATTCCCCTGATTTACGAATGGGGATGCTCTCTAATGTCCATTTGAAAAAATGTAAGCAAAGGTGACATAATCAGATTTCTTCCTTATTGCCTGTTTATATTCTCAACTTCTCTATTGTTCAATCAACTAGAGCTAAGAAATTAGAGGAACACTCTTCAGGTGATGAGGTTCTTCTACAATTCATTGAAACTGTGAAATCAACAAAGGAGATTGGACAGAAGCTCAACGCTATTTGGTCGGATTTCAAACAGAAGTGGTTCACACTCCTGCATTCAACAGGGTCTTTCAACTTCAGAGGCTACCAAGAAGTTGCTGATCATGTGAGTAAAAACAACAAAATTGGTACTAATGTTGTGTGTTTTAGTTTTAAAGAATTATAAAATATTTTAGATCATCTATGATTGAACGTCGTGTTGCCATCTTAAGTTTTAAGAAGGTGAAAATAATAAAAAGGTACAAACTTTATAGCAAATTTATGTAAAAAAATACAATTTTAAAATATTTACAAAAGCCTAGAATTTATCAGGTTATGTAAAATAATTTTTTACACAAATGTAAAATTTTTACGGTCGGTACTATAATTTTATTTGAATACCCTTTTTCAGATACTGAAAGAATGACTTTTTGTGTAAAAGGTAATTCTACTTTTGAAGTCGTATAGGGATTCTGGAGATTCACAAAAATTATTGGACGAGGGTTACGCAAATATTTCAAAATCGTATCTGGTTACTTTATTTTTTATTTATTATCGTCTTTTTAAAAAAATGTGTGAATAGCCCATGTTGGCTTGCACTCTCTGAGAGACTTCAACCATCTTCGAGAAGCATGTAATGTGCCTCTTAAGTTATTGGTTCCATGTTTGTATTAACTGAATTTTAGCCATTTTACAAAGTGCAGATGTTTTTCTAAAATTAATTCATATCCTACAAATTGGAGCATGCAGACAGCAACAACATTGTAACCACGGCCTCACATTTGATTAGGAACATGAATGGCTCAATCATTGAAGACCCGTTGTTCACTCTATACGAGAAATTGGGCTGCTCAATCCATCCTGTAGAGGAAAACTCCAATGATTACAAGATGATCATTGATTACCTTGAGAAGACTTACGAACCCATCCAAGTTGAACATATTGTAAGGCTCTCCCTCTCCACTATCAAGTTAATATTCAGTGGCCTCCATGGATACTTGAATTATTTCAATTAATTTACATTTGTGTTTGTATATATGCAGAGATATGGCATATCAGTCGATAATATCTACACTGTGGAATGGAATGCATGTCCTTCATACAATGAAATCAAGTACCTACGCAACAAGGTCCTCTTATGGTGTGGTAAGTTACTTGATCTCTTAAATCTATTTTCTTCCTTGTAATTAAGAAGTTGAAGGTAACTTATGTCATGTGTTCCACTTTTTCTCAGGCACTAGGAGCTCTAATCTTCTAAGGCACCTGAATAAAGGATTCTTGCCTGCAATATGTTCTTTACCAGTAGCCGGTTATATGGTATTCAACTCAACTAATTATTTCGAAGTTCCATGCATTGTTGGATTCAAGAAAAAAATTTCATATATATATAGAAAGATAGTAATGGTTTTATTTTTAACATGTAGTTTGGAAAGGCAATTGTATTTTCTGATGCTGCGGCCACCGTGTCTATGGGAGATCAAATCACTGAGATTAAGAATCCACCTGAGGTATGTACATAATTTCTTGAGATACGAACCTAACCAATATACCAAAAGCACCTAGGCGATAGTGTGGGCTGTTAAGCCCATCTACTTTTGTACCCGTCTTTCAAGGCCCCAAGGTAGCCATTTCCTTGGGATTTGCTTGAACCCGGGCTCTGATAATATTTTATAAGAACATTGCCAATACACCCAAAGCACTTAGGTGTTAATAGCGTGGAAAGTTAAGCCTTTTATCTCTTGGGTTGGCATTTATTCTCTAATATTACAAGTTTGGTGTTAAAGGACACGAAGTCGTTTGAAGAGAAGAAGATTGGGGTCAAAGGCCTAGGAAGGAAGAAACCTGACGAATCAGAGCATTTTGTTTGGAAGGATGACGTCAAAGTGCCATCTAGTCACTTGATCCCCTCTGGGCACAATGATGGTCCTCTTAAATACAATGAGTATGCCGTCTATGATCCAAAACAGGTATGATCGTTTGATACAGTTATAGTAAAATAGAGTATTTCAGGTTCATGCAGAAAAGATGATTTCAGACTAATTTGGTCGTTTATGGGTATAAAAATGTGCAGGTCAGCATAAGGTTCCTTGTAAGAGTGAAATATGAAGAGAAGGGTAGGGAGATGGACAAAGAATAGTTGATTTGAGAGCAGTGAAGGAATTATATTAAGGCATGTAAATAAACTATCTTCTAATGTAAAGGGTAATGGTGATGATTCGATTTTGTGGTGGGTTTTGTTTTGAATCATCAGAGTCCGGGTTCTGTATCCATGTAGAGTAGTGTTTGTTTTAAAAAAATAGAGTGCTTGAGTCTTGGTTTTGTGATTAAGACTATTGTTTGTTTCCATGAGGTGGTCCTGAATTATAGTAGTCATGGTACTAGAATGAGGGGTCAACATCATTTCTCATTACTTTAGGTTGTACTCTGTGGTGGGGTCTAGTTGGTCTCAAATGGTTGGCAACATTGTTACTTGGTTCGACTCGTTACGTTCCAATTCAGGTTTAGGGTCACTATTTTAGGACGAACCTGATTTGTAAGGGTTGGAAGAGATTATTCGTTTATTTTTTCTAAAAGTACTATTTGAATGTTAAGGACTCTGAGAAGTTAAGCAGGACTTCTTCGGGTTCTCTTTCGAGGACTTTGTATTTAGATAGAATAGCTTATGTAACTAGTAGGATCTTGTTTTTTTATCTTCTCTGTTTTCACTCTTTCGTCTTGAGTCTCTTTCGGCCTCCTTTGTATTCTCCTCCTCTTTTTGATATATATATATATATAGGCAGATTTACCAAAACATGTACAACATTTCGAATATTTACCAAAACGGTACACTGTAGCAATTAATTCTGAAAACGGTAAATTTACCATTTTCGAAATTAATTTTTTTTACCAAAACGGTAAAAACAGTAAAATGTATTTTTTTTTTATCGAAAATGCCCTATTTTATTTTTTGACTAAAATTACGAAAATAAAATTGATTTCGGTAAAAAAAAATTATAAATACATATGATTGTTGGATTACCGAAAGAGAGTGAATCTTTTTAGTTGGATTTTATTTTTTTAAGGTTAAAATTGTAAATATATATGTAAACAAAAAAAGGGTATTTTCGATATATAAAAAAAAAAATTTACTGTTTTTACCGTTTTGGTAAAAAATATTACTTCCGAAAATGGTAAATTTACTGTTTTTGGAATTAATTTCGAAAACTCTACCGTTTTGGTAAATTATTCTATATATATATATATATAAAAGCTGTCTCAAACAAAGAATGAAGTTGTTTGATTTGTTAAGTTTAACAATTCAATTTGCGAGAAACAGTTATTCGATTTGTGAGGCACGTGATAATGAAGGGGATCCAAAAAAAAAAAACAAAATGTAAATTAGCAAAAGGAGAAAGGTTAAACTTGCATTTTACAATTTCTTGGTTCCATAATTGGGTTAGTTGACCTATACCAATGGTACTTCAACTTCTTGGTTTCAAGTCCAATTTACTTGTATTGACTTTTGGTCAAAGGAGGAGACCTAAATGGCTTTTTATAAAGAGACTAGGTGTTAATAAAAAAATAATACCATTGGATTAGCCGATTAGTTCAACGAATTGACAAATTAATCGACGATCCCTCAATTAATCATGGAATATGGTAACATTTTTATTCTTCACCTCCAAAATTTTAGTTTTTCAATGTTAAAACATCAGAAAGAAGATAAGAATTAGAAAGAGGTTGAAGATGAGAAGTTTTGGTAAGAAATCCAATGAAATAATTTGTATAATCTTCGAAACTTTCCTATTTTTTTACAAAACTTTCTTGAATTTATCCAAATTAATTGAATGGAAAACCCATGGAATAATTATTGAATCTAAACTTTGTTACTATGTTGGTGAGAGATTATTACTTTTAATTGATTTATTTAATTTTTTGGGGTAGGGGGCCTTAATGCTACTAATGCCCACTATATACGTTCTCTGCACCCACATAAGTTTTTTTTTTTTTTTTTTAAATTATACTAATACCCTCATCGAATTATTCTACACACCCACCATCTTCTCCATCTATCTATCTACCAAATGAAAATTCCTACCATCTTCTCTATCCATTCTCTCCTTCTTAATCTCAACCATTTACTTCTCCATCTCAATCTTTTTCTTCATATTCCTCTTCTTTTGAGTTTTGTGAGAATTTGAATCAATGGAGATTAGGTTTTAAGTTTTTTTTTTTTTCTTTTAAAGATCTTAATTCTTTGATTTTTTTTTTTAACTTTTTTTTTTGTTTACATTAAATCATCAAAGAAGATGGAAAAATCATTATTAAAACTTTCAAACCGATTATTTTAAATCGAAGAACTTGGAGGTTTTTGGTAGATTTTGTTTAATAGTTTAGACCGAAATTGTTTTAGTCAATTTGATAGATATCCTACCGAACATTACAAAATCGATTTGATGGGAGCCTACTTATAGATTTTTTTGATAGATATTATTTGGTAGGTTTAGACTGAACTTTTTTTAAAAGATATGAGAAGTATCCTATTGTACGAAACTTCCTATCAAACATTACAAATCCGATTTGGTAGGTACCTATCGAACATTACAAAATAAATTAATAGATGCAATTGAAGGTGTTAGGGTTACAAAAAAAAAAGTTTTGTTCTATAACCATCCATCGAATCAATTTTGTTCTGTTAAGTACGATACTTAACCAAATTGACTAAAATCATTTAGGCAATTATTATTTTTCACATTATTCATCATATTTAGGGTGATTTAGACATATCCCACCATGGTTGGTCAATATTAGAGATATCTCTTATGTTTACAAAGTGACGGCATGACTCCTTTGACCTATGTTTTGTTTGAATGATTAATGTATAATGACCAAAATATCCTTATCTTCAACCTCCACAGAATTTTCTCCTAAAACGTGTTGCAGACCTTTAGGTTAAAATATTTTTAACCTTTTTGGCATCATCTTCCATGTATTCTAAAAAATCCTTGATTTTTCTACCAAAAGTTCTATCATTCTCTATCTCCAAAAATCTTATCTTGTTCTTGAGATTTCAAGGTTGCCCGAGATAGGATCTTAAGGAGGAAGACAATGTAGAAAATGATAAAAAAACTTTCGTGTACAAGTTGTTAATTTCTAAGGTAATTTTTTTTTAATCCTTTCAATTTTTTTTTTTTTGATAAATATAAATTTTATAAATTTAAAGAGAAAAGGAGGCTGAGATAGCCCCCAAACACCAAGAAAAGCAAACCTACAAGAGAAGGAGAAAGAAATAATACAAACAAGCCCGCTAGAGACTACCCTTGTCTACCATTGTCTACCAAGCCATGTAGAAATGCATGTTTTCTACCCAAAAATCCATGTCTATACTTCTTCTACAGGTAGGAAGGTTGAAGAAGTTAGAATCTATGGAGACTAGTTTTGGGGAGAAAAACAGGATGAAGATGGGGGGCTTTTAGGTCATTTGAATTAATATCTCACATAAAACGAGGGTCGGGTATGTCATTAGTTTGAAAATACAGGGAGGTATATCTAATATTTTACAAAAGTAGAGGGTGCATTTCTAAATAACCCTTCTACTTATCATTCATCATGCTTTTCAAAATCGAGGAAAACTAATGGTTAGATCATCAGTAGGACGTTGCTAAGGTATCCGCCAAGGGAGGACGCTAAACATTCCTCATCGTGAAAATAGAGGAAGGAATAGATAGAAGTTTGAAGATCGTTCTAAACCTAAAACAGAAACCAAAACAAAAACCCTAAAAATCGCTCATTTTTTATTTTTAATATTCCAGAGCTATGGATCTCTCGACCCTAACAGAAGCCCAACAACAACAGCTTCAACAACTCCATCAACAATTTCAACAGCACCAGCTTCAACAACAGCAGCAGCAACAACAAGAACAACAGCAGCAACAACAACAACAGCAACAACAACAACAGCAACAACAACAACAACAACAACAACAGCAACAGCAACAACAGCAACAGCAACAACAGCAAGAATTGGCTTCTCAAGCCTACGATCCATCTCAAGTTCAAGCCTACGATCAATCGAACCAAGCTTACTATCCCTACGCCCAATACCAACAACACTACCCCTACTATGATTACGCCAACGCCTACCAACATCAACAACCCCAATCTCAACCTACTCAGACCGATTCAAACCCGGTTCAACCACCAGGCGTGTCGGTCCAACCCGATGCGTCGCAAGGACAGCAACAACAGCAGAATGTGTATTATCCGCAAGGGTCTGCAGAACAGCAGCAGAACTCGTCTTCGTATCAGGTTTCGTCCGGGTTGAACCCGGCTGCAGCTGCGGCTGTGGCCGCGTTGTCCCAGTTGACTCAGTTTGCAGGGACGATGGATGCCGCGGAAAGAGCTATGGCGGGTTTACAGGAACGGCAATGGCAAGCGAAGAATGTGGGGCCATGGCAGATGCCGATGCAAATGCAGCCTCCAATGCATCCGCAAGGAGGGTTTCATCATGGACCATTTCCTGGTCGTGGGGTATGTTTGTTTATTTTTCTGTTCTATTTGTAGTCATATGGGTTTTTGAATTAGATTGAATTTAATGTTACCTGTTTGTGTAATCTGATTTTTTGGTTATTCTATCTGTTGATCTGATTGTTAATATGGGTATCCTTAGAACGATTTATTTATTGACCTAATTGTTTAATTAGCTTTTTCCCCTTGTCGTGGGGTATGTAATTTTTTTTAAAAATTTTTTATTCCTACTATTGGATTTTGAATCAGATAAAACTTTTCTTACCTGTTTGTGAAATTAGATTTTGATTTCTTGATCTGATTGTTAATGTGGGTATCCATGGAATTATTTATTTATTGACCAAATTGTCTAATTAGGGTTCTGATTAAATTGATTTCTTCATTGCCCCAATTATTTATTAAGAGATTCAATTTAAAAGGGGATCCCATAAACAAGATGAGATACTGTGGACCTTAATACTGCATGTATATAAATCATTTTTTCGTATTTGCTTAATCTCCTGCAGTTCAGCTTTACTTATTCTAGATGGTTCACTGGTGTTAAGGTGCAGGTTTCCATTATTACGACCTTGTTTTTATAAGTACCATTGAACCCATAAATCAAAATGTGTTCCTTGTTGCTTGGTTATCTTTTTTGTTTGACATGGATATGAGTTGACTTGTAACAAGTTGATAATCCTTTTATCAAATCTCATTCTTCTGAAGGATTTGTTAAGATTTTGGCTTTATTTCATTTGTTTAAGTTGGGGTTCAAATTGGGTGCTTATTAAGGTCATCATCATCGAAGCCTTATCCAAAATTTGGGGAAAATCCTATTACTCCGTCCAGTTCAGTTCCGTGTTAAGTCTTATCTTTTGTTAATTCAAGTTTGTCCATCTTCAATCTCTTACCTCAATCCACATTGTTTTTGGTATTCTTCTTGCTTTTTAAGGATCTTTAACTTCCGTGTTCCTTTTAATTGGAGATGCTATCGTAAGGTCGTCAATGGATCCGATCAGACCCGGAACTTGATTGTTCTGACCAGATTACCTTAAGGTCCTGATAAAGGATTTGCGTTCGAATAAGGACCCGATTTGATTACTATTTGGAATGGATTTGGATCAACCATGTCAGTCTTATAGAGACCCAGCCTGTTAACATGCTTGGAAATATATGATGTACATTTACGTTATATTTTTTGGATTGTTTTGTATCAGATCTGGAACCACACATTATATTTGATCGGTTTCGCAACATTAAATGACATCGAATTGGATCTGGATCGGGTCCAGATCTAATAAATTTCTTATCGGATTGGTACCAATTTAGTACCAATCTGATCTGAACCTGATCCATTGACAGCCCCAGTTATCGGTCTTTGTTGCACATGACCCAACCATCTTAATTGACTTCTCCTTAGTTTTTATACTTATGGATAATAGAACAGGTGTGATGAAAATGATCACTTCGGGTTATTTCTTTGCAATTGAGTTTTGTTCGCTCTTCCCTTCTCTATGTATGTCATTACTAAATTTGCACTCCACATACGTTATATTGGCCCTATTTATTCTAAAGCCGTTGGTCTCCAAAGCAAGATCTAGATTTGTGTTGTGCTTGTCTCTAGTCTTATGATTATCAACTAACACCACATCATCTGTAAATAGCACATACAAAAGTGCCTGCTGTTGAATATCTTGAATATCGGTGGTTTGCTTATTAAGATGTTGAACATATATCTTCTACTTATACCATGTATGATTTCTTTTCATAGTTGAGTTATTTTGTTTCATTTGTTTGTGGACCTTGCTTAATTTTAGTTGATTTTATTGATTTTTTATTTATTTATAAATTTTGTTGTTTTGTTCATATATATATATATATATATATATATATTTGACATTTTGACTTGCAAGTATTAAAAATTGTGATTAGTGTCATTGATTGCTCATTGTTATCTAGAACTTATAAAAAAATTAATCGAATAATATTGGTTGCATAAACCTTCTGCCCTAAGATATATATATATATGTATATGCGTATGTTGCAATGCTCGCATTTCATCCCTACCACATTAACTAGGTAGTTTCAAAACTCCATAAAAGCCTAGATCTGGCCAGACAGAAGTTGTGCACACTTGACAAGACCGTGCCAATCGATGGAGATCTCTTAATGTTGAGGGGTGTTATTGGCAATCGAGGCTGTCTATTTGATAGAGAACCATTTGGATTGCTGACATGGATATTATCCATTGTCCATATTATACCCATTTTGTTTCTTTGTGAATAACAGCCCTGCATTGTTTGGATGGTTATTGGAATAAAACTTTCCACTCAGGAAGCTGGTGAGATTTCTAGACATTTAGGGTCCTTTTTTGCTTGCATGTAGATATGCTGTCACTTTGTCTGGGTGCATGCCAGACGTAGAAACTGCCTAGTCGTTTGCCTTAAGTTTTAGTTGTGCTAACTGAAGTAGGAACAAATGCTTCTTTTCTTTTCTACCTTTTTTCCCTTTTCTTTCATTCTATTTCCGTTTCCTTTTTTTAGCACGTGTGTATGTGTGTGGCACATTTGTTTCATTTTTAGGTATTCTAGACATTATCATGCAAATGTAATTTGTTTATGCTCTGAGCCATGTAAGATTCGAATCCAAAGCATCCCGCAGGTGTTTTTTTTTTATTTTCCTTTTTGGTAGGTGAGGAAGTTGAAAACTTGATGGCTATGGTTATGAGGAGTAAAACCCAAAGATTGTTGGTGGCAAGAGAAGCTTTCTGCTGCACGTGTTCTGTTGAGTGGTTATGCATTTCTTACATGAGGTGGTATGTCTCTTTTGACTGGACTGTTAGTATTCCTGGTCAAACCTTCTCTAATATTTAGTCATAGCAAACTACCATATTTTACAACACCTATTCTGGGTGTTGGTTGCTCTTGACTCACATGCTTTGGCGCAAGGAAATGAACTTCTTTCAGTCCAGTATATGGCCCATCTCATCCACTTTGGTGAAGCCCATTTGGTTGGCTTCTTCCTTGGAGTACCGAATTCCTACTTGTGGATGCAATGTGTTGCCATAGTCTTAAGATGTTCGTTTCCTTTGGAGATTGGAGATGCTGCAACCGTTCAATCATGAAATCTATGTCACCAGTGGAGATACTGCAAGCATTCGACTGATGTCAGAAGTTTATACTTTGGATTGAACTTGTCATGCTTCTTTAGTTTCATTTGGAGATAGTAATTGGATCAGCAGAGCTGATTTTTTCTTGACTTTGAGCACTACTGTCCAATTACTCTCTAAGGATGAAGATGTTTGCACCCTTGGATGTGTCCCGAGTCTAAAGTTTGTTCAAAAAATACACATTGGATCTTCCAATTCTTGCAATTGAGGTGTTGTGGCAGTAATAACTTAGCTATATGTGACATGTTTCGAAGCATACCAATTGGAAATTGTAGATATAATATGTTTACTTTTAAATCACTTGATATATTTCTTTCCCTAAACTGTGTGTTGACATTAATGTTAACTCACTTAATTGGGCTTGACTGTATCATTTGATTCAGTTTGCATCTCATCCATTTCTTCAAGAGGGGCCGCTTCTGTCTTTTCTTTGCTCTTTGACAGTGTGGCCTCATTGATTTTGACTTTCAAGGGTGCATTCTATTTTTCTGCATGCCAAGAGATTAATTATAGCTAAGTTTGCTGCCCCTCACACTGATTCAAACTCTTGGACCTTGTTTCTGAGTACACCTCAACTCTCTTTCTTCTCCCATATGGGAGTTTTTTCGTAGACCTTGCTTTAAAAGGGTGTTTCATTTGAACAAGGTGTATTATTCACTCTCTTAAACTTAGGTGTGGGTGGTAAGGACTTTGACTGTTGAGAGTTCTTGAAGAGTTGCTGCCCAGATTTTATTGATGGAGATGGACACATTGAGGATGTTTAATGGAGAGAATCTGGTTTGTTCATTTTTCTTCTCATATCCCTGATTTCTTGTGATAGATTGGTCTTTGAACCATGGGTTTTAACATGAATCAGGAGAAGTTATAATTTTTTGTTCGATTGGATAACTGTCCATATATCTACCTTCCAGAAGGCCTGGCCTCCACATATCCTTTATAATTGTATCACACCCATTACTGTTCATGAAAGGTAAGATATAGTGTCAAAACATCAAATAGGTTCTTGATGTGTGCGAGAATCTAACATCATCTAGATAACCAGTATTTGGAAATACTAAATGTGGGGCTTATTTCAACTTCATAAATGAACTCCACTTGAAAACAGTTTGGTATAACCATTTTCAAACAATGAGTGTTTTGGTGATTCTTGGGACCGACAACAACTTAGGTGATGTTTCACGTGAAATACTTCTCCCGATAAAATGTCTAAGCTGTGTTCACGTGTAATTTCCAGTTCATGTTAATCTTTTGGCTTTTTACTACTAGTTGGACTGGCTGACCCCAAAGAAGTACTTTGCTTAAAGGTTTGCTCATGGTTTGCAAACTTGAAACTCAATTTTGATACATCAACCTAAAGGTTTGGATGTGGATAAGTTGTTTGGTCAAGTGGCAGATAAATTTTGACCCTGCCTGGTTAGAATAAAAGAAAGTAAAATTGGTCTATCTATTTTCCGCAAAAAATATCTAAAGCTTGTAAATAGAAGCTCTTAAAATACAAAAATTATTTGAAAAATCTATGTACGTAATTTTATTTATTTATTTGTTTTTGGTGTCGGACAAGTTCTAGATGAAATACTATACTTATATATTTTTATGTGTGGCATCTTGGAGCATGTGCATAGTCAAGTCAGAATAGGGGTTTAAAACAGCAAGGTAAAACTTCGGAAAAAAAAAAAGGGAAATAAATGAGAATAAAATGAAAAAAAAAAACGATAAATATAAAAATAAAAAATATATATTAAAGTTATAAAAAAATATAATATGTAATACATTAGACATTTATCCTAAGTTTCCAATATATATTTGCGTAAAAATAATACTATTGAATATCTATGCATGATAACTTTTTCCCCCACATAATTATACATTTTATGATGTTAAAAAAAGTTTAACTATCAACGTGTCTTTCGAGTAGAATAAGATATTTGGAAAAATTTTAAAACTATAACATCAAGACATTATCATCAAATCGCATGTTAAACAACATTTATAGACCAAATTACAAAAAGCCATAAGGCTATAGAAATCAATCATATACTTATAAACTTAAAAACAAATAAGTTTTTTTTTTTGAAAATAAAAAAACATGTTTAGAAGAACTTAAAAACGCGTTTTTTTTTGTTTTGTTAAAAAGGACGAGTTTCTTATATTGTTTTAATCGTCAAAGTTACAGAAGTGTTTTAAATAGACTTTAAAAAAAAAACGGAGTTTTATGAGCATGTGTAAGGGCAAGAGGAAGTTGTATTCTTTAAATAATCTACTTATTATTATAAATTATAATATATCTATGCAAGATTGAATATTTAATTGAATACAATGCTCTCATGAGCTAATGTTCATTAAATGCCTAATGACCTCACATCCCAAAAGCACCGCATGTCGCAGTCTTCTGGATCACAGATGGACTTGCGAACTAAAAATCTGCCTGATTAGTGATTTCTAGCTGCTGGAATTGAGCATTTTTTCATCATGGCCACAGTCCATGTATAAGACAGGATTGATTTTAAAGTCCTTGACGAAAATGCTCGAATATGATAGTTGTCTTCTAAGCCACAGATGAGTAGGGATAATATTCATAGTGTCGGTGGACCTAAAAGAGTATGTCACATAACTTTTTGGGGATGTATGTTCTTAACTTCTTTTGTAAATGAAACTCTATATATGTATTTAGTATAAATATTTTTTTCATTTTAATAACTGTATATATTTTATTGAAGCTCATAGTTAAGCTATGATTTGAAATACAATCTGAAATTATCCAGCATTGTGTAACAATGGAAGGATATATGTGTATTGAAATACAATAGGAATCCTTGCAGGAACACTGGTGGTGACATTACAGAAAAAGATATATCGGTGACAGCATTATACATTGATGCACTGCTATAAAGTTTTTCATAGAGCAAAATACCACAATAAATGCATGTAAACTGATTTCTTTCTTCTTCTTTTTTTCTCTTTGTTTTTTTTAATTTTTAAAATCCAAAATCAATGGGACAATCTTTTTTACATTGATTTTGACAAAACTTGTCTGCGTCATCACTGAATGCAGGAGCATTTTATCATATTTTGGGTTGATAATGATTTGAGTTTTACTTAGGTGAATCTGTAGTCAACTTGTCAAGTTTGCAAACCAAGATTATACTCAGTGTTCAGAAGCTTGGACTTGACTCAGAAACCAACCTTCTGATTCCTAACTTTGATTTGACTGAAATAATATATGCTCACCTTTTTCTAGAAATTGGTTTAGTCAACCATAGATTTGGTTCATCGAATCTGTTCAATCAAGTTTTGTGTTGATCAATCCAATTATCCCGATGTTGATATTACATCGAGATAGTTCGAATATTTGGTTACACATGTTGACGTTCGAGAAGGAGGAGAGCATGTATTGCGTGTAGCATGTCAACATCGCGGTATGCTAAAAGGAGCACAGATTTTGATACCATAATGCTTAGATTCGACATCCGTAGGATCTTGCACATGCCCTCAAAATGTGCAATGCTGTGACATGGGCATTGAAATCCAAAAGTTGACATTTATAGATCAAGAAACACCTATAGGGCATTAGAAATACTAAACTTATGTCATTTTCCACTAGGAAAAGTTGACTCGAGACCCAGTCTTGTACGTCCTTGGATTCCTTATCACCATATTGGATTCTTGCTGGAGTTGCATTTTTGCAAGAAGGTATGCAGTCTTACTTCTATCTTAATTGTTTGTTCTAAGGGCTTCATGGTTGATTAAGTTTGGAAATAACTAGGGACTTTTCAGAATTTACTTTCTGATAATTTCCATGGTTGTGGAGTTCTAAGTACTTGTGGACTCAAGTTGACTCGCTTAGCTATCAAATATACTTATGCGAGTTAGCTTGGTGACTTAGACAAGTCTTGAATCTTATTTAATATATTTAATAATGTTCACAATTATTTTGTTGGGTTTAAAATGCATTTAAGCTAATGTATGTATATATATGATGGGTAATATGAGTCTGTATAATCCCCTTTATAAGTGAAAATTTCTAATGTATTGATCAAGTCACTTTCGGCTAGCATGAGTCACCAAGTTGAGCCGCAACCTGGGGACTCGGCTAAGTAGGGAATTTTTTAAATCTAACAAAGCCATCAAACTCCTCTCTACGGACAAGTCATTCTTTTTTAAGGGATTTGTTAGGACTTGAAAAATGGTTTGACTTGCTTGAGTCATGGGTTTATTTGTCTTTTCCCTCTAAGGGTCTGGTCTTGGTCTAGACTCTTCACTATTCTCAATGTAATAAATGCACATGGTATGATAATGATTAACTCATGGATATTTCTGCATTACAAATCCCCCTACTAAATTACTTCTAATATTAACTTGTTCAACAAAATTGTGTCCATACTTGATAGTATCACCGCACTTGCTACACAAAACTTTGCAATATTAGAAGTTTCACCTCATTTCCCATGATGCAAATACAAAAAGCGATACTAATCCTTAAAAAAATAAAGCATGGTATCAAGATATTAAATAGGATACTTGTCTTGTATTACATTTTACAAAACCAGGAGTAGTATCCCCTTTTCCCATACCAGTGTCCGTATCAATATCCGTGTTTGGGCATCTTTGGATCATTGAGAATGGAGGAACTCTTTTTGATTATTCCATTTGAATGAAAAGAGGTTTTTTTTTTCTTTTTTTAATGATTCTTAGGATGTTTGTGACTCATTTCTTCCTTTTCTTACAATGTGGCAATTTTTTCCCAAGAAACCGTTGAAATTATGGATTGAAATAAAACACCTTAACTTTGTAAAATGCTATAGAAGGACATAGGTACGAGGATCCTATTTAATACCTTGATACCATGTTTTTAAAATTTTAAAGTTTAGTATAATTTATTTTTTTTAAATGCAATATATTTTTTTGTGGAATGATAAGGGCTATAATTGTAATCTCCTCTAGGTAGAAAATTGTTTGTTCACCTAGGAAGGCGGACTTGGAATTTGGTGGCTAAGTATATGAATGTCGTGGTTTTGGGAAAATGGCTTTGGAGTTTTGGTAATAAACATAAAAAAAACTTTTGGGGAATGGTGATTTCAACAAAGTACGGGCTAAGTCATTTTGGGTGGGAAGGTAGAGAGGTTAAGTCTTCTTATGGCTGTAATGTGTGGAAAGGTATTTTGAAAGTGCTGCCATCATTCCAAAATGGTATAGCATTTCAGGTGGTTAAAGTGAATAGGGTCCATTTCTCTCGAAAGACTGCTGGTGTGGTTGATCACCCCTTCAGAAATATTTTTCTTTTTGTATGCCATGTAAGTTAAAAAGAGATTGCTAGTTCATAATTTCCTTCTTTTAGTTGGTAATGAGATGTCTTAGAACTTTGGATTCAGGAGAAATTTAATGATTAGGACGTCCAAGTTGTTTTTGATCTCATCCATCAAATTTCATCCGTTACTAACTTTGAGGATTGAAGGGTGTGGACTTCAGTTGAGAGGGTTGGTTTTATGTTACATCCTTTTATTCCTCCGTATGTCTCGCATCCCCATCAATCATGCCTGTTTCTGCTATTTGGGGCCAAAGGATTCTATCCAAGGTTAAGTTATTTGTCTGGACAACGGTTTTGAAAGGATTCTAATTTTCAGTAACATTATTCTTAGGGGCATTATACCAGTGGATTTTTGTTTCGTGTGCGAATTGAGTGGGGAATTAGTGGATCATTTGTTTGTGTATTGTAACTTAGTAAGTTCACTCATGAAATCTAAGTACATTTCTTATCCTTATTCCGCATTTATTTTTGCTTCATTGCTTCCTTAGTTCAGTTCAATTTTTTTTTTTCATAGTTGTCAGATTGCAAATTTCTTCTCTATTATCCTCTGGAATCTGATTTCATTCACTATATGTCAGGGCTTATGGGAGAGTGATAACATGCTCTTAAGGTGAAGAGATAGTCACCAAAGTCTCCGACTTATTGAAAAAGTCGTGATTAAATCGTGTCTTTTTTCTTCATCGATTTAATTGCAACTCTGTAATAAGACATGGCTTTTACGAGCTTCGCAATTAAATCACTAATTTCATGATTAAATCACGAACTTTGCAGTTAAATAGGGAAAAAATGAAATGACTCTGATGCATTAATAAGAGAATATGATCTTGATGAAGATGACGGTGACCATTTTACCAATTAAACATAAGATAATAATGATGTAAATGAGGATGACATTGATTTTGATGTTTTTGACCAGTTGATAAATCCTAACTCTTTAACTTTTTATGATTTTTTATCTTTTTTATATTTTGAACAATATAAATCTTGACTATATTGTGGACCTTTGTTTACTTGTTGCGCATGCATGGATGAAATCAATATGGTTTTTTCTTTATAAGTAAAAGCAATATGGGGGTTGGTAATTGATTATGATAATTCAATGTGATATTTAAGGATGTAACATGAGAATACCACTTAGTTGGAACAATTACCCAGTACCAACCCTAACTGGATTTTTTTCCGATGTTATCGATTTTGCTCATGCCGACTTATTCCCAAATGCCGACTTGGTAACTATGGCTAAGAGCACTCCATTTAGGAAGTATTATTATTATAGTTGGGTTGCTGTTCTTTTGATATAATGTCTTTGAAGACTTCAAAGGGGCCTTTTTCAAAGACCTTATATTTAGATGGGAGTTGGTCTATAGAATGTGACTCTTGTTTTGTAATTGTTCTCTTTGAGGCAGGTCCCCATGACCTCCTTTTTGTCTAATTTATAAAATTCACTTATCCAAAAAAAGAAAGTTTGCGTAGAAGCAGACATGTTTTGTATTGTTTAACACATTTGCTTCTATTTGATATTGACAATTCGACATTTCCCCAATCTAGATTGCGTAAATAAATTTTGGATTGGCATGCTTTAAGTGGTTCTTAACCATTCTCTGTTCTGGTTTATCTGTGCCATTTTTATCTTTTCTAATCTTACCTTATTGTAGTTTTTCTTCTTATTTAAAGTGATCTGTAATTGTTTAACGCCTTTGTCTAATTCAATGCCCAATATTCGTTTTTGAACTAGTTGTTCCTATGCATATCTGTACATGGCTTCTCATTGATTAAGTTGGAATTATATAGAGATGCCATTGTTATAAGATTTTCCATAAACCTTTGGGAACTGGGTATCTATGTTATTTTAATGCAATTTATGCAAACCTCATAATATGTTGATCAAGATTAAAAGCCCCTTATAGTAACATATGAATTAGGCTATTTAGTTTCAACAACTAATCCACCAATTGAGTGATGGTAATGGGAAGGCAAAAGAATTGCAAGCTGCAAAAATTGGCAGTGGATTGGAACCTAGTGAAGTACAAATATGGAAAGTCTATCCCCATTTTTTCTTCTATAGGCCCTGGCGGCAATTTGAGCTAGTGATCAAAAATTCAAAAATCAGGCATTATTGTGATCAGTACTCACCAAGAAGAAGACGTGGGACGTGGATTGAGAGTGGGATGGTAAGTTCTCGGTTAAATCTTTCACTTGAGGGAGAGGGGGATCCTTCTTTTATTCCTTCTAAGGTCTCCTTTTTCTGTGGGTTGCCGTGTTGTATTAAACTTCCTACATTGGATAATCTCGGAGGCAGGGGTGTCATCTCGGTCAACTTCTGTTTCTTGTGTAAGTACGGTGGGGAGTCTGTGGATCATTTGCTTCTTCACTGTGTCTTTAGCCACTCTCTTTGGTCTTCTTTTTCACTCTTTGTTTGGTGTTTTCCTCAGTCGTTTCTTTTGGTCTTTCAAAGCTGTAGGGCCTTTGTTTTGTCTGGCAGAGAGAGGTTTGTTTGGAAGCTTGCCCTTTTGCCATTTGTTGGGGCATCTGTAAGGAAAGGAACGTTAGAATCTTCGATGGGTAGGAGCAATCCCTTCAGGAAGTTATCTTTGGCATTTTGGGTTATATATTTCATCGGTGTAAGCAAAATAGGGATTTTAGGGGTTTCTGTTTTGAAAACTTTCTTTTTTAGATAGTGATGAGAGAATTTAGTGCTTATTGTTTCGCTTGTCGAGGCCATCTCTTCCTCCTGTAATAAAATTTCTTATAAAAAAAAGTGTTTTTAGCTTGCTGATTCTTTTTGTAAGCCGACATGAGTTTTTTATCTTTATCATCTGTAATTGTTCTTGTGCAATTGTTTCTACAGTGAAGTCTAGAATTTACATCACAATGATTGTTGAGGATTGATTCTGATCCAGTGTTTGTTGGCCAACACAATTCGAGGAAATTGAGTAATTTTTTTCCTTATTTATATGTTAGTTGGTGCCATCTTATTGGCATTGCGTGGTTATATTCTAACATTGCATTTATTATCATTGAAATTATTTTAGTTTATGATTGTTATCTAGTTTTGAACGACCGCGTTTCTCTTCTTTAGTGACTCGGCATTCGGCTAGCATGCCAATATCTATTTATCTTTGTATACTTCAAGACCTTTTGAGAGCTTTTCTGCAGGATGGGAGATCTTCATACAACAGGGGTGGTGGTGGTGGTAGAAGGCGTGGGGGTGGGGGGGCCTTCAGAGGAGGTGGCCGAGGCAATTTTGGCCATCACCAGCCTAGACCAGATGGTCCAGCCCCCCATTTTCGTGGGAGGGGCCGTGGTAGGGGTGGCGGTGGTGGTCGGCGCTTCCCACAACACGCCACATCATCATCTCCACATCTGGCAAATGTGCCAGCTGAGGAACCAACTTCAGCATCAGAACATCAAGATGTTGCACATTTAACTGTGGAACAAGGAGAGGCACCGCACTCAGCTATGGCACCGGGACAAGCCCCACTATCAGCACCCACAGCGGGCCGTGTAACTTCAACCCGAAGAACTCCACAGATTGCTTGGTGTGAGCTTTGTAGGGTTGACTGCACCAGTTTGGAAATCCTTGAACAGCACAAGAATGGAAAGAGACATAAAAAGAACTTACAGAGATTTGAAGAGTTGCAGAAGGCCCAAAATTCCTTCCCCATGCCTGCACCAGCATCGGCGTCCACTTCTGTGCCTGCCCCCACAGCAGTCCCCGTTTCTGTGCCTGAAATGCAGGATCAGAAATCCTTGCTAGATACCAATTCAGAAGTCATAGCCCAGCCCGAAAATCTCACGGCTAGTGAAGTTAACAAGCTTCCAGATCCCGAAAATTTGCCCACTGAAGTTTCTATTGACGAAAATAAAACGGAAACTGAGCAGCAAAATGTCTCACAGGAGCAGCACGAAGTTGCAGAAACTGAAATGACTGAAGCAATGGGAAGGAAACGGAGGTTTGAACGTTTTGATGCTCGGAGGCGTGGTTTCAATAAGAAGATGAGAGGTGGTCGGGGTGGCAAGTTAATGAGGATGATTCCAGAACGACCAAATAGGCCAATTGAGCCTCCAAAAGAGGTGGTGCCCATAATTTGTGATTTGTGCAACGTTAAGTGCGATACACAAGCTGTTTTTGACTCTCATCTGGCTGGGAAAAAACATCTCTCTAAGCTCAAGCGGTTCCAAGGCCACCAGGCTATGTATGGTTCAATTGGGCTTCAAGCTCTTTATCCCCCTAACCCAAACACTCAACCGATTTTCATCCCTCAAGTGCATCAACCGGCCATTTACGTCCCTCAGGGCTCCCTCCTTCAGCCGGTATCTTATGTGCCTCCTCCTCAAGCAGCACCTGTAGCTAAACAAATTTCTGAAACTGAAGGAGCCGAAGTTACTCTGGGTGGGAACCAAAATGATGTTTCAGTAGAGCTGGAAGGCCAGCAAGCGGTGGGGACCAATTCTGAGAATGGTGTTTCAGAGTTGGAAGGGATGGTTTATGTTCCTCCCTCGGATAATTCGGCCTTGCCGACATCCGAGGACGCCGTGATAGAATCTGTGCACGTCGTTCCTGCGACAAAGGATGCTGTTCCTGTGCCAGAATGTGGAGTGACCTCTTCTGAGCACGTCCTCTTGCCAGAACTTGACACTAAAATGGAGGAAATCACATCGAAGAACGAAGAATCAACCTAGCTAGAGATTGCCTTGTAGTAAGCACCGATGCATTTCATTCTTTGTTTTTCCTAGATGGAACTGCTGCCTTAGGACAATTTTATGGATTTTGTTTCGGTAATTTAGGTTCAAGAACAATTCAGAACTTAAAAACTCCTGCTAGTGAACCATTATTTGATATGTAGACATGGATTCATTTCGGGTTATGAGCAACTTTCCTCCAGCTTTCCTTCTCTTTAGCCTGGCTTTGAAATTCATTTTTTGATTGATACGGGTGACTGCAAGTTTTAAAATACCATTATAATCACAGGTGACTATTTTAATGGTAAAAGCAGTAAAGCAACGCAAATGGTGTTGGGGTGTTCTGCCATTGTGTATGCTGGAAATTTTTTTGAGTTCGCAGACCGTGGACTCTAATTTCGGTAGGTCTCATTTATGGATATAATGAGGGAGATTATTTTTTCCCAAGCTCAGTTTCTTTCGACTATTATGCTTCTATGTTTAGTGATACAGCAGTTGTGAAAGCTTCCATATCTGGCTGAGTTGGTGTAACGGAGCTTTTATGTTTAGATTCGATGATCAATCATTACGAATTGTCCCAATGTGCCGGTCATATTTGTATTGCCCCATGGCACTCTTTGGGTGGGTCCATTGAACCCATGAATATTTTCTAGACCTTTGGTAAATGTAAATCTGGAGGAAAACTGAAAACCAGGCTGATATGCCAAGGTTTGAGCATTTGTGTTTCCATAATGGGCTTCATGGGTTTTTAAGTCTGATAAAGTAAAAGGTTTTAAAAAAAGTGTGGTCGTGGTCCATGGAATATGGATCTCTTCCTTATCCATTTTTAAGGGTTTGTTTGGGATGTCTTACTTCCAAAAGTGCTTCTGTGGAGTTACATTCCCTTGAATTAATTCGTTGGTCGACAATGAGAAAATACCTTTTGAGGTCCTTTTTAAGAATTGATTGATTGTTAAAAAGCACAATGTAATACGCTACTAATTATATATACTGGTTGTGAGGGATTAGTAGACTCATGAAGATAAGCTCTTAAACAAACACAAAATCCCAACTGTTAAAACGTGAAATCTGATAATTGAAATATGTCTTGATGGATGTGTGATATATCCTTGTTTTATTCCAACCACTGGATTTCGATAATCTGGATTGTGTTTGTTTGAGTTTTCTTTCCAAGAGTCTACAGATCATGACCATTTATGTGATCAAGATCAAGTGAGATATCTTTGTTCCATTTTTTTATTTTTTATTTTTATGTTTTTACGATTTTCTTGGATTCCTACAAAAGTTAGAAGCTATTTTTTATTTTATTTTTTGACTTCTGCCTTTTTGTGAAATCCAAAAGCTTATGGAATGCCATTTTAACACCCACAAAGCAAATTTTATATCCCAAATGGAAATTTGGAGATGTACCTAGGGATTCCTAGTGAAATTGATCAGAAAGCTACACAGAACTCTAAGAAACTTGCATTAAAAAAAAAACAGTTCATAGGTCCCAAAGCAATATATGATTTCTTTTCTTGCCAATTCTACCTACTAATCTCATTTCAAACAAATTCTTATGGTTTTAATTAACTTAAAACAAAATAAAACTTCAAACCCAAGCCAAATTTATGTTGGAAAAAAAATATGCAGTTTTTCCAGATTTTTGTGATCGAGTGGGTCTATTTGAACTACGATTTAAGTGGGTCCTACACTTTATTTGAGGCAGGATCACTTGAAAACTTATTCTTCTCATTGAAGAGAATAATTTCATTTATTTAATTGTCAAAAATTCATTTAGGGTAAATGAGAAATTGACTCCAAACAACCCCTACTAGTCATGGTTTATTGTATGTGGTTTGTAGAACTATTGAATTTATTAGTGAATCTCTTTAGTCCCACATCGGATAAGAATACGAAATTTGTCTAGTTCTTATATAGAACTTTTCATATCACTTAAGTGAATATGAGAGAGAGACTTGGATAAGCTCACACTTGCGCACAAGGGGCCCATGGCCTCGATTAATCTTTTTGTTCCCTTCTCGAGGATCTACCAAATAACAATTTATACAAGCCCATTCCGTAAAACTTAGCAACGAAGTATTTAAATTGAAGTAAAATTATTGTCAAATAAGGATTACAAGAATTACACAAAACAACTAAAATAATAATAAAACTCTTGTAACCCTACCTTCCAAGGTTACAAGGAACTAAATTAGATTGAAAAGCATGATGAGTGATGAATTGATATGGACCCTTCTTCATAGTGTAAGTCTTACTCTTGCAATTGTACCAAATCACCTTACCATAGGACTTCATCACCGCAACATTCATCGTGTAGAGATCAAACAAATTACTGAATCCTATTTCCTTATGTAGGGACTCTAAATTAATCCCATATTTCTTCTTCCATGTCTCTTTTGTGTAGTCTTCCATGATCCAAAGCTCCATCAAGAAATCACTCCAATAAAATATTGCAATTTTCCCCTCGCACTCCACCAATGTCTTTCGATCATTGTTCAAGGTCATTACTTCTTGCGGTAGTGTAATTGTCTTCCAACTCTCGTTATCGACATTGAAGGTGAAGATCTGATCATTGTTCATTAACCAATGAAATGCTCCATTAACAAAAATCCCGGGTTCTATCGATAACTAACAAGAAAAGGTAGCTTCACATCCTTTGACAACTTCCATGCCCACTTATTCGAATCGAAGATCTCACAATGGTAACCTACACAAGACTTTGGCCGAGAGAACCGAATTATCTTATAATGCAATGGGTCGGAGCGCTTGATAACCATGGAAATCTTCTCGGTGAGAAATCGTGTCTTGGGATTAGGGATCATTCTCCATTGTTGTGTCATGGGCTTGCAAATGTAGTAACTTGGAATCCGGTGACTCTTTTCGCTAACACAACAAAGTAAACCTTGAGGCGTTGAGGCTTCGATCTTGGCATCTTTAGGTAGGAAATTTAGACAAGGGGAGGGAATCGGTGGCGAGTGCTCGATGAGGGAGACAAAACTAGTGTTGTAGCTACACCGTTCTTCGTATTGAAGAAAATACCCATAGATGGTTCTAGTCCTTTGAGAGTGAATATGTTTGAAGTTGGAATCGTAAGTAAGAGTTTGCCAATCCTTACAAACCCATCGACATCCATCATAAATAGTATTTAGATCGACTCGCGTTAAGACTTCATAGATTGCATCAGAAGGTAGTGGTAGCACCACCATTGTTGTTGATGAAGATGTAAATTTTCTTCTCTTAGTGGGTGAAAGATTTTCTTCTTTTTCTTCATGAACACGTTTGGATTCCATTGGAATTGTTGAAAAACAACTAAAAATCACAAACAAAATATCACAAAAACACTTCTTTAATTGGATGTTGAAGTTAAAAAACAACCGAGACTTGTAGTATTTATAAATAGAAGATTTAAAATTTAAATAAAAGTGTTCTTCGTATAGGATTGAAATTAGAGTTTAGAAGTTACTAATTATATTTCAATTTGATTCCTAGTAGAGTTAGGAATTATAACATGACTCGGAAAAAGATACGCGGTCTGTGCCGGTTGACGTGGCACGCACATATTGGTTAACCGAGTACAGACGGAGTTAACGAACGGTTAGTACATGACACGGTGTTTCGTGCGACGTGGATTGAGGCTATTATTTTCGCACTTTTATTTTGTGCACGTGTTGGTTTCTCGAAAATTGGGAGTTGCGTTAAATCAACTACGTGCAATGTTGGATATTTACTGTCAATCAATCGGATCAGACCCAAAATCTGAACCGTTTCAATCCTTTAACTTCGGATCTGGAACTATTGGATTGGTTCCGTCGAGATATGTACTTTAGAACAGAGATTATATTGCCGCACCAACTTTTGTTAATGCCACCCCAATTCATCATTTGTAAATCATCAAAGAATTAAAACACATCTTGGGGTGGCATTATAAAAAAATGGTGTGGCAATAGAAGCTCTCATTTTTTGTTTTTTGTTTTTTTGTTTTTGTTTAGTATTTATTGAGCCTAATCATAATTGCAAATAAGTACTAAAATTGTTTGAAAGAGGTGTTCAATGTTTTGTCATGTTGAGATTATAATTTGATCCAAACCTTTGTAATGTTTGAAGAGTGTTTTGATCTTTATTTACGGTATGATAAATAATTTAAGAAATTAGAATCTAATTAGTAAAAGTTGGAGTGTCAATAGTAGCTCTCATATTATACTTGTAGTTAGTAAGTGATTTTGAAGAAAAAGAGAATAAAAGATGTTTTTTGTAATTTTATAAAATTAACCTTTTTTAACCAACCTATGTATCCGGGCCTTCTGGAGCATTCGGTAGGAGATGTGATTGTAAGAGCCGTGGGATTAGATTTAGAAGATATTTTTTTAAAGATTAACTACGGTTATTTTTATGATGGGTAGAGTTCGGGGCCTCCGTGGAATCCTGAAAAGTGAAATCATATGTTCACCAAAAATCCCAGTTGTGTATATAAAGATCCAACTGTTGGGATAAAAGATGTATCTCGAGAATATGTTACGAACCTCTAAGATAGATCTCATTCATTGAATCTCATATATAATCGGTCGAGATAGAGTGTAAGCATGTGAGCTCACTTTAATGAGTCTATGGATCTCTACCCTTTTATGATAATACAAATAAATATTATTTTCTAAACTTATTAAAAGAGGAAAGACAATAAAATTGAGAGATTTTTGAAAAAGATAATAAAATTTTCCTCAAGATATATTCTTTATGGGGTATAAATATTGAAACAAGGGGGGGGGGGGGGGGTGACACTGGGTACCCATTTAACTGAACTAAAATTAGAATCGAAACCGAAAATCCAAATTTTGATCCCCTTTTTATTGGAACCTATTAGAACTTAGTCTAAAATGGAATTGAACCTATATATGAATTAGAACCATTAGGTTCTACATGTTATGTACCCCGTAGGTACTCAAAATAGATTTATTTTGTCATTTCTTTTATATTATTGATTTAAGATATTATATTACTTCAAAATTAATGCATGTTATATAAAGCTCTTCAATTTTTCATACTGACTATGATTGGAGTTTAAAATGAGCTCTCTCTTCTAAAAATTTATTACTTTTAGAGAAGATAAATTTTTAGTTTTGAAAAACAATTCATTATAACTTATATCTTTAGTATAACAAATTGTAACTCTAAGTTAATAATTTTCTCCAAACAAAAAGTTGATAATTTTGTAGATAATATGTTACTCTTTTGAAATTAATATTTTTTTATATGATTTGAAATACTTTTTTTCTCATTCGATTATTGAGAAATCGGAATCAATGGGTATCGATGTTTTTTGATGATTTCAATTTCATTTATTTGAAAATCAGAACTGGAATCAACAATAACCTGAACCCAAAAAAATATAATGATTATGGTTCTAAGTGCCTTAGGAACCAAATAAGAATTAACCTATTCACACCACTAGGTGGGACAACCATTTTATTTTATTCTATAGATTTTGTTTAAATATATGATATATGAAGTTCTTTTATATATATATATATATTTGTTTTTTTTTTTTATACTAATAATACGCACATGCCATGCACATAAGACAATGTGTTATTTTTTTTAGAAAACTATTTAAAAATAATTTGGACATAGATTAATATATAATTATTAGAAGAATAAATGTAAATTAATCTTTATAATGATTACAAGATTATAAAATTAATGTTTCCTCCATTTGAAATTGGTTTAAAAAGTTTTTCCAAATTCCTATGAGATAAATTTGGATTATTGAACTTTAGAAATCTCTTAGGATATGTTTGATTGCATGGAAAGTCACTTTCCATGGAATTTGAAATCCATAGAAAAAATAGTAGTGGAAAATAGGTAGTGTTGGAAAATCAAATTTCATTGTTTGATTTTACTTTGATAAAATCATGGGAAAAATATATGAGAAAAAAAGAAGAAGAAGAAGAAGGAAATGAGGAAGAAGAAGAGAAAAAAGATAAGAGGAGGAGGAGGAGGGGGGAGGGGGAGAGGAGAAGAATATGAGGAGGAAGAGGAAGGGGAGAGGATGTGATGGTGGTGGTGGTGGCAATGATGGCGGCAGAGGTAAGTGAGGAAGAACTAGGAAGAAGAGGGGAGAACGTGGCGGTGGTGGTGGCGGTGGAGGTGGAAGTGAGGAATGGAGAATGAGAAGAAGAAGAAGATATATATATATATATATATATATATATATATATATCGAGATAGAGAGAGAGAGAGAGAGAGAGCGAGAGAGAGAGAGAGAGAGAGCGAGAGAAGGGGACCAGAAATAGTGATGATGGCGACGATGGAGATGACGGCAATGTTAGTATAATGGTGGTGGTAGTGATGGTAGGGAAGAAGAAGATATGAGTGAGAAAAAATTGGGGATGGAAAATATGAGTGAATTTCACTTTCCTACATTTTCCATGGATACGTGCAATCAAACACTTGAAAAATGTCATTTTCCATGAAAATTGATTTTCCACCATATTTTCCACGTGCAATCAAATATACCCTTAACGAAATATAAGATATACCCAACTAAATCCAAACTAATATGGCTTGTATCTGTCATAAATATATTAAGATCCAAGCATAGAGGAAAATTTTAGTCGTCAATAACAATGATGTACAATGTCTAATGTGAAAAAACTTGAACGGATTTCTTAGACTCACATTTATAAAAAGGTCAAGATCCCTTGATTCATGAAGAATGATTCATATAAAAAACACATGATCCTAACCTTTTAAACACAAAATCCATTGGTTGAGATTTATCATCGGGATAAATATCTCTTAGATTTGTGTTATGAAGAAGGTACATATAAATCTAAATTGTTGGATTTTATATCTAAATGGTTGGAATCATGTGTTTTCTCATGAGTCTTTGGATCCCAACCCTTAAAATATATAATAACCTATCGTCAAATTCCTTTAATCCAACGGCTAGGATATAAAGGAAAAAAAAAAACTATTTTCACTAATCTTTCATCTCTCATCGTTCCCTATCTTTCATTAAAAATAAAATGAATTTTTCTCCTCAAAATCCGTTGTCCTCAACTTCTCCCTGTCTAAAAAACCCTAGTTTTTTTTCCTCCCCAAAACCATTGTTTTCAACCTCTCCCCCTCCCTCCGTCCCTCCTCTTTCTCTCTCTTAGATTTAGTTCAAGCACACATTGTTCTTGTCCTAACATCTTAGAAAAACTCCCCAAAACCCATTTTCCCCAATTTCTACTTGTAAACAAAAACCCTAGTTTTTTTTTTAACTTCCCTCCCCCCAACCATTCTTCTCAACCTATCCCACAACTCCTCTTCAAATACTCTCTTGTATCTTAAACCCTAGGAATTTCTTCCCCAAAACCCATCATCTTTAATTATCTCCATAGATCATATTTATTTTAGATTGAGCAAAATCTTAATCGTATAAGATTTGATTCAAATATTCATTAATTTGATCGGATTTGGATTTGGATCATAGTGTATAAATTTCAGTTTGTTAGTGTGATTTATTGATTCAATATCGAATTGATCCATTGCCAACTCTATTGATACTACAAAAACTTTATACAACAAAGAGTTGATAAATTACACTTTAATTCCTATGGTTTGATGTAATTTTATGTTGATCCTTAACATACTGACAATTTGACTTACCTCCCTTATCAAAGATGATATTAAAATTTGAGTGTTATTTTACATTTTATCCCCTTATACAAAAAAAAAAAAAAAAAAAAAGAAGTTCCCCCACCTAAGCATTCTTGTAACACCCCCTCCCCCTCCCCCTCCCCCCTTTTTTTAATATACAATATTATTTTTATTAATGAAAAAAATATCATTTTACAAAAAATACAATAATTTTTATAGAAAAGAAGTTTTGAGTTCAAACTCTCTCATGGGTTATCCATAGGGTTTACTTAGTATGTGTGGTTTGTAGGGATATTGTATGTATAATTGGGACAGAGATATGATCATCTAGGAGGTCAATTGTCTCACCCTTGTCAGTTGGGTGGTATGATTTTAAAACTCACCCGAGACCAAGACATATCGTCGGAGTTAAGTTAGTATCGGAGTTGAACGAGACCAAACACAAATCAGTTTTTTGACTGAGATTTAATATCTCAAGTTCAATTTTTTGATTTTTTGAATGAGACGTCTCAAACATATCAGAAAAATTGTCTGAGATGACTCGATATTGGGTTTGAACGGATAAGACGTGAAACTGAGTTTTAAAACCATGGTTGGGCCTAGGGATGGGTTGGGGGTTAAGTGGATCCTTTGAAAAGTTTATAGTGGGGTAAATGTAATTTTCAAAGCATTAGGGGTCCACATGGAATTAATGAATTATACCAAACCATAAAGAAAAAGCAGATGGCGCCGGCCGCCGAGCTCCGAATGTATGAGCCTTTGACCCGTCTTCTTTCCCAATCCCATAGAGTCTCACTCTCACTCATCTCGCGAGCTCTCTCGTTCATCAAAAAATCAGTAATAGAAGAATCTCTAGGGTTTCGATCTCTGGAGATGGAGGAGGGGTCTGTTTCCAAACCAGTTGCAGTGATCGCTTGCGCCGCCATGGCTTTAAACTGAGTTTTAAAACCATGGTTGGGCCTAGGGATGGGTTGGGGTAAGTGGATCCTTTGAAAAGTTTATAGTGGGGGTAAATGTAATTTTCAAAGCATTAGGGGTCCACATGGAATTAATGAATTATACCAAACCATAAAGAAAAAGCAGATGGCGCCGGCCGCCGAGCTCCGAATGTATGAGCCTTTGACCCGTCTTCTTTCCCAATCCCATAGAGTCTCACTCTCACTCATCTCGCGAGCTCTCTCGTTCATCGAAAAAATCAGTAATAGAAGAATCTCTAGGGTTTCGATCTCTGGAGATGGAGGAGGGGTCTGTTTCCAAACCAGTTGCAGTGATCGCTTGCGCCGCCATGGCTTTCTTCTATGTTGCGGTCCTCTACGCCCCAACTGTGATCCTTCGTCTCCCTCAACCGTCCTCCTTGAAAGCTTTCATGATTCGTAGGTTCATCTGCGCCATTTTCAGCTCGATTGTGTCGTTCTTCATTGCCGCACTCCTACTCCCTGTAAGTTCTAATTGTAAAGTTTTACTTTTTTTGTTTTAAGTGTTACTTGTTTTGGAATTTAGAATTTAAAGAAAAATTCTGGAAAGTATGGTTAGTGTGTGTGAGTTTGATAATTAAGAAATAGTGATGCAAACATGTCTTCGAATGAACTATTAGAGTTTGTTTGGAATCGCCTTAGTAAAGAAGGCAAATTGGCGTTGAGAATTTTGGAAAGATATATTTTTTGTGGTTTAAACGTGGTAATTTGAGTAAGTCTCTAGACTTAATTAATAGTTTGTATTAATCTGAGTCGGAAAATTCCCGTAAAAATGAACCCAAATTGAAATTCAGAATAAAGGCAACATTTTCCGTGCTTTGTTATGCTAAATCTACAGTCTTCTATTTATACATTTTTGTTTGGGAAAATTACTTACTAGACCTGTGGGGGGACGTCTTTATAAATGGACCATGAGTTTTGGGGCGATATCATAACAACCCAGTTAGTTAAAATCTTTCTTTCTCAATGGTCCCTCTCCACAATAATCGGTGGAGTCAAATCGTCAAGATCAACAACTTAAATTGTTGATCTCCATGATTCGCATTTAAATGTTGAGATCGAAGATTTACCGTTTTTAATTTCGACTACTGTCAAATGTTGATCTCAACGATTTTAACAAATGTCGATCTCAATATTTTGAATTGTGCATCTCGACAATTTGAATAATCGATCTCACCAATTGAAATGGGGTCCATGACTATTAAGGAAGAAAAAGTTTACTAAATGGGCCATCAGTTTACCATGGAAGAATTAAGAGCGATTTAGCAAGAAGTCCCTCCCGCAGCGTCTATAAAGTAATTTTCCCTTTTAAAAAAAATTCATTCTACGAATGTATTTTCTCAAGTACAGTGGGCCTGAAAGTTCCTTCAAAAGTTGTCTTCTTTGTTTGTGTGGCATCCTTAGGTAAAATCTTGACTTTGGATAATGTTATGAAGAGAGGTGTCACTTTGGTTAACTTTTATGGGTTCTGCAAGGAGAATGGGGAGTCCGTAAATCACTTGTTCATTCACTACAAGGTGGCCTCCGAGATTTGGTACTACTTTCTAAGGCATTTCAGGGTGAAGTTATGCGCTCCGGGTTCTTTCCGGAATTTAGTGGAAGGATGGTTTGCCATAGGGTCAGGCTTCTCAGCATTTAAGAGAAAACTATGAAGCATCACTCCTTTTGCAATTTTCTGGGAAATTTGGAAGGAAAGGAACCTTAGGACTTTAGAGGGAGAGTATCCTCAGTTCGAAACATTATTTTTTCTATCTTGAGTCTATCTTTCTGTGGAGCAAAATCTTCGATGAGTTTAAGGATGTCACTTCATAGCCAAGTGGGATTGGGTGTGTAGCATTGATTTGTAGTTTGTGCTCGGTTTTGCTTTTTGTTTGCTTTCTTTGTCCCTTTGTTTGTACTTTGCTTCATGGTCTCCTCGACCATTCTATTAATAAAGATCTTTGAATTATCAAAAAAAAAAAAAAAAAAACATTTTATGCATGAACACTGATTCAGTCTTTAGTTGTTACCAACCATGTTATTTGAATTTCAAACAGCTGACCTTGTTTTGCTATTATGTTCTAATGATGGTAGATGAGAAATTGGGAGTCATCATCTTTATTTGGCGCTTATGGCATCCGAGCCAACCATATGGTAATGCTTATACTTCTAATTTCCTCTTTGTTGTACATCTTCTGTCTAAGGAAGTGATATAAATCCTAGGAAATGTACCTGTGTTTTTTAGCAAATGATAAATACCAAATCACATCCTTTTATGGTCTGCAGATTGCTAAATCTGCATGCTGAAATGAAATTTTCTGTATGAAACAGTGGCAAGCTGTGATCTATCCGCTTTCCTTGACCTCTCTTTTGTATGCTGGATCTTTGGTCTCGAAATTTATGTTTCTAATGAGTTCATGGGAGGAAGATAACGTACATGGGGATTCGTTGGAGCCTACACAAAATGTCCATCAACGGTTTCTGGAGTGGATCGTGCCAATTGCTTCTAATGTTTTGTCTTGGCGTAATTATGTGGTGGTTAGTATCAATTCCTTATGGTATCTTCTTTGCACCTACATATATCCTTTTTACACAACATGTGTTTGGTTAAGGTTGTAAAAATGTCAGTTGTTCTTTTGCTTGGTTTGCATTAAATGAATTAATATGGTACTTTTTCTTGGATCTAATGTCTTCATTTCCATTTCGGTATCCTATTCCCTGAGTATTGGTTTTTTTCTTGCACTAATATATCCTTTGTTAAGGTAGTGAGAATGATGGTTTTCAGTGCTTATCTTGCTATTGATAGATTGTGGTGTGGCATTTTTTTGTTTTGTTTAAAATGCCTCTTAAGGTGTATGCCATACATTCAACTTATCTATCTATTGGATCACCTGATATGTACACACCAGTCACCAGGTATTGCCCATGTAGCTGTGGGCAGAATAACATCTGGTAATTTGTATTAGCTGTGAAAGTTCAATTGTGTTTGTGGTAAGTCAGGTTTTGTTCAATTTCATGATGTAAAGACCAGTGTCCCCATCATTCTTGCCTAATAATACATAATTGATTGTTATTGGAGATCACACAATTCAAACAGTTAGGAACTTGACTCACATTTATATTAGGCAGGGGAGTTCGTGGAAGGCGGGTACCCTATACAAACAGACACACAAATCTCTGGGATCTGGGCCTTACAGCATGCATAAGTATGGATGTTGTGTGGAAGGGAGAGTAAATGCTTTTGACTATTTAAAAACATATATTAATATAAATTTTAAGCGTGGGGAATCTAAAGAGTGTAAGCCATCTCTACATTTCTGTTATATGCAAGAGGAGAAAGGTGCTGGCATGCATGTAGATGGATGGGACTGCACAATGCACTGGTTTTCTTTGTTTTGTCATTTTTAATCAATCAGTGGAAAAGAAAATCTTCTTTATATATAAATAGGTTTGTTGTGAGTGGGACTGAACCTGGGCAGATTGAACTGAACTCAACAACCCAATTGATGGGTGAGCCTGGGCAGAGATATGTAGAAGATGAGTTGAGCCTGGGTTAGAATATCTCAACCCAGCCGCATTTGGGTTGAGCTTGGGTTGAGGGGTTGGGTAATCCAACTCAACCCGATGCTGTATACTAATGTATAAATATTTGTATATTTATTTTTTAATTATTTCTTCCTACATATATTTGAAGGGAAGCATCAGTGAGAATTTTTTTTTATTTAGCCTTTTAATTCCATCTTATTATTATGGCTTGTGGACAATATTATTAATGTGGGCTTTGGTTTAGTCTGGTTTGTCTAAATATTCTTTCAATGATGGATTTGGAGGTTGTATGCGATTTTATTTACCAGTGGTTTTGTTTTTTTATGTTGTATTTCTTTTTAAAATATAAAATTTATATGCTGATCAAAATGAAATCAGAGTTGTTTCGACAAACCCAACCCACCCAAAATTACCTTACTTAGATTAACCCGAGCTCAACCCAATTTTAGAAGGTCAAGCTTGGGTCAGTGATCTTAGGCCCAATGATTGGGTTGAGTTGAGTTCGGCTTGAGGGTTCTACTACCTGGGTTTACTGTCTAACCTTCCCAGTTGCAGCCCTAGTTTTGAGTCCATGAGGCCAATATGTTTATGTTTGCCTGTCATAAGAGAACAGCACGAGTTTGCCACCTTATGTGGGTTTTGTTTAGTTTACAAAGGAAAATTGCCCCTCTAACAGCGAAGGGAATCAGGCCACTTGTCTGTTTCCTAATTTTGTTTGAGCATATTAGCTGTCATAAATTAGTTAGAGTATGGTCTTCAATAAAATGCTCTTTGTTCATTGAAACGTGGAAAATTCTATTTTTCCTGACATTGTAATCATATTAATTGTTGACGACCCTTCATTGAACAGGCGCCATTTACCGAAGAGTTGGTATTCAGAGCATGTATGATACCTTTGCTTCTTTGTGGGGGATTCAAAATTTACAGCATAATATTTTTGGTCCCCATTTTCTTCAGCTTGGGTAATTTGATTGTTATCTTTTTTCCCTTTTAGTTATTTTCTAAAGAAGCTACATGGTATGTCAATAAATGTTCTTGGCACTCGTTGGTTTTCATGAAATATTTCACCTAAGTATGATGAGTGGCGCTGATTGAGCAGAAATTCTCACATGAGAGCATTGGTTATCTTAGAAATGGAGAGGATTCCAAATCATGAACAACATGATACTGAACTAATTAAAATGGGGAGTGCAGATTTTTCTTGACAAATGGCAGGTGTATTATATGAAGTGAAACTGCATCAGAGGTTTAAACATAAACCCAAGATCAATTCTGAATTCAAATGAAAAATACTCAGTAAATTTTTTTTTTTATGACCATATGCAAGGCATATCGACAACAATGAGAAGTCCTTAGATGTTTTAAGAATATCATTAAGTCAGTGTCTCCATTATCCTGGATTTTAGCTGATGTATTTATCTTTTATGAATTCTTTAATCTGATTGATAATACATGTAACATTTTCTTAGTTTCTTGGAATTGAAATTGGAGCTTTAACACCTGAACTTGGACTTTAACTCCATTATTATATAGAGATGTAGTACAATTATCCATCATAATTCATTATCATCTTTTAATATTTCTATTCATTTGATTGGGTTTTCATCATTTGTTCACTCAATCATGTTCCTTTTGTCGTTATTTCCCCAAAACTCCAAAACTCTAACAACCTGCATCAAACAGAAAAAAATGATGAAAAGCATTCTCTGCCTCTAGAAGAGAAAGCCAAAGAAGTCCATCTTTAGACAATATTGATAACAGTGTAATCTGCATAGTCAAATCAATACCAAATTATCGCAAAGGGAACCCCATACTAATCTAACAAAATCAAAACAGTTAAGCAAGTGCTTAAGATTTGCCGCTACATTTCTACATTGAGCAAAAATCTACAATATTCCTTCTATGGTTTGATATGATGATCTATTATTAAGATTTTGTCCAAAGAAGTTGTCCATGTAAAGAAGTCTACTAATGAGGGTGTTTTTTATCCCCATATGAATGAGGCATGGAAATCAATGGTAGAAGAGATTTAAAGAGCTGTAGAAGGATTTGACAAAAAACAAACCATCATAGTTTCTTGCCAAAATATGCTTGTCCTCATCCGCATAGTCACAAAAGTTTCCTAACTTTCGATGAAATTCAGAATTATTCACAGACTTTAGGGTCTAGCGAACTAATCGACAATTAATTGCCTCAAATATTGAGGCACTGGATATTTTGTGGATTCGGCGATTTATATAAAAAGTCGGTTAAATCGGCTCTAAATGTACACCTTTGCCAGTATAAAAAGTAAAAGAAATTTTATTTAATAAACCCTGCTACGTAGCAATTTCTTTCTAAATACACTTTCTTCATCTGCCACAGTGCCACGTATAAAAAGTGGAGGAAATTTTATTTGATGAACTTGTTGTAGGGATTTCTTTCTAAATCCAACTGAATTTTGGGAACAGTTAAACCTCTCTTTCTTGCCTTCACTGCATAAAAATTATTTCTTAATGCCCCCTCACTTCACAATTTTTTTTTTGTTTCTTAATCTCTTCCCTTCTTTTTTAATGTTCTTTGCCCCATAAAAATTTTAGATGAACCATATGGTTACACTTAAAATTTATAACTCGTAGGCTCAATACTATACTAACTTATAACTCTTAGGCTCAATATTGTACTATATCCATAAAAACATCTTTATTATTATTATACATTTTTAATCTTGATTTAATATGTGATGTATGTTAAAAATACACCTACTTTAAAATATATTGAAAAAATATCATCTTAATAGTTTCCAAACTTTTTCTGAACTGACCCCTCATTGAATAATAGTCAAATCCAAATTTTGTTACTATGCTCATCCGTTGTTGTTGTTTTTTTTTTTCGGGGGGGGGGGGGGGGGGTGCCATAGTGATGTTACCAATGTGATCTGTAGGAGTCCACATCCCAATACTTGGGTCATATGTCCCAGGTAGAGGTGTAGGAGAAGGAGTGGAATCGAGGTACTTACTTGCCTCTTCAGTGGATGGAGGAAGGAGAGATGGTTAGTTCAGGTCACCAGTCGGAGATGCAGCTACGGGGTTCAGAGTCGAAAGGAGTGGTTTACCGGGGCAGATGGATGGCAGGTCTATTAGACTCCAATGAAGCGGGAGGAAATCGAATCCTATTCTCTCCCTCAGACCGGCTAGTCTAAGCTTAGGATACGAAATGACATTTTTTTTGTCTAGAGGAAGTAGACATGACATGATTGTGGTTCACCCAGTAGTCATTATCATCAAAGCATTCTTATTTCTTTGGTCAAAGTTGTTCTAAGAGTGGAGTAAGTTCTTTTGAGGATTTTGTTTTTATGTGGGAGAGTATTTTTATGAATGACATTTAATTAGTTGTGTTGTTTTTTGTTTGTTTGTTTTTTTTTCTTTGTGATGCGGTTTGCTTGTAGTGCCTAGGGTCATGGCCTCTTAGATTTGCTCTCTTGCATTTCTTTGTTGCTTTGCCTCTTGATAAAATGTATATTTGTAAAAAATGAGAAGCTCACTATGTTTTTAAATGAATGTAAGTTTTATATCACAATACCTGGGATGGCAAATGTGGATGTCGTCAATATCTAGGGAAATGTGGCAATGACCATGTGGAAGACAGTGCAATGATGCACCACACCAAGGCCTCCATCTGGCACAACAGGGTCGCATGACCACGACAACATGGACTGTGCAGGTAGATGACGCCTAAGTTGATGCACATTGCCAGGATGACAGTGTGGCTCCAGGTGGGAGTGGTCCCCCTCTTCTACCCCAATGAGATACCCAAAGGCTAGGGCAAATGTGGCATTCGCCTGGAAATAGACCTCTTGGAACACGTGGACGTACCAGGGGGCTGTTTGTACAATGAAAGGGACGTTTGGAAGCGTATGAATACCACTGGGGAATGTTGTTAAGTGCACGAATTTCAAAGAGAAAAGACCTTATCCACAATTGTAATAGTTTATCTATTTAGACCCATTACAGTTACTATAGTCTCATTGTTGTTTCAAGTGGCATATGAATTGGTACATATCATACGGACATCATGTGCATATTTATGGGAGTATGTGTGCACAGTGCACCCTTTAACCCATATTATAGTGTTAGAAGTTCTATATTTGAGGTTCCAATGGTACTCTTTGATCTTGTAATTCTGAGAAATTTGAAAGTCCATTCATTAGGATTAACTTATACATTCCAAAATCTCACGGACCTTGCTGTATTCAAGATGGGTCTTTCGTGCAAGGAGATAAAACACTTTTTTTTTTTGTTTCTCTTGAAGTCTTGTACAATAGGATGAGGTCTTCAGAAGTACATGCTTGTGTTGAACCTTTCTCATACCGAGTTCAAAGTTACTTTGCTACAGAACATGACTGATTTTTTATGCTTTCCTTCTTTCCTTGGAAGCATGCAAACTCTATTGTTTATCTCATATGCTGCTGGTTACATGGGCTTTGTAGTCTTGTACTATTACATTAGATTTGATTGACAATTCTTGTACATTCTATGATGATTTCCCATGATTGCGAAAGCCAGTTCAAGTTATTGTGTTTTTGGCTCATAATTTGAACTTTTGAAGAACAATAGCTGTAATTGTGGATATGGGTAACGTAGTGACATTTTTTCCATGTTTATGCTGGTAAGTTCCATTACTGTGTATTTTCCTTCTGTGCAATAATGCAATTCCTGTAAAGTTGGATCCTAGACCTAATAGTAAACAACTTTTATTGAGAAGCTAAGAAATTTGCAGTTCTTAACACTTTCTCATACTTGTAGTGTTTCCAATTTGAGCTTTTATTTGTGCATTGCATGTCTGTAGATATTTTGGTGGAGGTGGGAACCAAAAACTAATCTCATGCGATACCATTTTATTTTGCAGCACATTTAAACCATTTCTTGGAACTCTACTGTCAGAAAAATTATAGCTTTCTCAGAGCTTTCCTTATTGTAGGTATGTGTTCCATTTTTCTATAGGAAGCTTCCTTGATGATAGTTATGTGTTCCTCATTTTAATTATTGCAGTGGATTGATTTGATTTCTTCAAATTTATATAAGTAGTTTAAGAAGTGACACTTAGCTAAGTGGTAAGATTTGTGGAGGTTGTTCCCAGGTCCAAGGTTCAAACCCCTTGAACCCATAATTCTTATGATAACTATTAACAATTAACAATATTCCTGTACTAACCAAGCATTTACCTATCAATTTTTATTTTTTTATTTTTAATATAAGTAGTCAGTATGGAATTGAACACATCATTTTTCTATTTCCTCCTCACTATTCTTTTCTAGTTGCTCCAAATCATCATTTGGTCCAAGCCTATTCCCTCTAAAATCTCATTTTTTGTTTGGTTGGCCTCCCTTGGTAGGATTCTCACGATGAATAATTTGATTGTTCGGGGTTGGATCACTCCCAATTGTTGTCACCTTTGCTTGAAGGATGAGGAATCTGTGGATCATATTTTAATTTATTGGTCATTTTCCTATAATATCTGGTCAAATTTTCTTGGTATGTTCCGCATTAATTGGGTACTTCCTCATAAGTTCTCCTCGCTATTAGTTGAGTGGGCCAGTATTGATTTCCATTCCAGAAAAAGAATCCTATAGGTTATGTTCCCTCGGCAATTGTTTGGGGGGTTTGGAATGAGAGAAATAACAGGGTGTTCAATAGTAAGAATAAAAGCTCTCATGCAGGTTTCTTGGAGATTTTGGGCTCTTTGTACCTTTGGTCAAAACAGTACAAAGAGTTTGCGGGATACTCGTACAATGACTTTGTTTTTAGATGGAACTCTCTTTGTAATCTTTGATGTTTTAGTTGTTTTCTTTTTTGCTTTTGTGAGGCTTCCTTGGCCTCCTTGTTTTTTGTGGTTCCCCTTTATCAATATATTACACCTTTCAAAAAAATACATAAATTAGTAAGGCTTTTATGATGGTTTAGACAAACAAAAGAACTGTTTTTGTTCATGTTTTGCATGGTGTAAGCTTCAGTATTCTTGTTTATCATCAATCCTTCGCGCTAAGTATTATCCTGCCACACCTTGTTTGCTAACCTGAAATCTACTGATGTTGAGGTCCATGTTTGCACTGAATAATATCACACATCCTCTGCATATCACCTAATTCCACCACAAATTGACCCCCTAGTATTTTTCCAACCAACTGGTCCACAGTCAATGTTCTTCATTTATCCCAAACCACAATAATTCACCTTGAATGCAGATGGAGGGTAAATCAACCATTCAAAGTTCCTCTTACCCTATGAAATGTTCATCTTCTCCAACTAGTTTCGTGCATGATGATGATGTCCATCTCCGCTTTCTAGTCATGTTTTTGATAATCCATTCTCCCATAGATATGTGTCTATGCTCCTCACATTCCATGGTAGCATTTTTAGAGGCACTTTCAAAACGAACTTCCACCCTTCCTTCTACTTCTCTATATGTGCCTCTTTTGATTGGTTGCATTATCCATGCTTGGAAAAAGATCCAATGTCTTTTTGATTGGTCCTCAATCTCGGTTTGTCATATGCATTCTCATTTCACTTCCCTCATTATTACCAAAATTTCTTCTATTTGTTTGTTTATCTAGATACAATTCAGGCATACCTCTATAATTCTCCACCATTATTTGGGCATATACGTTCTTGTTCTCATTTGTCACCTCTTCAATTTTTCTGTGGTTCTTCCCTGCTGATGCCTTCAACACCAAAATGATGGTGGCCTTCATTCATTTGGAAACTGTTTTTATTTTTATGGGTAAGCTGGACTTGAACTCATGACCTCAAAGTTACTTTGCAATGTGTCAAACCAGCCAACTATGGGTCAAGCCCTTTATTTGGAAACTGTTGTTAGCCTTTGAATCAATCTTGGTGCTCAACCCATGCTTTCACCAACCAACTACCTCTTGAAGTAATACCATTATCACTTGATACACCAACACCCAATCTAATCTCGTGGAGAGTGACAGCACATTTTGGCATATTCATTCCTTTGTTTGGAAATTGGGTCAAAACGAGAATTTCAGTTGACAAGTTGAAGTTGCGCCCCTTTGAATCGCTCATACAGTCAGGTGGGTCCTCAATTTGCTCTCCCCTTGGTTTATACTTCTCATTCTTATCAAGAACTCTTGCTTGCGAACTTTTGTGAGTAGTAATACTACGTGCCTGGGTGCAATTCCTTCATCTGCTTGCCTGTCAAACAAATATTTGGTGGGATGTCATATTATTGTGAATCACCGAATTGTAAATCATTTAAACATTCAATTTGCATGACTTGCATGGTTATCTTTTTGTTGCAGGTCTCCAGCTTGGCTACACTGTAGTGTTTGGGTCATATGCATCTTTTCTCTTCATTCGAACAGGTTTGTGATTTCGTATAATGTATATATTATCGTTAATGTCTTCTGCAATATCTTATATTATCATTAACATGTTCCAAAATATCTTGTTATTTACCAATACTATCTTACTATTATCAAACCCATGTGCAATTCTTTGTGCAAATAATTTTTTTCCTTATGTATATGTTGTTTAGTAGATGCATCTGAATAGAGGCTTCTGCGAAATTAAAGATATTTACTCAGGGAGCATATTTGGTATTTTATGGCCCGTTGTCCATAACAAATTTCAGGATAATATTCAGTTATTTATCTTTGCATGGCTTTCAGAAACCCTCTAAAGTTGTTGTGAAGAAAGGCCTTGCATGTTGTTTTCTTACTGGCAAAATTGGAGAAATGGTGAATTGAACCTTGGGTTCTTTAAATGGAAAAAATCAGAATACAACCTTGATACTTGTTCCAAGGCCACATCTTCAACTTGTGTCTTTAAATTCTGATAAAAGAATTATGTGCTGTAACACTCTTTTAGACATGTTAATTCATGTGGAAAAACATGTGTGAAGATAATATATATATATATAGGGTCCCGTTCGCCACCCTTAGTTTTACCACACACTTTAACAAACGCGTTTTGTCTTACATGGGTTAGAAGTTTCGGAATGAGCTGATTTTTGGTGAGGATGATCTCTATGGTGAGGAGATCATCATCACCAAAAATCAGCTCATTCCAAAACTTCTAACCCCATCAAAATTGATTTACAAAAAATGGACGGTCCACGATTTTTCAACGTGTAAACATGGGCTAAACATTTCGAAATGGGCTGATTTTTGGGGAGGATGATCTTCTAATCATAGAGATCATCCTCACCAAAAATCAGCTCATTCCAAAACTTCTAACCCATGTAGGACAAAAAACGTTTGTTAAAGTGTGTGGTAAAACTTAGGGTGCTGAACATTTCCCATATATATATATATATATTTAGCAATCAAGAAGTAGGGTTACAACGAGAACAAAAAGGTCGAGAAGATCTTTTTGTGAGATATTTTTCTGAACCACAATAATTGGAAAAACAACTGCCTCTTCGTCCTTTCGTTGTAAAAAAAAAAAAAAAAAGACCTGCCACTTCGTCCTCACTTCTCCTTTCCTTGAAGAGATTACCCTCTAAATGGAGTCAACCTTGAAAAAAAAGCATTGGTGGACCATTTCTATATTCTTATCCTCCTAATATGAACTCCAAACTTTGGACTAGGAGTCCCAGAGAGAGCTGATAGCTCAATCATTAAGGTTCTTCCATGGTCATATAAAAAGTTCTATAGTGGCAATGCCTAGAAGTTGTTTTTTTTAAAAGACTAACAACATTCCATTATTGGTCATTTACTGCTCTTAGCATCCTTGTTATGACATTATGTAACTCTTCATTTAATCGTTTCACTATTTCAACAAGAGGATTTTCAAATAATGATCGTTATTTACCATTATTTTGAAAATAACGCATGCTATTTACCGTTATTTAACTCCAAAATTCAAGCTTCATTTTGAAACATCTTTTTTTAATATCATCTTTGGTGGGATCCACCATGAAGTAATGCTGTTGTGTTACCATTATTTTGGAAATAATACTATCCCCTGGCTGTTGCACATCCCAATAACACTATTTGAAACCTTTGGTTCCTCAAGTTCAGATTCGAAGATATCACACTACTATTTTAATCATGCAATCACGTCTAAATGCACGTTTGTTGAGATCATGGTGTGGATATGTGGGAAGGAATCACAGAGATGTCTATTTGTACACCAGAGATCGTCCTAGAATCTCACCTTATATCCAAGTCCAATTTGAAGAAATACCTCCCTTGAAAAGATCAACACCTTAAAATTTCTTTTCCAAACGTTATTATCGTAAGAGGTTGGTTGAACGCATACCACCCCAAATTTGTAACCCCATACTGTTAGCTCTGACTCTCCGTGTCACTTGCTTAATGAAGCTATATTCGCCTTTGAAATGTCTGAAGCCAAGATCACCTAACATCTTAGGAAAGCACAAGGATCTTGTGTTTATCTTATTTGTCCCTGTAGCTTGCCCATAATGGAAGGCCAAGATAAGTCGTCGGGAGTTACCCAATCCTACAGCCAAAGAGTATGCTAATGGTTCTTTATCTCCCACAACCTGTACATCAAAGTGACGGCTCTTACTGAGGTTAATACGGAATCCACATAATACCTCAAAATTAACTCATTAATTTTATGCATGGAGACCCCAGAAAAGAAAGTAGTACTGCCATGCCAATAACTTGGAGATGAGTAACACTTGCATAACCTTTGAATGGCCAAGAAATGCATCTATAAACATCATACATCTCAAGGTTCCCTATGATGGACAAAAAGGGAGATGATAGTGGGTAGATCCATTGAAAAGAATCGAAACATCTGTAACTGCATCTAACATACGCATTGCTTACATAGTCACATGCAGTGTGGGTGAAACTCCTAGGAAACAAATCAATCCTGTTGTTGTATACTTGACTTTTTTCCCATATAAACCAAAGAAGCTGAGCCTACTTTCCGCACTTCCGCACTAAGCAGGCAAGGCCAACTGCACAAGCAGAACAGAAGCCAATTTTAAAGAATTCAATGCAATGTGGCTAGTAACCTTTAACCCTAGGCCCCACCTCCATTTCTTTCTTTCTTCTTTTGGGGATAAGTAAATGCAATATATTAGAAGTGGTTGAGATGACCAACAAAAACAACTACAAGGGCAAAGACCAGGAAACCCGGCTTACATTGGAGCTATTTTACACAACTATTCCCATCTGCCTATAAAATCCTCAAAATAGACTCCCTCAAATTCTTAAAATACTTTACACCAAAGAAACCAAAAATCCATGATAGATACATAATAACCTGTAATGAAAGCTCTTTATCCTTGAAAATACAACAATTCCTCTCTTTCCATAGTTCCCAACACATGTGAAAAAGAATGAGAGACCAAAGAATCCGCTTTGCCCAAGTGAATGCAGCATTGCAGCTCTCAAGGGCATCCAAGATTCAGAAAGAGCACTCCCTGAGTTTGGATAGCGTGTGCAGCAACTGCTGCTGTACTCTGTATCCATTCCCGCTTCTTGCAACTAAGGGATCAGGCTGTTGCCATCTCTGAGATGTGTAATACCTCGTCCACGGATACCAGCAAGGTCTCATCGACCCGCTTTTCTTCCTTTTGACTGTTTTCTTCCACATCAATGGTGTTGACATCTTTGACTTCGTCGAGAGGATCCAGAGAAACCGAGAGTTGATGGGGGTCTACCACATGGGATGGGATCATTGAATTATTGGTCTTGAAGGCACCTCCAGTGATACCTAAATATGCTACTTACCACGTTGCCATGCTAAATTGCAATTTATATGCAGTCATCAGCTATCATTTCTTTTATAAATTAGGCTGTTTTGTGCCCTTGAAGGTAATATATTTCTGCTTATAAGTGTGGAAGAGTGTCCAGTTTCCATCAGAAGCTTTTGTACTTTGCCGGGTTTCTTTCTTTAGATGTAATTTAGTCAATGATATGGAACATGTTTAATTCTTTGCAGGGCATCTTGTTGCTCCAATAGTTGCTCATATATTTTGCAATGTCATGGGATTGCCTATGCTGACATCACATAGAAAAGGTATGACTGCTCCAAATTAAGCAGTTTAATTTCTTGTTTTAAGTTTCGGTTTATAATTTTAAACTATGAGCTAATTCTTAATAGTTTAATCTTTTCATATAAATATCAATCGTTACTTACCAATATCAATATTGACTAAGTGCCCATTGATTTTCTTTCGAAAACATTTCCTTTTTCGCCCTAAAAAATTATAGAGCCTTTCGTTTCTTCCGCTCTTGACTGCCCCTCTTTATGTTGATGCATACCTAAAAAACAATAGCCATTGATCTTTGGTTTTAGTTAATGTTTCTATGTTTTTTTATATGTTCTTCAATCGAGATTTTAACTGCACTTGATTTTACTTTCCTTGTATTAGAGGTTATCTTAATTTTTGTTCCAGGGTTGACAACCATTGCATTTGTAGCTGGGTTGGTGGGGTTCCTGTGGTTTCTATTTCCGGCCACTAGTCCAAATTTGTATAATGAGACAACAGATAATTGCAAATGTTGGCAAGGGTACTGTAGTTGGAGTTAAACCTGTAAATTTAACAAACAAGTGTACAATGTTTAAATAAAATTTATCCACATCTCTCTCTCTCTCTCCTAGGGCTACTTTGTCATATTTCCAAGTTCGAAAAGGTTTACAGCAAATGCTCTTCTGTTAACTGGTGTTGTCTTTGGTTTTTTGTTCTTTAGATTGGACCTTATAGAGCACTTCAGTAATACCCAGATACTCTCTGTAGGTTTTCCTTCCCTTTGACTTCTATGAAAAAGTACATAAGTAGGCATTGAGAGAGAATATTTTAGGTGAAAGGACGTGGAGCCTTTGATAGGACTTGAATAGATAGATAGTAGCAAGTACAATGGGCTGAAGTCAAATTCCATGTGAATATCAAATCTGTAGGATGACTTGATATTTTGTCTCCTCTTCTTTCAAACTCAATAAAAACTTCCTTTAAATCTCAGAAGCACTAATCATTCTAGACCATTGGATCATTTGACTTGATCCTCAGAGGCATCATCTACCTATATATTAAAATTTAAGGTCAAGTTGTGTGTTTAAGCTCCAGAACCTTTCCCCCCACTAACCTTTAACCATGTTGTTTAGGTCCAGCACCATAACCATATTATACTAGTATTTTTGTTTACATTAATAGAAAAATGTTTATGACAAAGCTCAGCTAATTATGGGTCAAAGTTTCATGCTGGTTCACAATATTTTGGTGGAACATTAGGGTTTAGGTTAACCTTGAAACATTTAATATTTCAAGAATATTTTGAATTTTCTCGAAATATTTCAATTGAGACCATCTTAATTTTTCTCTGGAACCTAATGCTAATTGGGCTCCATCCATGGTTTATGAATTTGGTTCTTGGTCTCCTCTCGGCAACGACCAGGATGGACATGACTTAAACTGGACAAATTCTTTTAAACTGACTTAAATGGATTTTCAAGCGACAATAATTATTTTATAAATTGTATTAATGGACTCTTTAAGTGATAATATCTCATTATGCTTTGCACTAGCACCATGTTATATCAACATTTTCCTATATTAATTGAACACTAATTTAAACAAAGTTAACAATGATTTGTTCATTTTTCCAATTAGTGGTGTGATGTTGGATATGGGGGAAGGAAGATGTTGATACTGCCTACTAGTAATTTTAAAGCATTCCATTAGATCTTCTGAAAGTATTGATTAGAATCTATGCTTCATGCATTTCTTGGACTACCTTATGATACCTACTATTTACCTAAGAAAATATAATATATATATATGTGTGTGTGAAAATTCCATTGCATAATTACCATAGAACCCCTGGCATTTTATACTAAAAGACAAAATTAAAAATATATTTTAGGGATTAGTATGAAAAATACATGTTTTTGGAGGTTGTTAATGTTTAATTGAATTCTTAAATGTTGGCATTTCCAGTATATATACTTCTATATAAATTATTATGAAAAAACAAGTTTAAAAAAAGAAGAATGCATAATTGTGGCAAGTATGGATCAAAATCCTATAATTTAAAAAAGTTCTCGATTGTTGAATTTGGCATGGATCATGGCTTGAAATCTCGTCCGAGAACAATATGACTCGTCCAATACATCTCGGTATCATCCACCAACGAGACAGATAGACAAATCAAACGTATCAGATGAGATTTAAAAATCATGGTTCATTTGTCTCATTGTTGAACGAGATGACTCAAACGTATTGGAAAACTTGTCCAAGATGACTCAGTCTCGTTCATGTACGAGACTAAGTCAAGACAAGTTTTAAAACCATGGCATGGATACTTCACTCACCTTTTTCATGAAATAAGATAAGTAACGGAGCATGGATTAATTACTGGTCTTTTTTTTTTTTTTTTTATGCTAATCCATTCAAGATTGTTGATATCTAAGTAGGAAATGGAATAGAAGAGCAGTATTAAAGACTATAAAATGATTATGTTGCATTCTTCTCTCTGTTACTACACATCCATATAATCCAGTACTTCATGAGCCCCCCCCCCCCCCCACACACACACACACACACACACACATAAGAGAGAGAGAGAGAGAGAGAGAAGAAAAGAAGGAATGAAAGTGATAGTTGGGAAGGGGACAACTGACAAGAGAAGATACTATTGCTGTCCTACTATAATTGAAACAGTATCACTACCTTCACTCCTATGGTTCTACAGGAAAAAAAAAAGCTGGTTTAATGCAATTCAGAGACAGTTTGATCAGGATTTGCTGGAATTAGTAGGATTTGAAGTGGAGGTAGAGCTAAGATTGGAGTTTGGGTTGGGTTTGTAGTTTTCTTGGGAGAGTTTCTGCTTCAGTTCAGATAAAAGGGCCTGATTCTCCTGGTTGAGAAGCTGAGCTTTCTTCCTTAGCCTCTCATTTTCTTGTATTATATAACAGTTCTCCAAGTACAGTTTTGAGTTGAGTCTTTCCATTACTGTGTAAGCTTAAGTTCCTGTTAAAACCCTGAAACCAAAACAACAACACAAGAACAGCATCTCAGCTAATATTATTATTACAAAGGAGAAGAAGAAATGGAGCAAGTACTAACTCTTGGAGAAATAACCATATTACAACTACAAGCTCACATATAAAAATTCTCAAAATTAAATTAAAAAAAAAAAAAAAATCATAAAAAAAGAAGCAAGAAACTCAATTGCTCAAGAACCCATAGAGAAGTGAAACTCACAGAAACAATCCAAGATGGAAGCAATAACATGAAAGAGCAAAGCAACCCAAGAACCAAAATACATTTAAAGGGTAACCAAGAGGCTTCCCTGTAAGAATGCTAGTGTTTCATTTCTGCTTTTTTCTTGTAGGGGTAAAAGAGTAACTGTAACAAGTAACAATAAAAAAAAAAAGCAGTAGCCAGAAACAAAGAGAAAGCAAAGCACATGAGGTTAGTAACAACTAAACATAAGCCTGATGTGGTTAGTAAATGAAACATAGATGTTGCTTTTAAAAGGAGAAAGAAACTTAAAGAGATAGAGCAGTTCTCCAAACTTGCACTCAATTGAAGGATCTTCTGCCTTTCTATTTAAGGGAAGAATAAAGGTTAAAACAAGATTGAGATGTTCTTAAGATCAATACAAGATAAAATAATTCTTGAGTTCACATATATAAAAGAAGGCAACAAAAGAAGGCTTTGAAATGAAGAATCTTAAAGCAACAAAAGAAGAAGAAAATTAAGTAAGGAAGATCCTCACTTCTGATCTGCTTGAAAGAAAAACAAATGTAAGAGAACCCCAAAAAGAGAAAAAAACATTCCAAATGTATTTAAAAAAGAAAAAAAAAAAAAACACCCATGATAGATATCTAGAAGGATAGATATATTTAGAAGAACAATCAGAACCCAAAGCACCAAATTCATTAAACAGGTAGTACTCTACATAGACTCTTGTGTCTACCTTTCTTAGTGAAAGAGACTTCACAAGTACATGATGAAGTAACAAGCCTAATAAACCTTCAATAAATAAAATAAGAAAAAAGAAAAGACAAGAAGCAAAGTGGAGACAGCGAGTGAGGAAGAAAGACAAGAGAGATTGGCGTGGGGGCCTCTTCTGCTTTTCAAAACAGATCACCTTTTAAATGTGGTAGGAGAGAGACTTTGGTCGTGGAAGTTGCTTGTGTGCTAGTGAAAGAGACCCAAAAAAGGAGAGTAGATGCGAGGAACACAAGAGGGGGAAGGGAAGGTTGTTAATATATGGAGAGGGACACATGCCTTTTATTTTATTTTTCTTGTCACAAGAATCATGCATGTGTTTTACAATCCAAAGAGATATGGGCTTAACTTTACTCACCACTAACAACTTTGAGATTTTGATGTATTAGTTAGCTTCATATCATTTGGTATCAAAACTAACATGTCTCTAGTTTAAACCTTCCATAGAATGGGTACTAAGACGATCCGCGAAAGGGGTGGTGACCTAGGAAAAGGACTACATGGGACCCGAGAAGGGTAGCATAGTGAAAGTTGACACAAAATGGGGTGCCAAGGATGTCGGCTGCCCCCCAAAGAGATATGAACTTGACCATCCATACCACTAACACCTTTCATGTCATGGTTGGTCTGAAACAATGTATAAGTTGGGAAGGCAGTTAGTAGGAGGGGAGTGGGGATCTTACTTATGGTGTCGTGACGATTGTTTATAGGAACGGGTGTTTTGGGAAATTTGTCTATTATGATGATTTTACCAATGTTTAGAAAACCGACCAAACCCATCGTTGAACTCCATCCAACTGGGTTTTGTGAACCATCTTTTGATCAAAATTTGAATTAAGATATCTTTGGGGAAGTATGCATACTTCTAAAATTTTTAATAGTGTAAATTTGTCCAACCACATTGAATTAGGATTCGATCCTGGTCCGACCAATTTGACAAATTTTCAGTCAAATCATCGGTCTGATTTTTAAAATATTGCATTAGTAAAAAACCAAGAAACCATTAAAATACGAGAGCTTGTATTGCCCCCAGCAACTTTTGCTAATACCACCCCAAGTATGAATTGGGGTGGTGTTAGCAAAAGTTGGTGTGGCAATAGAATCTCTCTAAAATATATTAGCCTCATCTTCATCCACACAATGCTCTCCTTTTTAACATTCAAACCACATAAACAACATGGTAGTTTTGGGAAAGTTGAATACCATGGATTGAAAAAACAAGAGTCAGACTTCAACTGAGTTAAAAATATTTAAGGCTAAAATTGGTCATTTGGATTCCTCCAATCCCTCGTCGCATATGTTTAGAGCTTGCAAAATTAGACCAAATATGTATGGGCCAGGCCCAACTTGAAAACTAAATTTTGATTAAAATTTCGAGACCCAATTAGGATCAACCCATATATAAGGCCCAGCACTCAAACTCAGCCTATTAACAGCCCTAATGTCTATTTATCATTATTCACGTACATTGACATGAAGTCGAGTTGCTTGGGCCTGTTGGAGTTAAAGATGAATATGATCTATAACTCCATCTGAACTCTATTTGGGTCTTAAAACCTGGTATGGCTTTTCATCTCGTGTTGGACAGTCAAACCAAATAATTTAAAAGTCGTGTTAGAGGGACCTCAAGCTGGAATCTCATATGGTACTTCTTGATGTGAAAATGGATAGGAATTATAGATGCTTTTTCACTCGTATCTCGATGAAAGCATCTATGTTTCCCATACTCTTTTACGTCAAGAAGTGTGCTATGAGGTTACAGCCTGAGGTCACTTCAGCATTATTCATAATTTAAAGAGGGAAAATGCGATTTGATGAAAAGCATCTATGGTGCTGACACACATCCACATCAGAAATGTCCCCCACCATGTCAATTTTAAAGAGTCGTGATAATATGACTTGCCAGATGGCATACTCAATCGACTCCTTGACATGACAAGTTTGGAACCTTAGATTTGAACGCTTTGGGATACACAATTGCATTTCCCCATAACAAAGTGTATCCCGAGGTGTACAAAGGTATGGTTCCCAAACTTGTCCACGTTAGGGAGTCAATTGAGTATGCCACCTGGCGAGTCATATTATCAAGACTCTAATTTAAATTGGTTTGAAATATATATTAACATACATTTGTATTTAAATAATTATTAGCTTTCTCATAACAAGGTGGATTAGTAGATACTAAAACCTCATTTTTATCCTAGTGATTGCACGTGAATTATATTATAAGTCTAAATTTTTATTTTATTATATTTTAAAATTTTGAAACGAACATAATTGCGAATAGAAAAATTAAATTTTATTCTATTGAATTTAATAAATTTTCTATTTTTTTTTTTTTTCAACAATAGGCATAGAAATTAATTTGAAAGAAATCTCATGTAACCAATGTTGGCACCTCAAATAGAAGAATAGTGAACAAATTGAAGATGAAATGAAAATAGAGAAGGAAAGACAGTAGTGACAATGGGATGTCATCAAAGGTAAGGTGAAGTCAAAAAAATAAACAAAGAAAACCAAAAAGAAAGAAAAAAATAGTTTATACATGGCCCCAAATAACACCTATAGGATTAATGTAGAAAAAAAAAAGTAGACAACTAAGAGACTCCCTTTCCATTGGCATTCACATAGAGAAAGGGAAAAAAAAAAAGTTTATAGTGTAAATATCGATCCCAGTAGTTTGAGATGGACAAAAATCAATAGTGACGTTGATGAATGGTTGTACCATTAGTTGAACTTTGAGTTTTCAATTACAACATTGAAGTTGCATCCAAGAAGACTACTTAATGATACAAAGATCAATAGCTCATTGGTAAAAAAAAGTTATGTTTCATTATTATTGTAGTTTTACATTTAACAGTTTTCGATCTAGATATGAACAAACAACTTTACATGATGCATTTCTTCATCCACCTGAAGTTATTTGCTACATGTAATTGAATGCACAAGAATAAAACAATATCAGGATGAATGCATGACTCAACAAAAGTTGAATTGTAAAGACTTCTTATTATATTTTACCAAAATTATAAAGATTAGTGCTAAAGAAATCAGTTTTCTATTTTAAGATGCTTACATAAATAGCTTTCATCAATAGAAATTGATTGGAGTGAGTAGGATTTAGATAAGTTGTTGGCAGTCGAAATCTATATATGAAGTGCCATTGTTTGATTTAAAACCACACAATTTTGAGCGTTTGTGCAAAATTTCTCGTGTATATTTTGTTTTGCATGCTTCATAAGATCTTATCCACCAATCTATTTTGAAAAATAAATTTTAAAGGCCTCAGAAGTAGATTTTACCAATTAAACTGATTGTACATCTTAAGGCCACCAAGGCTCCACATATATCGATTTGCATGATGACTCTCATGAAATTTTAAGTTATTCAATTAAACGATGAATAAATATACATACATACCCTGATTGATATTGAAGATACCCATGTTTTCAAATTGATGACATGCCCCTTGACTTCGGTCTTTTCTAATCAACTAATGAAAAATGACCTAAATGTCATTATCATCAATCTGTAATCAAAAAACGATTTTTCTTCTCAGAACCAGTCATATGATTCCATTTACTTTAACTTACAATCTTTTTTTACCCTCCTCTTCGACTATAAGATTCTATCTACTTCAAGAATTAAACATGAATAAGAGGATATATCATTTTCATTAGTATATAATAAAAGACAAGGTGGAGGTCGGGGTAGAGGAGGGGGGGAATCTCATCAGTTTGAAAACACAAGGAAAGTATCCCAAATATTCACAAAAAGGTGGAGGGGCCTACTTAAATCTCCCATTTTCATGCACTCCTAGTTTTAGATCCATCATATTAGATTCAGTTGAAACCAATTGATAGGAAGCCCACGTGAAATTTATTTTGTTACGTAGGTGGATTTCTAAGTAAGGCCCCTAATATCATGTGATTTCTAAGAAATGGACATCTAGTACGTGGTCTGACAGTGGGGACGGGGTGGGGGATGGGTTACCATAAATAAAAAGGAAAGCACAATGGGGCCATTTAATTTTAACTTGCAAGCATCTTGCGAAAATTTCAACTTTATTCTCTTTTCTCTCCTCCTTTTCCAAGAATCTCTTTTACCCCTTAACCTCGAAGAGGATGATCATGTCATAGGCACATGCAAACTCTTGTGTGTGTACATACATATTCACCTATAAACTCAGATATCACTTAAGTCTACAGGCCTCAATTTACCGAAATCTGATTTTTCAAATTATCAACAAATTTTCCATTGAAATGGGTGAATTGATCGCAAAAATGCCAAAGAATGATAATATATTTACTTCAAGTTATTGGGTAAGGAGAGAGACCTGCTGGCTTCTAGCAAAGGCAGATGATCATTGAAGGGGTTCTTTTTTTTTTTTTTTTTTATCACATTCTTCACCTGCAAATTCAGAAAGAGAAAAAAAGATAAAATATCATATTATAGCATTCAAGAATAGCACTTTCACAGTGATTATTAACCACCACAACCCATTTTAGTTTTCATCTTCATATCCATTTTCCCTAACTTCTTGGCTTTGTTTGTGTCGAATGAGTAGTGTGTTAAAGCACATGGACAAAACAAGCAATGATCAAGACCTAAATTGAATTTATGATCAGAAAAAAAGAAGATACATTTATGTAAAAACAGAAGATATTCCTATAAATGAGGACCAAATACTACACCATGTAAAGCTAATGGAGAGTTTTTTTTCAATGGAATCTTTCTAGCATATATATATATATATATATATATATATATATAAGGCCGAAAACCATCAATAGTTTCAAGAAATTGGTGACACATAAATACTCGATGAAACATGTAATGTCCCATGTGCCTGAACATACTACCTGCAGAATCAACCAGAATGAAATGATCATACTCAGGACAACAACAACAACCAAAATCAAAACCCATAAAAATTTAGAATTACATGCATGAATGTACTAAGAGAAACTCAAATAATTCATGGCGATGGGGAGCAAAAGCTCTTTAAAGATGATTGATCTCAGGTCTATTATGTGTGTTTACCTATTTTAGACTTAAAAACAACACATCCGTATTAACATTTTACAAGTAAGAAATAATTCATTTTCTAATTTTTAGTTTTCCATTAATGTTGTAGGATGAAAGTTGCTACATTATGCAAGTATCAATGGTTTGCACAAAGAGCATTTTGACATAAATTTAGATCCATCTGTAAAAGCATTTCCAAGAACAACACTAATGTCACTTGCATTGTTCTGGTGTATCATGGAAATTCTTTGGGATGCAAGAATCAAATAATTCTCTGTGGTGGACCAAACTATCTCTTATGTCTCCCTCAAATAGATTCTTCTTTTGGATTTCCAAAGGAATGTTGCTGTGTTGACTTAAACAGTGCAAGTTCGGTGATTCATGCCATATCAGATGAGCAAGATATGCGGAAGATTAGAGGGGGGCTTGCCTCCTCGTTCCCTTTTACCTATGCCATGATGCTCATGGGCAGCTTATCTTTAATTGGATTTCCTTTTCCAACTGGATTTTATTCTAAGGATGTGATCGTAGAGCTCGCTCACACTAAGTATACAATCAGTGGGAACTTTGCTTTCTGGTTGGCAAGTGTCTCTGTCCTTTTCACTGGAACTTGGTTGCTACGAGCATGAACAACTGCGTGATACTGCTCTTAGTGCTTCAGTTTATACTAAATACTTAAAACAATGGCTCGCAGTGCCATCGCCTAGAGCTCATAGGATACTGCCCGGAACTTGATGACAGCTCCCATATAGAAATTTCAGCCCTTAACCATAACATTGGATTAAGACTGCTCATACTAGATAAGAAGAAAAGCTTTATTAGAGTTGAATACACGTGCTAAAAATATAAGATCAATACCAATTGTTGCATTTTGATTAGGGATCATTGAATCAGAATTACAAATGCAATAACATAGTATTTCTTACATGACACATAAGCCAAATAAATAAACAAATTTGATCATGCTTTACATGTTTACTTCATCCCTAATTTTTATTTTATTTTATTTTTTTATTTTTAAATTACACCTCTTTCAAGGTAGTAAACTTAAGATAGTAAACTTGGATGAGTAAATTTCAATTAAAAGTTAAGTAATGAAACTTGGTTTTCACATTCCCTAATTTTTTATTGTAGGGTTACGAACAAAGAAACTACGCTAAATAAATGAATATAATAAATGATGTTTTTGTTATAGGGGGAGGGGTTTATTTCATGTCCATTTGCTTTCATGGGTTCCATAGAATTTAATCACATTAGCTAAAAATGATCAATGAATCATGCTTGCTCGTGATATTATTGAATGCATGGGAAGTACATAAAAAAAAGGCCCTTTAATAATAAAAATACATCTTCGCCAAACTCATTTTTAGTACATTGGTTCACCAATGTTTGAAACATACAACCATGAGTTAATGGACTTGAAACATGGCATATTTATATGTAACCCATTATTCCAACAACCAGAAAGACCCTAATAATTAAACATAGTAAGTCAGGCCTACATAATAAAAGACAGGCTAGTAAGTTAATGTACCATTTTCATGTAATGTGCATTGGCAAAACCTATCACAATCACATATCTCCTCCCCCCCCAACACACACACACACACACACACACACTCCCCTAAAAAAATAATAATAGATAAAATAAATCACAAAAAACACTCAAACTCTAACTATGCTCCCATAAATATTCCTCAGCTCCTAAATTCTATAAGAAAAGCATATTCAAAGGGATGGCCTAATATAAGGAAATTTTACATCTTACCTCTTTGAATCGTACAATGTCCGAATACGTCAAAGACTCATGGTTAATTATTCCTATTTGAACTTTCACATGAATCTGAACAAAAAAAAAAAAAAAAATTAAAAAAATGAATCAACATAGATAACAAACCCAAAAACTCAACCATGCCATTACCATGAAAAGATAACTTAGAGAAAAGAAAGCCAAGACTAAATTTACACTAGAGCAAAGATACTTATAAAATCAATTTCAAATTAAAGTCTGGACTCCAAGCCTAAATATGTGGAACAAAGACCCCAACAATCATACATTGATGAGAAAGATACAAATGTCCCAAGTCGATAGAACATACCATAGAATGTTAACAAAAACCAAAATGAAATTTTAAATAAAATCTAAAAACAATAAAAAAGAAGCCCACTACGTCATATTTCACAAAAAACGACGGGCCAAAGCCGTCGTTTTTTAAGAACTATGACGGCCCCCGCCGTCGAAAGAGCAGTTGTAAATATCGATGTCGTTTTTAGTGAACGACGGTCGGAACGTGTCAAAAAACTGTTGTATAAAACGACGGTTATAGTCTGTCAAAATAAAACGACGGTCCAAACCCGTCATTTTTTTGTCGAATTTAAATTTAATTACTTGATATAAACGACGGCTTAAAGCCGTCGTTTTTGTGTCAAACTTTTTTAATAAGCATATGATATTCATTTTGGAATGATTGTTGCTCAGTACAGTACATAGCTGTTAATGGGGGCGAACCATAACAGAAATATCATAGGTAAACTCTTTGGGGTTGTACGTTACCTCCATGACAAAAAGCAAATGTGATGCTTGTTACCAATTTCCTTTTTATATTCTTCAATTTCTTTTCATCGCTGTTGTAGGCTTATGAAAGTTAATAAATCATAATTAATACTATGAATGACTTCAATATATTGCCTTCAAACAACGTTTAATAAACACTCAAGAGTAACTTCAATCCAAATCCATTTTCTTATAAACAGATGAGCATCACTACTGCAAATTATGTTCATAGCATAAAAACCTTACATCAAACTTCAATACCTAGTAAAATAACATGACAAGATATTAGTCTTCAACAAACTTAACTATTACACATGATATATATATATACAAAGCTAAAGCAACTATATCATGATTGGTTACTCAACCTGGATCCCACTAATTTCTAGGTTGTCCAAGCTCATGGGTCTTCTGTAATTCTTCAACAAGAGAGAACAGCAAACAACACTAACTGATGAGGCTGCCATTGCAGCCCCAGCAATCCATGGAGGTAGACGGAATCCAGTAGATGGGAAAAGGACACCAGCAGCAATCGGAATGCCGAGAAGATTGTAACCCAAAGCCCAAATGTAGTTCAAACGAATACGGGAAAAAGTTTTCTTGGAGAGGTCAATGGCAGTTATCACATCTTCCAAGTTGCTCTTCATGAGGACAATGTCAGCTGCCTCGATAGCGATGTCTGTGCCAGCACCAATTGCCATTCCAACATCAGCGGCCACAAGGGCTGGTGAGTCGTTGATTCCATCTCCAACCATTGCCACAGTTAAGCCCGAACTCTGTAGATAATTAAATCATATTAAAATAAAGTTGGCCCAAATTCAAATTCACTAAGTTAAACGTTATGAAGAAAAAAGATGGAAATATAGATTAATTCCAAATGTAGGTGTTAACCGACCAACTACTCCAAAAGACCATCTTTAGGAGATGGGGAGAACTATGAATATAAGAGGGTCAGGGACTTAACTGGGGTGTGACACACCCGAGAGTGGAGGAAAATGTACACTCAACACTCCCCCTCATCCATAAGGGTGGAAAGAATCAAACCCCTGACCTATATGAACCTAGTGCTCTGACCAATTCATCAAAACATTTCCAAAAAAAAAAAAAAAAACCATGCATGCCCCAACGATTGTATGATATTATTCTAAGAAAAAATGTATACAGCCAATGGATTTATCCACCGCTGTAGGGTAGTAAATTTGTCGTTATAGGTTATGACGATGGGGATTAGCGACGGATCTAATTTTCGACTCAACAGCCTTGGTAAGTTATAAGTTCAGCGACTGAAAAATCCGCCACTACAGAATCAAACTTATAGCCGTGGATTTTTCTGTCACTACATAACGAAACTTACGGATTGGTGAATTTATCCGCCGCTATACATTATTATTATTATTATTATTATTGGAATAATTACAGTTTTAAATACAACATTATTGATAGATTATAGGGTAACCGAGAATAAAAAGATATAGGGTCACTCTTCTTTTGTACAGTAAAAGTTGGTGTGCTTATAAAATCTCTCTTCTTATATACACAATTACTAAATTGCCCCCTACTTCGTTCGTTATCTGCTTCTTGGTTCCTTCCCTCGCTTTTCTCTTATTTAAAAAGCGGTTAAAGAAACATCAGTCTTTCTGAAACTTAGGAAAGAAAGCAAAACCCTCGAAACCCCTCTCTTGTTCTTCTTCGTTTCTTCTCTGAAACTCTCCTTTTTACGATTTAATGCAACAATGGAGAGGTTTGATTTGGATAGGAAAGTGATCACACCATTAACGATCTGTTTGATTGGTGGTGGAGGATTCATTGGATCAAATCTCTGTGATACACTACTTTCAGTAACTCCTCACAAGGTCATCGTGATCGACACCTCCGATGAAAATATCATTCATCTCTTTGAGGAATCACTCCCTTGGCACAATCGGATTGAGTTTCACAAGTTCAACAAAAAGTACGATTTCCACTTGGAATTTCTCATCAAGAATGCGGATGTGGTAAAAATTACAAATTCTACTTCTGATCGATCTCCTTATAGTTTTAAAATTGGACTTTTAGGGTTTCTTGTTGATCAATTGAGGTTTTGTTTGTAGATTGTCAATCTTGGTGTGTTCTGCGATTCAGGTGCTAACGCCCGGCCGACTCATACTATTTGCAGAAATTTCGTGGATGAAATTCCTTTGGTGGGTATTTTAAATTCTAGGGTTTCTTGAATTGGGTTTGTCTGATTTTCTTTCTTTCGTTTTTCTTTTCAATTTCATTTCAATGCTTATTTGATTAAATGTTTGTTGATATCTGGTTCAGGTCATGTTATGTTCAGAGAATAAGAAACGATTGATTCATTTGTCTTCATCTGAAGTTTATGGCGAAACTATTGGAAGCTTCCTTCCTAAGGATGATCCTTTGCGTCAGGTATAGGTTTGATCTCTCCTTTTCACTGCGAATTTCATTTCAATCGTAATTTGGATTGTTTTAGAGTGGAAGTTTCTTGATTAATAAAAAATATGGGTTCTTTCTAAATGTTCCTTATGAAATTCTTTATCTTAGTTCTGTCAATCTGTTTGAACAAATGCTGAAGTTACAAAATATTAGTCTTGATTTTTTTTAAGCCAAGTCAATGAGATGATCTAATTGAGAGCGTAAAACTCACTTGGTGACCTCTGAATCCATTCCAACTCACTTGAATTTGGGTTTTAAAACCATGTTCCTAACCCAAGCATTTGATCATTGTCATTAAAGATTCTTATGGTTGATAGTTTTTTTAAGCCAATTTTTTTTTTTTAAGAATTCTAGGTTTTGTAAGGCATATATTTTCTCTTAAGAATTCTAGAATTTTTAAGATCGATTTTTGAGTGATTGATTTTCCTAGAAGACATTTTCTCTGCAATCACACGTACTCTGGGTTTAGAATTTCTTGCCCCCCCCCCCACAAACACACACACACACACACAATGGTATGGTTTGAATGTAATAAACCATTTTTTTCATTAAATGTACATTTATCAATTAATGTGGAAATGGTTTGGAGGGTTTGATTTGGCTGAGTTGTACTAGATCAACCGATTCAAATAGTTCTCAAAGAGTTGCAATAAGCTCCCAAAATCTGGATTAATAACCATGATAAGTACAATGTAATAGCTTAAGGTATTTTTTACTCTACGTGGAAAATGGAGCCTTGAACCTCTTAAATACAGCTCCTGCTGAAAACTGAGAGTTAGTGTCAATCTGACATCAGCAATCAGGAGATTTTTGACCAAGAACTCATCTCTTAACACACTTTAATAGCAGAACAAAAATACTCAAGGTGGAATCAACAATGACAACTTCATCTGCCTATTGAAAACAAAAGGTAATTTGAACAAGCAACCGGTCTTTATGATTGGTAACTTCTACTAATTAGAATTAGATTAAGTTTTTTTTTTAAATGATTGATTTCTTGTCCTTTTTAATCATTTTTTGCATTCAAGTTACTAATCAAGTTGTTTATGTATATATAAATATTTTTGTGCATTATGAATTTTCCAATATTATCTTGTGATGCTTGTATCTGTGGCAATGGATGGTTCCCTTGGCACATGGAAGCAAGAATGCCTCAAATGTGCCTGACTAGCATCTTATGTCATTGATGTTGATGATCCTCGTCATCAATACAGTGAGGGACTTACTTCAGCTGAAACGTTGGCCTTTTCACACCAAATTATGTACTGAAAATGAAGGAGTTGAGATATAGACAGATTCTGTGTTTTCTACTTAATTTTGATTCGAAAAACGGCAGAGCAAATTTTCTGTATGGAACTCATGTAGATCTTAACATTTCATATTCAGTTTTTTGAAAATAGATTGTGTTGTTTCACCTTTTGTGCAGGAGGCCAATTTCTCTGTCCTCAAGGAAGACGCTTCTCCTTGTGTTTATGGTCCAATTGCGAAACAGAGGTGGTCCTATGCCTGTGCAAAGCAACTAATTGAAAGGCTAATATATGGTACGGTAAAAATTCTCGTACAATATATATACTTCTTAAAGGTTATTCCAATGAGATATTTTATCTTACTTCTCTAAAACCTGTTTAGGAGAGGCTTCTCAAAATGGCCTCGAGTTCACTATTGTAAGACCATTCAACTGTATAGGCCGAAGAATGGATCGTAATCCATGTGAAGTCGTTCCAAGAGTTCTATCTCACTTCACCCAAGTCAGTATAGCTCCTCACTTTAATAGAACTGCAAATTTTCGCTTCTTGTCTTCAATGGAACAATTTCCCTCTTATTCTTTCTTTATCCTCCATTCAGGATCTCCTTCGAGGCAAGTCGCTTAGGCTCTTCGACGGTCAACAGTCTCAACATACCTTTGTCTATATCAGGGATGTCATTGAGGCCATTCTACTTATTATTGTAATTGGTTTTCTATATCTTCCCCTTTATATCTTTGAATTTGAACATGGATTAATGGGTGCTTGATCTTCCTTCCACAACTAAAATTTCTCAGGAAAACCCATCACGTGCCAATGGGCAGATTTTCAATGTGGGCAATCCCAAGAATGGAGTTACACGGAAACAACTTGCCGAAACAATGAAACAGGTATTCGTGTCTAATTTTCATTTATTAGGTGGTTGACCATATCTACCATCCATGTTGTTAATTTGCATGGAATTTCTCCCTTAAAGTTATATGCAAAGGTATCTGGTGAATCTTCTTCGGATATCTCAACCGTTGACGCTAGCTCAAATGATGATAAAATCGGTAAATGCATTCCTGATATGGCCATCATCAATAGGCAGCTCGGTAAGTGAGCTTTTTAATCCTTTCATCTGCCATTAGTCTCACTGGAAATAACACCACTGCGATTTTCTTCTTACTATTATTTTTTTTACTTTGGTGAAAAGATTGGAATCCAAAGACGACATTGCCAAACCTTCTAGAATCTACTCTTAGGTTTCAGCACCTACTGTTCCCACTCCAGAGGGACCTTGAGGAAGAAACTCTTTCATCATTGGACGCCCACCTAATTTAAGGCGATTAAAATTCTCCTCGTTTAATTTTTTTTTTCTTTTTACCTAAGATACACCGGTGTAAAATGTAAAACAGCCCAAGGCCAATCCGAGTACAGAGTTGCTATTTGTTGTTGTTGTTGTTTTCTTTGCTTATAAGAAGTATTGCTTGTAGTCTTCATTTTGAGTGACACCAATGGTGAGGTAATGAATTTTTCTTTGTTTTACTTTTTAAAGAATGTTAAGGAGATGAATATTATTAGTAGACACACAAGTAGAATTAGAATCTTGTTTCGATGTGCAACGCAAGAACACAAATGATGATTGGCTTTCGAATTTGACAAAATCTATGCCTTTAACAAAATATTATTGAATCTAACTGCTATGAATCACCATTCTAGATACTCTTTTTCATATGTTGATCCAACAAACAGTGACCCACAACGCATAGTGTGTGCACATCCCATAATGAGAAGACTTGAGTTACATAGCAAAGCTTGACTCCTCACGGTGCGGATTCTTTTGCCACTTTCTTCACAAACACCATTATATTATCAAGACATGAAACATATTGTTATTAAGGAAAATTTTATAATTTTTTGAGAACAACATATGAGTTTAAGTACAAGTTAATATCCTATCCCTTCTTATAAATTATTTTTCTTTTAGTGTGTTGCAAGTTGCAACAAGTTGATTTGCAATAAAAATAATATCACTGATAAAGTCTCGTTGACATCTTCCCAATGATATACATATAAAATATAAAATTATTTATTATTATTATTTTCAATTAATAGAGACATATATAAAAGTAAATTTTTTTTCACTCATTTACCTTGTTAACAACTTTTTATTATTCATAAAACTTCGTTTTTAATCTCATACTCAGGTCAATGTTGAGTTTGATGATTTTAGTGGTCATCAAATGGTGGTCTTTCCAACTCAATAATAAATGTTTAATTTTTCTAAACAATTATTATTATTATTATTATTTTAAAATGTGAGCTTTAAGATTTTTATTTTCATTTAAAACAATTTTAAAATGGGGTTAGGCCAAGGAAATTGGCAGTTGCAAACTTTTCTTCCCCAAATGACTCGTACATGCGATGAAAATAAGAAAAAAAAAATATTATCAAAACAAATTTTTTTATAACACACCAAACAAGAACATTGGTTATGATGTTCGAGGTGTGGGTAAATATTATGATGATCTAAAACTGCGTCGATGACACTTCTGTCATCTTGAGTGTATTATACAAAGGATGAGCATATTGAAAAAGATATTACATATAAAATCAGAGCAACTTTAAATGATAAAACTTGAAGAGAAAATCATTTGAGATGATTTGGACAATGTACAAAAAAGGTCAATTACAATCTCATCCGGAAAAAAAAGTACTGAAGTTGAAGATTATGAAAAAGTGAGATATATTTAAAAAAAGTGATCGCGATTATGAAAGTGATATAATTATACCACCCCTGTACATTTCCTCCTAGAAACTATTCGCAATCTAAATAGGTTGCCAACGAGAGTGATCAAGAAACAAAACTAAGGCGGCTTTTGTTAGATTTTCCACCCAACTCCGTTATTATTATTTTCTTTTATAAGTGTAAAATAATATTAAAAAAGGGGAAAACAACATAAATACAAAAGTGGAAGCCGAGGTAACCCCTAAGAAAGGAAAAACAAGAAAAGGATGTTAGAATAAATCGTGTGGCCCATTGACCTCACGTTTGAAATTTTAATTCCACAAGGAGTCTATAAAGATAATAGATATCAATATTGAAAGAATCCCAATATCATTCGAATTAGATATTATTCTTCTAAGGTTAGTAGGAAACATTGATGGATAGGAATCTTACTAAAAGAAGAATTCTATAAAAAAATATTGGCAATCTTATATTGATAAGTGTGGAAAACGCACATAAGGTAGAGAGTTCTAAAACAATGATATTTATCAATCACTAGAACCCTTGCCGTTCCATATAGAGAGGAGGGAGAAGGTGAGTTTAGAATGAAAATGATTAATACGATTGGATTTTAAACGCTTCGACAAACACGTAGATTGCAAATGCACACCGCCAACGATTATTGAATCACTTTTTTTAATTAAAAAAAAAAAAAATCCGACAGTTCTATGGAGTTCTCCCAGCTGAGGTTGGGCACTGGTAGAGACCCTGGATGCTCCTCCACCACTTGTGTCTATCAAATCCGATATGGCGACCAGTCATATTCTGTTGGATATTCGCACACGAAACATTAACGCAAACATCTTCCAATGTATTCCACAATTTCCAGTTTGGTTGTGGTAAAAACAACCATGGATTATTTGGGAAAACAGCAGGGTTGCTTGGCCTTGGATGCGAAAAGATATCACTTGTATCTCAGACTAGTCAAGAGTTTGGAAAAATATTTTCTTATTGTATCCCACCAACAGCAAGCTCCACCGGTTACCTAGCGTTTGGAGCCACCACCAAGACAGGTCTCAAGTACACATCTTTATTAACAGACGCGAGAGAACCGTCCTTCTATTTCCTCAACCTATTAGGTGTAAGTGTGGCAGATCAAAAATTAGCAATCCCACCATCAGCATTTACCTCTTCAGGGACCATCATGGACTCTGGCACTGTAATCACTCGTTTGCCACCAACAGCTTATTTGGCACTTAAGTCAGCATTCCAAAATTTGATGTCGAAGTATCCATCTGCTCAACCAGATTCATTTTTGGACACATGTTATGACCTTTCTGGGTTCAACACGTTCACAACACCGAAGATAACGTTGCATTTTGATGGTGGTGTTGATGTAGACCTAGACAAGTCTGGGGCATTGCATGCATTAAGTGCATCACAGATTTGCTTGGCTTTCGCTGGAAACACCAACGCCGATGACCTGACTATCCTTGGAAATATCACAGATTTGCTTGGCTTTCGCTGGAAACACCAATGCTGATGACCTGACCATCCTTGGAAATACACAGCAGCGGGCATTGGAGTTGGTCTACGATGTGGCTGGGGGAAAGATAGGATTTGGGACAGGTGCTTGTTGCTAATTATGAGAATTGTTCCCTTCCTCTTTCACAAAGCAAGAAGAAGACTTAGAATAGGTAGATAAATAAAATGAATGAATAAGAATTTGGGCTAGAAACTAGTAATGGAAAACCTTCAACAACTATATTACAAAGCTTGTTTCATTGTCAGTTTGTGGTGTAGAATTTATATTTGATCAGTTGTTGTTGTGCCAATTTTTCCTAGAATTTATATTTGATCAATATTATATGAAGGGCCCTGTCATTAGTCATGATTATTGTTAAAGTCTTCTAATGCAACTCAACTCTACTTAAATTTTAGCAGATTTGTAAAACTAATTAAAATTCCTATCATATGAAGGTTTCCAAATTTCCAATTGGAAACCTAATAGAGCTGGATATTCCCCTTCATTCCTAACAATTAGGAATTAAAAATCTACAACATTGGGCCCCAAACTTGCTTGGACAATCTCAATTAGAGGATTTGGGAGAATTTTTTCTCCTAAGTCTTGTAAATTAATATTAAGGTAACCATCCCTGTAAGCTCTCATACATGAAGAAAGGTAATCATTTTCTAAAGGGCAAATAGTAAATCTTATTCTTGCACTTATATTATAATGTATCCACACACATATATAATTATTAATGGATTATCATGTACTAGAATAATTTCATTTCCTATCCACCAATTTTGATCAAAATATTATATGTCGAAACGAAGTAATTTTACCGTACATAGAATGGCTTACTTTCATCCCCAAAAATGCCTTATATCATATTTAGGAGTTTAATAGTTGATGAATAGGGATTAGATAGAGACATGTTCCTCTAATCAAATTTGGACTCTGTACATCAAATCAAGTATTGAGATCAACCCATTTATTTATGATCAACCACACCAATGATCTATATAAAAAAAATATCTTGCTTTTTGATCAAGTAAGTTGAAAATTGAGATCCAACCACTTGTGTTTGTTCAGGAATATTAGCAGCAAGTGTTAGCTCACTACCTCACTTCTTCATCGAGATTTCATTTTTGATTAAATCGAAGATGGGCCATATCCATTATCCAATGTTGCAGGAACAATCAGTTATAATCCATTTATATAATATAAATAAATAAAAAATCCTTTAGTTCAAGTTTAATGGTTAGAAATTACTAATCAAGCTGATATTTGTGAGCTTTGAACATTCAAAATTCCAAACAATGGGTGATGCAAATGATGGCTGAAATGGGAGGATGGTTTTAAGTACCCAAGGAATCCTCAAGAGGCCATTTTAAGTACAGCCAGTTATGTCAATTATTTCAAAATTTTAATTTAAAATGACCTTCAATATACCCTTTAAACACTTTAAAATTACAAATGGTAACAAGGTCCCCTGCTTTCCTTCCGAAATAATCATAAATAAATAAAAAATGATTATTTATTTGGAATTTGGATTTCCTTTCTGTGTCATATGGTTTTAAAACTCGTTTTGACGTCTCATCTCGTCCATGAATAATCGTAAAAAAAAAAAAATTGATTATTTATTTGGAATTTAGATTTCCATTTCGTGCCATATGGTTTTAAAACTCATTTTGACGTCTTGTCTCGGCCATGAACGAGATAGAATTACATTTAGTAAGAAGTTAATAAATAAAAACACTAGAATATGTCCCTGAATGAAGTGTCCCAATGCTCAAGCTTTATTGATTTTTTTTTTATTTTGTTCAAAATCTTATTTTCACAGCTCTTTAAGAATGAAACTCTAGCCAAAAAGCCTCCAAAATTTGAACAAAAGACTTGAAAAACAAGAAGAAGAAGAAGATCAAAAGAGAAGAAAACAAGTAAGAATAGCTAAGATTTAATTTTATTATTGGATTTTTCCCTAACTCCTCTGTCCCACTCACACTCTTTATTTAATTTTGTTACAAAACATTTTGTACGCCAACCTTATTGTTCTTGTAATAGTGTGGCAGGCACTTATAGGAATTATAACCTGAGCTTTCCAAGTCATACTTCATTTTAATGGCAAGAAACACTATGGGTGTCTTTATCTCAATGAGATGACCTCGACAATCATATAATCCGCCGCTATAGGCAAAATTTTTGTTAAAACCACAGTTTTTAGCGTGAGAAATATCAAAGTATTATGGCGGGGGAAAAAAACCGTCGCTAGCATATACCTACGGCCGAAACAGAAGTGGAGGTTGGTCTTGTCGCTAATCCTCCGCTACAGACGAAATTTCTTGTAGTTAAAATTTTCATGATCATCTTCTAAGTTTAGGAATTACTTTTAAACCATTTAGCACATTCATGTTAGAAGGCAACAAAATTATAGGGGAATCGAAAGGGGGTCTCCTTAATGGGATGACTTCAACATTTTCTTTCATCATTTCCCAAGGTTTTAGAAGCATTTGATGCTTGCATCACTTGGTATTTTCTCACCCTTTTGCACACGCCAATGTATTTCAATTCATAAATTGAAATATATCCAAAGCCTTTACTGCAAACACGACATTTAAATCTAAAGATGCATACACACACACAGACATACATACAAAGAAATCGGTAAGCATTTATTGTGTAAAAGACCAACATACCCTTGTCTTTTTTACTGAAAGACAAAATGGGTAAAGGTATTATTAAAAAGTGAATATGATGGAAAATGCTAACGTCCTCATGAGGTATTGGACGTTAACATTCCAGTAGATTTTGAAACATATTGAATTACGAAAATAAAAAGAGAGTTACTTTGCAACCACAATAAATATGACTAATTGGATAAACAAGTTTTTATTTCCTCGAAGACCCCATTCTGAAGTCACAAGAGTAAATGCAGTTACTATCCCAGCATTTTCTCTCTTCCACTACCCAAAAATCCAAATATTTCATCTTAAAGATTCATTTGGAAATAGAACTTTGATTTGCAGCGCCCACCACAAAGGAAAAAAGCTGTCTTAGCCCCACAATAAAAAATCAATACTGATCTATTATTTGTTGTTCAAGTTGGACATGAATATACATTATACTTGATTTGTTCCTAAGTTGCCATCCGAAGTAATTTTTCCTTCAAAGGTTGGATTCAAAGTAGAATGACTTCTTTTGTGTTGGAACCTTTGAAGGATCAAACAAGGAAGTGCGAGATGGAAAAGGAGGCAAATTTCCATGCTATAGTATTAGATATTAAAGTGTATCCAAATGGGACCTTAATAAATAATTTAAGAAATTCGGATGTAATAAGTAAAAGTTGGGTGCCAATAGCAATTCTCTCATTTTATAGCATGGAAGAAACAAGCAAAGCAGCTCAAAAAACGCACAGAAGAGTACAAAGTCTGTTCTAAGGTGAAAGAAAGCAAGAACATGCATACCGACGATAAAGCCTTCGATACACACATTGTACTATTAGGTGCAATTAACGTCAATATAATAGCCTTGCACCGCTTGATCTTAATCTTCAACATACTGATCAAAGGCTAGACATGCACTTGATCTAGAAATAAATCATTTGATCATATTGATGCTTGATCGAATGGACAAGTCCAAGTATAATAGGTGAGGTGAGAGGGATTCAGCATCATCAAATTAAACTCAATGGGAAGCAAAATGTCTCTGTCACAGCTCAAATAAAATGCTAAAAAGAGAGAAAATAATACAATGGAGACTTAATTTACAGAAGAATTGGAAGACTTATTATTCTTCTACCTTCCTCCAAGTGCAAGTACCATCTTGGTCCACCTCATAAGGGAGTAACGTCAACTTTGGACACTTCAAAACTCTTAGGAGTTTTAAGTAGGGTATTGCTCTTTGCATTCTCGGCCACTCCTCTTCCAGTTCATACAACTCCTGTAAAATTAAGACCTCCAATTTCCATACCTCTTCTTCATTCATTCCAAAGAACTCTGGATTCATGTGGGTGATATCACCTCTACCAATGCCAAGATGACGTAAATTAGGGAGAGAAGTCGGATTGAGCCAAACAGGTGCCCTTTCTCCTGGATAGTTAAACAGATAAAGATCTGAAAGCTGTAGAAGTGGTGGAAGTTCATAATCCACTATCTTCGAGAGTAGCTGATCGTCACTGCAAGAGAATGAAAAACTTATTGCTAAACACACCAATTGTGTGAGCTCTGACAACACCTTTAGCTCCCCTTCTTCTATTTTATCTGTTGTATCGATGTCCAGAATAAGTTGTTGGAGTTGAGTAAATTTCTTTAAACTAGAAAAATGAAACCCATCCGTGACTATCGAATTCAAAGAGAAATTGAACACAGACAGTTGTTGAAGGTTTTCGATCTCCCTTGGGAGGCATTCTATAGACCAACAACCAGATAACACCAAGATGCTCAGTTTATCCAGAGATCCTAGATTTTTTGGCAATTTCTTTAAATTAGGACAATCAGATAGACATAAAACTTGGAGGCTTTGAAGGTTTCCAATAGAATCTGGAAGTCTCTCCAGTCCGGAGTATTGTATCACAAGACTAACAAGATGCTGCAATGATCCTATCCCACGCAACCAATCTACCGCAGGGGGGTCAGATGACTCTTGGAAATCAATATTCAAAACCCTCAACCGTTTTAATTGGCATAGTTTTGATCCCATATTTTGAACAAACTCCTCACTCTCTTTTACACCAATCCCTGTCACTGTCCGCAATGATTTGAAATTCATTTCTTCACTAAAGAAATTCATATCCATATTCAACACCATGCCTACTCGACGTGCTTGGATACTATAAGACTGACCTCCGCCCTCATAACTGATGCAAATAAAATTTTCTTCCATTGTGATCCTTCTGATCATTTCACGTACCAAGTCATGTACTTTAAACACAAGAAAATTTGAGCCAAGATTTTCCATATGTTCATGCAGTAATAAACAACGGCTAATTAATTCCTCAAGATATTCTTTTCCAACTTCATATGCAGACCTTGAGTTTTCCCTTCCTCGAACAAAGCCCTCACCAATCCACCATGCAATAATATCGAATGAAAGCATTTCATGATCTTCTGGAAATACGGCCAAACACAACATACATGGCTTCAAATGCAATGGAAGCTCATCGTAACTTAATTCTAGCACAGAAATGATGGGTTCACCTTTCTTATCCAACTCTTCTTTCAAAGTCTTAGATATTTTCCCCCACTCACTGGTCGAACTTCCTTTACTGATCATCATTCCTCCCACAACTTTGATCGCCAATGGGAGCCCTCCACATCTATCCACAATCTCTCGACCGATGTGCTCAAGCTTTGGATCCGGACACCGACCTCCTTCCCTTGCAAATGCTATTTTTGAGAATAATAACCAACTGTCCACATCAGAGAGAAGCTGAGAATGATGTATGCATGTCTGAGTGGTTCCCATTGAAAGAGCTACATCCTCATTCCTAGTTGTAACAATGACACAACTAGTCCTTTGAGGCAAAATAGACTTCAAACTATTCCACCATGAGCCTTCATCTGGCCTCCATACATCATCCAGGATAACCAAACATTTCTTTCCCTCCAGCAACTTTTGTAGTTCCTTCAATAGATCATATAGATCCATATTTGCCAAGTCTCTAGGCCCACTAATTTTTTTCAACATATTCTTGACCGACTCTTCAAATTTGAATATTTGTGAAACAGTCACTAGCAAGATATGATCGAAGTAATTCTTTACATCACCATCATTGTGTATCTTTTGAGCAAGGGTGGTTTTGCCGATACCACCCATTCCAACAATTCCAATGATGTTCAAGGACACGTGTGTTTTTAAGACCCAATGCTTAATTTTCTTCGCATCATAGTCCAAACCCACTATTTTAGCATCATTCTCCAAGTCTGGGAATCTCAATGGTTGATTATTCGCTAAATGTTCCTCGTTCATAAGGACTGAATTTGTAGGAAGGTAAAAACCCATCCTCTCTCTATGATTTCGAATCTCTTGATTTATATCACCCAGCTTCTTTCCCATTCGATAACGGAATTTCCAGAACGAAGGAGAGCAATAGTGCTTGAATTTTGAAGCTCGTTTTCTTCTTTCTGAATTGAAAAATAACTCACAATCTGATATAATGTCCTCTGCATCATATAGTAACTCTCTAAATTGTCCCACAACTGTCTTAAGAGGTTCCTTGTGGTCCTTCCTTCTCATTTTCTCCACACGTTTGATGTAGCTCTGCATCAACTGAAGCTCTTGATTCACAGCCTTAAACTGTTTATGGAACTCAAGCACATGAGAACCTTCATTTTTGAGACTTTCGACCAAGTTTTCTATGAGAACATTGATGACTGCATCCAACATTTTTCCTGCAAATATAATATATTTTTAAAATGTTAAAATAGGGGCATTTAGTCAAATTTATTAATATTGAATTTTAAATTTGAGTTCAAATCTCTACCCAAAAAAAAAAAAAAAAAAAAGATTAATCCATCATTGTATGTTTGTTTTCTAGGAAAATCAATTCTAAAGAGAAAGTGAATTTTCACACGGGTGGAACCATGATTTTGTTTATGTGGGGGCAAATAAGACACTTAAAATTTCTATGGGGGCAATATTATTTCAATATTTTGTCAAGAAATTGATCTTTGGTTGGACTTGGACCCTATTTTTCCCAAGTCATGGGTATATATATTTTCTTATATTTTTCATGGTGGGTTAAAAAATTCTCATGTGCCAAGAAAAATTGAGGTCAATTCTCTTACGTTGTAAAAAACTGTTGTAGCAAATAGTTGTCCCTTGATCACGATCTTATCTACACACACATGAGAAAATGTTGCATGGACCGCAGGATCATGTATAGCCTGGACTGAGCTCTTCACTTGATCCATATGTATTGCCACATTTTGGATTTGAAAAGTAAAATTGAACCAGATCTTGACTTTGAAGATGTACAGCCACTAAACTCCAAAATGTAAAATTTAAATCCAAAGATGAAAAATTGTATTTTCTCAATTATTTTTTTAGGAGTTCATAAAATTGTATGCTCTATACCATTTGGTATTGCCGATCATGTTTTTGGGTGCTACATGGACATTCAATCGATATGGATAGGTGGTCATTTGGTTCTTCGAAAATTAAAAAAACATATAAATATAAATAAAGAGTGCTGATAATATGACACGGTTTTGGTGCACGCCCTTGACGAGTTTGCTCACAGCCCAACAAACGTATGACATGTGGCGCAAATGACATCAACAATAGAAGGATTCTCTCTAATTTCAAATCTTAAAAAGGATTGTTGGGCCCATATTAATTGTCACATTTATAATCCAACAACACAACCTTTTAGATTTCATGAAAATATTCATATTAAAAAAAAAAAAAAAATGTAATATATATATATGTATATTGTTTTTCGAGATTGATCCAAGGTGTTGAAAATGGACTGCAAGAGAGCACCCAAATTTAAAAATAAAATTCAACGATGAAAAATAACTATTTAAATTATTTTTTTTAGGGTTCATATAATTTTGTCCTCTACAACTCCATTGTATCGGATCATGTTTTTGTATGCCACAAGGTGATCAAATCAGAAAGTTTTCTTTTTTCACTATGGACAGGAAAGAGAAAATGGTGTCCAGGCGTTAGTCAAAACCCGAGTCATATTATCAAAATTCATAAATAAATGAAAGTATAACATCTACCATACATGTTTCATAAAATAATACTAAAGATGTGAATGCCAATTTTCTTCCTATTGGATATGATTAGGGTTGGCAACGAATCAATTTGGTACTGGATGAATACCAATCCAATACCGACCCAAAATTTTATAAATGTGTACCCGATCCAATCCGATTGGATTAATGAATATGCGAATCAAATCCATCCATTTCATTTCATACTTAATCTGAAATCGATCCAAACACATGCCTTATTTTCAAATTATCGATGTTCAAAAAAATTTAAAAATATAAATCATATAAAATATTAAAAAATCCACTTCTCAACTACAAATATAGAGGAAAACTAAAAAGACTAAAACATTTTGAAATTAAAAATATTAAAATATGTTCGGATTGGATTTTTTTTCGTAGCAGATTGAGGTACATCCGAAAGTGATCCGAAATAGTATCGGATCTAAGATTTCAATCCGAATCTGATACGAAAATCTGATTTCGTATTTAGTTTTGGAGAGTTGAAGAGACTCAGAACCAACATCCATAATGGGTTTGGGATCCTTCAAATAACTGTTGGGTTGGGTCTAGATCTGAATAGAATTCCAATTTTTAAATGGGTCTTGTTCTGAGAGTGCCTAAATCAACTCAAAGTGAGCTTATTCCAAGAATACACCATTAAAGTAATAAGTAATAACATGGAAATAAATACATGACAGATTAAAGCTTGGGAAACTAAAAGGAAATAAAAAATTAAAAAAATGACTTACAAGGGCTTATAGTTGTTATGCCTTAGATTACTTTCCCTCTTTTTTTATATTCTCCTGCAAAGATCCAATTTATAAATAATAATAATAATAATAATAAACTAAACAACTATTGTATAACAAGCGATATAATCAAGCAAAGAAACTGAAAAAAACTTACTATGTGTTTAGAGTCATCAGTTCTATTGTGGAAATGATAAGAGCTTTCTTAAGCGAAGATACCAACACAGAAATGCAATCGCCTATTCCCCAGCTAACGTTGAAGTTGAGATGAAGTTCTTTAAGGTCAACTATTCCCCAGCTGACGTTATAATATTTTATAAGACATATTATAAAGGCAGATTTACCAAAACATGCACAACATTTCAAATATTTACCAAAACGGTATACTGTAGCAATTAATTCTGAAAACGGTAAATTTACCGTTTTCGAAATTAATTTTTTTTACCAAAACAGTAAAAACAGTAAAATGTATTTTTTTAATACCGAAAAAGCCCTTTTTTATTTTTTGACTGAAATTACGAAAATAAAATTGATTTCGGTAAAAAAAAAATTGTAAATACATATGATTGTTGGATTACCGAAAGAGAGTGAATCGTTTTAGATGGATTTTCATTTTTTTAAGGTTAAAATTGTAAATATAAATGTAAAACAAAAAAAAAAAAGGTATTTTCGGTAAAAAAAAATAATATATTTTACTGTTTTTACCGTTTTGGTAAAAAATATTAATTCCGAAAATGGTAAATTTACCATTTTCGGAATTAATTACTACAGTATACCGTTTTGGTAAATATTTGAAATGTTGTGCATGTTTTGGTAAATCTGCCTTTATAATGTCTTATAAAATATTATAACGTCAGCTGGGGAATGGTTGATAATTAATTTAAAAAACTCTATCGTTTTGATAAATTATTCTATTATAAAATAAGTTTTTAATACCACTTGTAATTTTTTTTTCATTTAAATTATTTTCAAAGCATGTAGTGTACCCCCTCTTGTCCTTTTCTTATATGATTTGTTAAAGAGTGGAAGGGTAGATGAGTCATTTCAAATTAATTCAAATGATTAAGTAGTACTCATTTGTATTTGCATTTGAAAAGTGTTTTTAGCATTGAGAATTGCTTTCTGAATTCAAATTATCTTTTAGCACATTCTCAATGTCAAGCCTCTCCAATTTTACAAGCCAAAAACTTGGGTTGTTGTTTTCTTAAAAAAAAAATTTAAGAATCCAAATCGCATTATCACCTCGTAAGAAAAAATAAAGAATTGCGGAAGAAAAGATGAAATATTTTTATTGAAACTCTATTTTCCTGGAATTCATTCTACAAGGCAATCAAGTATAATAAGGTCACGACATAACTACGATATTTTTATTAATAGTAAAAATACGGGTCTTGACATATCAAATATGGTCTACAATCAAAGTTAAAAAGTTTCTCACCAATAAAAATGGAAATTTAAATTGGTTGCATAAGAAACAGTTAATTTTTAATGGGGGATGTGATAAATAATTTAATAAATTTGGGGTGCAATAAGTTAAAGTTGGGGTGTCAATAGCAATTCTCTTTTTTCTCTTAATTGAAATATATTAAGTAAAAATTAGAGTGCCCATGGCAACACTACTTATTATTTTTTTTTAAATTCGGATTAGACAAGTGACTTGGAACCTTTATTTTAAAATAAATATCAATTTGAAGATATTTTTAAAAGCTCTTTGTTGGAGTTGCTCTTGGATTGTCTTGATTGCATTTCAATCTCTTCAATTCATATGACAGTAATAACGGTATTACAATAAATCGTCAGACTAGTCAAGAAATTTTTGTTTATTTATAATAATCTTTACTATTATAATTATAATGGGAGAAGGAGGAGAAGAAGTGGTTCGACATCAAAATTTGAGTGGCCAAAAATGCCCTCACTTTTATATTTAAATTTAATATAATTAGAGTCTTATTGGTAAGAAAAAAAACAAAAAAAATTCAATTACACTATTGCAGCCTACCACCATATAATCACGTCATTTAATTTTTCAAATTACAAAAATATAATTTTTATTAAGTAATAATCTTTAAAAACCGTTTAATCAATATTTTTAATTACAAATAAACCCTTTTGAATTGATACATGTAAGTTATGCCACCTTCAACAAGGTAATAATAATAATGGTGATTCATGCAATCTCAAAAGAGTGATTTCCTCAGATTAGTAGTCAACAAATTGAGAATAAATGTGGGAACCATGCCAAAAGCGCGTCGTCCATCTTAGCATTTCTTTTTCTTTCTTAAAAAGATCCATTAGGAGCCCTTTGAAACATGATTTTAAAAATTGTCCAAGATCGACATGACTCGTCCATGTCATCAAAGTTAGGGTTGATAACATATCGGTTTAGTACTGGATCAGTACCACTCTAATACCGATTCAAATTTTTTAATTATGCACCGATGTGAATAGATTAATGAATATGTGAACCGAATCCGATCCATTTCATTTCATCTTTAATTCGAAACTGATCCGATCCGAACACATGTCTTATTTTCAAATGATCAATGTTCAAAAAATATCAAATTATATAATTTTTTTTAATCTACTTTCCAACTACAAATATAGAGGGATAGCAAAAAAGACTAAAACGTTTTATCTATATATATGAAATTAAGAATAATAAAAAAGAGTATTAAAATATGTTACAATTGAATATTTTTTTGAAACGGATCGGGTTAGATCCAAATTCGATTCGAAAATCCAATTTTTCATGTTTTTTTCGAATCATATCGGTTTGGACCAGTTTGGACATTGGATATATTTTGGATCATTGTCAGCTCTAAGTACAATATCGTTCTTGAATGAGTAGAATTTTCCTCAAGAGTCGTCATTCACATTGACTCTTTCAAGATCTAATATGATTTGGAGTTGTATTGAAAAATCAGTTAAATCAATTAAACGCGGGCAAGTTAACTGGGTTTTTATTATTTTTGATAAAAAAAAATTTAATTTTAAAATTTTAAGTATTGATTATCTAGATAGGAATATTATCTTCTCATCAATCATATTTTATGTAAAAAATTCAAATAATTTGAATATAAATATAAATATATATTTATAAATAATTATAAATCAAATCAAACAATTTATCTCATTTGATCTGAGATCACATGGATGAAACTCCTTGATATCAGCATCGGATGAGACGAAAGAGAATATATATTGAGTTTTAAAATTATGCTTTGAGGCCAATGAATTGAGTGAAAAAAAAAAACGAAATTTCATAAGAAGAGGGCATTCAGCCATGCCAGTTTAATTCACTGAATTGAAATGACCAAAGTAGTACCATCCAACTCTTTAATTAAACAAACTCAAAGGGACCGACTAGTTGCACACCACCCATTACCAATTAAACTCCATCACTTAAATTCCCCTTTGCACCCCCTTTGGATGATTACAATCCAAAAATAATTAAAAAATGCTGCACTCATTTTTTTTTTTTTTTCCTTCTTATGTTCAATCAAATATGCCCAAAGAAATTATTGTTAATTTGGTAATTTTTTCAAAATAATTTTTTTTTTTTTTTTTGTTTCGAAACCATATCTACAAAGTTATGTTTTCTTGAAATACATGGGGTTCAGTTTAAATTCTAAACAAATATTAAAAAATCAGTGCCTTAATTAAGTTAGAGCCAAAGAATATAGAAATAAAATAAATCACAAAACTTGATGAAAATAGAGCACAACCAAAGAATACAAAACTACAAATTAAAATAAAGCTTAAACCCTAAAAGATTAGGTATTGGAGTACAGGTGATAGGCTAAAATAGAGATTATAAAAAAATAAAAAATAAAATAAAATAAAAGGATTTTTGAAGGTTGGTGTGCAATTAGTCAGTCCCAAAACGAAAGGCTGAGGTAGGCCGCACGCTTTGAAAATAACAAAAAAAAAAAAAAAAGTAATTAACAAGGGCACATGTTAAAGTGCAATAAATACACTTTGAAAATTAGAATGAGGGTATTTTGGTAAAAAAAATAATTTTTTTTAAGGCCAATTTCACTACAAAATCCTATTTTCAAAGTATGGTTATTGCACTTTAATGTGTGCCCTAGTTTACAAAATTCATAAACAAGATAAAAGTGCTAATGGAATCCAAAGCACATTATAAATTATTTTTATGGCCTTTATCTCATATGTAATCTAAACTGCCATCAAACTCTTTGGTTATTTTTCTCTTCATTTTTTTAATTTTTAATTTTATTTTTTTATATGGGTTTTGTTAAAGGGGTCCCTTGACTCCTAAGTGGAATGACAATTTTACCCCACTTCGTTCCTATAAGATCGGGCTTTTACAATTTTGACTGGATTCAAGGCAAGTTTGATATTAACAATGAAAACCTGTCTCGAATTCGAGACGGGTACGGGTTTCCATAAACCTGCGTGAAGCAATTTTTTTTGTAATTAAAAAAATCAATAAATAAAAAATAATTTCTTTCTTGAATGAGCTTGATTAATGTGAAAGGAGAGGATGTGTGAGAAGTTGGTCTGAATCTAACTTCTTTGTATGGTGAAATCGCATAAATAAACACCTTGAAAAAGGATTTTTAGAGAGAGAGAGGGAGTCTTGGGGGAAATTCCCCAAATCTAATAAATTGTTTTATCTTATAATAATATATTTGAGGGGAAATGGCTGCGATTTTTAATGACGGTCAGATTTTGACCATCGCTATAGAGTAATTTAACACTGACTCACTCTCTCTATCTCTCTTCTCAAACTCGAAAAACCACTCTGATTTCATTCTCTCACTGAATCACTCACTGTCTCTCATCTCATAGATAAATAGTTGCGACTTTTATGTGAGATCTCTCGTCTCAAACTCTCAAACTCGATAACCACTTTGATCTCACTCTCTCATGGAATCACTCTCTCTGTCTCTCACTGAATCGTCTCTCTCATCTCAAAATCGATTTACACTGATCTCTGTCTCTCAAACGCGTGAGGGTTCAATTTCAACAGATCCGATCTCGGCCTCTTGAAATTTGAGAAATAGACTTCCTTCGACAGAAAAGGTATGTTTTCCTGCATATTTCGTCGATTTTTCTCTTCAATCAATTACCTAAACCCTAGATTTTTCTGTTATGCTGTAATTTGTTTGTCATGTTTTGAGATATATTACTTCCAATACCTCAACCATGTGGAAAATTGTTTATATTTATTTTCTATTCCCTTTTTTTCTTTTATCATTTATAGTGTTCTTACAAGATAACAGCATCACTGGAGTAGCTTATAAAGATGATCCCACAATCATGGCTTGGGAGCTTATGAATGAACCTAGGTGCACATCATTAAAATCAAATACGTTCCCTTTGGAATGTTTTTCCACTTCAGTCTTGTTAAGTTCTCTTCAATGCTGTTTGTCTAACAGGGTTGGATTACAGAGAGGGCTTCTCATGTAAATTCCATTGACAGAAATCACTTATTAGAAGTTGGTTTAGAAGGATTTTATGGAAAAACATCACCTCAAAAGAAACAATTCAATGCGAATTTTTCGGTTGGATCAGACTTCATTACTAATAATAAGATCAATGGAATTGATTTTGCAACGGTCCATTCATATCCTAATCAATGATAAGAAACATCCAACAATTTAGAAAAACCTCAAATTTCATGAAAATATAAACAATGCAAGCTCCATTTCCTCATTTCAAGAAGAAAATACTCAACCATTAACGGGTTTTCTTGCAATTTTGTTCTGTGAACAGGTTATCCAGCTCGAACAATTAAGCACAACTTTCTTTCTTGAACAATTGACTTAACACACACATCCAAGATGCACAAACCATTCTCCAAAAGCCTTCACTCCTCGCCGAGTTTGGAAAATCATCTAAAGATCCTGGTTTTAACTCCTACCAGAGAGATTCCATGTTCAATACAACTTACTATAAGATCTACTCATTGGCTAGAAGTGGGGGGTGCAACTGCTAGTGGGTTGTTCTGACAACTACTAACAGAAGGAATGGATTCTTTCAGAGATGGGTATGAAATAGTTTTGAGTGAAAGTCCTTCAACAGCTAATATTATTGCTCAACAATCTTAGAAGCTTTATCGAATAAGGAAGATGTATGCGAGACTGAGAAATATTGAGAAGTGGAAAAGAGTTAGAATTGTAGACTATAATTTGGATTGGTAGTTAGATTTGCATAATTGTTTGATTTTACCTTCTAATAATAGATAATTTACAGCAGGTGGTTCAGAAAATACTTAGATTTATGAAAGTTGAAGACGAGGGGCATTTGAATCTTTTCATGTTGCTAGTTGGGGTCTAGGTCATCAATTTCAAAATATAGGGGTATCTCCAATATTCAGCAACATGTGAGGGGGGCATGTGTAAAATTAATTTTTTTTTCAAAAGTTCATATAATGATGGCTGTGACCGTAGCTAAAAGATCTAATTTTTTTTCAAAAAAAAATCCTATAGCGAGTAGCTTAATTTGAACCAAAGGTACAAATAGCCCAATTCCGTTATTTTGTAAGACCCTCTTTTCTATATATTTTTATTGTGTATGTTATATAGACTTTGACCTATGAACATAATATAACATAAAATTATAAAAAAAAAATTATAAAAAAAATATATAATTTAGATTCACGTTGCAACAATTCCTTATAATAAACCAATTAATGAAATTAGTCCAATGAGCATGATTTGGATGACCATGCTCATATAAATTACCCCTTCTCAAACTCTCTTTTAGTATTTTCCTTGTATGTGAGAGAGGGGTGCGACTTGAGAAATTTTGGGCTTCAAAGGGTGCCTCCCAACAAAAGGTTGGTGTGGCAATACTTCTGTAAATTAACCCTATTTTTATCCATAATTACTAATTCGCCACTGCTTTGGTCACTGATTTGAAAAGCGGTTACGCAAAACAAACGGTATTTCTTCTGAAACTCTGAAAGAAGGAAACTAAGAAAGAAAACCCCTTTCGTTCTTCTTCATTTTTTTTTTCTCTGAAACTCTCTTTTTCTACAATTAATGCAGCAATGGCACCGAGGCTTGATCTGGATGGGAAAGAAATCACGCCATTAACAATCTGTTTGATTGGTGGTGGAGGATTCATCGGATACCATCTCTGTGATAAGCTAATGACAGGAACTCCTCACAAGGTCATCGTGATCGACTTCTCCGATGAAAAGATCAAAGATCTCTTTCGGGATTGTAACTCTTGGATTAATTGGATCAAGTTTCACAATTATGATTATTCTCACTTGGCGTCTCTCATCAACAAAGCCGATGTGGTAATAAAAACAAGAATTCTATTCCTAATCTCCTTATAGTTTTATAATTGGCATTTTAGGGGTTTCTTGTTCATCAATCAATTTTTTTTTTTTGTAGACGATCAATCTTGGCGTATTTTGTGATCGGGAGAATAACATCAAACAGACACTTCATACGATTCACAGAATTATCGTGGATGTACTTCCTGTGGTGGGTTTTTCAAATTCTAGGGTTTCTTGAATTGGGTTTTTCTGAATTTTTTTTTTTTTTTTTTTAATTTCCTTTCCATGATTTTATGTAGTTGATTAAATGCTTGTTAATATCTGATTCAGGTCAACTTCTGTTCAGAGAGTAAGAAACGATTTATTCATTTCTCTTTGTCTGAAGTCTATGGAAGAACTATTGGAAGCTTCCTTCCAAAGGATGATAGGGGACTTTACTTCTCGGTTTGACAATCTGTGTGATTAGAAATAGGGGACTTTACTTCAAATTGAAATGTTGGCCTTACACATTAAATTAGAAACTACAATTGAAGGAGTTCAGATCATGGTTTTAAAATTCGTTTTGACATCTTGTCCATGAATGAGTTTTCCGATACGTTTGAGTCGCTTCGTTTGACAATGAGAAAAATGACCTATGATCTTAAATCTCGCCCGTACATTTGACTTCTCTATCTGTCTCGTTGGTGGACGATACCAAGATGTATCGGACGACTCATCTCGGTCTCAGCCTCAGACGAGAGTTAAAATCATGGTTAATGTGTTTTCTATTCAAATTTCAGTAAATTTTCTGTATGGAATTCATGTAAATCATGACATTTTGTTGCTCAGTTTTTCAAGATAGTTTGTGTTGTTTTGCCTTCTGAGCAGGAACCCCATTTCTATATCCTCAAAGAAGATGATTCACCCTGTGTTTTCGATCCGATAGAGAAACAAAGGTGGTCTGATGCCTGTGGAAACCAACTGATTGAAAGGCAAATATTTGGTAAGTTAATTCTCATAAAACCATTCAACTGTGAAGTTTGATCTTATATGCCTAAAAAACCTGTTTAGGAATGGCTGCTGAAAATGGCCTCGAGTTCACTATTGTAAGACCATTCAACTGGATGGGTTCAAAGATGGAACTTGCTCCTAACGAAATCGTTCCAAGAGTTTTTGCTTCAATTGCCGATGTAATTAGTTCTTCATTTTAATAGAACTTCAAATTTGCTTCTTGTCTTCAATAGAACAATTTCTTTCTCATTCTTTATCTTTCATTCAGGATCTCATTAAAGGCAAGAAAATCAGGCTCTTTGATGATGCCAGACATTTCAAACATACTTTTGTACATATCAATGATGCCATTGACGCAATTCTACTCATGATTGTAATTGGTTTCATTCTCTTTCATCTCTTTGAATTTGAATGTGAATTTGAATTAATGAGTGCTTGATCTTTTCTTCCACAGCTAAAATTTCTCAGGAAAACCCATCACGCGCCAATGGGCAGATTTTCAACGTGGCCAATCCCACCAACGGAATTACTAGAAAGCAACTCGACAAAATGCTGATACGGGTATTATTTCTGTCTGATTTACATTTATTAGGTTAGGTAGTTAACCATATCTTCCATCAATCTACTTAATGTTGCATTGAATTTCATCCTTAAAGGTATATCAAACTTATTCAAATCCCTCAACCATTGACCCAAACTCGAACGATGATAAAAGCTGTAGCAAACGCACTCCTGACGTGACCATAATCAACAGGCAGCTCGGTAAGGGAACTAACTTTTAATCCTTTCATTGTTATTGGAAATAACACGGTGACTTTCTTCTTACAATGGACGTTTTACTTTCGTAAACAGGTTGGTACCCAAAGATGTATATGCCAGAGACACTTGTGTTTCAGTACTTGGAGGAACTGCTGTTTAAGAGGATCCTCTAGAAGCCACTCTTTTTTTCTTTTTCTTTTTTGGTTCCAATTATAGTATCATTTGTAGTCTTCTTTTTGATTGATGCCAAGGACAAGGTAATGGAAAAAAAATTTCAAGTTTTCAAAGGAAGTGGAGATAAAGATTATTTGCAGAAAGTAGAAAAACACAAGTATACTTGTAATCCCGTTTTAGACGTACAAAGCATGAAGACCGAATAATTACTCTTTTGGGGATGTATAAACTGTCAAACCATTAACCCATTGTAATCGATATTTTGTCGTACTTTTTTTTAACAAACTTATTCAACTTTATCAATCCAGAATCTTCAAACCTCTAGCTAGCCAAAAACCCTTGACTTTTTGCCCCCGAAACCCACCCCATCTTGTTCTTGAGATTTGAAGGAGAGAGGGTAAAGTCTAGTACATTTTTTATTCTACAAGAGAGTGAAATTAGGGCATTTATGGTCATTTCCATTAATGTCGAATGAAAGACAGCTTCAAGTTCAAGTTCAAGGGTATATGTCTTCCACATAAAGACATTATTATTTTTAATTTTCACCAAAACCAACATGGGAAAAAAAAGAAACATTTTTCAATGCCAATGGACTATTGTAAGCCTTTGAAGAAGCTACAAAGATGGATAAAACTGTGAGCAAAGTTGACCTCGAGGTCCAGTAACAACAGTAAACATACATATAGCACCTCTCATCACGGTCAGGGAGTCTTGTGTTCCAAATTCATTGTGAATCTCTCATGGACCTCGAGGTCAGCTTTGGTCACAGTTGGTCTCTGTGTTGCAGTTACTTTATCAAAATCGGTTCTTGTGATTGGTTGTGGATGGATCTGCACATGCGAATAATTGTAATTGAGAAAAACAAACAAAACAGATCAAATATCCACTAAGGACTATGTTCCACTAGAATCTATACGATTCCATCTGTTCATACCTTTGAAGCAAGGCCTTTGGCTACAAGCTCTTGCATGGTAATTTGAACAGCTCCTGGTTGCTTTAGTCCACATGGCACCCATGTATCGTTAGATGTCCTAATGAGAAAACATAGCATTCTGAGTTTTGCAAACGAATTCAAAGAGAACATTGTAGATATGTGAGGTTCAAAGGGTTTTGACTTCATCTATTTGGATTTAGGAGTCATCACCATTCAAAGAGTTAAGGTGTGAAAATACACCGTGAAAGAGATTTTGAAATTCAAATTTTCAAGTAAATAGTAACTCAAATTTGGTATTCACTTAAAGAAAAATGGTAATGAGGTTTGATTGTGAGACAAAGAAGGTGCTAGGCACCTTGTCTCACCCACCAAAGTAGTGGTTACCAAAGATTAGCCAAAATGAAGTAAAAAATTATTATTATTATTATTATTATCTTTTTGGTGTAAATTTAACTAGATTTCACCTTTTGATCATCAAGCATGAAGTACACCCATGTACACTCTCTTGAGAGTATATTTTTTGTTGGTTTGGCTATAAGGGCACATCCATGGGTTAGATGAATCCATTTGGGAGCCTTCACCTCATGCATGAAAATGTGTTTTTTAGGGATTTTTTTTTTTCTCTATGTAGGCTTAGAGTTTGAAGAGTGGGTCTAGAGAGACTGATTAGAAATGTGGGAAATAGGATTCAGGGACTGATTTGAAATACAAATATTACTAAATGGAATATTAAGAGAGGTCCTAAAACTTATAAACTAATTAGAAAGAACTCCCTCCACTAGGGTCTTTAAGTAATTTTCCTTAAATAAAATTAGTTGGAAGGTGCGAATTAAGGATATAGGGTTACATTCTTCTTTTGCTAAGTTGATCATGGTGGTATTAAGAAAAATTGGTGCGCTACTAGGGTTATATTGGTCAACTTGAAAAAACTGCATAAGAAGGTTAGTCGATTCGGTATGGGATTTTTCCCAAATCAAGTGCAACTTACGTCCAAATTCTAGTTTCGATACACTATTCATTTTAATTCCCAAAACATGCTTTTCTAGTGAATTCGTCACTTTTATAATCAACGAATTCGTTGATAAATTACTAGCAAGATCATTGATAAAGCAAAATCGTTAGTATTTTATCAACGAATTCGTAGATTATAAAAACGACAAATTCACGAATTCATAGGTTATAAAAATAATGAATTCATTGTAAAAGCAAGTTTTGGAAATTAAAATGAACAGTTTATCGAAATCGAAATTTCGTCATATTCAACAAATAAAATGGAGATTCACCCTTGAAAAAACTTATGAAGGTTAGTCGATTAGGAAATCTTATAGAGAGCTTCTATTAACATACCAATTGTTACTTATAACACACCAAACTATATGTAGACAATCATTTAAATTTCAAAAGATTTGGTGTGTTATAAGTAAAAGTCGGTGTGCCAACAGAATCTCTCTTCTTAAGTACACAATTACTAAAGTGCCCCTACTTCGTTCGTTATCAGCTCCTTCGGTCCTTCCCTCTCTTTCTCCTGTTAATGTAACTATTGGAAACTTGCTTCCAAGGATGATCCTTTGCGTCAGGTATAGGTTTGATCTCTCCGTATCACTGTGAATTTCATTTCAATCTTAATTTGGATTGGGTTTAGGGTGAAAGTTTCTTGATTAACAAAAAAAATATGAGTTCTTTCCAAAATGTTTCTTACGAAATACTTTTATCTTAGTTCTGTCAACCTGCTTGAAAACAATGATTAAGTTCAAAATATTAGATGAATTCATATTTATACTAGTCAATGAGATGATCTAATTCAGAGTGTAAAACTCACTTGAATTTGAGTTTTTAAACCATGTTCCCGATTGAAGCATTTGATAATTTTCGTTAAGGATTCGTACGATTTCTAGTTATTAAAGGCATATATTTTTTAAAGAAATCCAGATTTTTTAAGATCATTTTTTGCCAAATTGATTTTCCTAAGAAACATTTTCTCTGCTATCACACATACTCTGTGGGTTTAGAATCTCTTGCCCCTCTCCCTCTATCTTTTTTTTTTCTTTCTTCATGGATGATTTGGGTCCACCACAATCTGGGTTCAAAACCTGCTATAATGATGTGTTTTTAGCATATTTTAATTCAGTTTATAGCAGGAAAAAACCAATTTTTTATTATTAAATGTACAAATTTATCAATTAATGTGGAAATGGTCTGGAGGGCTTGGTTTGGCTGAGCTGTATTAGATCAGCCGGTTCAAGTTGGGCTCAGGGAGTTCCAATAGGATCCCAAAATCTGGATTCATAGCCATGATAAGTACATTTTAGTTGCTACATTGTTACAAGTCGAAGCTAGTTAAAGATCATAAAGAAAAGACTTGAGCTCTACATGGAAACGTGGAGCCTTGAACCACTTAAATCAGCCCATGCTGAAAATTGAGAGATTCTCGAAATAACCAGTCCTCTTGATTGGTGACTTCACTAATTAGATTAAGGTACTTTTTAAATAATTGATTTCTACTCATTGTTAATCATTTTGTGCATCCAAGTCATTAATCAAGTTGTTTTTTTATAGAGTCGTGATCCAAAATGGTGTCCCGTTCCTATCAAAACATTAGGTGTCTATGTGGCACCTTTTTGTTGGAATTCAAACACCTTGGGCTGTGTGAATGGCTTGATTAGGAGCCCAAGGTGTTTTAAACACCAACTAAAATTTTCCATGTAGACACCTATCAAATTTTATAGGAATGAGACTCCGTATTGGATCCTGAGTCTTTTTTATATGTATAAATGTTGGAATTTAGAGGGTTGAATTTGAAAACCCTTTATATTCAATGGGTTTAAACCATAGGGTAAACTAATCCCAGCTTTTTGTTTTATACCTTTTAGTTTTGCTTTATGCTTTAAGCTTTAGTTGTTAGTATTGATTTTGTCTTGTGTAATTTTAGCCTCACATCGACTAGGCGAAGAGTTAATTTGCAATTCTTAAATAGTTGTACTTCTAATAACTTTAAAGTTGATAGAAATAGTGGACGGGCTCACATGAGTACATGAAGACCCAATGTTCCAATTGGGATTTGGATCCACTAGTTCGAAAATCTTAATGCGTGTGCGTGCAGGGGGGTGCAAAATCTCGAATCTATACCTTACGTGGGTGCGCACGAAGGCTCGTTTTTTGTTTTAATTATCAAGGCCCATTTTATTTAAAATTCTAGCCATTTTTAATTCGTTTGTACTAGTGTCTGTTCTGAATCAGTACAATACGAAGAGGTTTATGACTATTCTAAATAGTCACTTTCTCTTTTATTTATATGCTTCTGTTTAGTCGATTTAACACGCAATCGTATATTGGTATTCTTCGTTGTGAGTGCGCATAACATCGTCGAGTTCGAAGTTATGTTCCAATTAGAGTACCCTCTTGGAAACATGGGTTGTTGTATCCTGGAGAACGAACGCCTAAAGACTATGGTACCTTAGCAAGGGTGAATTTCGTTTTGGGACAGTGCTTTGTGCATATTAAATTACATAACGTTTTTTCTGTTACATTCAATTCTAAAAATCAGGAATTATTTCAAACTTCTTCCCTCTTTCCATAAGAAATCAGTACATAATTAAACTAACAATAAATTTTCTGTATGAAATTCATGTAGATCTTAACATTTCACTGCTCAGTTTTTTTGAAAATAGATTGTGTTTTTTTTGCTTTTTGTGCAGGAGCTCGATTTCTCTGTCCTCAAAGAAGATGCTTCTCCTTGTGTTTATGGTCCAATTGCAGCAACAGAAGTGGTCCTATCCATGTGCAAAGCAGCTAATTGAAAGGCTAATATATGGTACGATAATTCTCGTAAAATATGTACTTCTTAAAGTTTATTCCAATGAGATATTTTATCTTACATGTCTAAAATCTGTTTAGGAGAGGCTTCTCAAAATGGCCTCGAGTTCACTATTGTAAGACCATTCAACTGTATTGGCCGAAGAATGGATCTCAATCCAAGCGAAGTCGTTCCAAGAGCTCTATCTCACTTCACTCAAGTTAGTATAACTCCTCACTTTAATAGAACTGCAAATTCACTTCTTGTCTTCAATCGAACAATTTCCCTCTCATTCTTTATCCTCCATTCAGGATCTCCTTTGTGGCAGGTCGCTTACACTCTTTGACGGCCAACCTTGCCAACATACCTTTGTCGATATCAAGGATGCCATTGAGGCCATTCTACTCATTATTGTAATTGGTTTTCTTCGTATCTATATTCCCCTTCATCTCTTTGAGTTTGAATGTAAATTAATGGGTGCCTAATCTTTCTTCCACAACTAAAATTTCTCAGCAAAACCCATCACGCGCGAATGGGCAGATTTTCAATGTGGGCAATCCCAACAATGGAGTTACTCGGAAACAACTTGCCAAAATGATGAAAAAGGTATTACTGTCTAATTATCATTTGTTACGTGGTTAACCATATCTTCCGCCCTTCTTGTTAATTTGAATAAAATTTCTCCCTTAAGTTATATGCAAAGGTATCTGGTGAATCTTCTTCGGATCCCTCAACTGTTGACAATAGCCCAAATGATGATAAATGTGGTAGGTTCATTCCCGATACAGCCATCATCAATGGGCAGCTTGGTAAGTGTGCTGTTTAAATCTTTCATGTGCCATGAGTCTCACTTGAAATAACACCACTGCTATTTTCTTCTTACTATTCTTTTTTTCTTTGACGAAAAGCTTGGAATCCAAAGACGACGTTACCAGACCTTCTAGAATCTACTCTTAGGTTTCAGATGCCTACTGCACCCACTCCACATGGATCTTGAGTGAGGAATCCAATCTTTCATCATTGGACGCTCACCTACTTTAAGGCGATTGAAATTCTCCTCCTTCTACCCCAAATTGATTCAATTTTTTTCCTTTTTTCTTTTTTACACAATTTTTACCGTTGTAAAATACAAGACAGCCCAAGGCCAATCATAGACATGGTAATGAGGTGAGGAATGATGATAGATGTTGTAAAATACTAGATTTGCTTATAATCTGTGTTGTATGTAGTCTTCTTTTTGAGTGATGCCAGTGACATGGTAATGAGGTAAGGAAAGATGATAGACATCCAAATTTGACAAAATCTCTGCCTATAACATAAAAATGATGGAATCTAACTGGTAGGAATCCCCATTCATGATGCCTTTTTCATATTTTGATCCAACAAATTGTGACCCACGAACCCATACTATGTGCATATCCCCATAATTAGAAGAACTGAATTCCATGGGAAGGCTTGACTACTCATGATGAGAATTCTTTTCCTACTTTTTCAGAAGAAACAAAATAAAACTATGTTATCAAGAAATCACAAATATTGTTATTAAGGAAAATTTTGAAGGGTAATATATGAGTTAACCTTCCTTACAAAGTATTTTTTTTTTAGTGTCTTAACTTTCTATTTGTTAGTTGATTTGCAATGAAAATGGTACCATTAAAAAGTTCTCGTCGAGATATTTGCTTGATATATTGCATGATATACTTATTGAATTTTTTTTTTCAAATATAAAATATTTATTTTTATTTTAATTAAATTTTATTTATTATTCATTTTGCAATTATAAAATTTAATATTGTTATTTTACCTACCCATTTACCTTTTAATTATTTATCCATATTCTTTGTACTGGGTTTTTAATCTCATAGTCAGGTCCATGTTGAGTTAGACGATTTTGCTTGGAGCATCAATGTTGGTCTGGCCAAGTAAATAAGAAATGTTTAATTTTACGAAAAGATTATTACAAATGTTAAAGTAAAGCATTTTTATTTTTTTTAAAGAAGACTACTGATAAACTGAGTCAAAATTCACTCGCTAACATTATGTGTGTACGGAACCATAGATCTTTTCCCTTGTGTATTCTGAAGAAAAAGATTTATGGACTTCTGTGCACGTGCCACATCAGCGAGTGAATTTCAAGTGGTTTTTTTCAAGTCCATCTATTGCGACTCTTTAAAGAATTTTAACTTGAAATGGGTTTTAGGTGAAGGAAACATGGTTGAACTCAAATGATTATGGTGCTTGTGGTGCGGATATCCATTACAATGGTCTAAAAATTCCCTAAAACCGCTTTCATTATTTCGGGTCTATTACACATAAGTATAGAGATATTGGGACAAGAATTAAAGTTGAATGATCAACTAAAATGCAGACTCGGCTCTCGAAAAAATGGAAAGATTGAACAAGATTTGTATAACTTACCCCAAATCTTTAAGATAAAACTTTTGTCATTATCAAAACTATTCAACTTTAAATAGGTTGCTTATATGAGCGGGTGGTCAAGGAATGATTCCGTCAAGGAAATCCATTCCTTTTTTTGTTTTTAGATCCCCTTTTCTATAAATTTTATTTTATCTACTATATAGAATTTCATCAATTCACATGATTAAAAAAATAAAAATTAGATAACTTATTTTGCCAAACGAATCTTTTATTATAACACACCAATTGAAATTTGGTGAATTACTATTTCGTGTGCTGAATACGATGAAATTCCAAGTCCGGTTCATATTAATTCCAAAAACACGCATGAATCGTTTTTCAGCGAATTCATTGGTAGTTATTTTTAATTTAAAATGACGAACTCGTAGATAAATTACCAACGAATTCACCATTAAAAAATAATTATATTTTGTCTTTAAATTTACTATGAATTCATCACTTTAATATTAGATAATTCGTCACACTTTAAAATTAAGGATATTTTGACTTTAAATTTACTAACAAATTCGCAGCTTTAATACAAACAAATTCATCACTATAAACTAAAAAATACTTACGAGCGAACTTCCTGGAAAATGATTCATGCATGTTTTGGAAAATACTCCTATTAAAATTAGTTTTATGATGATTATGATGGTATGAAGAAAAATTGGTGCGGCTATAGGAGTTCTATAAATTGCCCCTACTTAATATTCATAATTACTAATTTACCCCTAATTTGCTCACCGAATGGTTCTGCCTCTTCCCTCTCGAATCCTATTTAAAAAGCGGTTTGACCCAAAAAAAAAAAAAAAAAAAGTATATTTTTTTTTTTGGGTCTGAAACTCTCTCACGTTCTTCTTTGCTCACCGAATAGTTCTGCCTCTTCCCTCTCGAATCCTATTTAAAAAGCGGTTTGACCCAAAAAGGTCTGAAACTCTCTCTCGTTCTTCTTTGTTTCTTCTCTGAAACTCTCCTTTTTTTTACGATTTAATGAAACAATGGAGACGAGGTTCGATTTGGATGGGAAAGAGATCACGCCATTAACAATCTGCTTGATTGGTGGTGGAGGATTCATCGGATTACATCTATGTGAGAGGCTAATGGCAGGAACTCTTCACAAGGTCGTCGTGATCGACTTCTCCGATGAAAAAATCAAAAATCTCTTTCGGGAATGTTACTCTTGGATTAATCGGATCGAGTTTCATAAGTTCGGAAACAAGTATGATTCTTCTCACTTGGAATCTCTCGTCAAGGAAGCCGATGTGGTAAAAAAAACAAGAATTCTACTTCTTATCTCCTTATAGTTTCGAAATTAGCATTTTAGGGTTTCTTGTTGATCAATCGAGATCTTGTTTGTAGACGATCAATTTTGGTGCGTTTTGCGGTCCGGGGAATAACACCAAACAGCCACTTCATACAATTTGCAGAAGTTTCGTGGATGCAGTTCCCGTGGTGGGTTTTTCAAATTCTAGGGTTTCTTGTATTAGGATTTTCTGATTTTATCTCCACGACTAGTTGATTAAATGTTTGTTGATATCTTGTTCAGGTTAAGTTCTGTTCAGAGAGTAAGAAACGATTGATTCATTTTTCCTCCGCTGAAGTCTATGGAAGAAGTATTGGAAGCTTCCTTCCAAAGGATGATCCTCTGCGTCTGGTATCGGTTTAATATCTAATTTCGAAAAAAAATATGAGTTCTTTTGAAACATTAACTGTGGAAGAAAGTAATATTGAGAGAGAGTAACTTTTAGAACGCCGAAAGTAATTTTCTTATGCTTAAGTTGATTTTTTTTTTTTTTTACTTATAAAATATGAACAAATTTTTTAACTTTTTCAATTTTCAAAAGTCAAAAAATATTGCTTTTTTAATCCATAATATGTTTTTTTCTCTGTCGCTGTGCCTATTACATGGGGATTTTTACTTAAGCTGAAATATTGGCCTTACACATAGATTAAAAACTACAATTGAAGTATAAAAGAAAATAATAAAAAGGTCTATCCCCCCCTACCCACCCAAAAAAAAAAAAAAATTATATATATATACATCTATATATATATATAAATAAAAAAATAGGAAAACCATGTAAGAAAAATATTGCCTGATTCCCTTTTTAGTAATCATAAAAAAATTGATCCGGGTCGGGGGCACGGCCCCTTCACCTCTACAACTCAACTACCGCCAACAAATACAAGACATTTACACAACATCAATGAGTTCAGATATAGATTGTGTTGTTTTTCCTTCTGAACAGGAAATCGATTTCTATATGCTCAAAGAAGACACTTCGCCCTGTGTTTTCGGTCCAGTAGCGAAACAGAGGTGGTCCTATGCGTGTGCAAACCAACTGATTGAAAGGCTCATATTTGGTAAGCCAATTCTCATAAAGTATGTACTTCTCTATGAGGTTATTCCAACGATATTTTTTATCTTATATGCCTAAGCCCTGTTTAGGAGAGGCTGCTGAAAATGGCCTCGAGTTCACTATTGTAAGACCGTTCAACTGGATTGGCCCAAACATGGATCTCATTCCTAATGAAGTCGTTCCAAGGAGTTCTAGCTTTCTATGCCAATGTAAACTACTTCCTCATTTTAATAGAACTGTACATTTGCTCTTGTCTTCAAACGACAATTTCTTCATACTTAATCTTTCACTCAGGATCTTTAAGGCAAGAAACTCAGGGTCTTTGATGGTGAAACAGTCCCAACATACCTTTATACATATTGATGATGCCATCTACGCAATTCTACTCATGATTGTAATGGGTTTCCTTCCACTTTTATATTACCCTTCATCTATTGAATTTGAATTACTGGGTGATGAATCTTCCTTCCAAAACTAAAATTTCTCAGGAAAACCCATCACGCGCCAATGGGCAGATTTTCAATGTGGGAAATCCCAAACAATGCAGTTACGAGGAAGCAACTTGTCGAAATGATGTGAAAAAGGTATTACTGTCTAATTTCCATTTGTTACGTGGCTAACCATATCTTCATCCATCTTGTTAATTTGCATGGAATTTCTCCCTTAAAGATATATGCAAAGGTATCTGGTGAATCTTCTTCGGATCCCTCAACTCTTGACGATAACTCAAATGATGATAAAATTGGTAAATACATACCTGACATGGCCATCATCAATAGGCAGCTTGGTAAGTGATTTTCATCTGCCATGAGTGAGTCTAAATGGAAATAACACCACAGAGATTTTCTTCTTACTATATATTCTTTTTTACTCTGATGAAAAGGTTGGAATCCACAGACGACGTTGCCAGACCTTCTAGAGGTTACTCTTATGTTTCAGCTCTTTCTGCACCCACTCCGGATGGATCTTGAGGATGCCACTCTTTCATCATTGGACGCCCACCTACTTTAAGTCAATTAAAATTCTCCACCTTCTGATTTTTCTTTTACTAATGCTTCTAATCAGAGTATTATGGTCTACTTTTTGACTGACGCCAAAGACCAGGCAATGAATTTTCTTGTTTACATGTACAAAGCATGGACACTGAATAATTGCTCTTTTTGGGAAGTACATACTGTTCAAGTCATTAAACCCATTGTAATTGATCTCTTTCTTTTTTTTCTTTAAAAAAAAAAAAAAAAAACCTATTCAACTTTATTTTCCCCAAAACACATTGTTTTCAATCCCCCCATCTTCTTCTTGAGATTTGTACAGAGAGGGTGAAGTTTTCAATATTAAAGAGGTTGCAGAAGATAGCATTTTCATGAAGAAAAAAAAAACATGTTTAGAAGTATTATTTTTCTCTACAAGAGATGCTATTGCCCTTGCATTTTGATCATTTCCATTAACGTCAAATGTAAGACAACTTCAAGTTCAAGGCGATATGTCTTTCATATAACAACAGGATTATTTTTAATTTTCACCAAAACCAACATGGGAAAAAAGAAGAAAAAAAGTGACATCTTTCAATGGACTACTGTAAGCCTTGTCCAAACGGCACATCCATCAAAGGGTAGCAATGAATGCATGCAGGTGGTATTGGGTACAGCACATTTGTTTACAGCATTATCTATAATCATCAACAAAAAACAATTACATGTGCAGTGGTAGTTTCAGGACTCAACTTCTCCCCTGATTGAAACAAGCAACTTTATCGAAGTATCGAAACACCAAATGTTCATCCGTCATACAGAGGCAAATTTTATGTATCCTTAGACTTCAAGAAGCTACAAAGATGGATAAATTTCTCCAGTCCACATTAACAGAAAAAAATACATGTAACAGACAAAAAATACATATTGCACCCCTCCTCACAGTCAGGGAGTCTCGTGTTCCAATTCCATTCCATCAACCCTCCTCCCCAAACTCCTTCGTGAATCTCTCGTGCACCTCAAGGTCAGCTTTGCTCACAGTTGGTCTCTGTCTTGCAAGTACTTTATCAAAATCAATTCTTGCGATTGGTGGTGGATGGATCTGCGCATACGGGTAATTGCAATTGAAAAGCCTTCAATCACGTCTTAATTTGAAAAATGAATAAAAGAGAACAAATACCCAACAGAGGCTATGTTCCCCAAGAATCTATCTGATCCCATCTGCTCATACCTTTGAGGCAAGGCCTTTGGCTGCAAGATCTTGCATAGTAATTTGAACAGCTCCAGGTTGCTTTGGTCCACACGGCACCCACGTGTCATTAGATGTCTTAATGAAAAACATTGCATCTTGAGTTTTGCGAACAGGTTCGAAGAGCACGTCTTTTACCTGTCAAAGATCCAAGGAGTGTAATACCAATCTAATCTCAAACAGCATCACTCGGGAAAAGATGTACAACAGCACCAAAACATTGAAGTGAATGAATGAAAATAATCTATTAAAGTATGTTCACGTACACAAACAGCAATATCCGAACCAGAGAAACCTTCTGTCTTGCGTGCCAAGGTCTCAAAGTCACTTTCAGTCAAGTTGTGAGGGGTATCTCCAAGATGAACCTGCTCAAAACCATCAAGTTCAATGACGGAGGCAACTAAAAAGATCAATGTTACAATTACCCATATTTTAATGGACTGAATGGTGAAACAGAATTCATGTTGACAACTCCAAATCTGGGATAAGGCATAGATGATTATGATTTTAATGGAGAAAGTAATGCAAACAAGGCAAGGTACCTTGAACATGTGCTGCCTAGCCTTCAAATCAGGGAGAGGAATGTAGATCCGCTTGTCAAATCGTCGGCGGATGGCCTGTCATCCTTTGTCTGTTAGCCATAGCAATATGATACAGATAAACTAATAACTTAGATGTACAGGCTTTTATTCAAAATTTTCTTACCTGATCCAGAGCATAGGGAGTATTTGTCGCGGCAAGAACAAGAACTTTCTCATCGTTGTGTCCTACACCCTGAAATGTTGGAAAGAAGGGTCCAAGTTCAAGTTTGGGACTGACAAAATAGTAAGGAATCAAAAACTGATCTTTGTTCTTGTGAAATTTCCTCAAATTTAAGTTTAATGAATAAATAAACAGGGTGGACTCGTGTGTGACAATGAAATTTGATCAGCTTCACAAAGGCCTTGAATTTGAAGTTCATGTTCAACAATTTACTATCTAGACGAAGCACTATCCATTGTAATCCTAGTTCAATTGCAATGGTTCTTTAGCCATCACAAGGGAATGGATGATCAATCAAATATTATCACAAGCCAACCACGAAGTCGGCTGATCAATTGCAAATTAGATAGCTAAATCATTCGGTAATATATGCTTAAGCTGGTGGCGAATCTCATATTTAAAGACAGAAAATGCGATTCGATGAAAAGCATCTATGGTTCTGACACACATCCATGTCAGAAATGTCTCTCACGATGTCAATTTCAATGTTACTTCAGTATGACTATTTAAAGAGTCGGGATAGTATGACTTGCCAGGTAGCATACTCAATTGACTCCTTGACGTGACAAGTTCGGAGTCGTAGATTTGAATGCTTCAGGATACACAATTGCATTTCCCCATTAAAAAGTGTATCCTGAGGTGTATAGAGTTACAGTTCCTGAACTTGTCCACGTCAGAGAGTCAATTGAGTATGCCACCTGGCAAGTCATATTACCACGACTCTAATTTAAATTGGTTTGAAATATATATTAATATACATTTGTATTTAAATAATTATTAGCTTTCTCATAACAAGGTGGATTAGTAGATGCTAAGACCTCATTTTTATCCTAGTGACGTGCACATGCGTTGCATGTGAATTATAGTAAAAGTGTAAAACTTTATTTTTTTATATTTTAAAATTTTGTAGCAACGTAATTGCGAATAGAAAAATTAAATTTTATTCTATTGAATTTAATAAATTTTCAATTATTTTTTTTCAACAATAAGCATAGAAATTAATTTGAAAGAAATCTCATGTAACCAATGTTCGCGCCTCAAATAGAAGAATAGTGAACAAATTGAAGATGAAATGAAGATAGAGAAGGAAGGACAGTAGTGACAACAGGATGCCATCCAAGGTAAGGTGAAGTCAAAAAAATAAACAAAGAAAACCAATTTATACCTTGCATTAGGACAAAAAAAAAAAAAAAGAAAGAAACATAAAAATAGTTATACATACCCCAGTTACAACAATGAAGTTGTGTCCAAGAAAACTACTTAATGATAATACAAAGGTCAATAGCTCATTGGTAAAAAAGTTATGTTTCATCATTATTGTAGTTTTACATTTAACAGTTCTCGTTCTAGATATGAACAAACGACTTTACAAGATGTATTTCTTCATCGACCTGAAGTTATTTGCTACATGTAATTGAATGCACAAGAATACAACAATATCAGGATGAATGCATGACTCAACAAAAGTTGAACTGTAAAGACTTCTTATTATATTTTACCAAAATTATAAAGATTAGTGCTAAAGAAATCAGTTTCCTATTTTAAGATGCTTAAATAAATAGCTTTCTTCAATAGAAATTGATTGGAGTGAGTAGGATCCAGATGAGTTGTTGGCAGTCGAAATCTATGAAGTGCCATTGTTTGATTTAAAACCACACAATTTTGGGCGTTTGTGCAAAATTTCTCGTGTATATTTCATAAGATCTTATCCACCAATCTATTTTGAAAAATAAATTTTAAAGGCCTCACAAGTAGATTTTACCAATTAAACTGATTTTACATTTTATGGCCACCAAGGCCCTACAGATATTGGTTTGCATGATGCTTCTCATGAATATTGAAGATGCCCATGTTTTAAATTGACGACATGCCCCTTGACTTCGGTCTTCTCTAATCAACTAATGAAAAATGACCTAAATGTCATTATTATCAATCTGTAATCAAAAAATGATTTTTCTTCTCAAAACCAGTCATATGATTCCATTTACTTTAACTTACAGGCTTTTTTTACCCTCCTCTTCAACTATAAGATTCTATCTACTTCAAGAATTAAAGATGAATAAGAGGATATATCATTTTCATGGGGGCAGTTCATGTGCCATATGCAAAAACAATGGTTATTCAAAATATGAGTTAGAGATTTTGGATTGAGCTTATTTTTTGCGAGGATGGTCACTGCGATGAGAAGATCATCCTCACAAAAAATCAACTCAATCTGAAACTTCTAAATCCATCAAAAGTGATTAACAAATTATTGGCAAAAAATTGACAGTCCACATTCTAAATCACTTTCAATGGGGTTAGAAGTTTCAGATTGGAATGATTTTTTTTCCGGATGATCTTCCCATCATAGATATCATCCTCACAAAAAATCAGCTCAATCCCAAACTTCTAACCCATATTTTGAAAATTTATTAATGTTAAATTGTTTTTACATATGTCCCTTGATCCGTTCCCCATTTTCATTAGTATATAATAAAAGACAAGGTGGAGGTCGGGGTAGAGGAGGGGGCCGGGGAATCTCTTCAGTTTGAAAACACAAGGAAAGTATCCCAAATATTCACCAAAAGGTGGAGAGGCCTGCTTAAATCCCCCATTTTCATTGCACTCCTAGTTTTTATACCCATGATAATAAATTCGTGATTTCTTTGAAACCAACTGACAGGAATCCCTCGTGAAATTTATTTTGTTATGTAGGTGGATTTCTAAGTAAGGCCACTAATATCATGTGATTTCTAAAAAATGGACATCTAGTAAGTGGTTTGACAGTGGGAAAACACAATAGGGCCATTTAATTTTAACTTGCAAGCATCTTGAGAAAATTTCAACTTTATTTCTTTTTCCAAGAATCTCTTTTACCCTTTAGCCTCAAAGAGGATGATCATGTCGTAGGCACATGTAAACTCTTGTGTGTGTACATACATATTCACCTATAAACTCAGACATCACCTAAGTCTACAGGCCTCAATTTACCAAAATCTGATTTTTCAAATTATCAACAAATTTTCCATTGAAATGGGTGAATTGATCCCAAAAATGCCAAAGAATGATAATATATTTACTTTAAGTTATTGGGTAAGGAGGGAGACCTACTGGCTTCTAGCAAAGGTAGATGATCATTGAAGGGTTTTTATATCACATTCTTCACCTGCAAATTCAGAAAGAGAAAAAAAGATAAAATATCATATTATAGCATTCAAGAATAGCACTTTCACAGTGATTATTAACCACCTCAACCCATTTTAGTTTTCATCTTCATATCCATTCTCACTCACTTCTTGGCTTTGTTTGTGTTGAATGAGTAGTGTACTAAAATGCACAACATGGACAAAACAAGCAATGATCAAGACCTAAATTGAATTATGATCAGAAGAAAAAAAGATAGGTGCACATTCATGTAAAAACAAAAAATATTCCTATAAATGAGGACCAAATACTACACCATGTAAAGCAAATGGAAAGTTTTTTTATTCAATGGAATCTTACTCGTATATATATATATATCCAAGGCCGAAAACCGTCAATAGTTTCAAGAAATTGGTCACATAAATACTCAATGAAACATGTAATGTCCCATGTGCCTGAACATACTACCTGCAGAATCAACCAGAATGAAATGATCATACTCAGGACAACAACAACAACCAAAATCAAAACCCATAAAAAATTAGAATTACATGCATGAATGTACCAAGGGAAACTCAAATAATACACGGCGATGGGGAGCAGAAACTCATTAAAGATGATTGATCTCAGGTCTATTATGTGTTTTTAACTATTTTAGACTTAAAAAACAACACATCTGTATTAACATTTTACAAGTAAGAAATAATTCATTTTCTAATTTTTAGTTTTCCATTAATGTTATAGGATGAAAGTTGCTACATTATGCAAGTATCAATGGTTTCTCATAGAGCATTTTAACATAAATTTAGATCCACCTGTAAAAGCATTTCCAAGAACAACACTAATGTCACTTGCATTGTTCTGATGTATCATGGAAATTCTTTGGGATGCAAGAATCAAATAATTCTCTGTGGTGGACCATAATATCTCTTATGTCCCCCTCGAATAGATTCTTCTTTTGGATTTCCAAAGGAATGTTGCTGTGTTGACTTAAATAGTGCAAGTTCAGTGATTCATGTCATATCGGATGACCAAGATATGCAGAAAATGGGGGGGGGCACGGGCTTGCCTCCTCGTTCCCTTTTACCTATGCCATGATGCTCATGGGCAGCTTATCTTTAATTGAATTTCCTTTTCCAACTGGATTTTGAGCTCTCTCTGGGAACTTTGCTTTTTGGTTGGGAAGTGTCTCTGTCCTTTTCACTGGAACTTGGTCGCTACAAGCATGAACAACTGCGTGATATTGCTCTTAGTGCTTCAGTTTATACTAAATACTTCAAACAATGGCTCGCAGTGCTGTCACCTAGAGCTCATAGGATACTGCTCGGAGCTTGATGACAGCTCCCATATAGAAATTTCAGCCCTTGACCATAACATTGGATTAAGACTGCTCATATTAGATAAGAAGAAAAGCTTTATTAGAGTTGAATTCACGTGTCTAAAAATATAAGATCAATACCAATTGTTGCATTTTGATTAGGGATCATTGAATCAGAATTACAAATGCAATAATATAGTATTTCTTACATGACACAGAAGCCAAATAAATAAACAAATTTGATCATGCTTTACATGTTTACTTCATCCCTAATTGTTTTTTTTTTTTTTAATTATTCCTCTTTCAAGGTAGTAAACTTAAGATAGTAAACTTGGATGAATAAATTTCAATTAAAAGTTAAGTAATGAAACTTGGTTTTCACATTCCATAATTTGTTTTATTGTAGGGTAACAAACAAAGAAACTACGCTAAGTAAATGAATATAATAAATGATGTTTTTGTTAAAGGGGGAGGAGCTTATTTCATGCCCATTTGTTTTCATGGGTTCTATAGAATTTAATCACATTAGCTAAACATGATCAATGAATCATGCTTGCTAGTGATATTATTTAACATGTGGGATGGCCTAATGTAAGGAAATTTTACCTCTTACCTCTTTGAATCGAACAATTTCCGAAAACCTCAAAGACTCGTGGTTAATTATTCCTCTCTGAATTTTCACATGAATCTGAACAAAAAAAAATAAAAAATGAATCAACATAGATAACAAACCCAAAAACTCAACCATGCCATTACCATGAAAAGATAAGAAAAGAAAGCCAAGACTAAATTTACACTGGAACAAAGAAACCTACAAGATCAATTTCAAATTAAAGTCTGAAATCCAAGCCTAAATATGTGGAACAAAGACCCCAACAATCATACATTGATGAGAAAGATACAAATGTCTCAAGTTGATAGAACATACCATAGAATGTCAACAAAAACCAAAATGAAATTTTAAATAAAATCTAAAAACAATAAAAAAGAAGCCCATAATAAAACAAACCCAATTCATCAAAACATTTCAAAAAATAAAAAAAACCATGCATGCCCCAACGATTGTATGATACTACTATAAGAAAAAATGTATACAGTCACGGATTTATCCACCGCTATAGGGTAGTAAATTTGTAGTTATAGGTTATGACGACGGGGATTAGCGACGGATCTAATTTTCAACTCAACAGCCTCGGTAGCTATAAGTTCAGCGACTGAAAAATCCGCCGTTATAGAATCAAACTTATAGCAGTGGATTTATCCGCCGCTATACGTTATATTTATTATTATTGGAATAATTACAGTTTTAAATACATCATTATTCATAGATTATAGGGTAAACGAGGATAAAGAGATATAGGGTCACTCTTCTTTTGTACAGTAAAAGTTGGTGTGCCTATAAAATCTCTCTTCTAATATACACAATTACTAAATTGCCCCTACTTGGTTCGTTATCTGCTTCTTGGTTCCTTCCCTCGCTTTTCTCTTATTTAAAAAGCGGTTAAAGAAACATCAGTCTTTCTGAAGCTTAGGAAAGAAAGCAAAACCCTCGAAACCCCTCTCTTGTTCTTCTTCGTTTCTTCTCTGAAACTCTCCTTTTTACCATTTAATGCAACAATGGAGAGGTTTGATTTGGATAGGAAAGTGATCACACCATTAACGATCTGTTTGATTGGTGGTGGAGGATTCATTGGATCAAATCTCTGTGATACACTACTTTCAGTAACTCCTCACAAGGTCATCGTGATCGACACCTCCGATGAAAATATCGTTCATCTCTTTGAGGAATCGCTTCCTTGGCACAATCGGATCGAGTTTCACAAGTTTGACAAAAAGTACGATGTCCACTTGGAATTTCTCATCGAGAATGCGGATGTGGTAAAAATTACAAATTCTACTTCTGATCGATCTCCTTATAGTTTTAAAATTGGACTTTTAGGGTTTCTTGTTGATCAATTGAGGTTTTGTTTGTAGATTGTCAATCTTGGTGTGTTCTGCGATTTGGGTGCTAACGCCCGGCCGACTCATACTATTTGCAGAAATTTTGTGGATGAAATTTCTTTGGTGGGTATTTTAAATTCTAGGGTTTCTTGAATTGGGTTTGTTTGATTTTCTTTCTTTCGTTTTTCTTTTCAATTTCATTTCCATGCTTATTTGATTAAATGTTTGTTGATATCTGGTTCAGGTCATGTTATGTTCAGAGAATAAGAAACGATTGATTCATTTCTCTTCGTCCGAAGTTTATGGCGAAACTATTGGAAGCTTCCTTCCTAAGGATGAGCCTTTGCATCAGGTATAGGTTTGATCTCTCCGTTTCACTGCGAATTTCATTTCAATCTTAATTTGGATTGTTTTAGAATGGAAATTTCTTGATTAATAAAAAAATATGGGTTCTTTACAAATGTTCCTTATGAAATTCTTTATCTTAGTTCTGTCAATCTGTTTGAACAAATGCTGAAGTTACAAAAATATTAGTCTTGATTTTTTTTAAGAGAAGTCAATGAGATGATCTAATTGAGAGCGTAAAACTCAAACTTGGTGACCTCTGAATCCATTCCAACTCACTTGAATTTGGGTTTTAAAACCATGTTCCTAACCCAAGCATTTGATCATTGTCATTAAAGATTCTTATGGTTGATAGTTTTTTTAAGGCAATTTTTTTTTTAAAGAATTCTAGATTTTGTAAGGCATATATTTTCTTTAAAGAATTCTAGAATTTTTGAGATCGATTTTTGATTGATTGATTTTCCTAGAAGACATTTTCTCTGCTATCACACATACTCTGGGTTTAGAATTTCTTGCCCCCCCCCCCCCCCCCCCCCCCGCCAAACACACACACGCACACAATGGTATGGTTTGAATGTAATAAACCATTTTTTTTTCATTAAATGTACATTTATCAATTAATGTGGAAATGGTTTGGAGGGTTTGATTTGGATGAGTTGTAGTAGATCAACCGATTCAAATAGTTCTCAAAGAGTTGCAATAAGCTCCCAAAATCTGGATTTACAACCATGATAAGTACAATGTAATAGCTTAAGGTATTTTTTTACTCTACGTGGAAAATGGAGCCTTTAACCTCTTAAATACAGCTCCTGCTGAAAACTGAGAGTTAGTCTCACTCTGACATCAGCAATCAGGAGATTTTTGACCAAGAACTCATCTCTAAACACACTTTAATAGCAGAACAAAAATACTCAAGGTGGAATCAACAATGACAACTTCATCTGCCTATTGAAAACAAAAGGTAATTTGAACAAGCAACCAGTCTTTATGATTGGTAACTTCTACTAATTAGAATTAGATTAAGTTTTTTTTTTAAATGATTGATTTTTTGTCCTTTTTAATCATTTTTTGCATTCAAGTTACTAATCAAGTTGTTTATGCATATATAAATATTTTTGTGCATTATGAATTTTCCAATATTATCTTGTGATGCTTGTATCTGTGGCAATGGATGGTTCCCTTGGCACATGGAAGCAAGAATGCCTCAAATGTGCCTGACTAGCATCTTATGTCATTGATGATGATGATCCTCGTCATCAATACAGTGAGGGACTTACTTCAGCTGAAACGTTGGCCTTTTCACACCAAATTATGTACTGAAAATGAAGGAGTTGAGATATAGACAGATTCTGTGTTTTCTACTTAATTTTGATTCGAAAAACGGCAGAGCAAATTTTCTGTATGGAACTCATGTAGATCTTAACATTTCATGTTCAGTTTTTTGAAAATAGATTGTGTTGTTTCACCTTTTGTGCAGGAGGCCAATTTCTCTGTCCTCAAGGAAGACGCTTCTCCTTGTGTTTATGGTCCAATTGCGAAACAGAGGTGGTCCTATGCCTGTGCAAAGCAACTAATTGAAAGGCTAATATATGGTACGGTAAAAATTCTCGTACAATATATATACTTCTTAAAGGTTATTCCAATGAGATATTTTATCTTACTTCTCTAAAACCTGTTTAGGAGAGGCTTCTCAAAATGGCCTCGAGTTCACTATTGTAAGACCATTCAACTGTATAGGCCGAAGAATGGATCGTAATCCATGCGAAGTCGTTCCAAGAGTTCTATCTCACTTCACCCAAGTCAGTATAGCTCCTCACTTTAATAGAACTGCAAATTTTCGCTTCTTGTCTTCAATGGAACAATTTCCCTCTTATTCTTTCTTTATCCTCCATTCAGGATCTCCTTCGAGGCAAGTCGCTTAGGCTCTTCGACGGTCAACAGTCTCAACATACCTTTGTCTATATCAGGGATGTCATTGAGGCCATTCTACTTATTATTGTAATTGGTTTTCTTCCTATCTATATCTTCCCCTTTATATCTTTGAATTTGAACATGGATTAATGGGTGCTTAATCTTCCTTCCACAACTAAAATTTCTCAGGAAAACCCATCACGTGCCAATGGGCAGATTTTCAATGTGGGCAATCCCAAGAATGGAGTTACACGGAAACAACTTGCCGAAACAATGAAACAGGTATTCGTGTCTAATTTTCATTTATTAGGTGGTTGACCATATCTACCATCCATGTTGTTAATTTGCATGGAATTTCTCCCTTAAAGTTATATGCAAAGGTATCTGGTGAATCTTCTTCGGATACCTCAACCATTGACGCTAGCTCAAATGATGATAAAATCGGTAAATGCATTCCTGATATGGCCATCATCAATAGGCAGCTCGGTAAGTGAGCTTTTTAATCCTTTCATCTGCTATGAGTCTCACTGGAAATAACACCACTGCGATTTTCTTACTATTATTTTTTTACTTTGGTGAAAAGATTGGAATCCAAAGACGACATTGCCAAACCTTCTAGAATCTACTCTTAGGTTTCAGCACCTACTGTTCCCACTCCAGAGGGACCTTGAGGAAGAAACTCTTTCATCATTGGACGCCCACCTAATTTAAGGCGATTAAAATTCTCCTCGTTCAATTTTTTTTTCTTTTTACGTAAGATACACCAGTGTAAAATGTAAAACAGCCCAAGGCCAATACGAGTACAGAGTTGCTATTTTTTGTTGTTGTTGTTGTTGTTTTCTTTGCTTATAAGAAGTATTGCTTGTAGTCTTCATTTTGAGTGACACCAATGGTGAGGTAATGAATTTTTCTTTGTTTTACTTTTTAAAGAATGTTAAGGAGATGAATATTATTAGTAGACACACAAGTAGTATTAGAATCTTGTTTCGATGTGCAACGCAAGAACACAAATGATGATTGGCTTTCAAATTTGACAAAATCTATGCCTTTAACAAAATATTATTGAATTTAACTGCCATGAATCACCATTCAAGATACTCATTTTCATATGTTGATTCAACAAACAGTGACCCACAACGCATAGTGTGTGCACATCCCATAATGAGAAGACTTGAGTTACATGGCAAAGCTTGACTCCTCATGGTGAGGATTCTTTTGCCACTTTCTTCACAAACACCATTATATTATCAAGACATGAAATATATTGTTATTAAGGAAAATTTTATAATTTTTTAAGGACAACATATGAGTTTAAGTACAAGTTAATAACCTATCTGTTCTTATAAATTATTTTTCTTTTAGTGTGTTGCAAGTTGCAACAAGTTGATTTGCAATAAAAAAATTATCACTGATAAAGTCTCGTTGACGTCTTCCCAATGATATACATATAAAATAGTTTTTCAAATATAAAATTAATTATTATTATTTTCAATTAACAGAGTCACATATAAAAGTTTTTTTTTTTTCACGCATTTACCTTTTTAATAACTTTCTATTATTCATAAAACTTGGTTTTTAATCTCATACTCAGGTCAATGTTGAGTTTGATGATTTTGAGAGGTCATCAAATAGTGGTCTTTCCAACTCAATAATAAATGTTTAATTTTTCTAAACAATTATTCTTAATTTTTTTTTTAAATGTGAGCTTTAAGAATTTTTTTTTTTCATTTAAATGAAACATGGTCCAAGGCTCTGAGCTCAAATGAAATTGGCAGTTGCAAACTTTTCTTCCCCAAATGATTCGTTCATGCGATGAAAATAAGAAAAAATATATTATCAAAACAAATTTTTTTTATAACACATCAAACAAGAACATTGGTTATGATACAAAGGATGGACATATTGAAAAAGATATTACATATAAAATCAGAGCAGCTTTAAATGATAAAACTTGAAGAGAAAATCATTTGAGATGATTTGGACAATGTTAAAAAAAAGGTCAATTACAATCTCATCAGAAAAAAAAAAAGTACTGAAGTTGAAGATTATGAAAAAGTGAGATATATTTAAAAAAAAGTGATCGAAATTATGAAAGTGATATAATTATACCACCCCTTTACATTTCCTCCTAGAAACTATTCGCAATCTAAATAGGTTGCCAACGAGAGTGATCAAGAAACAAAACTAAGGCGTTTTTTGTTAGATTTTCTACCCAACTCCTTCATTAATGTTTTTTTACAAGTGTAAAATAATATTAAAAAAGGGGAAAACAACATAAATACAAAAGGTGGAAGCCGAGGTAACCCCTAAGAAAGGAAAAACAAGAAAAGGATGTTAGAATAAATCGTGTGGCCCATTGACCTCACGTTTGGTATTTTAGTTCCACAAGGATTCTATAAAGATAATAGATGTCAATATTGAAAGAATCCCAATATCATTCGAACTAGATATTATTATTTTAATGTTAGTAGGAAACATTGATGAATAGGAATCTTACTAAAAGAAGAACTCTATAAAAAAATGATCAGCAATCTTACTAGTAAGTATGGAAAACACACATAAGGTAGAGAATTCTAAAACAGTGATATCTATCAATCACTAGAACTCTAACCGTTCCATATAGAGAGGAGGGAGAAGGTGAGTTTAGAATGAAAATGATTAATACGATTGGAGTTTAAATGCTTCGACAAACACGTGGATTACAAATGCATACCGCCAACAATTATTGAATCAATGTTTTATTATGGCACAAGGTAAGTACCCTAACTTTATTTAAATTTACATGAATAGTATTCTTGAGATATGTGATAGATTTTGATCTTATTGGGAATCATAGTTTATGAAAGTTATGTTAAAGATTTGAATATGTGAAATCATACTTTTGTGAAAGCTGAGGTAACCCCTAAGAAAGGAAAAAAAACAAGAAAAGGAAACTACTCTACGTATTACAAATAGAATTCCATCTGGACACAAAATCATGGAAAGAAACCCCGAAAAATCCTTGCTTAATTTGAATCAAAGGTATAGATAGCCCAATTCCGTTATTTTGTAAGACCCTCTTTTCTATATATTTTTATTGTATATGCTATATAGACTTTGACCAATGAACATAATATAACATAAAATTATAAATAAAAAAAAATTATAAAAAAAATAAATATATAATTTAGATTCTCATAGCAACAATTCCTTATAATAAACCAATTAATGAAATTAGTAATCACAAGTACAATGAACATGATTTGGATGATCTTCTCGTATTTTCCTTGTGTGTGAGAGGTGGTGAGAGAGGGGTGCGACTTGAGAAATTTTGGGCTGCAAAGAGTGCCTCCCAACAAAAGGTTGGCGTGGCAATACTTCTGTAAATTACCCCTATTTTTATCCATAATTACTAATTTGCCACTGCTTTGGTCACTATCCCAGATTTAAAAAGCGGTTACGCAAAACAAACGGTATTTCTTCTGAAACTCTGAAAGAGGGAAACAAAGAAAGAAAAACCCTCTCGTTCTTCTTCATTTTTTTTTCTCTGAAACTCTCTTTTTCTACAATTTAATGCAACAATGGCGCCGAGGCTCGATCTGGATGGGAAAGAAATCACACCATTAACAATCTGTTTGATTGGTGGTGGAGGATTCATCGGATACCATCTCTGTGATAAACTAATGACAGGAACTCCTCACAAGGTCATCGTGATCGACTTCTCCGATGAAAAGGTCAAAGATCTCTTTCGGGAATGTAACTCTTGGATTAATCGGATTAAGTTTCACAAGTATGATTATTCTCACTTGGCATCTCTCATCAACAAAGCCGATCTGGTAATAAAAACAAGAATTCTATTTCTAATCTCCTTATAGTTTTATAATTGGCATTTTAGGGGTTTCTTTTTTATCAATCAATATATTTTTTTTTTTTGGAGACGATCAATCTTGGCGTATTTTGTGATCCGGATACGATTCACAGAATTATCGTGGATGTACTTCCTGTGGTGGGTTTTTCAAATTCTAGGGTTTCTTGAATTGGGTTTTTCTGAATTTTTTTTTAAAATTTCTTTTCCATGATTTTATGTAGTTGATTAAATGTTTGTTAATATCTGATTCAGATCAACTTCTGTTCAGAGAGTAAGAAACGATTGATTCATTTCTCTTCGTCTGAAGTCTATGGAAGAACTATTGGAAGCTTCCTTCCAAAGGATGATAGGGGACTTTACTTCTCGGTTTGACATCTAATTTCGAAAAAATACATGAGTTCTTTCAACTTTGTTATGTCAATCTGTGTGATTAGAAATAGGGGACGTTACTTCAAATTGAAATGTTGGCCTTACACATTAAATTAGAAACTACAATTGAAGGAGTTCAGATCATGGTTTTAAAATTCGTTTTGACTTCTTGTCCATGAATGAGTTTTCCGATACGTTTGAGTTGTCTCGTCGACAATGAGAAAAATAACCCATGATCTTAAATCTCGTCTGTACGTTTGACTTGTCTATCCGTCTCTTTGGTGGACAATACCAAGACGTATCGGACGACTCATCTCGGTCTCAGCCTCAGACGAGATTTAAAATCATGGTTCAGATATAGCCACATAATGTGTTTTCTAATCAAATTTCAGTAAATTTTCTGTATGGAATTCATGTAAATCATGACATTTTGTTGCTCAGTTTTTCAAGATAGTTTGTGTTGTTTCGCCTTCTGAGCAGGAACCCCATTTCTATATTCTCAAAGAAGATGATTCACCCTGTGTTTTCGATCCGATAGAGAAACAGAGGTGGTCTGATGCCTGTGGAAACCAACTGATTGAAAGGCAAATATTTGGTAAGTTAATTCTCATAAAACCATTCAACTGTGAAGTTTGATCTTATATACCTAAAAAACCTGTTTAGGAATGGCTGCTGAAAATGGCCTCGAGTTCACTATTGTAAGACCATTCAACTGGATTGGTTCAAAGATGGAACTTGCTCCTAACAAAATCGTTCCAAGAGTTTTTGCTTCAATCGCCGATGTAATTAGTTCTTCATTTTAATAGAACTTCAAATTTGCTTCTTGTCTTCAATAGAACAATTTCTTTCTCATTCTTTATCTTTCATTCAGGATCTCATTAAAGGCAAGAAAATCAGGCTCTTTGATGATGCCAGACATTTCAAACATACTTTTGTACATATCAATGATGCCATTGACGCAATTCTTCTCATGATTGTAATTGGTTTCATTCTCTTTCATCTCTTTGAATTTGAATGTGAATTTGAATTAATGAGTGCTTGATCTTTCTTCCACAACTAAAATTTCTCAGGAAAACCCATCACGCGCCAATGGGCAGATTTTCAACGTGGCCAATCCCACCAACGGAATTACTAGAAAGCAACTCGACGAAATGCTGATACGGGTATATTATTTCTGTCTGATTTTCATTTATTAGGTTAGGTAGTTAACCATATCTTCCATCAATCTACTTAATGTGGCATTGAATTTCATCCTTAAAGGTATATCAAACTTATTCAAATCCCTCAACCATTGACCCAAACTCAAAGGATGAATTTCATCCTTAAGGGAACTAAGTTTTAATCCTTTCATTGTTATTGGAAATAACACGGTGACTTTCTTGTTACAATGGACGTTTTACTTTTGTAAACAGGTTGGTACCCAAAGATGTATATGCCAGAGACACTTGTGTTTCAGTACTTGGAGGAACTGCTCTTTAAGAGGATCCTCTAGAAGCCACTTTCTTTTTTTTTTTTTTGCTTCCAATTATAGTATCATTTGTAGTCATCTTTTTGAGTGATGCCAATGACAAGGTAATGGAAAGAAACTTCAACTTTTCAAAGGAAGTGAAGGAGACAAATATTATTTGCAGAAAGTAGAAAAACACAAGTATACTTGTAATCCCGTTTAGACGTACAGAGCATGAAGACCGAATAATTACTCTTTTGGGGACGTATAAACTGTCAAGCCATTAACCCATTGTAATCGATATTATCTTACTTTTTTTTAACAAACTTATTCAACTTTATCAATCCAGAATCTTCAAACCTCTAGCTAGCCAATAACCCTTGACTTTTTGCCCCCAAAACCCACCCCATCTTGTTCTTGATATTTGAAGGAGAGAGGGTAAAGTTTAGTATATTTTTTTCTACAAGAGATTGAAATTAGGGCATTTATGGTCATTTCCATTAATGTCAAATGAAAGACAGCTTCAAGTTCAAGTTCAAGGGTATTTGTCTTCCACATAAAGACATGATTATTTTTAATTTTCACCAAAACCAACATGGGAAAAAAAGAGACATCTTTCAATGCCAATGGACTACTGTAAGCTTTTGAAGAAGCTACAAAGATGGATAAAACTGTGAGCAAAGCTGACTCAAGGTCCAGTAACAACAGTAAAAATACCTATAGCGCCTCTCATCGCGATCAGGGAGTCTTGTGTTCCAATTCTATTCCATCAACCCTCCTCCCCAAATTCCTTCGTGAAACTCTCATGGACCTCGAGGTCAGCTTTGGTCACAGTTGGTCTCTGTGTTGCAATTACTTTATCAAAATCGGTTCTTGTGATTGGTTGTGGATGGATCTGCACATGGGAATAATTGTAATTGAGAAAAACAAACAAAAGAGAGCAAATACCCAGTAGGGACTATGTTCCACTAGAATCTATCTGATTCCATCTGTTCATACCTTTGAAGCAAGGTCTTTGGCTGCAACCTCTTGCATGGAAATTTGAACAGCTCCTGGTTGCTTTGGTCACACGGCACCCACGTTACATGTCCTAATGAGAAAACATAGCATTCTTAGTTTGCAAACGGGTTCAAAGAGAACATTGTAGATATGTGAGGTTCAAGGGATAGTCATCACCATTCAAAGAGTTAAGGAGTGAAAGAACACTGTAAAAGAGATTTTAAAATTCAAAATTTGAAGCAAATAATAACTCAAATCTGGTTTTCACTTAGAGGAAAAAGGAAAGGAGGTTCGGTCACGAGATAAGGAAGGTGTTAAGCACCTTGTCTCACCCACCAAGTTGGTGGTTACCAAATATTGGCCAAAATGAAATAGAAAATTATTATTATTATTATTATTATTATTTTTTTCTTTTTGAATTTAGAAAATCTGGTAGGTATTTACGAATCAAACAAAGTATAGTTCGGCCTCTTAACTTGCAAATGAGATCAATGAGAAAGTCATGTAAAAAAGTTTACATTTTCTGAAATTTTTTTTTGAGGTTTTGATGTAAATTTAGCTAGATTTCACCTTTTTGATCCTCAAGCATGAAGTACACCCATGTCCACTCTCTTGGGAGTATATTTTTAATTGGTTTGGCTCTAAGGACACATCTGTGGGTTGGATGAATCCATTTGAGAGCCTTCACCTCATGCATGTAAATGTGTTCTTTAGAGACTTTTTTTTTTTTTTTTTCTCTCTCTCTCTCCCCGTTGGCTTAGAGTTTGAAGGGTGGGTCTAGAAAGACTGATTAGAAATGTGGAAATAGGATTCAGGGACTGGTTAGAAATAAAAGTATTACTAAATGGAATATTAAGAGAGGTCCTAAAACTTATAAACTAATTAGGAAGAACTCCCTCCACTAGGGTCCTTTAAGTAATTTTTCTTAAATAAAATTAGTTGGGAGGTGCCAATTAAGGATATAAGGTTACATTTCTTCTTTTTCTAAGTTTATCAAGGTGGTATTAAGAAAAATTGATGCGCTGCTAGGGTTATATTGGTCAACTTGAAAAAACTACTTAGGAAGGTTAGTCGATTAGGTATGGGATTTTTCCTAGATCATGTGCAACTTATGTCCAAATTCTGCTTTCGATACACTGTTCATTTTAATTCCCAAAACATGCTTTTCCAATGAATTCATCACTTTTATAATCAACGAATTCATTGATAAATTACTAGTAAGATCATTGATAAGGCAAAATCGTTGGTATTTTATCAACGAATTCATAGATTATAAAAGCGACAAATTCATGAATTCGAAGGTTATAAAAGTAACGAATCCATTGTAAAAACATGTTTTGAAAATTAAAATGATCAGTTTATTGAAATCGGAATTTTGTCATATTCAATGCATAAAATGGAGATTCACCCTTGAAAAAACTACTTAGGAAGGTTAGTCGATCAGGTATTCTTATAGAGAGCTTCTATTAACACACCAATTGTTACTTATTACACACCAAACTATATGTAGACAATCATTTAAATTTCAAAAGATTTGGTGTGTTATAAGTAAAAGTCGGTGTGCCAACAGAATCTCTCTTCTCAAGTACACAATTACTAAAGTGCCCCTACTTCGTTCGTTATCAGCTCCTTCGGTCCTTCCCTCTCTTTCTCCTGTTTAAAAAGCGGTTAAACAAACAGCAATTTTTCTTGAACTCATTTGAAAGAAAAACCCTCTCTCATTCTTCTTCGTTTCTTCTCTGAAACTCTTGTTTTTTTTAAACGATTTAAAGCAACAATGGAGAGGTTTGATTTGGATGGGAAAGTGATCACGCCATTAACGATCTGTTTGATTGGTGGTGGAGGATTCATCGGGTCTCATCTCTGTGATAAACTAATCGCATTAACTCCCCACAAGGTCATCGTGATCGACACCTCCGATAAAAATATCATCCATCTCTTTGGGGAATGTCTCCCTTGGCTTAATCGGATCGAGTTTCACAAGTTCGACAAAAAGTATGATTTCCACTTGGAATCTCTCATCAAGAAGGCAGATGTGGTAAAAATTACAAATTCTACTTCTGATTGATCTCCTTATAGTTTTAAAATTGTAATTCTAGGGTTTCTAGTTGATCAATGGAGGTTTTGTTTGTAGATTGTCAATCTTGGTGTGTGTTGCAATCCAGATTATAACACCGAACGACCGCTTTATAAAATTTGCAGAAATTTCGTGGATGAAATTCCTTTGGTGGGTATTTTGAATTCTAGGGTTTCTTGAATTGGGTTTGTCTGATTTTCTTTTTTTCTTTCCAATTTCATTTTCCATGCTTATTTGATTAAGAGTTGTTGAAATTTGGTTCAGGTTATGTTATGTTCACAGAATAAGAAACGATTGATTCATTTCTCTTCGTCTGAAGTTTATGGGGTAACTATTGGAAACTTGCTTCCAAAGGATGATCCTTTGCGTCAGGTATAGGTTTGATCTCTCCGTATCACTGTGAATTTCATTTCAATCTTAATTTGGATTGGTTTAGGGTGAAAGTTTCTTGATTAATAAAAAGAATATGAGTTCTTTCCAAAATGTTTCTTACGACATACTTTTATCTTAGTTCTGTCAACCTGCTTGAACAAATGATTAAGTTCAAAATATTAGATGAATTCAATATTTATACTAGTCAATGAGATGATCTAATTCAGAGTGTAAAACTCACTTGAATTTGAGTTTTTAAACCATGTTCCCAATTGAAGCATTTGATAATTTTCGTTAAGGATTTGTACGATTGATAGTTATTAAAGGCATATATTTTTTAAAGAAATCCAGATTTTTTAAGATCATTTTTTGCCAAATTGATTTTCCTAAGAAACATTTTCTCTGCTATCACACATACTCTGTGGGTTTAGAATCTCTTGCCCCTCTCCCCCTATCTTTTTTTTTTCTTTCTTCATGGATGATTTGGGTCCACCACAATCTGGGTTCAAAACCTGCAATAATGATGTGTTTTTAGCATATTTTAATTCAGTTTATAGCAGGAAAAAACCAATTTTTTAATTATTAAATGTACAAATTTATCAATTAACGTGGAAATGGTCTGGAGGGCTTGGTTTGGCTGAGCTGTATTAGATCAGCCGGTTCAAGTTGGGCTCAGGGAGTTCCAATAGGATCCCAAAATCTGGATTCATAGCCATGATAAGTACATTTTAGTTGCTACATTGTTACAAGTCGAAGCTAGTTAAAGATCATAAAGAAAAGACTTGAGCTCTACATGGAAAAGTGGAGCCTTGAACCACTTAAATCAGCCCATGCTGAAAATTGAGAGATTCTCGAAATAACCAGTCCTCTTGATTGGTGACTTCACTAATTAGATTAAGGTACTTTTTAAATAATTGATTTCTACTCATTGTTAATCATTTTGTGCATCCAAGTCATTAATCAAGTTGTTTTTCCATTCCTATCAAAACATTAGGTGTCTATGTGGCACCTTTTTGTTGGAATTCAAACACCTTGGGCTGTGTGAATGGCTTGATTAGGAGCCCAAGGTGTTTTAAACACCAACTAAAATGTGTCATGTAGACACCTATCAAATTTTATAGGAATGAGACTCCGTATTGGATCCTGAGTCTTTTTTATATGTATAAATGTTGGAATTTAGAGGGTTGAATTTGAAAACCTTTTATATTCAATGGGTTTAAACCATAGGGTAAACCAATCCCAACTTTTTGTTTTATACATTTTACTTTTGCTTTATGCTTTAAGATTTAGCTGTTAGTATTGATTTTGTCTTGTGTAATTTTAGTCTCACATCGACTAGGAGAAGAGTTAATTTGCAATTATTAAATAGTTGTACTTCTAATAATTTTAAAGTCGATAGAAATAGTGGGCGGGCTCACATGAGTACATGAGGACCCAAGGTTCCAATTGGGATTTGGATCCACTAGTCCGAAAATCTTAATGCGTGTACGCGCAGGGGGGTGCAAAATCTCTAATCTATACCTTATGTGGGTGCGCACGAAGGCCCGTTTTTTGTTTTAATTATCAAGGCCCATTTTATTTAAAATTCTAGCCATTTTTAATTCGTTTGTACTAGTGTATGTTCTGAATCAGTATAATACGAAGAGGTTTATGACTGTTCTAAACAATTACTTTCTCTTTTATTTATATGCTTCTGTTTAGTCGATTTAACACGCAATTGTATACTGGTATTCTTCGTTGTGAGTGCGCATAACATCGTCGAGTTCGAAGTTATGTTCCAATTAGAGTACCCTCTTGGAAACATGGGTTGTTGTATCCTGGAGAACGAACGCCTAAAGACTATGGTACCTTAGCAAGGGTGAATTTCGTTTTGGGACAGTGCTTTGTGCATATTAAATTTACATAATGTTTTTTCTGTTACATTCAATTCAAAAATCAGGAATTATTTCAAACTTCTTCCCTCTTTCCATAAGAAATCAGTACATAATTAAACTAACAATAAATTTTCTGTATGAAATTCATGTAGATCTTAACATTTCACTGCTCAGTTTTTGAAAATAGATTGTGTTTTTTTGCTTTTTGTGCAGGAGCTCGATTTCTCTGTCCTCAAAGAAGATGCTTCTCCTTGTGTTTATGGTCCAATTGAGCAACAGAAGTGGTCCTATCCATGTGCAAAGCAGCTAATTGAAAGGCTAATATATGGTACGATAATTCTCGTAAAATATGTACTTCTTAAAGTTTATTCCAATGAGATATTTTATCTTACATGTCTAAAATCTGTTTAGGAGAGGCTTCTCAAAATGGCCTCGAGTTCACTATTGTAAGACCATTCAACTGTATTGGCCGAAGAATGGATCTCAATCCAAGCGAAGTCATTCCAAGAGCTCTATCTCACTTCACTCAAGTTAGTATAACTCCTCACTTTAATAGAACTGCAAATTCACTTCTTGTCTTCAATCGAACAATTTCCCTCTCATTCTTTATCCTCCATTCAGGATCTCCTTTGTGGCAGGTCGCTTACACTCTTAGACGGCCAACCTTGCCAACATACCTTTGTCGATATCAAGGATGCCATTGAGGCCATTCTACTCATTATTGTAATTGGTTTTCTTCGTATCTATATTCCCCTTCATCTCTTTGAATTTGAATGTAAATTAATGGGTGCCTAATCTTTCTTCCACAACTAAAATTTCTCAGCAAAACCCATCACGAGCGAATGGGCAGATTTTCAATGTGGGCAATCCCAACAATGGAGTTACTAGGAAACAACTTGCCGAAATGATGAAAAAGGTATTACTGTCTAATTATCATTTGTTACGTGGTTAACCATTTCTTCCGCCCTTCTTGTTAATTTGAATAAAATTTCTCCCTTAAGTTATATACAAAGGTATCTGGTGAATCTTCTTCGGATCCCTCAACTGTTGACAATAGCCCAAATGATGATAAATGTGGTAGGTTCGTTCCCGATACAGCCATCATCAATGGGCAGCTTGGTAAGTGTGCTGTTTAAATCTTTCATGTGCCATGAGTCTCACTTGAAATAACACCACTGCTATTTTCTTCTTACTATTCTTTTTTTCTTTGACGAAAAGCTTGGAATCCAAAGACGACGTTACCAGACCTTCTAGAATCTACTCTTAGGTTTCAGATGCCTACTGCACCCACTCCACATGGATCTTGAGTGAGGAATCCAATCTTTCATCATTGGACGCTCACCTACTTTAAGGCGATTGAAATTCTCCTCCTACCCCAAATTGATTCAATTTTTTTTTCCTTTTTTCTTTTTTACACAATTTTTACCGTTGTAAAATACAAAACAGCCCAAGGCCAATCATAGACATGGTAATGAGGTGAGGAATGATGATAGATGTTGTAAAATACTAGATTAGCTTATAATCTGTGTTGTATGTAGTCTTCTTTTTGAGTGATGCCAATGACATGGTAATGAGGTAAGGAAAGATGATAGACATCCAAATTTGACAAAATCTCTGCCTATCACATAAAAATGATGGTATCTAACTGGTAGGAATCCCCATTCATGATACCTTCTTTCATATTTTGATCCAACAAATTGTGACCCCCACAAACCCATACTATGTGCATATCCCCATGATTAGAAGACCTGAATTCCATGGGAAGGCTTGACTCCTCATGATGAGAATTCTTTTCCTACTTTTTCAGAAGAAACAAAATAAAACTATGTTATCAAGAAATCACAAATATTGTTATTAAGGAAAATTTTGAAGGGCAATATATGAGTTAACCTTCCTTACAAAGTATTTTTTTAGTGTCTTACCTTTCTATTTGTTAGTTGATTTGCAATGAAAATGGTACCATTAAAAAGTTCTCGTCGAGATATTTGCATTGATATACATATTGCAATTTTTTTTTTTCAAATCTAAAATATTTATTTTTATTTTCATTAAATTTTATTTATTATTCATTTTGCAATTATAAAATTTAATATTGTTATTTTACCTACCCATTCCCCTTTTAATTATTTATCCATATTCTTAGTACTGGGTTTTTAATCTCATAGTCAGGTCCATGTCGAGTTAGACGATTTTACTTGAAGCATCAAATGTTGGTCTGGCCAAGTAAATAAGAAATGTTTAATTTTACGAAAAGATTACTACAAATGTTAAAGTAAAGCATTTTTATTTCATTTTAAAGAAGACTAATGATAAATTGAATCGAAATTCACTCACTGACATTATTTGTGTATGGAACCATGGATCTTTTTCCTTGTGTATTCTGAAGAAAAAGATTTATGGACTTCTGTGCACGTGCCACATCAGTGAGTGAATTTTAAGTGGCTTTTTTCAAGTCCGTTTATTGTGACTCTTTAAAGAATTTTAACTTGAAATGGGTTTTAGGTGAAGGAAACACGGTTGAACTCAAATGATTATGGTGCTTGAGGTGTGGATATCCATTACAACGGTCTAAAAATTCCCTAAAACTGTCACTTTCATTATTTTGGGTCTGTTACACATAAGTATAGAGATGTTGGGATAAGAATTAAAGGTGAATGATCAACTAAAATGCAGACTCGGCTCTCGAAAAAATGGAAAGGATGATCAAGATTTGTTTAACTTACCCCAAATCTTTAAGATATAACTTTTGTCATTATCGTTATTGTGTGGAGTGTAGATAACCATTTCCATTTCCTCCTAGACACTATTCAAACTCTAAATAGGTTGCTTATAAGAGTGATCAAGGAAATCCATTCTTTTTTTTTTTCTTTTGTTTTTCGATCCCCTTTTCTGTATATTTTATTTTATCTACCATATAGAATTTCATCAATTCACATGGTTAAAAATAAAAATTAGATAACTTATTTTGCCAAACAAATCTTTTATTATAACACACCAATTGAAATTGGGTGAATTAAATGAAATTCCAAGTCTGGTTCATATCAATTCCAAAATCACGCATGAATCATTTTTTAGCGAATTTGTTGGTAGTTATTTTTAATTTAAAATGACAAACTCATAGATAAATTACCAACGAATTCGCCATTAAAAAATAATTATATTTTGTCTTTAAATTTACTATGAATTCATCACTTTAATACTTAGATAATTCATCACACTTTAAAATTAACGATATTTTGACTTTAAATTTACCAACAAATTCATCGCTTTAATACAAACAAATTCATCACTTTAAATTAAAAAAATACTTACGAGCGGACTTCCTGGAAAATGATTCGTGCATGTTTTGGAAAATACTCCCATTAAAATTAGTTTTATGATGGTTATGATGGTACGAAGAAAAATTGGTGTGGCAATAGGAGTTCTATAAATTGCCCCTACTTAATATTCATAATTACTAGTTTACCCCTAGTTTGCTCACCGAATAGTTCTGTCTCTTCCCTCTCGAATCCTATTTAAAAAGCGGTTTGACCCCAAAAAAAAAAAAAAAGTATATTTTTTTTCGTCTGAAACTCTCTCTCGTTCTTCTTTGTTTCTTCTCTGAAACTCTTTTTTTTTTACGATTTAATGAAACAATGGAGACGAGGTTCGATTTGGATGGGAAAGAGATCACGCCATTAACAATCTGCTTGATCGGTGGTGGAGGATTCATCGGATTACATCTCTGTGAGAGGCTAATGGCAGGAACTCTTCACAAGGTCGTCGTGATCGACTTCTCCGATGAAAAAATCAAAAATCTCTTTCGGGAATGTTACTCTTGGATTAATCGGATCGAGTTTCATAAGTTCGGAAACAAGTATGATTCTTCTCACTTGGAATCTCTCGTCAAGGAAGCCGATGTGGTAAAAAAAAACAAGAATTCTGCTTCTTATCTCCTTATAGTTTCGAAATTGGCATTTTAGGGTTTCTTGTTGATCAATCGAGATCTTGTTTGTAGACGATCAATTTTGGTGCGTTTTGCGGTCCGGAGAATAACACCAAACAGCCACTTAATACAATTTGCAGAAGTTTCGTGGACGCAGTTCCCGTGGTGGGGTTTCTTGTATTAGAGTTTTCTGATTTTATCTCCACGACTAGTTAATTAAATGTTTGTTGATATCTTTTGTTCAGGTTAAGTTCTGTTCAGAGAGTAAGAAACGATTGATTCATTTTTCCTCCGCTGAAGTCTATGGAAGAAGTATTGGAAGCTTCCTTCCAAAGGATGATCCTCTGCGTCTGGTATCAGTTTAATATCTAATTTCGAAAAAAAATGAGTTCTTTTGAAACATTAACTGTGGAAGAAAGTAATTTTGAGAGAAAGTAACTTTTAGAACGCTGAAAGTAATTTTCTTATGCTAAGTTGATTTTTTTTACTTTTTAAAATCTAAACAAAATTTTGAACTTTTTCAATTTTCAAAAGTAAAAAAATTGCTTTTTTTTCAGTATCCATGATATGTTTTTCTTTATGTCGCTGTGCCTGATTACAAGTGAGGGATTTTACTTAAGCTGAAATATTGGCCTAACACATTAGATTAAAAACTACAATTGAAGTATAAAAAGAGTCAGTAAAAAATAAATAATAAATAAATAGAAAACCCTGTAAGAAAATATTGTCTGATTCCCTTTTTAGTAATCATAAAAAATTTGATCCGGGTCGGGGGCACGGCCCCCTTCACCTCTACAACTCAATGTACCACCAACAGAATACGAGACATTTACAAAACATCAATGAGTTCAGATATAGATTGTGTTGTTTTTCCTTCTGAACAGGAAATCGATTTCTATATGCTCAAAGAAGACACTTCGCCCTGTGTTTTCGGCCCAGTAGCGAAACAGAGGTGGTCCTATGCATGTGCAAACCAACTAATTGAAAGGCTCATATTTGGTAAGCCAATTCTCATAAAGAATGTACTTCTTTATGAGGTTATTCCAATGATATTTTTGATCTTATATGCCTAAGCCATGTTTAGGAGAGGCTGCTGAAAATGGCCTCGAGTTCACTATTGTAAGACCGTTCAACTGGATTGGCCCAAACATGGATCTCATTCCTAATGAAGTCGTTCCAAGAGTTCTAGCTTTCTATGCCAATGTAACTACTTCCTCATTTTAATAGAACCGTAAATTTGCTTCTTGTCTTCAAATGAACAATTTCCTCTCATACTTAATCTTTCATTCAGGATCTCTTTAACGGCAAGAAACTCAGGGTCTTTGATGGTGAACAGTCCCAACATACCTTTATACATATTGATGATGCCATCGACGCAATTCTACTCATGATTGTAATGGGTTTCCTTCCAATTTTATATTACCCTTCATCTCTTGAATTTGAATTACTGGGTGATGAATCTTCCTTCCAAAACTAAAATTTCTCAGGAAAACCCATCACACGCCAATGGGCAGATTTTCAATGTGGGAAATCCCAACAATGCAGTTACGAGGAAGCAACTTGTTGAAATGATGAAAAAGGTATTACTGTCTAATTTCCATTTGTTATGTGGCTAACCATATCTTCCATCCATCTTGTTAATTTGCATGGAATTTCTCCCTTAAAGATATATGCAAAGGTATCTGGTGAATCTTCTTCGGATCCCTCAACTCTTGACGATAACTCAAATGATGATAAAATTGGTAAATACATTCCTGACATGGCCATCATCAATAGGCAGCTTGGTAAGTGATTTTCATCTGCCATGAGTGAGTCTAAATGGAAATAACACCACAGAGATTTTCTTCTTACTATATATTCTTTTTTACTCTGATGAAAAGGTTGGAATCCACAGACGACGTTGCCAGACCTTCTAGAGGTTACTCTTATGTTTCAGCTCTTTCTGCACCCACTCCGGATGGATCTTGAGGATGCCACTCTTTCATCATTGGACGCCCACCTACTTTAAGTCAATTAAAATTCTCCACCTTCCGATTTTTCTTTTACTAATGCTTCTAATCAGAGTATTATGGTCTTCTTTTTGAGTGATGCCAAAGACCAGGCAATGAATTTTCTTGTTTACATGTACAAAGCATGGACACTGAATAATTGCTCTTTTTGGGAAGTACATAATGTTCAAGTCATTAAACCCATTGTAATTGATCTCTTTCTTTTTTTTTTTCGAAAAAAAAAAAAAAACCTATTCAACTTTATTTTCCCCAAAACCCATTGTTTTCAATCCCCCCATCATTGTTCTTGAGATTTGTAGAGAGAGGGTGAAGTTTTCAATATTAAAGAGGTTGCAGAAGATAGCATTTTCATGAAAAAAAAAAAAAAAACATGTTTAGAAGTATTCTTTTTTTCTACAAGAGATGCTATTGCCCTTGCATTTTGATCATTTCCATTAACGTCAAATGTAAGACAACTTCAAGTTCAAGGCGATATGTCTTTCATATAAAAACAGGATTATTTTTAATTTTCACCAAAACCAACATGGGAAAAAAGAAGAAAAAAAGTGACATCTTTCAATGGACTACTGTAAGCCTTGTCCAAACGGCACATCCATCAAAGGGTAGCAATGAATGCATGCAGGTGGTATTGGGTACAGCACATTTGTTTACAGCATTATCTATAATCATCAACAAAAAACAATTACTTGTGCAGTGGTTGTTTCAGGACTCAGCTTCTCCCCTGATTGAAACAAGCAACGTTATCGAAGTATCGAAACACCAAATGTTCATCCATCATACAGAGGCAAATTTTATGTACCCTTAGACTTCAAGAAGCTACAAAGATGGATAAATTTCTCCAGTCCACATTAACAGAAAAAAATACATGTAACAGAAAAAAAATACATATTGCACCCCTCCACACAGTCAGGGAGTCTCGTGTTCCAATTCCATTCCATCAACCCTCCTCCCCAAACTCTTTCGTGAATCTCTCGTGCACCTCAAGGTCAGCTTTGCTCACAGTTGGTCTCTGTCTTGCAAGTACTTTATCAAAATCAATTCTTGCGATTGGTGGTGGATGGATCTGCGCATACAAGTAATTGCAATTGAAAAGCCTTCAATCACGTCTTAATTTGAAAAATGAATAAAAGAGAACAAATACCCAACAGAGGCTATGTTCCCCAAGAATCTATCTGATCCCATCTGTCATACCTTTGAGGCAAGGCCTTTGGCTGCAAGATCTTGCATAGTAATTTGAACAGCTCCAGGTTGCTTTGGTCCACACGGCACCCACGTGTCATTAGATGTCTTAATGAAAAACATTGCATCTTGAGTTTTGCGAACGGGTTCGAAGAGCACGTCTTTTACCTGTCAAAGATCCAAGGAGTGTAATACCAATCTAATCTCAAACAGCATCACTCGGGAAAAGATGTACAACAGCACCAAAACATTGAAGTGAATGAATGAAAATAATCTATTAAAGTATGTTCACGTACACAAACAGCAATATCCGAACCAGAGAAACCTTCTGTCTTGCGTGCCAAGGTCTCAAAGTCACTTTCAGTCAAGTTGTGAGGGGTATCTCCAAGATGAACCTGCTCAAAACCATCAAGTTCAATGACGGAGGCAACTAAAAAGATCAATGTTACAATTACCCATATTTTAATGGACTGAATGGTGAAACAGAATTCATGTTGACAACTCCAAATCTGGGATAAGGCATAGATGATTATGATTTTAATGGAGAAAGTAATGCAAACAAAGCAAGGTACCTTGAACATGTGCTGCCTAGCCTTCAAATCAGGGAGAGGAATGTAGATCCGCTTGTCAAATCGTCGGCGGATGGCCTGTCATCCTTTGTCTGTTAGCCATAGCAATATGATACAGATAAACTAATAACTTAGATGTACATGCTTTTATTCAAAATTTTCTTACCTGATCCAGAGCATAGGGAGTATTTGTCGCGGCAAGAACAAGAACTTTCTCATCGTTGTGTCCTACACCCTGAAATGTTGGAAAGAAGGGTCCAAGTTCAAGTTTGGGACTGACAAAATAGTAAGGAATCAAAAACTGATCTTTGTTCTTGTGAAATTTCCTCAAATTTAAGTTTAATGAATAAATAAACAGGGTGGACTCGTGTGTGACAATGAAATTTGATCAGCTTCACAAAGGCCTTCATGTTCAACAATTTACTATCTAGACGAAGCACTATCCATTGTAATCCTAGTTCAATTGCAATGGTTCTTTTGCCATCACAAGGGAATGGATGATCAATCAAATATGAAATATCACAAGCCAACCACGAAGTCGGCTGATCAATTGCAAATTAGATAGCTAAATCATTCGGTAATATATGCTTAAGCTGGTGGCGAATCTCATATATAAATAATCAAAATTTTCTGTTCAATTCTAAGATAAATCCAGAAAGTTCTCCAGAAATATTTTCTTCTCATTTACACACAAAAAAAGCACTTAAGAGATGAAACTGAAGCCATACAATACAGAATGTAGATCTTATAAATAGTAAGGAAATCAGTTTGTAATCAGCAGGTCAGTTAGAAAGGCAAAGAAAGCTGAATAAGGTGCCGCCTTCGATGCCACAAATACCTGCATCTGTACAAGAAGTTCAGTTTTGATCCGTCGAGAAGCTTCACTCTCATTTCCCTCCCCACGCTGGCCACATAAGGAATCTATTTCATCAACGAAGATAATGGAAGGAGCACTTTCACGTGCCATTTCAAAAAGGTTTGAAACTAGCTTTTCACTTTCACCCATCCATTTTGAGACCAGATCGGATGAAGAAACACTGCAAAAAAAAAAAATTGACGTTTGTTAATGCATGTCCACATACACGTACAAGTCAACCATGATAGAATCCAATCAAAATACTAAAAAAATGGACCATAGCTAAAGTTACGGATATTATGTTTATTAGAAGATGACCATCTCTACAGATGTAACAGCACTATACATATTCAGATAATATTTACATACCTAGGAATATGAATCAGTGGTGGGATATTGGCATGGGTTATTGCATCAGCAAATGGAAGAACAGAGTTGATGTCTATGAGCCTTTTTTTTTTTTTTTAAAGAGTTGATGTCCATGTGTTCTACACAAAATTCCAGAGCCTAATACAAACATTAAAAAGTGGAGACTCCTGGTTATGCATACTCGAAGATGATCATCAAACAAAACGCATACAATGACAAGAAGATAAATAAATTATGTTCTCAAATAACTAAAAACAAATGCTTTTCTGCAAGTAGATCATAGATTTTTTTTAATAAGTAAAAATTTATTGATGAAAAAAACGATTACAACAGTAGTCAAGGTAACCACGAAAAAAAGAAAAAAGAAACAAAGTAGAACATAACAACTCCCATATAAAAACAAACTCTTCAAAAAAGAAAATCTCCTTTTGTATTCTAGGAATTGCTTTCTCCAAAAAAGACTAAAAGCCCGAGTAAATCATAGATTGCCTAACTATAGGAAAATATAGAGTTTAACCCATAGCTTCAGCTTAAATGTTATCAATTTTTTGTGACAAGTACAAAATTTACAGTTCTGCAAAATTAATAACAAAAAGAAACCCATTGGTTCCCATAGGGAAATAAATGAAACAGCGAAACTCCAAAGCGAGAACCAAAGGTACCTCCAGTAACTGCGACTACAAAAGGTCACATAAAACGTAGCTGAACCTATAATGTTTTTTCATGAATGAAGAATCATGATACAACTTTCAAATGAAACTACCCTCACAATCCCAATTCCCACTTTATAATATCGCATTTGTAACATACAACACTAATAGTACTTGCAAGTATGCTCCACAAACTGAGGCAAAAGTGAATAGAAAATTAGATCTTAAACCTTAAGGTATTTTGGACATAAGTTGATCGATGCCAAAGTGAAAGCCATTATGAAATGTCAAATGGTAGTTTAAACTATATTTAAGAATTAAGTTAGTTAGCAATGATGAATAATTGCCTGAAAAAGGTTGAATCTGCTTCTGTTGCCACAGCCTTGGCTAAGTATGATTTCCCAGTTCCAGGTGGACCATATAAAAGGAAAGCTCTCCATGGCTGTCTCTTTCCTAAAAGAGGAAAGAAATCAAGTGAAAATTTTAATTATGACAATTAAAATAAAAAATTTAGTGAGAATTTTAACTACATGATGACATCAAAGTATTACTTGACATCTCCAATCCAAACAAATGTTCAGAATAAAGGCGTTAAACAAGGACAACAAGGAGATTGGAAAAAATAAAATAAAAGAAAAAATCCTGAGTTTCCTTTTCTTTATCCATTAATAGTATCAAGCACAATACAATAATATACTTCAAACACTAACTTTTCTAGGCTGGCAGTAAGCATTTTTTCCCTACACCCCTTATTCAATTTTCTTTTATGTTTAGGTGCCTAATGTGTAGAGAAAAGATAACAATTATGAAGAGCCTTAGTAGATCCTCAAATCCTGGAGTATAAATAATATTATTCTTCAGAATTCCATAACAAGATAATATAACGAAGGTATCATACAAGAATTTTGGGCCAAAAGAGATTTTTGGTGGACTAAATGTCTTGAAATTAGTAAATTGGTGTTGTGGTGATCATTTGTCTTAAAAAAATATTATTGAGGTGATTGATACAATTGGAGTATTGAATGTGTACAAAAATAAGAAGGAGCAACTTTGGTGGGCGCTTCTTTTTTTTTTTTTTTTTGGGTGGGGGGGTTATGCTCCCCCATAAAAATTGCATAGTGACCAGTTGTAGGAAGTATTGGATAATATCAAAGATCTACTTGAGATTTTAAAGCTATAAATTTTTCACAAGAATAACAGTGGCAGTGGAGTTGATCAAAACAAATCTTCTAATTGATCATGTTTGGGAGGAGCCACTTACTCTTGATCTATTAATCTGGAAAGTCCTATTATTTTCAGATGGGAAAAAAGTCTTGATTGATAGGAATGGGAAGATCATTTGGGAATGTTAATCAAATGCTTATCCCTAAGCTGGCCAACCTGGCCTCAGACCATACTCCCTCAATCCTGATTGTGGTGATAGATGCAAGAAACTCTCCCCATTTAGATTTGAAATATTTGGCTTCATATCTCTAACTTTAAGAGGCAATTTTAGAAGAAAAAATGATTTTTTTTTAGGGCATAGATGGATTGGTTTTTCATAGTAAATTCAAAATGCTCAAGGAGTAAATTGCAGTGTAAAAATGTGAGGAATTTATGAGAAGAGATTTGAAGAATATATCCATTATGTAAGACATCACTTTGATTAATAACAAAGAGGAAGGAGATCCCTGACTTTAGAGGAGAGGAATAGGAAGGGCAACTAAAGGTGAAATATCAAATGTGATCTTCTAATTTTATCTTTCCTAGTCTTTTCACTCAACAATCGCATACATGCTATGCTTAATTTATTAACATGATGCTTCTTGGCCACCTAATGTGAAAGGTTCAGCATGTAGTGTTCGAGACTACTTTTGGGCTCAATATTAATCCCCAAAAAAGGAAAACTTATATGTCGTAAGTTAGCAATCTTGATAGGTTAATTAAAATTTTGGCTAGTGGCATTAACTTTGTTCCTCCCACTTCTGGGTCTACCCTTAGGTGATAAACACAAATCGAAATCTCTTTGATGGAGAGGATTGGATGGAGAATACCTATCCAAAGGTGGAAACTAGCTTTAATTAAGATCACTTTATCCAGCTTCACGTTTTATTATTTGTATACCTTTGCAATCCCTATTACAAAGAATTATCAAAGATTTTCTTTGTTGTGACAATGACAATGGCTCAAACGCCATTTGGTGAATTGGGAGACTATCTGCATTCCTAAGAAATCATTGATTCTTAGCATGTACTTGTTAAAAAAAGAAATCCTTGATTCTTTGGCGGAGGATCATTGCGTCAAAGTATGTGTACCAATTTCGATTGGGACAATGGCTTTATGAAAAATTCATATGCTTGTCGCATGTGGAAAGGCATCAAGTTGTAGGCAAAAAAATATTTAGGTGTTTGAAGATAAAGGAAGCGATGCATCAATGGTAAACTTGACGACCCTTGCTTGTATTTTCTTTTGGTGCAAGGCGTTTAATGAATTTAGGGGAGTTTTTTTCGATGATTTAGTGACGAGATGGGATTAGGTTTGTTCTTCCTTTCTCTTGAATCTATAGTTGTAAATTGTAAATTTTAGTTGGTCTTCTCAACCACTATATCAATATTCAAATTGGAAGAGCTTTTCATAAAGCTCTCTTTACCCTCTTTTATTATGCGAATTCCGGAAGCTGTAGTGTGGTCTCCTCTTGTCCCTTCCCAGATCGCCTTATTCATTTGGACAACTTTCCTTGAGAAAATCCTCAATCTTGACAATTTGATAAAATGGGATTTTTCAACACCAAATTTTTGTGTTCTTTGCAAAAAAGTCAGGGAATCACATTCTTATTCATTGTCCTTTCTCAACTCGTATCTAGTCTCATTTCCTTTCTCTCTTCCAATTGGATTGGGTTTTCTTGGGGGAGGTTTTGTTTATATTCTTGGGGTGGACTTAGAATGTTTTCTGCAACAGTAAGAGGCACTTATGGGCTATTCTCCCATTTTCCGTGTGTTGAGGACATTGGAAAGAGAGGAATAGAAGGATGTTTCAGAAAAAGGAGATGACCCCTCATGAGATGATTATGGAGATTTTGGGCTTGATTTTTTTGGAGCAAACTGAGCAAGAATTTTGCAGGGATCTTCTTTGAGGAGTTTGTATTTAAGTGGGATTCTCTCGATAATCTGTAACTCGTTTGTGGGCTCCTCACTTGTTTGTGTTGCTTTTTTTTCTGTTATCTTTTCTTTGTTTTTCTTGTAAAATGGGCCATCTCGGTCTTTGTTTAGTTGTTATTAATAAAATTTATACTTCTAAAAAAAAATTTGTCCATGATGCGCCTTTGTTGTCTGGAAAGGGAGGATTGTCTTGAAATCTTTGATTTAGGGAAAATATGAGATTAGGAGATATATTTCAGGTTTCATCTCATTGATAACATCTTCAAATCCCTAGGTACTTCTTCATCGAATGAAAAAAGTGATAGGATTGGAGTAGAGAAGACACTTTCTCAATAAGATGTATTGATAAGGCTTTGAAAAAATATTAAGAGTCCTCCCTTCTTGAATCCCATCCCATGTAAGATTACCATCATTGGTCAAACAACTTTTCTAGGTAAAATCCTTATGATTGATCGGTCGAGAAGTAAAAGGAAAGTCATCATTGGCTGCTTCGTGTGTAAAGCCGGTGGCAAATCTCCGATCCATCTATTTTGTAATTTAGCTCATTATGTTTGGAGTTTTTTGTGTTTAATTTGGTGTTAGTTAGACTTTGTTCAGAATTTTTTTTTAAAGGCAACTTTGTTCAGATTTTTTATATGGTTTTATCAGGGTTCGTACATAACTACCATTTTTCCAAAAGGGAAACTTCTCTGAAGGATGCTTCTCTTTGTAGTGTATTAGGGGGGTATGGAAGAAAAGAGATCAAATAGTATTCATGGGGGAGGATATGCAAAATATTGTTATTTTCATTACAGCTCTTATATTCTTGAGGTGGCCCTTATTTAGAGAGATGAAGTCACTTTCAATAATAGAAGACTTGTCTTATTATGGCCTAGATAAGTCACCACCTCAACCTCTTAGGCCCACTTATATATGTAATCTTACCTTTGTTCAATCAAACAAAATCTTATATTGGAAAAAAGAAAAAGAAAACATTTTACACAACTTTGGATTGATTAATTGACAAAGACTCCTCTAGTTATTAGAAATGTAGCTATCGATTCCCTGCATTCCCATATTCATATACCAGGGAACTCTTCAACCTACTTTGGTTTTATTGGGGCAAAGAATAAAATCAGATCAGATCATATGCCCATTTCTAAATTCCCTTACCTAGCATTGCTAACAACACTTTTATTTATTTTTCACAAAAGTTTGCTAATTAGACTATACCTGCAATTAAAAATTCTGCAACCATTTCTTAAAGAACATCACCACTCTCTGTTCCCATTTACATCAATACTATTCCCTAACAACTTCCAGTGCAATACAAATACTGAGTTTTTGTTTCCTTTGTCAAGTTTACTAATTCTAAAAGCGAAGACCAAACATCCTTACAAATTAGAAGAAAATAATACTTAATTAAAAAAAAATCCTAAGCATGGCTAAGCATCAAATAAAAATGAAACCACAAACTAAATTGGGGATCGATTTGAAGATAGAACTAACCAGTAAAAAACTGTGGGAATTTGACTGGTAAGATAACTGCCTCCTGCAGGGCCTGTTTGGCACTCTCGAGTCCAGCCACATCATTCCACTTGACATTCGGTTTCTCCCTAATTATAGCCGAGTGAAGGCCCGCCCTCAGCTTAGTTTGCTCCGGATCCTCCCCATCTCCCGCTTCCCCATTCTTAGGCTTCGTCTTAGGCCGTGTGGCTACAGCAGCATCACCATTGGAAGCAGGGCCAGATCCTCCATCATCAAGAACAGCCCGGATCTCCTCCGCACGTCTCAAGTACTCTGTAAATTTCTGAGTTATTGCTTCTTTAATCTTCGGATTTTTCTCATACTTCAAATGGGTCTTGAAGTACTCTAAAGCGTTCATATAAAGGGGGAAAGCCTTGCTATAATTCCCCGCATTATCTTCCTTAACTGCCTGCTTTACGAACTCTATTGCTTGCTCCTTGAAATTACTATACATCTTCAGATTCTACCGAGATTTACATAAAAAATAGCAAACGCCAAGAAAATCAATCAAACTAAAAACCCTAAATTTTAGAAATCCCAATCTCTTTCAGTCTTATTCAATTTATGAATTCTCCAATCAAACTAAAAATCCTAAATTTTAATACAATTTCGAATTCCACCTAATTATATTAAAAAGCAAACGCCACAAATACCAATCAAACTAAAAACCCTAAACTTCAGAAAGCCAATCTCTAATCAGGAATTCTTAATTAACAACGTGAGATTGGTGAGATTATAAGTTACAGAGAAACCCTAGAAACTTAATTGAAGCCTTAAATCTCTAAATTCTTCAAAAATCTTCGAATCAGACACAGAGAACGAGAAAATTTCAACAAAAGATGAAATTGAAGAACAACAGAACCTTCAACTCGAGCTCTCAAAACTCGCAATCGATCAGGAGATGTAATTGCAGATCATCCCAAAATTCTCCTGAAACCCAAACTTTTCTTCTCCGCGCTTCGATCAGACAAACCATTATAAAGATGAAAATTCTAAGAAAGAACAGCAAAAACGTGACAGCGTTATGTAGGGGAATAAATGATGGAGCTTCATCTTGTTAACTAAATCTCAATCGTTAAATCTATCTATTAGGGTGGGCCATAAACGATATCGAAGAGATTAAGAACTAATTAAACGGTTGTGATTGTTAGGCTGCATCAAGAATGATGAAGCAGTTTTTCACCCTTACTTGGTTATAAAAGTTCCAAGTCACTGCTTGTGTACTAGACATGGTTTTTCAACTCGTCCGACACCGAGACGTATCGTCCGAGTTAACTCGGTATCCGAGCCCAATAAGACCAACTTATAAAGTGTTATGAGACAACTGTGTATCCTAAGATAAACGAGTTGTCTTAGACGATATTTTTGATTATCTTGGGCGATACGAATGAGAAAGCGCAGTAATGATTTGACTCATGAGTTAAACGAGATTTTGAAAATCTTGTCCGAATTAATCAATACAAACGAGTTAAAGTCTCAACTCTTAATTCTTTTCACTTCCAAATCGATTTTATTTTTATTTTTATTTATTTATTTTTGATTCATTTTGTTATAGGAATTATTTCTAAATTGTTTTAGATTTTTTAAATAATTAAAAATCATTATCTCAATGTTGAACGAGACGAGACGTATCGTCTAAGTCAACTCGATATCAGAGCTAACGAGACGAGAACGTAATACCGAGTTTAAAAACCATGGTACGCAATGAGATAGGAATACTCGGGTCAAGGGACGGGTCAGGTTGACCCTTAAATGGATCGGTATTATTCCAAACTGAAAACCTAATTCAAGCGGGTTTGTAATAATCAGACTGGGCCAGATTAAATAACACCAGATCCAAATCCGATTTATCACTAGCCAAGTTAGTCTAATTTGGGTCAATTTGTGGGCCGGGCCAAGCCTCATCTTAGATATTTGGTTGTTCCTACGTATCCTTGGGTAATTTGGATATTTAACACTCTACATTTTTTTTATGAATAATTGAGATACTTCCCTGCATTTGCAAATTGATGAAATCATCCCCCCCAGCCCTATGGATACTACTACAGCTGAACGGACAATTTCCGGAGGTATGTTACCTTGTTCAACAATTCGCTCGGTTTGAATTCGGATTCGTGGTTCACCACTCTTGAATGAACCTGGCTCATAGGGATAGGTAGAGATAATTGTTTCTTGGTTCACTTTGGTTCTCTAAATCAGTTTGCTAGCTCGATTTGTTTTGGTTCCCTAACTCGGTTCGTAAGCTTAATGTTAAAATTTTATAAGTTAAATAGAAATAAATTAATATAATAATTCAAATTCTAAATATAAATAATGAAAAAACACAATAAATTGGTTTTGTTCATCAAACTAATTAAAAAATTGTTTTGTTTGTTGAGCTAAACAATTTGATTCACCGAACCCAATCAAAATCCGAAGGGTTTGTGATTCGTTTAATTTTATGAACCGTACGGGGAACTAGTTTGTTTCCTACTGGTTTGTGGTTTAGACTAGTACAAACAAATTGGATAACATAGGTCTGGAATATGATGACATCAATATTTAAGTTCTCAAATAATATGTTTTTCATGTCATGGGAATCGACTTCCGTGCTCCCTCCCATTTCACCTCTCCTACTAAGGATCTCGAGGTTACACATGATGAGTGAGGGTGCGATTCCATTTTTTACATGTATGTAATATGTATGTCTCTTCAATCCTTGATTTATTTGGCAAAATCATCTAGGTTAAAAGCTTCGTTTATTTTCTCATTGATTAGAACGGAAAACAATAGTGGAAACTCTGAAAAAAAATCAACTCACCCAAACCCAATATTGAAAATGAGATTTTTGAGAAAATCAAGTATTTTCGACAACAATCAATTAGAAGGGTATTTTTTTTATCATTTTATTTTAGTTTCTATTAAAAGTCCACCGTCAAGGGACTATATCATCAATTTGAAAATACAGGGATACATGATAAAAATAAAATAAAATAAAATAAAAATAAAAAACTAATGAAAACTAGGATGTGTGTGTTCCAAATGAGATAGAATTTTATGCAACCCTGAGGGTATGCCTAAGCAAGAGGCAAGCTATGACTTAAGGCTCCATAGAGAATGAGGGACCAAATTAGATCTCTTGGCCTGGAGGACAATGAAACAGACAAGGTGATATGGAAACCAGAATCCACAAGTAACTTCTCCTTAAAATCAGCCTACAAAGCCTTTCAACAACCCATCCCTCAAGTCAATTGGTACAGACTTGTCTGGTTCCCCAACAAAGTCAAAAGACATAACGCGACATCCTGGCTTGGCCTAAGTAAAGGGCCCCAAACGCAGGACAGTTAATGGCCAGGGGCATATAATAGCAATCCAACTGCCACTTTTGCAAAAAGGAACCAGAAAACGAAGAGCACATTTTCCTGGGATGTGATTTCTACTATGGGTTGTGGTAGAAGCTGCTTAGAAGATGCAACACCAGCCATTCAATTAGAGAATGGAATGTAGAGGTTAAGTGACTATGCAACAACACTAGGGGTAACTTTTTGAGCTCCATAGTTAAAAAGGCTAACCTTCAATGCTTTCATCCATCATATGTGGCTCAAAAGATGCATAATAGTGTTCAAGAACAACTTCCTACCTCCAGAATTACTAGAGAGTTTCATAGTTGGCGATGGTCAACTCAGGGTTCGAAGTATGGAAGCTACTACAGAAGACAATGCCTCTAATAGAACCTTCATGAACTCCTGGAACCTTAATCCCTTGTTCGAGATAAGGTTGCATGTTAGATGCTCTTGGATCAAGCCTCTGTAAGGAATTCAACCCGAAATTCCCAACCTGTAAGAAATGAAAATAGAGAAAAAAACACACGTCGAAAAGAAAGCAATCACACGTACAAGACAGTATTTACGTGATTCGACAATACATCCACGGAATTGCAAAGATTTCACTATTTTCGAGAAAAATTACAAAGTGCAGCTTAAGTCCCAAAAACGACAACCAAAAATCTTTAAAAAAAAAACCCTAATCACCAAAAACGGTTTCTATATACTACACACACATGATTCACAATGGGTTACAATCAACCGGATCAAATATAACTAGGCTCCACAAAGTCCAACAAATCTCCACAAAGATCTTATGTTCTCAATTCAAATGGATGCTGTAGAGGCAATTTTGGAGGGGAAGGAGGCATTATTCAGGACAGCCAAGGAAGTACAATAAGAGCTTTAGCTGAATGCACCCAAGGGATTTCAGTTCTTTTCCACAAGCTACAAGCAATGCTAAAGGGGTTGTCTTTGTCAGCCACTCTAAACATCAAATCTCTACCAGTTAGAACAGACACTAAAGTGAGCATTGAGTGCATCAATGGGGTGAGTAGAGTGCCTTGGAGAGAAGAACAACTAATTAGAGCCATTAAACAGAAAGCAACCCAATTCCTTAGGATCTCTTCTCCTTCTCCTTCTACTTTAGAGAGACTAACCAAGCTGTTGACTTCCTAGCATGCTTTTAAGCGCTCCAGGTAGTGTTGTTCTGGACCCTCAAGATCTCCCTAGTGATCTCAGGATCATTGTTTATAAGGAGGCCTGCGGACACTATTATGAATTATGAAAGGGTGTAATTTCTTTGTTCTTCCTGGTTGGGGGTCTACCTAACCCCACTTTAACCTTATATATCAGTCCATATATAAATATATAGGGAAATTTATAAACAACCACCCCACCCAAAAAAAAAAAAAAAAAATTTCAAAACTAGGGCACCCCTTTCAAATGCAAATTTTGGTCTTCATCCCTGATCAATAGTGCTGGCATTGGGTCGGGTGTGGGTTGGATGAAGCTTATATCTGTATCCTTATCCAAGTCAATATCTGGATATCTGTATCCAATTTTTTACCCACCTTTGCAAAGGATATCCATATCCGACTATTTATCCAATTTTTAAAGGATATCTGTAACGTACACAAATTTCAAATAGATATCTGAGTCAGGTATATATACCTCATTGTGAAGATGATGGAAGAAACTTAATTTTGGATTATGGATGTATCTTACATATCCCAACGTTTTCAAACCAATGACATATCCATGACCTTGGTCTTCTCAACGAGACAAACAAAAAATGACCTAGATGCCATCATTTGCTAACTCTTTAAAACCCATTGTCTTCAAACTTTTCAACCATGGGATTTTATATATATATATAACTAATTCGACCTCATTTTCAACTTCTGCAAAAATTACATATTAATTTTTTAGTTTAAAGATTATAGAAACGTAAGGTTGAAAATAAGGTAACATTTTACCAAATATATTGGAGATGAGAGATTTGGGGTGAACTAAAAACGAAGGGTTTTATGAAGATGAGGTTATTTAGATCATTTTCATTATTCTCCTAGAAAAGACATCGATCAAGTGACATATCACATTTATACATTTATTTATTTATTTTTGTAAAAGGTAATGGGGTTTAAACAGACCCCCAACGGACTATATAAAAAGAATGAAGATTACAACCTAACATAAGCATGACCGCTCGCATCCTCACTTATAGTACAAGTAAGGTCAAGAGGAACACCCATCAATTGAAACTCGCTCAACTCTTGCTCAATAAAGAACAATGACTCAAGATAATCATGGAACAAACAGAGATAGAATCAGATCGATTCCCGAAATGCCTTTCCAGATATTCCTCAATGTCCCAACTATTCACAGAACGTGAGAAGCAAATGAATAATCATCTGCTTCCAGAAGAAATCGAAGAATTTCTTGGGAATCCTACAAGATCAATTCGTTCTTTTTTCTCTAACAGATGGTTAGAACTTTATCTAGGTTCAAATCCTACTGAGAGGTCTACTAGAGATCAAAAATTGGTGAAGAAACAACAAGATGTTTATTTTGTCCCTTCGAGGCAATCACTCTAATGGTTTGTATAAGCAAAAGGAAGTATTACTCAAAGTACAACTTCGACAATCTTTAACAAATCTCTTTGCAAACTAAGGGAGAGGTACATTTTCCCTAAATAATGGATTGCAATCTTAGTCATCAGTCCAAAAACATAGGGATATCTCGTTTATTTATCAAATAAAAAAGAGTTATCACAATATGAAAAAAATCTATATTTGATGGCCCAAGGACGTCGAATTTCAAAAAGTTCAACAAACCAAGACGTCAAAATTTTCATTATCATTTTTTTTTCGACAGATCAAAACCATCAAATTAAAAGAGGATGAAAGAAATTTGATGGCTCTAAGCCATCAAATTGGGGGACAAATAAAAATCTTAATGGTCATGGGCCGTAAAAATTTGGTTTCTAAAATTTGTGAGCTTTTGGCCGTCCAAAATTTTGAGTTTTCACGAAGTTTATGTCTAAGTAAATCTTAATTAGTGATTATTTCAAAAGGATTGGTGGTGTTGTCAGTTAAAGTTGGTGTGTTAACAGAAGCTAGTTCTCTCTTATTTAATTGTGACAAACAAATGGCAGGACCCACCCAGCCCGCCCCACTTTATCTCTCTCAACGTGACTCCACGTGCAACCTGCTTCTATGTTCTAACCCTTTTATGTTTTTTCAAGTTGGATACAACCCTTAGTACAGAATGGAGCCCACCTGCTTTTCTCTACCATATTTTCTGACTATGAAGTTCCAACAAAAGTTAGGAGATTTCCAATTTTTTGCTACCTAGACAGTTGCAATTATATATCTGTAAAGAGATCCCAACTCTTTAAACCCAAAATCCAAGTGGTTGAGATTTATGAGTGTCTAGATAACACAAATCTCAGACATACTTATCTTGAGGATGAATCTCAACCATTGGATTTCCCATTTAAAGGGTTGGGATCATGTGTTTTTTCATGAGTCATTCTAAGGAGTTAGGAGGTTTCGACTCATTTATAAATATTATTCAATTAATCAATGGGTCATGTTCGACACCCTATGTATTGCCATACGTGTTTTGTCCTACATGGGTGGGTTGATTATTCAACTTATAAACATAGGGTTAGAAATTTCGGAATGGGGCTGATTTTTGGTGAGAATGATCTCCTCACCATAGAGAACATCCCCACCAAAAATCAGTCCATTCTAAAACTTCTAATCTCATGTAAAACAAAATATGTAGGGCAAAACGTAAGGTGCCAAACATTTTTCATTAATCAATTGGACCCATAATTTTAAAACTTCAATGAATCAACTTTAAACTCGACCTAATAGACTCAAATCAATTAAAATTGTGACACCAGTGATTCTCGAAACTTGTTCGAACCAATTCACCGAGTCAACTAAGAAACAACAAGTAAGATTAATAGCTCGAGTATGTTGGTTATGTGATACCTTTATTTTATTTTTTTGAAAAATAAAAAACAACTTATAAAATGGATTGGATTTGACTCAAAATTGAAGTGATCGAAAAAATTGAATTTAGTAAGGTTGGATCCTTTGAGTAGATCCAAATCAAGAAAAGGGTCTAATGTGACTTAATGTCCCTTGATCTGACTCGGATAAGGATCCATCCCTATATCCACCTAAATTTGAGTGATACATTGTTTTGAAAACTATATTTCTAGGTTTCTCAAATATCTCTTTCTATTATTTTTCTATAACATGGATTCTTATAAGGAAGGATTATGACGGTCAAATACAATAATATACTAATTAGCAAAGAAAGAAAAATATGAAAGGGGGTGGGGGAAAGTTAGAGTTACTTGAATCTAGGAATTCAAATTGTGTTGGATATGATTTTAGTGAATCCAAAATTGTTTGATTATGGTTTTAATGCATATGATCCATGTTGGAGCCAGATCTGGTTCAATATAAAAAAAAATATGGATATATCCAAATTTGACTGTTCGACCTCCTTTTATGCCCTAAAAATAGATAATTGTTATTAAGACTCCAACTTTTACTTATTGTGGGAGAATTTTCGGATCTCCCACTCCTTGAGATCCATATTACAATTGATTCCTTGATCCTTGAACTTCAAGTTTCAATAAATGAATATTTTAATCATCTTTTTTGGTGAACCTTCTTTTCTAGTCATTGTCTCCATCAATTTTTACTTGAAAAGACACTGGTGCAGTGTCAGTCCAAGAGTCTCTGACGATCAAGTTAGTTCTTAATGAAAATTACAAAGTAATGAGAATAAATTAATAATAAGAAAATTTTGTGTGGTTTATGTCTTGAGTTTGAGTAGGAGAGTTATCCCTATTTATAGAGTGTACCCTTTAATTAGGATAATAAACTCAATTGTAATCACTTTCTTATGTTGTCTAGCATTTAAAAGTCAATGATGATTTGGATGATAATCAAAACCCACTCATGATTCTTGTAACCTATGAGGAGTGGCCTTAAATGTGTAATTGTTTTAACTCAATGACTGCTCAGTTCTCTAGTTGGCTCAGTCGAATTATATAGCCGTAACTCTTTTAGGCACCATGTATATTTTACCCTGGAAGACTTGTGCTACTTGGGATAGTTTTTCATATGATTGCTTCTTTTGTTATTGAGTGGATTGGTCTACTATAATTGACTATTGGCTTGCATGATTATTTGAGGGGTTGTCCATGAAATTGAATCACTTAAATTAAAGGATTTGATATTGAGGTTAGCTAAAGTGATTAATTCATATAATATATGTAATAAGGGATGGTGTAGACACCCTAATTTGAATGTGCCCCACTTGAAAAAGGCTAAAAAAAAATGAATTTTTATAAAAAAATTGTCAACGTACTTAAGGGCTCAAATCTTCAAAAAATGTTTATTTTATTTCAAATAATAACCTAAGGCCCTTTTGCTTGACCTATGGGCTAAAAATGGGCCACATTCTACCATAAATCTAAACCCTCACCCATGGTTTTTAAACTCGATATCTCGTCTCGTCTTGTTCAGCTCCGATATAGAGTCGTCTCGGACGAGTTTTCCGATACGATTGAGACATCTCATGAGACAAATTAATGAAAAAGTTGAACATGAATCCTAAATCTCGATCAAAAAATGTCTGTGAGTTGGTCTCGTTTAACTCCGATACCAAGTTAACTCAGGCGATACGTCTTGGTCTCGGACGAGTTTAAAAATCATGTTCTTACCACCTCATTTCTCAACCCAACTCAATCCTACTCATACCCTAACCTAATTAAATCCAATCCAACCCTAAACTTATTGGACCTAAATTAATCATAAATCCAGCCCAACTTAAACCATTATACAATACCCAAATCCATAAAATTCAAACCTAAAAATATTCTCTCAACACATTCCTTGAATCATTTCACCACCATATCCCATCTTATTCTATCTTATCAGTTTTCCAACACATTTCTTAAATCATTCCTCAAATCACTCTACCACCTTATCCTACCATACTCCCAACACATATCTTAAATCACTCCCTAAATCCTTTCACTATTCTATTTTACTCCACATCTCGCCTATCATTCGCATGTCATTCTCACAACCAATCTCTTAAAATCATAAGACAAATTTCATTCATACTATTATATAATTAGAAAATTCAAAAATAAAATAAAATAAAACAAATGTTATTTTCATTTGTTTATAAGATTAAACTCTTTTATCCTTAAAAATCATCCTCCAACTCTATATAAACCACATCTTCTCGTTAAAAAATAAATACTCTCAACCTAAAATATCTACTTACCTCAATTCTCTCTCATATCTCTTTATCTTTCTAAATCTTTTATCCTTACACCATCAATTACTCAACTCACATCTCTACAAACAAATCCAAAGAAATCAAAACTCCTTCATTGAAGATTAAGAAAAATAAATCAAGCTTCACGATAGGGTGTAGTAAGGATAATGTAACCCCCCTTCTTCTCAATCCCTCTTTTTTAAGGTTTTTTTTTTTTTTTTTTTTTTTTTCTTTTATGTCAAAAATGTAAATTTTCAGACAAGATTTTGGAGTCTCCATCTCTCAATGAGGAGACCCCCATGATATGTGCTAAAATTAAGGTCCATTCATTCAAGGACACGAATAAAAGTGTTTTTTTTTATTTATTTATTTTAAATTTACTTTTTTTATTTTATTTTCAACAAAATACCCACGTTTATAAGGTTATTATTTAAGGTGGAGAGGGAGGGGTGCCTAACACTTTCCCCAACCTCTAATCAAACCCCTTACCTAGATCTCTCGGTAGATTAGTTCATTATCCAAACCTCAGAGTCACTAATTGCTTAAAAAATAATTTTTTTCGAAATAATTAACCGATTGACCATTTACACCATTTTTCTAAAAAAAGAATGGTGACGACTCCAAACCAACTTAGTTTTTGAAATTTTCTTAGTGAATTTCTCATGTCTACAATTGGCCTAGGTGGCCGAATCACATAAGAAGAGTAATAGTTAGGGAAGTTCGGCCAAAGGGGTCAAACCATCTAAGGTGTATGATAGAGGGTTGGTCAAGGTGGCTGAGTCACTTAAAAGGAGCAACAGGGGGTTCGACTATGCCACTCAAGAAGGGCAATAAGGCTGCCAAAGGGTTGAACCACTTAAGAGGAGCAATAGGGATTCACCCAAAGTGGCCAACCCACGCAATGTGGAGCGGGGTCAACCAGGGGTCAAATTAAAATTGGTCTGAACGTTTTAATTCGATAACTTTAATAATCCCTAGGAGAGGAATATTTTTTGTTCCTACACTTATTACACCCCCACATTCTTAAATTATTTATCACACCCCAATTAAAGATTATAACACACCTTTCAAACATTACAAAGCTTTGACTCAAATAATAATTATCGACATCACAAAACATTATAATACTCGTTCAAACAATTTCAATGTTATTTGCAATTGTGATTATGTTCATATAAAATCTGAAAATCATAAAATAGAAATCTAGCAAAAAAATAATGAGAGAGCTTGTTTTGGCACCCCTATTTTAACTTATTCTCAATCATTCAATTATTTTCTTTATTTTTTAATTGAGATGTAATAAGTAAAAGTTGGGGTGTCAATAGCATCTCTCTAAAATATAGCAGATATAAAATTTTAATGTAAATATAATTTAATATAGCATAGACTTGTAGTCATCAAATCGACTTGACTTGATAGACGTTCAAGTTTTTACGACTTTGAATTTTAAGAACGTGCTTGTTACGAAATAAGAAGTGCCCTCGTAAAAAAGTTGTAGACAAGTTGTAGTGATCAATGGCTGATTGTTTATATAAATATTTGCTAAGTTTTTTCACAAATTCTTTGATATTTTAAAAAATTAAAATACTTTGTTGAATAAGGGATCAATCAATTAAATTGGTTAATAGATGAATTAATTGATGATAACGTCATTTTCATGCTCTCCTGACTTGTCATGTGTAGAATCATAGATTTTTTCTCAAGATACACAATTAGGTATATTTATGGGAATGTGCAATTGTGTATCTTGAGAAAATCTATGGTTAGCATATGCCACGTCAAGAGAGTACGGGGGAGTATGTAAGAGGGAGGGGGGGGAGTCAGAAAATCACGACTCATATTGGAATGTTACGGTAGATATATATATATCGATATCAGCCAAGATTAATACGAAGCATTGAATGTTTTGAGAATGTGTTGGGTTTGTATCGAATGTATTAGTTGATATTATCGATTTTTTATTAATCGAAATTTTCAATTGATACGATATTTTAAACCATGATTACTAATGAAAGGGTGTCATGTGAGCCCCATCATGATTTAAAATATATAAATGCATCAGTCGATACATATCAATATAAGACAAGACTGATACGAAACATTGAATGTTTCAGGAATATATCGGAATATATCGAAATATATCAATTTGTATCGAATGTATCAATCGATACCGTATCAATTTTTTCACAAACCAAAATATTCAATCGATACGACATTTTAAATCATGAGTCCTACCACTTTATCAAATATACGATAGACGTTGAAACCTATAAGGCACTCTCTTTTTCTTCTACAAAAATTTTCCTTTGAAATAAAAGTCATAGTTTGCCACTTTATAATGAGTATATACGCAAAGTAATATTCTTTTCTTTTATAGTCTTAATCGAAGTTGCCGAAAAGGAATTCTAACAAAGAAAAATGCTAAACATGGAAGCATTTGAACACGCTTGTAAAAGGAGTACCACAAGATAACATTGTTTGAGGAGTCAAATTAGTTGTCAAAATTACTTAAAAATCTGCTAGATAGAAATATCCAAAGATTGTAAATTAATTACTAAATTGCCAATCAAGGTAATATTACATCAAATCTTACAACATAAAATATTTGAAATTACAAAAAATATCTTTATATTATATTAAATGATAGAATAATGATTTTCTGACGCTCCCTTTGACATACGCCCCCATTACAAAACTGTAGATCATTTGCCTCGAGATACATAAAATTATAAATATTTTTCTCGTACATCCCGAGGCAAATGATCTACGATTATGTGATGGGGGTGTATGATAGAGGGGGGGTGTCAAATTATCAGGACTCTAAATGATAAGATATGACTGATGATTAGGTTCTTTACCTAATTTCTTTTGAAATAATTAGACGAAATAGAAATCATGCAGAAATTCTTATCTTTATAATACACTTTGCACACGTCACCTACTAATATAAAACTATAAATAATATATTTAATAGTCAACTCATTTTTGGGTTTTTATGAAAAATTACAATACCGATTTTCACGAAAATAACAAAAGTATCTCATATATATCTCTATAGATCTATGTACTCTTTGACTCATTTAATTTTCTCTTCCCTCCAAATTCACCATTTTCAAGTTTCAATCCATAGTTTTCAACATTATCTTAAATTTTTTTTTACAGAAAACTCTTAATTTTTATAATAAAAATAATTACAAAACCCTCGATTTTTCTATAAAAAATCTCACATTATCTTCTTTATTAGGAGCCCTACCTCACTCTTGAGGTTTGTAAATTGAAATAGTCAAATATTCAGGTTCGAGATATAGGTAAAATTCTTTATTCAAAGAGTTTGAAGATAACTGATTTTGGAAAAATCCATGATAGTAATTCTACAAAAATCTTATCTTGTTATTGAGGTTTGAAGGTAACTTTATCGGAGAAAACCTAAGTCAAAGAGGTATATCATGAGTTTAAAAACTTAGGGGTATTTTTAATATTTACCAAAACTTAGAGGGGCGTATCAAAAAATCAAATCCCATGGGAATTTGAGACGTCATTTATTTGTATATTTTATATTTTTAAAAAATAATTAAAACATGCGGTCCAGTCAGCAAAATTACGTGTCACAATTTTATAGGTTGAAAATGAGTCATCTCCCGCCTTGCTTGCGATTACATTATACCAACCAAGGAAACCCATACATAAGAGGAGTTGTTGTCCTTCCTGTCCCCAACTCAACTTGGCTCTTGAGTCCTCTCTCTCTCTCTCTCTCTCTCTCTCTCCAAAACCATTCTCCAATCTCCATTTTCATTAATTATTCTTCTACGATGCCGAGTTCTCATGGTGAATTTGTAGCAGAGGAGGGTCAGGGATTCTCCTCTTTGTTTTCTAAACCAGAAAAGATCATCATTGATACAGATCCTGGAATCGGTGATTCTCTCTCTTTTTTTTTTTTTTCTCTTTGAATTTCTTAATTTTTATGAGAATCAGTTTCAAAATCAACTGTTTCTACTGTTGTTTTAAGCTGTTACTCTGTTTGATTGTCTGTTGTTTATTGTTTCTCTGTTTTAGTTTACAAGATTTCAAATTTTTAATATTAAAATCAAAGCGGAGATATGGTGATGCCTGAAAATTTTGGGTTTTCAAATGACTTCGTTTCGTCTATTTCACTTATCTGGTGCAAATGTGTGTTTTTTTTCGTTGTATTTTTTGAAATTGTAGAGAAGTTCAGATTTTGTGCTTATTTTGATGCAGTTTAACTTATTTGCTTCTGAAAGGGATTAGTTTCTTTTAATAGATTGGTGGAACTATGAAACGTCGAAATTCTCATCATGTTCAATGTGCCTTGTTGTGATGTTGGATTTAGCCCGAATTGTTTGATTCGGTTCTCTGAGATGGTATTGCTACTAGCTTGATCTCGTATGTTCAGCATCAGAGTTTCATATGAAATTTTTTTTTTCTTTTGTTAAATAGAACTAATTATAGGGTCTGTCGGAACAATTGGGAAGAGTTTGTAGAGAAACAGATGTAGATATCAACTATTAGGGATTGGAAACTTTAAATGTTTACCTTATTTGAGTTGAGATCTCTCTTTTGATAATGAGGGTTTTTATATCTAAGGATTGTCCCACAAGGTTTTCTTTGTCAATATTCTTCTATTATTAAAATAGTTGCTCTTAATTTTAAACAAATACTTACATTATGTCTATTGTGTTTGTTTTGTTTTTTAAAGTAATTAAGGCATGTTAGCTTTTTTAATTGGGTGCATGAGCAACATTCTTGTAGATCTAGATGTTTTATTGATAGCTAAATTGAATAGGACTGTATTCTATTGTAGATGATAGCATGGCTCTCTTGATGGCATTTCAATCACCAGAGTTGGAAGTCTTGGGTTTGACAACCATATTTGGTAACGTTACTACCAAAGTTGCCACTCGCAATGCATTGCTTCTGGTATGCATATGTTTTTGCTCACTATTCAGGTTATTCTGGAATCTTTCGTGATTCCCATTTTATAGTTGTTCATCATTAATTACTATTCTCAATGTGTAAAAGGATAGTGTGAGATTGCAGGACGACCTCATGTTCCTGTGGCAGAGGGCAGCCATGAGCCTTTAAAGGTAAGCCCTGTTTGCTTGTCAATATGTGATCCTTGTGCTTAAATGACAACACAATTCTTCATCAAATTGGACTGTAATTTCATAATAATTTCTTTGAGGACTGTAGTAGAGAGTTTTGAGGTTCCCATGCTTGGTCACCCCCCCATGATGAAGTACTTGCTCTTATTTCCTCTCAGGAATGATCTGAAGTTATATCTCTCTCTTTTTGTTCAATATAGAAGCTTTGTTTAAAATGTTTTTTATTGTTTGAAAAATATTCATTAGTCAATTTCGCTTTTCCTACTGCAATCTTTGCTGTGTGAACTCATGTTACATGGTTGAATTTTAATAACGATGACAATTTTTTTATAAGTGAATGTGGGACGCCCATGTGTCAATGCAATAGTCAAGCAGGAAAATTAAGAGAGCTACCTTATGATTTTCTTCAATTTCATATATTTTTCCTCATTGCATGGGTTTTTCACATATTACATCTTTGAATACTTTAGTCTTGTTCACCCCAATAATAAATTATATAATCATAATGATTGATCTGCATGGACATCCATATTTTTTTTTAACTTTTTGTTGCCCTGTGAAGATTGTCTAACACATGGTTACCTTGTCCAACTTATATTTTTTTTCTGGTAGTTTTATTTACAAGATTTTGTCAAACCTATGTGAATTGACTATGCTGCACTTATGGTACAGGGAGGAGAGCCGTGTGTTGCTGACTTTATTCATGGTTCTGATGGGTTAGGGAACTTATCTCTACCTCTTCCCAAAGAAAAAAAATGTGAGAAGAGTGCTGTAGAATTTTTAGTCAGTAAGGTTTCTGAATTTCCTGGTGAAGTATCTATACTTGCCCTGGGACCACTAACAAATGTAGCTCTGGTAAGTAGTAATATTAGTTCCAATTTCATGTTTCCTTGATTTGGAGATGGAAGATACCACCCAGATCATGAGCATGTGTTTTCTCTGGATTAGGCGGTCAAGAGTGATTCATCCTTTGCAAGCAAGGTGAAGAGAATAGTCGTGCTTGGTGGTGCTTTCTTTGCATTGGGAAATATCAATCCTGCTGCCGAAGCAAATGTAAATACTGATTTTCATATTTTCTTGTTTCATTATCTTGATGCACTTTCCAAGTTCTCATCGAGCTTTAAGATACCACATCTTTAGTGTTTAAATCTTCTTGTTAGTTTCCAAGAATGGTAATAGTTCAACCACAATTATTTCACGTGAATTTTAGTTCATGCAATCCATTTGATTTCCTAAACAAAAACGATGGTCAGAAACTGATTAGGTTTTATAGGTGATTAAGAACCAAGTTATTGCTGATGAAGACAACCTTACCTTCTGACTTGCAGATCTATGGAGATCCAGAGGCAGCTGATGTTGTGTTTACCAGTGGGGCAGACATTGTTGTTGTTGGCATAAACATTACCACCCAAGTAAAACTCACAGGTTTAAGTCTGCCTTCTTCCCATTATCTCCAATACTAGTATCACATACTAATACTGTGTAGCATGACATATAAGCCTACTTATATGAACACTTCTGCCCTTTGTTTCAGATGAAGACCTCAGTGAGCTAAGGGAATCAAGAGGAAGGTATGCCAAACTCCTAGGCGATATGTGCAAATTCTACAGGGACTGGCATGTGAAATCTGATGGTGTTTATGGTAACTATTTACATATTTTACCATCCCAATATATCCAATATATATTCTTTTGTTTATTCTATTTTCTTCTTGTTTTGTACTATCTCGGACGGACCTGGAAAGAAACATTGAATGTGACATTGTTTTGGATTGTCTTAATCAAGACAGTATCCATTTTGCATCTAGTCCTAACTGAAACAATGCCTTGAGATGGTTTTTTGAACCCTGACTGTAAGGGTGCTTTCGATGGAATAACTTGTTCAAGTTGCCTAATTCAGGAATTTTCCCCCATGATCCTGTAAGCTTTGCGGCACTAACCCGGCCTGATCTATTTACCTACAAGAAAGGGGTTGTGAGGGTTGAGACCCAAGGCATCTGTTTGGGACATACACTAATGGACCAAGGACTGAAAATGTAAGTTACATTAAACCCAATGTGCTCCTTGGATCGTATCTTAGTTCTATTGTTTGTGTAACTTAATTTCAATGAAACATTTTGGTGCAGATGGAATTCGAACAACCCTTGGTCAGGCTATTCCCCTGTTTCTGTTGCATGGACGGTCGATGTGGACAAAGTTCTTACATATATCAAGAACCTGCTAAGTAAACCGTGAAAGCTCAAGAGATCGTATCCACCACGAAAACACAGAAATACAATGGAAAGTGGAGTTTGGATTGCCCAAATCACTAGTTCAGACAGCTTTTGTTTATTTTCCTTTCTCAGTAGGAACAACCCAAAATGTTGGATTTGAAAAGGCTCCATGGCCTGGGCTTACCGCTTGATTTGTTGTTCAAGGATGTGCCACGATACTTAATGCTATTAAACGGGGTTTCGTTTTTGTATTTCTAGATAGCAATTTTCTTTTGATGAAAGAATAAATAATCCAGGGACCAGCAAAATACCAATAATACATAAAGGTTCATCGCTTCCTGTAGAACATCGTCAGCAAGAATTTTCTTTACTCATGTCTCTTCCAAATCTCTTTGACGCGACATGCAAGGCCCAATGCCGCTTCTCTCTGGGAAGTGAGAACCCTGCATCTGCTGGCCTAAAATGCCTCCATATTCTGGTGAAGACATGCCCTTCTATCTATTCTCTCAACTTCGTTCAACCGCTTACTATAAATCCACCTGGCTTGCTCATTAGGCCTTGAATTAAGCCATGGACGCTTCACATTCAAGAATCAAATGCTTGTGTGTCTCATCTCTATGACATGTTTGGTCTGAGAGAAAATGTTCTTCACAGCGAAGATTAGCTGCATGGCATCTTTGTTCTCTAATTGTAGATGATATTTTGACCCAAAAAGTTCGGAACATTTTCAAAATGGTAAAATCCATTTTCCACTGCTTACAGGATCACCAGTAATCCCCACAAGAGCAAGAACCTTCCTTGAAGTGGTGGAAGCGGTTTGAATCCCTCACAACAATGTCTCTCCCCTCCATCTTTGAAATTAACTTAAAAACAGTATGGCAGTCTCCACACACCCTAAGGTTTTTCACAATCTGAAGAGGAGTTCTAGGAGGTGTCGCTATTAATCCAAAAGCAATAGCCAACCTTTCACTATGTTGAGAAAGAATGGCTTCCTTGTATTCTTCTTCTATGTCATGAAGCACAAAACTCGTGTCTGGGCGGTACCCGACATCCTTCAGTCGGATACCCAATTCCTCGAGTTTTGCATATATACTCTTCGATGAGGTATGTGACCGATCACATGCCTTGAATGAATGAGTCTTGTTCTTTACCTCGATCCAACTGTACCCAGCTTCTTTTTTCACTTTCCTCTCATCCATCAACTTCCTCACCTTGGCTCTCTCTTCCCATTTCCCAGCTGCCGAGTAGATATTCGATAGCAGCACATAAGCGGCTGAGTCTTGTGGTTCGAGCGAAATGAGTTTTTCTCCTGCGATCTTCCCGAGCTCTAAATTGAGGTGAACCCGACAAGCACCCAACAGAGTTCGCCACACCGTTGCACCTGCCGGAAATGGCATCCCTCTTATGAGTTCCATGGCTTTTTCAAGTTTGCCAGCTCGGCTATAAAGATCTACCATGCAAGCATAATGCTCCATCGTTGGATTAACATGATGATCTTTGACCATTGAATCAAAGTATCTTTGACCTTCATCAACTAGTCCTGCATGTGTACAGGCAGAAATCACACCAATGAAGGTAATACCGTCCATTTCTAGGCCCCGTTTCTTCATTTCATCAAAGATATCAAGAGCCTTCCTCCCATAACCATGCTGTGCATAGCAAGAAATCATCGAATTCCATGAGATCAAGTCTCTCTCATGTTGCTTCTCAAAAACATTGTGAGCGCTTTCTACACTCCCTCTCTTCGCATACATGGTAACAAGAGCACTACTTACGCACAAAGCATTATGTAACCCAGATTTGATAGAAATCCCATGACATTGTTTCCCATGTTCCACTGCCGCCATAGGGCCGGCACATGCATTGATGACACTAGAGAAAGTAAACTCATTTGGCTTAGCTCCCTCTTTGAGCATCTCTCGGAAAAGCTTCACAGCACCCCCCGAGTCTCCTATTTGGGCATATCCAGCTAGCATTGCTGACCATGCAACAATGTCTTTCTCATCAATTAGTCCGAAAACAGTTGCAGCCTCTTGCATATTCCCAAGTTTAATATAGGTGTCTAGTAGTGCAGTTCCTACTGAAGGTGAGCTCTCGTAATTAGTTTTGATGACTTGTGCATGGATTTGCAAGGCTGAAATTACAGGAGAAGCTGTAAGGATGGTTGAATACGTGAAATGGTTTGGCTTAACGCCTTCCCTTCTCATTTGGCAAAAGAGATTTGCCGCTTCTTCAGTCCCACCATTCTGCAAGTACCCACAAATCATGGCCGTCCATGTCACCACACTTTGAACTCCGTACATTGTTGAGAACAAACTGAATGCACCATCCATTTCTCTGCACTTATTATAAGCTACCATAGAGCTGTTCTAATATTGAGATCATATTCAAACCCATTTTTTAGAACCCGGGAATGTATCTGCCTTGCAAAACTCAATTCTTTGAGGTTAGTACACAACTTAATAACTGTCGCAAAAATCAATTGGGTCAGCTTCATACCCGCAAGTCTCATCCGATAAAACAGTTCCAATGCTTCAAAATCACACCCATTCAGAACAAATCCCGCGATCATACCGTTCCAAGAAATTGCATCCTTGTTCTCCATACTCTCAAACACTACTCTAGCTTCTCCAATTCGACCCGACTTAGAATACATATTTATCAAAGAATTGCCCACAAATGTGGTTGACTCAAACCCAAGTTTTATAACCTTGCTATGAACTTGAATTCCCTTCTCAACTGTACCATTTGCCGCTGAAGCCGCAATAATGCTGGCAAAAGTAAATGGGTTCGGCCTAACTCCCTCGAATTGCATTTGAACAAAGAGATCCAATGCAAGGTTAGCTAGCCCATTCTGAGTATAACCCGCAAGCAACGAAGTCCAGGAAACCACATTTCTCTCAGGCATCTCATCAAAAACCCTTTTTCCATGCTCAACACAAGAGGTCTTCATGTACATATCGACAAGAGAAGTGCCGACACTAACATCTACTTCATATCTTAATTTGATGCACTGAGAATGTACTTGTTTTCCGAGAATTTGATCCGATAATGAGCCACAGACTTTAAGAACACAGGAGAGAGTGGACCCATCAATGGGTACATTCGATCGATGAATATCCGAAAAGAGATTCAGAGCTTCTTGATTGAGTTTGCTTCGAGAGTAGTCAAAGAGCAAGTTGTTACAGTGAGAAAGGTCTCTTTGGGGAATTTTCTCGAATAGGTGGGGTGCTCGTGAAAGATTACTTAATTCAAGCTTTTCATTAAGGGTGTCTGGAGATTCTGGAATCAAGGCAACAGCTTGGGATTTATAGAAGGGTTGGGTGTGAAATGAAAAATGGAAGTCTTGAAGGGCTTTAAGAGTTTTGTCTATTTGAGATTCTTTTAGCTTCATTATGGGTCTGAAAATCATTCTCTCTTCCAAGTTTTTTATCGCTTGGTCATTCTTGTGTACGTATTGCATCCGAGAAGTTGCTAAGATGCGCATGGTGTAATGTTTTAGAAGAGGTTTACGTAATTTTCGTGAGTCCGACTAACCTTACTAAGTTAGTATGGATTTCACCTTCACTAAGGGTCTTGGGCTCAACTTGTGGCCTAAAAAAAAATATGATTCAATCCTTAAGGGTTTTAGAGGATGAAATTCTATGAATTTTGAAAAAATATTATATGTGTATCTTGATAACACATATCTTGGAAATATTTATGCAAGGATAAATCTCAATCATTGGATTTTATATTTAAACGATTGGAATCATGTATTTTTTTTCCATGAATCATTCTTCATGAGTAAAGGGAACATAATCCAAAGAAATTATAGGCAAAGATTGTGTTTTATTGGATGTATATTGTTCAATCAACCTTTTTTTTTTTTTTTAGCAATTTAGAATACAACAAAAATTCGATTCATGAAAAATTCAAGTTCTATTCGATTTTTTATTGTAAAAATCCTGTCAAAAATTGGATAAATGGAAAATATGTGGCATATGTTTCATACATGTATTATCCATTTCATTTCAAAAATTTGAAAACAAAAAATCCAACCATATGATAGTGATGGTGATGATGAAATTGATGATGGTAATAATGATGGTGGTGATAAAGAGGACATTGAGGTTATTGCTTTATTGATTTTTACAAGAAGACCAAAGTCAAGGGACAAATCATCAATTTGGAAAATTCAGGTATAATCTCAAATAAATGTACCTAGTCATGTCATTATTTTTTTAAAGATAAAAATGACCTTTGTCACGTAAAAATGTGAATTCTTCCAAAATTTTGAAACTTGGCCTCTTCAAAGTCGACTTGTGTTACACATCACAACTTATAAGTTTACACTTTGCCACATACAACAAGTTATGGTAGCATTTTTTTTTTACTGAGTTTTATAAAAATTCGTAAAAAACGTGTTTTATTCTTTTCAAACTTAAAATTCATGAATTATTCAAAATAGTTCAATAATCCAAAGAATAATACTTTCATTGGAAAAAATAAAAAATTCATGAAATTTTCAAGAATTAAACGAGTGATTGCCAACAAGGGTCCGAGCCTCTTAGAGCACTCGACTAATCTTTGAGTCGGCTACTTTGAATCAGAATTGGCAACGGTTCCCTTTTTTCCATCTTTAGTTTGATAACTCTCTTTTAAAGTTAATGTATGTTCCATGCGGTGTGTCATATATAATTTCATTAGGTGATGTGTTAAAAAAATAGTTGGTGAATAAATATAAGCTCACTTTTTATGTGACTTAGAAAATTAAATGCATTGCAGTCATTTCAACCAAATTGCACTAGTCTGCTTTCCCATACCAAAATGATATTGGTCACATTTCTTCTCAAGTCATGCCAAAAATATTTTCAATAAGACAATATAAGACCTGAGTCGTGATAATTTGACTCTTTTTTTTTGTACGCTCCCTTCACAAAATCATAGATCCTTTGCTTTGGGATACACAAGGACATATATTTATGATTTTATATGATTATGTGAAGAAAGCGTAAAAAAAAACATATAGAAAAAGAGAGACAGATTATGAGGACTATGTAAGACCCTATTATTTATGAGAAAAGTAGGCTGCATGAGTGGGATGGGGGTATTGAGCATACATGGTGGGTGCAAATAGAATGACCTTGCAAAATATTATAAGACCCAACCACGGGAAGGGAAGGATTAAAACCTAACAAAAAAATTGCAACACTTTTAGTTGTGAAAGATTATTGTACGATTATCTCTCTCTCTCTCTCTCTCTTTTCAACCTTGATCTCGCATCAAAATACGATATTCTCTACAAATTAAATTGAGCTTGAAAGATTAGTGCTCGAGGTGAGCTTATGTGAGAGGAGTTCGTAAATTGTGTAAACTTCAAATTTATAATCAACCAAGTACCTAGAATGTCATTAAAATTGAAAAAGTTTTCTACGACTGAAAATGTTGCAATATGTCATTAGATTTCATCATTTTGAGACACTTAAAAAAGATTGAAAGAAACACCCTCAAAACAGTCAAATTCACTTGCGGAACTTTACAATGTACCCAACATGGCTTAAAGTTGAAAAGTAAACTTGGATTTAACTCTTAGTCTGGTCAGTTGTGGACGTACATGATCTCTTATGCACAGGGCCGTTAATGGGGTCAGGCTCTAGCATGACTTGGCCCCATTCTGTGGACCAACCCACATAGTACACACAACTTTTTTATTAGAACGACATGAAGAGACTTGAAGTCATGACCATGGCAAACTCTTGGTGGATTATTTTAAATGTTAATTAATTGATATAATTATATAAAAATCCTATGATACTATGGTTTTTACCCATAATTGATCTTATCGAGAAGGATTACCCAAGATGTTGGCTTCAACGAATTAAGGGATACGGTAAGAGGCATCCGACAACTTGAAGAAGATAATCATAGAAGAGCCCTTACACCAGATCCAATGTAATCAAACTACTAAACATCACATAATTATAAAATTGCTTGATTGAGATTGATGTTCTATGCACCATAAAAACATAAACCTTTTAGTTTTAGGGGTGCCAAAGTGGGCGCAAATGACCTGAATTTGTATTGTACGACTAACCCCACTAATCGGGTTCACCATCATCATTCTCTTTGTTCGCATCTATTAATTCGAGATTTAATTTAAGAATCATATTTCGATCCCAACATTTTCGGGATGTGAAAAAGTATAAGGGGTCGGGGCCTGTCCCATTGACTGTCCAAATTATTATTGAAAACAAACCCACCACCCCTAGTGTGGAGTTGTTGGACCATAAACACAAACTATGATTAATATCAATTACTCAAACCAATTTGAATCAGAGTCCCACCCAATTTGTCAACTCTTTGATCTAATCGAAGACCCGAATCCATTTTTTCTCCATCCTTACCTAAAAAAGATTCATTCTCTTCATAAAAAATATGAGATAAAACCAAAACACATTGATTTTTCCATCCACCTGTCTGTACAAATTTGGTGGGTCCTAAAATTTAAAAATGAAAAACCAATTAAAACCTACTTATTACTCTCTTTCACACACAAACATTGACAATCACCAATAACCAACCTAATACACTTATGAGAGAGCCATTTCAACTCCCTTCAAAACTTGCACCCACTCCAAGTTTCCAACCACCACCAAGACTTACTATCTCTAAACCCATCTTAGAAAACCTCCATCTTACCTAAAAAATTAAAATCCCATCTTTAAGAAACCCACAAGACTTGGAATTTTCCAACAAGAATGGCAACAAAAGTTTTTTCATCTTCAGCCAACAAATCATTATCAATGGCAGAGAGACTCTCATGGTATTGTTCATTGTTCCTAGCACTATTACTCTTGTTGGGTTGTTGTGATTCAAGAGAAAGCGAATCATCGCTTATTCGAATGGATCGGATGGTGAATAACAAGCCTTGTGATGAGATTTACGTCGTTGGAGAAGGAGAGACTCTAAACACGATTAGCGAAAAATGCGGAGACCCGTTCATCGTGGAAGAGAATCCTCATATCCATGATCCAGATGATGTTTTCCCTGGTCTAGTTATCAAGATAACTCCTTTCAATTTTAGATAGTTTTTCAAGTTCTTCTAAGTTTGCTTTGTTTCTCTCTCTCTCTCTCTCTCTATGTAAAGGAGTTCAGATTGAAAATGTGAAAGCATGTATCCGACTTGTTATGATGATCATGTGATCATCATTAATGTACAATATGTTTTCTGTGGTGGGAATGCTTAACAACTAGCCAAAGCTTGGCATGTATTTGTTTGCATGGTAGTTTTAAAATTCATTGAGTCGGTTCAAAATTCAGCTAACTCAGATCAACTCGATTTGATTTCAAGGTGACTTAACTGGCCCGAAAATTCGATGGAACCAACTAATTGAGATAACTCTCCAACTTGGTTGAGCTGGATCGAAAATGCACCAAGTCAGGTCCAAGTTAACTTGTTATCTATAATATTTCTTGGAGAACAAATTAAATATCCATTTTGAATTTGTTTTATTTATCTATTTATCATATTTTTATATGATTCAACCAAGTCTACTTGCAAATTTTCGACTTGACTCCGGTTTGATGGACATATGAGTCAAGCTTTTGAGTTTTAAAATTAGGAAAATGCTGAAGTAACATTGAAATTGACATCATTTTAGGCATTACTGGCGTGGATGTATCTATAAAACCATAGATGCTTTTCATCGAGATACTAGTGAGAAGCATCTATGGTTTTGTGCACACCAATGTCTTAAATGATGCAATTTCGATGTTACTCAAGCTAGGGCGGAGCTAGTAAGGAGCTTGTGGGGGCAATTGCCTCCATAGAGCTTTGAGACAATCCTGTATTTTCAACTAAATATATGCCTCATTTGCCCCCACTCACTCATCTCCCTCCTTATTTGTCCCCACCCCATCACCTCCCTCTAATTTTTTCCCCAGCCCCCCTTACAATTTTTGAAGATTACATTGTCTCTTGAATAGGTTTTCTCTCATGAATTAATTTGAAAAGACCTAAATAGTCTTTTCTTTAACTTCCAACAAAAAATCTTTGAATTTCTCATCAAAGCTATTAATATTCAAGTTTTTCAATTGTACCATTAATTATAGTTTTGCCCCATTACAATAAAATCCAAGCTCTGCCCCTAATTCCAGCACCACTCTTTAAATTATGGTTTTCATTGTCTATATAGTATATATCTTCCACATACATACACACACACACACACACACACACACACACACAAAATGCAAATTCCTCAACAACCTACCCTATCTTTAATAAGTTTTTATTTTGTTAATTGGATGATTTTCATTTGATTAATAGAAATTTGTAAAGAGTCATATTGGAGTGCTTTCAAGTTGTACCTCATATAGTACATCTTAACATGAAAGTGGGTAAGAACCATAAATACTTTTCATTGAGATATGGTTCACTTTCACGTCAAGACGTACGAGATATAAGGTATAATCTTGAGGTCACTTCAACATTATTCATTTGTAGATAAGACCTTATTTACAAATATTTACTATTTCAATATTTATGTTATTCTTGGACTCGTTTCATGAACTCTCTAAATAAATGAATTGGTGTGGCTTGATGATTTCATTGGGTCAACGATGAAAGATACTCAAATATAATATATAGAAATCACCAATAGATGATTTTTGATATATACCCAAACATTTATAGGGTATAAGTAAGTCCCAATGCAAAGGTGCCAGCTACCTTAGTCGGTAAATCTTAGATGTGATGATATCATAGACGACTCGGGCTCAAATCCCACGATTTACCAAATTACTGATCTCATTAAAAAAAGATTAACCAATAAATAAATAAATAAATAAATAAAATCTAAATTTTAAATATGAGAGTTCAATGACCCTCTTAAGTTCAATTCTTTCTATCGAGTTAAAAAAAAATTAAAATCTAATCTAAACCATAAACACTAGAGAGCTGAAGCTGTTATTTAATGTAAACAAACCACAACTTTATTTTTTTTTCACATAAAGAGCAGACATAACCGAGTAACCAAACACACACCAAACAAGTCATCTTTTACTTCTTACCCACAAACCGGGCTACAGAGCAATCGGTAGAGAAAATACTAGACGACAAAAACTCTCTTTCTCCACCCATAACCGGCATAGCCGTTGACACATTCACCCTACTCATATAATCCTTCCTGTACGTTTGACCCAGTACCCCGGTCACCTTCTCACTTAGAGAGTAAAACTTAAACCCTAGTTCCAAATGAGCAAAGCAATCTTCTTCAGTGGCAATACCGTAATTATGCACCCTTGATTCTTCATCAGTGATGGGAACCACAGTAGCTGTGATCTTAAAATTTCCTTCAACTTCAATGGTCACACCATTGGTTCGAGTGATGCTGACACTTGGTGCAATATCGGATTGCCACTTGGCACCTTCTGATTGTGGGAGGTAGATGGGTTGATGGTTGAAGGAGAGGAGGAGATGGTCGATGGTGTCATCCCATTTCGATGTCTTACGTGCTGCAGCGTAGAATATATGGGTATCAAAGAGGACGGCGATCGAGTGGACCCAAGTGAAGTCTCTCATCATGTTGTTGTTCCGCCGTCCGATGAAGTGTGCGTTGATGTGGAGATTGGAGTCTGAGAGGAGGCAAAAGTTGTGGTCCTTCTTGCCATGGAAGTAGAAGGTGATGCCATCACCACCTATGAAGCGTGGATCTTGGCATACCGCCCCAGGCACATCGCACTCTGTGGACGTTAGCACCATAGGATCATGAAGGGTTAGTGTCAGTTAATTGTTATAAAAGTCAGGATCGTGTACTCCACTGAGTTGGTGGGCTACCTGACTCCCATTTCTCTTCTTACATTTACGTGGCATTTTCTTTTGGGCCCACTGACTTATCCATGTCATGATCCACCCATTTGGACCATTTAAGGGTTAAAAACTAGTCCCAGAGCATGACTATGGTGAGTCGTCTTGATCCCGAAAAAAGATTATCAAGTTGAATTATCTGTCAAATTTACTCATCTGAGATCGAAGACGACTAAGTCCAATATTTTGAAAAAATTGGCTGAATTTATATTAAATAATTAATTTTTAATGATTTAAAGATAGGTCTAGATTAGGAGACTCTTAGAAAAATAAGTGATCGTGACCCTTAAAAACACAAAATCCAACCATCAGGATTTATCATAATTCATAAGGATATGTATTATTGAGATACTTATAAATCTCATCAGTTGGATTTTGTGTTTTGAAGGTGGAGATCACATGTTCTTTTATATGAATCATTTTTCATGAGTAAACCTATCTTTGCCCTTTAAACATTTGATATTTATATAGGAATAAGATTTTGTGACTGAACATCTCTAATGGATTTCATGGTAATTATTTATATAAAATTAAATAATTTTAAATGGATTTAACAGTTTGAATCATCCGAAACAAGATGACTTGAATGAGCCAATTCAGTATCAGTGGGAGGACGAGACAAAATTTTGCAACCATGATTTGATCACCAAAAATAAATCTGATTGGTGATCTCAATGCATTGGATTCAAGCATGTTTTCTAAATCATGGGCGCACTTGGGACCCAAATCCATGATAAGAAGTGCTCCAATGGAACATAGTAGAAATGAAGAATCAGGCTAATATTTGTTGTTTGTAGGCTTACCAAGCTGTGTGAGCCAAACGTTCATGGGTCACATAAGGTCGGCATGGATTCGTTGGGATCCTTTCAAAAGTGTTTCTACTTTGTCTTTTAGAATTTTTGAGGGACACCATATGAAAGAACAGTCACATTGGAGTGACCTCAAGATTTTGAACTCATTTCACACTTTTCTGACATGGAGGTGCACAGAACCATAGATGCTTTTCACTTGTATCTTGATGAAAAGTATTTATGATTATACACACCTTTATGCCAACAAAATGTGAAATGAGGTCAATTTAGAGATCACTTTAGCATCATTAATAAAAGAAATATATGAAGCATGCTAACATCCCCACAAAGACTTAGATGTTAGCATTCCATGAAGGGCATTCGAGGGCAAAATATCTACACACACCCCGAAGGATCACGTGGAGCTTGGATTGTGGTTCTCATTGAACCAAATGACTCCTCGGCCTTCTAGAGGGTTCACAGTTTAGATTAAGAGTCATGCTGGAGTGACCTAAACCTGAAACCTCATATCGCACTTCTTGACGTGACAGTGGATTAGAATCATAGATGCTTTCTCACTCTTATCTCGATGAAAACATCTATGATTCCCATACACTTTCACGTCAAGAAGTGTGATATGAGACTGGCTGAGGTCACTTCAGCATTATTCTTAGATTAATTGGGTTCAAAATTGAAGGAAAAAAATTCCTCACAAAGGGAGACTTACTACACAAGGGCTTGCAAGAGACACAGTCCACAACACAATCCCCACCAGGACAGTAGTTGGGGCAATTGTGCTCCAAATTGTAGCAATACTTGTACTTCTTTATCTTGCACTTCGCTGTCTTTGGGTAATAGCCTTGTGCCTCTGCCAACACCACCATGAAGAGGATGAGGAGGAGAAAACATGCAGGCTCACAATAGCTCCACCCATTGAAGCTAGTTAAAATTTCACAATGGGATGTGGAAGGTGGTTAACCTACGCCTCCTTTTATACAAGAGACTACCTAAAAAGTGGTGGTTTGTAACATGTGGTACAGAACTTAAATTACGTTCCGTTTCACTAGATAATGTTGCTTTCCGTGCATGTGATGTGACAAGGGTGGTGGAAATATAAACGGTCGTCCGTGATCATTACCGTTAAAGTTGTAACGTATAGGTGTTAAACGTAACAGTCCGCTTAAAAGAAAGCGTAAGGAAAATAATTTTTTTAATAAAATTATTTGTGGGAAAATGGATTCTCTAGAAAAGGGTTTGACAATTGCCAGTGAGGTCTTCTTTGGATCAAAACATTGATTTAAACCCGATCCAACAAGTGATTGGATCGGGTCTAACCCAATAAAGATTGAATCAGGATATTATCCGATAGGGTACTACTATATCAGATCCAATCCAAATCTAAGACTCTCAGCCAAGCTGGGATAATGTCTTTAAACTCAAAAGCTTCTACATTTCTATTTACAGTTTTTACAGAGTTAAAAGCCCAAACATTCCTTTTGCATGGCCTGGCCTGGCCCGAAAGATACAGATTATGCTCAGTAACAGAAGAAAGTTGATCAAGATCCGCCAAAACTTTATTAAAAATCTCAACAACATAGCCGAAGTTATCGATTGCAGAGGTTATTAAGTTTATTGATTTCCTTCCTCCTGTTTCTAGCTTTTGCTGCTGCAGTTGCATCCACTAGTTTCTTACTCAGATGCACACCTACTCCATTAATACTTTCCAAATCAACAGATCTTGCAGAATTCTCATTCGAAGTGGAATCTTGTTCGAGTCCATTATCACATGTGGGATGAGTGCCTAAGAAACCACATTCCTTGTTTCGGTCAGCCAAGAACCTGATTGAAGCATCAGAAGGGTGGTGGATTGGGTTGGCTTCAGTAGATTTAGAAGTACATGTTTCAACTTCTCTGGATAAAGATGGTTGTTGGTTCTCGACGTTTTCCGAAGATGTTCCTGTGCTATGTTTGTTACCAACAAAAATATTGTATCGTCTTTCACTCGACATGCAGGAATCCGTGGGGTGAAGGAAGAACAAGGGGCATGGCAATAAATAGAAGGGAGTCTTCGACTCGTTTGGATTGGACTTCTTGTTGGGTGTCATGGGATCATGTTTTGTAGTATTTTGAGGACCGGGTAGTGCTTGAGAAGGATTTAAAGATTGGATGATGGAAGGCCAGATGAAAGGCAGAAACATGGGTCTGCTGTATATAAGCAATTGCGGAATCTCAGCCAGAGACACTGGAGGAAACTTGATGTGGGTTGACTGAATTTCTTCTGAAGCTTTTTCTATGTCAGCCTTCATAGTCCTGGCCATCTAAAATGTGGGGAAACCATTATCAGAAATGTAAATATTCTCTTAGGGGAAAATAGATCTTACCAGCTCTTTTAAATGTTTGTTTTTGTCCTTCAGCCACTGATACTCTTTCATGACCAGCTCCTTCTCCTTTTCTCAGAAAAAAAAAAAAAAAAAACATTTGTAAATGGATTCAATAGATGATCAAGACACTAGCATAACAAAGGATCTTAAGCAGAATCTCCATAGAGTATCTAGTTATCTAGAAACAAAGAGCGTACGACATACTTGTCTCCTACTCTCATTCTCCAATTCTAAATCGGCAGCTTTTCTGTTCAACTCCTCGTACATGGCCTAAGAAAAAAAGTAAAAGAACATAAGTAGTGAAGATTACAGCATGAAGAGAGAGCCATGCATTTCCAAAACACAGAACTTCATATAGAACAGCCCCACAGTAAATGAATGTTGTGTACATGACCTAGAAATATGTATATTTCTATTCTCACCATTATTTACTAATAACAAGGGGAAGTTAGAAAATTTAGTTCTGCAACCAAACATTTCTCAAAGTGTGTTTCATATAACTAACCAATATAAAGGGTTGATTGTTATCATCATCAACCTTTTCCCAAATGGAATTCATGTCATCAACCCCAAAAAGTGTCATAATGCTCCGTCAATGACAATGATATATGATACCTTTTTTTTTATTGCTTATCATGGGTATCCCCACCCTTTGGGTGAGACTGATCCCATGGTCACACGCACCGCCCCCTCTGAAAGTCCTACGTGCAACTGGTTGAGTCGAGGGTCAACCGGACTCTGTAGGGTGGCTCCAAGGAATTCATTGCTTCGTGGGACCTACCCTTCCTGAGGAGCTTATCAAGGTCCAGCTTGCCACTAGGCCAACCCATTGGGATTAGTAATAGATCTAGTCTTGCTCAACAGGTGAAGGAGGTGCCCTGTGACACATTCCATGAAAGAGAAAAGGTCTCTCCTTTTCTTACTAATCTTTTTAAGGTTTTTGTTGTTGTTGTTGTTGTTGTTGTTGTTGTTGTTGTTATGCTATTTTAGACTTCAATGTGATTTCCTACTACTCAAAGATTTTTTTATATTTTCCTTTGGATTAAAAGGTTATGTTGCCTGCCTTCTTGAACAGATGTGAAAATATAATATTGACCATTAACCAATATAAATTGGGGACAAGGATGCAGGTTACAACAATTAACTCAATGTGTCTATGAGGTTAATTTCCACGATGTTACAACAATTTTTTTGTGGCTTAGTTTGGTAGGACAAAAACAGGGTCAAAATGGAAAAAGGAGTCAGCACAATTCCATTGGAGGGAGAATTGTATTTCTAGTGGGCAACATAGATACATGACACAGATTGAGCAACCCAAGCAATCACCAAACACGTGAAACTAAAAGAATTTTCTGAGTGAAATTGGGGTAATCCTAAACATGATATTAATCTAATTAATGAACATTGCCAACCTGCCTACGGCGAATTGTCTGTCTAGCTGATTCTCTATTCGCTAAAATCCGACGTAGTCTTCTTGCTTCCTTCTCAGCCTGCAAAGAAAATGTTCCAGTGGAAAATCATGGAGCATTAAGATAGCTATCAAGTGCAACAGGTAAGACATTCTAGTACCTCAGTTAATTTTTGCTTTGACTTGCCTCCACCAAATGACAAATGGCTCATGGAGCACATATGGGTCAGTCTAGGCAATTCAGAATCCAGTTCGTCTTTTACTGGTTTTATTGGCACATTTTTGCACAGCTTTTTATGTTGCTGTTTAAAGTCTACTGATCGCTCCTGCTTTAAAGAAAACATATGTCAAGTATTGCACAAAATAGTGTGACTTGAGCTGATTGAGGATTCTAAATTGAACGGCATAGCTAGTTTCCTAATGAATCCAAGAAAAATATAAATATTGATTGAAGAAAAGGCAACAAAAATATATGCACCCACAAGGCTACAAGAAAATTTTACCATTTATTTACGATTATATGAATACTCTAATACTTAATTCCATAAGACTTCAGAAGTACACAGATCATAATGTGTTCATATTTACAATGATACACATGTTCATGATCCTCTCTATCCAATTAAAGGCTCCCCCCTTGGTGGAGACATTGGTTTTCTACCAACAACAATAGGGCTTCTATGACAGATTAGTGTAGTCTCAAGGGATCCAAGCAGCAAGAAATCAAGCTCTTATAATCATGATAGTCTCCAATGGTTGCCTTCCTAAAATTCTCCTTCTTTTCTCTCATCCAAAATCAAACCAAATGGAGGGCAATTGATCCTTGCATTATCATTGATCTCCTCCCATGCATGTCAAGGCCAAGATGTGTAAGTGGTGGTTCCTATTAAATTTAGAAGACTTCTAACATGCCAAAGCTGTATTGGGTTCCACATAAGGCATGGAAAAAAGACAACCAGAGATAACCTTATACAACCTAAATAGTTAGAAAATCAGATCACTATAAATACATATTCATCTTGAAGGTTTTTCATAAGGAATCAAATATTATAATAAAGAACAATGTAAGAAAAAAAATGCAATTTAGAAATTTTCAAACACTTTCCAATCTTTGTAATGTAAAGCATAAAATACTATAGAGAAAAATAAGGACACATTGAAGGCCAGTGACAATCTTCCTTTCACCGTTGCCATTTGGACTTTGTTGTACATGCCCAAACCATCTTAATCGACTTTCCAAACATCTTCAAAAGCTCTTCAACATTATATGCTTTGAGTTTTTTTCTTTTTCCTTGAGGGGTGTGTGCGTGTGTGCGCACTGTGGGGAGGCTCTTTGCACTCCCTCCCCTCTTCCTCTGGCATTAAAAAATATGTGTGTGAACCCATATTTTATTATTCAGATTGAAATTCTCAATTTTTTGTGAGTTCAACCTACAATTTACGTCTTTTTGGCAGTTAGACATAGCCAAGATCTTAAGTACTTAGCACATCTCACAGCCAAGATTCACCACAAAGTGTCCAGAAAATGAGAAATCAAACCATTTGCTAAATTATAAATAAGAACTTCCCATTTATAATAGAACACAAAGAAAAAAAATTCAGAAAATACGATACTGCTTGTATAATGAGGATGAAAGAAAAAAACAAAAAAAAAACCCCCACATCACTCAATCTCTCTCCTCTTTTCTCCCCCTGTAATTACCTTTTCAGATCTCTCATTGGTTCATGGCTTCTCTCAGATATTTTTCACTCCAAAGTCCAATCCCCACATTTCTTACTTAAGCTAACACCAATTCCACTTTTATAATTAAACCCAAGACCTGAAATCCGGACCTAATAAAAAAATTGTTTTAACTAAAAAACTATTCAAATTTAACTTCTCCAGATGGCAAACCCAATCAAATCATAAGTTTTTTTTTTTTTTTTTTAATAGAAAAATTAACAGAGCAATCCAAACAAACCAGTAAGGAAATAGAACAACTGAACTAACCTTTACAAAATCCAAAGACTTCAACTTGGAGCTCTCCAAGTTCTTCCCCTCGTCCCTCATTGGCGACTCACTCGTAACTCGCTCCATCAATCTCGTCCTTCTATTCCCCCAATTCCTGCCCGATTCACCGCAATGGTTTCCACTCTCTAGTAGAGCAAAGTGTTTGAAATCTACAAGAGCTCGAGCCGCGTCGAGCTCGATCTTCACCATCCGATTCGCTCCCGGTTTCGAATCGTCGATAGGAAACGCCAATGCAGACGAAGTGCAAGTATCAGAGCATATCTTTGTGTCAAAATTAAGGTTTCTTTCCTGAGATAAAACCCTAATTTCTTCTCTGTTATATCTTTCATCCGTAGTCATGGAGGCGGAAACAGAGGATAGAACAAGAAGTGAGCTTCGAAACAACTTATAGAAGAGCGAAGAGGACTGGGTCTGCTATTATCTACTCTACGAGTGCCAAGTGTCACGCCAGGTCACTCTCCCGCCTCTCTGTGTCTCAGCCGTTGTATGTTCGTCCACCATGTTCGCCTCTTGGTCCACGTGGATCAGAAGTCGTCGCTGTTGATTTGAATAGGATGGGACCAAGTCCCGAACTCTCGTTGTTATAAGACACGTGGCGTTTTATATTTATTTCACCCCTATATTTCGTCAATATTTAGAATACCTCCTCGAAAAGACCACGTGTAATCCAAAGGAGAGTGTTGTACCGAAATTTTGAAGCGGCATGGCCGCTTGAAAGTTTTTTTCTGATGGACGCTCGGTGGATTATTATGGAGAGACACGTGTTAGATGGAGAGGTACTTTGGGTTTCTTCTTGTTGCTGTTATCTGCCAAGTGTCACGCCAGATCATTTTTCAACCTCTCTGATTTGGAGGAATCTCCTTTATATGACACGTGGCCTATTATGCTTTAAAATTGATGACACGCACACCTGTGAAATTATTTGTTTGGAAAGCTGTACTGAGTTCTTGGGACACTGCGCTGAAGTGGTAGTCCCTAGAAAGTCATACATTTATTAAGTTGTATCTGAAGAAAAATTATGATTTTCTGATCCCTACCACATCATTACAGTGTCGAAGTTAGTCCGTCAAGGCATTGTTAGCAATCTCTCATTTAATTCTTAAAAAATTCATAATTTTTTTTTCAATAAAAATATTCTTCGGATTATTGAACTATTCTGAATAATTCATATATTTGAAGTTAAAAAAGAATAAAACATGATTTTTACAAATTTTACGAAATTTTATAAAATTCAATTGAAAAAAAATACTACGTTAACTTGTTGTATATTGCAAAGTGTAAAATTGTAAATTGTGACTTGTAATGCAAGTCAACTTTGAATTGGCCATACTTCAAAATTCTAGAAGAATCCACCTTTTTAGGTGACATCTCTTTTAAAATAATAATAATAATAATAATAATAATGACATGACCCTCTACATTTATTTGAGATTACACCTTAATTTTTCAAATTGATGAAGAATTGTCCATTGACTAGGTCTTTTTTTATAAATCAATGTAACAATAATCTCAATACCCTCATTATCACCACCATCATTTACTATCATCATCACTATATCATCACTTTCACCAATGTCACCAATGTCTAGGGATGTCAATGGGTACTTATTTACTTGGAATCAAATCAGAATCGAAATCGAAATCGAAAATCCTAGTTTTGATTCCCTTTTTATTGGAATTGATTAGAGTCGGGTCTAACAAGAAACTAAACCGATAGGAACTGAAACCATTAGGTTCTGTTTGATGGATACCCGCGAGTACCCGAAATTGATTTATTTTGTCATTTATTTTTACATTATATATGATTCAAGGTAATCTTATATTTTAAAATTAACATATATGATATAAAGTTCTTCAAATTTCATATAAACTAAATATTTGAGCTTAAGATGAGTCATTTCTTATTACTTGTAAAAGAAATAAATTTTAATATTTGAAAATAAAAGTCATTAAATTATCATGTTAGTGGAACAAATCATTATTAAGTTGATACTTTACAAATAATATATTATTTTTTCGAAGGAATTTTTTTTAATACTGATTTTGAAATAATTTTTCTCATTTGATTTTCGTGAATCGAAACTAATGGGTACCCATGATTTTTTATGGTTCCAGTTCCGGTTCCAGTTCCAGTTCCAATTTCACTTATTTTAAAATTGAAACCGAAATCGATAAAATATAAATATTATGATTCCAGATATCATAGGAAACGATCATTTGACACCCCTACCAATGTCACCAATTTCATCATCACCGTCATTATCACATTATTGAATTTTTTATTTTTAAAATTTTGAAATGAGACGAATAATACATGTATGAAGCATATGTCACATATTTTTTATTTATTGAATCTTTTACCATATTTTTGCAATTCAAAATAAAATAGAATCCAAAATTTTCATGCATGAAATTTTCGTCGTATTCCAAATTATTAACATGAGTCTGCGTGTATTGAATGCATCTCAAATTTACAAAATTATCTTGAAAGTGCTACATGTCATGTAAAAAGGAGGGTAAAGAATTAATTTTGATTTTTTTGCTTCTCGGTCCACGTGGATAGCAAAAATCTTGTCATTGAGGACAGAGAAAATGGTCCTCTCTTCCTCGGCGAGTAAGGAAAGTTTGATCACAACCCATGAGAAAACCCCCATCATTTAAAATGGACTAATGATAAATCTATGCAGCAAAACATACACGGATGACTTGGCAAAGGTATAGAACCACTGATCTTTTGCCATGTCGATTTATCACATCTTTAAGATTAATGATAATCTGACTTCCTTTGTTTTGTATGCTCCCTAACCTGATAGTTCATAGAACATAAAATCTTTTTTTACTTGTGTTATCCTAAGCAAAGGACTTTCAGTCATGTGAAGGGAGTATACAAAAATGGGAGTCAAGTTATCACGACTCATGATTTAATCAAAATTAGAAGAATGAGTACCTCCATTTAAACACAACGAGATGATTAATTGCACCCACTTTACGTGACTATTGTAAAAAAGAATAAGATAACCAACAATTTTACCCTTCCACAACCTATCGAACAAAAACTCACTTTTTTTTCTTTTTTCCTTCTTTTCTCTATCTCATCATATTCATCTCTTTTTGAATTTTATGTGAGGTTGAATCAATGAATATTAGGTTTTAGAGTTTTTTTTTTAAGTTATTTTTTTGGATTTTTTTTTAATCATCAAGGAAGATGGAAAAATTGCAAAAATGACAATTTTGAATTGAAAAACTCAAAGATTTTTTGATAGATATAGATTGAACTTATTTTAGCAAATCCGGTAGGTATCTACTGAATATTACTAAATAGATTCGGTATGTACTTACCAAACATAATTATGTTTTGAAAGTTATATAACTTTCTCATGTGAACGGCTTCGACTCTATTAGTAGTGTTAAGGTCAGAAAAACAAGTAAGATCAAATCTTAAAACCCTCATTGAAATCTTTCTTGATAGAAAAAAAAAAAAAATAATAAATAAGAGAGAGAGAGGGTGGTAGAGAAGAGAAAGAAGAAAAATAAATTGTTCGGTACCTTTACGTGGGTGCAATGAGCAATATACATTAAAATACATTTATTAAATGTGTGCAATTAGATTTTTTTTTTAACTTTTTGGTGGGTATCACAAGCAAGTGGGTATAATTGGCCATTTTGGTGCGTGCAAATAGAGCCACCCTTACCATAGTTTTTAACTGTGGGATTATACTATACCAAAAATACGTCTGACAAAAGGCTTGAATCCAATGGCCATAAATCATCTCTCACTCAATTGGGGGCAAAATATTGATTTAATAATTACCTTCCCCCAAAAAATATAGATTTAATAATAAAACTCCCATTGGCACTCCAACTTTTACTTATTACATTCCAATTTCTTAATTATTTATCACTGCAGATTAAAGATTAAAACATACAAAAGGGTTGGCAGAAGTTATATCCTCCACATTACAAAATATTATAAGACTCTTTTTGACAATTTCAATAGTTGTTTACAATTATAATTAGACTTATATAAAATTTTAAATACAAAAAAGAGATATCTAGCAAAAAGAGGATGAGAGAGCTTTTATTGGTACTCCAAGTTTAACTTATTCTCTACCATTCACTTAATTTTTTTATTGGGAAAATTAGTGAAAAATTAATAAATTGTTTTATAACTATTAAAAAAATAAGACTTGAGAAATTATCAAATTGAAAAAGTAATAAATCGAGAGTCCTATCGTCAATTTTCAAGTGGACGAAATTACCCCCTCTAAAACTGATTATCCAACCACCGATTTTCAAGTGACCCCTAGAAAATCGACAGTTGGACTGCCAATTTTTGTCATAATGATCAAATTTAAAAAAAATTCTCCTGTTTATGCTCCAATGATCACATTTTCCACTCCACTCCTAACGGTCATGAATAGTCTCACTATAAATAACAGATTAACATGTAGAAATCCTATTTAAAAATTATTTATTATTCTAATTATTCTTTGCAATAATATATTATAAAATAATTTAATATATAATATCTCTTTATATACTGTATAATAAATTGTAATTTATTATATTTTTATATATACTATTATATAATTTATTATATTGTTATATATAATAATATATAACTACATAGGATTTATATTTTAGATTATAATTTATTATACTATTATATATATACATGTAGAAAGCGTATTTAATATAATTAAAATTGATTATATTATTATATATAATATATAAATAATTTAATATATATTTATTTTGGAAAATCGGCGGTCCAACCATCAGGTTTTGAAAATTGGCAATCGGATCATTGTTTTATTACTTTTATGATAATTTCTCAAAATTATTATTTATTTAATAATTATAAAATAATATATTAATTTTTTAATAATTTTCTCTTCTTAATTTTTAATTAAGGTGTAATAAGTAAATATTGGGGTGCCAATAGAAGCTCTCCAAATGTTGTGAAGATGGCATTGGGATGAATCTTTCTTCACGGATTCCAGATAGCAAATCTTTACTATATTGAAATAGTTTTAGGGTATGTTTGATTGTACATGGAAAATAAGGTGGAAAATTAATTTCCATTGAAAATGATATTTTTCAAGTGTTTGATTGCACATGAAAATGGAAATTCATTTTTCACCTAAATCAAAAAGTCCACCAAAACATGGATTTCACTTTCCCACCTATATGGGTGGGAAAGTAAAATCCATCAATATTTTCCATCTCCAATTTTTTCAAACTCATATCTTCTTCTTCACCACGACCACCACCATTACACTAACCTCGTCATCATCACCATCACCGTCGTCGTTGCCTTCACCGTCGTCGTCATCACCATCTCCGATCACCTTTCCTCTTCTCTCTCTCTCTCTCTCTCTCTCTCTCTCTCTCTCTCTTCTTCTCCTTCTCCATCCCTTACCTCCGCCACCACCACCACCACCACCACCACCACCATGTTCTCCCCTCATCTTCTTACTCACTTACCTCCGTCGCCATCGCCACCACCACCGTCGCTATTGCCACCACCGCCACAGCCACCGCCACCACCACCGTCGCCACCACTTATCTTCTTCCTCTCCCCCTTCTCTCATATTTCTTTCTCCTCCTCCTCTCCTTCTTTTTCTTTTTTCTCATTTAATTTTCCCATGATTTTATCCAAGTAAAATCAAACAATAGAATTTTATTTTCCAACCCTACCAATTTTCCATCACAATTTTTCCATGGATTTCAAATTCCATGGAAAGTCACTCTCCATGCAATCAAACATACCCTTAAGGTACAATTGCTACGTGGAAATAAAGTGTTTAAGCTATAGCTTATAATAATATAATCTGACTTAGGCACTTTGCATACTCAGTCGACTTACCTGACGTGACAGGCTGGGATACAAAACTGTATTTTTTACGGAGATCCATACTTCTAAATCTCGAGGAGTGCACATTTAAGATTTTGAGACCTGTCACGTGATCACATCAAGTAAGTCGATTGAGTTGCGACGTGCATATGCCAGATTATCAGCACTTAATTTTATGGGCAAAAAAAAAAATGTTTTGGTTAGGGAAGAATAAATATACTGTCTGCTCCCACACGTACCCACATAACACACCATCAAAACTGGAAAAAAAAAAAAAAATAATGCTCTTATAATTACATTTCTTATTAATCAAACACATCTTTACTCTAGAAATTTTTTAGAAGAATATATACTATAATATGACCATAGCTCATTGATTTCTTAGATTTGTGAAGATTACAAACATCTTTTTATTTTTATTTTATTTTTATTTTTATTATTGGTAAGCTGGGTTGAATGGCCCAGCTTACTATTAATCAAATAATGCTCTTATAATTACATTTCTTATTAATCAAACACATCTTTACTCTAGAAATTTTTTAGAAGAATATATACTATAACCAAATTTATATCGGCAAAAGAGCACCCTCCATATGAACAAAGAATAAACTTGCCCCAATCATCTCTCAAAATCCACCCAAACACAGACCTCCCATTATCCATTGCTCCATCGGTGTTTACCTTGACAAATTGTTCTTGCGGCTGAGACCATCTGCAAAAAGTAGGAATCCTCTCCTTGGGGGATGAAGGATCATATCTTCGGTTAATTTTTAAAATGCATTTCTTTACCAAATCAACCTCCACTATACCCAAATCAGAGTATTGAAGAACAAGCTCTTGAATAATATCATTCAAGATTTGTTTCCGTTGTTTAAAGACTCCTTCAAATAATCTTTTATTCCGTTCCCTCCAGACATGATAAAAAAGATCATTAGACGCTGCTTTAACCCACATGAAAAAAGCTATCTTGTTATCACACGCATCCTCCAAAACCATAATCATCCCCGAGCATCCTTCCATATTATCAGAAAAAATTGCAAATCGTCGCATTATGGATCTCCAAATCTAGCTCGAAAAAGTACACTTCCAGAAATGTGTTCATTAGTCTCCCTATCTTTGCAGCAAAGGACATATCTAGACAATATCATAAATCCTCTTTTTAATAAGTTCTCTATCGTCATTAGTTTATTTTGGATAGCTAACCATGCACACATAGCATGCCGATTTATATGCTCCTTATGCCAAACAAACTTACTTCATCTAAACTGATTTTATTGCTCATGAATCACAAACCAAGCATTTCACATCGTCAATTTTCCATTAGTTGTTAGATTCCACACAACTCTATCCCCATAGCTCTCCATTGGTATCAGATGAGCCTGAATTCGATCCAAGACTTGGTGCATCCTTGCTGTAAAAGGTTCTATCAAGTTCCATTTACCATCCAAGAACATATCATTGACAGAAATATTATCTCGGCTTTCAAATTGGCTAATAATCCTATTCCCAAACTCCTCAATAAGAGATTTATTAGTTAGCCAAGGATATTTCCAATAAAGAGTCGAATTCCCTCTCCAATCACAATATGCAAGTATTTTCTAGCTTGTTCTTTCACACTACAAAATCCTCTCCACGCGCAAGAGCAATCCAACGGAACATCACACTCCCATACAATTTTTTTTTTCACATTGAGAGCTTTCATCCATGTACACCACAAAGATTCATCATTACTCACTAAAAACCAGAACTATTTCATTATTTCCGTTGTGTTCCAATCCTCCAACCTTCTAAACTCCACTCCCCCCTCCTCCATAGAATCTCTGGATCATCTTTCCACCAAGAGATTATATTTTTTTATTACTCTCTTTTTATGCAACAGTAATTATCCCTGCAAATATCTCATTACGAACTCGATCATCGGAGCTTGTTTGGCAGGCACCACATCGGTGTTTTAGTTTGGAGGTTGATTGGAGAAGAAGAAAGAACTCATCAGAGAAAACTTAATTTGTTCAATTGTTTAATACTCAAGGAGTGGGTGATATAAAAATCACCACGATTACCATTTAATAAAGACACATAGGAATGTGATATGTTTTGCTATATTGTTCTTTTTCATGGTTGAAATGGGTATCACTGGAAAGTAGTATAAATTGGATAAAATCCTGAAATTGTTTCTTTCATTTTGATGAAATCAGACACAAGTTGGGAGTTAAAATTGCTAATTTTTTTGCTCTAGACACAATCACGCCACGTCTTGAAATGAAGCTTGAAAGGATGAATTGGCAGCCTACTCAGTTGTGTGATTCTCCTCTAAATCTACTTGGGTTTTAATTAGAAGTCATGGTTTTTCACATAAGAAGTGGAGTTCTTTGTGATTCTTTGGTTGAAAGCGAAGAGGACGTCAGTTAACTTCTATATGTGTTATCTGCAACGATCACGAGGAATCAAATGATCACTCACTATTTCGATGTCCGTTTTCTCAAGAGGTATGGACCCATTATTGCTCTTTATTTGACTTACCGATTCCATCCCGTTTCTCTTTGAATGCGATTCATTGGTGTTTTCTTAGAGGAAATCCCAAGTTAGTATGTTAAAGAGATCAGGCCCTTGGGTGTTTGTATTGGATGATTTGATTGCCAAGAAATTGTGTCATTTTCAATGATGGTGGTGATCACTTAGTACGGTGATGAACAAGATTGTATTCTTCTTCGAGATTTGAATGAATTAGCGGGGCCAAGAGCGATTGCAATTCCTGCAGTTATAAGAGGATGGGAAAGGTATAAAATATCAACAAAGAGGTTGTTATTGAACTATATACGTGTTAAGGACAATTTCATGGGAGATGTATGTTGGTTTTGACATATTTGAAAATTTTGTAACTCAGCGGGTATGCTCCCTTGTTTTAAGTTCATTTTGTAACTCAGTGTATATTATCCTTTTGTTTTAATTTCATTTGCTTGATTAGTGAAAAAAATATTCTCCCTACATATATTCAATAGTACAGTGGATTCCTAATTGAAAATCTGGAAATCTGAGGATGGTTTTATTAGGTAGATTTTCACTCATTCAAAAATTTATCTTCTTTGTAATTTAGAACTTGTTCATGTGATTTTTAAACAATCTGGTGTGGGCTTAGTTTTGATATTAATTGTTTGCATTCTTGATTGAAATGGGTATCTATAGAAAATGGTCTTAAAGTGTACATGTTAATCGGTTGGTTTCGATTTTATATTTTATTTATGAAATACATGAACGAGACTTGACGTCCACATGGGTTTTTACGTATTAAGCTTAAATGTGTTTATCAGATTGTGGTTAATACGTGAAATAGACATAAGATTTGAATTTGGTGTTGTATCGCCTCGACCTTTTCTCACTAAATAGTGAAGGGTGTCTGATTAGATGAATATGAATTTTCTTAAAAAAGAAAATTATGAATTTCCAAATTAGAGAGTTTCAAAAATGAATTTTTCAAAATAGAAATTATGAGTATCAAAATTTTCAAATTAGGCAGTTATGGACACATGACAATTGACAAAATTCAAAATCATATACAAACACCCAATTAACAAAATATGAATATACATGAATTTCAGAATTAGTAAAAATCAAAATCATGTGAAATTATTAAATCAGGAAAATTATGAACATGTTAACAAATTCATGAATGAGAGATGCATGCATGTTGAAATTTTAAATTATGAATGCATAGCAAATCAACAAAACCAGAATTCATGCACATACATAAAATTCCTAAATGTTAACGTGAGTAATGCATGGCCAATCAGTGAATGAAAAATTCGGTTGTACATGTAAAACTCTTGAATCCAAAAATTATGAATTCGTGGCAACGTTATGAACACATTAACGAAGGTCAAACAATCATCAACACGAAAGAAAAATGAGAAAAGGCGGAGAAAGAAGAATAAAATAAAATAAATAATAAAATTCAATTTACCTATATGAGAGAACGTTGGTTGCGGTGTATTCCTTCAGATGCAACTCAAGTAGATTGGCAATGGTCTTCGATAAAAGAGAGAAAACCCAATGATTGTTGTGTCAAGAAGTTGCGGTTGTTGTGTTCAAAAGAATAGGAATATAGATCGATGGTTGCTGCTATTTTGATTTTACATTTTAATTGGTTGAGTAATTTTTAATTTAAACTTCAATTTTATTTTGCATTTTAATTGATTGAGTAATTTTTAATTTAAACATAACTTTGATTTTGCATTTTAATTGGTTTTTTGGTTAAACTTTAATTTGATTTTTGATTTGATCTTGATTTGAATGGGTTGATTAATTTTTAATTTGAATTTGAATTTGAAATGTAAGTTGTTTTTAAATTTTAATTGGTCGGGTAAATTTTAATTTTAGTTTGATATTGATCTTATTTCATTTAATTTTTATTATGTTTTTCCTAAGAATCAAAGTCTCTAGGTCAAAGTTGGACATTGAAGAGCATTTCGGTCATTTTTGTGATTTCTCATAAACTTTTCTATTTTCGTCGATTTGGGTTTTATTAGACTCAAAATCATATTCTGAGTGCAATGGAGGTACTTTCGAGATTTTTTGGAGGTCTAAAATTTATAAGGGGTATTTTTATCATTTTATTGATTTTTGTAGATTTTTACGAACTTTAACATGAGGTTTCTTTCAGTCCCAACGTGATTATTTCTAAGTTTTAAGGTCACATTTTCCTAACTTAGTGAGGTCTCTAAGTTATCGAATTGTGTAGGGAACCTAAACGTATGTGCTTGCTAAATCGGGTGTAAGGTGTAGCGATCCTAAGCTTGTGTAAATTTCTATGTCGAGTCGTCACAAGTAAGGGAGATAAAAGGATATAAATGACAGAAATTGAGGACAGTATTAACAAGCCTTCGATTTTTTTGCACTCATCATTAGGAATTCATTACAACCGAGGGACGAATTGTCGAATTAGGCAGATGTAAAAATAGGATGTCTACAGATGTCCCTCTTTGGCAGAGGGTAGAAGTAAATTAGATGACCAATCTATTGTGGTAAATAGTACGACATTCGAATGTAAAAGCCAGTGACAACTCATTTTTTTAGCCTAATTTGACAATTTGTCGAGACGTCCAGATCCTTGAGTGTAAGCTCTTCTTAGATTAAAAAAATGTCAAATTCTTGAATTTTGTAAAATTCTTCTTGACAGATACAAATGCAATGAGAGTGCATCTGTGTGCAATAGTGTAATGATGATTTTGAAAAGTTGCACCTCCATTCTGCGTATTCAGGTTGGGAGGATAACAAATTTAACAATGAAAAACTACGTAAAGTCAACATAAAATCTGAGCAAACCTAAGAAAATTATGAATTAAAAATTGAGTAAAATCTGAGTATAAATTGAGCATAACTGAGCATAATCTGGCATAACTAAGCATAAGGTCTGAGCATAATCTAAGTATAATTTGAGCATAATCGAGCATAACTGAGCATAATTTGAGTAAAATTTGAGAAAAATCTCAATTGGGGTTTGAGCAAAATTTAAGAAAAATCTCAGTGGGTCTGAGAAAAATTCGAGAAAAATCTCAACAGGTTTGAGTAAAATCTGAGAAAAATCTCAACGGGGTCTAAGTAAAATCTGAAAAAAATCAGAGAAAAATCTCGGTGGGTTTGAGCAAAACTTGAGAAAAATCTTGATGAGGATTTAAGCAAAATCTGAGAAAAATCTCGGCGGGATTTGAGCAAAAATTGGATGTCTTACTTTACCTATTCAGGATAAAAGAGTAATGAACTATTTTTTTGGGAGTCATACTCTACCTACTTGAGGTGAAAGAGTAATGAGTTATTTTTTGGGAGTCCTATTCAACCTACTCAGGGTGAAAGAGTAATGAACTATTTTTTTGAGATCTTACTCTACGTACTTGGGGAAAAAGAGTAATGAACTATTTTTTGGAAAAACAAATGAGGGATTAACACCTCATTTGATTTTTTTCTTTAAAAAAATAAAGAGTTGGATTTTATGAAGGCCCTGTCAACATTTTTACTTTCTTTAAACCTTAGGGATTTTCAAAATTGTTATCAAGAGGGTAATCTTTAATTCAAGGTTAACCTTATCCTTTAGTATTGAAATTGATTAGGCTTCAGAACAAAATGCCTATAGTTTGACAGGGAACATTGCACTGGGGATAGTTGAACATAGTTTGAAAATGAATGCCCCTAGTATAAGGGGGGAAACTATACTCTTTAGAAAAGAGAAGTGCCATTGTTATGAAAGTTTGAAATCTTTGATTTCCACAAGCGCAATAAAGGTTTAACTTTTAATTTTGATTTTTTATATTGAAGATTTTGAGTCAGACTCAAAGAAATTGGGACACAATATTTTCTTTTGAAATTCATCACAGAATTTATTTTTTCTCTCCGTCAATTCACTTATGGATATGAAGCTCTTCAAATCAATCATAGACGAGATACTTGTATCCATTGAGTCTATATTTGGTTTAAATTGGGTATTAATTATACGATGATTAATTGTTGGCCCCAAAGTCGATGGGACTTGGCTATTCGAACTTTCGATGTTTTGGCTCGAACTGCCATTTAAATTCTCAACTTGATTGGGATTTCCTTTTGATTGCTATGAGTTTTGTCTAGATCGGCCTTTCAAGTTTTTAATCTAGCGAGCATACTCTAAATTTGGCCTAGATTGACTTTTCAAGTTTTTGATCTAGCGAATTTATCATTTTTTTTTCTTTGCTTTGATTGTTGCCAAAGCCATCATTTCGGATTTTCAACCTGATGAGCTTGCCTTAATTTTTGCCTAAGTCCCTCTTTCGGGTTTTTGACCTAGTTGGCTTTTTTTTTTTTTTTTCTTTTGAACTTGTAGAACTATTGCTTCATCATGCTTGCTATTTTTCTTGACTTTTTCATTTGGTACTTCGGAGGACTTCCATAGGTGGGCTTAGGAATATGCTAAGAAAGAAAGGAAACTTGAGGCTTAAAACCCAAATGCCTCTTATGTGGCATTTCTTTCATAATTATTTTATTTTCTTTGAATTTTATTCCCCGTTCTGGCATTATTTGTTTTTTTATTATGAATTTTTTGAGGAATATATTTTTTTATTTTGATGTGATTAGGTCTGAAGTAACTTCTCAGGTTGCCTACGTACCCTAGAATTTTGGGATCAGATCAAAATGTAGTTCAAACACATTCCTTCCCCTAGGTTGGGTGATCTGGCTAAAAAAAAGATAATTTTTTATGTTTTTTTTGTTGAAGAGCTAAAGAAGGAGATATTGAATTGGGTAACAAGAAAATTGGTTTGGATAAAGATTACCTTTTTAAATGTAGTACCGCTTGATTTGGTCAAAGTTTGTTGGTTCTGGTAATTCGATGCCATTGTGATCTTGGAGTCTGACAACTTTTCCAAATAGTCTTATCTTGGTGACGAAAGGATCTTTACTGTTGGATTTGCATTTTCTTTATTGAATTTGAGACAACTGCTCAATTTTCTTTAAAAGCTGAATCTTCAACTTGCATGTCCAGTACTTTAACTTTTTTTTTTTTTATCAAAAACACGAGTGATTCTTCTTTGGCAAACTTGTTTTAAGTTTTTTTTTTTTTATTGAATTGAGGTATTGTAATGGCGACCAATTAAATCCGTTTCTTACGATTGTTTCTCTATTAATAATTTAAGAAACGTAATTTCCCTTTCAAAGGCTTCCTTTCATGTCACATAACAAAGAGCCCTGAGCAATTTGCATAGAGGACCGAGTCGAAGTTTGACATGTCAAGGGTGTCAACGATAATTTCTCAGACCAATCTCAATGTGACTAACACATTTTTGTGATAGTAATTTCAAGATTCTTATTAGTTGCCTCAACAATACTCCACTTTGGATGCCTTGATATTTTTGAGAAATTCAACGTTGATATGTTGGGTAACTTGTCCTTTGATTTTGTGATTCTATTCTGGCTGTGGATGTGGTGTTCCCGTTTTATAAGGCAAGTATCTATTCTGTGTTGGACAACATCCAAGCTTACCCAACATATCCTCATAGGACCACGCGAATAAGTCTTTTGAATTTTCTGAACAAATTCATTATCTCTTTATTTTTCTCTGGGGATAAGTTAATTCAAATATGAATTTCTTGAGAATTATTTTTTGTTTCGAGGTTAATGACTTTCGCTTCTTCGATTGGAGGTTGAGCCCAACCTTTGTCTCCTTGTTGAAGTAATGCAAATAACTCAGAAGGGGGTTCATCGTTAGAGGATCATCTCTTAGAGAAAGATTATTAGTTAATTCTTTAATGCGCTCGAGGTATTTATAAATTCCTTTTATTCAATTAAATTCAGATGGGGTAACAGACGCCATTACAGGTTCGATGAACTGACTTGACTCAATAGAAATAAAAAGGTTAAACTCGATCTTATGAAAATAAGACATTGTGAAATTGATAATAAAAAAACTAAACTCAAACTAAGCCACATGACTCGTAAAAAATTAAAGACAAGTACCCACACGGATTTGATTACAGACTGAAGACTCAGGACATCGGTTTCAACCGGTAGGACTGAGGCACTATAATCTTCAGGGAATAATTGGGCAATATTGAGAGATCTTGAGACAATTTCTAATTGTTGACTTGGTACTGACATATGTTCTAATTGACCAGACTTACGATTCCAACTAGGTAGCGGATGCTTAAGCTTAGGAACAATGATATCCTGAAACTCTATCATAGGTGGATTATTCATTGCAGACCCAAGAATAGGTTTTTAGCAATTATAAATAAATGTTCTTCTTGATAGTGTTTATTAAGTTAATCCCCTAGATTTAGAGTCTCTAACCAATGAAAAATGATGAGTAAGAAATTGCATGAAGATGATTTACTTATGGATAAAAACTCTAAGAAAATTTTGAACCATGATTAAGGGTTGTACTACCTTAAAAGAGTAAAATCTAGGTTGTGCTAGTTGGTACACCCCTTAATATATTTTCTAATAATCTTGATCTTGTCGATAGTGAAATATTTAGTCCATTGAATTAAATTGGCTAGTACAAAATGATGGGGATATGTACCCATTTGAGTTTAGGCTGGTTTGACCTAATGGATTTCAATACTCTATTTAAATCACTTCATCTACTATTTTTAAGCCAATTAGTCCAATCGATCCATGTGTTGATCCATAAGATCCATTTACCAATTAGGTTAATTGGTTTAACTAGACATTGATCAGTATGTCTCATCGGTTACGTTTATTGGGTTTGATTGGTATTGCGGGTTCAATTTGAGCGGTGTGGACCGGTCCACCTTCTTACCTTTTGTATGGATTGAATAGAGCAATCCAGGAGCACCCATGATAAGTTTGGGTAGTGACCTATAGGAAGGTTCGTAGACTCTATACTCATTACTTGCAATGCAATTTATCTAGCCACCTTTGCCCAAGTGCGCCTATACACCTTTCGAGTTTACTCAATCAGATGGTACGTGGTGACTTGGTTTGATATACCGTATAGGTACGAGTCTAGGGTTGTAACTTTCATAAATGGTTTAGCGTTACACAAGGAGACCCGACCACATACTAGTACTATATTCGCAATTGGGACATGTGACTTTACGACTTACAATAGGATAAAGGCTCAAGTCACTCCAGCGTGCGTGCAACGATATACCTTTCAAGGTTACCTGATCAAATGGTACTGATGTTCTAGTTTTATATACCATAAAACTACGTGACTGGAGTTGTGGTTTTCATGAATGATATCGCATCTCACAAGGAGACCGGGCCACACACTAGTGCCACATTAGCTATAAGGGACGTGTAAGTACAATGTAGCGTAATTTAAACATGCTAGTTGTGTGTGCAAATAGAGTGGGGTGTGCTTGGGACATTTTCATGAATATCTAATCATACAAGCCACATATATTTATTAAAGCTAATTGCAAGAAATAATCAATCAATCACATCCAATCACATACCAAAAAAAGGAATGACAAAATCTAGTATAATCTAAAAGTCTCTTTGAGTCAACTAGGTTGGCTCAAGTGAAAAGGTTAACCTATGAATAGTTTTGGATCAGGACAAGTTTTACCCTAAAATCTCCAGTGGAGTTGCCACTGAAATTGCCTCGATCATTTCTTACTAAATAGTGAAGGGGGGTTCGATTGGTAAATTAGGGATTTTTTTGAAAAAAAAATTTACACCTAGTTTAGGTTTAGGAACTAAAAATAACTTCAAATGGATTTAGATCGGTCCACGAATAAGGAAAATGGGTAAGGGGTCAGATTATGAATTTTGGAAAGTGTTAGGCACTGAACTCACCCGATCAAAATGATCAGTCTTTATTACAATCCAAAACTATCCTATAGTCAACTTATAGAGTTTAAAGTCAAACAAGGGTCTAATCATTATCAATTTACATTGGATTTGTTAAACGAATTTTATAGTTAAAATTTTCCAATATTACAAGATTCTCGAATTTCACACAAAAGGAAAAATTTGTGAAAAAACCCTAATTATGTACCATGATCAAAAGTCAATTCGCAATCCACATATGCAAATATTTTCTAAATCAACAACAATAGGAATCTGTGAAAACTTTCTAAATTTAAAAAATTAGAAATGTCAAATTTCTAAATTGGTAATTTATGAAGTTTCTAAATTAGGAATATGGAACTTCCCAAATTAGGAATTTGTAAAAATAAAATTTTCAAAATAGAAAATTACCAAAGAACATGAAATTTTCAAAATAGAAAATCTTAAATTGCCATGAAAATGAAATTGAAATAAGAAAAATGCAAACTTCTAAATTGGGAAATCACAAAAAAAATGGAATTTCTAAATTAGATGAATATGAATTTTCTTAAAAAAAAAAATTATGAATTTTCAAATTAGAGAGTTCCAAAAATGAAATTTTCAAAATAGAAATTATGTGTATAAAACTTTCCAAATTAGACTGTTATGGACACATGACAATTGACAAAATTCAAAATCACATAGAAACACCCAAATAACAAAATATGAATGTATATGAATCTCAAAATTAGTAAGAATCAAAATCATGTGAAATTATTAAATCAGAAAAATTATGAACATGTTAACAAATTCATGAATGAGAGATGCATGCATGTCGAAATTTTAAATTATGAAGGTCTAGCAAATCAACGAAATCAGAATTCATGTACATACATAAAATTCTTAAATGTTAATGTGAGGAATGCATGGCCAATCATTGAATAAAAAATTCTTTTATACATGTAAAACTCTTGAATCCAAAAATTATGAATTTATGGCAACGTTATGAACACATTAATGAAGGTCGGACAATCATCAACACGAAAGAAAAACGAGAAAAGGTGGAGCAAGAAAAATAAAATAAATAATAAAATCCAATTTACCTATATGAGAGAATGATGGTTGCGGTGTATTCCTTCAAATGGAACTCGAGTAGATTGGCAAGGTTTTCGACAGAAGATAGAAAACCCAATAATCATTGCATCAAGAAGTTGCGGTTGTTGTGATCAAAAGAAGAGGAATATAGATCGATGGTTGCTGCTATGTTCACGAGAAGAGGAAAATAGATCGATGATGGCTGCGTGCTTGTTGAGAAGAAGAGACGAAAGAAGGCATGGCTGCAACGTGTTGCTATGGACGATGAAGATAGAAGAAAATGGATAACGACTATGGTGCTGGTGGGCCTTGAACAAGACAAAGGAGATGCTCTATTGTGTGAGGCAGTAGTCCAGGTGAGTCAGGTTCATCCCTCTTCACTTCTTCTTCTTGTCTTCTCTTTTCGTTTTTTTCAGTTATTTTTGTTTGCTATTCTTTGCTGTTGTCCCAGAGAAAGAGAGATGATGCAAGAGATATTGGGGCCGGTTTATGGTTGCTGTAAAAAATAATAAAGTAGGAGAAGGTAGGAGAGATGGAAGGCTGTTGAGTAGAAGACATGACAAAGAGAGGGTTGGGCAGAGAGAGGGGCGTTCTTATAGATGCTTAATGGAGATGTGAGAGATGAAGGCAGAGAGAGAGGGGGTTGGCAGAATGTTAGGGAGAGCAGGTTGGAGAGAGGGGGCTAGACAGATGATGTTGTAGCAAGGGCTGCAATGAAGTGAGGGTGAAGAGGTTCAGCAAGGGTTGCAATGGAGTGAGGGTGAAGAAGTGCAGCAAACACCATGTGAAAACTGAAAATTTTGATAGGCCAAAGCCCACAAATTTTAGAAAGCAAAATTTGACAGCCTATGGCCTTTGAAAATTTTGATGATCCCCAATTCGACGGCTTAAAGCCATCAAATTTCTTCCATTCTCAATTAACTTAATGGTTTCGGTCCGTAAAAAAAAAAAAAATTGACAATGAAAAATTTGACGCCTTGGTCTGTCAAATTTTATGAAATTCGACGGCCTTTGACTGTCAAATATAGGTTTTTTTTTTCGTTGTGAAAGAGGGGGGGGGGGGGGGGGGGGCGTTGCAGTGAATTAAGAAGAAGAGGTGCAGCGAGGGCTGCTGTGGGTGCTGCTGGAGAAGAAACGTGAGAGGGATGTGGGCAGGGACATGAGGGTGACAAGGCTGAGAGATGTGGATGGAGGTGAATGCAGTAGCTGTGTGTGAGAGAGAGAGAGATGTAGAGAGAAGACTTGTTGCAGAACGTGAGGGTGAGTGGAGGAGAAGAAGAGCTTGCCCTTCACGTTGGGGAAGAGGGGCCTTTTTTGTAAAATCAATTCGTTTATAATTTTTTGTTCTTTCCAATTTTTTTTATTTCTTTTTGTACACATTTTTTACCTTTCCTTTTCCTTTTAAGGGAAAGGGAGTAGCGACCCCATGCTACTTGCCTCATTGAAGGTGCCTAGTCAATGAATCCATGATTGGTCGATTTTTATCCTTTCAATTTTTAAGTGATTGTTTTTATTTTAATTCCAATTTTATGGGAAATTAATTTTTAATTTAAAATTTTTATTGGTTGATTAAATTTTACTTTAATTTTGATTTTTAATTTGATTAATTGATTGAATTTTAAATCGATCGGTCGATCAGAATTGGATTTTAATTTTGAATTTATTGGTTGATGGATTTTTAATTTGAACTTCAATTTGATTTTGCATTTTAATTGGTTGAGTAATTTTTAATTTAAACTTAACTTTGATTTTGCATTTTAATTGATTTCTTGGTTAAATTTTAATTTGATTTTGATTTGAGTTTTGAATAGGTTGATTAATTTTTAATTTGAATTTAATTTGAAATTTAAGTTGATTTTAAATTTTAATTGGTTGGGTAAATTTTAATTTTAGTTTGATATTGATCTTATTTCATTTAATTTTTATTATGTTTTCTTAAGAATCAAAGTCTTTAGGTCAAAGTCGGATATTGAGGGACATTTCAATCGTTTTTTTTATTTCTCATAAATTTCTCTATTTTCGTTGATTTAGGTCTCATTAGACTTGAAATCATATTCTGAGTGTAATGGAGGTACTTTCCAGATTTTTTGAAGGTCCGAAATTTATAAGGGATTTTTTCAGCATTTTGTTGATTTTTGTAGATTTTTATGAATTTTAACATGAGGTTTTTGTTAATTCCAATGTGATTATTTCTAAGTTTTAAGGTCGCATTTTCCTAGCGTAGCAAGATTTCTAAGTTATCGAACTATATAATGAACTTAAGCGTATGTGCTTGCTAAATCGGGTGTAAGATGTAACAATCGTAAGAGTGCGTAAATTTCTATATTGACTCGTCACGAGTAAGGGAGATGGAAGGGTAGAAATAGAAGAAAACAATGACAGTACTCACAAGCCTTCGAGTTCTTTGTGCTCATCATTAGGAATTCACCGCAACCAACGAACGAATTGTCGAATTAAGCTGATGCAAAAATGGGGTGTCTATAGGTGTCTATAAAGTTATGATCTTAGACCATCACTTTATCTACTCTAATTCATTATGGACATAAAATCATGAAGTATAGGATTGTTGGACAATGGTCAATCTAAGTCACAATATAATATGTAACATGAAAGGTATATTTTGGACAAAGTATCCTTTAGAGACGAGTGTATCTTCTCTTTTTTTTATTCTCTCCATGATCTAATGTGTATTTGATGAATGTCTGTCGAGTACATTATGTTATAGGTTTCTGCTTTTGCTTTAGGATATATAAGCCGACAAAGAAATAGCAGAGAGAGGCAAAAGCTTAGAGTTAATTAGGGCATAGAAAGTCATTTTTAAGATCTATTTACAGAGACTTTAACCTTAGATCATAGACTAAATCCCCTAAATAGATATAATTTATTAATAGTCCATGTTTATTATTATTTTCAAATAATTTATGATTTTTTGATGTAATTTTGATAATTTATTTGTGATAAGTAAAAAGTCATGAGATCCAAAAGGATAAATTAAGATGGATGAAAGAATACATTGCAGTCTAGAACCCAAGACAAGATTATGGACCAAAATCCAAACTCATTGGATCCACACTAACCACGGCGCTGTGAAATCGACAGAAATTACCTCTCGAGATTTGTGAACTTTATGACGATTTGATTTGTAACCTAATGAATTACAATTTAGACTCTTTACTATGTTCCAAAGTTCTCTGAATCTATGAAACTGTAATTTGGACACTATAAATTGGAGACTAGACTGGAATCTTAGGTCATCATCTTCTATCTTCTTCTTCTTCTACTTTTTTTATTCTATTTTGCTATTTTAGGATTTAGTTTTACTTTCAGTTTAAGCTTTGTAATTGGAAGGAAATATTGTACGTTTCAAATAAAAATAAATAAGAAAAGATTATTTCTACCCTCTTTCATCCCTAATCACTTGCTTTCTTTTATCTCTGATTTTATTGTTTTTGCGATGATTTGTGGTTAGACCTCCATTAGAGATGTCAATGAAGCTATATATGAGTAAGATCATCGTAAATAATTTATTAGTTTATATTTGTGTTTCAATGTTTATTTATGATAATGACTTATTAAAGTAGGGATTATCAAATCTGATTTTTTATTCATGATTTGATGGTTTAGACTTAAATAAGTTTAAGCTAAATCATGTTAATTAGAACATCATGTTAATCTTTTGATTTCATCTTATTAATTTAAATTACAATTTTTTGAGTTTCTAATTGTGCCTAGTAGAATCATTCACCGATTCAACAACATTAAATTTGTTAGTTGGATTGAGATAAAAATAAACATTGATAAACTGATAAGATTATTTGCTTGTGGTGGATTTGACTGATCTAATCTTTACATTGTGATCTTATTTCTCATTCTTCTATTAGTTTTAGTTTAGCTGAAGTGTGTAAAAATTTTAGAAGTCACATGATGGGTTGTTAAATCCTAATTTGTGCATAGTACAAAACTTTTGTTCGGTAATTTCATATCATAAAATAAATATTTTCTCTAGTTTAGCATTTTTATATCATGGATATTTCGATCATCTTTCCAAAATGTAGTGTTGCATTAAATTTTGACAAAAATTGAGCAAGTTATGAATTTTTGATTGAAGGTGTGTTGGGCTATCGTATGTGAATGTTTCCAAGAAATGAATTAAGATACGCCTTTAGTTGGGTTCCAAACTTTTTTTTTTTTTTTTTGTTGTTGATTTGTGTAAGTGGATTACTCTTAAATCACCCCTAGGTTACAGGTCACGGTTCAAATGGTGGTAATGGGTCGGGGTATAGATCTCGAAACTTAGGATGCACATCTCGAGGAACGTAGATCTACTATTCCCAAAAAAGTGTATCTCGAGGGAATTGTGTATCCTGAGGAGTGTAGCTTTACAATTCCCAAATGTGTCAGGTCAGGTAGTCGATTGAGTATGCCACGTGGGGTAGTCAGATTATTACGACTCTATGGGAAAACTCTATTGTTATTTTGTTGAAGGTCATTTAGTACATATATTCGAAATTAGTTCATAGTCAACTATGATACCATTTTTAGTCTAGGAACAAAGACCTAATCTTGTTTTTTTTATATCAGGAATTACCCCAATTTCATGCATTCTATGTGGAGTGGGAGTAGTTATTATTAACAAAACTTCTCTAGAGATTGAAAAATATGAGGGAATTAGGTTTTGGGGAGAAAAATCAAGGGTTTTTGGTTAGAGATTGAATAAAGAGGGTATTTAGATCATTTATATTAGTTTCTTAGTTAAGACAACGGTCATGGAGTATTTCATCAGTTTCTAAATACAGTGGTATCTCATATATTCACCAAAGCTTTGAGGGGTATGCCTAAATCACCTTTAAATGGACCCATGGGAAATATTGAGCCAAGCCGATTACGTTGAAGCCGATTAAAAGTTTCCTATTTTAGAAGACAAAATCTACGTTGGAGGTTTTAAAACGTCATTAAATTCAACTTTATCTTACCTCATTGAATTCAACTTTATCTTATTCATCCATTATGGTGATGGCTTCTATTAATTAAGAGGAAACTAGACCCAAAGCCCATCTCTGAATCTCTCATGGCTTCTAAACACCTCCATATGTTCTTCATCATTGTCTTTGTCTTCCACCTCCTCACTTCGGTTGATAGTAGAAGAGCTCCCAATGTCGCCTTGATCGGTGAAAAGACTGAAGTGATAGCTACTCCCATTCGAGAAATGATTCACGTTCCAGTCGCATTTGGTTTTCTCTCCAGAGGAAGCCCAATTCCACCTTCTGGCCCATCAAAACCACCATCCATCATGGCTACTCCCATTCGAGAAATGATTCATGCTCTAGTTGCATTTGGTTTCCTCCCCAAAGGAACCCCAAGTCCACCTTCTGGTCCATCAAAACCACCATCCAACATGGCTACTCCTATTCGAGAAATGATTCATGCTCCAATCGCATTTGGTTTCCTCCTCAAAGGAACCCCAATTCCACCTTCTAGCCCATCAAAACCACCATCCAACCTGGCTACTTGAATTACTACTTCTCACTGTATTTGTTTTAGTTGTTTAATAAAACAACATTAGTATATGTAATTTACTTCTATGAATTTGGTTGTTATTATGTTATATCTATGAATGGATGAGATAGTTTCATATCTACTCTTTTTTATTATTATAATTATTATCTTCAAATTTCTCTACTTTCACTTTGTTTGCTTACCGACTTACAAAAACAAATTACCTTCGATTCTAGTTCAACCCACCCCAACTTGAAATATTCCTTGAGAAAACTTCCTTATGTGATTGTGAAGGACAAGAG